>NC_141689.1:1254113828-1255529217 GCF_964263255.1 Lissotriton vulgaris | reverse complement strand
CTTTAAATAAGCGCAGACAAGGGAAAATAATACGCTTTTGCAGATTTAGCAAAAATAATGAACCAGAAGAGTATTATAGAGAAATATTAATGTTGCACTATCCATGGAGGGAAGAAGAAAAAATACTAATCAACAAGGAAACTTACTATGATAGGTATCTGGAAGTTAAAACATTTGTTGACACACAACTAAAAATCTATAACAAACAGCATGGCGAAGTTACAAACATTATTCATGAACAGTGTCATGAAAATGTAATTTCACCTCCTCTATCACCAACTGTTAATATACAGACAGAAGACCAAAATCCAGAACATAATAATAGATATGATTTGGCTCTAGATTTAAGAATTAGAACTACAACTGAAGAACAAAGCTCAACTAACGTTATTTTACCCAATGAAAAATACCAACAACTTATGCAAAACTTAACGGAAGAACAACTTAAATTTGTTTACCATCACTTGCATTGGTTTAAAACTACAAGCACTCCATGCTATACTTTTTGCACTGGAGGGGCTGGTGTTGGGAAAAGTTTTGTAATATCTGCACTATATCAAACTTTACTACGCTACTATAACACTAAGGCCGGTGAAAATCCTGATAATGTTTATATCTTACTTACTGCTCCAACAGGAAAGGCTGCCCATAATATTAATGGCAAAACACTGCATAGCACTTTCAAAATACCTGTGTCGCAAAGTTTGACTTATAAACAACTTAGTCATGAACATAGAACTGCTCTACAAATGGAAATGATGCATGTTAGAGTTGTTATTATTGATGAAATTTCAATGGTAGGACACAATATGTTGAATTTTATACATAACAGGCTTCAAGAAATTAAATCATCTAATGAACCATTTGGAGGAATTTCTATTTTAGCCATTGGTGACTTTTACCAATTAAAACCTGTATTTGACAGATACATTTTTCAGGATTCTACACAAATGTATGGTCCTTTAAGTGCTAACTTATGGAAAGAACATTTTAAAATTTTTGAATTAACAAAAATTATGCGCCAAAAAGAAGATCTACAATTTGCTCAATTACTAAACCGATTGAGAGAAGGCAAGCATACTGAAGAAGATATTTCACAAATTAAGCAAAGGGAAATACAACCTGATGAGAGTTTATTAGAAACAATTCCATATATCATGTCAACTAATCTAGAAGTTAATGAAATTAACCAAAAGGTTTTAGAACAACATTGCAAAGATTATCCAGTCTACATAACAGTAGCAAGCGATACCGTCAGTTCTGATTTGTCTGAAAATGTGAAAAAAACGATTCTTAAGCAACTGCCCAAAGATCCACAGAAAACAATGGGCCTTTCACATACATTACACATTGCCTTACAACTTCGTTATGATTTAAGTTGCAATGTGGATGTCAATGATGGTTTAACAAATGGCGCAACTGGTGTTGTACAATTAGTTGAATTGATTAACAATACACCTATTATTGTTTGGTTGTTATTTGACAATCCCACTATAGGACAAACAACCAGACAACAATATAAACACTTATTTCATTCACAAATACAAAATACATGGACACCAATACATGCTATAGCTAGACATTTCCAATACACTAAAAAATTTATTACCATTATACGGAAGCAATTTCCTTTACGCCAAGCATCAGCACGCACTATACATCGCACACAAGGTGCAACTCTCGAACCACTTTATATACACTTTAATAACAGCAAGATTCATCATTTGCATTATGTTGCTATTAGCAGGGCAAAATCAATACAAAATGTATATGTACACAATTTTGATGAACGTAAAATTTTAGTACATCCACAAGTTAATGAGGAAATGCACAGATTAAGGACAGAAATGCCACTTGAAATACATATCCCACAGTTACATACATACAGTGCACATTTCAATATCATTGCACACAATATAAGATCACTACAGAAAAATTTTTCATCTATGGTAGCGGATAGGAATATATTACAAGCAGACATTATTTGCTTAACTGAGATCAACACTACAAGAAATGCTACAGCTAATGATTTCACGATAGAACAATACCATCACATTATATTTGATAAATTTCATACATACAACACAAACCATGGAATGATTATGTACTACAAAAAAGATTTATTTATATTGCCTATTTATGAGACACTTGAAGGGATAGACATTTTACATTTTACTCTACAGATTGATAACACAGATTACCTTATTATTATTTTATACAAACCACCCCTAAAAAGTATAACTTCTCTTTTTGATTTCATCACAAATATTACGGATTTTTACCCCACACACAAATTGATTATTATAGGGGATTTCAATGTGGATGTATCTCAACAAAATGCAAACAGCAAGCAATTACTTGGATTCTTTGAAACAAAATTACAATGTCAACAACTCATTAACAGTTACACAACTAACTACCAATCCATTTTAGATCATATATATACAAATGACCAACTACACAACTATGGTACTTTAGAATGCTATTACAGTGATCATAAAGCAATATGGGTTTGTATTTAACATGTTATATCACATTTTCTATTTCAGATGATGTCTATTGAAGAAATAATGAACATTAATACCGATGACAA
Source organism: Lissotriton vulgaris (assembly GCF_964263255.1). Classification (NCBI taxonomy): domain Eukaryota; kingdom Metazoa; phylum Chordata; class Amphibia; order Caudata; family Salamandridae; genus Lissotriton; species Lissotriton vulgaris. The sequence continues at coordinate 1,255,526,624 of NC_141689.1, read as the reverse complement.
CAAACCATACCAGAAACCAATAAGAGTTAATGTCATCAACTGCTCAGGGAAAACTACGTACAAAAATGCTAAACAAGAGCAGAAAATGTTATTCCATTTGGCTTTAGCAGATAAAACTGGAACAATAAAATGTACTTGTTACCAAGAAAATTTATATGAGCAAACGAAAAATAACTGTGGACTACTGATACGAAACTTTATTATCAAAAACAAAACAATTTTAATTACAAAGCAAACTAAAGTAACCAAATTTCCCGCAATGACAATCGAGGAGGGCCTGATCCAACAAGCAAACAACATTTTGCATCCGCCTGCACCATCGGCTTCTCCCATCAAGGAAATAAAACGGGCAAGTCTAAAAAGTCTGATGACCGTGTCAGGGACAATAATTGCCGTAAGTATGAACACAAACATGTCATCATGTCAACTAAAAAAAACCATTGTCTCGCATTTGAAAAGTTGGACTTATTAGTATTGTAAATGACATATCTTATGTATTTTTTACTTTTTAAAATTGCAAGTCTAAATAGTCTTAGGACTGTTTCAGGGACAATATGTGCCAGAAGTATGAACGCAAATATGTCATCATGTCTACTAAAAAAATGCATAGTTGGCTTACACACAAATTACACATTTAGGGGCCCGATGTAGGTAGCCCTTTACCAATCCCAATCGGCCGAAAATACCGATTTTCGGCCGTTTCCGATCGGTAAAGGGCTATTGAGATGTAGGGGCACATTTTCGGTAACTTTAGCGAATCTGTATCATTACCGAATCGGTAAATTTACAGATTCGGTAATATGTACCGAATCGGTAAAATCATTACCGAATCGGTAATATTTACCGATTCGATAAAATTACCGAAAATGCAATGTAGGTAGGCAATGTACCTTCTGCACATGGCTTACAGAATCGGTATTTTACCATGGAATACAAATCCATGGTAAAATACCGATTTCGGTGTGCATACACACCTATGTCATGTGACAGGCAGACCTGCCCTTAGGGCAGGTATGCTTGCCACATGGCACCTGTGCCTTTTTTGGGGGTGCCAGAGGGTGTCAAAGTGACACCCCCTGCACCCTTCTGAATTCTTTAATTACCGATTCGGTAAATACCGAATCGGTAATGCCTAATCATTCCTATGGGCTTCAAAGCCCATAGGAATGAATGGGCATTACCGATTCGGTATTTACCGATTCGGTAATTAAAGAATTGTTAAGGATTCGGTAACGAATCCAGATGTTGGGACCTACATACCATTTACCGATTTTTAAATACAGAATCGGTAGGATTCGGTATTTCAAAATAGGTAAATGGGATTTACCTACATCGGGCCCTTAGTAACTTCACTAACAAGCTCAAAAAAGGTTGCATTATACACTCTTTCACACTATGTAGAAAGTAAGAGTTTTGGGAAATATAATCGGCCAGTGCTTTGGGGTATACTAAAAATTCAAGTACTCTCCACAAAGCCTTTTTTACAAAAAATTATGCAATATGGTAGAAAGGATGTTCATTTGGGTCGTGAAATATAATACATTATATTGCCATTCATACAACGCACTAGTACTATGTGTTTTTACTGTCACTATTTTATAGAATTGTTCTTTTTGGGTTTACCAAAAGGACGCAAAGACTGTCTTTACATCAATGCCTCACCCTCAGTCACCCTCACTCACCCTCAACACCCCACCCTCACTCTCCCTCAACACCTCACCCTCAACAATTCACCCTTAATGCCTCACTCACCCTCAATCTCACTCACCCTCAATCACCCTCAACACCTCCCCCTCACTCACCCTCAATCACCCTCACTAGCCCTCAACACCTCCCACTCAAAAACTCTACCCTTCTCCCTCAACTCCTCACTCACCCTCACTCTCACTCAACACCTCAACACCTCAGCCTCACCCTCAACATCAATCACTCACCCTCACTCACCCTCATCCTTACTCACCCTCAACTTCTCACCCTCACTCACCCTCAACACCTCACCCTCACTCACCATCAACACCTCACCCTCAACAATTCACCCTTAATGCCTCACTCAGCCTCAATCTCACTCACCCTCAATCACCCTCAACACCTCCCACTCACTCACCCTCACTCACCCTCACTAGCCCTCAACACCTCCCCCTCAAAAAGTCAACACTTCTCCCTCAACTCCTCAGTCACCCTCACTCTCACTCAACACCTCAACACCTCAGCCTCACCCTCAACACCTCACCCTCACTCAATCAATCACCCTCACTCACCCACACTCACACTCATCCTTACTCACCCTCAACTTCTCACCCTCAATCTCCCTCACTCTCACTCACCCTCAACCCCTCACCCTAACTCAGCCTCACTCACACTCACCCTCACGTAACACCTCATCCTCACTCACCCTCACTCACCCTCAACCCCACCCTCACTCACCCTAACCCTCACTCACCCTCAACACCTCACCATCAATCACTCACCCTCACCCTCACCCTCACTCATGTCATCATGTCTACTAAAAAAATGCATAGTTGGCTTACACACACAGTACACCTTTAGTAACTTCATTAACAATTTGAAAAAAAAACGCATTATACACTCTTTCACTCTATGTAGAAAGTACGCGTTTTGAAAACTATAATATGCCAGCGCTTTGCTGTATACTACAAATACAAGTACTCTCTACAAAGCCATTTTTTGCAATAAATATTGCTATCATTTAGGAAGGATGTTCATTTGGGTAGCTAAATATAATACATTATATGGCCATTCATACAACGCACTAGTAATATGTGTTTTTACAGTCACTATTTTATACAATGCTTACTTTTTGTTTAGGAAGAGAACGCAAACACTGTGTTTACCTCAATGCCTCACCCTTAGTCACCCTCACTCATCCTCAAAACGTCACCCTGACTCACCCTCAACACCTCACCCTCAACACTTCACCCTCAACGCCTCACTCACCCTCAATCTCACTCACCCTCAATCACACTAAACTCCTCACCCTCACTCACCCTCACTAGCCATCAACACCTCCCCCTCAAAAACTTAACCCTTCTCCCTCAACTCCTCAGTCAACCTCACTCTCACTCAACACCTCAGCCTCACCCTCACCCTCACCCTCACTCACCCTCAACACCTCACCCTCACTCAATCACTCACCCTCACTCACCCACACTCACCCTCATCCTTACTCATCCTCAACTTCTCAACATCATTCACCCTCAATCTCTCACCCTCAACACTCACTCACTCTCACCCTCAACTCCTCACCCTAAATGACCCTCACTCAGCCTCACTCACACTCACCCTCATCCTTACTCACCCTCAACTTCTCACCCTCACTCACCTTCAATCTCTCACCCTCACCCTCTCACCCTCACTCACCCTCACCCTCACTCACCCTCACTTACATTCACCCTCACCCTTACGTAACACCTCATCCTCACTCATCCTCACTCCCCATCAACTCCTCACTCTCACTCACTCACAATCAACACCTCACACTCAATAACTCACCCTCACCCTCACTCATGTCATCATGTCTACTTAAAAAATGCATAGTTGACTTACACACACATTACACCTTTAGTAACTTCAATAACTAACTCAAAAAAATTAGAATTATACACTCTTCACACATAGTAGCAAGTACGAGTTTTGAAAACTATAAGATGGCAGTGCTTTGGTGTATACTACAAACACAAGTACTCTACAAAACCATTTTTTGCAATAAACAATTCAATCTTTTAGAAAGGATGTTCATTTGGGTCGTTAAATATGATACATTATATTGCCTTTCATACAATGCACTAGTAATATGTGTTTTTACAGTCACTATTTAATAGAATGCTTTCTTTTTGTGTAGGAAGAGGACGCAAAGACTGTGTTTATTAATGGGCAAGATACCCCACTCAAATCGATTACAATAAAAGATGCAACTGATGATATAAAAGTGACACTGTGGAGAGAAGCGTCACTATTTAAAATACATCTTGGCAAATATGTTACCCTGACTCACGTCACTGTACATGAATTCAATTGCCAAAAAATATTGAATACAACGCGCCATAGCAAAATGGAGGTAAGCACAACAAACAAAACCTTTTGCAATTATCTCTTTCAGCCACTCTTGGACTTTCACCCACTCTGCCCCTTGCACCCACTCTGGACCTTTTACCCACTCGGGAGATTTCACCCACTTGGGACCTTTCACCCACTCGGGAGCTTTCACCCACTCGGGACCTTTCACCCACTCGGGACCTTTCAACAACTCTGGCCCTTTCACACACTCTAGGCCTATCACCCACTCTAGACTTATCACCCACTCTAGACTTATCACCCACTCTAGACTTATCACCCACTCTAGACCTATCACCCACTCTCGACCTATCACCCACTCAAACCCTATCAACAACTGGGACCCTTTCACCTACTCAGTCCATTTCACCCAATGTGTCCCTTTTAACCACTCTGTCCCTTTCACCCACTATAGGCCTTACACAAAACATAAAGTATACAAATTTAAAAACTAATTGTTGCTTTTGTTTTCTATCAACAGGTAACAGCCCCACCAGAGGAAAAGATGGACATTCAAATTTATGTGTTGAAAGCTCTACAGAGCAAAATAGTATTATCACAATAAAAGTGACAAACACAGACGAATATCAATCTATGCCCATCGAAAACGAGATCTTAATTAAATGGTTTATGTTAGATGAGGAAGTTGACAACATCGGAGATGCCCTTGTCCATTTTTTGCCACAAACTTTTGAAGTTGTCTTTTGTAATGGCCAAATCATAAAGATTCTGAAAGAAAAAGACGATGAAATATGTTCTGACTAAATTTTGCATGTTGCCAGGATATCTTATTTTTGAACAAAGTTAAACAATAAATATTTGTGTTTTTTTTTCAAAAATAAAAAAGTGTGGAATACAAATTTTACAACTTCTATGGTACTTTTTTCAATACAAAAGCCTAATTATAACTAATACACTCAATTTGTACAACATAGTCACACCCACATACAACATTCAGCCAATCCATTTGACATTACAAAAACATATACAAAATACACATACTTTGTAGCTTGCACGCACTACAGTAGTATGTATGAATGAGACTGTTGTTGTGCTAAATACGCCTGTGCTGGTGCAGAGTTATGCTGTGTTGTTGCTCAATGTTACTGTGGGGGGCTGAATGATAAGGTGGTATTGCTGCGTGTTGCATTGGTGGACATCACAAATTAGGTTGTTGGGAGAACTGCAACTGTTGTTGGGATGAGTTATGCTGTGGTGGTAATAGTTGAACACTAACACAGCACAACTCATCATCAACACATCACAACAACAGCATTAGGAAGCACCACACTAACATCACTCATCAACACACCAACATCACTCTACACCACCACAACAGCATCATTCTACAACAACAACATACAAATACACAAACACACTTTACATTAAAATAACAAGTCACACATGCAAAACACTCACTTTTGCCAATCACACCCTCACTCACACTCACTCACCCTCAACTCATCACCCACCCTCAATTACACTCACTCACCCTCAACACCTCACCCTCACTCTCCCTCAACACCTCACCCTCACTCACCCAACACATCACCATCACCCTCACCCACCTTCACTCACCATCAACACCTCACCCTCACTCACCCTCAACACCGCACCCTCAAACCCTCAATCACCCTCACTCTCAACACCTCTCCCTCACTCACCCTCAACGCCTCACCCTCACTCACCCTCAGCCCCTCACTCACCTTCAGCCCCTCACCCTCACCACCTCACCCTCAATCACCGTCATCCTCACTCACACTCAACACTTCATCCTCACTCACCCTCAACACATCTGCCTCAATTACCCTCAACCACACTTACCCTCAACACACTATCACACTAAAACAACACACAAACACTTACCACCACTGCACCACTTCACTCACCCTCAACACCTCACCCTTAAAATCTCACTCACACTCACTCTCACTCATCCTCAATAACACACAACACCTCAACCACACTCAGCCTCAACTCCTCAATAACACTCAGCCCCTCACCCTCACTCACCCTCAACACCTCACCCTCAATCACACTCAACACCTCACCCTCACTCACCCTCACTCATCCTCACTCACCCTCACTCATCCTCAACATACTATCACACTAAAACAACACACAAACACTTACAACCACAGTAACACTTCACTCACACTCAACACCTCACCCTTAACCCCTCACTCACCCTTACTCTTAACCATCCTCAATCACCCTCAACACATCACCCTCAACGCCTCACCAACACTCACCCTCAGCCCCTCACCCTCAGCTTCAACACGTCACCCTCACTCACCCTCAACACCTCACCCTCACTCACCCTCAACAACTCATCATCAACACATCACTCACCCTCACTCTCACTCATCCTCAATACTCTCAACACCTCACCCTCAATACCTCACTCACCCTCAGTCCCTCACCCTCACTCACCCTCAACTCCTCACCCTCAACACCTCACCCACACTCATCCTCACTCACCCTCAACAACTCACCATCAACACCTCACCCTCATACTCACTCACCGTCAACACACTATCACACTACAACAACAAACAAATACTTACCACCACAGCAACACTTCACTCACCCTCAACACCTCACCCTTAACTCCTCACTCACCCTCAATCTCACTCATCATCAATCACCCTCAACACCTCACCCTCAACACCTCACTCTCATACTCACTCACCCTCACTCACCCTCAAAACATCACCCTCATTCACCCTCACTCACCGTCAACACACTATCACACTACAACTACAAACAAACACTTACCACCACAGCAACACTTCACTCACCCTAAACACCTCACTCTTAACTCCTCACTCACACTCACTCTCACTCATCCTCAATCACCCTCAACACCTCACCCTCACTCACCCTCAACGCCTCACCCACTCACCCTCACCCTCAGCACCTCACTCTCACTCACCCTCAACGCCTCACCCTCAACGCCTCACCCACACTCACCCTCAGCTCCTCACCCTCAGCCTCAACACCTCACCCTCACTCACCCTCAACGCCTCACCCTCAGTCAACCTCAACACATCACTCACCCTCACTCTCACTCATCCTCAATCACACTCAACACCTCACCCTCAACACCTCACTCACCCTCAGCCCCTCACCCTCACTCACCCTCAACTCCTCACCCTCACTCATCCTCACTCACCCTCAACACCTCCCCCTCATTCTCTCTCACTCTCACCCTCACTCACCCTCATACTCACTCACCCTCAACACACTATCACACTACAACCACACACAAACACTTACCACCACAACACCACTTCAATCACGCTCAACACCTCCCCCTCAACCCCTTACTTACCCTCACTCTCACTCATCCTCAATCACCCTCAACACCTCACCCTCACTCACCCTCAACGCCTCACTCACCCTCATAGCCTCACCCACCCTCAACGCCTCACACTGACTCACCCTCAATCTCACTCACCCTCAACGCCTCACCCTCACTCACCCTCAACACCTCACCCTCACTCACCCTCAACACACTATCACACTACAACCACACAAAAAAACAATTACCACCACAGCACCACTCATCACCACTGCAGCAAACAAAGGTCATACAATAAAAACATGTACGCTTTTAACAGTCACACACACAACAACAGCTATCAATGCCCACTTTCACCAGGCATACACACACAACAGTCATCAGTACTGCAGTACTATGTCTAAATGAGACTGTTGGTGTGCAAAATACGGATGTGGAAGTGCAGAGTGATGCAGTGTTGTTGCTCAATGGTACTGTGGGGCTGCAGAAAGATAAAGTGGTATTGTTGCATGTTGCATTCGTGGACATCAGTGATGCCATTGTTGGGAGAAGTGCAACTGTTGTGGTGCTGAGTTATGCTGTGGTGTTAATTATTAAACACCAACACAGCACCACTCATCACTAGCACAGAACAACACATCACAACTACAGCATTACTAAGCACCACACACTCACATGCCCACACGCTCACACACCCCCACCCTCACACACATCCACACTCACACACTCTCACACATCCTCGCACACCCACTCACATTCTCAATAAGCCTCATAGCCTCATGCTCGCCAACAATCACTCACCCTCACCCTCACACCGTCACCCTCACACCATCATCCCCTCACCCTCAACACCTCACCCTCACTCACCATCAACACACTATCACACTACAACCACACACAAACACTTACCACTACAGCACCACTCATTACCACTACAGCATTACTCAGCAGACAAACGACATACAATCCAAACATGTGCGCTTTTAACAGGCACACACACTAATAGCTAGCAATGGACACTTTCACAAGGCGTACACACACAACAGTCATCAGTGCATCCTTTCACCATGCATACACCCACACAAACAGCCATCAATCCACGCTTTCAACAGTCACACACACCACCAGCCCGAAGTGCACGCTTTAGAACAACTTTTTGTACGTTGCACACACAATTACAGCTATACAAGCATGCTTTGGTGCTGTACAGTACTGCAGTTCTATGTCTAAATGAGACTGGGGGGGTTCTAAATACAGCTCTAGTGGCAAAGAGTGATGATCTCATGTTGCTCAATTGTAGTGTGGGGGTGCCGAATGTTAATAATGTGCTATTGCTGCCGAAATGGACATAAGGGATGCCGTGCAAGAGAAAATTACTACACACAAGGCAAGTGCGACCGAAAAACACGTACGGCAAAACGGAACTCAATCCATGCCAAAGAATAAAACTAAATAGCAGCCATTGATAAAATACTAAACACACTCTAATGAGAGGAGCCAGACAGAAAATACGTGCGAGCAAAGCAAGACCGAAAACAATAATTACATTAACAGCAATAAAAGGAAATGCATCAACAAAAGTATAAGAACTCACAAAGGCACTCTTTCATAATATGAAAATAAAATTGTCATTACCTGTCGATCGTAGCAGCTCATTCCCTGAAATGTAGAAAATATAAAAAAACACACAAAAAAGAGAACATACACAGTGCATACATAATACTTTTAACTACAACAAGCAACAAACAAAATAAATGATTAGCGGCGAAACAAGTCACATACGGGTACAAATGACACAAGAATAAGCTAAGTCAGAGGAAAAATAAACATCACAGTGCCACCTCAGGCGAAACGAAACTACTGAAAGTACATACCAGGAAGACACTAGCAAAGATTACTCAATGCATCCCGAACAATCAACTTAAACACGAGCCAACATTCGCATAAAGATCAAAAAAAATTCAAAACACAAGGAAAGTCAGCGCGAAATAACAACGGACGCAATTTCAAAGACATAACACATACAAAAATAAACATTGCTTTATGTAACATTTCGAAAGAAACCCATTTTTCAAACATATATCTTTTAGAACAGTACTAAAGGATATTGTAACTCAAAAATCGATAATACACAAGGCGCAATACAAATAAAACACTCATACATCCTAATAAAACATTATTAATAATACGTATATACACACAAGTATTAATACATTCAAATTCATGTACTCAATGTTAAAAAATGTACATCTTACCAGTCAGACGACGCAGCAACAACCACGGAGGAATAACACACCTTTACCGCACGAACATTCACACCAATGTAGAAAACGCCCCGTTGACGCACGTCAAATGCAACGCTACGTCACACAACGTAGAGCTGCGATTGGCTAAAAATTACGTAACGCTCAACATTACATCACCATCAACAAAAAAATAGAACGCTAACATCCCTTACCTAACCAACGTAAAGGGAATACATTACGTAATACCCTTTACTAGAACAGAAATAAAACACATTTTAAGTACATACACTAAATACTTTTACAAACGTATACACATACTAAAAAAAACAAATTTTACATTATAATCAACATTAACACATGATCGAGACTCACATATGCCAATCACACCCTCAGTCACCCTCACTCCCATTCACTCAACCTCACTCACCCTCAGCACCTCACCCTCACTCACCCTTAACAACTCACCCTCACTCACCCTCAAAAAACACCCTCACTCACCCTCAATAACTCACCCTCACTCACCCTCAATACCTCACCCTCACTCACCCTCACCAACTCATTCGCCCTCAGCCCCTCTTCCTCAACACCTCATGCTCACTCACCCTCACTCACCCTCAACAACTCACAATCACTCACCCTCAACACCTCACCCAACATCAACACCTCACCCTCAACAACTCACTCACCCTCAACACCTCAACCTCACTCACCACAACACCTTACCCTCACTCACCCACAACACCTTACCCTCACTCTCACTCACCCGCACTCACACTCACACTCAACACCTCACCCTCACCTTCACTCACCTTCACCCTCATTCACCCTCAACACCTCACCCTCAACACCGCACTCACTCACTCTCACTCATCCTCACTCACCCTCAAGACCTCACACTCACTGACCCTCAACACCTCACCCTCATTCACCCTCAGCCCCTCACCCTCAACACCTCAACCTTACTCACCCTCACCCTCAACACCTCAAAACAATAACTATCCCTCACTCACACTCAGCCCCTCACCCTCAACAACTCACCCTCACTCACCCTCACCCTCAAAACCTCAACACAATAACTATCCCTCACTCACACTCAGCCCCTCACCCTCAACAACTCACCCTCACTCACCCAATCACCCTCACTCACCCACAACACATCACCCTCACTCAACTTCAACACATCACACTCAACAACTCAATCACCCTCACTCACTAACGCTCAACAAGTCTCACCCTCACTCAGCCTCAACACCTCACCCTCACTGACGATCTACGCTTCTCCCTCAATCAGACTCACGCACCCTCACCCACCCCCACCCTCACACACATTCACACCCTCAACATAACAAATCCTCACTCACCCTCACACACCCTCACTCAACATCATGACTTCAACCACACCCTCACATGCCCCCACCCTCACACACCCCCCACCCTTACACACACCCACACTCACACACTCTCACACATCCTCACACACCCACACACATTCTCAATAAGACTCACACCCTCACCCTCACCCACAATCACTCACCCTCACCCTCACACCGTTACCCTCACACCATCATCCACTCACCCTCAATCACCCTCAACGTCATTCACCATCACTCACCCGCACTCACCCACAAAACATCACCCTCAACTTCACTCACCCTCACACTCATTCGCCCTCAACACCTCACCCTCATTCACCCTCAGCCCCTCACCCTCAACACCTCACCCTTACTCACCCGCAGCCTCAAAACCTCACCCACAATCAGCCTCCCTCACTCACCCTCAGGCCCTCACCCTCATCACCTCACCCTCACCCTCACTCACCCTCAACTACTCACCCTGACTCACCCACAACACATCACCCTCACTCAACCTCAACACCTCACCCTCATCAACTCAATCACCCTCACTCACTAACGCTCACCCACCCTCACCCTCACTGAGCCTCAACACCTCACCCTCACTCACCCTCAACGCTTCACCCTCAATCACACTCAGGCACCCTCACCCACCCCCACCTTCACACACCTTCACACCCTCAACATCACACATCCTCACTCACCCTCACACCCTCACACACCCTCACTCAACCTCATGACCTCTACCACACACTCACATGCCCACACGCTCACACACCCCCACCCTCACACACATCCACACTCACACACTCACACAGTCTCACACATCCTCGCACACCCACTCACATTCTCAATAAGCCTCAGAGCCTCACCCTCGCCAACAATCACTCACCCTCACCCTCACACCGTCACCCTCACACCATCATCCCCTCACCCTCAACACCTCACCCACACTCACCATCAACACACTATCACACTACAACCACACAAACACTTACCACCACAGCACCACTCATCACCACCACAGCATGACTCAGCAGACAAAGGTCATACAATCAAAACTTTTACGCTTTTAACAGTCACACACACAACAACAGCTATCAATGGGCACTTTCACCAGGCATACACACATAACAGTCATCAGTACTGCTGTAGTAGGTATAAATGAGACTGTTGTTGTGCGAAAGACGGATGTGGTAGTGCATGGTGATGCTGAGTTGTTGCTCAATGGTACTGTGGGGGTGCAGAAAGATAAAGTGGTATTGCTGCGTGTTGCATTCGTGGACATCAGTGATGGCGTTGTTGGGAGAAGTGCAACTGTTGGGGTGATGAGTTATGCTGTAGTGGTAATTATTAAACACCAACACAGCACCACTCATCACTAGCACAGAAAAACACATCACAACAACAGCATTACTAAGCACCACACTAACATCACTCAGCAACACACCAACATCACTCTGCCCCACCACAACAGCATCATTCAACAACAACACACTATCACACTACAACTACACACAAAAACACTTACCACAACAGCACCACTCATCACCACTACAGCATTACTCAGCAGACAAACTTCATACAATACAAAAATGGATTCTTTTAAGAAGCACACACACACCTATCAATGGACTCTATCACCAGGCGTATATACACAACAGTCATCAGTACTGCTGTAGTATGTATGAATGAGACTGTTCGGGAGCTAAATGGGGCTGTGGTGGTGCAGAGTGATGCTGTATTGTTGCTCAATGGTACTGTGGGGGTGCAGAATGATAAAGTGGAATTGCTGCGTGTTGCATTCGTGGACATCAGTGATGCCATTGTTGGGAGAAGTGCAACTGTTGTGGTGCTGAGATATGCTGTGCTGTTAATTATTAAACACCAACACAGCACCACTCATCACTAGCACAGAACAACACATCACAACAACAGCATTACTAAGCACCACACTAACATCACTCAGCAACACACCAACATCACTCTACACCAACAAAACAGTATCATTCAACAAAAACACACTATCACACTACAACCACACACAAACATTTACCACCACAGCACCACTCATTACCACTACAGCATTACTTAGCAGGCAAATGTCATACAATCAAAACATGTGCTCTTTTAACAGGCACATACACCAATAGATAGCAATGGGCACTTTCAACAGGCGTACACACACATCAGTCAGCAGTGCATCCTTTCACCATGCATACACGCACACAAACAGGCATCAGTCCACGCTTTCAACAGTCACACACACCACCAGCCAGAAGTGCACGCTTTAGGACAACTTTTTTTACGTTCCACACACAATTACAGCAAAAGAAGCATGCTTTGCTGCTGTACAGTACTGCAGTACTATATCTAAATGACACTGGGGGTGTACTAAATACGGCTCTAGTGGGCAAGAGTGATAATGTGATGTTGCTCAATGGTACTGTGGGGGCGCCGAATGTTAATAATGTGCGATTGCTGCGTGCTGCAGAAATGGACTTCAGGGATCCCTTGGAAGATAAAAATACTAAATACAAGCCAAGTGCGACCAAAAAACACGTACGGCAAAACGGAACTCAATCCATGGCAACAAATACACCAAAATAGCAGCCATAGATAAAATAAAAAAAAAATCTAATGCAAGAAGCCAGGCAGAAAGTAAATGCGAGCAGAGAGACCTAAAACAATAATTAAATTAGCTTTACAATAAGCAAATGCATAAACAAAAGTATAAAAGTCACAAAGACACTCTTTAATATTATGAAAATTAAATTGTCATTACCTGTCGATCGTAGCAGCTCATTCCCTGAAATGAAGAAAATATAAAAAAGAAAACACACAAAGAGAACATAAACAGTGCATACATAATACTTTTCCCTACAACAATAAACAAACAAAAAAAAAAGCATCGCGGCGAAAAAAAACACATACGGGTCCAAAAAACACAAGACTAAGCCAAGTCAGACAAAAAATAAACATCAGAGTGCGACCTCACTACATCACCCTCACTCACCCTCAACACCTCCCCCCCCTCACCCTCAAAACATCACCCTCAATGACACTCCCTCACTCACCCTCACTATCACTCACACTCACTCACCCTCAACACCTCACCCTCACCCTCAATAACATTCAACACCTCACCCTCACCTTCACTCAACATCACCCTCACTCACCTTCAACGACTCACCCTCAGTTACACACACTGACCCTCAAAAACGCTACAGCACTCTGCCTCTCCATCATTCACACACTATCCATCATGCACACACTATCCATCTTTCACAAACTCTGCATCATTCACCCACTCACCATCATTCACCCACTCACCATCATTCACCCAATAACCATCATTCACCCAATCTCCATCATTCACCCAATCTCCATCATTCACCCAATCTCCATCATTCACCCAATCTCCATCATTCACCCAATCTCCATCATTCACCCAATCTCCATCATTCACCCACTCTGCAGCATTCACCCACTCTGCAATTTTAGGAATGTTAGGCCATTTTCATACACATAAAGAAATTTCAGAACGGAAAACAAGGGGGTCGACGGAGTACTGCATCAGATACGTTAGACACAAAAAAAACTTAACATAATTGACCTAAAAGGATGCAAGGATGTTAATCAGGCTTCGGGCCAAAAAGTAAATCTAATTCGTACGATATTACAACAATATTACACAAAGGAAACAAATACAAATATGTGGCAGGAAGCGAGGACGAGGATGTACAAAGACACAAGTGAAACAGGCAACTTTTTCGTGGGGCAATAAACAAGCACTATTCATCCGGAGAATGGGACGGATTAAAGACAATAGTCAACAGTTACACAAAAAACCGGACGCATACAACAATAGCACTTCTTCACACGGAATTACATCTAATATAAAGAAAATATGACGAAAAAACAACTATTCGGAAACAGTCTAATTTTTCGGAGGGCAATAAACAAGAACGATTCATCCGGAAAATGGGACGCATTGAATACAATTGTCGACAGTTACACAAAAAGAGATACGCATAACACAATAGCAGTTATTCCGACGGAATTAGTTCGAATATAAGAAACATATTACGAACATAGAACTATTCAGTCACAAAAAGCAATCGAAAAATACATTACTTCACTGTACATGTCGTTCATACATTGCTAAGAATACTACAGTCAGCAAAGACACAAAGTTTCATTTCATACTTCAAGTACGTCAATAACAAATTCTCCGACTACTTCAGCATCACACAAAAAGATAATGCAAATACAACTTACATCAATATATTAAAACACATTTAGCACTTCAAAATTAAACAAACACCTTTTGTACGTCGAATTACCAAAAAAAACAAAATAATACATTACATTACAGTTTAACAAAACATATGCATTACATATCGCCAATACAAAACAAAACTTTACGTTACATTACAAACATTTACAAATATTACGAGCGAAATAAATACATTTCGCAAGTATTTAACTTTAACATAGTATATATACTACATTACATTACATTAAAAGAAACTTAGGATTACATTCTTACCTGTCAAACGACGCAGCAACACCACAGGAACAAGAACACGCCTTCCGCGCACCAACATTCTCGATCTATGGGGAATTCCACGGTTGACGTATGCAAATCGGAACGCTACGTCAAAAACGTCGCGCTCCGATTGGCTAAAAAAAAACGTAAACAAAAAACACACACAACTAAAAAAAAAACTAGACCGCTAAACATAGCCGACGTCGACGTGACGCAATACGTCGGCCATTTTGAAAAAAAAATAAAAAAGGGACTCCACAAACACGTTGAAAAAAATTAACACAGTTAGTACAAAACATACACACGTAAATTACATACTAATATACACATAAAACATAAGTAATACAAAGGGGACATGTGACACTTTTTGTTAAAAACAACACATTACTTAATTCATATTACCATACACACACTCATTACATCACCCTCACACAACAAAACTATCACACTCTTTCACACCCGCTCAATAACGCTAACACAACATCTCCCTCATACACCATCACACACCTTCAGCCTCACACACACTTACTCACCCTCACACTCACACACTCACACACTCACACCCCCTCACCCTCACACCCCATCACCCTCACACCCCCACTCACTCCCAATGACTCAAATTCACACTCACACAACCTCACCCTCACACACCGTCAAACACCTTCAGACACACTCTAAAAAAGAACTCCTCACACACCCTCAATCACCCTCACACACACACACCCCCTCAGCCTCAAACAACGTACCCTCACACAAACACGCTCCCCTAAAAATCATCACAACACTCTCACACTCACGACACTTCACACACTCTCTGACGCAAACAACTTCACTCATCCTCACCCCCTCACACCCCCTAACACTCACCCCCTCACACTCATCCCCTCAACATCACCCCTCACACACTCACACTCACTCCCTCAACACCCCACCCTCACCCCCCTCACACCCCCTCATTCACCCTCATTCACCCTAACACACCCTCACACTCTCACACACCCTCTCACACATCCCTCACACACCCCATCACTCACGCTCTCACACAACACCTCACACACTCCCTCACTCACACTCTCACACACTCCCTCACTCACCCGCTCACACCCGCTCAGTCTCACCCTCACTCTCCCTTACACTCCCTTACCCCCTCAACATCACTCACTATGCCTCCCCTCCCATCACACTCACCCTCACCCCCTCACCCTCAAATCCCTCATACTAACACCCCTCATACACAACACCCTTAACACTCACACCACTCACCCACACACTCTCCCTCACCCCCCTCATCCACCCTCAACATCTCACCCTCACTCAGACTCAAACACTCACCCTCACTCACCCTCACTCACCCTCAAACTCTCACCCTCACCCTCACTCATCCTCACACTTACTCACCCTCACTCACCCTCACCCTCACTCACCCTCACTCACCCTCGACACATCACCCTCACTCACCCTCACCCTCACTCACCCTCAACGCCTCGCCCTCAACCCCTCACCTTCAACACCTCACCCTCAACACCTCACTCACACTCACTCTCAATCATCCGCACTCAACAACTATCAACAACACTCACCCTCAACAGCTCACCCTCAACACCTCACCCTCAACACCTCACCCTCACTCACTCACGCTCAATGCATCACACTCAAAAACTCAACCTCACTCACCCACCCTCAACGCCTCACCATCACTCACTCACCCTCAACACCTCACCCTCACTCACTCACCCTCACTCACCTTCAACACCTCCCCTTCAACTGCACACCCTCACTCACCCTCACTCACCTTCAACACCTCACTCACACTCAACACCTCACCCTCAACACCTCACCCACCCTCACCCTCAGTCACCCTGAACATCACTCACCCTCAACTCCTCACTCACCCTCAACACCTCACTCACCCTCAACACCTGACTCACCATCACTCACACTCATCCTCACTCACACTCAACACCTCACCCTCACTGACACTCACTCACACTCAATCACTCTCACCCTCACTCACCCGCAACGCCTCACCCTCAATGCCTCACCCTCAAATCCTCACTCACCCTCACTCTCACTCATCCTCACTCACCCTCAACACCACACACTCACTCACCCTCACTCACCCTCAACACCTCACCCACACCCTCAACACTTCACCCTAAACACCTCACTCATCCTCAACGCCTCCCCCTCCCCCTCACTCACCCTCACCCTCACTCACCCTCAACACCTCACCATCACTAACACTCAACACCTCACCCTCACTAACTCTCAATCCCTCAATCACCCTTCCCCTCACTCACCCTCAATACCTCACCCTCACTAACACTGAAACACTCAATCACCCTCACTCTTACTCTCACTCACACTCTACACCTCAGCCTCACGCTCACTCACTCACCCTCAACACCTCACCCTCACCCCCTCAACACCTCACCCCCTCACCCTCACTCGCCCTCACCCTCAAACACTCACCCTCAACACCTCACACCCTCACCCTCGACTCCTCACCCTCAACACCTCAACCTCACTCACTCTCAACACCTCACCCTCACTCACTCACCCTCAACACCTCACCCTCACTCACTCACACTCAATCACCCTCAACACCTCACCCTCAACACCTCACCCTCAACACCTCACCCTCAACACCTCAACCTCAACACCTCACCCTCAACACCTCACCCTCAACCCCTCACCCTCAACACCTCACCCTCACTCACTCTCACTCACCCTCACCCTCACTCACCCTCACTCACCCTCACTCACACTCACTCACACTCAGTCACCCTCACTCACCCTCACTCACCCTCACTCACCCTCAACCCCTCACTCACCCTCACTCATCCTCACTCACCCTCAACACCTCACCCTCACCCTCACCCACCCTCAACCCCTCACCCTAACTCACAATAACCCTCCCTCACCCTCATCCTCACTCACTCTCACTCTCACTCACCCTCAACACCTCACTCACCCTCAACACCTCACTCACCCTCAACTCCTCACTCACCCTCACCCTCACTCACCCTCAACACCTCACCCTCACACAGTGCAATAGGTCTCAGAGGATTTTTAGTTAAAGCTTTTACAATTGTTTATTGCTTTTTTGATTTGTAATTCTTTAGCATTGGCTACAAAAAATAAAAATGCAAAAGATTTACAACAAAAAACCCATAAACAATTCTAAACACACTAACTCTAATGCTGCGAGACCTATTGCATTTCTAATGCTTGTTTATTGAAGGGGTGGAAGTGCAGCAGGTGGAAACTTTCTGTTACCTGGGTGTCACTTTTACGCACAAAAATCGCTGGTCAGAAGAACTTTCAAACGTCAGGTCCAAAATGGTAAAGTGTGCCCACGGTATCTTTAAGTTCGCATCTAAGATCGGCGATAGACGGATTAGAGATATGTTGTCAATTTACAAGGCTAGGAGTGTCTCAATCGCATTATATGGAGCTGGGATATGGTGTTATACTAATGTAGATGTAGTACAAAGAGAAGAAAATAATTTCCTCAAAAGACTCCTTTGTCTACCTACTTCAGCCCCAAATGAACTGATTCATAGAGAATTGGATGTCGCCTATTTAAGCGACCTCATCTCGTTGAGACCCCTGATGATATGGCGTTCGACCTGGGGGAAAGATGAAACGGCTTTTAATCAAAGCGTCATCAAGGATTGCCTTGACCTAGACAATTATACCAAAATACCGTGGCTTAAGTATGTTCTAGACAGCTTCAGGAATATTTTTGGGCTCAATGTACTAGCAGAACCATGTTCTGCAGGGAATATCACTAAAGTAGACATGAAAAACATCTTTTTGCAGTACAGAGCACAGAAACGCCTGGAAGCTAACAGCCGCCTCACTACAGTCCGTCTCTACAATAAATACATTGAAGGTGATTTACCACAGCTATACTTGAGTATGGTAACTAGACCTGCCCACAGGTTTGTCTTAACCAGACTAAGATTTGGTACGGCTCATGTTTTGGTTGCTTTTCCCCAACCTAAGAATCAACCTGTTGGGCCGTGCCCATGTGATGGGCATTCCAAGCAAAGCACTTTGCACTTTATGTTCATTTCTACTCTCTTCTTGCATGTTAGGGTGGCCTACCTGAAACCGATTTTTGTAAAATATGGTGTTAGAAATGTGGAGGATGCGATGAAGTTAGTTTATAATATAAATTCTCCGGATAAATGTTTTTATATTGCCACTTTTATCTCCAAATCAATCAAGATGAGAAATAGCATGCTGTTTTAAATATTTATTTATTTTAACCTGCCTTGTTTTTATTATCTACTTTTTTAAATTGTATTGTATTGTCCTATGCATTTTGCTTATGTGCTTTTATGGTCATTGTATTCTATGAACCGAATAAAGCTTCATTAATTGAATTGGCTCTATGTCTCCGATAGTAACCATTCTTGAAAGCGAACTCAATGATTGTAATGAAGGAAGCCAGGTTCTGGTCGCTGGAGACTTTAATTGTACATATGAGCCTCTTGCGACTGAGGACATTCTAGATCTAGGTGAAGACGATATAAGGAGAGGCATACCCATGTTATCCATTGAACCAATCAAAAGATGGTCCCAAAGGGTGATCCAATTAAACGCACTAACTATGGAGTATGGGTTAAGAGCTTTAAACGGCCGTACTATTTCGGATCCTCTGGGTGCCGACACTTTTAACAGGACGAACTGCACGTCAAGGATTGATTATATTCTCCTTGACTTCAAGTTATGGCAGTTTCTTAAGGATATGGTTGTCCTACCTACCATAGATAGTGATCACAATCTTCTATCATTAACTCTTAATAATCTGTGGCCAAGTAAAATTAGTGGAAAAGCATCTAATAAATTGGAGCTTCCATCCAAAGATTTTCCATCTAACTGTTGGAGACGCCTTAAATGGTGTAAAGCAGCCTTAGATGAATCTAAATTAAAAGCTATTGATTTAGCACTAACAAGTTTGCAGAGGGAGATGGACACCATTCTCCAAGTCCATTCAGTCCCGGCTAGGGCAACACTTGTGTTTCAGGAAACCATTAAGATAGTAGGGAAACTATTCGTGAAATAAGTGTCTAGGGGAAAGTCCATTAGGACCCGGAAACCCAAGTTGCCTGCATGATTGGTTTACTCCTATCTGTTGCGATAAAAAATCTGCCTTGATTCAGGCCATTAAGGACAAGTCACAACCCTTGGTACAGCACGCCAGGAAAGAGTACAAGCAGGCGATAGCCAATGCAAAGAAGGAGTGGGAACATGAGTACTGGCAAACTCTAAAAGAGGCTAGCTCTAGCAAGGTCACCAGGCGCTTCTGGGACACCATAAGAGCTAGAAATAGACCAGATAGTGATCTTATTACATGTAGTATCACTAGCCAAGTTTGGTTTGACCACTTTTCAAAATTGTATTCCGGCCATCATCAGACTAGTGCTTTAAGTACATCCAACTCCTATGTTTTGAAGGGCGACTCAAATGAGTCTCCCTTTACAATCAAGGACGTCCAATATGCAATTAGTACTATTGTGCCCCAAAAAGCACCTGGCCTAGATGGTATTCCAGGGGACCTGCTTCGCTCGGATAAATTGAAAAGGGGGAGGCTCATTCACTCTTTGCTTACTGCAATCGATAAAGGTGCTCCTATTCCCCAATCTTGGAAAGGGGCCGAGGTAGTTCTGATTTTTAAAAAGGGGATGAGGGATGACCCTTCTAACTATCGGCCCATAAGCCTGCTAGACACATCCCAGAAGGTTCTTGGCAAGGTGTTGTTGGAGAGAATAATACAATGGATGGAAGAAAATGATATTCTCTCCGACCTCCAAGCGGGATTTAGGGTTGGAACAGGCACAATTGAGCAAGCATTCAGGTTAATTTTAATCTATTGGAAGGTGGTGGTCATAGGCAAGGGCAGTCTTTATCTCGCTTTTATCGACCTAAAGACTGCCTTTTACCTTATGCCCAGGGAGGTCCTTTGAGGAGTACTTGCCGACATGGTTACCCTCTTATATTCTCTCCATGCTGAGGCAATTTTGCCCAGATAAGATGGGGTACAGAGGGCGAAAAAACCAATAGAATCCCAGTAGAGAGAGGGGTCCGCCAGGGATGTGTCCTTGCTCCCACCCTTCTCTCTTTGTATGTTAATGGTGTGGTTAAGCACCTTTTAAAAGATCCTTCGGACGAACCATCCCTGGCGGGCGATCGAATACCTACCCTCCTATTTGTGGACAATACGCTCCTCTTGTCCAAATCCCCTATGGGCTTGCAAAAACTCCTTGATAACTTCCAGACTTTTTGCTCGGAGCGGGGGTTAGTAATTAACGCTGACAAAACAAAATATCTAGTGATGAATCCCCCTAAAAATCTTGCCAGAGTCCCTACCCTGAATTCTGTTCCCCTGGAGAGGGTCACTGTGTTCGATTACTTGGGTATACGAATATCGCATACCATGCAGTGGACCCCACACCTTAATAAAATGTTGTTATCCCATAAGAGGGTAGCTGGAGCTTTGCTCAAGGAGCAGCGTTCCTGCTCAACAAGACCAATAGCCCCGGTAATTGATATTTACAAAGCTAAGGCTATTAGCGCTGCACTCTATGGGGCAGAGTTATGGGGTACAAACAGTGTAAATGAGCTAACGAGGTCTGAAAATAAATTTTATAGGGCCCTTATGTTACTCCCCCAGAGCACCCCTATGATACCACTCATCTTTGATCTAGGCTGTTACCCTATTAGCGATCTGGTAAAACTGCGGCCGTTGCTCTTATGGGCGCGACTGTGGCGAGTACCGGAACTGGCTAAATACGCTAAAGGGCTTTCAGAAGTTATGTCACTCCCTGGATGGTACAAAATAAAGTGGTTAAAAGACCTAAAAGTCTAGCTTGGTAATTTGGGACTGGGTGAGGCATGGGATGGCAGGTCTTCTCCCCCGAAAGCAACTCTAAAAAGTTTGTACTGGAATTGGGTTGCGTTCCAAACTAGTACTAACCATGACCTGGGTAGGCTCACGGATGATTTTATGAAGTTCAAGGATCTACCGATCCGCGAACTTTATTTGGATATCATCTCCAAACCATTCGACAGGGCCCTTTACTTTAGATTTAGAGCCGGGGTTCTCCCTGTGCGAGCTTTTACAGCTCATTGGAAACCCCCGGCCCAGACAGTAGAATTTTGCCCCATTTGCCTAACCAGACCAGAAACCATAGCGCATTTTATGTTTGAGTGCCCGGAGTACATACATCCTAGAAATAGGTGGCTTAAGCCACTGTGTTGGTTACTAGGTACCCGGTCCCATAATGAGGCGTTGCGTATCCTAAAATCTGACCCACAGCCACTCTATGCTTGTGGTTTGTCCAAATTTTTAACATGGGCATGGCAAATACGAAGCAAAAGGCTTAAATGAAATGTTTAATTAGATCTTAATCAATTGTTTCAAATGTTTTTGTAAATGATTAATTCAATAATTTGGTGTAAATAGATTATACTATGTTTCATTCTAAACTGTGTTTTTTAAAATGTGAAGCTTTTATGATATGTTTTTATCGAAATAAAGCCTTTTGACTGACTGACTGACTTAGCCCATTATCACAACCACTTGCATTTCATGTTGATAAGTTTGCTGCTCCGTGCCCGTTTTTGCTCTCCCCAAATACACCAGATAATATTGTGGGTCTTGATATGCTTAAGTATTTCAGAGCTACAATAAGATGTTCCCCTGAAGGAGTACGTGTGATTTTAAATGACAATTATCCAGTGAAGGACAGAGTTTGCATTGTTAATGAGGATGCTGCATTAGCCTTCCTACCTAAAACTTTGTGGGCTACTTCAGATACTGATGTGGGACAGATGGTTATTCCACCGGTGCATCTATACTACTATTATAAAGAGAGAACTGTGTCCTTTGAGCCCGGTAAACTTGAAAAGTACACCACCAATCGCAACACCCAATACAGCGTTGGAAAGGGGGGGTCCTGTAGATGGACATAGGCTATAAAAAATACAAAAATAAACGTTATTTAAAAAATAAACAATAAAAAAAAGTAGTCCCCAAGAAGTAGCGCCGGCCGTGTGCGCTAACAACGTGGACGTGCGTGCTGACATCATCTAGCGCGGGGAGGAGCGGTGGACTGCAGCGGTGAAGTCGGGCTGAGATACATGAAGCGCGGGAGGAGCGGAACGTGTGCGGCTCAGAGAAGCGATGGGAGGAGGCAGAACTAGGAGTGGTGAAGTCAGGCTGATGGGAGGAGGCGGAACGAGTAGCGGTGAAGTCCGGCTGATGTGAGGAGGCGGAACGAGGAGCGGTGAAGTCGGGCTGAGGTAGGTGAAGCGCGGAGCGCTGGGAGGAGGCGGAACGTGTGCAGCTGAGTGAAGCGCGGGGAGGAGTGGAAATGTCGTGGCAGGCGGGGGCCGGGGCGGGAGTGCACGCAAGGCGGAACGTGTGTGGCTGAGTGAAGCACGGGGAGGAGTGGAAATGTCGTGGCGGGCAGGGGACGGGGCGGGAGTGCACGCAAGCCTGAAATGCTGCCCCAAGCCCCCTTCTGCCCCAGGCAACGCTGGGGCGGGCTGCTAGTATTAGTGTAAAGGAGGGAGCTGTGTTACCACGTTTGCCTCAATATAGAATTTCACAGGAGGGTGAGGAAGCACTCACACAAATTGTACAAGATCTTATTGAAGTTGGAGTTGTTGAAGAAGTTCCATTTAATGTTTGTAACAGTCCGGTCCTCCCAATTTTGAAGAAAGATACTGATACTAGGATTTATCGATTTATAATTGACCTACGGGAGGTGAATAAAATAGTGGTGCCACAATACCCAGTGGTTTCTGACATCACAATACTTCTTACTTTAGTTCCACCTACTGCAACTACGTTCTCTGTTATAGACTTGAAGAACGCCTTCTTTTCGATCCCTATTCACCTGATAGCCGATATCTGTTAGTTTCACTTTGAATAATCGATCTTTAGATTTTGTAGAGTTCCTCAAGGGTATACTGAGAGTCCTAGTATTTACAGCCAAGCATTAAAGAAACAACTTGATTCTTTTGTTCTGCCCGAAGGTGTGGCGCTCATACAATATGTCGATGATATCTTGTTGGAGCCGATACCCCTGAACAATGTGAACATTGCACTTTCTCCTTGCTTTCTTTCCTTGCTTCACATCATCACAAAGTATCGAAAAAGAAATTGCAGTATTGTAGACCAAAGGTAACCTAATTAGGTCACCTTTTGTCTAAGGAGGGGCGTGCACTCACATCAGATCGCATTTAGGCAATTTTAGACACACCAGTACCTTCTACACAGAAAGAAGTTCAAGCATTTTTAGGTCTTACTTCTTTTTGTAGGCAATGGATATTGGGATTTTCATACATTGTTAAACCTTTGTTAGCACTTTTGACAAAAGATAGTCCAACACCCCTTCCATGGACAGATAAATGTGAGAATGCTTTTCAACGGTTACGACAAGCCCTTTGTTCAGCACCAGTGTTAGGTGCTCCAGATTACACGAAGCCCTTTACATTGTATGTACACGAGAGAGATGGATGTGCATTGTCAGCTTTAGTACAGACACATGGTGATAAGCTACGCCCTTGTGCATATTTTTCAGCAGTCCTTGATCCTGTTGCTCAAGCGTTGCCTGGATGTTTTCGCTCGGTTGCAGCAACAGCTGTGTCAATACGCCAGAGTGAAGGGATAGTCTTATCACATAAGCTGTTGGTGCTGGTACCCCATGCTGTTGATGCCCTTTTGAATCAAACAAAGATGCAGCATTTAACTAGTGCTCGTCAGACAGGATATGAGCTGACGCTGTTAGCTCCTCATATTACACTGAAGAGATGTGCAACACTAAACCCAGCCACGTTGTTGCATTTCCGGTGACTCAGCCTGAGGCCCAAGAAACACATGATTGTATTTTCCTGACTGAGGAACAGACAAAGGGTCGTATTGATTTGCAAAATACGCCCCTTCCAGATGTAGATGGAGAACTGTGGGCTGATGGGTCCTGTCTGAAGTTACCGGATGGTACAACTTCAGCCGCATATGCAATTACTACGCTTCACATAATAGTGGAGACAGCTCGCATACCACAGAAGTCAGCTCAAGCAGCGGAATTAATAGCTTTGACACGAGCATGTGAGCTTAGTACAGGTTTGCGTGTGAACATTTATACAGATAGCCGCTATGCTTTTGGAGTAGCGCATGATTTTGGCCTGCTCTGGAAGGAAAGAGGTTTTCTGACATCACACGGGATGCAGATAATGCACGGAGAACTAGTGCATAATCTTTTGACTGCATTAACATATCCAAAGAAGATAGCTATAGTGAAATGTAGTGCGCACAAGAAAGTGACTGATAAGGTGGGACAAGGAAATGCTTTTGTAGATCGAGTGGCACGTGAGACTGCGATGCAGCCTGACGCTACTTCCATGTATGTAGTGAAGTCACAAGCTGCGCAGTGGCACGATGCTAGGAAGGAAGTATTAGAGATGCAGAGGACCGCTTCTGACAAAGAACAAGAGCAATGGTCCAAGGATGGAGAGTTGGATGATGAAGGTTGTTGGCGAAACAAACAGATGGATAGATGAAAGTTGCCTATAGCTTTTGTGCAACCTATGGTTCAGATGGCACATGGGCTAGCACATGTTGGAGCTTCAGCAATAGTGAAATTGCTTACGCAAGTTTGGGAGCATCCAGAAATTGCTAGCACAGCCAAGAGAGTAGTACATTCCTGCATGATTTGCCTACAATTCAATCCTGGAAAAGGGACACGAACTCCAGCAGGAGGATTTGCTATACCAACTGCACCTTTTGAAATTTTGCAGATGGATTATATTCAGCTTGAATGCTGTAATAATCTGAAGTATGTCTTGGTGGTGGTATGTGCCTTCAGTAGATGGATTGATGCGTACCCTACAAAGGACAATACTGCAATTACTACGGCAAAGGTACTTTTGAAGGAGTTTTTCCCCCGCTATGGTGTTTGTAGATTTTTGTGGAGTGATAACGGACCTCATTTTATAGGGGATGTTATCAAGTATGTCCTGAAAGGATTAGGGATTAAACAGAAGTTTCATGCAGTGTTCCACCCACAATCAGCAGGATTGGTTGAAAGATACAATGCAACTCTGAAGCTGAAATTAGCCAAAATACAGGCTTCTACTTCTCTGACTTGGCCAGATGTGTTGCCACTGGCATTGTTGTCTATTCGGTCAGTGCCTCATTCTTGAACAGGTCTCACACCTTATGAGATCTTGTTTGGTAGGCCTATGAATATATGGGGAATTCCTAAACCAAGTTCTGTGTATGATGTACCTTGTGTCTTAATAAATGGCTATTTGGCAAAGTTAACTGATAACTTGGTTTCTATTCATCAACAGGTTCGAGAAGCACTTTCTGACAGATCTACAGGTGAAGGCCAGGTTCTCCGACCTGGTGATTTCGTTCTCCTGCAGTCCTTTGAGAGATCAAGCAGTTTGGAGCCAAGGTGGCGAGGACCAGAGCAAATGCTACTTGCCACGAGGACAGCAGTTCGAGTCACGAACCGGAAAAATTGGATCCACAGTACCCATTGTCGATGAGTACTTCCTACCTTGGTGGAGTCTGCTGTGTTGACCGACCATCGAGAGGTTCTGACTGCGGAGAAAGGCCTTGCTGTGACATCTGACGGACCTGAGGAGTTCTTCCCTGACCAGACAATCCCTGGAGCAACGAGATATAATTTGAGACCGAGAGAAAAGTCTGCAGCGCTTGTGAAAGTTGTATGAGCATTCCCTGGGTTAGTGAAACGGAGAGCCGATGTGGCAAGGGGGGGGATCAGCCCTGCATTAGAGTAGTGACACAGGCCTTGGCCCGTGGTGAAGAAATCAACGGCTGCCAAGGGGTAAGAGCTCTGACAACTACTTTAGTTTCAGGAAGAATTGCTTTGTGCTTTGTTAAAATGGAAAAGAAGAATATTTTTTGTGCTGTAGGGCTTGTTGTTGTCCTGGTGATTGTACAAAATCAAAGGTGGAATGGACACTTGTAATAGCGTTACCTTGGTTCCTTAAAAAACCCTCATGAACGCGGTGAAAGGATCGTATAAAGCGGTGTATCTTTTGCTCCGCCCCACACTCGCTTTATGGCATAGTCATTGGGTTTCTTAAGTGTGCTGTATGCCTGCCTCAAGCCTGAGGCAACCTCTGGTCCAGCGCGATAGTGTCCAGAGATAGTACTGTGCTCACAATAAAAAAAGGATAAAAAACAAGCTAGCATCGAGGTCAGGTTTTAATATAAGTGAGATGTCGCTTGTTATTAAAAAAATTGGTTGGATATACCTATGGATCATGTAACTAAATCCCATTATACCATTTAAGATCATCAGTCAACATGTTTCTGCCGTCCTCGCCCAGCCGGGTCTGTGGAGCTTTCTTCAGGACATAAAATAAGGTTCTTACTTACACCATTTGTGCAGTGCTTACAGTGGTTATTATGTTGCCACTTAGTTTCTGGTTGAGGTTTCTTTATACCTGTGATAAATAGAAACATAGATTTGGGCAGTAGGTAGCATATATTTTACAATACTGTTTAGTATGTTACAAATTACTCTAACCTGATTCTCAGTGAGCATTAATTAACAAAAAAGAAGCGTCAATGCGCTCGTACTAACTGGAGGAGCTTGCAATATGGTGACCATTCGGTCTCAGCTACATTCAGTTTTTTGAGACTAAAACGAAATTGTAGTAAGGCAAGCGATTACACATCACAGGCTACCTACTGCCCAAGTTCTGCAGAACTTTAAAGCTCAAAGCATTCTTCACAGGAAAAGAACCGAGGGAAATTGATGGGGACACCGATTTAAGAATAAAATCAACATTCAATCCTCCAAGTAATATGGTTCCGAT
Source organism: Lissotriton vulgaris (assembly GCF_964263255.1). Lineage (NCBI taxonomy): Eukaryota > Metazoa > Chordata > Amphibia > Caudata > Salamandridae > Lissotriton > Lissotriton vulgaris. The sequence goes on along the minus strand of NC_141689.1, from coordinate 1,255,498,223 downwards.
AGAAATACAAACATTTGAGCAAGCGCTTCTCAAAGGTGCAGACGAACTAAGGAATAGCACTAAGACAGTTTTCCAGAACCTTACAAAGAATGAAAAGAAGGCCCTAGGGGAACTACAAAACAACTACAAAATAATCATCAATCCGGCGGATAAGGGGGGGAGGCGAGTTATCCTAGAAAGGGAAGGGTACATCCAGCAATGCCTATCCCTCCTCACATATACCAAATTCTACAAAAGAATACTCATTGATCCAACACCCAGATTACAGAACACCATAAAAATTATGACACACGAAGCTGAAATGAACTCGTGGATATCCAAAAAAGAAGCCGAGTACCTAGTAGCACAGGAAACAAAAACACCTTTTTTCTACTCGTTACCCAAAACTCCCAAAAATAAATCACCCCCACCAGGTCGACCAATAGTTTCGGGTATAGGTTCTGTCCTAGAACTCCTGTCCAAATTCGCTGACCAATTCTTAAAACCCTAAGGGCCAGATGTAGGTCGGTCGGTAACGGCCGAAAATCGGTATTTTCGGCCGTTACCGACCGGTTTACAAGTTTTGGCATGTAGGGGGCAATATTTTACTGAATCGGTAAAATTACCGATTCGGTAATTTTACCAATTTGGTAAAATAAAACATCGGTAAATTTACCGATTTGAAGCCACCCATATGTAGGTGGGACTCTGCAGAGTCCCAGGAGCCTTAACGAATCGGTATTTTACCATCAAAACCAATTTGATGGTAAAATACCGATTCCGGTGTGCATGCACATGTGTGCATGCACACCTATGTCATGTGACAGGCAGACCTGCCCTTAGGGCAGGTATGCCTGCCACATGGCACCTGAGCCTGTTTTGGGGGTGCCAGAGGGTGTCAAAGTGACACCCCCTGCACCCTTGTGAATTCTTTATTTACCGATTCGGTAAATACCGAATCGGTAATGCCTAATCATTCCTATGGGCTTCAAAGCCCATAGGAATGAATGGGCTTTACCGATTCGGTATTTACTGAATCGGTAATTAAAGAATTGTTAAGGATTCGGTAACGAATCCAGATGTTGGGACCTACATACCATTTACCGATTTTGAAATACCGAATCGGTACAATTCGGTATTTTAAAATCGGTAAATGTTTTTTACCTACATCTGGCCCTTAGTACCTTATTTTAAGTCCTGACGAATGCTCCACAGACCCGGCCTGGCGAGGAGGGGCAGAAACATGTTGACTGATGATCTTAAGTGGTATAATAGGATTTAGTTACATGATTCATAGGTATACCCAACCAATTTTTTAATAACAAGCGACATCTCACTTATATTAGAACCTGACCTCGATGCTAGCTTGTTTTTTATCCTTTTTTTATTGTGGGCACAGTACTATCTCTGGACACTATCGCGCTGGACCAGAGGTTGCCTCAGGCTTGAGGCAGGCATACAGCACACTTAAGAAACCCAATGACTATGCCATAATGCGAGTGTGGGGCGGAGAAAAAGATACACCGCTTTATACGATCCTTTCACCGCGTTCATGAGGGTTTTTTAAGGAACCAAGGTAACGCGATTATAAGTGTCCATTCCACCTTTGATTTTGTTTAACTAACCAGGGGAACTGAATGGACAGTTATTCCTCCTCCCTACTTTCTAATTAGCCTTATCCTGGTGATTGTGGCAACAATAACATGGTATGTTTAGGAGACAACTCCTGCTCGTGAGTTGTTTGTTGTTACTACACCGACACCAGAGGAGCATTATTTCTTTACACTCCCATATCAAGAATTGAAGCATCGACAATCCTACCTTAATAGCACTTTTATTCAGATGCTACACCATACTCACATTGCTACGAATACCACGAACTGTTGGATTTGTGGGATGATGCCTGCACATCAAAAGAAGGGAGGTACGCTATTTATACCTCTCCCTTTTTCGCATAATGGCTCCTGTCGAGCCTGGTATATTCTGCTTTTTGCGACTAGGAAGCCCACAGTGGACAGACTGCTTTTCTGGTTGAACAAAGAATGTCATCAAGACAAAGATGGGTATCCCCAAGCGAATGGAACTAAATGGGAGTGGGAGGAATATCGACCGGACAATATTTCAACTCCATATATCTTCACCAACACAAGAGACTCTGTTAATGCTGAACATTTTGTTATCTCTGTTACTCAAGCGCAAGCAGAATTATGTGTACAGAGCATTGGACATATCCAAGTTGGGATCAGCGACTGTATTACTGTTTTGAATATAGATGGTTTGAATAACAGCACCTTTTTAGCTTCACATAACACCTATTTTGTGTGTGGGAATCGTGGATATTATCGATTGCCAGCTGGGTGGACAGGTGTTTGTTACTTGTCATTTTTGTTGCCCCCGAGTTTCTGGCACCTCCATTGTACCATCGAGATCTTAAATTATTCAACAATATTACTGTAAATCGATATAAGAGGACTTTGAATACTGATAATGTAGACCAAACAGATACTAGCTAACAACAATATATAGATTTTAATTTACGATTGTTCTTTTTTGTGGGTGCTGCATTAAATAGTAGAAAAGTGCGACGATTAACTAGAGTTGTAGAAGCTGTTACAGATCAAGCAGCTGTAGCCCTAGGAAACCTTACCGAAGAATTGCAAATTGCTAGAATTGTTGCTTTGCAGAACCGAATGGTTCTGGATGTTATGTTAGCAGATAAAGGTGGTGCATGGCGCATTATAGGTAGTAGTTGCTGCGTGTTCATTCCAGATCACACACCATCAGTGTATAAACCGATCAATAAGCTTCATAAGATCGCTGCAGACCTCCATACAGAAAATGGTACGTGGACTTTTACAGGATGGTTTTGGGCTCTAATTTCTGCCTGGGGTTGGAAAGTACTGACTGCTCTAAGTATAATAATTGCAATAATCTTCACTTGTTGTATGTGTATCCAGTGTAGTCCGATGATAGGTTCTATGTGTATTACTGCTTGCATACCGTCCAAAAGAAATGTTGCAGAAGTCAAAATGCAGATTAATTTGAACAAGGAGATAGCTGATATGATGGTCATTGATATAAGGGATGAGTATCTAGCTTATCCTAGGAAGTTAAATGTCTTCAGCTAATGCTGAAAGGGTCGTCTGTTGTAAATCAACGACGATTAGGTTAAGCATTAGCAGAAGACATGCTGTATTTGACCATTATCGTAGCAAATGAACCGACTCCATTTTGTATTTGTAGCGGCCATTTTGTATGCCATACATTGCCATGTGCTCATCATGTGCTTTGTCCTACCTCCTTGTTAACTGCGCCTGAAATCTGCCCGGCAACAGGCTATATTTAGCATTCCCCACTTCCAGCATGCCCACACATGCCCAGTAGGGTCTGCTGCTGTTACTAATTAGTTCCAGATAGGCATGTGTTTACTAGTTTCTGAAGACTGTTAACTCCGCCCACTTATCGATTGTGATCTCCAATATGTCCGTATATGGTCATAAAACTGCTCTTGTATTCTGTACCGCCTTCTTTTGAGCCCCCTCATTGTGTATAAAAGGGGCCATGTGCTTTAGTTCGGTGTGCTACTCCATACAATACTGAAGGGTGTTGTGTGGACTGTAATACCACCTTTGAAGGTTTAATAAACTTTGCTTTTGTATTTTCCAGTTTCTGTGCCAACTTCTTCCTATGGTCTGAGGACTCTGTGCAGAGAAGGGCGAACCCCTTGCACTGGTAGGCCTAGCTGAGGCTTACTTACATCATTCCACTCGTCCCCTTGCCTCACCCTCACTAGATGGTACGCTCCTCGAAGGTCCAATTTCGTGAATATGGTGGGTCCTTTCAGCTGGTCCATCAACACAGGAATTAAAGGCAGAGGATACCTTTCTTCTTGGTCACTCTGTTGATCGCTCTATAGTCGATGCACGCCCTTAGGCCTCCTTCGCGCTTTGGTATAAAAAAAAAGCGCCAACGAGGCGGGAGACGTGGAAGTGCGAATAAACCCAGAGGACAAAAGTTTTGTCAGGTATGATTGCAAATAAGTATTCTCAGCCTTTGTGAGTGCATATATCCGACTGCAAGGTATGCTTGCTCCTGGCTCCAGGTCAATCACGCAATCATACTCTCGATGGGGTGTTAGCTTGCTCGCTTCCTGTTCATTGAAAACGTCTTTGTACTCAGAATATACTTCGGGTAAAGATGATACAAGGCACACCCTCTGTGTACTACATCCCGAAGCTAATAGCACCGCTGGGTTTTCCATTTCGTACAATGTTTTGCACAAAACGAGGAATTCATATTTATAGTACGTGCTGCCCACTGCACATGGGGGTCATGCATAGTCAGCCATGGCACGTCTAAAATGAGTTTAAATTTCAGGGCGTCAATAAGATCGAATTGTATGGTCTCAAAATGAGTTAATCCCAACTGCATAGGTATCAGCTGGGTGTGATAACATACTGGTCCTGATGTCAATGCAGTACCGTCTACTGCTTTCACTGGTTCCGGCTTTAGTTTCCTTATGCAAGGTATGCCTAATTGGTGAGCATACTTTTGATCAATAAAATTTCTAGTAGCCCCACAATCCAATAGTGCATGAACCATTATGGGGCTTCCTCCGGCTATCTCCAAGGTTACACACACATTCATATGTGCAACAGAATTTTGTATTGTGTTAACCAAAGCGGGATAGACCTCTATATTCTCCGGCCTCAAACAAGGGGTCTCCGTCATGTTTGAGAGAGATCAGTTTTCCGCCGTCTCTTCTCGATAATCCACTACAGGCACCTTCTTCCCTTCTTTGTATAGGGCCTTGGTTTTAGAAGGGCAGTTCTTAATGAAGTGTCCAGCCTTCCCGCAATACCTGCACAACTTCAGCTGCCGTCTTCTGTTTCTTTCTTCTGCACTAAGTGGACCTCGTATTCCACCGACTTGCATTGGCTCTGTTCCGTCTAAGGGTGAAGTTCACTCTTCAACCATCGATCTCGGTTTACTGAACAGGACTCTAGTATCAACACGTTTGTCTCCTTTTCTTTCTTGAAGACGGTGATCCATCTGGACTGCTAGTTCAATTAATTCATCACAAGTAGCTGGCATATGAACAACCTGGGCTAACACATCCTTTAACTCACTTCTTAATCCTTGATAGAACAGAGATGTCCTCTTTTCTGCCGGCCACTCTGTTTCAATGACAAGTCTATTGAAGGTAGTGATGTATGTCAAAAGGTCTTGTGAACCCTGATTAAGTGTGATGAGTTCTCTATCTAAGGACAGTAAATGTGCCTTCCTATCATAGAGTTTCCTCATCTCCTCGCAGAAGTTAGGGAAACTAAACAAGACGGGGTAATTTCTTTCTATCAATGGGAAAGACCAACTAGCAGCATTACCCCCCAATTAGGACATGACAAAAGCAGTCTTTGACTGGTCATCCGGAAAGACAGCGGGTTTGCAAATAAAATGCAGCTTACATTGCCCCAAAAGTATGCCAACATTTTTGGGATCCCCAAAAAACCTTCCTGGGGGGGGGGGCAAGAGGAAGTTTGAGTGGTTGAATAACCTGAAGAGTGGAAGAACTAGATCCACCTCTTTGAGCCTGCGTGGAGTCCTGTGATGAGGGGGGAGGAAGCGTCCAATTCCTAATGTACGAGAGCCCTCGTGTTCCTGTAGGACTACCTTGAGAGAGGCCTGCTACCTCCCGTCTTATGGTAACCATCTCATTACGTAGTTCCATATTTTCCCCACGAAAAGCATCTACTTCCATATGCAGGGCAGTCGTTGTTTTCAACACTGATGTAAGAACAGTCTTAGTATCCATCGCTCAGGCTGTAGTCATCCGTAGGCTTGTCACTCTGTCATAAAGTGAATACAGGTTAGCTAACCTCCTCCGCCGGATACAGCAGGAGCGATGACTGATGCTTGTTCTCCGTCTTCCCCTATATGGAACCACCTGTGAGTACTCATAAACTCATACAGATTGAACCACACCAGGGGAAGGGGAAAAAAGGGATAAAGAAACAATAACTTTGCAGCAGTTTGAATGTTCAATCCTGAACTGGTTGGGAGCTGTGGGGATCTCTCTCCTCTCTCTGGCCCATGAACCCTGCAGGGGAGAGAGAACACGTCATACATACAATACACACTTCCTGCAATGTAGATCAATATGACGATGTGTGGATATAAACTTACATTTGAAACTGCCACAAGTATTCTTCAGAAGAAAGCTCAAAATGTAAAAATAAAGCAAGCAAAAAGAAAAGTACATAAGCGTAGAATTACTAAAATCCTTGATTGTCTATAGTAATTAATTGCACTTGTTTGTACATCGTTATACACACGATATGGACTTATCTGTAACCATATGGACTTCTGGTTATTGTAGTCTTGATTCTTAGGGCTCAAACGATACTTCTGTACAATCCCCAACTCTGTCCCTATGACAGAATTGGCTCCAATGTAACCCAGGTGGGTCTCTCTCCCACGCGTAGCATCAATGAGAGATAATACTCCAAATGAAAACGAACAAACAACAGCTTCAATTCAGCTGATGTACTCTCCTGTGACGAGAGCACTTCTTGATAGCCAAAAGAACCCAAAATTCAAGTCTCGACCAATAACAGCGCTTCTACGCACTTCCACAGAAACCGGCAAACTTTACCTAATCCAGTACGGCAATGCGCTAAACTAAATCTCCCTAGCGGCCCCAGTCATCCAGTGCGGCAATTCGCTTACCTAATCCCCGGCGGCTCGAGTCATCCAGCGCGGCAATGTGCTTACCTAATCCCCGGCGGCTCCAGTCATCCAGCGCGGCAATGCGCTTAGTCATCCAGCGCTGCAATGTGCTACTCGGTACCACTCGAACAGGAAACTAAAACGTGCTTAACAGAAACGTGAATATCCAGAACACTCGGCTATGATATCAGGTGACAAACACCTGATTGAGGGAGAGGAGGGGTATTAGTAGGTAGCACGAGAGGGAGAGGAGGAGACTCACCTTCCCTCAGCATTCTGGGAAGTGTAGTACCACCATTCATACCACATACGTTCTTCGTGTGTGCAGTCAAATTGGTGTGGAACGTGACACAGACTTAAATGCAGCACTTGACTAGTGCTCGTTTGACAGGATACGAATTGACACTGTTGGCCCCTCACATTACCTTGCAGAGGTGTGCAACTCTGAACCCAGCTACTTTGTTGCCATATCCAGCGACTCAGCCTCAGTCACAAGAGTCTCATGATTGTATATTCCTTACTGCGGAACAGACAAAGGGTTGCGCCGATTTGCAAGATATGCCCCTTTCAGATGTAGATGGAGATCTATGGGTTGATGGGTCTTGTTTGAAGTAACCAGATGGCACGACTTCAGCTGCATATGGAATTACGACACTTCAGACAGTAGTGGAGACAGCTCGTATACCACAGAAGTCGGCTCAAGCAGCTGAGCTAACAGCGTTGACACTAGCGTGTGAACTTAGCACTAACTTGCGTGTGAACATCTATACAGATAGTCGCTATGCTTTTGGAGTGGCCCATGATTTTGGCCTACTTTGGAAGGAAAAAGGCTTTCTTATGTCCCACGGGATGCAGATAATGCACGGAGAACTAATGCATAATCTTCTGACTGCACTGACATATCCGAAGAAAATAGCTATTGTTAAGTGTAGCGCACACAAGAAAGTGACTGATAAGACAGGACAATGCAATGCCTTTGCAGATCGTGTAGCGCGTGAGACTGCGATGCAATGAAGCACTACATCTATGTACGTAGTGAAGTCACAAGCTGAACATTGGCATGACGCTAGACAAGAAGTGCTAGACATACAGAGGTCTGCTTCTGTGGAAGAACTTGAGCAATGGTCCAAAGAGGGAATGTTAAATGATGAGAGCTGTTGGCAAAACAAAGAAATGGATAAGTGGAAACTGCCTATAGCCTATTTACAGCCTAGGGTTCAGATGGCACATGGGCCGGCGCATGTTGGAGCTTCGGTAATAATGAAATTGCTTATGCAAGTTTGGGAGCATCCAGAAATTGCCAGCACAGCTAAGAGAATAGTACAGTCCTGTTTGATCTGTTGGCAGTACAATCTTGGTAAAGGGACATGGACTCCTACAGGAGGGTTTGCTACACCAACTGCACCTTTTGAAGTTTTGCAAATGGAAAATATCCAACTTGAACGTTGCAATAACTTGAAGTATGTTCTAGTGGTGGTATGGGCCTTCAGTAAATGGATAGAGGCATACCCTACTAAGGATAATACGACTCTCACCACAGCAAAGGTGCTTTTAAAGGAATTCTTCCCCAGATTTTGTGTTTGTAAACTTTTGTGGAGTGACAACGGACCTCATTTTATTGGGCAAGTTGTTGAGCATGTCCTGAAAGGATTAGGGATCAAACAGAAGTTCCATGCAGTATTCCACCCACAATCAGCAGGATTGGTGGAGAGGTATAACGCTACTTTGAAGTTGAAATTAGCGAAAATACTGGCTTCCCCGTCCTTGAAATGGCCTGATGCATTACCCTTGGAATTGTTGTCCATAAGATCAGTGCCACATTCACGATCTGGGCTTACACCATATGAAGTGGTATTTGGGAGACCAATGAACATTTTGGGAGTTCCTAAGCCAAGCCCCATACATGATGTACCATGCGTTCTGATGAATGATTACTTAGCACAATTGACTGACAGTTTGATCTCTATTCATCAACAGGTTCGAGAAGCTCTTCCTGACAGATCTATAGGTGAGGCCCATGAATTCCGGCCCGGAGATCACTTAATGGTCAAGGTCTTCAAAAGGTCGAACAGCTTGGAGCCCAGGTGGCGAGGATCAGAGCAGGTGCTCCTAGCAACGAGGACAGCGGTTCGGGTGACAAACAGAAATAACTGGATCCATAGCACTCACTGCAAGCAAGTGTCGCCTACCTTGGTGGAACCTGCTGTGTTGACTGACCATCGAGAGCTTCTGGACACAGGGAAAGGCCACACCATCTCACCTGATGAATCTGAGGAAGTCTTCCCGGACCACACGATCTCTGGAGTATCCCGGTACCAGCTATGAATGAGGAAAGAATCTGCATTCTTGAAAAAGACTGGTTGAGCTACTGTCCTTGGTTTGTGAAACAGAGTGCTTATGTGGCAAGGGGGGGATCAGTCCTATATAGTGACACCCGTCTTGACCCTCTGTGAAGAAACCAACGGCTGCCCAGGACATTAGAGGTCCAACAATTGATTCAACGATGAAGTGATCATGTCTGCAAGGAGATCAACTGTTGCCAAGATCTGTAATAAGAAGACCATTTGCGTTGTAGGATTTGTTGTTGCTATGGTGGCTGTAGCAGTGACAACTTGGTCTGTTGAGAAAGTGGCTCCTGCTCGACAGCTTCTTATCGCCACTACTCCAATACCAGTTGAGCATCATTACTTTACGCTTCCCTACCATGAGCAGAAGCATCGACAATCCTACCTGAACAATACGTTTATTCAGATGTTACATCACACTCACAATGCCACAAATACTACCAACTGTTGGGTCTGTGGGATGATACCTGCTCACCAGAAGAAGGGAGGAACACCTTTTATTCCTCTTCCTTTCTCACTTAATAGGTCTTGCCAAGCCTGGTTTGCGCTTTTGTTTGCGCTGCAAGAGCAAACATTTCGAAGATGACATAGGACGGATTAATTATCATCTCAATAAAGTTTGTTATCCAGATGAAGAAGGTTATCCGCGAGCTGAAGGGACTAAATGGGAATGGGAAGAGTATCGACCTGAGAATATTTCTACGCCATATGTTTTCCCAAATATGGGAACTATTAAGAACAATGGACCATTTGTGATTTCTGTTACCAGAGCTAAAGCAGACTTATGTGTTGGAAGTGTTGAGATAATTCCAGTGGGGAGAAGTGAGTGTACTGTCGTTCTGACTATTGAAGGTGCCAATAACAGCAGTTTCATATCCTCATATAATACATACTTTGTCTGTGGTAACAAGGGATATTACCAACTACCTGTTGTATGGTCTGGAATATGCTATGTGTCTTTTTTGTTGCCCCCTATGTTTTTGGCACCTGCATCGTATCACAGAGACTTCAAGTTGTATAAGAGGACAACAAGTACTGATGAAGTGGACCAGACTGACATCACCTTGCAACAATACGTTGATGGGCTTGTTTTTCTTTGCGGGTGCTGCATTAAACAGTAGAAAGATAAGACGATTGACTCGTGTTGTAGAAGCTGTTACCAATCAGACAGCTATGGCACTTGGGAACATTACAGAAGAGCTGCAAGTTTCGAGGATTGTAGCACTCCAAAATCGTATGGTTTTGGATGTAATTTTGGCTGATCGAGGTGGTGCATGTCGCATCATTGGTAGCAGCTGCTGCGTCTACATTCCTGACCACTCACCTTCAGTGTTTGATGCAATCTCTAAACTGCATAAGATTACTGCTGAAATTCATCCAGAGACTGGAACCTGGACTTTTGCTAGCTGGATTTGGACACTCTTTGCTACTGTTGTGCTGTAATTTTTACCCCTGAAGCCTTGCCACGTCAACTCTCTCCCTCCCTTGCCTGAGGTGGGCCCCTGCACATGAAGACAAGCTGCACACACCCACCTTATCTTCCCTCATCCCCCTCTGTTGACGAGGTCACGAAGACTAGCTGCACGCACCCACCTTATCTTCCCTCATCCCTCTCTGTTGACTAGAACAACATGTGCGGACAATCGATCTGGGGCTCCATGCGCGTCATAAGAAACACCTCCAGCTGATTGCATTATCTGGACATTGCAGAGGCTCCTGAGTCATCTGTCTTACAGCCTTGAGAGACAACCCCCGGTTGATCCTTGTGCGCGTACTATACATTTTATATGATAGCATGTAAAGGACGGGCCCTTGTTAAGCATTTAAATGCCTAGAAAGCTGGTAATGTGTGAGGCAAGGCTATTAACATGTCTCCACACACAGCATCAACATTTGCATTGGTCAATCCAGTTCTTATTGCCTAACTGTGTCACAGAGGGACAGACCACAGGCCTCTTGTTTAAGGAGCGTTTTCCCTGCAGTGAACCTATGCTGTAAGTAAACAGCTGCCATAGCGTTGAAAACAACGCACAGACTGCAACACACAAAATAAATACATGATGTAAGCCACCGGGCGCTACAGCTTCCCTTTTGGAAGACAAAATATTCTTCATAAAAAAACATCACAGTTTGGCACAGCATAAAACATGAATGTTCACCATGTAGGCCTGACACTACATTCAGCATTCACGAGCCCTTAGGGGGTTCAGGAGCTGGCCCAGTAGTGTGTCACTCTTCTAGATCTCGTTTTCAATAAGGGCAGTAGGTGGTGAGCTGAATCAATAGATATAATGATCCATTAGACTGTTGCTGCGCATCCCTTCTGGGGTCATGTTGCCCAGTTCTCTTACTGAGCCTCAGAAGTGCCTTTTCACATACTTTGTAGTGCACTCTGCTAATCCTGGATTTTGGCAATATTTCACTTCCCAGAAAACAGAGCACTATATGAGGTAGTAAATAATAATGGTGGAGCATGAATCTAGTACTTTGTGCTCAGTTCTTTTTTTCAATAAAAAGAAATAAAAGAAAAATAGGAGTGGAGCAGATGGAATGGGGGTGGTGGGGCTCACATGTACTGCGTATGGTTGACCTTTCCATGATATACTAACTTTACTGTCTTAAAAGAAAGTGCAAGGTAAGCAATATAAAGATCGAACATAGGGGTCGATTAGGATGGCGGACGGAAGGACGACCGCCGGCCTTGAGTAGGCCGAAAATGCCGTATTACAGTCCACCAGCCGCAGTCAGTCCGTCCGCCATATTAGGATGGGAAGCACTGTCAAATTTCTGTACGCCGCGGAAGAACATGCACCGCCTCGGAATACACCCGACCCCGCGGCGGACGTAACCAATCCAGAGACACCGCCGTACGGAATGACATCACCGACCGTCCTCCAAATCCCGATGGGGTAAAAGATACAGCAAATCGCTGCGGAAAAAACACCAGCCTGAACACGGCGCATTCACCACAGCGGAGAGGCGAAACATTCCAGAGATACCCACTACAGGCAGATCGCCGTCATGGACCCAGCGCTACATGCATTACCGCTCCTCTTCGTGCTCCACCACCAGAAAGTCATGGACCGTCGCCGACGACAACGCAGGTATGCAAACACACCAATTTCTGTCGGAAGGGGAGTACCTGCCTGGGCTGTGACGTGGGGAGGGAAGATGCATGTTGGGGAAACAGCATTTACAATAGCACCAATATATAAACAACGCAAGGAAACAACCAGGAATGACATTGAGAAACCACTACACATGAATAACTTGCTTTATTGCAGATATTAGTAAATGACTCCTAGAGTAGGCAGGAGCATGGGCACTGGATAGAACAGAACAGATACATCTGAGTTAGCACATGAGAGGGCACAATTCAGTATCATAACAGCAACAGGGCAGTGTTCATAACAGAGCAGGTACATCTGAGGCAGCACATGAGAGGGGTTAAGTGCATCAATAGTGCATGGCACAGAGCAGGTACATCTGAGGCAGCACATGAGAGGGGCACAGAGCATCAATAGGCCATGGCACAGAGCAGGTACGTCTGAGGCAGCACATGAGAGGGCACAATGCAGCATCCTGACAGCAACAGGGCAGTGTTCATAACAGAGCAGGTACATCAGAGGCAGCACATGAGATGGGTTAAGTGCATCAACAGTCCATGGCACAGAGCAGATACATCTGAGGCAGCACATGAGAGGGGCACAGAGCATCAACAGTCCATGGCACAGAGCAGGTACGTCTGAGGCAGCACATGAGAGGGGCTAAGTGCATCAACAGTCCATGGCACAGAGAAGGTACATCTGAGGCAACACATGAGAGGGGTTAAGTGCATCAACAGTCCATGGCACAGAGCAGGTACATCTGAGGCAGCACATGAGAGGGGCACAGAGCATCAACAGTCCATGGCACAGAGCAGGTACGTCTGAGGCAGCACATGAGAGGGCACAATGCTGCATCCTAACAGCAACAGGGCAGTGTTCATAACAGAGCAGGTACATCAGAGGCAGCACATGAGAGGGGTTAAGTGCATCAACAGTCCATGGCACAGAGCAGGTACATCTGAGGCAGCACATGAGAGGGGCACAGAGTATCAACAGTCCATGGCACAGAGCTGGTACGTCTGAGGCTGCACATGAGAGGGGCTAAGTGCAGCAACAGTCCATGGCACAGAGCAGGTACATCTGAGGCAACACATGAGAGGGGTTAAGTGCATCAATAGTCCATGGCACAGAGCAGGTACATCTGAGGCAGCACATGAGAGGGGCACAGAGCATCAACAGTCCATGGCACAGAGCAGGTATGTCTGAGGCAGCACATGAGAGGGGCTAAGTGCATCAACAGACCATGGCAAGGCACAGAGCAGGTACATCAGAGGCAGCACATGAGTGGGGTAAAGGGCATCAACAGTCCATGGCACAGAGCAGGTACATCTGAGGCAGCACATGAGAGGGGCACAGAGCATAAAGAGTCCAGGGCAAGGCACAGAGCAGGTACGTCAGAGGCAGCACATGAGAGGGCACAATGCAGCATCCTAACAGCAACAGGGCAGTGTTCAGAACAGAACAGGTACATCAGAGGCAGCACACGAGAGGGGCACAGAGCATCAACAGTCCATGGCAAGGCACAGAGCAGGTACATCTGAGGCAGCACATGAGAGGGTCACAGACCATCAACAGTCCATGGCACAGAGCAGGTACATCTGAGGCAGCACATGAGAGGGGCACAGAGCATCAACAGTCCATGGCACAGAGCAGGTACATCTGAAACAGCACATGAGAGGGGCACAGAGCATCAACAGTCCATGGCACAGAGCAGGTACATCTGAGGCAGCACATGAGAGGGCACAATGCAGTATCATAACAGCAACAGGGCAGTGTTCCTAACAGAACAGGTACATCTGAGGCAGCACAAGGACAAGTGACAAGCGCCCCGTCCCATGGACATTAATAATGCAAGGGTAGTTACAATGGACTATCTACACACCAAGTACAATGACATGTGAGTGATGGGAACAACACCTCACAGCACAGAATCTGGTGGACTGCTTGACCTAGTAGCCTCAGACACAGTGGCAAGATCTGATACCGGATTGGGAGATACAGCCATAGCTCTAGTGACTGACACATGAGCCCTAGACCCAGACACACTGCCAGCACCTGAAACAGGAGTGTGAGACACAGCCACAGCTCTAGTGACTGACACATGAGCCATAGACCCAGACACACTGCCAGCACCAGAAACAGGAGTGTGACACACAGCCACAGATGTAGTGACTGACACATGAGCCATAGACCCAGACACACTGCCAGCACCAGAAACAGGAGTGTGAGAGACAGCCACAGATGTAGTGACTGACACATGAGCCATAGACCCAGACACACTGCCAGCACCAGAAACAGGAGTGTGAGACACAGCCACAGCTCTAGTGACTGACATATAAGCCATAGACCCAGACACACTGCCAGCACCAGAAACAGGAGTGTGAGACACAGCCACAGATGTAGTGACTGACACATGGCACAGAGCAGGTATGTCTGAGGCAGCATATGAGAGGAGCTAAGTGCATCAACAGTCCATGGCAAGGCACAGAGCAGGTACATCAGAGGCAGCACATGAGAGGAGTTAAGTGCATCAACAGTCCATGGCACAGAGCAGGTACATCTGAGGCAGCACATGAGAGGGGCACAGAGCATCAACAGTCCATGGCACAGAGCAGGTACGTCTGAGGCAGCACATGAGAGGACACAATGCAGCATCCTAACAGCAACAGGGCAGTGTTCATAACGGAGCAGGTACATCAGAGGCAGCATATGAGAGGGGCTAAGTGCATGAACAGTCCATGGCACAGAGCAGGTACATCTGAGGCAGCACATGAGTGGGGCACAGAGCATCAACAGTCCATGGCACAGAGCAGGTATGTCTGAGGCAGCACATGAGAGGGGCTAAGTGCATCAACAGTCCATGGCAAGGCACAGAGCAGGTACATCAGAGGCAGCACATGAGAGGGGTAAAGGGCATCAACAGTCCATGGCACAGAGCAGGTACATCTGAGGCAGCACATGAGAGGGGCACAGTCCATCAACACTCAACAGTCCATGGCAAGGCACATAGCAGGTACGTCAGAGGCAGCACATGAGAGGGCACAATGCAGCATCCTAACAGCAACAGGGCAGTGTTTATAACAGAACAGGTACATCAGAGGCAGCACATGAGAGGGGCACAGAGCATCAACAGTCCATGGCAAGGCACAGAGCAGGTACATCTGAGGCAGCACATGAGAGGGGCACAGACCATCAACAGTCCATGGCACAGAGCAGGTACATCTGAGGCAGCACATGAGAGGGGCACAGAGCATCAACAGTCCATGGCACAGAGCAGGTACATCTGAGGCAGCACATGAGAGGGCACAATGCAGTATCATAACAGCAACAGGGAAGTGTTCCTAACAGAACAGGTACATCTGAGGCAGCAGAAGGACGTGTGTCAAGCGCCCCGTCCCATGGACATTAATAATGCAAGGGTAGTTACAATGGATTATCTACACACCAAGTACAATGACATGTGAGTGATGAGAACTACACCTCACAGCACAGAATCTGGTGGACTGCTTGACCTAGTAGCCTCAGACACAGTGGCAGGATCTGATACCGGATTGGGAGATACAGCCATAGCTCTAGGGACTGACAAATGAGCCATAGACCCAGACACACTGCCAGCACCTGAAACAGGAGTGTGAGACACAGCCACAGCTCTAGGGACTGGCACATAAGCCATAGACCCAGACACACTGCCAGCACCAGAAACAGGAGTGTGAGACACAGCCACATATGTAGTGACTGACACATGAGCCATAGACCCAGACACACTGCCAGCACCAGATACAGGAGTGTGAGACACAACAACAGCTCTAGTGACTGACACATGAGCCATAGACCCGCATAAAGGAGTGTGAGACACAGCCACAGCTCTAGTCACAGACACATGAGCCATAGACCCAGACACACTGCCAGGACATGTCCCTGTACAGTGACCAACAAATACCATGCCAGCATCTGAGACATGAGACTGGCGGGCACACACATTTGCAGTACCTGAAACAGGAGAGGGCACAACTGACACAGTGCTACTACATGAGGCATGACAGCGAACAACAGACACAGTGCCACTCTCTGACACATGAGAGTGAACTGCAGCTGACCCACTAGGACCACTGAAATGATGACCCACAGGGCTGTATGGGCCAGGAGGCAGGGTGGCTCTGGGAGCTGGGGACAGCTGTACTGGAGCGACATTGTGGTGGGCAGGTGTCACTGGTGTGTGTCTCCGTTTCATTGGGATATGGAAGGGCACACTGGACATGACTGGACTGGTAAGTGGTGTGGCCTCATCAGAAACATCACTCATCAAAGGTGGATCATGTGCTGGTGGGGGTCTGCTCTCTGGGGACGTGCTGGAGCCACCTTGACGTTTGCTCTGGCCCTTCCTTCTGCCCTCTGCATCATGTGTAATGGGGGATGCAACTACAGTGTACTCTTTCCTCTGCTTCAGCGGGGTGTGGATGGGAGTAGAGGTATGGGGGACTCCACCGCTGACACATGTGTTTTACGTTCCTTCACCAACATCAGCCTCAGGGCACGCATGGGTGATGTATGCCTGTCCTTGGTGGAGCTCGTGTCCATGGGAGAACCCTTGGCCTTGGGAGGTGCCTTGGCCGTAGGAGGTGTCCTGTCTCTAGAATGTGCCTGATCCGTGGGTGGTGCCCTGTCCCTGGGAGTTGGCTTGTCCTTTGTAGTGTCCCTGTCCATTGTAGTGTCCCTTTCCTTTATAGTGTCCTTGTCCTTGGGAGTGTCCCTGGCCTTGGGAGGTGCCCTTTCCTTTGCAGTGTCCTTGTCCTTGGGAGTGTCCCTGGCCTTGGGAGGTACCCTTTCCTTTCCAGTGTCCTTGTCCTTGGGAGTGTCCCTGTCCTTGGAAGTTGCCCTTTCCTTTGCAGTGTCCTTGTCGTTGGGAGTGTCCCTGTCCTTGGAAGTTGCCCTTTCCTTTGCAGTGTCCTTGTCGTTGGGAGTGTCCCTGGCCTTGGGAGGTGCCCTTTCCTTTGCAGTGTCCTTGTCCTTGGGAGTGTCCCTGGCCTTGGGAGGTGCCCTTGCCTTGGGAGGTGCCCTTGCCTTGGGAGTACCTTTTGAGGGGGATGCCTGTGTTACATGTGAATCCCTGTCCCCCAACACCCCTTGAGGATCCTGTGTGTCAACTCCAGGGTAGCTGATGTTGTGTTCTGTGAAAGATTTCCCTGTCCTAGGGGATGGTGTCTGTGCCCTCCGTGTCCTGCCTAGCTGCCTGTGGCTGCTTCTAGTGCAATACCCCGAAAATGAGGCCTGGTCAGAAATGTCACTCTCTGCTGAGACATCAAGTGGTGTGGATGGGGGAACTGAAGTAGGACCTTGTCCATGCGACTGTTGAATGGCTGCAGACACTGTGTTGGATAAGGACTGAACTGTTCTGTGGAGACCAGCAACATCGCCATGCATCCCCTCCATGAATGCTAGCACCTGCCCCAACTTCCAATCGTGGTCTGGGAATGCATTAATCATGTTTGTCTGCCCTACACACAGCTGTCGCAGCAGATCAACCACCTCAGCAACAAAGGGCACTTTGTGTGACAGGGGCAGGGGCAGCGGTGCCTGCACCATAGGCCACTCTGCTCCCCCTACTCTGGCGAGCACGAGCAGTACTTGTTGCAGTTGGTGGCAGTGTGGGCCCTGTGTGCTGTGTACCGACTGAAGGTATAGATTGCCCACTCCCTGTGTCTTCCAACAGTGCTGACTCACCAACTGTCATATAGCTACTTCTTTTCTATATACTGTGTTAAGTTAGCATGAGCTTATTAAATGTTTAAAAACCATTTTTCCCTTTTGCTTCCTTTTGCACACAACACATAATTGTTATTTTGGCTTTCAACCTAGAAGAGCGTTGTGATTTACTTGAGAAATAATATGGTATTGCTCTGATATCAGCTTTGCTTGGTACACTGTCTGCACAGTGAGTGCTGAAGCCTCCAAGGATAACTATACACAGTGTTGTTGTGAGGTCTGATCTTCGCACCTTCCTAGACATAACACAAATGCAGCTGCTGCCAAAATCTGGCTTCAAGCGGGTTTTATATTGCTTTGCTGAAAACACACGTAACACACTTGATGGTGCTTCGCATGCAGAAAGCTAGTTGGTGGAAGATGATGTGATCCTCTGCCACTGAGATTTTGAGGAATGGGCCCGCCCTGCTAAAACCCAAAAGAGACCTTCATAGATATAATATAATATGCTAAATAGGGAGGGTGAGAAATAGGTGTTGTTAATTCCTATTCATTTCAGCACCTTAGTATGCTGTCACCGTTCGCTTTGTATGGACTAGTAGCTATGCTGATAACTTTGTTTCTTATAATATGTCTGCTTGTATTATTTAAGATACTGCGTTTGTGAACCCTGCATTGGTAAATAAATATTTCAAATATGCACGTGTCCTCCTTTACTCCTCGTTCTTGTTTGAAATGATTATATAGCGAAAGAGTGTTCATGTGTTCCATGATTCCTGAGGTAATCTAAGTTCATGTTCTGGTTTGTCTAAACATTGGGAGTATATTATGACCAATGAGACACTGTAGCTAGCTCGGTAAGGGGATTTTGGGCAATGAGGTGAGTTTTGGGTCATCCTAATTCACTGAGGTTCCAAATCTCTATGCACAGTTCTGTAGGAGAAGTGAATTCCCGCTACATGGGGCACAAACGTTGTTGGCCTTATATCATGACACTCGAGTAGTATATCATTCAATCCTTAACCCCTTCACTGTAGTTTCTGGAAAACTGTGGTGTCGGAACAAACCTACCTATTTATGAAATAGGTCTTTTCAAGCTTGATTCTTATTAAAAAGGTTTCCTTGAATTACTACCCAGTTGTGCTACAAAGTTTCCTTTGGTTTCTACATTCCTGTGCTGTCATGGCCAATGCCCTGGACATTCCGCAGCATAGTCGCATTGCGGTGCGAGATCATTTGCGGGTTTACAATATGCCTCTGGAGGGGTTGGCTGTGATTATGGTGGTGAGTGCGGATGCAGCTTACCCATACGAACTGTTTTATTCGTGGGTGTCATTTCCGGAGGTGGACGCTAATTCTGGTGTGTTCCACACATACACTCCCTCTGTTGTACCGGTTGAATATGCTCAGTACAGAGCACAGGAAGTTCCTATTGATGTTTGGCAGCATCGAGTTTGGTTTGGTGGCGCCCTACCCCATACTTTAACCGCTCCGAGGTTAGGTCCTTTGTCCATTCCAGGCGCGAGTTGGCCTGTTTTGGCTGGATTTACTCCTCATCCTCTACACGGCAATTGTAATCTGGCTGAACTACGTAGACTACACGTGGTCTCAATTGCCGTGATTAGAGCCTTAGTACACTACATGGGCCGTAATCCTCCGGGTGGCCCCCCCGGGGGGTGCTGCGCTTCCGTCTGGACAGGGTGGTTTAAAACTCAGTCCCGTAATGGTCAATGCTGTAATGGTCAAGAAACCCCAGGATAAGGATGATTTTCCTTTCTGGTTTGCCGAGAAATTTGACCAGCTGGAAGCTGTATTTCCTAATACGGCTCCTGGTGAAAAGCACTGTATTCTTACACTTCGTTTGCCGAAAGATTTGGCCCCTGAACTCGTTGACTGTGATACCTGGGGTAAGACTTTTGCAGCTGTCTATGCAAGGTGCTACGCACTCCGTCTATGGCAGTACTGCCTACGGTCCTTAAGCGTGTTCATGATGATCACGGACCGGAGTCTGCGGTAGAATTGGGTATGCGCCTGTGTGGCACCTTTGATGTGGTTTGCGATCTCATCCTTGCTAATGTCAAGGGGATGCAGTGAACTTTCAGGTTGCAAACGCTTTGGCGGCGCTTCCCGATGCCGAGAAACCCCGACAGTTGGCGAAAATTATTGTGGCGGCTTATAAAACCGTGGGTCACAATAGTAAGGGTCTTAAGCCTTTTTCTGTTAAAGAGAAAAAGCAACCCTAGGGACAAGCTTCGGAAACGGATGTTCAGCCCAAGTCCAAGAAACAGAATTGGCCTAAGAAACAAAAACAGGGAAAGCAACAGCAACAACAACAAACACAGGTTTCTCGCCCTGCGTCTCTGTTGCCTGCGCAATCAGAACGTGTTTATGACTTGCGCGAACGCGCGATGATTAAATCTCCTGATCGATTTCAGGCTTCTGATCAACGCTCTCCTCGTTCCTTTCAGGACTCATCGGCCTCGACGACCGGTGGTGGAGGGGGCGGCAGGGGTCGGGGTGGCCAGCAAGGACGTGACCAGCCCGCCCAAAAAACGGTGCAGGAAGGCAGGAAGGCTCTACGCCGAAGAGACCGCAGTTTGCCAAGAAGAAAGTCGCAGCTTTAACAGCGCATCGATATGCCACAGATAGTGAGAACGTGGCTTCGGAATCTGACGTGGGCTCTGACCTTGCTGGACAGCGCGGCGGAGATTACCATAGTGAGAGAGGCCCTGCGTCCACTACTGAAGGTGAAAGTGACTGATAATTATGTTGTGATAGAAACAGCTGATACAAGAGTTGCTCCCCCTGATAGACTTTTTGAAATTGTCCTGTTAATCGAAGGTGACACACAGCGAACCATAAGAGAGGTATTTTGGGAAAATCTTTCGTCTACGTATGACATTTCTGAGGCTGACTGGCCCCCACCTTTTGTTCTCGCAGCTCCGCGAGGGGAGGAGGTAATCCTCCCCAGTTTCGCGAACACAGTCTCGAAAGAGAATGCGCTGCATTTTGTAGAAGAGTGGGCTCTGGCTCTAGCGCCGGCTGTGTACCGCAATCAATGGGGTTGGGATAAATTGTCCCCGAGCCACGAAATTCCTTTACGGTCTCAGCCACAGCCTCAACCTCAATATCCCATACGACGTGAAGCCAAAGCTTCCGTCGCGGCAATCCTTGAACAATTGGAATATCAAGGTGTAATTGAAACGTGTGTCACCGATGAATAACCCTCTTTTTACTGTAAACAAGCCAGACGGTTCGTATCGTTTGGTGTTAGATTACCAGCATTTAAACTCGCATTGCCGTAACTGTGCAGTACAGAATACTCACGGCTCTGCCCTAGTGAATAGTCTTGTGCGTAAGCGATATAAAACCACGCTTGACAGTTCCAATGGTTTTTATACCCATAGATTGGATGGTCTAAGTTCCCAATGGACCTCCTTTACTTGCGGCGGTGTCCATAAACAGTTTAGACGTTTGCCTATGGGCTATAAGAATAGTCCTGGGATTTTTACTGCCCGCATAGTCTCTCTTTTGGAGAGAATCGACCCGGATGTATGTTCGTATGTGGATGACATATATCTCACAGACGACGAACTTTGGGAGCATCTGTGTCGTGTCAACGGAATCATTTGTACCTTTGCAAATATGGGTTACAAATTTAACTTTGCAAAATCACACATTGCAGAGTACACAGTGTTGTTTCTGGGTTACGAGCTCAACAATGAAGGTAAAGGTTTGGCTCCTAACTTCCTGAAGAAATGCAAACAGCTGCGCGCTCCGACGATACTGAAAAAACTACAATCTTTACTGGGCTTCTTGAATTTCGGAAAGACATACATTCCGGAATATGCCCAGCGTATCAAGCCTTTATGTTTAAAGTATTTTATTAAGGCATAAAAAACAAACACGGGGAGGGGATCAGGAGGTCAGGTAAACATACAGTACAAAAAGCAAATTATTGCAACGAGTCAGAAGAAAAAGAGGGAGGCAGGATGCCCCAGAGGGTAACAAGGCAAAGACATAAGGCGATAAGGCATTGTGAACGACCCCCCTGTAGGCCCCCACTCCCTAGGCAAGGCCAAGCCAGAATAGGACTCCGCGACACAGTAAAAGAGAAGCATACCGTTCCACCAGCCCCTTGACCCCAGAAAAGAAGGAGAAAGACAGGCAAAGAAGGAGAGGAAAGAAAACAACACCCCAACATCCCCGTCCGAAAGTCAGCATTAAAAGCATATAACTCCACTTCCCACCCCCGACCCCCGGCCCCCAATCCGCACATTCACTCCGCCGCTGGCGCCGGCGGTGTCAGCCTAAGGAGGCGCAAGTACCGTGGACACGTAAGCTCGCGAAATTCCGTGGACAGCAGTGCCAAAAAGGGATGCCAGAGCTCCTCAAACTGGTCAACATTCCCAGCCACCGTCAGCGACATCTTCTCCATGGCCAGTACCTGCCAGAGCCTATTCAACCAACCAGTGACAGAGGGGGCAGTGGGGGTGCGCCAAAGTACAAGTATGTTCTGAACGGCGGAGCCTAGCGCAATCGCAATCTGCCTGCCTCTGCGGGATTTCAACGGGTACATCAGGTCATTGGGGAGGCCAAGCAAGACATACGCGGGGAAGCGCGGAAGCTCGATCTCAAAATGCCTATCCACCTCATCTAAGACTTCCTTCCAGTAGGCCGAAAGCACCGGGCACTCCCAGAGAATGTGCGTGAGGGTGCCCTCCTGTCCGCAGCCGCGCCAGCAACCCTTATCGCCTATTTTGCGCATCTCGTAGAGCCGCTCCGGGGTGTAGTACCAATAGGTGGATACTTTAGTGAAGGTTTCCGTCAGCCCAGTGTGGTACGCAGAGTGCCTCGCCCGATATGCAATCTTGTCCCACTCCTTGTGGCTCAGGGTCCTGCCCAGTTCCCTGTGCCAGCGCTCCCTCCCTGGGTTATGGTAATGAAACGGCGGGGGTTGGAGAAACTTATACAAATCCGTGATGAGTTTGGCGTCCGAGGCCCGGGTTACCAACCATCGCTCATAGGGCGTAATCGAACGGGCGGCGACATCACGCACTGGGGGTTGAAGAGCCCAGTGGCGGACTTGCATATAACGCAGTCTGTCCCCTTCCGTCAGGCCAAACTCCTGTCGGAGCTGCTGGAAGGGGAGCACGCCCTCCGGCCCGTAGATCTGGAAAAGCGCTCTGCATCCCGCACTCACCCAGTGGGAAAAGGCCCCCGGCTCCAGACCCGGAGTGAAGTCCGGGTTGCCAGCAATGGGAGTGAACGGCGATGGAAAAGTGGTGAGCTCCCGACGCTCACACCGCGTCCCACACTCTTAGCGGGACCCGGGTGATAAAGGAGGCATAGAGATTAGGCGGGCGATGAATGCGCCGCAGGAACGGGACCTCCTGGAGGGTATGGCCTGCAACCGCCTGGTCTTGAAAGAGCCAGTGTTTGTCCGATTCCCACCGGCTCCACTCCACCAGGTACCGGAGCTGCGCCGCCTGAAAGTACTTCCGGAGGTCCGGGACTCCGAGACCTCCCGCCTCCAGGGCAAGCGTGGAGAGGACCCGCTTCATCCGAGGCTTACGGCCCTGCCACACAAAGCGGGAGATGTCTGCCTGCGTCTGCCGTATCCAACCCACAGGGGGCTGAAGAGGTAGAGCGTGAAAAAGATACAGGATCTGGGGCAGTATCGTCATCTTCACCGCTGCAATACGGCCCAGCCACGAGAGTAGGCCCTTGTTCCATCGGCCGAGTTCCTCTTTGATCTTTTTGCCCAGAGAGGAATAGTTAGCTGCAACCATGGCAGGCAGGGAGGGAGCAAGCAAAATGCCCAGGTAAGGCACCGTGGAGGAGGACCACTGCAAAGGGAAGAGACTTTGAAGGTCCCGCCTGGCGTCGGCAGAGAGCGACACATCCAGTGCAGCCGACTTAGCCATGTTCATTTTAAAGCCCGCGACGCGGGCAAAAGCGTTCAGTTCCTGGACGCAGGCAGGGAGTGACCGCCTGGGGTCATCTAGGGTCTGCAAGACATCGTCCGCGTATAAGCTGACAGTATGTGTGTATTGCCCCATCTTCACCCCAATAGCGTCCGGGTTGTCGCGGATCCTCTGCGCAAACGGCTCCATATAAAGGGCAAAGAGGAGCGGCGAGAGGGGGCAACCCTGTCTCGTGCCGCGCTCAATGGCGAAGCTGCTGGAGCTGTGTCCATTGACACGCACTGACGCCGACGGTCTCCTATAGCAGTTAAAGACCATAGTGCGGAACTTCTCGCCGATCCCCAGTTTCCCAAGAACCAGCTCGAGGTAGGGCCAATGAACCCTATCAAAGGCCTTCTCCGCGTCGACCGATAGCAGCATCCGCTCCCCCGGGACGCGTGAGGCCTTTTCCAGCACGTGCGTCACCCTCTTCGTGTTGTCGACCGTCTGCCTACCGGGTACAAAACCGGCCTGATCCGCCTCCACCAAACCCGGTAGATGTAGACCCAGTCTGGCCGCCAAGATTCCGGTGTAAAGCTTGAGGTCCACATTTAGGAGCGAAATGGGCCGGTACGAGCCGCACAAGGTCCGGTCCTTCCCCGGCTTGGGGATAACCGACACAGTCGCCGAGAGGAGGTCCGGTGGGATGGCACCCGGTTCGGAGAAGGAATTAAACAAGCGAGCCAGGAGAGGAGCGACAGTGGGACAGAAGGTCTTGTAGAACAAGGCCGTGTAGCCGTCCGGGCCCGGGGCTTTACCATGCTTCAGCCGTGCGATCGCGGAGATGACCTCCTCCACGTGAATGTCCCTCTCAAGGTGGTCCACCTGGGAGGAGTCCAAGGCCGGGAGGGTCACGGATTCCAAATAGGCCTCAGCCTCTCCCGGTGGGGAAGGTTCTGAAGCGTACAGTGCCTCGTAGAAGGAGCGAAAGGTATCTGCCACCTCCGCGTCACCGGAAACCGGGATCCCGTCCACTCCCACCAGCTCCTTCACCACATTGCGTTGCTGCGCAGCCCTGAGCCTATGGGCCAGAAGCTTACCGCACCTATCTCCGCCGGTGTAAAAGGCGTGTTTCAGGCGCAGCGCTGCGTACTCCGCCCGATCTAGATCCAACGCAGAGAGGAGTTTCCGTGCCGCCTTCAGTTGCTTCCAAACACGAGGAGCCCCCGTTCTGCGGTGGACCTGCTCAAGCTCCCTAACCTGCGCCGTCAGTTCCTCCCTCTTGCGCTGGCGTTCCTTGTTTTCTGCCGAGGAAATGGAGATAAACACTACCCTGACGACTGTTTTCAAAGCCGCCCACTGCGTAGCCAGGGACGTGTCAGAGTTGTTATTGTGGGTCAGGTAGTCCTGGATGACTTCCTCCACTCGCTTCACTACCGATTTCTTATGGAGAAGCGTGTCCCGAAGCCGCCACATCCCTCTGGAGGGGGGGGCCGCCGGCCAAGCAAAGACCCCTGAAACCGGCGCATGATCGGACAGGGACAAGACCCCTATGTCCGCCGCCGTGGCGGCCGAGCGGAGCGGGCCGCTCACCAAAAGATAATCCAACCGCGAATAAGTGCGGTGTGCGTGGGAAAAATATGAGTAGTCTCTAACGGTGGGATGCATGGTGCGCCAGAGGTCATGCAGGTCCATCTCCGCAATCCGGTCCTGTACCGCCTTAGAAAGCTCCCCTGTCTGCGGAAAGCGCTGGGCAGACCTATCTAGAGTGGAGTCGAAGACCATATTCAGGTCTCCCCCCAAGATAATATGGCGATCGGGCGAGGCAGTAACGTCCACCAACACCGATTCCAGGAAGCAATCCTGGCGGTCGTTGGGGCTGTAAACCGAACCAACCGTAAAGGCAACACCTCCGAAGCGCATGCGATACACCAAAAGCCTCCCCTTCTGCTCAGCATGTTTATACAACACCTCCCCCCTAAAGGAGCTGGCTAAAAGAATGGCCACCCCAGCGGTCTTAGTCGCAGCAGAGGAAAAGAGTTGCGTGGGGAACTTGGCAGAGCGCAACCTATGGCAATCTCTGGGAAGCAAATGGGTCTCCTGCAGGAGGCAGATATCCGCCTGCGACCCCTCCAACAGGGAGAGGATCGCCCTACGCTTCACGGGGTTATTCAGACCCTTAACATTAAGGGTCACTACTTTCAGGGGTGGCATCGCCTCCAGGGAAACAACGCGCTATGCAGCAGGCGGGGGAGCAGCGGAGGGGGCGCGCGGGGGAGGGGCACAGGGAAGGCCAGAAGCGGCATCGCACACGTTCGGACAGTTTCGGACGGGACCCCCCCCACAACAAACCAACAGTGAAACCCCCCCAAAACCCACTCATGGCAACCAGCCAAAACAAAAAGCAGAAAACAGCACCCCATAGTCTCAGTCTAGCCCAAATGGGCGAGTCTGCAGAAAACAGTCAAGTGGACGTCCAGCCACACACCACCCCCCTCGCCCCCCCAGCCCCCAGCCCAGCATCGTTAAAGCTAAGAGCCTCTCCCCCCAGAGAAAAGTTAGGCCGTTAAGGCCACACCAGTAGATTCAGGCAAGTTCCTGGCTGCAGTCCTCAGGGCCTCCGCCATTTCAGCTCTGATGGTGGGCGAGTCTGGGCGACTCGTTGGCGCTGACGATGGGCGCCTTCTCGACCTCCGTCGGCCCCGCCGCTCGGGACGCCGCCATGCGGGTGTAGCCCCGTCCTCCTCCGTAGCAGTAAGGCCCAGCACTCCGCAGACATCTTGTAAGGAGCGCAGCTGATGCAGCACCGCATTCCATCGAAAGATAAGACGGAAGGGGTGACCCCAGGAATAGGCTGTCTCGTGCTCCCGCAGAAAGTCCGTAGCGATGCGGAAAGACCTGCGCTTCTGCAGTGTGATAGCGGACAGGTCCTGATAGAGCGCCACAGGTCTTTCTCGGAAGGTCAGTGGTTGCTTCCTGCGGGCCTCCGTCATGATGCGCTCCTTTAGGGGGAAATCCGGCAAGAATGCCAGGATATCAGGCGGGGGTGCCGATGACTGGCGTTGGCGGCCCACCCTGTGTGCTCTGTCAATGCGGATTGGGAAATCCGCTCCTTCCTCCAAGATGTCGCGGAACAGGTCCTGCAGATAAGCCACTAGGTCCGCACCTTCATCCGCGGATGGAACACCCCGCACCCGGATGTTGTTCCGCCTGGACCTGTTCTCGAGGTCCTCCGAGTGGGCCTGGAGCTCGACACATTGCTCCCGGAGGCGGAGGACGTCCTGCTGGAGATGGGTTATCTCCTCATCGCGACGTTGAGCCGCCGTCTCCACAGCATCGACCCGCTCGCCCAGGCCCTCGACCTCCCTGCGCACCTCCCGGACCTCTCCAGTCACTTCGGTCTTAAGAGTTTGAAATTCCTCCTTGAGGGAGCTGAATAAGTCCTCCATGAAGGACCGCGTGACTGGCGGCTCGCCCACAGTTGCGTCCGTTGATGCCCGGGAGGCCCCCGGGGACGGCTGCGTCCTGTCGCGTAGTTGCTGGGTCCTGCCGAGCATTTCCGGCAAAGTGCGATCTCCTCGTGCCGCGCCACGTCTTCCAGTCATCTTGGGGCCCGGCAAAGCCCAGGGTCAGTTGCTGGGGGCGAGCGCCGCCGCTCGCGGGCACCAGATGTGAGGCCCTCGCCGAGGACAAGGGTAGTGCATCACAGGCGACAAGATGGCGGTCTGAGCCTGGGCAAGACGGCCCCCGGGCCAATAGGGCAGGCAGCAACGTCCGAAGTGTAGGCCTCCCGCCTCATGCTCCCAGGGAGGGCAGCAGATGAGTTGGTGCCAGGACTAGCCGAGGCGCCCGTGTGAGAAGGGCGCGGGTCGGGGTCACTGGGCTCAGCCACACAAAGACAAGATGGCGGGAGGGTGGGACCCAAGAAGGCAACCCGGGCCAGCAAGTCCGTGGGCGACTCTCAAATGGTAACGAGTCCGGAAAGTAGAAAACCGATGCCTCCCTCCACCTCCAGTGGATTTGCCCGGCTCGGGCACTGCTCGAACTCCGCCATCCAGTGCCTCCAGGCGCGGAGTTCGCAAGTCGTCACCCTTCGAGACCCCGGGAGGGGGGAGACCGCCGGTGCAGGGCTAAGGTCCGTCGCCCAGCAATGGTGCCCGTCACCAGGGCACCGGCCAGGAAGCCACCTCACTCCGCGGAGTCCGTCCAGTCCGCTCCCTCGGGATCTCCGGCTTTCCGCTTTTCAGCACTCGGGCCAGCCGAGGCGTGCGGACAGCGCCGCACTACGCTCCGCCTCCAGGCTCTTCTCCTCGGGGCGACCCGGGCTCTACTCCTCGGAGCGATCTCTGAATAAACTTTTCGAGGAACTTCCCCCGGGGCCACAGAAATCAAAGTGGCACCAAAATGTGCCCCTCGAGCTCCGGCACAGTCCTCTCACCCGCGGTGCAGCCGCGGGGGGAGAGAAGCGCAGAAATCAGGGCTCAGGCTGAGCTGGGCCGGAGGAGCTACGGGAGGAAGCGTCCGCTCACCCCGCCATCTTGGCCACGCCCCCCAAGCCTTTATATGCTTTGAAACAACCATCTTTTTCCAAATCATGCTGGCTGCCTGAGCATTCAGCTATACTGCAATCTTTGCAAGCTGATCTGCTCGCTTCTAGATTCTTTCAGACTCGTGATAACCAGACCAACCTGGTGATAAGAATTGTCCCTGGGACAGTGGGTTTCATGTACCTAACTTTTAATGAGGGAGATACAGTACCTATTGCTTACAAGTCACACTTGTACACTTCGGCTGAAATGTGATTTTCCACTGTAGAGAAAGTTTTAACGGCTGTGCAGATGGCAATTCTCAAGGAACGTGCCCTGTCACAGGGAAAACGCATGATGGTTGTTACCCCGTGTCCTGCCTTGGAGGCAGTTACGAAAGCCAGTGTACCAAATTCCAAAGCTTTGCACCCTCGGTGGATTCAATGGGCTGTATCCTTGACGTCCCAGGATGTCACGTTTATTTTTGACACCTCATTACGGTCGCAGGAGTACTTACAGTATGAATTTGTTCATCTGGCTCCTTTAGCAATGCGACCTTTGGAGGATTTCCATTGCATCATTTACACTGATGGTTCGGCGCAGGTTGCGCATGGCTCTAAACATGCCTACGTTTCCGCATGCGCCATTGTGGTCGGTGCCATGGTGAATGATGAGTTCAAGTCCAGTGTCGTGCACACGCAGACACTAGGGGACTGCACCGCACAATTGGCAGAACTTCATGCTCTGATGCTTGCATTGGAGTACGCTGATCCTAGTGTGACGACTTTAATCGTAAGTGATTCTTACTACTGTGTCCAGTCTTACAATGAGAACTTGTTCTTTTGGATTCAGAATGACTTTCGTGATTCCAAGGGTAGCACAATAAAACATAAGATGATCTGGGTCCGAGTGGCTGAACTTAAGGAGAAGTTGCCACTTGTGTTTGTGATTCATACTCTCGGCCATCAGCGTGTTGGAGTTCACGCTGTCGGTAACTCGCTTGCTGATGAAGCGGTGAAATCAGAGGTATCGAAATATTTTGTTGCAGCAGTTACACGGTCAAAAAGTAAAATAGATGATGACATCTTGGCGGCTGTAGCTGCCACTGAGAAGGGAGGGAAATATCCTACGGGGTTCCCTTCGAAGTATACATACCACTCAAGTCCCAATAAGGTTCCTTATGTGAAAATTCCTGAAGTTAGTGAACGGTTGATTCCCAACTTGGATCGCAAGGCTACGTTGATTACAGCGGCGCATGAAGGTGTGGCGTCTGCGCATGTGGGCATCTCAGCCACTGTAACTCAGCTACAACAACATTTCTGGTGGCGGGGACTGTACAAACAGACGCGCGATTATGTCCTTCAATGTGACATTTGCCAGCAGATTAAGCCTTCGACTGCTGCGCGTCCGCCTCAGACACAGTTGTACATATCTAATAAACCACTGGGTTGCGTTTATTTAGATCACTGCAGTCCTTTTTCTTCCGATACTGCGTATAAGTACATCTTACTAGCAGTTGATTCATGCACACGCTTTGTGTGGGTCTGGCCCCATCGCAGCACTGATTCACCGACTGTCATAAGAGATTTGCGTGTCTTTGTAGGGATTTTTGCCTGTGGTACCTTCCATTCGGATCAGGGTCCGGCTTTCGCCTCGAAGGCGTATAAGGATGCTATGATTTCGTTGGGGGTCCAAGTCAAGTTTTCGCCTCCATACAGACCTGAGGGTAATAGTGTAGTGGAACGAATGAACCGTGACTTAAAGCAATCTTTGACAGCACGAGTTATAGGCACTGGCAGAAACTGGTTGGCCCATCTCAATGGCGTGCAGCGTGCTCTTAATAATCTCCCTAGAAGGTCTCTGGGTGGGCGGACCCCGTACGAAATGCTCTTTGGTATGAAGGTGTATGTCCCTGACCCCGACGGTCTAGACTGCGTGGCCCAAGCCACGGCCTTTGACGTAGATGAACATTGCAATGTTTTACAGGATCTACAAAAGACCAGAGACAATCTTGCAAAGGAACATTTGCCCATCTCAGCGGATGATGCGTTGCAGATCCCGGTAGTTGGCTGGCTACCCAAAGTTGGAGAACTGGTTCGAGAGAAGATCGATAACAAGAAAGAATTTGGTCCTTCCTATCGAGCTCCGGTTCCCGTTCTTGGAGTGAAGGGCAAAAGAACAGTCATTTTACCACCACTTCCAGGTCGTAAGGAAAACAGGTTTATCTCAATTGACAATGTCAAGATACGCAGGGTGGCCGATTCTTCATAGCATGACACCGGCGGTCTCATGTCCTTCGATTGTGAGAAATTCTGTTTTGGCCACTACTTCTAATGCTGAGCCAGAAGTGGCCCTTGAGATGCCTGCAGTTTCCAATCCTTTATTAAGTACTTTACCTGTTAATAACATTGATGACCTAGATTATACCTATCCTGCTGATTTATCAATGCCTGATTTACAAGCACGTTTGGCCACGGAATCCAGATTCTCCTTTGACTCTGTTTCAGTGCATTCGAAAAAACCCTCACGTTTTGCATTTTGTGCCACTTTATTTAAAAAACATTTTCTAATCCCACCTTGGACATATATTTGGCTGGTACTTTTTTCAATGTACCTTTTTATGTCAATTGGTTTTGTGTTTTATTTTTTCCGTCTTATCGAGGGACACTATGTCGAGGAGAGAACATGCATTCAGCATCTTAATGGAACTTTGGCCCCCCTTTCCTCATCACATTCTGCACACAGACTGAAGAGAGACTTGAGTTTTGTTAACATCACTGCTTGGCCTGTGCTTGATGGGATTGTGTAGGATGCAGTTAGATTTCAAATCCATGGCCCTACTGAAGTAGTTAATGTCCCTAATGTGCTCAGAGTGAACTTGGGGGATGTGGTGAAACAAAACATACGTTCTGATGATTGGGATATTCAGGCCGTAGAATCATTATTCTCTGATTTGAAATATTATGCTGCCTTTGATGCTGAAGATTTATATTTGGAATCTGCTAATTATGGTGAATTATTTTGCTTTCAACATTTTGGTAACCATTATCTGCATATAACGAGTTCCAGAAGGGATACTGTAAATTACACACAGTGGGAACATTGCCCAGCACCATTACAAGGCAGCTCTAGTACATTTTTGAAAAAGTACACTTATTTTACCGACTTTAATCAATCAAATCCTGAGTCATTTTATTTTAAAATGACACAAAAGTCCATGTCCAAAGTTAGACTTACCGATACAAAATTGTTGTATTCGAAGTCCTTTCTAGACAAATTAGCTGTAGAGGGCTACGAGTTATGGAAGGAAACCATTGACCTTAAATCAGTTTGGGGTTCTAAAAGTTGGTAGGTACAAGGCGTTGAGGCTTTGCACCGTGCATGTCTCATCCCAAATCATATGTTGTTTTTAAATTCTACCATTTTCCAGACAACATGCTTTGGATTGGCTACTTCTAAAAAAGTAAATACCCCTACTATCCCTGAGTTTGAAGAATATTCCGGTTGGAATAATTTTACACAGATTTCCATTCGAGAATTGCAAACACTGTTGCACAATTCATCCTTTAATGTATCCAGTTTGAATCCGAAGGGTTGGCTAATGTGGCACAGAAGTTCTGATTCTTGCCAATGTCGCTTTCTGGGTTTAGCAAAGGGATTTACGCAAGTCAGGCCTGATACGCGTTTTGATATTGACCATTCTGCCACCACTTACTCGGTGGGCAAATTGTGTAAGAATCAGCTTCAACATTCTACATTGGCTGCAGTTAAATTACATCTATCCAAGCTGACTAATGATGTGGATTGAAATGATTTCATAAAAGGCCCGGCTAATGGTAGATCTAAAAGATGGATTTATGCGGTTTACAATGAAATCTGGAAACTTTCACAGATTGAGGCTGCTAAGCGCCTTAGAGCAATTGAGCAAGCTAATTTAGAAAAGGTGCTTGCAGTTGTCGATAACAGTATTAACATGCTTTCTTCCCGCATTTACACGTTGAATAATATTGTATCTTCTGTTGTTGATATTGTACATGATGAAGTGTCCGTATTATACCATGGTCAGAATCAATTGCGTTCTATTATGCAGTTTGCGTGGACCTTGCAGACGTTTTAGTTGGTAGTGTGCCTTGGAATTACATGAACGTGTCCGCCCTCTTTGCCCCTTTTAATTTGACAGACAAACCGCATGCTTTCAATGCGTGATGCATCCTTTTCCATGTTACACATTGAGAAGTTGGAATCTTTACCATTCTCTGTGGCTAAGGATACTGCTGCCACGTGGCTTATCCATGGGTTAATTACATTACCATTTGCCTTGTACAAATTTACAAATTGTATGCGATAGGGTGATATGAACCATTGGGTAGCTCATTCCTCCATGAGGCATGGTCCCTACCATTCACTTATAGGTGCCTGAAAGACAATAAGGAAGTTTATCTCAAGGTGGAAGAATGCACAGAGACACCTGATCATTCATTGGTATGCAGACACATCCAGTTGCACGGTTCTTGTAAACAGGGCCGGATGAATTTAGCCTTTGTTTTGAAGGGTACTCCAGTTCCTGCTATCGTTCCAACTTTCACATTACTGGCAAACGGGAGTTATTTACTGTTGAATAATGAAGACTGTTGTGGGTTAATTAAAGGTGTCGCTTATGTGGTAACAGTGACAGAACGTGTAGTGTGTTGCAAAAACGTTCTGTATCCTCCTACACATGGGAATTCAGATGTTTTCATCTGGCCGCGCATCCCAACCTTGAAAGCAGAGTTTAATGGTATGAGTAGAATAAGAGCCCCTTTGTCTCAAAAAGAGGTGGCCCTGAGTTCGGCCCGAGAAACATTTGTCCTTCACATAGCTAACACGCGCACAGAGGTGCAGGCGCTTTTAAATACTGATTTACTGTTACATTTCAGCGAGCTGGTTCATCAAATCTTTAATGCCTCCTCCACTTCTGGCCTCGCTCACTTTTTTAAAATAGTTAGCAGTGGTCTTGTGACTTCCTTCGAGAAAATATTTGGAGTCATCCCTGCCTTTTTTCATTCTATATTTTCGAGCCTGTTTGGTGGCTTCCCTGTTTTGCTAGCGTTGGCTGCAGGCGTTTTGGTGATATTTTGTTTTATTAAACATGGATGCCCGTCCTGCGTTAGAAGCTGCACAGCTCCTCCTGTCACTATTTTGCAACCGAATGCTTGATTACTATGGAACACTAACGCTTGCGACTTTGAGCACGGCATTTGGATTATCGTTTCGGTTTTCCTATTTCACATGTGTCCAGCCTGTGTTTCATTGCCTGAGCTGCGATTTCGACCTGGCCCTTGATTTGTGTCTCTGCAAGACGGTGTCTCCTGACGTCGATTTTAATCATCTGATGAGTCCCGTAATTGCTCACGAGTTGATTTATTCTGGCGAAAGGATTATGGCCTTGGCAGCGATGCATGGACTAATGGGTCATTGGGACATACTCGCAACAGCACATGAGTTCTTAGCACAGAGCTTTCTTGAGAACCCACCGAGTTGTCCTCTGATGATGCTAGAGGATCCAGTGCTGGAGGAGCACGTATGTTCTTTCCCGCTACTTAATTGGATGGCTGAACTGTTTTCGGATGATGACAGTGATTTCATGCTGGAGGCTGTAGCTGCGTATTTTGCATATTCAGTCTTATCCTGAGAAGCCTTCGGAACTTTTGCTAATAGCACGTTCCTGATTGCATTTTTTTTTTGGGGGGTGCTTTTGCGTACAACATTTTTTTCTACACCCCAGGCCTATTGACTTGAATGAAAGTGGTCCTTAAATTGCAAGGTTTAGACCTTATTTACTTTGGCCGCTGTAAGGCCATCATATCAGCTTTTGAAAATTGCTTTAGCTCATGATTATTGAACATTGCTTTCATGTTATGCCCCTATTCTGGTCTTACCTTGCATTATTTTACCCGTACTCGGATCATTGGGGGGGGTGTCATATAGCTACTTCATTTCTATATACTGTGTTAAGTTAGCATGAGCTTATTAAATGTTTAAACGCCATTTTTTCCTTTTGCTTCATTTTGCACACGACACATAATTGTTATTTTAGCTTTCAACCTAGAAGAGCGTTGTGATTTACTTGAGAAATAATATGCTATTGCTGGGATATCAGCTTTGCTTTGCTGAAAACACACGTAACACACTTGATGGTGCTTCGCATGCAGAGAGCTGGTGGAAGATGATGTGATCCTCTGCCACTGAGATTTTGAGGTATGGGCCCGCCCTGCTAAAACCCAAAAGAGACCTTCATAGATATAATATAATATGCTAAATAGGGAGGGTGAGAAATAGGTGTTGTTAATTCCTCTTCATCTCAGCATCTTAGTTTGCTGTCACCGTTCGCTTTTTATGGACTAGTAACTATGCTGATAACTTTGTTTCTTATAATATGTTTGCTTGTATTATTTAAGATACTGCGTTTGAGAACCCTGCATTAGTAAATAAATATTTGAAATATGCACGTGTCCTCATTTACTCCACGTCCTGGTTTGAAATGATTATATAGTGAAAGAGTTTTCATGTGTTCCACGATTCCTGAGGTAATCTAAGTTCATGTTCTGGTTTGTCTAAACATTGGGAGTTTATTATGACCAATGAGACACTGTAACTAGCTCGGTAAGGGGATTTTGGGCACTGAGGTGAGTTTTGGGTCATCCTAATTCACTGACGTTCCAAATCTCTATGCACAGTTCTGTAGGAGAACGGAATTCCCGCTACACAACACTGTCTGACGATGAGGACGATGGTGTCTCCACATGTAAGTCCTCAGGGACAGTTCTGTCCCCCTCTCCGGGGCTGCTCTCTTCAGTCTCAGTCTGCATGTGTGTGTGATCTCGGATCCGGATGCATTGCCACAAATGAGCTCTGTCGTTTGTGGGTCAGTGCCCTCGGCCAAAGCTGAAAGAGAGGGAAAAGAGGTATACCTAAGTGCCCCACTCACGTACTGCAAATTACAAAATCATAACTTCCTTGACTGCTGACCAACATGTAGCACCCATCCTGCGCACGAACCACCCCTACCAGACATCCTCATGTCAAAGAACCGGGGGTGCCTGTGAAACATGTACATCAAACAAACAGGGCAAGTGCATGCAGACCACCACACATGTGGTGCCATGGGAACACAGACCTCAACGGCATGTCCTGGGACCCTGCACTACAATGCAACTAGTATGACCACCTGGCTGACATGGATGCTAACGCTCACTCCGCTAATGGCACCAACATGCAATTGCAGCACAACATACACACCACGGATGTCACTACTGTGTCTGAGCAGCAATACATGCATGCACTCACAAGTCACAAACGCATTCAGTGTGCTTACCGCTAGTTTGCTGCTGCTCCCCTCTCAACCGGACGGACAGGTCAGGATGCGTCACAGCAATGATACGGAGCATTAGAGGGGTCATGGTGCATCGTGCAAGCCAGGATGATCTTGGAAACAGCCCCAGTGTCATCTCCGCCACATTCTTGCTGAGCCTGGAAATGTCGTCCCAGCGCTTGTGGCAGTGTGTAATGTCAAATGTAAATGTAAATTGATACTTCGATAGCGCACTACTCACCCGCAAGGGTCTCAAGGCGCTTGTATGAATACTGCTGTGGAACCCATCCTGGATTTCCCTGTGAGGCGTCCACTCCTGGGCACCCCCAAGGTGGAGGCCAGGCATCCTTAGCGTTGTGGGGGTCGTTGTGGAGATTAAGCAAGCTATTGCCCAGAGTTGCAGAGTGGGACTCCGTGATTGGAATAGGCACCGAGGCGAGAATTATCAGGTCCCTGGAATTTTGAGCCCAAGACCCGCCGAGGCGGGGAATTGAACCCTGGTCCCGGGCTAGACCTCTGCATCAGGGTCTGCCGCTCTAATCATTGAGCCACACTGTGTGTCTTCTATTGCACACCCCCACTGCCTGTACATCACGTGCTATGGTCCTCCACACGGCCTTGCAAAGGTGCAGCTTGATCAACCATGATGGGAGACAAGAGGGGAAAGTCAGTGGACATTTGGCCATTCACACAGATAGGAGCAACACGTATCCTTCAGCAGCCATGCACAGTACAGCACATGTGAAGGTCCCACAGCACACCGCCAAGATTGCAGAAGCCAGGAGTCAGTGACCACCTCATGCACACCAACATGTCCCCCACTGCACTTACCACCTGTCCGGGGGCATCGTAGAGCCGTTCATAGTGGCGGAACACACGTCCACAAGGACATCCAGCTCTGCTGCGGTGAAGGGACGAGACCGGATCTCTCGCACACTCCGCATGGCAAGGTCCAGGACTGTGGCACAACAGCAGCAGTTGGTGGATTGCTCTGCAGCAGCAAGTAGAGGTGATGGGTGCAGGCAGCAGTTGGTGGAGTGCTCAGCAGCAGCAGGTAAAGGTGATGGGTGCAGGCAGCAGTGGCTGGAAGCAGTGGATGTGTGCTGTAGAAATTCACACATTTATAGGGCCCTGAGCTGATATCAGTGGCAAACGTCTGCAGCAATTGGTTTTCCCGGGCTGCCTCATTCAAAATGAGCCAATGACGGGCTCTGTTGTGGCGGTGCACGGCTTCCGCTATTTTTGAAATTGCTTACGCGCCCCGCGTTACCTGTTTCCATTGGCTACATGTGCAAAGACGGTCGCGGCCACACACCGGCAACCGCATGTGCGCGCTACTGCGATGGTGCATCATTTGAAATTCAACACTCACTGGCGTCGCAATGGCGGAGCACGCATTCAGCGGGGGCGGGGCAGGCTAACACATACATTTGATTGTGCAAGTGGAAATGGCAGTTGGTACCCCCCCTTTCAGGCACATTGCAGCACCCACCGCAGACCGCTGGGCCCTGCCGGTCATCCACCGCCGGGTGCAGGCGGTGGGTGACCGGCCAGGCCCAGCGGTGGGTGACCGGCCAGGGCCATCCATGCCTGGCTAACATCAATACACAGGGTGGTCACCCACCGCCCGCACCCGGCAGTGGGTGACCGGCCAGGCCCGGCAGTGGGTGACTGGCCAGGGCCTTCCATGCCAGGCTAACATCAATACACAGGGCAGTCACCCACCGCCTGCACACGGCGGTCACCCACCGGCCGCACTCAGCGGTGGGTGACCGGCCAGGCCCGGCGGTGGGTGACCGGCCACGGCCTTCCATGCCAGGCTAACATCAATTCACAGGGCGGTCACCCACAGCCTGCACCCGGCGGTCACCAACCACCCGCACCCGGGGGTGGGTGACCGGCCAGGGCCATCCATGCCAGGCTAACATCAATACACAGGGCTGTCACCCACCGCCCACACCCAGCGGTGGGTGACTGCCCGCACCCAGTGGTCACCCATCACCCGCACCTGGTGGTGGGTGACCGCTGCAATGTGACTGAAAGGGGGGGTACTAACTGCCATTCCCACGTGCACAATCAAATGTATGTGTTAGCCTGCCCCGCCCATGCAGAATGCGTGCTCCGCCATTGCGATGCCAGTGAGTGAAGATGCACCGTCGCTGTAGTGCACACATGCGGTTTGCGGGGTGTGACCGTGATGGTCCTTGACCATGCACCAAATGTTATGCACTATTGCAGTATCAAGGATCATCTTCTGTGTTGGGGGAAGGCGTACCCGGATGGCGTGTGTACACACACTGCATGTCTCCGCACACATGTAATGTTCATAGCTGCACATGTGTGTCAGGACATGTCCGGAATGCGTCAAGAATCATTATGTCATATCAATTGCCCGTGTACACGTGTCTCATTTATGTCCATTACTTACATGTGTGGTCATACTATTGACCTTGCCAGTGGTTAACAAAGGCCAGTGATGTGAGCCAAGTTGCGTCAGATGTGCATGGCTATGTGTTGACGTCTTGGTTTTGAGGTCACACGTTTCTATTGGTACACATCTACACAGTACATCAAGGCTGTGTACCCACATTCTGAAGCTGTCGTGAGTGTGTGGTTTGTGTGTGCAAGTAGCATTGATGGGGGTATACATGCATACTGTGTATGCGTATGTGTGTCGCCTGTTGTATGCCCATGCCTGTCATGTGAGGATGCAGAGCATTGTAGGTGGGGTCATGGGTCCATGATGACAAGGAGGGCGTGGTCCATGTTTGTGTTGTGTGTGCACGTCCATGTGTGTCTGTGGTGACGCTTGTCTACACTTGGGCACTCAGTCATGTGATGTTGGCTGTTCTTTGAACAAGTGTGCACGTAACATTGGACATGTTTGCACACAGGATGTTGTATGTGGGTGAACATTGTATGTGTAGTCAGCTGTAGTGACTTATATTTCGGTCACGTCACATATACAATCAGTGTCTGCAACATGTATTATTTGTATTGTGTTGGTCAAGATTTGATAGTGTGGCACAGCTGTGCGTTGTTGGTCAATTGAAATCTGCTCCCATCTACTCCCACACAGGAGGGCTCCAAATGTGCATCGACCATACACTGTGCTGGAGGACATGGTTGAAGAGGAGGTAATCCGCAAATTCCGGCTGGACAGACAGAGATTGCAGGACCTTGTAGCCCAATTGTCACCTCATCTGCAGCCACGCAGACCATATCTAGGAGCAATTACACCCACAGCAAAGGTGATGGCGGCACTTCACTTCTTAGCAACAGGCACTTTCCAGTACACAGTTGGTCATGCCGGGGGGATGTCCCAATCCATGTTCAGCATGGTACTGCGGGATGTGCTGGATGCCATGATGCATTACAAGGATGATTACATCCATTTTCCATGTCCGGCAGAGCTGGCTGCAGTGAAAGGTGACTTCTATGCCCTGGGTCACATCTCACACGTAGTGGGTTCCATTGATGGGACACATATTGGTCTGATTCCACCCCAGGCATGTGAAGCCGTCTATCGCAATCTGAAGAACTACCATTCTATCAATGTGCAAGTGGTGTGCCTGGCTGACAACATCATCTCCCATGTGTGTGCAGGATTTCCTGGGTCCGCACATGACTCCCACATCCTGCGGAGCAGCATTGTCCCCCAACTGATGGCTAATCTGCATCAAGACCATGTGTGGCTTGTAGGTGAGTGTGCTGTAATGACTACTGTGTTGTATGTGTGCCATGCTGTTCTCACCAATCCTGATAATGATGTATGTGTCTGTAATCCCCCCACCTAGGCAACTCTGCATACCCAAACCGACCGTGGCTGCTGAGCCCCCTACGGAATCCTACTACCCCAGGTGAAATGCGCTATAATGAGGCCCATGGGAGGACACGTCGGGTGGTGGAACGTACATTTGGACTGCTGAAGTCTAGGTTTCGCTGCCTGGATAGAACCGGAGGGGGCCCTACAATACTCACCCCGAAAAGTATGCAAAATCGTGATTGCCAGCTGCATGCTCCATAACCTGGCCTTACGCAATAATATTGCACTGATCATGGACCCTGCAGACCAACAGGTTGCTCCGCCTCCCATACCACCCATGTCCAGTGATGAGGAGAGTAGGGAGGAAGAAGGTGTGGACCAGAGGCGTCAGCTCATTGCTCGCTACTTTCCTTGAATGTGAGTAACTACCTCTTGTGCTGGTGTACAAAGCGTGACGTGTGTTTGCTGTTGATGTGTGGATGTGGTGTGTGATTGCTGCCTTTTCTAGTATGTTCTGTTTGCAAATGGGTGTGGGAGATGGTGTACATGCAATGCTCCCTGATGTGTGTCCTGTGATCCGCTTAATTAGTGATGAGTGTGGTTTGTGGGATGTTGCTGTACGGTGTGGTGTCATGGGTGTGATTCAGTTTCCTGAACTGTGCTAGTTGTTCTCTCATTATCCCTAGGTCACTCCCACAGAGGCATGATTCTCAAGAACATTGATTCCTGTACCTGGTAATGACAACTACTAAGACAAACCTGTGTTTGAAGCATGGAGGTCACACAGCATTGAGTGTTTACGTGGTGTTTATTTACAGGGTGTGGATTACTGTTTGTGCATATTTACAAATAGGTGTTGGGGGAAGTGAGAGTTGAAGGTCATGTCAGATGAAAACACCGTGGGGACACCACATTGAGTGATGTACACCTAGTACAACAGACGTGTGCCAATGCTTGGCATTGTGGGGCAAGATAGTTCGCAGAGTGAATGCCAGGCTCAAGGAAGGGTGAAGTCAGTGGCGGCCCCTTTTCGAGCGGGTGGATGGTGCATTGCCAATGCTCTCAGCTGGATCCAGCCTCGGACGGCCCCTCCGTCTTGGAGCCGGAGCGGGACCAGCTGTGGGGGCAGGTTGTTCAGTGATGACATCCCTGTCAGTGGCCTCAGGTGATGGTGGCGGTGGCGGTGGTGTTGGTGCCCTGTCCCGCTGGCCACTTGGGGGAGGGGGAGGTGGTGTGGCACAGGATAACCACTCCCTCCAAAGAGCTGTTTGCTGCCCCATGAGGTCAACAATTTGTCCCATTCGGGTGTCCACGGACCGCAACAGCTGGCAGGTCTGTAGCGAGACTTGGTGTTCCCGATCCGCCTGTGCCTGCGACTGCTCGTAGGAGGCTTCCACTCTGGCAATGGCATCCAGGGTCTCGGTCCCAGGATGGCCTGGGTGTTGTTCCCGACCTCGCCTTCCATCTGCACTCCTGTTTGTGACCTGTGGCCTCACCTGTGTCCTCCCCCGTCCACTCTCCCTGCTAGCCTGAGATGTCGATGGCCCATCATCGGACGATGGGTCAGGCAGGGTGGCACAGGCAGGAGTGGTGGTGGTAGCTAGACAGCTCACAATGGCAGGTGTTGGTGTTGTTACACTGGCCAAGGTGGTGAAGGCAGGGATGTCCTGGGATTCTGATGGCCCTGGGAGTGTGCTTGGGCCAGTATCGTCCTCTGCACCCGAGGTGTCCATGGAATCTTCACCGGAGAGTCCTGGCTGTCCTGGCAACTGGTGCTGGCGGTTGCAGGTTTCGCCTGTCAAGTTGCGATCAACTGAGGGACAAGAATTTTACAATCAATGCTGTGGACATGACAGGTTTGTTGTTGTTACATTACAAATTACTATGGAATCAGGACATGGTTGTTGGTGTCATCATGTTGGTGTGGTAGACAGTACTGGGCATTATGGTGGTGTAGAGGTGGGGAGACAATACTTGGATACGTGCGGTCCGGTCCTGCTATTGGATGGTGGCCCTGTGAAGATGGCTACCTACCTGTAGGTTTGAAGGAGGAAATGCACTGGACAGCAAATGGTGGGCGGACTCCATCTTGCTCTGGGATGGGACATGGGGGCCTGTTGGGAGTTGTAGTGCTGGACCCACCCACCCCCCTACCCCCAGCCTCCCTGTAGACATGGGGGCCGGTTGGGAGTTGAAGTGCTGGACCCACCCCCACTCTCCCTGTACACATGGGGGCCTGTTGGGAGTTGTAGTGCTGGACCCACCCCCCCCCCCCCCACCCCCACCCTCCCTGTAGACATGGGGGCCTGTTGGGAGTTGTAGTGCTGGACCCACCCCCACCCTCCCTGTAGACATGGTGGCCTGTTAGGAGTTGTAGTGCAGGACCCACCCCCCACCCACCCCAACCTCCCTGTAGACATGGGGGCCTGTTAGGAGTTGTAGTGCTGGACCCATCCCCCACCCACCCCCACCCTCCCTGTAGACATGGGGGCCTGTTGGGAATTGTAGTGCTGCTCTCTCACCACCCCCCACCCCCACCCTCCCTGTAGACATGGGGCCTGTTGGGAGTTGTAGTGCTGGAACCCCCACCCTCCCTGTAGACATGGGGCCTGTTGGGAGTTGTAGTGCTGGACCCCCACCCCCACCCTCCCGGTAGACACGGGGGCCTGTTGGGAGTTGTAGTGCTGGACCCAAACCCCCCACCCACCCCCACCCTCCCTGTAGACATGGGGGCCTGTTGGGAGTTGTAGTGCTGGACCCACCCCGCCACCCACCCTCAGCCTCCCTGTAGACATGGGGGCCTGTTGGGAGTTATAGTGCTGGACCCACCCCCACCCTCCCTGTAGACATGGGTGCCTGTTAAGAATTGTGGTGCTGGACCCCCCCCCCACCCACCCCCATCCTCCCTGTAGACATGGGGGCCTGTTGGGAGTTATAGTGCTGGTCTCACATCCACCCCCCCACCCCCACCCTCCCTGTAGACATGGGGGCCTGTTGGGAGTTGTAGTGATGGGCCCCACCCTCCCTGTAGACATGGGGGCCTGTTGGGAGTTGTAGTGCTGGAACTACCCCCCCCCCGCCCCCCCACACCTCCACCCTCCCTGTAGACATGGGGGCCTGTTGGGAGTTGTAGTGCTGGACCCACCCCCCCCCCACCCACCCCCACCCTCCCTGTAGACATGGGGGCCTGTTGGGAGTTGCAGTGCTGGACCAACCCCCCCTCCCACCCCCACCCTCCCTGTAGACATAGGGACCTGTTGGGAGTTGTAGTGCTGGACCCACCCCCACCCTCCCTGTAGACATGGGGGCCTGTTGGGAGTTGTAGTGCTGGACTCACCCCCCTACCCACCCCCACCCTCCCTGTAGACATGGGGGCCTGTTGGGAGTTGTGGTGTTGGCTGCTTTGACAACATGCACGCCTGGGAACGTAGGAGGCAACATTTGTGTTAGGGGTGGTCGGATTTGACCTCATAAATGAGTGTTCAACGTAGATTCCACAGGGCTAAATCGGAGTTCTCCTTCCAGCATTTCCTATTGAACTCCATGAGAACTATGTTGAGTCCTTTTGTGACATTCCCTAAATAGCGTGCTGGGTTGTGTTGGCAAACTTTCGAGATGCCCCCTAACTAAGTGAAAAGGGAGTCTCACCCGCGAATCATTGCTTGGCTTACTGCTTGGTTAGTGACCACGCCCCCTTTACTCAGCGTCCTTCTTTGTGAGGTTCCCGTAGCGTTCTTGGTTCCTGTCTGCCTTCCTGTTCAAGTTTGTTCCCTGATTCCTGAGCCCGTGGTATTTTCTTTGTTTCCCTGTTGGATTCCCGGTATTTCTTCCCTACCCTTTACCCCGAATTTCGCTGCCTAATCTGTTCCCGATACTTAGTCTCCCTGTCTCCCTTCCCAGTTCTCAGTTCTCCCCGGTGCCTTGCTTGACTTTCCGCCTTAGCGACTTGTTCTGTCCCTATGCCCCGTTAATGGTGATTGGTTCGTCTTCGGGCCATTCTTTCCGCTCCGTTCCACTCGGTCTTCAGTTTATGAGTGGACGGAGGCTTTCTCTGGGCATTGGCGTTTCTGTGTTTGTACATGTCCACGCGCTCCACTCTGTCTTTAGTTTACGAGTTGGACGCATTGTGCGTACTCCGTGTGTTGTCTTGTTAAGTGTACACCCGCTCCGCTCCGTCATAAGTTCCAAGAGTCGGACGTGGTGTGTGTATTTGTGCTTGTTGTGTGTTCTTTGTTTACCTACTCCGCTCTGTCTTTAGTTTATGAGTCGGAAGTGGGAGTTGTTGCCGTGCCACTTTGTCTTTAGCTCCATAAGTGGTACGAGTCTGTCACTTGCTGCTCTGGTGGCCCAGTCTTGCTCAGTCTTCAGTTTAGGAGCAGGACTGGAATTGTTCACCTTCTTGCTTGGAGGTATCCCTTGCTGAGTAGTCATCCAGGTTTCCTTCACTACCTCCTGGTTCGTGACTTTTGACTACTCGCTTATGCTCTGACGCTCACCTGGTGAGGTAGTGGAATTCTATATTGAACACTTGTGTACTAGTCCTGCAAATTACTAGAGAGTTTAGTCCTA
Organism: Lissotriton vulgaris; assembly: GCF_964263255.1. NCBI lineage: Eukaryota > Metazoa > Chordata > Amphibia > Caudata > Salamandridae > Lissotriton > Lissotriton vulgaris. Next base: position 1,255,454,245 of record NC_141689.1, on the reverse strand, counting down.
TTGTATGCTTGGTTACAGCCATCTCCTGCCATGGAGACTGCAGCTATAACGTCCCTGCTGGGGGAGAGTTGGTATACTCCCTGGGAAATTCCCCTCACACTTTTTGGGAGCAACTGACTTTGAGTGAGTTATCTCTTCTCACTTGGGTCGTTGCTGTTTGGAAGTGTGGGGGACATTCATCTTTGCTCCTGTGGACTTCCATCCTCCTCAACAGGGGAGGACCCTTAACAATTTGTGCTTGGTCATGGTGGGTGCATTTGAGCCCAGGCCTTCACATTTGGGTGACTGTGTGGTCCACATGCATGGATTGGAGCCTGGGAGATGTGTCTTGGCAGTTGTGCAAGGCAGACCCACCCACCCCAACCTCCCTGTAGACATGGGGGCCTGTTGGGAGTTGTGGTGCTGGTCTCACACCCACCCCCCACCCCCACCCTCCCTGAAGACATGGGGGTCTGTTTGGAGTTGTAGTGTTGGACCCACCCCCAAACTCCCTGTAGACATGGGGGCCTGTTGGGAGTTGTAGTGCTGGTCTCACACCCACCCCCCACCCCAACTTCCCTGTAGACATGGGGGCCTGTTTGGAGTTGTAGTGCTGGACCCCCCCCCCACCCACCCCCACCCTCCCTGTAGACATAGGGGCCTGTTGGGAGTTATAGTGTTGGAACAACCCCCCTCGCCCCCCTGTAGACATGGGGGCCTATTGGGAGTTGTAGTGCTGGACCCACCCCACCACCCACCCCCACCCTCCCTGTAGACATGGGGGCCTGTTAGGAGTTGTAGTGCTGGACCCACCCCCACCCTCCCTGTAGACATGGGGGCCTTTTGGGAGTTGTAGTGCTGGACCCACCCACCCCCCACCCCCACCCTCCCTGTAGACATGGGGGCCTGTTGGGAGTTGTAGTGCTGGACCCACCCCCCACCCACCCCCACCCTCCCTGTACACATGGGGGCCTGTTGGGAGTTGTGGTGTTAGCTGCTTTGACAACATGCACGCCTGGGAACGTAGGAGGCAACATTTGTGCTTGGTCATGGTGGGTGCATTTGAGCCCAGGCCTTCACATTTGGGTGACTGTGTGGTCCACATGCATGGATTGGAGCCTGGGAGATGTGTCTTGGCAGTTGTGCAAGGCAGACCATGACAGTGTGATAGTGGTCATTGGTTTGCACTTACCAGCCTCAAGTCCCTCTTCTATTCCTTCCAGGCTCTCAGGGTGCAGTATGCCCAGCACCTTCTCCTCCCATCCGGCAAATGGTATAGGCTCCGGGGGAGTGCCGCCGCCAGTGTGGTGTGCCCGCAGGTGGTTCTTGGCCCTGATGCCTTTCACCCTTGCCTTGAGGTCGTGCCACCGCCTCTGGATCTCGTGTTTGGTGCGTGGCACTGTCCTTGAAGCATTTACTCTGGTCACTATCCTGTCCCACATGTTGGTTTTGGTTGCCAAGGTGGTCTGCTGGACTAGGTTACCGAACAGATGTGGTTCGACACGGATGATTTCATCCACCATGACCTTCAACTCACTCTCTGTGAACTTGGGGTTTTTCTTGGGTGCCATAGTGTGTGATGTGCAAGGTGTTGGTGGGGTGGGGTCTGCAGGTGTGTGGTATGTAGGGATGGTGTTGTGGGGGTTTGTGTGGTGGGTGTGTTGGTGTGCAGGTTGTATGTGTGTTTGTGTGTGTCTGCTGTTTGTGCTATTATGCCTCTTTCTTCCAGCTGTGCTGTGATGCAAAGGATTGTGGTAATGGGAGGGGTTCATTTTTTACTCTGTGTGGTTGTTGTGTCCCAATGGTTGTTGCCAGTCAGGTGTTCTGTGGGTGTGGTGACTTGGGTGCTCTTGTTTGTGCTGGCGGGGGGTGTCATTGGGGCATGTAGTTGTTGGGGGTGGGTGTTTCAGGTGGGTGTGTGTCCTGTTTTGTGTGTTTACTATTTACTTCCGTCTACCATTTTTTAATCGGCTTGACGGCAGGGGTGAAATTCGTTTGGTCCTTCCGCAGTCATGCTCCGTTTGTCGATGATTTTTTTCCGCCGCGGTCGTGGGAGGTGGTGAGTTCCGTTGGGATGGCGGGGTTATCCTAATTGTGCGGACGGACTCTTCTCAGGTCTTGCGGTGGTTGGGCCTGTTTCCGTGGTGAATGCGTCCGCGGCGGAGGGTCTTTCTGTGGTACCGTCCGCTTGCGGCGGTCTTTCATGTGATCCGTCCGCCGCGGTCGGTGTTTAATGTGATCCGTCCGCCACAGTCGGTGTTTGATGTCAGCAATATCCTAATCGCTACCGCGGATTATCTGCGGAGCGGTCGGGAGTATTTTTGCGGCGACCATGGCGGATGGAACACGTTTCCGTCCGCAATCCTAATGACCCCCATAGATCGTCGGGGACTTTCCACTTAGATGAACTTGTGGCTTTGTTCAGCTCTTAGGCAGAAGGTGTTTGTGGAATGTGGGCGGGGATAACTGTATTTGATGGGTGACATCGCCTCTAGCAGGTGTTTGGAACTTAACATTGGCCACAGGCTAAGCCAATAGGCCCCAGAGCACTGGTCTTTAAACTTTTTAAAACCCTGTGTCAATACATTTCATTAGGGCCCCCTTAAGTGTAAAACTATCCCCAGTGTGATTCTTTATTGGAAATGGGGGTGCTGCGGACTTTGAGGCTTATTTGCACTCCGAAAATATCCTTAAATACAAAAGAAGAAAAACAGCTGTTTGCACTTCATAAGTTTGTTGTGCCTATTCTCCTGCGTTTTTTTTGCCCAAATACTTATAATTATGCTAACATCCATACTCAAAAACTTTTAGTAATTCTGTGCCAAAAGAATAATGCGAATTTACTCCGATAAAAAGCATTATTAAAATTTCTCCTGGGCCTAGTCATAAACCAAAAAACACTTTCTTGAAGAGTAGCCGGTTGGGAGTGAATGCAAATGGACCAGTAGATGAACTAATCTATTTTTTGGACTTTTTTAACTAAATGACTTGTTTTCTGGGCTATAAAAAAAATTAGCCCTTTGAAGGGTATTGTGTCCAGTGCCTAGGTACTTCCTAAGGTGGTAGCTGCCTTCCTATCTCCTAACAAGTTACAAAAATACAAATCGGTTGCAAGAGACACCCAAATATCCGCCTCAAAATGCAGTTTCTTTAAATCTTAATCTAAATAGTTATTTATGATAATACCTTACATTATTTCAATTGGACAGATATATTCTTCTCATTTCTACGACAATTTCCAAAAGTTACGTTATCTTCAATATGATCAACAGAATGTATAACACAAAGATTAGTGACCATACATCTTTTCAGATAACAAAACATTTAAAAATTCCTTTAGACACTATTCATATGTGCAGTTCTACGCGTGTTTTATGCCATGTGTCACTTTTTCGGTGCTGTAACAAATCAAAAACATCACATCTTAAGGTATGCAATGGCTGGTCGTAGAATGTGTCATTCAGCTAGATCAGTTCCCACGCTTTTCAATCTGTATGTGCGGCCGCTGGCTGATGTCGCCAGGCAGTGGGGCCTAACCATGGTCTCGTATGCCGACGACACGCAGCTAGCGGTCACGATCAGCGGGGATGCCGAACAGGATGCCCCCAGGTTCCGAGATGGGCTGAGAGAGGTGGCCAGCTGGATGAATAACAACTGTCTCCAGCTGAACGCGAAAAAAACTGAGGTGATGATCGTTGGGAGGGGAGCGGATCGCTGGGGGGACATCTGGTGGCCTCTGGAGTTAGGGCCGGCCCCTACACCAGTGATGGAACTTAGAAACCTGGGAGTGTGGCTAGACCACACCCTTTGCTTCACTACCCACACTAAGAGAGTGGCGGCATGCTGTTTCGGTGTCCTGCGTGTGCTAAGGCCGGTGCTCAAATTTTTTGATGCTCCGACAAGACAGTTGGTTATCCAAGCGACGATTATCTCCCGGCTGGACTATGCCAGCTCGCTCCTGCTGGGAGTTAACCAATCTGAGATCGTTCGCTTGCAGCGCGTTCAGAACGCGGCTGCGAGAGCAGTGGTGGGTCTGCCGAGGTCCTGTCCCACTTCCAATACTCTGCGGTCCCTACATTGGTTACCAATCAAAAGTCGAATCCACTTTAAGGCCCTTAGCCTTGCCTTTAAAATTTTAAAAGGATCGGCACCTGAGATCCTCAATAATCTCTTATCCGCCTATGTCCCGACTCGCTCTCTCAGATCTCTTGGGCAATCCCTTGCGGTTATCCCGCGGTTATCCCGCGGTTCAGGCAAGAGTGGAGAGTGAGTACCGGCACTTCCCAGGAGGAAAGAGGCTGTGTGGAGAGGGAGTACTGGCACTTCCCAGGAGCAAAGAGTGGAGAGTGAGTATCATTCAATCAATCAATCATACAAATTTGTATAGCGCGCTACTCACCCGCTGGGGTCTCAAGGCGCTGGGAGGGGGGGAGTCGCTACTGCTCAAACAGCCAGGTCTTGAGTTGTTTCCTGAAGGAGAGGTGGTCCTGGGTCAGCCGTAGGTGGGTGGGGAGGGAGTTCCATGTCTTGGCCGCCAGGTAGGAGAAGGATCTTCCTCCGGCGGTGGCTTTGCAAATTCGTGGGACGGAGGCGAGGGCCAGGCTGGTGGATCGGAGCTGGCGGGTGGGTGTGTAGAATGTGAGGTGGCTGTTGAGGTATTTGGGGCCCATGTCGTGGAGAGCCTTGTGTGCGTGGTTGAGGAGTCTGAACGTGATCCTCTTGCTGACGTGGAGCCAGTGCAGGTCTTTCAGATGGGCAGAGATGTGGCCGTGACGGGGATGTCCAGGACGAGTCGTGCCGAAGCGTTCTGAATGCGCTGGAGTCTTTTCCGGAGTTTGGCTTAGGTTCCAGCGTAGAGGGTGTTCCCGTAGTCCAGACAGCTGGTGACGAGGGCCTGGCTGACCGTCTTCCTGGTTTCGGTGGGGATCCACCAGAAGATTTTTCAGAGCATGCGCAGGGTGTTGAAACAGGATGACGAGACGGCGTTGACTTGCTTGGTCATCGTGAGGGAGGAGTCAAGGATGAAGCCCAGGTTGCGTGCATGATCCGTTGGCTTGGGGGCGGTGCCCAGGACCGGGGGCCACCAGGAGTCGTCCCAGGCAGAGGGGGATGGTTCCAGGATGAGGACTTCCGTCTTGTCTGAGTTCAGTTTCAGACAGCTGAGCTTCATCCATTCTGCGACATCTTTCATTCCTTCCTGTAGGCTGGTTCTGGCGGTGGCGGGGTCGTTGGAGAGGGAGAGGATCAGCTGGGTGTCGGCAGCATAGGAGATGATGTTAAGGTTGTGTTGGCATGCGATGGTTGCGAGGGTACTCATGTAGACGTTGAAGAGGGTGGGGCTGAGCGAAGATCCTTACGGAACACCGCAGATGACTTCAGTGGCCACAGATCAGAACGGGGGAAGGCAGACTCTCTGCGTTCTTCCGGCGAGGAACGAGATGATCCACTCCAAGGCGCTAAGCATGGGCGTAAAATCCGTTCCGCTCGCGGATTTTGCGGATTTTCGGTAAATTTGCAATCCGCGAGATTCGCGAATTTCCCGCAAAATCCGCAAATTCGCACGCAGCGGATTTTTTTTTTCTTGGTGATACAATTTTGCGGCGCGTGGCGTTTACTTACCGTCATTCATCGTTTGCCGAGTTATTTTTCTTGATATTTTGCGAGTGCTGCGCCATTTTGGATCTTGCTGCGGGATCCCACGGGAATTTGGCAAGCGCGATTACGTAATCGCGGCTTGCCAACTTGTACAGCAAGAGTTTGTCAACGCGAGTACGCCGTGATCACGTATCGCGGTACTTCGCAATTGCGAGCTTGGAGATGCGGCTAGCAGCAACAATCTCGCACTCGCAAAAATACAAAATTTGCAATTCTGCACAAGAAATCCACCAGCAAGCAGCATAAACCTTCCTGAAATGATGATTTTTATCTGAATAACTCCTCAGGTTGACATTTGCCTGCACTTTTTTTGCGAGGAGTCCATTTTGGGGAGAGGGGGGGGGGGTGGATCGGAAGGAAGTGCCCCACAGTCTTCAACTTCCTGTTCCTGTCCAGCAGGCTCCTCCCAGTGCTTTGTCCATCTCCTGGTCACTTTTCATTTGGATCTGGAGCTGGAAGGATTACTTTTTGTGGATGCTGCTGGATATTTGGATTTGAGGCCTTTTTGACTTTCTTTGGATCACTTTTGGATTAGAAATTTCCCAAGTAAGTTTGTTTGGGGCATTACAGTTGCTGCAACTACAATTTTGGAATTTTCGATTTTTGGGCTGTTTTGGGGCCTTTTGCCCAGGGGTACTCAGTGGTGGGTGCACTGAGTCTTTCTGTGGGGTGTTTTGAATTTAAACATCATGGAGGGGCTGGATGGCTTGGGATTGTGCTGATTTTTCTGTGATTTTCGTTTTTTTGGCCTGTTGTGGACAGACCATGTGGTTGGGGGGCATTTTGAGTGCTGCTACAGGCCCTGGCCATGGGCTGTGAGGGAGGGGGCCATTTTGAATGCAGGCAGTGCTCTCAGTCCTGCACCCATTTTGCCTAGCTTTCATCCATTATGCCCAGAAGTAGGGAGAGGTGCATGTGCCTAGTCCTTCTGTGGGTTGTCTTGAATTTAAACATCATGGAGGGGCTGGATGGCTTGGGATTGTGCTGATTTTTCTGTGATTTTCGTTTTCTTGGCCTGTTGTGGACAGGCCATGTGGTTGGGGGCCATTTTGAGTGCTGCTACAGGCCCTGCCCATGTGCTGTGAGGGAGGGGGCCATTTTGAATGCAGGCAGTGTTCTCAGGCCTGCACCCATTTTGCCTAGCTTTCATCCATTATGCCCAGGGGTAGTGAGTGGTGCTTGGGCCTAGTCTTTCTGTGGGTTGTCTTGAATTTAAACATCATGGAGGGGCTGGATGGCTTGGGATTGTGCTGATTTTTCTGTGATTTTCGTTTTTTTGGCCTGTTGTGGCCTTTTCACCAGGGGGTAGTGAGTGGTGCATGTGCCTAGTCTTTCTGTGGGTTGTCTTGAATTTAAACATCATGGAGGGGCTGAATGGCTTGAGATTGTGCTGCTTTTTCTGTGATTTTCGTTTTTTTGGCCTGTTGTGGACAGGCCATGTGGTTGGGGGCCATTTTGAGTGCTGCTACAGGCCCTGGCCATGTGCTGTGAGGGAGGGGCCATTTTGAATGCAGGCAGTGTTCTCAGGCCTGCACCCATTTTGCCTAGCTTTCATCCATTATGCCCAGGGGTAGTGAGTGGTGCATGTGCCTAGTCTTTCTGTGGGTTGTCTTGAATTTAAACATCATGGAGGGGCTGGATGGCTTGGGATTGTGCTGATTTTTCTGTGATTTTCGTTTTTTTGGCCTGTTGTGGCCTTTTCACCAGGGGGTAGTGAGTGGTGCATGTGCCTAGTCTTTCTGTGGGTTGTCTTGAAATTAAACATCATGGAGGGGCTGGATGGCTTGGGATTGTGCAGATTTTTCTGTGATTTTCGTTTTTTTGGCCTGTTGTGGACAGGCCATGTGGTTGGGGGCCATTTTGAGTGCTGCTACAGGCCCTGGCCATGTGCTGTGAGGGAGGGGGCCATTTTGAATGCAGGCAGTGTTCTCAGGCCTGCACCCATTTTGCCTAGCTTTCATCCATTATGCCCAGGGGTAGTGAGTGGTGCATGTGCCTAGTCTTTCTGTGGGTTGTCTTGAATTTAAACATCATGGAGAGGCTGGATGGCTTGGGATTGTGCTGATTTTTCTGTGATTTTCGTTTTTTTGGCCTGTTGTGGCCTTTTCACCAGGGGGTAGTGAGTGGTGCATGTGCCTAGTCTTTCTGTGGGTTGTCTTGAATTTAAACATCATGGAGGGGCTGGATGGCTTGGGATTGTGCTGATTTTTCTGTGATTTTCATTTTTTTGGCCTGTTGTGGACAGGCCATGTGGTTGGGGGCCATTTTGAGTGCTGCTACAGGCCCTGGCCATGTGCTATGAGGGAGGGGGCCATTTTGAATGCAGGCAGTGTTCTCAGGCCTGCACCCATTTTGCCTAGCTTTCATCCATTATGCCCAGGGGTAGTGAGTGGTGCATGGGCCTAGTCTTTCTGTTGGTTGTCTTCTTGAATTTAAACATCATGGAGGGGCTGGATGGCTTGGGATTGTGCTGATTTTTCTGTGATTTTCGTTTTTTTGGCCTGTTGTGGCCTTTTCACCAGGGGGTAGTGAGTGGTGCATGTGCCTAGTCTTTCTGTGGGTTGTCTTGAATTTAAACATCATGGAGGGGCTGAATGGCTTGGGATTGTGCTGATTTTTCTGTGATTGTTGTTTTTTTGGCCTGTTGTTGTGGCCTTTTCACCAGGGGTAGTGACTAGTGAGTGTTGCATGGGCCTAGTCTTTCTGTGGGGTGTCTTGAATTTAAGCATCATGGAGGGCATGGGATTGTGCTGATTTTTCTGTTTTTTTTCGATTTTTTTGGGGTGTATAACTGAACTGATGTTCCTCTGTCTTCCATTGCTTTTAGGTGCACAAGACTCAAGAGAACCACCAGTGCCAGGAAGAAGTCCTGCAGCGGTGTGTGTGTGCAGCATAACGTCACGCGACGTCACGTCTGGCCTCAGACAACTCTGCAACTCGTGCAACTGCGGCCTGCTGTTCTGACCTGCTCTGAAGAAGATGGCCCCAAAAAAAGGTCTCCGTAGCTCCTCTAGCAAGAAAGTTGCTAGTAAGGAGCAGAAGAAGCAAGTTACCAAGGAGGCTGGTGTGCCGTCCGCCGCGTTTTTTGGGAGTAAAAAAAAAAAGTACGCCTGCAGCAGCAGCGGTATCTGCTGGGGACCAAGCTGGGAGCAGCACCCCCGCTCCATTGGGCTCAGTGCCTCCACCACCACGCCAACTTAAGTCAAAGCCCTTGAGTGCTTCAGAGGCAGTCAGTGTACTTCTTCAATCACCATCGACCAGTGATGTTGGCTCATCGCAAGAAAGTAGCAGCAATGTCCCTGAATCAACACAGGTTGTTGTAACTCATCTGACAAGTGTTGAACAACCACAGCCGCAACAACAACAACATGTGCAAGTACAAGCCCAAGTACATGTGAAGGAGAGGCAGCGCAAGGAGATGCGCAAGCAGAGGTGCATGGAGGGTCACAAGTGCCCACAATAGTTGTTCCTCCCGAAGTAGGGGCACATCAGGAAATTGACAATCAAACCGAGGTATCATTTGAGGAAGCCACTCCTCTTGATGATCATTCATTGTCTTCCATATGCCTAGCAAGGAAAAGATCAAGGGGGTGTCTACATCTTCTTCAAGCCCACCTCCTTCTGATGATCTCGATGAAGATTGGGAACCATCACGGCAGTCTGAGAGTGAGGCACACCATGATCTGACAAAGATACCTAAGCGTAAAAGGAAGGTCGTCGAAAAACTCATAGCTATGGACTGTGATGAGGCTCAACAAGAAGTGACGGATACTGCTGCTGATGAAGCCTCTCACCACGACGAGCCAGTCATCATAAAGGTCACTGCAGACCCAGCGGGCATGCAGCAAAGAGACATTTTGACCCTATCCCGAGAAGCTGCTGAGCGTGATGATGATGTCGACGAGGAGGCAATGGAAGAAACACCACAATCATTGGAGTTAACTAGTACACCAACACCTACCGCTTCCATATTTCTTAGTCACCAGAAGGGACCTCCATCCACCTCGACCTCATTTAGTGGTGGTGAAAGTGAAAAACGTACTGAAGTTCGGCAATCCACATCCTCCACTTCATCTGGCATTAGCAGCAGGACCACCACCACCAGTATCACCGCCTCCTCCGGCCCCCAAAGACATTTCAAGTCTGCAGTTTGGGACTTCTTTAGTGTTTGCCCAAAAAAGGAAAACGTAGCCATTTGTAGCATTTGTAAGCTTCGAGTTAGTCGTGGTAAGTTTGATTCCAACTATGGTACCGGAGGCCAGAGAGGTCATCTTGAAAGAAAGCACGCTGTCAAATGGTTTGCGCACCTACAGGCGATCAAGGAAGCCCGAATTGCACGTAATGCTGTTTCATCTGATGATGACGAGGAGGAAGAAGACGTGTCAAACACTTCACTTACACCCAGTACCCCTGTCAGCAGCACACCCCATGTGAGCCACACTAAGAGTGTGGGAGAGAGTGATACACCAATGCGAAAAAGTTCATCAGCGAGCGTAACTGGGTCGAAGATATCATCATCATCATCCCGTAAATCCTTGGTCCAGGGCAACATTAAAAAGATGTTGTTTACAGAAGCGCAATATGAACGCAACCACCCACTGACGCATCAGCATAACACTAAGCTGGCTAAAATGCTAGCTCTGAACCTTCTCCCTTTTTCTTTTGTAGAAGGGGTTGGTTTTCTAGAATTAGTGGCAGCACTCTGCCCTAAATGGAAGGTTCCTAGCCGGTTCTATTTTGCCCAAGTTGCGGTTCCAGCACTACATGAAGATGTTCTGGAGGTGATTGGGGCAGCTTTGCAGAAGAGTGCTGTTCACACTATACATCTCACAACAGGCATGTGGACCAGTGGCGCAGGCGCTGATTACATGTGCATCACTGCACACTGGGTCTCTTTTTCAGGGGTTAAAGCAAAGCTAAACGCAGGTGTTGACCCGGACCAAGTTTTTAAAGCTGCTCGGAAACATGCAACACTAGCCATGTTTGGTTTGGAGAAACGTCACACAGCAGAAAACATTTTGGATGTGTTTAACACAAAGGTCCTTGACTGGCTGTCCCCAAAAAAACGCCAGGTTGGTTATGTTTCCACGGATAATGGCGCCAATTTAGTTAAGGCCATGGAGCTGGGTGACTATTTCAGAGTGCCGTGTTTGGCGCACTGTATAAACCTGGTTGTCAAAATATTCTTGAGTGATAAAGACAGTGCAGCGTACAGGGTAGTGGACACCTGCCGAAAAATGTGCAAACATTTCAGCCATTCTTTTAAGGCCCGGAAGCATCTGAGGAGCCTGCTATATGAACGTCAAATGCCAGTGAAAGCACTCATCCAGGAGGTGGCAACACGTTGGAACTCAACCTTTTACATGCTTGAGCGTCTGTATGAGCAGTATACGGTACTCGATCGCTATTTCTTAACACAGGGTACAGCTCAGAAGGAGCACCTGAGGATGGGTGCGGCGCAATGGGACATAGTTAAAAGCCTGACACGCATGCTTCGTCCTTTTGAGTTCTTCACGCGTGCAGTCAGCAAGGAGGACTGTAATTTGGGAAAAGCTACCCCATTGTTGTACATGCTGGAGCACCAACTGAAGGAGGTGTGTTCTGTGTTTCAAAAAGATGAAGAAAACCAAGACCCTTTTGTTCTGGCGGAGAAATTATTAGAGCGCCTACAAGGTGATGAACGTCTTAAAATGATCCACTCAAACCAGCATTACATTTGTGCTACTATTCTGGATCCACGCTACAAAAAAGGCGCTGGCAGGCCAAGCATTCTTTCCTTTTGCTGATGAAGATGTTACAAAGTACAAACAGTGGCTAGCCTCCTCAGCCAAGAGGTTTGAAAGAGAACGGCAGAACATTGAAGGAAAAGGCAGTACATCAGCATCAGCAGGCCATCCCCAGTCACAACAATCCGCTTCTGCACCTGTGGCTGCGGCACAAGTGACCTCTCAGCCATTAAAGAGACCGGCAACCGGATCATCTGCACCACCAGACACAACAGTAACATTGGAGGCTGAAGGGATTGGCTAGCTCGGCTTGGGTTTGGTTCTCAAAAGGTCACAGCAACAGCTAAGCAAAGTGGAGGAACCTTGGAGGAGCACCTTGAGTCGATGGTGAAGGACTATCTGAATGACTCAACGGAGGTCTATGTTAATGCTGACCCATTGGCATGGGAAAAAAGAATTGTGGCCACAGCTCTCCAACCTGGCTTTAAACTACTTGTCTTGCCCACTCGCGAGCATGTCTTCTGAACGTGTTTTCAGTGGTGCTGGTGGCATTGTAACTTCCAAACGGAGCCGCCTCTCGCCCAAAAATGTGGAGATGTTAACAATGATCAAGATGAATGAGCACCTCTTACCACCAGATTACAGAGTACGAGAAAGCACGCCGGATGAAGACGAGGTGGACAGCAAAATAGATGAGGGAATTTCTTCTCTGTCAGGTGACACTGAGCTCACCCTGCCTGAATTCGCAGAGTATGATGACGAAGCCTTACTCTTATTCGTGGACCTTGACACCGAGCCCTGAAAATGAGACAATGAATCAATAACTTTCTTTTTCGTCCTTATTCACTTTTATTCCTGTGTGTCTGTCTTTCTTTGTTGTGCACAGTTAATATAATTCAAACTTTAATCACCTAATCACAAAAACAAGCCCATCAGCAGAACTGTCTTCACTTGTTTGCTTATTGATTTGAAGGTGCCGCAGTCTGCATTCCTCAGGTTCACAAGTTCAGAAGAACATGCTCCTCTATCCTCCTCCTCCAGACTCCTATTTCCATCAAAGCAGAGGGCTGGTTTACGCCCAATGAAGAAAGACTCAGCACTTGTGAGGGTGTTGTTCTACCTCTTTGCGGGTGAGTTGACGGCTCTGGGGCCATTGCTGGGAAGCTCTAATACCGGATAAAAGTGGTTTGAACCAAATCCGAGGCGGAAATTTTTGGGTGTTTTTGCTGACTTGCTTGCCTTTGAGGTGCTCTTTGGGGGGGTTCCGGCTGTTTGTGTGTGAGTTTCGGGGTCTGGGAGCACTGCTGGGACACTCTAATCTTGATTGCATTTGCTTTTCAGGAAATCCGTGGTGGTAAACCGGAGTTATGGCCTAGCTACACAGCGCGTTTGGAGCGAAGGCCGAGAAATATTGTAAGTATGAGATTTTGCTTTTGGCCTGTTTGGGGGTGTTATGCTTTTTGGCGGGTGGGTTGGCGGGTCTTGGGGCATTCCTGGGAAGGTCTAATACCGGATAGAAGTGGTTGGGACAAAATCCACGCTGATTTTTTTGTTGCTATTTCTGACATTTTGCTCAATGTAGCGTTTTCGGGGGCCTGTTTGGGGGCTTCCTGGTGTTTGTGGGTGGGTTTCGGGGTCTGGGAGCACTGCTGGCTATGGATACTTTACTTTGCAAGAGGTTTGAAGCAAATCCATGGTGGCAGAGGGGAGTTAGGGCCTAGCTGCAGAGCGCGCGCGGAGTGATTTGGGAAATTGGCAAAAAAATTACTAAGTCCCCATTTTTGTACTTTTGCTCTTTGGCTGTTTGGGGGTCTTCTACTCGTTTTCTCCTGGGTTGACGGCTCTGGGGCCATTGCTGGGAAGCTCTAATACCGGATAAAAGTGGTTTGGACCAAATCCGAGGCGGAAATTTTTTGGTGTTTTTGCTGACTTGCTTGCCTTTGAGGTGCTCTTAGGGGGGGTTCCGGCTGTTTGTGGGTGAGTTTCGGGGTCTGGGAGCACTGCTGGGACACTCTAATCTTGATTGCATTTGCTTTTCAGGAAATCCGTGGTGGTAAACCGGAGTTAAGGCCTAGCTACACAGTGCGTTTGGACCGAAGGCCGAGAAATATTGTAAGTATGAGATTTTGCTTTTGGCCTGTTTGGGGGTGTTATGCTTTTTGGCGGGTGGGTTGGTGGGTCTTGGGGCATTCCTGGGAAGGTCTAATACCGGGTAGAAGTGATTGGGACAAAATCCACGCGGAAAAGCCTTTTGGCACTTTTTGTAACTTAGGGTTCGTTAGGGTTAGCCCTAGCAGCAGGATTGCATGTGTTTCGGGGTGTTCTAGATTTTTGCAACTGAGTTCTGGGGGCTTAGAGCACTCGTGAGAATGTGTAATTTTGGTTGCAAGTCATTTGAAGAAAATCCATAGTGGGAAAGGGGGGATTTGGCATAGTTAACCACATCGCTGCTGTGGTTATTTTTCCCCTGTGCTGGAAATTGCCATTTTGCTGGTGTCATGACGAGCTCAGCTCGTCATCAGCACAGCTCAACTGTGCCTCATGACGAGCTGAGCTCGTCATGAGCATGGAAGGGGTTAAAGAAAGCCTTTGCCACTATTCTTAACTTAGGGTTCGTTAGGGTTAGCAGTATTTCTATTGCATGTGTTTGGGTGGGGGGGTTTTCGAGTCTTGGAGCGATGCTGGCTATGGATACTTTTGCTTGGTTGCTTGCAAGTGGTTTGAATACAATCCACGGTGGGTAAGGGGGTATTTGGGCCTACTTTTACTTTCAAAGTACGTTTTGTCACCAGTTTTCTGCTAGGGCTCTTTTTTTGAGATTTGATTGGGGGTCTTCTACATTTTTGCGACTGGCTTTAGTAAGGGTCTGGGTGGGACCACTGCTGGGAAGATCTAATTTTGTTCTAAAACACAGTTTACAGTACACCTAGCTTGAGGGGAAAGATCCGCTACATTAATTTGCCCATACTTATTTATCCTTCAAAAGGTGACTCAGACAGAGTACGCACTTTCAAAAATATTGTACTGTCTACTAGGAAAATCAAAGTGTGACTTTTTGCACTCCACAGCCTACATACCTTATATTTATTTATCGGTGGTGTTGTAATATTATATCACTTCCTGTTTTTCGTTGAATAATTAGAGGCCGGGTTTCAGTCTGTGCAATGGGGAAAAAAGGATGGAGTCAGGCTTCACATTAGCGAGCCGCAATTCAGCATCCGCCAGGCAGGCAGTGGACAGGGTGTCTTCTGGTCACCAACATTGATGGACGAAGCGTCAGATGGAATGGAGGAGTGCCGCTAATAAGAGGAATTTTTTTCTGCATGCAACTTACTTACCAAATTCAACAGGACAACTACAACAACATACAGATACAGTATCCATTGTTTTATTCTATGACTGTGACTGCATTTCTTGGATCTCTCTCTGCTTCTAAATTGATCCCTACAGCCATTCTATAGGTTTTACTTCGGCTATTTTTTAAGCCAAATTTAATGTAAGAAGTGTTTCTCTGAGTGCAGAGATAGGCAAGTGAAAACGCTGCAGCCCTGTACTGTTGCATTCTAGTACTACTTACTTTTCAGTAACAATGCATGCAGTAGTGCATGCACTTCCTTTATGTCACTTAAAAGATTTATGGTTAGCTTTGTACCCAAAGATTTCTTTATCTTCAATTATTGTTTGTCCATGCTGTGCTTTTTTTACAGGGTGTCTTCTGGTCACCAACATTGATGGACGAAGCGTCAGCTGCAATGGAGGAGTGCCGCTAATAAGAGGAATTTTTTCTGCATGCAACTTACTTACCAATTTCAACAGGACAACTACAGCAACATACAGATACAGTATCCATTGTTTTTTTCTATGACTGTGACTGCATTTCTTGTATCTCTCTCTGCTTCTAAATTGATCCCTTAACACATCACTTAGTCCGCTCCACTATCACATCTGCACCACACATAGTCATTTGTAAGTGCTCCTACGTAATTCGCAAGTCGCAGCACGCCCCAGCCCGTAGAGGACTGGGATGGCCCCAATGATGAAGCATGTCACCAAGGGGCAACCCTGGTGAGTGAGGGGACACCTAGAAAAAGAGCAATTTCTCCTTTTCTATCTACTATACCTTCCAGACCAACCCCATTGAGTGTTGTGAATGGATTTATAGTGACCAGCAAGGCTCTCAGGTATCTGGCAACAGAGACCTTATGTTGAATATAGTTATCAATAATTCCACACACGCCCTGTACTGTCGCATTCTTTCTTCCACAGTTGTCGAAAGTACTCCTTACTTTTCACTGACATGCATGCAGTAGTCTATGCACTTTCAAAGATTGATGGATAGGTTTGTACCCAAAGATTTGTTTATGTTCAATTGTTTGTCCATGCTGTGCTATTTTTTCTTGTCTCCCAAAACCTTTCCAAAAAACCCCCGTACCCATCCATTTTTCAAACCCTAACCCTCTTCCCCCGGGCTGTGTGGTTTTGATTGATGTGTGACTAAATTACAGCAATAAATCCACACACTTGCTGGGGAGGATAAGGTGATAGCAACAGGCTGGTGAAGAAATCCGAGGATATATTCTTACTCTGCTTGACAAAGACCCATGGCTAATGTCAAAGAACTTCAACTGAATTAGTAGTTATACTTTACCATTTGTTAGGCTACAATGTGGCACTGTTCTAGTGTACTGTCACCTGCTATATTCTCTATTGTACCATTGTATTGCTCAGGACAAACCAGATTTCATTTTCTTTTTTTTCATAGGCATGCAACTGCCACTGTGTCACACCACTAGTACCACCGCTATGAGGAAATTTCATCCGCCCAGGATTGCCAACCTTAATCGCCATTTCCCGTGGAGCCAGCCCTGTGCCTAGCCCTACTTTGAAACACAAATTACAGGTAAGATAAGCGTTTGGTGGGAGGGAGTATAATGGAGTATTAGGAGAGACGAGAGACTGACGGTAGTACTACTAAAGTCCTAGGACTCTTGTTTGGGCATTTACACTTAAAGGAAGAAAATGGAACTAAACTTTCAGGAAAACAAAGTTACTGTTAAACCCCCACCCACCAGGCAAGCAGTAAAAACAGGTATGGTCAGATAAAGCTTCAAAAAGTATATTTTTATAGCCCTAACAAAATAATCTCCCGCAAGACCCTCCCTAACCCCAACGGTTGTCCTTTAAAAGTCCCAAACCCAACTCTCGAGTCCCACCCCCCAAAAGTCTCTAAAAAAGGGGCAAGGGACACTATGGGTGGATGCTGTTCACTTTTTGGGCCAGGGCATCATACTCCTCGCGGAGCAAGGCGTGCTCTAAGCGGAGCCCCTCCAACACGTTGGTAAAGTGGTGGAGCTCCTGCTGAAGGCGGGACACCCTCAGGGTACTGCGGCGCAGGCGTGCCTTGCAGTTGCAATGGCTGTGAGAGGCAGCTGTTGTCCTTGCTGCTCGGCGTCGGCGTTTGGCTTTGGCTGCCCGGCTCAGTCTGGCTGGAGCACTGTGCTGGGTGGCAGCCCGTGGGGGCACGGAGGTCGATGCAGCCGACGTTGTTGTTGTGGTCGACTGCGCACTTTCGTCGTCCTCCAGGGCCACCAGCCGCCGATATTCAGCAACAGTGGCATTGATCCACCGTTGCCGGGCCGCTCTAGCCAGCTCCTTCCTCCTTGTTGGTTTGGAAGGAGCATCTATATGAAGAAAGAAAGACATAGTCTGTAACCAATGCTCTTTAAGATTAACTCAATCATTCAGCAGAAATTTGTGTTACAGTACAACTAGCAACTTGCAAGCGCATTACATAACTATTGAGGCCAGTATCTATCTAATCTCCCACTTCTTCATCCTTGCTCTAACATTAGTGGGAGTTTAAGGAACAAATTCTACGAGCACTATGGACTTCCATTGGAGTCGACTATGAAAGTACACCAGTCTTATTCTTCTTCTTGTCTCTTGTTTAGGAAAATTGGTACGTTATCTTCTGCAAGCCGGCATAATGCCAGCGCAGTGAACTTGCACCCGAAAAAAGAGACGCACGCCATGATGAGTGACCTAGACTTGCGTTACTGTACGGGTCCAGTACATGCAGGTGGTGAAGCTCTTACTTTTCTATTACGGGTGGCACTGAGAATACTCTGTTACAAGGGCTACTGCTTAATTAATCTAACTTTCACCCTACAGTGCAAATGAGTACTAGAAATGGAAAATGAAGATAAATAATCTGATTATCTATCACTTCACATGGGATGTTTTTGCTTACATATGGGATGACTTTAGGTGCTTTGCTTTTTATTGAGTGACCAGTGATACATCCACACATGAATGACTGAGTACTACTAAACTTATTAAGAGAGTTAGGGAGTGGCCACCGTAATAACCGGATCTATGCTGTGCTTGCAATACAAACTACTGCTACTATTGATGGTAGTATTTGGACAAAATTACAACTTCTTTTCCTTGCCTTTCCTACACTGGAACGGACGTGCGGGTGCAGTGTTACATGCTCTTCAAAGTTACACTTAGTTCATCCACTGACCGTCTACTCTCTCTAGATCATGGGTACTCACAAACTTTCTCTCGGGGGCTAAATTTACAGTGTAGTTTGTGGCCGAGGGCCGCACTGGTGGGGGCGGAGTCAGAGGGGGCGGGGCTAAAGCAAAACGAAAACTTGTGACCATGAGGTTGCACACAGGTCCCTGCAGCAGATGCCTTCATCCACTGAGCCACCAGACCCAGCATTTACATACATCTCTCTCCCTCCTGCTCTCCCTGCTGCCCTCCCTCTCCATCTCTCTCTCCCTCCTGCCCTCCCTCTCCCTCCCCCTCTGTCATCTCACTGTGTGTGTGTCTGTCTGTGTCAGCCTTCAGCCCGGGCTGAGACAGCTTCCTCAACGCGCACACACAGACAGCCACACCAAAGTACTTAACAGGTCTTTAAAAGACCATTAACATATTATTGAGGCTTTGTTTGTTGTAGCGCCCCTGCATCTCCACCCTATTTCACCTCTTTGTGGCCCTGCATCTCCACTCTGCTCTGTGGGGGCCGGGGGAGCAGTGATTGTCAGAGTGGAGATGCAGGGGCGCTAACAGGTGAAATACAACAAAGCCTCTGCTCTGTGGGGGCCGGGGGAGCAGTGATTGTCTGCAAGGTCTGCGCACCGCCAAGGAAGGCTTGCCGGGCCGCCACCGGCCCGCGGGCCGTACTATGAGTACCCCTGCTCTAGATACACATATGCTATCTAAGAGTCAGATAGTAGCATGATCCAGGTATATGGTCACATACAGTTTCTGTGTCACCCACCCAGGCTGTTGTCCTTCCACCCATCATTGCTTCATCATTCACCCAGCCATGCATCTCATATTCTTTCCTTCCCAGCCACGTCTTCAATCTCAATAAGTAAGGAATATATAAGAGCTTACCTCTGCCCGCCACCACCACCGTCTCAACTCTCACAGCCGGCACTGGAGCCGCCGCCTCCTCCCCTGAAGAATTGCCCTCCGCCTCCGTGTCGAGCACCACCACCTCCGCGCTGGCCCCGCCACCAGATGTTCCACCTACAAAGTACATTTAAGAATGTTAGAATAAACCACTCACTAGTATTTGGTCTAGGAATAAAGACATGTGAAAACAATGTAATTTGTGACTGTGTACTCTAAAGTAAAAAAAAAGTCCCTTTTTCCAGGGAAGGGTGTTGTCTTGCTGCACTTTTTGGCACAACTGATGAAGGCTGGCTTTTTAACACGCACCATTTTTCTCCACACAGACAGAAGATGGACCTCTAACAACAAGATCAAGTTGAAACCAGGTGAGAGCTCGGCTCGACCACAAGAAATGTCTTCAATTAATCGTCAGCACTAACCACTTTTCCATTCTCAGTTAAACATTTAGTTTTATTATGACTTCATTTTAATAAATGTGTTTACTTTTAATAAAGCTTTTAAACTTAAATAGACTCTGTGTTTTTTGGTCCAGACTAGAGTGACTTAGCGAAAGGTTTTGCAATTTTTGAAAGCATGAGTCCGTGCCTCTGACACTTCTTGACTCTGACTCCGTACTCTTGAGCTACGTTGGATAATCATCATTGGGGATCAATCATCGATGAATTCGGGAGGTAAATGACTGTGCCACACTATGTAGTCAGTCAGTAAGGACATTGGGGGTTCAAAGTCTGTTATCACAGAGGTATGTGGAAACTCTAACAGCACCTATTATAATTGATAAGCAATGCGCTATTTATTGTCCATAGTTCTGTTTCTGCAGAAGAATTGTCCCCGCAACAGTAGTGGTATGGATTGTCCTCCTATCCAAACCAAAGGTAGTATCTTATTCTTTCTTGGTGGTCATTCACATTTTATAGTTGGGAATTTTCAAAGCAGATAGAACACTTCAAAAGACATTATGGACGATCCCAGAGGACTGCACTAAGTTGATAGAGCTATTGCTGACTAGAATGGGAGTTTAGCCAACCGTGCAATCTTAGTTAGCTACACAGACAGACTAATAAGAATAATCTAGTAATACCACAGCGAGTCATAGTAGAGGCAGGATAAGAATTTAGATACAGTCTACAAGAAGATCACTTACTGGGGCCAGCAAAGGAGCCCTCGCCTGCCCGATCCTGGCCCTGTTCAACAGCATCCGCCGCCGCCTGCTGCTCCTGTGTCCCCTCGCCCCTGGGGGGAGCTGACGTACAACATGAAAGAAAGAACAGAAAACATGGATGATTGTTGCTTGTCAATGTCAACCAAATCAAACATTTCAAAACAACAATAACAAAATATTTCCGCGAAATTATATTGATTAGGGTTAGTTTTCATTGATTTGCGGACCTGCGACTTCGAAAGTCACGTAACTCACTAAACAAAGTACTGAAAGGTTCACCTAGGACTGGCAGGCAGCAGTCCGCAGGCAAGACGCAAAGTGACAGACAAACTCCATTGTGATTTCAGTCAGATCAGTGACAACACTAACAGTTGCCTGCTACATAACCAGTCATTTAAATAGTCAAACTATCAATCCACCGCCACTATTTTTCTTATTGTCAGGGGTACAAAGAAAGGGGCAGATTTAAGCCCCTTGCGGCTCTTTTGCTCCGTTCTTGCGTGACTTTTGTGACGCAGCAGCTGAACAAAAGAGGCGCAATGGTGCGGCGTATAATATTATAACAACGTGACGCATTTGGGAGATGCATCCCGTTATAAAGCCCTGCGCCATCAGGGGCGTTCCGGCGCAAGGGAGGGCATTCCTGTGCTGGAACACATCCTAAAAGTGGCTGAGGGAAATCTACAAAATTTCAATCAGTCACCTTTAGGACAATAATGCGTCACACAAACCCTGCACCTGCTTGAAGCAGACGTACGGCTTGACTCAGCATTGGCGAGATAGGGTACCCCAGAGCATTGCTGGAGCTGCGCCATCGTTGCGACGCAACTCCAGCAGTAAAGCTTCGGTGACGTTTTGGGCAAATACGGCGCACCATGTTTGGTGGTGGTAGCGGGACGCACAATTACTGGCGCATCCCTGCTACTTTGCAGGGATGCGACTGTAATTGCAATTCTGCCCCTTAGGGGCATACTTACTTACGCGTTCTGGCGCATCTCCAGAGATGCGCCAGATCAAATGCGTCACGCAAAACTACCCTTGCGATACGGCAGATGCGCCTCATTTACAATGCGGCGCGCCCTGGCGCAAGGGTGGAATATGCAAACAAAACAGGTGATGGACCGAATGTGGATCAATGTCACACACTCACCCCAGTCCGAAGATCTGGGCCCAAATCCATCTTTTTTTGCACTCCACACCACCCTGGGTTAGACAATGGCGATATGCAAATCAGCTCTGACCCTGTGCCCCATGGGAACAGTCCAGTCCGAACTACAAAACCCATGTCCTTCCCAGAACGGAATCAAGCATCCGAGGACCGGACCGGTTTCGAGGTAACACCTCTCATCAGCCCGGCTAGCTTGACTCCAGTGGTGTGGAGTGCCTGGGAAAGGGTAGGCACTTGCGTGACGCATCTCGTCACGTAAGAGCGGCGCATCGCTGGAGTCACGTCGCCAACGCAATGCAACTCCAGTAATGCTCAGGGCCACCCAATACTTAACATGCTGTGTCAGCCCTTACAACTGCTTAAAGCAGGCATAAGGAATTGAATTGACGTAGCAGCGTCGCAGAAGTGCCTGCGTTAAATCTTGTAGATTTCACGCAGGCACTTTTGCAAGGCGCACAGCCGCCGGACCGCCCACCCTGCGTACTAGGAACGCACCCATTGTGCCGCAGGCCCATGGCTTTATAACGTGACGCATCTCCCTAGATGCGTCACGCTGTAAATGACTCGCAGGAATGCGCCACGTTTACGCCGCTGTTGCGTCACGCAAGGCAACGTAAACGTGGCGCATGGGGTTGTAAATGTAATCTGCCCCCTAGTGTCTAGCATTACGCAGTTCTGTAAAGTACACTCATACATAATAGTTACTCAGGCCAATGAGACCACAAAATAGAAAACAAATAAGCATAGTAGCAACGCCACTGAGAAGGAGAGCAGTGCACCTGAAATGCACAGAAGATTTTGAAATATAATTTAACTACAATGTAATCGTCAGCAGCATTATTGGCTTGCTCCATGTAAAAAACAAATATTTGCAATACAACAACACAGAGCAGGAGAAAACATAGTAGTGAGTGATGAAATAGCTACTACTACTCACCAAGCCCGGGGATCTCCAAGCCGAGCTGGTCCAGCAGGTCGCACTCTAGGTCCAGGAGGTCCGTCCAGCGGTGGGTGGCCTGGCTGTAGGTGCGCTGGACCCAGGAGAGTTGGGACATGGCCCAGCACACCTTCTGCCACCGCTTCAGGCGCTCCCGGATGTTGTAGCTGACGGCCGCGATCCTGCCACCTCCCGCGATGGTCCAGGGCAGGCGGCGCTGGACGAAGTAGACCAGCGCGCCCACTTCCTCCGGGCTGAAGATCTCCCGTCGCGTCACCTGCTCTCCCCTCAATCGCCCGCATGCTGTCCTGGCACGGGGTCCAGGACTCCTCCTCCCCGCCGCCGCTGCGGCCCTCAAGTGCCTGGGCAGCTTCACGGCGCCTGGCTTCACCATGGTCTGGGCAGGTAAGGTAGGAAGTAGAAAATTAAGAAAGAATAGGATAGGGAAGAAGAAAAGAAAAGAGTTTAAAAAAGTAGTTTAAAAGTAAACAAAAATAGCAGAAAAGACAAAAATATACAGCTAGGAAAAGAGAGGGATAGATAAGAAGCAAAATCGTTCGAAAAAAAACTGAAAACAAGCAAAGGATGGCAAAGATAGCAAGAGGATAAACACCATGCCCAGACACAGGAAATGAATGAAAAACAAGATGGCCGCCCGTTCACGAGCGCGAAAGTAAGTTCGCACGCGATTTTCCTCGCGATCTCGTGCGAACTTGTACTCGCAATGCGCTTACTTCGCGAGATTATACATAGCGGGCGGAAACGGAAATACGTCACGCAAACAAAATGGCCGCGCCCGTACTCGACCTTGGGGTAAATTTGCGTGTTGCGCTGCAAGCGGCTCGCGAATACTGCAAAAAACCTCGCAAAATAACACGCCGCAAAAAAATATAAAGCTCATTCGCACAAATTGGCGGCTTCCGCGGTCGGTTTTGCACGACGCCGCGCCATGCGAATAGCGCGAAATTACCGAAAAACGATTTTTGCAAAAGCAAAACAAATGAGCAGGTGCAAAAGGTCAATCTCATGATTTGTAACGATTCCCTGTTGTGCTTCCTGAGGGGGCCCTCCAGAATTCGGTTGCCTACTTGCAACTATTGTGTGACCCTGCTCTGACCTTAACTGTATGCCACAAAGGTCCTGATTTACAGCTAAGGGAGCAGACAAGCAGGTGCCAGGCTGGAACTTCAAATTCAGTGACACATTAATTAGCCCCTAATTCATTATTGTCAGTTGGGGCAGGGCAGGTGTTGTTAATAAACTAACCCCAAATTAATTCATGTCAGTTGAAGCAGGGCAGGTGTGCTTGCTTTTCCCCCCATCTTCTACAGTGATGATGAACCAGAGGGTGGCATTGATGTAACAGAGGGTGGCATGGGTCAAAGAGAGGGTGGCAGTGGTGAAACAGAGGGTGCTGGGAGGCTGTGATGATGAACCAGACGTAGAAACAACATAGTCGCGACCGTTGCGAGCCGACAAGTAAGTTCGCAATTGCGAACTAGTACCAAATCCTCGCGAACTGGCAGAAACCCTTCCGAACACAAAAAAAAATCCGCAAATTCGCGGGAATTCGCGTATTTTGCGGATTGCGAGTTTGCAAATTCGCAAAATTCGCGAACGCCAGATTCGCAAAATTCACCCATGCTTACAAGGCGCTGCCTTGGATACCGGTGTTACTGAGGCGCTGTATCAGGCTGCTGTGGCATACGGCGTCGAATGCTGCTGAGAGGTCCAGGAGGATGAGGGCAGCTGTTTCCCCGTTGTCGAGCAGGGACCTGATGTCGTCGGTAGCTGCGATGAGTGCGGTCTCGGTGCTGAGGTTTGCTCGGAAACCGGACTGTGAGGGGTCGAGGGATCCGTTTGTCTCGAGGAAGGCAGAGAGATGTATGTTGACGGTCTTCTCGATGACTTTGGCAGGAAAGTGGAGGAGCGAGATGGGGCGGAAGTTCTTGAGGTCCGTGGGGTTCGCGGTGGGTTTCTTCAGGAGGGCGCTGAGCTCGGCATGTTTCCAGCTCTCCGGGAAGGTTGAAGGAACCAAAATTATACTAATGGACTATACTCACCAATAGCCCATATACCTTATTTATAAATAATAAGTCAGTCGGCAATGGAGAAGGTTCAATCGTTTATTCTGCAGATACAAGCCCTGACAGGGGAGCCTCAGTCTACACGACCCTCGGAGGTGCGCAGAGGAAACCGCCTACATACAAACAGGGCAAAGCAGATATAAGTTTCACACATAGCACGATGTCACCTTACTAGGAAAGATACTACTTGTCAGTGAGCCAGCAGGAAGACCCATATAAGGCCCTTTTCCGGAGCAGCCATCTTTTTCCTTGGAGGCATCCCTGCCTTCAGTCTTTCCTGCAAAGGTAACCAAGCAATGTGGCCAAACAAAACACCAGACCAGGTGAATCTCAGACCCTAATTGAAATCCCCGCCCATCTTCTCAAAGGAACCGCGGGGCTCGGCTGTCTTTCCTTCGGCCGACTTTTACAATTGGATCTCCATCTGAGGACGGCCTTGATACTCCCAATTGAGCTTCTCGGTTCTCTCGTCGTCTCCGACAGTTTCATTATTCTGAATCAGAATCTAGCGTGCTGATGACATGTTCCACAATAGGTTATCAAGAAATGTGTCAACTCCTTTGCATTTTCAGTACTCAGTCAAAATGTTTATTGTTTGATTAATTAAACTCATCAACAATACAAATCCTAACAGACGCGACTGAGGTATGAGACTGTCTGACATATAGCTAGCGCTAGCTGTTGACACTCAGAAGCTGACTTAAGAGCTTTTTTTAACATTTATTCTTTATTTTGCGCCGTCTTTCACCTTTTAATTCCTGTTGTTGTTGCTGCTTGCCGGTTGCACGCTGAGCCCCGCCCGGCATTTCCCCGTTCCACCGCGGGCTAATTATCCCGATCGAAGTGGAGGGAAAGTCTGTTTCCGGGTAGGCGGCGGTCTAGTGGTGCTGCTGGGATGGATATAAACACACACAGAAGGCGGAGCGCTCAGCGGACGCGACTGGGGTATGAGACTGCCTGACATATACCTAGCGCTAGCTGTTGACACTCAGAAGCTGACTTAAGAGCTTTCTGTTTAACATTTACTCTTTATTTTGCGCCGTCTTTCACCTTTTAATTCCTGTTGTTGTCGCTGCTTGCCGGTTGCACGCTGAGCCCCGCCCCGGCATTTCCCCGTTCCACCGCGGGCTAATTATCCCGATCGAAGTGGAGGGAAAGTCTGTTTCCGGGTAGGCGGCGGTCTAGTGGTGCTGCTGGGACGGATATAAACACACAAAGAAGGCGGAGTGCGCCGCGGACGTGACTGGGGTATGAGACTGCCTGACATATACCTAGTGCTAGCTGTTGACACTCAGAAGCTGACTTAAGAGCTTTTTTTTAACATTTATTCTTTATTTTGCGCCGTCTTTCACCTTTTAATTCCTGTTGTTGTTGCTGCTTGCCGGTTGCACGCTGAGCCCCGCCCCGGCATTTCCCTGTTCAACTGCGGGCTAATTATCCCAATCGAAGTGGAGGGAAAGTCTGTTTCCGGGTCGGTGGCGGTCTAGTGGTGCTGCTGGGTTTGGATATAAACACACACAGAAGGCGGAGCGTGCAGCGGACGCGACTGGGGTATGAGACTGCCTGACATATACCTAGCGCTAGCTGTTGACACTCAGAAGCTGACTTAAGAGCTTTTTTTAACATTTATTCTTTATTTTGCAATGTCTTTCACCTTTTAATTCCTGTTGTTGTTGCTGCTTGCCGGTTGCACGCTGAGCCCTGCCCTGGCATTTCCCCGGTTCACCGCGGGCTAATTATCCCAATCGAAGTGGAGGGAAAGTCTGTTTCCGGGTAGGCGGCAGTCTAGTGGTGCTGCTGGGACGGATATAAACACACAAAGAAGGCGGAGTGTGCAGCGGACGTGACTGGGGTATGAGACTGCCTGACATATAACCTAGCGCTAGCTGTTGACACTCAGAAGCTGACTTAAGAGATTTTTTTAACATTTATTCTTTATTTTGCGCCGTCTTTCACCTTTTAATTCCTGTTGTTGTTGCTGCTTGCCGGTTGCACGCTGAGCCCCGCCCCGGCATTTCCCCGGTTCACTGCAGGCTAATTATCCCGATCGAAGTGGAGGGAAAGTTCAGGGTAGGCGGCGGTCTAGTGGTGCTGCTGGGACGGATATAAACACACACAGAAGGCGGAGCGCGCGGCGGGCGCGCGCAGCGATGCGCCTGAGTCGTGCCAGAGTCAGGCCCGTCTGTGCCCGTCCACCCCAGACCAGCGGCAGCAGCCAGTCCCGCTCCTCGAAGTAAAGCGCCCTATGGCCACTCTTCGATACTCCCGATTAGAACTCCTTTCCCTAAATACCTCCCTTCCCTCCAGTAATAGGCACATCCTGAAGCACGTACCTTTGTCCTTGTCTAACCATCTTATATGCTTGTATGGAAATGTCCGTTCCCTTCTCAAAAACTCTCTTGAAATATGGGCCCTATTAGACCAAGAATCACCAGACCTCTTTTTTATCACGGAGACCTGGCTCCAAGAAACATCTTTCCCGGACTTAGCAACAGCTCTGCCTACGGGTTATAGTATTCTAAGACTAAACAGGACCGCCAAGAGGGGAGGAGGAACAGCTATAGTCTGCAAATCTTCCATAAAAATCTCGACTATTGACACGCAAATTACTGAATGGGGTGAATTCCTCATCTTTTCCCTTGATCTAAACGATAAGGAATCCTGGAAAGGAGCGCTTGTCTATAGACCGCCTGAAAACAAAACCTACTTTGCCCCTCAGCTATTGGACACTCTGGCCCCTCATGTCTTAGCCTGTAAGAATTTTCTGCTAATAGAAGATTTTAATCATCATATTGAGCTGAGGCAAGATATACATACCTCTAAATTAATAAACAGCATCAATGCATTGGACATGACACTACTAGAAACCGGTCCTACACACCAGGCCGGACATACCTTAGACCTCCTATGCACTAACTCCCAGGGAATTCAGATTGTGTATCTCTATCCAGTCCTATGGTCTGACCATGTGATAATAAAGTTCAACATTAGAGTGAACGCAATCAAACCTGTCCACCCAAAGAAGGTAAAAATGAATAGGGCCTGGAACAAAATCAATCCTGACTCTTTTACCAGCGCTTTTACGCCTACCCTTGTGACTCATAATGCTGATCCAGATAAGGTGGTAAAATAGCTAGATGAAGCAATCACCATGGCATTAGATCACATAGCCCCAAAACAGCTAACTAAATGCCCTAACACAAGATCACCCTGGTTCACACCAGACTTAAAACTAGTGAAACAGACCACTAGGTCCGCCGAGCGTAAATGGCGTAAAACAAATAATCCTATGGATAAACTACAATATAAGATTGCACACAAGGACTGTATGAGCCAGATAGCCGTAGCGAAGAAAGTCTATCTAGGAACTAGAATTGAACAAGCGGGAAACTCACATAAAGAGCTATACTCCATAGTAAAGGAATTTTCAAATCCCTCTTCTTGTCAGCCACCTACCACTGAGTCCCAAGAGTGGGCCGACAAGCTTTCCACCTACTTTAAGGACAAAATAGATGATATTCATAAGGCCTTTCCCAAAGAGACTGAACAATCTAATGTTAAGGACAATGACACCAGTTCATTTAATATGTCTACTTCTGAACAAACATCCTTGTTTAAAACCTTGTTAGAATTTCATACTCTCACTGAGGAAGAAGTTAGCGACAAATTAAAAAAAGCAAAATCAGGTTCCCCAAGCGATCCTGCATCTGCCCAGATTTTAGTAGAAATAGCCCCTGCCATGATACCTGAAATAACAGCAATTTTTAATCTATCACTAGCCCAAGCCACCTTTCCTGCGTCTTGGAAAGAAGCAACGGTTAGACCCATTTTAAAAAAGAATAATGCCGATCCGAAGCAACCAGTAAACTATTGTCCTATCTCCCTCTTACCACTGTTTGACAAAATAAAGAGTCACTAATCAATATCCAATTAACCAAACATTTGGAGGACAATATGCTATGGCAGGCTTTAGAGCCTGCCACAGAACCGAGACCGCCCTTCTGGAGGTAGTTGATAACATTCGGCTGTCCATGGATGCAAAGCAATCTGCCATCCTGATCTTATAGGACCTGTCGGCGGCCTTCAACACCATCTCACACAGCGTTCTGTTAAGGCGGCTGACTGAGATTGGTGTTGGGGGTCCCGCACACAGGTGGATCCAGAGCTACCTAACAGGGAGACGATCAAAGGTCAAAATTGGTTCATTCTCTTCACCTTATGTGGAAAACGATAAAGGTGTCCCTCAGGGTTCAATTTTGAGTCCAACTTTTTTTAACGTATAGTTATCACCACTGGCCAAGGTAATGATACGGTATCCTACGCTGACGATACCCAGATTTTGATAACCTTAGGCCCAAACCCTTTAGAAGCTAAAGTTAGATTCCAACAATGCATGATTTCCGTTCGTGAGTGGATGACAAACAACTATTTAATGTTAAACGCCGGAAAAACGTAAATCATGCTGTTTGGTATGGCCAATAAAATTTGGACGGATGAATGGTGGCCTCCGTCGCTAGGCCCATGTCCAGCCCCTAAAAATTCAGCTAGGAACCTTGGAGTCACCATCGATGACAAACTGTCCATGTCCCCACATATAAATAAAGTTGTTCACACCAGCATTGGGCTAATGAGAAGCCTCAGAAAAATCTTCAAGTGTATTTCACTCGCTTCCCGGAAACCCCTTCTCAGGGCGTTATAATCAGTCGACTTGACTATGGCAATGCGCTACTTGCTGGTGTGAACAAAAGCTCCTTAACCAAGCTTCAGACCCTCCAAAATTCAGCAGCGAGGTTGACCTTCGACCTTCCACCTCGCACCCCCTCTGTCCCATGTCTAAAGAAACTACATTGGCTCCCAATAAGAAAACGTATCAAATTTAAAATACGTTTCCTGGTGCATAAATCTATAAATGGACATGGTTCCAAATACCTGCAGAGAAAACTCCAGGGTTATTGTCCAGGGAGAACCCTCCGTTCATCCAACAAACATCTTTTAAGAGTCCCAAAGGTTAGGAGGGTCAGAAATGGGGATAGAAGCTTTTCCAAAATATGTCTCATCACTTGGAACACTCTACCATTGTACATCAGAACTGACCTAAATCATAAAACGTTTCGTAAAAATCTTAAAACTTGGCTCTTTTAAACTGATATAAAATCTCCTGTCGGTCTATCTTTAGTCCAGCCTTCCGCAAGGGCTCTGCGACCGAACGGTGATTCATGCGCTATATAAAAATAAATACATACATACATACACATACAATTGATTGCTATGGGTGGGCCTAAGCTATTCCGGGGGCAGGTCAGTAAGGTGCCTCCCTTTCTATCTGTATATTTACAACAAGGGGTGGTGAGGGACAGAGTCTCTGAATTAAGCAGAAAGCTCTCACCCAGTCAAGAGATCAGGGCTAGATCCAACACCGTTTTTTAGCTCACTGCACCATCCCAGTTTCAGAACCTGGCTGTATGCAAATTAGTCTGTTCCTGTCCCAGTGCATGATGGGAACAGGGCAAACCAAACTACAAAAGCCAATTCTTACACTGGGAAGGAAACAAGCTCCCGGGGACCGGTTTCTGGCATTACAGCCGTCTTCGGCCCGGTTTGCTTGAATCCTGATGGTGCAATGAGCAAGGGTCTCACATCTGAGAATACCCTTCCACGCTTAGGGTGGACAAAAATATTTACAACAAGGGGTGGTGAGGGACAGAGTCTCTGAATTAAGCAGAAAGCTCTCACCCAGTCAAGAGATCAGGGCTAGATCCAACACCGTTTTTTAGCTCACTGCACCATCCCAGTTTCAGAACCTGGCTGTATGCAAATTAGTCTGTTCCTGTCCCAGTGCATGATGGGAACAGGGCAAACCAAACTACAAAAGCCAATTCTTACACTGGGAAGGAAACAAGCTCCCGGGGACCGGTTTCTGGCATTACAGCCGTCTTCGGCCCGGTTTGCTTGAATCCTGATGGTGCAATGAGCAAGGGTCTCACATCTGAGAATACCCTTCCACGCTTAGGGTGGACAAAAATATTTACAACAAGGGGTGGTGAGGGACAGAGTCTCTGAATTAAGCAGAAAGCTCTCACCCAGTCAAGAGATCAGGGCTAGATCCAACACCGTTTTTTAGCTCACTGCACCATCCCAGTTTCAGAACCTGGCTGTATGCAAATTAGTCTGTTCCTGTCCCAGTGCATGATGGGAACAGGGCAAACCAAACTACAAAAGCCAATTCTTACACTGGGAAGGAAACAAGCTCCCGGGGACCGGTTTCTGGCATTACAGCCGTCTTCGGCCCGGTTTGCTTGAATCCTGATGGTGCAATGAGCAAGGGTCTCACATCTGAGAATACCCTTCCACGCTTAGGGTGGACAAAAATATTTACAACAAGGGGTGGTGAGGGACAGAGTCTCTGAATTAAGCAGAAAGCTCTCACCCAGTCAAGAGATCAGGGCTAGATCCAACACCGTTTTTTAGCTCACTGCACCATCCCAGTTTCAGAACCTGGCTGTATGCAAATTAGTCTGTTCCTGTCCCAGTGCATGATGGGAACAGGGCAAACCAAACTACAAAAGCCAATTCTTACACTGGGAAGGAAACAAGCTCCCGGGGACCGGTTTCTGGCATTACAGCCGTCTTCGGCCCGGTTTGCTTGAATCCTGATGGTGCAATGAGCAAGGGTCTCACATCTGAGAATACCCTTCCACGCTTAGGGTGGACAAAAATATTTACAACAAGGGGTGGTGAGGGACAGAGTCTCTGAATTAAGCAGAAAGCTCTCACCCAGTCAAGAGATCAGGGCTAGATCCAACACCGTTTTTTAGCTCACTGCACCATCCCAGTTTCAGAACCTGGCTGTATGCAAATTAGTCTGTTCCTGTCCCAGTGCATGATGGGAACAGGGCAAACCAAACTACAAAAGCCAATTCTTACACTGGGAAGGAAACAAGCTCCCGGGGACCGGTTTCTGGCATTACAGCCGTCTTCGGCCCGGTTTGCTTGAATCCTGATGGTGCAATGAGCAAGGGTCTCACATCTGAGAATACCCTTCCACGCTTAGGGTGGACAAAAATATTTACAACAAGGGGTGGTGAGGGACAGAGTCTCTGAATTAAGCAGAAAGCTCTCACCCAGTCAAGAGATCAGGGCTAGATCCAACACCGTTTTTTAGCTCACTGCACCATCCCAGTTTCAGAACCTGGCTGTATGCAAATTAGTCTGTTCCTGTCCCAGTGCATGATGGGAACAGGGCAAACCAAACTACAAAAGCCAATTCTTACACTGGGAAGGAAACAAGCTCCCGGGGACCGGTTTCTGGCATTACAGCCGTCTTCGGCCCGGTTTGCTTGAATCCTGATGGTGCAATGAGCAAGGGTCTCACATCTGAGAATACCCTTCCACGCTTAGGGTGGACAAAAATATTTACAACAAGGGGTGGTGAGGGACAGAGTCTCTGAATTAAGCAGAAAGCTCTCACCCAGTCAAGAGATCAGGGCTAGATCCAACACCGTTTTTTAGCTCACTGCACCATCCCAGTTTCAGAACCTGGCTGTATGCAAATTAGTCTGTTCCTGTCCCAGTGCATGATGGGAACAGGGCAAACCAAACTACAAAAGCCAATTCTTACACTGGGAAGGAAACAAGCTCCCGGGGACCGGTTTCTGGCATTACAGCCGTCTTCGGCCCGGTTTGCTTGAATCCTGATGGTGCAATGAGCAAGGGTCTCACATCTGAGAATACCCTTCCACGCTTAGGGTGGACAAAAATATTTACAACAAGGGGTGGTGAGGGACAGAGTCTCTGAATTAAGCAGAAAGCTCTCACCCAGTCAAGAGATCAGGGCTAGATCCAACACCGTTTTTTAGCTCACTGCACCATCCCAGTTTCAGAACCTGGCTGTATGCAAATTAGTCTGTTCCTGTCCCAGTGCATGATGGGAACAGGGCAAACCAAACTACAAAAGCCAATTCTTACACTGGGAAGGAAACAAGCTCCCGGGGACCGGTTTCTGGCATTACAGCCGTCTTCGGCCCGGTTTGCTTGAATCCTGATGGTGCAATGAGCAAGGGTCTCACATCTGAGAATACCCTTCCACGCTTAGGGTGCACAAAAATATTTACAACAAGGGGTGGTGAGGGACAGAGTCTCTGAATTAAGCAGAAAGCTCTCACCCAGTCAAGAGATCAGGGCTAGATCCAACACCGTTTTTTAGCTCACTGCACCATCCCAGTTTCAGAACCTGGCTGTATGCAAATTAGTCTGTTCCTGTCCCAGTGCATGATGGGAACAGGGCAAACCAAACTACAAAAGCCAATTCTTACACTGGGAAGGAAACAAGCTCCCGGGGACCGGTTTCTGGCATTACAGCCGTCTTCGGCCCGGTTTGCTTGAATCCTGATGGTGCAATGAGCAAGGGTCTCACATCTGAGAATACCCTTCCACGCTTAGGGTGGACAAAAATATTTACAACAAGGGGTGGTGAGGGACAGAGTCTCTGAATTAAGCAGAAAGCTCTCACCCAGTCAAGAGATCAGGGCTAGATCCAACACCGTTTTTTAGCTCACTGCACCATCCCAGTTTCAGAACCTGGCTGTATGCAAATTAGTCTGTTCCTGTCCCAGTGCATGATGGGAACAGGGCAAACCAAACTACAAAAGCCAATTCTTATACTGGGAAGGAAACAAGCTCCCGGGGACCGGTTTCTGGCATTACAGCCGTCTTCGGCCCGGTTTGCTTGAATCCTGATGGTGCAATGAGCAAGGGTCTCACATCTGAGAATACCCTTCCACGCTTAAGGTGGACAAAAATATTTACAACAAGGGGTGGTGAGGGACAGAGTCTCTGAATTAAGCAGAAAGCTCTCACCCAGTCAAGAGATCAGGGCTAGATCCAACACCGTTTTTTAGCTCACTGCACCATCCCAGTTTCAGAACCTGGCTGTATGCAAATTAGTCTGTTCCTGTCCCAGTGCATGATGGGAACAGGGCAAACCAAACTACAAAAGCCAATTCTTACACTGGGAAGGAAACAAGCTCCCGGGGACCGGTTTCTGGCTTTACAGCCGTCTTCGGCCCGGTTTGCTTGAATCCTGATGGTGCAATGAGCAAGGGTCTCACATCTGAGAATACCCTTCCACGCTTAGGGTGGACAAAAATATTTACAACAAGGGGTGGTGAGGGACAGAGTCTCTGAATTAAGCAGAAAGCTCTCACCCAGTCAAGAGATCAGGGCTAGATCCAACACCGTTTTTTAGCTCACTGCACCATCCCAGTTTCAGAACCTGGCTGTATGCAAATTAGTCTGTTCCTGTCCCAGTGCATGATGGGAACAGGGCAAACCAAACTACAAAAGCCAATTCTTACACTGGGAAGGAAACAAGCTCCCGGGGACCGGTTTCTGGCATTACAGCCGTCTTCGGCCCGGTTTGCTTGAATCCTGATGGTGCAATGAGCAAGGGTCTCACATCTGAGAATACCCTTCCACGCTTAGGGTGGACAAAAATATTTACAACAAGGGGTGGTGAGGGACAGAGTCTCTGAATTAAGCAGAAAGCTCTCACCCAGTCAAGAGATCAGGGCTAGATCCAACACCGTTTTTTAGCTCACTGCACCATCCCAGTTTCAGAACCTGGCTGTATGCAAATTAGTCTGTTCCTGTCCCAGTGCATGATGGGAACAGGGCAAACCAAACTACAAAAGCCAATTCTTACACTGGGAAGGAAACAAGCTCCCGGGGACCGGTTTCTGGCATTACAGCCGTCTTCGGCCCGGTTTGCTTGAATCCTGATGGTGCAATGAGCAAGGGTCTCACATCTGAGAATACCCTTCCACGCTTAGGGTGGACAAAAATATTTACAACAAGGGGTGGTGAGGGACAGAGTCTCTGAATTAAGCAGAAAGCTCTCACCCAGTCAAGAGATCAGGGCTAGATCCAACACCGTTTTTTAGCTCACTGCACCATCCCAGTTTCAGAACCTGGCTGTATGCAAATTAGTATGTTCCTGTCCCAGTGCATGATGGGAACAGGGCAAACCAAACTACAAAAGCCAATTCTTACACTGGGAAGGAAACAAGCTCCCGGGGACCGGTTTCTGGCATTACAGCCGTCTTCGGCCCGGTTTGCTTGAATCCTGATGGTGCAATGAGCAAGGGTCTCACATCTGAGAATACCCTTCCACGCTTAGGGTGGACAAAAATATTTACAACAAGGGGTGGTGAGGGACAGAGTCTCTGAATTAAGCAGAAAGCTCTCACCCAGTCAAGAGATCAGGGCTAGATCCAACACCGTTTTTTAGCTCACTGCACCATCCCAGTTTCAGAACCTGGCTGTATGCAAATTAGTCTGTTCCTGTCCCAGTGCATGATGGGAACAGGGCAAACCAAACTACAAAAGCCAATTCTTACACTGGGAAGGAAACAAGCTCCCGGGGACCGGTTTCTGGCATTACAGCCGTCTTCGGCCCGGTTTGCTTGAATCCTGATGGTGCAATGAGCAAGGGTCTCACATCTGAGAATACCCTTCCACGCTTAGGGTGGACAAAAATATTTACAACAAGGGGTGGTGAGGGACAGAGTCTCTGAATTAAGCAGAAAGCTCTCACCCAGTCAAGAGATCAGGGCTAGATCCAACACCGTTTTTTAGCTCACTGCACCATCCCAGTTTCAGAACCTGGCTGTATGCAAATTAGTCTGTTCCTGTCCCAGTGCATGATGGGAACAGGGCAAACCAAACTACAAAAGCCAATTCTTACACTGGGAAGGAAACAAGCTCCCGGGGACCGGTTTCTGGCATTACAGCCGTCTTCGGCCCGGTTTGCTTGAATCCTGATGGTGCAATGAGCAAGGGTCTCACATCTGAGAATACCCTTCCACCCTTAGGGTGGACAAAAATATTTACAACAAGGGGTGGTGAGGGACAGAGTCTCTGAATTAAGCAGAAAGCTCTCACCCAGTCAAGAGATCAGGGCTAGATCCAACACCGTTTTTTAGCTCACTGCACCATCCCAGTTTCAGAACCTGGCTGTATGCAAATTTGTCTGTTCCTGTCCCAGTGCATGATGGGAACAGGGCAAACCAAACTACAAAAGCCAATTCTTACACTGGGAAGGAAACAAGCTCCCGGGGACCGGTTTCTGGCATTACAGCCGTCTTCGGCCCGGTTTGCTTGAATCCTGATGGTGCAATGAGCAAGGGTCTCACATCTGAGAATACCCTTCCACGCTTAGGGTGGACAAAAATATTTACAACAAGGGGTGGTGAGGGACAGAGTCTCTGAATTAAGCAGAAAGCTCTCACCCAGTCAAGAGATCAGGGCTAGATCCAACACCGTTTTTTAGCTCACTGCACCATCCCAGTTTCAGAACCTGGCTGTATGCAAATTAGTCTGTTCCTGTCCCAGTGCATGATGGGAACAGGGCAAACCAAACTACAAAAGCCAATTCTTACACTGGGAAGGAAACAAGCTCCCGGGGACCGGTTTCTGGCATTACAGCCGTCTTCGGCCCGGTTTGCTTGAATCCTGATGGTGCAATGAGCAAGGGTCTCACATCTGAGAATACCCTTCCACGCTTAGGGTGGACAAAAATATTTACAACAAGGGGTGGTGAGGGACAGAGTCTCTGAATTAAGCAGAAAGCTCTCACCCAGTCAAGAGATCAGGGCTATCTGTAGCTCGGGGAGTGCAGGAACGGGATCTGCTAGAATGTGCGCATCCCACAAGAAGGCGAGGTGTGACCTTGGATTTCCCTGAGCTACAAACTAACGAGTGGAGCAGACAGCTAGGTCTGCCATCGTGGTTTTGTGCAGAAAGCCTAATCACGTGATTTCAGGGAAACAGTATTGGAGACAGAGATACGAAACAAGATGGCTCGGTCACACCAATACGTTTAAGCAACACTAAAGTGAATCGTTCCTGACTGTAATAATACTACGTGAATAATGCAATGCTAACGTGCGGTTATAAGGTTATATTGTATATATTAGGCCAATAACATGTTTTAATTGTATTTATATCCCATCAGACGGCCCTTTTGGCCTACTGTAGCCAATATAACTAGATTTATTCTACAAACACTCCCTCATCAATCTGCATAAGATCTGAGACCTCCTTCTGAATCATTTGTTTGTCGAATTTAGCCTGTCGAGAGATTTTCAAGGCGGACGTTATTCTAACCGCACAGAAAGAACAGCAAGCCGGGCCACAATGGAGACATAGGCAACAAGTAAATATGACTCAAAAGGCTCCAGCAAGAATCATGAATATCTTCCAACCCCAGGTAGATAAAAGACCCCAGAACCATCCACTAAGGGACCAAGTACCATTGTCGACATGTGCTTCACTAGCTAACCGGTGTAGTTTCTGAATTGCAAGGTGTATGGTAGGTGTTGAATCAGGAATGAAAACACAACAAGAGCTGCCGATCACGCGGCAGGCTCCACCCCTATCTGCTAAGATGATGTCAAGAACCATTTGGTTATGGAGCGAAACAAGCCTCGTAGCCTGAAGCTCAACAGTAATATTAGTCAGAATCCCAGTTGTGGTCTGAACCACGTTTTCCACTATTCTCGACAGGCGTCTTATACTACGGCTATTGAAAATCGGTCCCCAAAAAGGAGTGAGACCTTTGGAAATATTTTCAAACTGTTGCAAGGAGGTGTCAGTCTGATCAGTACTATCAGTATTAAAACTCCTAATGTTTCTATTAGATTCTATCTCTTGTCTAGCTAGTTGATGTGTTTTATGATAAACAGATGGGGCAATATAAACTGGAGGGTAGAGGAATGAGAGGTAACACCGCCCTGCCCATCCCCGGGGAAGCCAAGTATATGCGTTTTCACCGCACACAAAATATACGTTAGGGGGAGTAATCACAGGAGGAGTACTGAATGTATGCAAGGTGTAAGTGTAATTACATCTACTGCGTCCTACCTTAATATGACCTCGTCCCTGTATGCAAAAGGGGGAAGTGCTATTTATAATGGGAATTGGCAAAGCTTTGTCATTAGTGACATTCCGTTCCTTAAAATGCTGAAAATACATGGTGGAGTTGAAAAGTTCAAAATCCTGCATTTCCTCTTGTAACCAAGTAGCATTTTCATATTCAGTGTATACATTCATGCAAACATTTGGGTCCAAGGATCCCTCTCCTCCATTCCCTTCAGCATCAAATCCTTGGTGCCGCTCTATATATTTCAGAATGGCCTCATAATCCTTTTCAGTATTTATCTTAGGTTCAGCTATATAGTGGGAATACATCAATGACAATATTTGGAACCAGGCTTCACAGCTAGCTAAGTGGGACAAGGGCAGGGAAATGAATAATTCATGCAGATGCATTACTGACAGAAGTAACCCACAGACCAAACAATTCGTCTTGTTGGTAGTGCTATGGGTCTGATGTAACATTTCAATAAAAACATTTTTTGCGTAAGTCTCTCTGTGTCTAGCCTTATGTGGCGGTAGGGAGTAAAAGAGATGTTCTTCTGGGGCAGGGGTAGTTCCTAGCAGTTTCTGTACAGGGTGCTGAAATTCAAGATACACAAATACACACATTAAAATTACTGTAATTACAACAATAAAAGCAACGAATGCCACCTTCACTCTGGTGGTCCATCCAAAAAATGATTGCGTATTATCAATATACCGTCGAGGGGCAATTGGTCGTTCATCCTCCATGACAAATCGGGCAAAAGGAAACATGCTTTCTATAAGTCCAAATTCTAACTCGGATCCTCTCTAAAAGTCTAAAAACTAATCTTTGTATCCACAAAGCATGCACACCACCAGAGGGTTCTTCTTTCCACTGAGGGATCTTCTCCCTGTGTCCGTTAGAGCCTCACAGGCAGACTCCTATCGTTCATCAAAAAGAACCAGCTTTATATTCCAGTAGTACGACCGCGGCCCTTAACTCAGTCTTTCTTTCTGAACAGAGCTATTTAACACAATGTGCCAGGCTCTCAATGGGTTCAGTCCAGTGTCTCGCTCAGTACCCCAGTAATTCTATCCGATGTTCCTCAACTCAAGTCTCTGTCTAGCTCCTACCATTGGAAACTGGGGTACTGCGCTGTTTTCGGGGCCGCAGGTCGTATTTACAACGGCCAGGTTGTTCCTGGTTAGAAAACAATTCTGCTGCAAG
The DNA here is from genome assembly GCF_964263255.1 of Lissotriton vulgaris. NCBI lineage: Eukaryota > Metazoa > Chordata > Amphibia > Caudata > Salamandridae > Lissotriton > Lissotriton vulgaris. Next base: position 1,255,415,975 of record NC_141689.1, on the reverse strand, counting down.
GGCATCTGATGCATTCAAAACTTGTGGTGCCTTGGAAATGACAGCCTCAGCTGATTGAGCTGTCTCACTTTCAACAGTGGGCAACACCTCACTCGGTTGCCCTACTTCTTGGGCGTCGGCGGCCTTCAACACCATCTCACACAGCGTTCTGTTAAGGCGGCTGACTGAGATTGGTGTTGGGGGTCCCGCACACAGGTGGATCCAGAGCTACCTAACAGGGAGACGGTCAAAGGTCAAAATTGGTTCATTCTCTTCACCTTATGTGGAAAACGATAAAGGTGTCCCTCAGGGTTCAATTTTGAGTCCAACTTTTTTTAACGTATAGTTATCACCACTGGCCAAGGTAATCAAAGCCTATGGCTTTGATACGGTATCCTACGCTGACGATACCCAGATTTTGATAACCTTAGGCCCCAACCCTTTAGAAGCTAAAGTTAGATTCCAACAATGCATGATTTCCGTTCGTGAGTGGAAGACAAACAACTATTTAATGTTAAACGCCGGAAAAACGTAAATCATGCTGTTTGGTATGGCCAATAAAATTTGCACGGATGAATGGTGGCCTCCGTCGCTAGGCCCATGTCCAGCCCCTAAAAATTCAGTTAGGAACCTTGGAGTCACCATCGATGACAAACTGTCCATGTCCCCACATATAAATAAAGTTGTTCACACCAGCATTGGGCTAATGAGAAGCCTCAGAAAAATCTTCAAGTGTATTCCACTCGCTTCCCGGAAACCCCTTCTCAGGGCCTTATAATCAGTCGACTTGACTATGGCAATGCGCTACTTGCTGGTGTGAACGAAAGCTCCTTAACCAAGCTTCAGACCCTCCAAAATTCAGCAGCGAGGTTGACCCTCGACCTTCCACCTCGCACCCCCTCTGTCCCATGTCTAAAGAAACTACATTGGCTCCCAATAAGAAAACGTATCAAATTTAAAATACGTTGCCTGGTGCATAAATCTATAAATGGACATGGTTCCAAATAGCTGCAGAGAAAACTCCAGGGTTATTCTCCAGGGAGAACCCTCCGTTCATCCAACAAACACCTTTTAAGAGTCCCAAAGGTTAGGAGGGTCAGAAATGGGGATAGAAGCTTTTCCAAAATATGTCTCATCACTTGGAACACTCTACCATTGTCCATCAGAACTGACCTAAATCATAAAACGTTTCGTAAAAATCTTAAAACTTGGCTCTTTTAAACTGATATAAAATCTCCTGTCTGTCTATCTTTAGTCCAGCCTTCCGCAAGGGCTCTGCGACCGAACGGTGATTCATGCGCTATATAAAAATAAATACATACATACATACACATACAATTGATTGTTCTGCGTGGGCCTAAGCTATTCCGGGGGCAGGTCAGTAAGGTGCCTCCCTTTCTATCTGTAGCTCGGGGAGTGCAGGAACGGGATCTGCTAGAATGTGCGCACCCCAACAAGAAGGCGAGGTGTGACCTTGGATTTCCCTGAGCTACAAACTAACGAAAGGAGCAGACAGCTAGGTCTGCCATCGTGGTTTCGTGCAGAAAGCCTAATCACGTGATTTCAGGGAAACAGTATTGGAGACAGAGATACGAAACAAGATGGCTCGGTCACACCAATAGGTTTAAGCAACACTAAAGTGAATCGTTCCTGACTGTAATAATACTATGTGAATAATGCAATCCTAACGTGCGGTTATAAGGTTATATTGTATATATTAGGCCAATAACATGTTTTAATTGTATTTATATCCCATCAGACGGCCCTTTTGGCCTACTGTAGCCAATATAACTAGATTTATTCTACAAACACTCCCTCATCAATCTGCATAAGATCTGAGACCTCCTTCTGAATCATTTGTTTGTCGAATTTAGCCTGTCGAGAGATTTTCAAGGCGGACGTTATTCTAACCGCACAGAAAGAACAGCAAGCCGGGCCACAATGGAGACATAGGCAACAAGTAAATATGACTCCAAAGGCTCCAGCAAGAATCATGAATATCTTCCAACCCCAGGTAGATAAAAGACCCCAGAACCATCCACTAAGGGACCAAGTACCATTGTCGACATGTGCTTCACTAGCTAACCGGTGTAGTTTCTGAATTGCAAGGTGTATGGTAGGTGTTGAATCAGGAATGAAAACACAACAAGAGCTGCAGATCACGCGGCAGGCTCCACCCCTATCTGCTAAGATGACGTCAAGAACCATTTGGTTCTGGAGCGAAACAAGCCTCGTAGCCTGAAGCTCAACAGTAATATTAGTCAGAATCCCAGTTGTGGTCTGAACCACGTTTTCCACTATTCTCGACAGGCGTCTTATACTACGGCTATTGAAAATCGGTCCCCAAAAAGGAGTGAGACCTTTGGAAATATTTTCAAGCTGTTGCAAGGAGGTGTCAGTCTGATCAGTACTATCAGTATTGAAACTCCTAATGTTTCTATTAGATTCTATCTCTCGTCTAGCTAGTTGATGTAATTTATGATAATCAGATGGGGCAATATAAACTGGGGGGTAGAGGAATGAGAGGTAACACCGCCCTGCCCATCCCCGGGGACGCCAAGTATATGTGTTTTCACCGCACACAAAATATACGTTAGGGGGAGTAATCACCGGAGGAGTACTGAATGTATGCAAGGTGTAAGTGTCATTACATCTACTGCGTCCTACCTTAATATGACCTTGTCCCTGTATGCAAAAGGGGGAAGTGCTATTTATAATGGGAATTGGCAAAGCTTTGTCATTAGTGACATTCCGTTCCTTAAAATGCTGAAAATACATGGTGGAGTTGAAAAGTTCAAAATCCTGCATTTCCTCTTGTAACCAAGTAGCATTTTCATATTCAGTGTATACATTCATGCAAGCATTTGGGTCCGAGGATCCCTCTCCTCCATTCACTTCAGCATCAAATCCTTGGTGCCGCTCTATATATTTCAGAATGGCCTCATAATCCTTTTCAGTATATATATTAGGTTCAGCTATATAGTGGGAATACATCAATGATAATAATTGGAACCAGGCTTCACAGCTAGCTAAGTGGGACAAGGGCAGGGAAATGAATAATTCATGCTGATGCATTACTGACGGAAGTAACCCACAGACCAATCAATTCGTCTTGTTGGTAGTGCTATGGGTCTGATGTAACATTTCAATAAAAACATTTTTCGCGTAAGTCTCTCTGTGTCTAGCCTTATGTGGCGGTAGGGAGTAAAAGAGATGTTCTTCTGGGGCAGGGGTAGTTCCTAGCAGTTTCTGTACAGGGTGCTGAAACTCTAGATACACAAATACACACATTAAAATTACTGTAATTACAACAATAAAAGCAACGAATGCCACCTTCACTCTGGTGGTCCATCCGAAAAATGATTGCGTATTATCAATATACCGTCGAGGGGCAATTGGTCATTCATCCTCCATGACAAATCGGGCAAAAGGAAACATGCTTTCTATAAGTCCAAATTCTAACTCAGATCCTCTCTAAAAGTCTAAAAATGAATCTTTGTATCCACAAAGCATGCACACCACCAGAGGGTTCTTCTTTCCACTGAGGGATCTTCTCCCTGTGTCCGTTAGAGCCTCACAGGCAGACTCCTATCGTTCATCAAAAAGAACCAGCTTTATATTCCAGTAGTACGACCGCGGCCCTTAACTCAGTCTTTCTTTCTGAACAGAGCTATTTAACACAATGTGCCAGGCTCTCAACGGGTTCAGTCCAGTGTCTCGCTCAGTACCCCAGTAATTCTATCCGATGTTCCTCAACTCAAGTCTCTGTCTAGCTCCTACCATTGGAAACTGGGGTACTGCGCTGTTTTCGGGGTCGCAGGTCGTATTTACAACAGCCAGGTTGTTCCTGGTTAGAAAACAATTCTCTGCAAGGGCAACTGATGCGTTCAAAACTTGTGGTGCCTTGGAAATGACAGCCTCCGCTGATTGAGCTGTCTCACTTTCAACAGTGGGCAACACCTCACTCGGTTGCCCTACTTCTTGGGCGTTTGAAAAAGGCACGAAGCTCTGAATCAGCTCTCCTTCCTGGCTCGGAATTCCTTCTCGGTTTTGTAGATCAAACGGCAAAGGCAGCGGCAGGCGTTTTAGATGAGTGACGTGGATCCAGTGCTTTCTTCCATGCACTTTCACCGCTGTTCTCGTTGCCAGGAGGATCTGATAGGGCTCTGACCACCTGGGCTCAAAACACGTTTTCCGTTGTTAGTTCTTCACCAATACCCACTGGCCAGGTTCCAATCGATGTCCAGGACCCTCCGGTAGTCGCTGCGATGTGTCCGATACCTGTTGATGAATAGAACGCAAATCTTTAGTCAAGGCGTACAGGTAGTCTGTCATCGAAGGGTAATCAATGTCCCTAAAGGATCAGGGTCTGGGGACTCCCCACACATTGGCGGGTCTGCCAAAGATCACCTCGTAAGGAGACAATCCAGTTCTAGTGTGAGGGGTTGCTCTTAGAGACAGTAGTGCCAATGGGAGTGCATCAGGCCAATTTAATCCAGTACTCTCACAGATTTTAGCCATTTTTAATTTCAGTGTGCCATTATATTTTTCAACTAGTCCTGTCGACTGGGGATGTCTGGCGGCATGGAACTTCTGTTTTATCTTCAATCCTTTACAAACGCTTTGTACTACCTGAGCATTAAAATGAGGCCCGTTGTCGGACCAGATGACACGGGGCAAACAATATCGGGGCAGGTATTCTTTAACCAGGGCTTTGGCAGTTGCAAATGCAGTGGCTTCTTTAGTAGGGTAGGCTTCAACCCATTTGCTAAAAGCACATACCACCACTAATACATATTTTAAATTATTCTCTCTTTCCATCTGAATGTAATCAACTTGTATTACCTCAAAGGGCAAGGATGGTGGGGCAAAATTTCCACTCAAAACAGATTCTCTACCTCCAGGATTGTGGCGTAAACACACCGGGCAGTATTTCACTTTATGTGCTGCAGTTTTGGAAATCTTTGGGTTGTTCCACACTGGATGTAATACGGCACAAATACCTTTCACGCCTATGTGGGCTGGTCCATGGGCCATTGTCACTACAGCATATACTAATGCATTGGGCAGTAACCATCGTTGCTTTTCAGATAGATCTATCCAACAATCATTCTTATCTAATTTTCCTACTTCCTGTTCCCATCTCTGTACTTCATCTATTGTTGCTTCCTTCTGTAGTTCTCTCACACTTTCAATAGTATTGTCAAACAGGGATGTTTCTGCTACCCACCGGGCTGATTGCTAGGGAACATGGGGTTCATTTTAGTCTGGGCTGTTTCTTTCGCTACTGAATCAGCAAAGGCGTTTCCCTTTCCAGTGGAGTCAACAATTTTTTTATGGGCACTGCACTTAATGATGGCCACTTTCTCTGGTAATGTCAAAGCAAATAACAATCGGTTAATTAAGGGGCCATGCTGAATTTTCTGGCCATGTGTGGTAAAGAAACCCCTCTCCCTCCACAGCCTCTCAAAACTATGGGCAACGCCAAAGGTGTACTGGCTGTCCGTAAAAATGTTCACCCTCAGCCCTTCACTCAATTCACATGCTCTTAACAAGGCTGTTAGTTCAGCGGCCTGGGCTGAGTGATGGGAAATCCTTGCAGTCTCCACCACGTCTTTAATGTTCTGACAGCATAAGCAGCTGTCGCAGTTCCATCTGGTAACTTAAAACAAGGGCCATCCACATACAACTCCCCTTGAGGCTCAGATAAAGGGATGTCAGTAAGATCTACGCGTCCCTTCGTTTCCTCTTCTGTTCTAAATATACAATCATGGACGTCGTCCTTTTCATCGTTTGAAGGAAGGGGTAGTAATGTGGCTGGGTTCAGAGTGGCACATCTTTTGATCGTGATATGAGGTGCAAACAAGGTTAACTCGTACCATGTCAATCTAGCACTTGTAAGGTGCTGGGTCTTAGTTCTGTTCAAAAGGATATCCACAGCATGCGGTACCATGACTGTGAGGTCTGTATTCAAACTATTCCCTCTGGTTGCCGGATGGCCACCGCTACTGCAGCCGTGACCCTCAGGCAGCTTGGGAGGGCTCGTGCAACACTATCCAAGACTGATGAAAAGAATGCACAGGGTCTTTGCTTCCCACCAAAACTCTGTGTTAACACTGAAAGTGAACAACCGTCCACCTCGTGCACATAAAGGGAAAAAGGCTTTCGGTAATCTGGAGTACCCAAGACTGGTGCAGAACAAAGAGCAGACTTTAAAGAATCAAAGGCTTCTTGACATTCATCCGTCCAGGGTAAGGGTTCATGCACATCTTTGTTTGTCAAATGCAACAAGGGTTTAGAGAGAAGTGAATAGTTAGGAATCCACTGGCGACAGTAAGAGGTTATGCCAAGAAAAGCACAAACATCACGTTGAGTACGAGGGACAGACATGTTAGTTATTACAGATATTCGCTCTGGAGTCAATCGTCTCCCCGCTTTCGACAGTAAGTGGCCAAGGTAGGTCACTTCCTGTCGACAATACTGAAATTTAGACAGGGACACTTTATTACCCTTTTCAGCCAAATGTTGTAACAACTTAACCGTGGCCTCCTTGCAGCCTTCCTGTGTGTCGGAGGCCACTAGGATATCATCCACATACTGGATGATCATATTCCCTGCTGGTAAAATTAATTCATCGAGAAATGCTTTCAAGGCTTGACTGTAAATGCTAGGACTTTCTGTATAGCCTTGAGGGGCGCGAGTAAATCTGAAGCTTCGGCCATCCAATGAGAATCCGAAGATATGTCTGCTATCTGGATGAATTGTAATGCTAAAGAAGGCATTCTTTAAATCGATTACTGAAAAATACTGAGCTGTAGGGGGAATCATTGTCAGAATAGCAATTATATCAGGTACTACCGGATATTGCGGGACCACAATTTTGTTGACCTCTCTAAGGTCAATTACAAAACGATATGTATTTTTATAATCCGGGGCTCTGTTAATTGGTGTCTTCTTCAAAATCGGTAAAATCGGGCTGTTACAAACATTAGCAGCTGTCTCTTCCACCACCCCCTTCTGGATGAGGTCACAAATAATGTGCAACAAGGCCTGTTCACCTTCTGGTGAAATTTTATACTGCGAAATGCGGGGCAGCTGGACATTAGGTTTCAAGGTTATTGACACATGAGCTATTCTTAACAGACCAACATCAGTATCTCCTGTATCCCACAGTGTCTGAGGAATCGTAGAGAATTCAGGGGGGAGGCTTTCATTTTTGGCAAAATATTGGGCTGCATTCGGGGGTGGTTTCTGCAGTGTCAAATAGACACCATCGGGGGAACAATAAATTTGTGCATGTAACTTTTTCAGAATGTCCAGACCCAAAAGGTTTCTCCACAATTTGAAGTTAACAGAAAAGGTGAATGCATAGAAATGGGACCTACAGTGAAGGGCAGAGGTTTAGAAATGGGGCTTACCACAGGTATTCCAGAGAATCCCACTGATACGTTATTTTGGCCAGACAGAGCAGCCCCTGGGACCAGTGTATGGGCAACTGAACTATACATTGCCCCAGTATCCACTAGAAATTTTCCCGATGTTCCCAACAGTTCCCCTTGTACATAAGGTCCCTCCTGGTCAACTGGTACTGTAAAGTGGACCCGCTCTGTCCTTGGATGTCTCATGCATAATCCTGTCCATCATACCCATCATCCCTATAGTTGTCATTGTAGTACTGTCTGGTTTGGGGATTGTCAAAATAATTTTTCAGAGAATCCTCATGTTGCAATTCTTCTTGTCTCATACTATTTCGGTCTATATTCCCCCGACCCCTTCCTCGTCCTCTATTACCTCCATTCTTTGCCAGCCACAGAGGGCAATCTGCCCTCCAGTGCCCTTCCTGTTTGCAATAGGAACATTGATATATACCAATGTTTGGGGGACCTCCTCTACCTCTTCCTGCCATTGCACCCCTCTGGAATGAGCCACACCCTCCCCGTCCTGCGCTCTGTCCCCTGGTAACCTGCTGCAACAGAACCCTAGTCTTCAAGTCCTTAGTCTTCTTTTCTGACTTTTCTTTACTTTCATTCTCTCGATGTTCATAATATTGGGCCATACTGAGAATCACTGACGGGGCAGCCGTAGTCCACGTGCACTCGGCTGCTTGGAGACGGGACATAACTTCGGGGAGTAAATTCGTAACAAACCGATTCACAAACAACCGTATCCCACCTTCCGTTGATAGGTCTTGCCCACTAAAGTCTATAAAGACTTTCTCAAACCTGGTAAAGAAATCTGACACACTTTCATCCTTCTTCTGTCTACAGGTGGTTAATTTGTCCAAATCAACTTTTCTAGGAGGGAGGAGAGTCTCAATATAAGTAATAATTTTAGCTGGTACTGCTAGTACCTCGTCTCTAGGTTTTTCTCCAGGCTTTCGTTCTTTGTCCCAAGTTTTTAATTGGTCCCATGTCCCTCCCAACTCGGGGGCATGGTCCGTGTCATGTATTTGTCTCCAAATATCTACCGGGACCAAAAGGCCAAAGAACAGCTCGATATCGGGTATTGTCATGATAACGGAATTGGCGGCCTCAGTCAATTCCTTATAGTAAGCAGTGGGATTTTTACGGGGGTCGGGGAGCTGAGCTTTTAGAGTAAGGACCTTGCTTCGTTTCCAGGGGGTATAAACCCATTGTTCCTGAAGCCTAGTCTCCACGCGAGCTCTAGTTACTTGGCCACCGCCGTCCCTTAATTCAGGTAGTTCAGGATAAAAGAGGGGATGCACCTCTCTCATGGGGTGCTGCGCTCCCCAATCGGCGCACTTTCGGTGCATTCGTTCGCGATAATGCACCAGAGTTGCTACGCTCTGATATACTTCATCAGCTTGTAATTGGAATTTAAAAGCTCAATCTCTTAAATCACGCAGTATTTGAGGAGGTATTCCTTCCTCGAAACACTGCTCCCATAGTGAAATCAATCGGATAGTCATATTCTCCAATGCCAGTTGCTGCAACTGGTTCAAAATCTTTCATGGTTCTCCAAATGTCTTCCAGGGTGTAAATGGTGTTCCGCATACACTGGGATGCCTGAATTACTATGGCCTTTCTTTCTTCCGTACCCAATAACGACCTAGTATAGACGAGCTGATCACTCAAGTCCGGTCTAAGGCGTTTGGGCGTGGTATCTAGACACGCCGTGTATCGGGGATCTATGGCGGTCTGAGTTGGAGGGGAGAGAAATACTGGGTGCAAAGGGGATGGGATAGCCGCGTCCGGCTGTAGGAATATCAAAGGTGAGGTAGTTGGTCGGAGAGTGGGAGGGGGAAGTAATGCACTTCGTACTGATCCGTCAGCAGGGGCCGTGGCAGCCGTTACCGGTGCTCCCGCGGCCGATGCTGTTAAAATTTGGCCCGCCCGTAACAAAGCCACGGTTGGGTACAATCCCTGTGGGGCATAAGGAAGGGGTGGTCGGGCTTCTAATAAATCCTCTATCTCATCTCCAGTCTCTGGTGGAGTCATATAACTTTTGTCCGTCTCTAAACGGAACTGCCTATCCATTTGTGCAATATTTTCTTCCACCTTCCCTTTATCATAAGCTATAGCTTTCTGGGTGACTGTCTGTCCTGATTTAAGCTTTCCCAATTTCTCTTCTCTTATCCGTCGTCGTTTTGCCTTCTTCAACCATAGGTTCAAGGAGTAAAACATCGATTGGCGGCTTTTCTTCATTAACAGTTTGTTTTGGATGTAATTAATCTTTTTCTCGTCAAACGACCCCGTTAGAGGCCATTGCAAATTGGAATTATCTTTTGTTGTACTTATTCCAAATTGTATTAAACAAAATCGGTATAAGATCGTGTTTCACATACATATCAAAACTGGGGCTGCCCTCGGGAGGGGCAGGCTGTCTTTCTTCCAACCGTTTATTTCGTCGACAGCAGCACCCAAAACATATTTTACTAAAACAAGACATTATTGTAATGTTCACACAATTCTATTCATATACTCCACACACCATTAACATTTGGACGCGCCCTCCTCACCACTCCCACTCTCATATTCTTGTGTGTTCTCGCAATAAAGTGCTGTAAGGCGTCGCAAGGCAATAACTTTTTCAGTACTGGTTACGTGTTCAATACAAATGACATGTCTTCAGAATGACTCCTGTTCGGGGAACCGATTCAGCAGAATTCCAGACCAACAAAATTCATCGACAAAAGGAACAGTCGCTAGACTGTTCTGAGATCACCTGGTAGGCGAACCACGTACCCTCTTACAGGCCATCCCATGGTCCTGTTCTGGTTGGGCCGGGCGTCTGGGCACGTAGCTCCAGAACCCACAGCTTACCCAGTTGCTCCCAGGGATTTCCCGAAGAGGATTCGGCCGAGCGAGTAACTCAGTACACCGCTAAGGCACCAGATGTTGTCTCAAGTTTTCACCAAACAAATCCGTGAGGTATCTACCCGCGCAGCCACTTCGCCGCAACGTCAGACCCTCAGATTCCCTTGTGGTCCGGCTTCCCCGGCCACCTTCAGAATGCAGTTAACAGCTACCAAGGAGACACTTCTTCCAAGTGTTTCTCTTCCAATACAATCAAAATTCACTCACCTGGTGCACTCAGGTCGATTGCAAATTCTCCACTGCCGACTCCTAGACAGACCGGCACAGTCTGTTTTTCTCTCGGGTTAAGCCCTTAGGACTACGGCGTAGGGTCTTCAGCATCTGGGAGGGATACTGGGCTCGAGAGTGGAATTTCTTGTTTTCGTACCACAAACGGGTGTTTCAAATCAGGATTCTCTTTCCGTCCACCCACTCGGCCAGAACTCCTCCCTGTCCCTTCTACTCCTGTTTACAGGAGGGGACGACCCTATCGCGGAGTCCCGGCGGAGTCGCCAACTGAAGGAACCAAAATTATACTAATGGACTATACTCACCAATAGCCCATATACCTTATTCATAAATAATAAGTCAGTCGGCAATGGAGAAGGTTCAATCATTTATTCTGCAGATACAAGCCCCGACAGGGAAGCCTCAGGCTACATGACCCTCGGAGGTGCGCAGAGGAGACCGACTACATACAAACAGGGCAAAGCATATATACGTTTCACACATAGCACAATGTCACCTTACTAGGAAAGATACAACTTGTCAGTGAGCCAGCAGGAAGACCCATATAAGGCACAATTGATTGCTAGTAGCTGGGCCTAAGCTATTCCGGGGCAGGTCAGTAAGGTGCCTCCCTTTCTATCTGTAGCTCGGGGAGTGCAGGAACGGGATCTGCTAGAATGTGCACATCCCACAAGAAGGGCAGGTGTGACCTTGGATTTCCCTGAGCTACAAACTAACGAGTGGAGGAGACAGCTAGGTCTGCCATCGTGGTTTCATGCAGAAAGCCTAATCACGTGATTTCAGGGAAACAGTATTGGAGACAGAGAAATGAAACAAGATGGCTCCGGTCACACCAATAGGTTTAAGCAACACTAAAGTGAATCGTTCCTGACTGTAATAATACTATGTGAATAATGCAATGCTAACGTGCGGTTATAAGGTTATATTGTATATTTTAGGCCAATAACATGTATTTATTGTATTTATATCCCATCAAAGTGGCGGATGCGAAGGAGCTGTTAATGATGTCCTGGAGTTGGGGTGCAATGATGGAGTCGGCTTTGTTGAAGATGTGGTGTGGGCATGGGTCGGTTGGGGAGCCGGAGTGGATGGTGTTCATCGTGCGGGTGGTGTCTTCGGTGCTGACCAAGGTCCAGGTGCAGAGGGTAGTGGTGGGGGGCGCTGGTTTGGCGGTTGGGTGCGTGGTCTGTGCGCCGAAGCTGTTGTGTATGTCGGCGATCTTGCGGTGAAAGAATGAGGCGAGTGAGTCGCAGAGGTCTTGCGAGGCTGTGATGTCTTTCTTGCAGGCGCTGGGGTTGGGGAGCTCTTTAACAATGCTGAAGACATCTTTGCTGTTATGGGTGTTGTTGTCCAGTCGTTCTTTGAATTTTGTCCTTTAGGTGGTGCGGATCAGCTGGTAGTGTTTGCGGGTGGCGTTCTTGAGGACTGTCATGTTTTCTGTTGTCTGGTCGTGGTGCCAGGCTTTCTCGAGGGTGCAGCAGTTTTTCTTAGAGTTTTTGAGGTCGTTGGTGAACCACAAGGCTTTCTTGCTGCCGGGTCTGCTGGGGGGTTCTTCAGGGGTGCGAGGTCATGGCGCAGTTGGTGAGCCACTGTGTGAGGTTACGGGCTGCTTCGTTGGGGTCTGTTGTGTTGGTGGGGGGGCTCTGGCTGAGGGAGGTGGTGAGCTGGTCGGCGGTGATCTTGCTCCAGCTTCTGCGGGGAACCTGTTGCGGGTGGTGGTGGGTCGTGGTTCTCCTGAAGTTGAAGTGGACGCAGCTGTGATCTGTCCAGTGTAGTCCAGTGGAGTGGCTGAAGGAGATGTACTTGCTGGAGGAGAAGACGGGGTCAAGCATGTGGCCGGAGTAGTGGGTGGGGGTGTTCACCAGTTGATTGAGTCCGAGGTTAGCGAGGTTGTCCAGCAGGGTGGCGGTGTTGCTGTCATTGTTGTTCTCCAGGTGGAAGTTGAGGTCCCCTAGGAGGATGTAGTCTGAGGAGGTTAGGGCGTGCGGGCTAACGAAGTCTGCGATGGCTTCGCTGAATTGTGTGCATGGTCCCGGGGGTCTGTAGATGAGAGTGCCTCTGAGGGTGGTCTTGGGGTCGGTGTGTATCTGGAAATGAAGGTGCTCGGCGGCGGTGAGGGTGTCGTCGGAGTTGGTCGTGATTCGGATGGTGTTTCTGTGGACGATGGCGATGCCTCCTCTGGTTTGGTTGACGCGGTCCCTCCGGGTGATCTTGTAGCCATCCGGGATGGCTACGGCAATGTCGGGGGCTGAGGAGGCGTTCATCCAGGTTTCTGTGAGGAAGGCGACGTCTGGTGATGTTGTGTCGAGGAGGTTCCAGAGTTCGACGGCGTGCCTGTGGACGGAGCGGGTGTTGAGCAGGATGCACTTGAGGTGATTGTTGCTGGTGCTCGGCTTGGCGGGTGCCGGGCAGGGTCGGAGGCAGGTGAATTTGCAGGTTTGGCAGGTGAAGGGTCCGTGGGTGCGTATCGGGGTGGCTCGGTAGCAGGCGGGGTTCCAGCCGGTGTTGAGTGCGTGGAGGGTGGCAGCGTCGTAAGGTCGTCGGGTGGGCAGGCCTCGTCGAGATCCAGGGGTCCTGGCGAAGGGCGCGGTCCAGGCGCGGACGGGCGCAGACGGGCTTGCCTTAGGCGCGCCCGCTGCGCGGCCGCCGTGCGGCCTCCATATGAGGGGAAGTGGGAGGGAGGAGCAGCTGGGAGGCGGGAGCGGGGCGGCCAATGGGCGGTGGGTACAGAAAGAAAAAGGGGCGGGCGGGCCACGAGGGAGCAGCGGCGGGAAGTGGGGAGCGGGGGGGGGCACACCAAGGGCAGGGATACAACAACTACGACAAAAATAGAAATACCAAAAGTACAGAAAATAATGCACAATTTTAAGACACAAGTGAGGGCAACAGCAGAAAGCTGAAAAAGGAGAAGGTAGCGGCAGGGGACGCCGAGGCCAGGGGCGAACCTGCGGCGCAGGGGGCAGAGACGCGCTCACAGCTGAGGAGCCGTGCGGAGTGGGGGGTGGCCTGGGGTCAGGTCAGGTACCGGCACTTCCCAGGAGCAAAGAGGATGTGTGGAGAGGGATTACTGGCACTTCCCAGGAGCAAAGAGTGGAGAATGAGTACTGGCAATTCTATATTTACATTTAAAGCGCTGCTTAAATGTGACAGAAGTTTGCTATCAAGTTCCATATGAACAAAGGGGTTGTTTTGTTAGGTTTTCCCGTGGCATTATACATTGTTTACTACCCCTGAGGAGGCGTGAAGAATTGTAGCCTTATGTGGACGCCATCACTGGAGTAACCCCTGTTTAAGATCCGTGGCCGCTAGCGCTGGGATCTCTGGTGCTAGTCAACTCTTCCGAATATTTATGAAAATTGCTTTTCTAAGCCTCAAATTTCCTGCGTCCAATGGGCTACTTGTGCAATATTGTAGAATTATAAGCCTCATTGCCATAAACCCTGCTCAGTTTACCAATTAGAAGGTCGTTAGTAAAGCGCTGTGTGGATCGAAATGACCACTACACAACTAGCATGCCGGTTTACTTCACTTCCCTCATTAAAACCTGCTCCCACTTATAAAGTTGTTTTATTGGCCTTTTAACGTGTGCACTTCAAACAGTGACACTCAGGAGAACGGGTCGCGGCAGAGTGACGCAGCAGACGCCGTTTTAGGAACCCCAGCATGGCTAATGAAGTGAGCTTCAGCCAAGGCACTGGGGCTTCCCGTGCACTTTATTCTGCTGATAATTCGGAACATGCTAGTGGTGACAAGCTGCAAAGCACCCCCATGGAGCAGCCAGCTGACCTTGGTGCGAAGCGCTGGGTTAAGAGGTGGGCAATAGTGCCTGTGAGAGGTTAGCCTGGCATATGATGTCCACTATTCTAGTGGGCACCTTGCACCAGTCTAATCGACACTTATTGATGGTGGTTGTAAAGTCAACCTTATAGACAAGCTATCCTAGTGGTAGCATGGACCAGCAGTCTTAGGCTAAGACTTCAGAGAGCATGTGAAGCAAGCTGTTTTACCAGTTATAATCCCTTGATACCAAATGAAAGGACACCACATAAGATATATATCAAATATATATGTATTTATTTCTGACACAACCCCGCTGCACTCTTAATGAGGTCAGAGATCGAAGTACATCACAAGTTACTCAATTAGCATACGATAAGTTGCACAAATACAGTTATGCCCTAGGGGCCTCACAAACCATATACTAAGTAAGTGGTATAAGAACCACTACAGAAATAGTAAGTAGGCCTAGGGCCTAGGGAATCGCTGGGGCTACACTAAACAACCAAAGGTTAAGAAGTAGGAGACCCACGGGAGACGCGTGCAGTGTCTAAACACAGTTTCGAGTTACCATTGACTTATAATGGAGAACGCAGAAGTTACAAAGTTACTGTTTAAGGACACTTCCGGATGGACTACGGTAAAACCCCTTTAGACTAGGACACTTCGAGAGTCAAGACCCATAGGAGCACCGGAGTACTCGTATTACCTCACCCAGGGAAGACGGGTGCATAGGTGTCTTTTTGTGTCGGTTTTCGTCGGCGTTTTCTACGGAGACCTGCAAAGAAATGCTGCAGGCGACCAGAGGAAAAGTGTCCGGGTGGATCCAAGGGTGGATCAGTGAAGTGAAGAACCTGGAAACAGAGGGGACAGAGTCTGGGTCACTAGCCAGTGACCAGGAAGGAACCAGGCAATATCACGATGATCTGAGGTGAAGAGGTGAAGCTTTTCTCTGCAGCCACGAGGACTAGGAGGTGTTGACGATGACCAGGATCTGGATTCGAGCTGTCCCACAAAAGATCTAGTTCACTGCGGTGTTGGTATCTGGACTGGACCCAACAAGCCTTGGCAAGCGCAATCCACGTACGAAGTGAAGATGGGCTTCGGGTCAGACCAGCAAGGTCTGAGGAGCTTCCCCTTTGCAGGGAAGCTGGAGCAAGCCTGGAGCAACCAGGGAAGCAGTTTGGTTTCAAAGGTTTGTCTTCAGGGGGCTCACTAGCCAGCGGGCTAGCAACCGGGAAGACGCATTGAGCTAAAATGCAAGAGCGGGCCCCACGCGGCACTCGTGGAGTGTGGAGAGCTGAGCTTCGGTGCAAATGGCACAGATCTGGGGCTTCTCGTACCCCAATGCGCAACTGCAAGGGTACTTCAGTAGTTGAGCTGTTAGCAAAAATTCAGGATGTCTAGGGTGTCTGGTCCCACATCTCTTATGTCCGCCACGGGTCTCAGCTTTGCTGTGGATGTGGGTAAGAGTCAGAGAAGTCTGGAAGTCCAGTTTCTATGTCACTGAGTCTTCGGGTTCCGGCGGGAACATCAACAAAGAAGACCAGCAAGATACTGGTGATGCTTGTTTGCACAGGGTGGTCACTCCTTGACCACAAGGGAGAAGTCTTCAGTCTTCTAGTCACAATAGAACGTTGAAGGTCCAAGAGTTCTGTATCAAACTTTCGATCCAGGATAATCGAAAGTCCTGAGGACACAGATCCTATACTTATACAAGGGAAAGGGGCTGGATTACCTGTTAGGAACCTCCTATGGTTGGACCTGGGAAGGGGGTGCTTACACCCCTTTCCCTTTGTCCAGTTTTGCGCCAGAGTGGGGCTGGAGTGCCCCAGCAACTGGTTTGAAATGGGCTATGCATGGAGCACCTTGTGTGCCCCAGGCAGTGTCTCAAAAGCATCTGCTGATGCAGCCCTCCCTGTCCCAATACACATCTGTCTGTCTGGGGAGGTGCTGACACCTCCCTGGACAGGAAACCTATTGTCCAGGCCTCCCCTGCCGGAGTTTCGTCCAGCAGCAGGAGGTCAGACTTGTGTCTGTGGCAGCAGCATCCATTTTGTGATGCTGAGGCTCTGTTTAACTTTAACCGGGTAAAGCAGTAACCTACATGTCTTTTCCCTCTAGAAGGGAGGAATGCTACCCCCGCTGCCAGAATTGGCGGGGGGGGGGTAGTATTCCAAAGTGTTTTACACCTTACACGACATGTTTTGATAAAGCCAAACCAAAGTTAGCATTAACCGCAAAGATTATAATGCACTTAAGAGTATATGGTTTGGCTATATCATAGAACAGCTATAAGGAGATGGTTCCGCAAGCTGCAGAGGGGCTCAGCTCATGCTAGGGCACCCTCTCACATAAAACCAAGCACTCTGCCTTCGGGATTGTCGAGGCCTACCATAGGAGTGATTTATAGGTGCATATGTGTCTATATATATGGGTAGATATAGGTATACTATATCTAAGTAAGGGGTGATTACACCACCTTACCCAAGCTGAGTGATCAGCCTGGGGTGTCAATTTGGATGGCCAGACAGGGGTGGCATAATACATGCTGCAGCCCCTGGTAGGCCTTGGATGCACCTATGCCCTGGGTACCTTTGGTACACTATACAGGGGCTCACAAAGGTGACCCAATACCCAATCAAGTATGTACCTAAAGTACATGGAGTCCATTTTATAGGGAGAGCAGATAGCCTGGGGCCCTGAATAGCAGGATCCCAGGCCAACTAAGTCTCAAACCAGCAAAACACTAGGAAAAAAAGTTAGGGTAACCATATAGTCAGATATCCACCTTCCTACAGTGCTTCTTAAGCAAATAAATCTTTTTGACGTACGCTGAAGTGACTCTCTGGGCTGTGCCTTTCATCATCCTTAGCTGCTTTTCTTTGAGAAGTAATAGATTCAATATATATTCTTAAATTGAGGAGAAGCATGGAGGGGAGGCGCCTTAGTTTCTTTGGTTAATTTTGCTCATAGATAAGGAGAAAAGTGGCTTTTCTTCCCCGTTTCCAGTCACCACAAGCCGCCGTCTGGCAGTGCTGCCTTTGAAGCTGGTTATCTTAATCCGCAGCATCGCTCTGTGTGCTCAACACCGCAGAGCTCTGTGTGGGTGCTGTTTATCCCGGTGCAGGTCGTTTGTTGCCAGGCAGGTGTGAATTGTCATTAACACTTCTGCACAAACTGCATTGTGCGTCTGGATATTTTGTTGAGCAGGTATGGTGTCGCAAAACTGAAAAATTCAGAAAGGATATCAGGCTTTTTTCACAGGAAAGAGCATACCCTTATCTGACTCCACAATTTTATTCTAACTCGGAGATTGCCGACCGAAACCAGGGACCACCCCATTGGGGTAATCGAAGAGTCAATACGTTCTCTGATACCACCGACTCAAGGGGGAAGGTACACCGAACTATGACCCTAATTACATCGCTAATTACCAGCAGCGCCAAGACTCCTTTCACAGACCCTCTGGACAGGACCATTTTTTAGGGAACCGCAGGGGCAATTTCCGACCCAGAAAGCGGACCCCCCAAGGGAGGCAATTCCATCAGGGTCAGGCACGACCACAGAGATATATTCAAACAAGGCAAACTTAGTATTGGAGAACTTGAATGCTATTCCAGTATTCAATCTGTCTGATGCCCATATCTCCACGGAATCCATGACTCTCTTATCTAGAGGTCTCTCATTTGTTCTCTCTATTGGGTTTGACCGTTTTGAGTTCACCAAGGACCTTCATTCTTTCTTTAGGAAGATACTTCTTGAAAAATTCTTCCTCACTCGTCCCACCCTTTTGGAACCGGACAATGCCTCGGGCCTCAAACCACCTTTGAATTTCACCCCTAGCCTAGACCTCCTCGGACCCGAGGTAGGGATTTTTGAAAAGGCGGTGACTAAAAAGATTGAAAAAATGATCAAATACGTCCCCAAGCCGGATCACAATCTACAGATTGGAGAGAATGCGGTTTTGAAAGAATTCCGTGAAAACCAGAACCTTACTATCAAACCTTGTGACAAAGGTGGGGGGATAGTGGTTTTCAACACTTCCACCTATTTTGAAAAATTGAACCACTTCTTTCGTCCACCAGACATTACCAGCGAATAATGAGGTGCCCCGAAGAACCCTTGAAACATCGCATCTTGACTTTGGTTAATTCAGCGGTAGAGGAAGGATATATCTGCACTAAGGAAGCAGAATATCTTACCCCCACATATACCAGAATGCCCATTATTTATGGCCTACCTAAGGTCCATAGGGACATCATGGATCCCCCGATGCGACCCATCGTATCCACGATCGGGGCCGCAAATGAGCCCCTATCAAAATACGGGGACCAGTTTTTAAAATCTCTGGTTAGCCAACTTAAATCGTTCATGAAAGACACTGAACATTTTATTTCCAAAGTGGAGAAGATGCCGTTTGATTGTAAAACTGAATTGTAGGTAACTATGGACCTGAAATCGCTTTATACTAACATCCCCCAGGATGGAGCGATCCAGGTCCTAGAAGAAATCCTGACGAACCAGAATCATCTCCCCAATGCCCCCTTGATCCTGAATTGTCTCAAGATTGTTTTGGGTGAGAACTACTTTGAGTTCAATAAAGAGTACTCTCACCAGGTACAAGGCGTCAGCATGGGGACCTCGTGTGCCCCCAGTGTTGCCTGCCTGTACATGGGCAAATTTGAAGACAAAACATCTATAATGAAATGGCACCCTTCTTCGAGAACGTGCGAGCCTGGTCGCGCTTTATCGATGATATTTTTTTCATATGTAGGGGTGACTGTGAATCTCTGAATGAATTTGTGTTATGGCTGAATTTGGCTGACCCTAACCTTAAATTCACCGCCAACTCCAGCGACACCAAAGTTCAATATCTGGATGTCTGGGTCAAACACACAGAGGGCGAACTATTGGTATCTTTATATACCAAACCGATGGCCAAAAACACCCTGTTGGAATATGGGAGTTTCCACCCCGTTGCCAAAGGGAATCTATCCCCTTCAGCCAGTTCCTTTGTCTCCAGAGGAACTGCATGGAAATGAAGGAGTTCCTGCTTCAGGCCGATATTCTGAAACTTAAATTGGCCCAACGTGGATATCCATCTCGAATCATTCGAGACTCATTCAAGCGTGCCAGATACTTTAATAGGGAAACTATGTTCCAAGAACGCAATATTGTGGTTTAAGATCGATTGTTGTGCATCACCAAACATTCCACAATTAACCACAAATGGAGACAAGTGGTCAATTCCCTGTGGCATCTTCTTAACATTGGAGGTAATGAAACAATGATACCCAAACCACTCTTTGCGTTCCGTAGGAACAAAAACCTACGCAATCACCTGGTACGCGGCACCCTGCCGGCACTTGGGAGTACCAGACAAACTGGAATTCTAGGACTCCCTTCAGTTGAAGGCCACCATCGCTGTGGAACATGCCAGGCTTGTTCGCATGCTATTGTGGGAAGCGCCTTGGCAATTGACAATCGTATTATCAACCTGAGCGGAATGAGCAACTGTCGTTCGCACAATGTTGTGTACGTCATCTTATGCCCATGTGGGTTGCCACATGTGGGTGAGACAGGGCGTGAATGCCGTTTACGGATTGGCGAACATAAGTCAAGCATTAGAAACTTGAAAAGTGGGGCCCCACTTGTTCAACATTGGATCAATGCCAAACACATGGAATCGGACCTTAAATGGTCGATTCTTGAGAAAGTACGTACCATAGCAGGGAAGGACAGTACCTCCATTAGAAAGAAAAGGGAGAGGGAGGTCTTTTGGATCTTTCTTCTTAATTCTGTGAAAAAGGGCCTAAATGAACGCTGCCCATGGGAAAACGCAATTCTATGAGAGATTCGCGTTTTTCCTGGACTCTCGTTCATACCTACAGTCCATTTGTCCTCCCTGCTGGCGAGCATGGTTTTGGTATAACGGCTTGACATGTGTAATTTTCATGATCTCGCACTACTCCACCCTGGTCCCTTGTACAGAAACCATGAGAGTGAATCACGACTGGTTAATCTGGTCTCTTTTTTTACCTTTTTCGGAAATGAGTGATTTGTCTTCTGTTAGAAGTGTTTGCCCCTTACCTGCCCCAATCTGAATTTTGATTACCATTACGTCCTGATGTCCATGGTCTTTTTGAGCTTTGTATCATGGACGGCTATTATTGAACTTTGCGCCTTGCCTTTCCATCTGTCCCATTGGCGACTCCATTTCGGTTCTACTTATACTTCCTGATGTTCCATTCCAGATCTTCCCTTTCCCCTATTTCTCCACCTCCCACCAGCCCTGCCTCCTTATTGGACCGGGACCTTACGCAGGAACTATTTAAAACCCTGCTGATTTTCCCGCTGGATACTTCTGGGTTGCTGACGGTTCGTCAGTATCGCATGTTGGAATGCTTGGCGTCCTTCTACTATCGCTATGCCCCACAGGTATGAATTCTTATTTGCCGCTTTGTTGATACATACCTTAGAATAAACCCCCACCCGTACCTGTGCCTACTCTCCGAAATTCGGGTCTTCCTTGACCAGGAGGTAGGTGGACTGACTGGCTCTAATCCATGTACTTTTCACCATTTTTTTAGACCCAGCTGTTTTGGATTTGAATCTGTTATCAGCACGAGCGGATCTTTCTCAGCCACTTTGGTTTGGGTGTGCATCGTGTGTTAAACCACCGCCCTTGAGCTGGTCGCCCTCCCTGGTTTCTATCTTATTCAGAGTTGGGTAAGTCTATTTATGGTGGCGAGCCCTGATTTAAACATGTTAACACGAACAGCTCATCTCAGTCCTTAATAGTTTGAACTTTGATGCCTGAACCCAGGCTGTATATTTTGCCGTTTTTGTTTGTAGAACCACCTTCTTAACACTCCTTGGTTCTTTCTGTTGCCATCTTATCGTAACCACCGAATTCACATGGAAAAATATCTTAGAGAATCGGTCAGGATACCGTGAAACCTATTCCTTTTTCTGCACTAGTGAGTATAATCCACGCCCGTGACATGAGCGCCCTTAAATTGTCTTTTTTGGGGGAAGAGACATGTTTGGCTGATGCGATAAGACACCCTAGAGGGGTTGCACTACTGGCAGTCAGCTTGTTGATGAAATCAGCCCCTAGCCCAGTCATTCTGGAAACGGGCTGCTCTTCTGGCAACGCTGCTGCGAATAAAGTTGTTACATGTTAAGTGGTAAATGTTTCACACTCTCCTCCTTCCTTATGCGAAAGGAGTGGAGTACGTATGTGGATGTATACCATTTTTTTATGTTGTTGTCCATTGGGATTCCCGTCCTCTTGACATTTTCCTTTGAACTTATCCTATGAAACGTTTGATGCAGCTTTTTGAGCTCACTGCCACAACCAGAATTGTGATAATGCTGTAATGTCACTCTTGTTAATTGCCCAATAGTGTGCAAAAACTGTTTAGAATAAGAGTGTGTATTTAAAATTGAATTTGTTTTTACTTATTGCAGATTGTATGCCGTTCCCTTATTCCCCCCTCCCCTAATTTGAGTGCCCTTATGAAGGTGTGGCCCTAGACCTGGCATCGCACCGAAAAGCGCATTGGCGTTTTTGAGTCTGTCCAGTAATGTTGCCATCTTGTCTCCTATTCTGTGTTTTGGAGACTCCTCAGGACCTAATACATGTGCAACATCTGGCTCTAGAAGTATGATGTGTTCGGAACGAGTGAAGCATGCATGTGTATGATTGAATGCATGAAATTTGGAATGTTGCAGAATGAGTGTGTTTGCTGAGAAGGTTGATTGAAGAAGTGTAGGGTTGTGTGGGATGTTTATGAAATTATTCTTTGTACAATATCATTTCCATGTCTGTGTTTCCTTGAAAGAAATGATATATTTATATTGGATAAAATGAATAAAATTTGAATATTTTTCTATGTTATGACTTGGACTAAGTTGTTTGGTGTCTGGTCTCAGTGAGCTCATCCCTGCATTTTGTAAACCCAGGACTCAATTTGAGCGTTATATTAATTCTAGGGGGCAGACATTTTTTGTGTTTTGAAGTATCTGTTATTTCCCCTGCCTGTCTGCACTATATTAGTACTGCCAGGGTACCCCTTTCCTTCCCGCTTGGGAGAGCAAGGCCTAATGAGCCATGAAAGTCACATGGCGGCTGCGTGCGTGCACGCGCTCGTGGACGCAAGCTTGAGGCCAGGAAAAGTTTGTGGTAGCACTTTGAAAAGCCACTAACTAAAAGTCGAGCAAGCAGCCAATGCGCTGCTCTAAGCTCGACCTTAAAACGGTGATATAGGGAAGTTAGTACCCCATCCCCTTGGTGATTAAAGTTGTCTACATGTTTCTACCCTCATGGCCAAAAGGTCTGTGGCATTCTTCAGGACTGAAAAAGAAAGAAATGTGGGTTCCTATCTTACTAAAGTGTTGGCACAGAATTACCGCTGGGTAGGTTGACCTGTATCACACTCTCCCTGAGAGAGTTTGCTGAAACCTGCAAGTGTAAAGAAAGTGACAGTCCTTCAGTCCTTCACTTATTTTGATATGCCAGACACTTTGTTTTAACTTTACCATTCCAAGATGACAGACACTCATCTTAACGCTGTAAATGCAAAAAGACCATAATGTGCACAGGCTTCTTTTGTTATAAATGATGAGATAGGTGTCATCAGTCACCACTAGATGGAATCATATACTCCAGCAACAAAATGTGTTCCAGGACTTCGTTTTTACTTTTAACAACATACTCATGCTTCAGGAAAGGGCCCGCATGACTTTAGTGACCCGGGCCCCACTTAAGCTTTTGGCAGGCCAGCAATTGAGTAGAATGGTTGTACTATTGTTACGAATGTGATTTCTATTCACCAAACTGGCACACAAAGTTTGAGAATATAATTATCATTTAGTATGGAGTTAATGTTCACCGATCAGTACTGTGCAAAGAATAAAAGGTGCTTACCTTTTATTCTCCTAAAATGCTGCAGCTGAAAAAGATCAACAGTGTGTTGTAATAGGATGCTTGTTTCGGTCCAGGGAGGACCTGGCTTATCAGTTCGAGCTGGAATGTTCCCATGAGAAGCAGGGTCAAGACTGATCTGCATATGGCTGAGTCCAAACTGAGGTGGCGTAGTCAGCAAAAGAACAATGGGTTTAGCCCAGATCTCTTGACTGGGGGTGAATGTTTGATTGATTCAGCATTCTGTCCATCATTTGTTGCTGCAGCACTTTAATACAAGGCCAGCTGCCTGTGGTTGGCTAGGGTAAGGTCTCTGGGCTGGTTGCATGGGACATGTATAGAGAGTGTGGGGGTACACCTGCTTTGCTTTACTGTACTGCTTTACTATATAGGGCATATTTCCATTCCTGGTCCCCTGTACTGGATGATTAACAGAATGGAGGATGGAGAGAGCCTGCCGGACAGGGATGTAGATTCTTGGAGCATTCCTAAAGTCCTTTGCAAAGAACAGGGCTCCTATGAAATGAAGGAGGCAGACGGGTGCCCATGTGAAGTGTATGGGCATGTTCTGCTTCCTTCTTCCCCAGAGGTGTTACTGCAGACACTGTTGTGCAGTATCTAAGGGCCTGGAACCACACAGTAGAGCCAGGATCTCAGACTGATTGCTTCCCACCAGGTGGGGCAATCTTCTCAAAACCCATGCTGTAGAATGCCTGGAGTAAGGAGGGTCTTCGTACTGGGGAACGAGGTTTGCTGGAGTGCATCCTCCATAGGAGAAGCCAGCCTTGTGGAGTCATCAATCAGTCCAGTTGCCTAGTGACTAAGGAGCTTTACAAAGGGTTTTGGCCATCAACCTGCCAGAGAAGCAGCATTTGCTTTGGATGAAGAAAATAAACTACTTGATAAAAGCTATGCTGGACATGTGGTCTGCAGGAGTACCCAACTAGAACAGGAGACCACAGCTGTGCAACAAGACCTGAGTTCAACCACGTTTGGCATCACGAGGGCCCTGGGAGGTGGTGTTGGTGGCTGCAGCCCACCACCATCAAGAAAACACAGGTGCTTATGATCAGGAGGGTACCTCTTTGGAACTGCCTGCTAGGGTTCAACTTTGGGAGAGGGCCTAGGTGGCTAACCCTTGCAGAGATTATGGGGTCCTGATGTTTGATAGGTAACCGTGGTATACAAAGAGTTTAAGAGAATCCTTGGCTCTAGTGGTGAAAATGTACTCTCTCTGGAGTTTCTGCTTAGCTCTTGTGTAAGAACCTCTTCTTAATGGTAATATGTATTGTCTTAGGTCTGGCCACGTTCTTTTTTTGTTTCTCAAGAATCATGTAAGGGACTCACAAACGTTTACATGGATTAAGTCTACATAAAGATTTTTTTAAGGTCTTGTTAGATAAAGGCCTTTGATTTATGTTTCAATGGTGTTATTTGGGCAGGCACACCACTCCTCCCCTCACCTGCTCTCAGAGCAGCCCCGCCCACCCCAACCAAACATAAAATGGTAATAACGGAAAGTTATTACCATTTTATGTTTCTACTTCTCGCACTTCAAGAAGCAGTGGGGCGACGCTCCTACGCCTTAGTGGAGGAGCCGCCCTGGCTTATTAAACCTTGTTTCATGGCATCCTGGTGATATTCCTTCACTTCATTCTCTCACCTCAACACTTAAAAGTTGTATGGCTAGAAGGACAAGCTGAATAGTACGTTGAATGACAATAGCTTTTTTTTTTCAAAGAACCAGAACCTCTGAACCTGTCATTAATGAATAGATAAGCTGAATTACTTTTCAATGTGTTCCTCTGTCTCCCCATGGTTATGGCCGACTTTGCACAACTAGAAAATGCAATAAAAACGCACTAAACTATGAGTACATTTTCCTGTAAACTGTCTCAATGTAGCATATGTAGTCACTAGAAATATGTATATAATCTTATTTGGTGAAGACATGACTGAAACTGCGTGTCACTGCTCGTGGTAGAATCCCGACCAATGCTCAGCGTCACGATTCTGAACACGTCATGGGCACAGAACAGGGACCTGCTAACAGTTCAAATAATTGAGGCACTCAATGGATTTTCGCATGAACATTTATTCGAGGAGCTGGTTTTCTTTTAAAGAAAAATAATTTCCATGAGACTATTTGTTTCACAATAAAGTTAGAAATGAGTATATATATTCCTCCTATTTACAGAGCATTCAAAAATATTAAGATCGTAGTTAACATACATAAAAAATGTAACGTATTTAATATATACATAATATACAATTACATGTAAAATTTACAGATAAAACTCAGAAGTAGGCCCATTTGGTCTTCTTGCAAAACATATATTCACATATCTTCCGGGGAGGACGAATAGCTTTGGAGAGTGTCGGTCGGTACAGTAGCTTCTAGGCATCTGAAACTGAAACCCTTCTTAAAATATAGTTTGTACTTTCAGTTTATGCCGACTTTTTCCCTTTTGACTTCTTTCTGGCGTTTCTTGAAGATCTAGAATGATAAAAGAAACGTGTGTTTTTTCCCTTTCATTCTTCCACTGCTGTTTCTTCAAGTGTGCTTGTTATAAATATACAAGCTCGGCCGTCGTGCGTTTCTAGCGGCCATTTTGACCACTAGAATCCTATCAATCAGGAAACCCGTATGTGCAGCCTGTGTGCTTTTGTCACATATTTTCGTTTATTGTCACGTCCTTGAGGGGTGCAATTCATCTGGCAGAAACTCCCCAGAAGATTCTTGACTTAGATTATTCTGTCAAGCACGAAGGCCAAGATATAACAGAAGGGCCCGAATGAAAAAACTAGCGCTGGGAAGAAAGACTCATTCTGAACTGTCTTAGAGTTTTGAAACCATGGCTAGGAAAGGATTGACAGCAAAGTGTAGATTTATCCAGCCTATTGGCCCCGGTCAAGACAGGGACGTCCCATCACTGGAGGGTAGTGGGCGTGACTATCTGTGGAAGAAAGGGGGCCCCTGCCTAAAAGGATAAACCTTAGCAAGGAAACTATATTTTAGGAAGGAAGAGAATTAGCACCAGGTTCTGTGCATATTTCTAAGCATCGAACTAGACGTTGTACAAAACTGACTAAATACCACTATGAGTTATGATATATATTTTCATTTTATTATTGTTGCATTGTTATTTTTGGAGTATTTTTTCAAACATTTTTTTCATTTTTTACAGTGTCAAATCCACAATAAATAATTCTTCATACAATCATTATTCTGTACATAAATAAATTCTCAGTGCAGACAGAATACAAAAAGTGCATAATCAATGTTCATATACAGAACCAAAATTCCATTCAACGCATTTCGGCGTGTGCCTTCCTCAGGAATTCTGTATTTTTGTCACATAACAATAGAAATGTAATGGAAATGTAGTGGCAATAAGTTGTGGTAGAGCTAGAATTGAATCCGACGGTGCTAGAGAAGTCCCCATAAGAAACAGAATAGAGATAAAGTTGTTAGAAATATAAATATTGTAATCTGTGAGACGTTGACTTCTGAAACTTAAAAAAATACGAATAACTGATTGAATTACATTTTCTTTCCTATAGTAACCACTTATGTGACAAAAATACAGAATTCCTGAAGAAGGCACACGCCGAAATGCGTTGAATGGAATTTTGGTTCTGTATATGAACATTGATTATGCACTTTTTGTATTCTGTCTGCACTGAGAACTTATTTATGTACAGAATAATGATTGTATGAAGAATTATTTATTGTGAATTTGATACTGTAAAAAATGAAAAAAAAATTTGAAAAAATACTCCAAAAATAACAATGCAACAATACATCATGATAACTCATAGTGGTATTTAGTCAGTTTGTACAACGTCTAGTTCGATGCTTAGAAATATGCACAGAACCTGGTGCTTACTCTCTTCCTTCCTAAAAAAAAGGATAGTGGACGCGACGCCACGAGTCTGAGTCGCTAATCCATGAGGCTAATCTAGAGAAACTCTCTGCTTTTTGAAATCGTATTGCTTCTGCGCATTTTTCCAGATTTTCGCACATTTTAAGGATGGGTATTTTTAAATCACCACCCAGCCGGATAGCAACTAAGGGGGAGATTTACAAAAAGTCACGCAACACAGCGCAGCCCCCTGCGAGGCTGCGCAGCGTTGCGCGACAGGGAGGGAGCAGAAGAGCACCATGCCTTCAGCGATATGGCTCTCTCCTCCCCTTTCCCTTGCATCCGTGCTGATTTCAGCTTCAATTTGCCACGCACCCATCTTAGCGCCATAGCATTAGGGTGTGTGCATGAGTCTATCATAGGTTTTGTACAGGATGTGTACCCTTCCTGTACAAAATACGATCCCTAGGCATGATCCAAAGCTTTTCCCACTTTGTATGTGTGCTGCATGGTGCAGCGCGCATGCAAAGTCGGAAAAGCACAGAGAAATGAAAGCTTTTCTCCTGTTAGCACCTCCTTTGAGGGGGGGTTCACTTTTGGTGCAAAACCATGTCTACAAACCTTTGGAAATATGGTTTTGTGCCATAAGGCATGGGTGGTTGCATGGGAATGCCCAGGTACCACCCATGTAAAGCCCCCTTGCTGCTAAGTAGCACAAAGTAGTGCTGTGTGCTGCGTTTTGCTACTTTGACGGTGCTCTCCAGCACAAAACAAGTTTCGTACTGGAAAGTAAATAGCAAAAGTAACATTTTGTGCTGCTAACATCACTTTTGTGACTCCAACCCAGCACGAAATGTTTGTAAATCCCCCCCAAAGTGTTTACATTAATGGGGGTGCTGCACATTATACAAGATTCACAATGGCATTGTATTACTCAGCTGTGTCACATTTCACACACATTTGCAGTTTAAAGCACAGGGAGATTAAGTGATCTTCCAAGAGTTAGCATCAGCACTTCGGGACATATTTAACAAAACGTTATGCAGTGCAACAAGCCACCTTGCTCTACTGCGTGATAGTGAAAAGGCAGGAATGCGCTGGATTTAACATAATACGGCACATTCCTGTTTTTTTCTAGTTCTGGCACAAAATGTGCTGCCTAGTGCCAACGGACTGTGGAACAGTGAAGGTATTGGATCCTACAACTGTCCAGCCTGGATCTCAACAAGTGAAAAAACAGAACTGAGTGGCTGGTCAGGATGATTAACAAAATGTTTCAAAAATCACGTAGCCAATATGTACCACGTGACCAGTAGAATTATATTCCAAGCAAAATTTATTATCAATTAAACTTAGATCTCATTCGTTTCAAAAGCAACAGACAAAAACTGAAAACTGTCGATACAGTTAGTTCAGCAGTTTACAAATTTGTATATTTGTAGATATTTGTATATATTGTATACACGATTGCATGTTGCTGAACTACCTGTAGCGACAGTTTTCCGTTTTTGTCTGTTGCTTTTGAAACGAATGAGATCTAAGTTTAATTGATAATAAATTTTGCTTGGAATATAATTCTACTGGTCACGTGGTACATATTGGCTACGTGATTTTGGAAAAATGTTGTTAATCATTCTGACCAGCCACTTAGTGCCAACGGAGGCAGTGTCTAAACAGGATTGTTTTTAGTGCCGAAAGGGGTACCTTACTGCACAAAAACAATCATGAGAGTCACTTTCCTCCTCTATGTGTGCTGCAGAATGCAGAACACACAGAACGAGGAAACAACCAGGATAAATAAAGATATTTCTCCTTGTTACGCCTCCTCTGAGAAGGCATAGCATCTGATGTCTACCAAGGGCTGTATTACGCATTTTCATTGTTTGAGCCGGGCGAACCTATTAAAAGGTGCGCCCGGCGGAAACAATGAAAATGCAACCTATTACAGTGAATGCCCTGCCCCAGGGCAGCTGCAAACTCACGTTGCCCTGGGGAAAGCACGTTCATGTGGAAAACATTGAGCGGGTACCTGCAGTTGCATCTGTGTTTTCTCTGTGAGATCCCCTTGCAGGCAGGTCAGTGACTGCATGTGCGATCCCCTTGCAGGCAGGTCAGTGACTGCACCCCCCTGCAGTGGGGTGTCTGGGAGGTCCGTACGATCGACCCCCTTTCCTCCCCTCCAGAGGACTGCTCTCAGGGGGCGCACCCACAGTGCACCACCTAGAAGGTGGCGCACAGTGAGTGTGTCTCCCTGAAAGCTTCTTTGCCTCTGTGCCTATGCCTGTAATATGGCGCGGGCGTAGAGGCAAAGGAATTCCCTCATTTGCATAGGGCAGGCCCCTACACAAATAAAAGAACACCCTCTGAAGATAGCGTTGGTGCTTTAGGTGCACCAGCGCTATCAGTATTAATGAAGGGGATGCACAATCATCTGCCCCCCTTCTGTAATACCAAAGTGCCCCGTGGGCACGCAATGCAGGCACAAAGGCATGTTGCGCCCCCGGGGTACTAACTATAATGCAGCCCCAGTATTGGTAAATCTGCGAATGCTTCAGAATCCATGGGATGATGCGTGGGAACGCCCACGCTCCACTCATGGAATGCTTACCAGGGCAGAGTAACACAACGCAGCGATTTGTGCTGCGTTGCGTTACTCTGGATTTATCAAGCCACTCAGGGCCACGCAAGGTGGCTTTGTGTGGCTTGATAAATCACTTAAAGGTTGCGTCACTTTTGCACCCAGTTGCGTGGTACAAAAGCGACGCAACCCTATGATAAATATGGCCCCTAGTCCCCAGGTTCCAAAATCAGCACCTTAAACATGAGGCCACGTCTCCCCCTTTGCTTTCCCCAATGATATCAAACTGCAAACTTTTCAGATGAGACCTCAGTACATATTCACGAGGGCCTTTTATTTTGAACATGGTTAAGTTAGCACAACAGAGATAAAACCTTCATGTCCAGATGAAAGCATCTTTCATCAGACAATCTTAAAGGCATGAAAGTCACATGGAGTCATCCATATGGCATGTTTGAAACCTTCTTAAGAAAGCCTCACAAACGGGTCTAAAGGGCTCAATGGCACCCGTCTCCAGAGACTCAAATTCAATCGGGAAATTAAACCAGAAGTGAAGACTGGGGTCCTTCGCCCCACCAAGCATACGTAATTTATGATAGAAAATACATTTAAGTTTCAACTGTATTTCTGTTCTATAGACCATAAAAGCAAGTTAAAACACTGTACACAAAAAAATGTATTACATTGTCAAATATAATGTTGGTTCAATAAAATAATTAAAAAACCATGAGACAAAAGAATAGAAAATAGTTTCAAGCAGGATTTCTCTTCTGTAGCATTATTAAACGAGATAGGCCCTGCACTGAGCCACAATGTCCCTGCGTAGATGGCGTAGAGGGAACATTACATGCCGTACACATGTCAGAACAAATCTTACTTGTGTCTTGCACTGCACTGCCAGCTCCACAAGACCCAACAGATTAGGACACATGTTGTGGTTGCTCCCCTGGGGCTGTGCCCACATACTGTGCACTCAAGTTTGCATCAGAATCAGTCCAGCACTAAAATATGAGTGTCGTGTCTAGGCGCTGCAAGAATATGTACATTTTGTAGTAGAGACAAACAATTTAAGGAGAACTCACCTGACATAAAAAATGGACCATACAAATGTTACCAGAAGTAAAGTGAAAACAGTAAAAGCGTTCAGCACATATTGCTCAAAGTTCAATTAAGAGCAAACGATGAAAGGTTGGCGTGTGGGCCAGAGTGGGTACGCATCAATGCCATGGTTACCCCCTCACCTTAAGGCGCTAGCGGATTCTTCAGGTCCCTTCAATGCACAGCGGGGCCTTGTGAAAACCTTCGTAATCAATATACTTGTGAGACATTTTATCCTCAGAGTGTCAGTGTCATGTGTTGTGTTGCAGGCGAGGTATTGTAAGTTTTTGAGGGTCCTCACACCCACCAAGGGTTAGGGGTACTGATGCTATGGAGAACCATTGCAAACCCTGGTACTCGGTAAAACAATGTCCAGTGACAAGAATCCAGTGAAACAGGGGAAGGAAACAAGGGAACGAGAGGGTAGCTGGAAAACTGGCATTGGCTTTGCTGAAAAGAGAGCTCTCGGGCCACGAGGTGACAAGGGACCAAGAGACATTGTCTCTGACAGCAGAAGAGCAGCAAGTCGGTCAGATGGCAGCCATATGTGAAGGCGCCGTGAAGAAAAGAAAAAGGTGGGATAAATCTGTACAAAAATGAAGAAAATAAAAAGGTGGGATACATCTGCTCAAAAGGGACACGAGGGAAGGAAGCGAGAAAAACAAAGGTGCACATGGATGGAAAAGGGTTAAGTGGGTGCATGCCTAATACACCCTTCGCCCTCACTCCCTGTGTTTGATTTTGGATGAGCTGTAATGCACTCACCTCTTCGAGTGGAAGAAGAGCCCCCATAAAAAAAAAACCTTCATAGGAACAGCTTTGGACACACTCATCCTTCTCCTAGCAGAGGTCACCGAAATACCAGCGCACTGTAAAACGCCAGGGCTGGTAGACTCACTGACAAATATTTGTGTACATATAGCCAGGGCTTCAAGTGGGCCGGGTCCTGCTGGTGCCCAGCACCGGTAGTCCTAAAAAGCAAGTCCTGAGACGGCTCTCTATCGGACTCTCTATTTTTGCCCTGCCATCAGGGTGAAAAATAAATCTTCCCTCTGCAGCAGTGCCACCCTTCAATGTCTGTGACGTAACTTCAAAGAGACTTATGGTTCTTGCACAGTCTCATCATTTCAGAACTGAAACATTTTGAATATTTTTGACACCGAAGCCATAGTTGTTGCTTATTTATATTATTCAACTAAGCCGTTGACAATGCCAACAGTCCTGACTTGTTGAAGGTGTAATGTTACTTGTTGGGTTATATACCTGGCTGCAGTGACCAGAAGCAGCAAAATGCTAGTCGGGAGGAACACTATGCTAAACACAGATTTTTAGCTTATGTGTGTTTAAGCCACGCCCTCAATTAAATAGACACGCCCCTTTGAGAGCCTCCCCCCCCCCACACACACAGTTTTTTCATCAGACCTAATCCCCTGCATATAGGCCCCAAGTGTTGTTAAAGTAAATTATTTCCTTGAAGTTAATCAATATAAACAGCCAATCAATAAGGGGTGAGCACGTCAGCAGTACTATGTTGCTGAAAATGCCCCAAAGACAGAGCCAGACCCACCTTTTCTTCATACTCTGTACCAGCTTCTGTACTTTCTTCGAGTTCCAGTCCAGACATCTTTTCTCTTGCCCCTCTTTCAAGATGGCACTGAAAAAGAAGAACAGAACAAGAGCGTTGCTTGCGGTGCCCACTGTTTTCGAGACGTGCCCTCTGCAGTGCGGCATTAGCCCACAGAGCTGCCGACTGTGCTGTTTGTTGCAAAAACAGTAGCGCGACTCCCTTGTGTTTCTAAACAGCCTTCAAAGAGCATCATGACAGTTTCTATTATATCATATTAGGGCCACTGGAATCATGCGGCTGGGGAGCACCGAATTATAAAACAAATTTGATAAAATTATGCGTCAGGAAAAGGCAAATTATGCGGCACAATTTTGGATAGAATTACGTCATCATTTTGTGATTTTTACACAGGGTGATGATACTCTATGCAAATATTTCACATCAGCAGTATCAGTTGAACGACCAAATACAGAAATAAGCAGCTGAAAGATGGAGACACGGCAATTGATGGATTGTGTGGCAATTGGGGCAAATTCATAATTAGGCGAAAAAAGCTATGGCTGCACAAACACACCGTTCCAGTGGCCCTGGCTGGCCCTGGCTATAGTAAAGGGTAGACGGGCGCCGAATGGAGCCCGCCTTTGAATAAGTCTTTTGATCTATAGCTCAGCCCGGTAACGAGCAGTGAGTGTGTATATAGCCCAAACACAGCTCAAAAATATACACCGGGAGTCAACGCTCCATGTTTCTGACGCACTGTCTGCAGCACATTGAATTGCAGAGAAAACCCCATTACAGTCTGGGCGCAATGTTCGGTACAAATTGTGCAGTCGGTAAATACCAATTGCGTGGGGTTCGGGGTGGGGTTTGGATCTCGGAATGGTTGAAAGCAAATAAATTGCACATTATTTCGTTTTCAAACTTGATTGTTGCTGTATTTTTTTCTATCGATTTGACAGGTTTTCACTGAGCGCAACTTCATGATACGGCAACGTGTGCTCTTACCACAATCAGGAGGTTGTATGTCCGAATTCTGCTATCAAATCGAGCAAACTGTTGACTGCTCAAGTATCACAACCTAAGGGGTTTCCTTTTCTGAAAGCCAAGGTCAAATGTTTAAATTACAAATTATGCCACTTTAAAAAAGATGCTTTCTAAGTCTTGCGAGTTGATAAAATTAAATTGGAAAGTGCCACGCTTTGCTTCTAACTTTTCGTAATCTGCTGGAGTTTACTTTTGTCAGGGAACTGAAAAAACACCCAGGGGATTCATATATGTATATGTGTGTGTGTGTATATAAATATATATATATATATATATATATATATATATATATATTTCTTTTCCCTCACATGAATGCATTAGAAGTTCGTTGGCTTGTAAATGCTTGAAAATACAGAGTACAAATGGTTTAAGGTTGCCTATAGTTCCTTGCGGTGCTTTAAAAGGGTACTCACATGACCTCCTTCTTTTCACATCCAGGGCTCTCCGGGTAGAAATGGACGGATTTGACTAAATTCGCACGCACGAACTTGGAGCCCGCTCCAGGGCACAGACAGCGCCCGTTGCCATTGATGGATAATCCTGGGGGAATAAGGCATGATTTAATCAAGAGCGGCTGTATGTCCATATACAGTCAGAGAGTATAGCGCTAGAACAGGAACTAGTCATCAGAGAGATTGGCTGTCTCTATTATACTATCTTAGAACACTTGGAACACATTCTGCTGTTGACGTTTTAAACATGTAATTGCGACATGTGTAGACAGCTGCTACATTTGCACAAATAGTACTATACATTTACAATGCAGTTTACTACACTAGATATATTCTAATGACAATTTCGAATCGTTTAATTTTGCGATTGATGGTTTTTTTTGCGATTTTATATGCAACGAAATCGACCCGAAGTAATAAGAGCGGGCTGCGCGAGCGCCAGTTGCATTACGCACGGACACATTCGTCTTTTAGTAGGCAGTGGGAGATAAAGTGATTTGTCCGATATCACAGGATGTTTAAGCCTCCCGCCAGACTCGAACCTGCTTCCCTAACTTCTAAGTCGGCCGCTCTAGCCGTTAAGCCACACCCTTCGATGACCTGATGGGCACTTGGGCAGTTCAGATTCTAGCATATTAATTACCTTTCCTAGGATGACAAAGTGGGGCGGATTTTTCCTACTTTTATGCGAAAACTGTTTCCGAGCAACTTGAGGCAGTCAAAAATGCCCAATTTGTGCTGTCGCAAAATGCACATTATTCACAAACAAGCAAATGGCGGGTTTCTGCGAGAGCAAATCGAGCACGGGTACAGACAAACGACCCAGGCATATGCCGAGCCATTGTGGCGATCGAAGGCAAATCAAAGTAAAGGATTTGTCCTTAATTTACTAACTTTTGTCCTTAAGTGTGTCCCTAATTTTGTCCTTAATTTACTAACTACAAACAGGAGCACAGTGCAACACACAGTTTTCAGAGAAAACTGCTAACACGATGCCGATGTAACTGGCTGGAATTATACAAAGGGATAGAGGAGGAGAAGAGGAGGAGGAAGACGCTTACTAATACAGTTTGTCGGAAAGTATAGGAATATATATTGTTTTAAACCTATCACAGGGAAACGCGGAAATAAACAGGAAGTCATAGGCACTGTGGTATAGAAACATGGCACTGGAACAGGAAGCCACAAACACAGTGACAGGGGGACAGGGACACTGGGGCAGGGAGCGGTGGAGACTGGAAAAAGGCCACGCTGGTCTGAAGTAGAAGGCACAGAGGGGCACTGAGATAGGGATTGAGAGACGAAAAACATGGCGGCTCTGGGGTCACTGGAAGAAGGCTTTGGTATGAAGACACTGGGACATTATAAGACACAGACATGTTGGGGCACAATCACTGGAAGACAAGCATACTCACCCAGGCAAGCACAAGGGAGAGGAGATAGACAGTGATGAAGGGGCACACATTGGGATGTCAAAATACTAGGATGGAGAGACTGGCAAGGAAAATGAAAAAGGAGGAGAACAGGAAGACTCTTCAGAGAGATAATCCCCACCACCGGGAAATATTGGATCAGGGATAAGCCAGGACACCGAGAGACGTGAACACTCAGAGACAGGTACACTGGGAGACAAAGACACTGGGTCTCAGAAACAAAAGGCCCCATGTATTAAAAATTGATCCAGTGATAATGGCCGCAATTTGCGCATTGACGTTTACCGAATGCGTTTGTATCCTGAGAACCGACCTATGTGCTGATAGGTCAGTTCACAAAATACCGAATCCTAGTGGGTCGGAATTCAACCAAACTTATAAATACTAATCAGGTAGGTCACCAATTTCAGTTCAGTACAATTGATTTCAATCACTTACATGGTGGCCTCTTGGGTCAGAAGACCATTAATAAGGCAATTTTTTTTTTTGCAACCTGGTTTCCAAAATGGAAAATTGGATGGGTTTAAAAAAGGAAATGAAAACTCTTACAAACATATTTTTGGACCAGGCAGTGGTCCCAAAGAACGTTGGCCCACATGCATCATTGTGACATTTTGCACTTCCTAATTTGCGAAAAATAAGGAATCGCAAATTACGAAGTGCAAAATGCTATGCATCATTATTTTCGGTATTCATTTGTGATTCGGTAAAAATCGCAATTTTTACCGAATCCCAAATGAATACCGAATTCTTAAGTTAATTTTCGCAATTCCCATTGATTCCTATGGGCCAAAAGGCCCATAGGAGTCAATGGGAATTGCGAGTGGCACTTTGAAAATTTCATGGGTGCAGGGGGGGGTCCAAAGGACCCCCCCATGCACCCCTGAAATGTATTTTTCGCATCATGTTTCACACACACATGTCCTAAGGACATGTGTGTGTGAAACATGAATGTTGAAAAAAAAACATTTTAAGCATTTTAAACACTTTTTCCAAATTTACCGAGTGGTTCAACCACTCGGTAAATTTGGCACCCTAATTGCAAATTTACAGTTTTAAATTTCATGATGCATTGCTTTTAAGAAATCGCACATCTGCGACTTCTTAAAAGCACCCGCAATTTTAGAACTCGCAAACATGTTACGAATTCTAAAATTGCTTCATGCATCCCAAAAAGCACTTTTGCATTCGCAAACGGCCGATTTTAAGGAATCGCACCGTTTGCGACTACAAAAATGCTTGATGCATGTGGGCCACTGTCTTCTCCTAAAAACATTTTTATCCACATTCAAATATTTTATAGATCCCCCTGGGGACCTCTTCCGATTTACCAACGGGTTACCACCTCCTTCAAGGTGGTGGTAGTATATTAATGTTTTGCGACCAGATTTCGGCTGCAAAACATAAATACATTGCAAAACATTAAAGCAAACCACGAGGAATGGGTATTTGGAAGGGATGCCAGTAACGGCCCTTTCAAATATCCGTTCCTTACTGGTTTTCTAAACCCATTTAATGATTCGAAAAATCTTTTCTGAATCCTTAAATGGGCTTAGTACATTTCAAAAAGGGTTTTAGCATTTGCACAGCCTCCCATTTACCCAATCAGAGGGTTTGCGGATAGCACCAAGTATAAGGGACACCAAGACTCAAAGAAAAGAGATGACAGGAAAGCCATATCACTACCAGAGCTAAAATATAAAGCACCATAATGTAGTATACAATCATTATATCCCTAATATCATAAATATACGGAATAAAGTACCACCAACTATGAATCATAAGTATATAAAAAGTCATCAAGGACTTTAGACCGGTACAACGTCTGAGGTCGACCGCATTTAGATATCAGAGAACTCCTAGCGGACTTTCAAAAACCGTGTAAATGTTCAGTTTGTGGATTTCCTAGTCCTTGTAACAATTGAGTCCTTGTGCATCGTTGATTTTGTTTCTGTGCCTGGGATCAGGCCCCCAGCCATCAGGCGCACGACCATGAGTGTGACTATGGGGCCTGTCGCCTTCCTCTCTGTTTAACCAAGGAACTCGTCGGAGGGGCTCATTATGGTATGCTCCATGGCGTAACAGGAGTATCTGCATCTGTTCCGGCAGAGTCTGCTTCCTTCCTCCGCCTGTCCTTCTCGTGGCCTTGCCGGCTGCCGCCCAGCTCCAGGTGCGAGGCAGGCCATGGAGCCCGCAGCCGTTCCACCCTCACCTGAGCGGTTGCAGGGCTGCCTCCCCCGCGGCACTGGCACCAGTGGTTCAGCCTCGCTGTGGACCCCCGTGGCAGCCCGCGTGACCGAGGCCTCCCGCGTCAGTGCGCGTGCTGCTGGAGGGGAAACATCATTTACAACGAAGTCTTTTCCACGCATGACGTTTTCAACGATCCACTTACCCCGCAAACGTCTCTTCAACGAGGGAGCCTTCAACGACCGTCTTTACCACGCAAGTGGTATTCCTTTTGGTCGTCCAGCTTGTAAGTTCTGCGTGGCCTTGGGGGGTTGGGGGGGTCTCCCCCCCATAAAACAAAAACAAAAACGAGCAGGCTACATAAAATAAAAAAATGCACTAAAGTGTCATTAAAAAAAAAAAAAAAAGAGCCGCACCAAAGACGTGGCGAGTACGTCATAATTGAAGTCCTTTTTTAGTTTTGGTAGACGTGTTTTGACGCATATTTCGATGGTGGAAGGAAGTAAGAGCTGGTGAACGTAACGTTTTTAAAATGCGAGTTTAGAACTTGCGTTCTAAACAGCTGCGTGGTACAGCCACTTGCGAAGTAAAATTCGCGTGGTAATGCCATGCGGAGTATTTGTATTCGTGGTAAAGTCATATATTCCTGCTGGAGACTGGCAGCCAGGTCTTTGCACAGCCCGCCCGGTGTGGCGGGAAATCAGGGCCGGCTCCACGCGCAAGTGAAATGATTCCACACCTGCAATCTGCCAGGTTCAGGCAGGGC
Organism: Lissotriton vulgaris; assembly: GCF_964263255.1. NCBI lineage: Eukaryota > Metazoa > Chordata > Amphibia > Caudata > Salamandridae > Lissotriton > Lissotriton vulgaris. The sequence goes on along the minus strand of NC_141689.1, from coordinate 1,255,377,731 downwards.
TTTAAGTGGGACGGGTCTCAAAGGGTCTGAGCACCGGGAGTTTTTTAAAAGGGGCCTCGAAACGGGTCTCTATCGGGCTCTGTTTTGAGCCCTGGCACAGGCGGTCCGTTTTTTTCCTGACTGCAGAGACAGCAGTTTACTGTCAATGCAGTCCGGAAAAAAGTGCCAGGGCATAAAACAACCTGAGAGAGACCCGTTTCGAGACAAGCACATGGATGTGCACTGCCCACACTGCTCACTTCTCACTAATGGAGATGTTACAGCATGACGGCAGGCCAGGTGAGCGTTGTAGGGGAAGGGAAATCCTTTAGAGAGAGTCATTTTTCTCTCTGGATTTCCCTTCTCTTTTTGAAACGCAAGAGCAGCAACATTGTGGTGGTGTCACCAGGGCTTTAATTGGAAGCTGTTTCAATATTATATGTAACAAGATATAGTTGCAGCCTATTTATCTTATGCAACTAATAACCATTGACAAAGCCAATAGTCCTTACTTGTTGTAGGTATGATGTTACTTATTGTATCACATATCTGGATGCAATGACAGAAACAGCAAAATACAAGTTGGGCGGCACACTATACTAAACAAAGATTTTTAGCGCAAGTGTTTAAAAACCACGCCCCGAATTAGTGGCCACGCCCCTTTGAGAGACCCCCCAGTTTTTTCATCCCACTTAAAGCCCTGGGTTCAGGCAAAGGCTTCATGGGTTCAAACACAGCGGCAGTGGGTTATTGCAGATGACAGCAGGTGTAACCTGGCTCTTAGGGAAACCTGTGGCTTCAGAACTCACCACCACAGAGAAAAGAAATGTCTGGCCTTTGAGGGGAGAGAGAGAGCTCTCAATATGATGCATGGTGGCGATTCTACAAGGCTCTGCTCCCCTCTGCCCTCTCAGGAACAGAATAACGACGAGCAGAGGAGCTTTGGTATAATACTAATAGTAACAACGATGACTGTAATACTAGTATTATGTGAATTATTTACAAAGATATTGTGTTGACAGGAGGGGAGCTCATACAATACCCAGTGCCAAAACGATTTTCTAATCAGTGCCTTCCCTTTACGGCTTCGGATAAACCTACAGAATGCCAATGCTTGAAGTAGCAATAATATTAGTTGCAGTATTATATTTTAATATGTGTTGACGATAGTACTAATAATATTAAAAGAAGAAGAAGAAAAGAAGAATGATATGATATTGCGGTTCCGGAGTAGCGTGCTGCTCGCTGAAAAGCGCTTGGACACCTCATCAGTGGTAGTAAGCACTATATACATGCAATTACGATTATAATATGCACTGTCTACTTCAGTCTTTCCCATACTTTCTCTCCATTTGTTCCCATGGGATATTTCATTTATACAGCAGGCCTCTGGTGCAACATGTCAACGAGCTCTCATTGAAAAATGCCAAACAGATTACTTTATTATTGCCAAATTATCCTGTCATATTTTATGCCTGGAGCATGTTTTGACTTTTTAGGCAACTGAATTTCGCATCCTGGGATCTGTGGCTTTTAGTTTGGCTATTACAAATAAGGCGTTCCAAGTACATGTACATATGATATTAACATGTAGGAGGCATTTTATCAAGCAGATGTTTGTAGGTCAGCTTCTTGCAAAACTTTTTACAAATTTGGACAAAAGCAAAACAGACATGTAACTTCGTTTTTCTGACTTCAGGTGAAACCTGGTTTGACATGACACTAAACTGCATTTAAGCTGGAAGTAAGAGGTTCGCCGGAGTATGTTAAAGTTTAGAGGCTGTAAACAAATGGGGTTTATTCACAAGCCCCCTGCGCCACCGGTACCTCACTTTTTCCCATGTTCAAAGTGAGGCACCTGTGGCACAAGAAAAGGGACCTGTAACTATGCCCTAAAATTGTTTGCCAGGTGTCCACAGAAAGCGCGACTAGCCGAGATACTGGTGACAATACACAATAAAGGTTCTCAAAATAGTTATATTTCCCACTAGTTTAATGTTTTCAGAGCGAAACGGAGATTTTGCTGTAAAAAGTACTCGTTCATAAAGCCTGCACTGTGACTTGATAGCGTCCCTGTGTGCTGCGAAGACCCCGCCAGAAAAACAAGCAGCTGCAATCAAAGTGCGTGCATATGGAATCCGGAGATTGGGCCCGGGTCACCGTAAATAATAAAACAGAGATTATCCCCTAGATGCATCAACATTGTCATTTGCGATTCCTTAATTGCGAAAAATAAGGAATCACAATTAAGGATTCGCAAATGGCAATGCATCATTAATTTCGCAATTTTTTTGGGATTCGGTAAAAATCGCATTTTTTACCGAATTCCAAAAAAATTGCGATTTCCAAAAAGCGAATCCGATATTCCCATTCATTCCTATGGGCTGAAATGCCCATAGGAATGAATGGGAATTGCGAATTCGCAATTTAAATTTGGAATGCATCAAAGCCTTTCAAGGGTGGAGAGGGGGGTCCCACGGACCCCCCCCTGCACTCATGAAATGCACTTTTACATGTGAGTTACATACACACATGTCCTAAGGAGGACATGTATGCCTGTAACGTACACGTTTAAAAAATGCATTTTCATGCGTTTTTAAACATTTTTCCAAATTACCACGAAGTTCAACTTCGTGGTAATTTGCATTTGCAATTTTGGAAATCGCAAATGTTTTGGGGATGATGCATTGCTGTTAAGGAATCGCAAATGTGCGATTCCTTAACAGCAATCGCATTTTTTTGGAACTCGCAAAAAAAGCGAATTCCAAAAAATGCTTGATGCATCCCAGTAACCAATTTAGGAAGTGCAAAAGGCCGATTTATGCGAATCGCACCGTTTGCACTTCCTAAAACGGTTGATGCATCTGGGTGAAAGCGCCTGGCAGAGTTCGTTATCCCCACTTTACCTTCAGTATCTGCTGCCAGGAGCAGCATTGTCCAGAGCAGGAGCGCCACCTTCTTGTTCATGGCTGTACTGCAGAGACCTCGGCACTGACGGCTCTTCTGGTTTTCTGGACAGTGGGGCGAATAGTGAGGACAGGAGCATTCCTGCGGCTGTATTTATTGTACACATCCCCAAAACTCCTGTTTCCTGATTGGATGGAAAATGTTTGCGCTGCAAAACAGCGTTTGCGGGGAAACCCCGATAACGAGACCCATTGTTCCTATTTCACAGAAAGCCGCGAATTATTGGAAAAGGGAAAACCTTTACTTTCGTTTTCATAGGTTGCTAGTTTTCCCCCTTTACAGCATCTATTGCAACATTTGAAAAGACATTATAATAAGCAATGCAACTTTCGATTTCAGATCTGTTCTGTTGTTACATGGTATGTCTTATTTAGTCTGTAAACACTATTTCTATAATGAGTTTCTCCTACTGTAGGCATGACATTTTATCCTGCAACATTCGCTATGCATGCTTTCACTTTCTAAGCAGCCCGGGACAATGCGGTCCGCTTCCTTGAAATGGAATAGGTCTCACATTTACAAGAGTTTGAGCTATTGGCATTGTAAATGACAATGCCTTTTATTTATGTGTTAATTCTCAAAACAGATCAATAAAGGCATTGTCATTTACAATGCCAATAGCTTAAACTCTCGCAAATGGAAGACCTATTGCATTGCAAATGCTTGTTATCTTTCTGCTGACAGACACTCACTAAATAGACTATATGTATAGAGATGCACACCTGCAACAAATAGGCTGTCAAATTCCCAGGCTGGAGTCTCTTCACTATGTCAAGCATGCAGGTCACTGGACTCAGCAGGCCCTGATGAAGAAGGCACACTGGTCAGCTGGGCTCAGGCTGAGGGTTAAAATAAGATAGCTCTCTACGTGCCAGGTTGTTTACCTCCTTCTCTTCTTTCAGATGAACCGGCAACCTAAAGCCCTAGGATGTATTGCCAAGTTCTTCAAGGTAGTTAGCCAAGTATCCCGGCCCCTGGACTCTATTTTTCTTTGCAGAGTTGTACAGAGTTCCTCCAAGTGCTTAGGGCCATATGTATCAACATTCCGTTTTGCGATTTCTAAATAGCGATTTTTAAGGAATCGCTATTTAGAAATAGCAAAATGGTATGTATGTAGAAATTCGCTTCTTTTTAGCGATTCCTTAAAATTCCTTAATTGCGATTAGCAAATTGCTAATCGCAATTAAGGAATAATTTCCCATTCATTTCTATGGGCCAGGAGGCCCGTAGGAATGAAGGGGAAATTTGTGATTCGCAATTTGCTAATCGCAAATTGAGAATATTTTCAAGGGTGCAGGGGTGTCCAAAGGACACCCTGTTGCACCCCTAAAATCTGCATGGGTGCACATGTGGCGCACATACATGCCCTAAGGGCATGTATGTACGTCACATGGCACTTTGAAAAATGAAAAAATATGCATTTTGAAAGGAATTCGCAAGTTACCACCAACTAGAAGTTGGTGGTAATTTGCGATTCCTTATTTTTAAAGCACATTTCCTTCATACATACCATTTGTCCAAATTGCATTCGCAAACGCCGAAATTCTGCGAATTTCGGCGTTTGCGAAGTCAATTTGGCTTGATTATGTATCAAGCCAAATTGACTTCGCAAACGCCGAAATTCGCAGAATTGGCCCTTAATGTGTAAAATAACAGGTGCCTGTACACTAAGCTTTTCTCAGAAGCCCATATCCAGCACTGACAAATGTCGGGATTACCAAATAGCAAGGGTGTGTTGTCTTGATTCCACCTCATACCTCTTTCTTCTACCATGAAACATTTCCTGGCCTCTTATTTTAGTCTTGTAGTTCCTTTTTATCCCTGTTTTCATCCTTTGTTGCTAATTTACAGGCTTTCTCTTCTTCCTCATTTCCTCCTTCTTGCGTTTTTCTCTCTCCTACCATGGTTCAATGTCTGATGAGGAAAACTAAGTTCCAGTCCCCAAAAATGATGTTGTAGGCCCCATGTAGAATGACTATCTCAAATTAAGCACTGATTAATCTTTGTAGCAAAGTGGATTCTGAATAAACCAAAGGAGGCATCTTCATATTTGTTATGTTCTACTTGTTGATGTCTTACATTGAGACAGGAATTTCCTCTACATGGAAAACTAGCATGTACATCTGCTGCGAGTTGCCAACTGCATGTGAGACTAGGATTGTAACTTTTTGTTTGGCCCTGCAATCATGATCATTTAGTATGTATACCAAGTTGTAGGTCTATCCATGATAACAGTAAGTCTAGACCCTGTTCCGCGACCTGGAGGGGTGCATCAAACATGCTCTCATGTACAACATGGGACTAATGCCCATCTCTTGGGCAACAACATCAAGAGGTGATGGCAGCATATTCAGTTTCTGTGAATCATTTGGGAGACTGATCTATTTTTCAGTGTCAAAGGAAAGTGCAGTCTTCTGATACCTCTCTTACACAGTTCTACTTATATATAAGCCCCAGATCCTTGTACCGATAATCTGTGCACATATCAAATGCGAGTTTATGCAGTGTATATACAGCACATGTATGGTAGTAATACTATTTGTATGTTACTGAGAAACCATTTCACCCAAACTGTTTAATGGAAATTTTCAGAATGAATGGTAATCGCATTTCATAGAAACCAATTTAATGAATGTCTTTTTGTTTGAAATTGGCTTCTGCATGCTTATTTTTAAGGTGTAAATACAATAATTGTAACAATTCCTGAATCCGAAAAATGCTTTCTACTCCTACTCTCCCCCATCCCTGAACCATACAAACCCTCACTACGTATAAACTCCACCCATTCACAAACCCTAAAACTTTCTTTTTTGCATAATTCCCAACAATTTCCTTTTGCTTAAAAGCCATACCACTCCCATGCTCCACACATCCCTAAAAAAGTCCTCACTGCCCTTAAACGCCACCCATCCATGACTCCTAAAACTCCTCACCATACCTAAACTCTGTCCATCTCTGAACCATAGAAAACCCTTTCAATATCTAAATTCACCCATCCCTGATTCCTTAACCCCTTCGCTGCTCATGACGAGCTCAGCTCGTCATGAGGCACGGTTGAGCTGTGCTTATGACGAGCTGAGCTCGTCATGAACAATGGAGTTCACCAAGAGTCAGCACAGGAGGGGAAAACCCCTAGCAGCCAAGGTGTTAAAACCCCTCACCATCCTACACTCCACTCATCCAACCCTAAAAACCTTTCAACACCCCTATCCTCCACCCATTACTGAACCTTAAAAACCATTGAAAGTCCTAAACATCACCTATCCATGAACCGTAAAATATCATAACACCCCTACACTTCACCAATCACTGAATCCTAAAGACACCTTACACCCCTAAACTTCACTCATGTGTGAACCATAAAATCCCCTCACCACTCCTAAATTCTACCCATTACAGATACCAAAAAAGCCTCACCACCTCTACACTGCATCCATCACTGAACCCTAAAAATCAATTTCTGTTCCTGAACTCTACCCATACTTTACACCTAAGAACCCTTGACCGCTCCTAAACATTAGCATCCCTGAAAGCAAAAAACCCTCACTAGTTCTAAACTTCACCCAAGTTTAATGTAATTTTGGATTTTTCCTTAAAACTATCTTTCTTTAAAATGTTTTCTTTCGTTTTTAATTTATTTGTATTTCCCAAAAATTGTTTTTCCATGATTTGGTTTCCCTCAATATAGTTTCTCAGTTTTCGTTTTTCAATCAATTCTCATACACCAAGTAATGCTCCATTACTTACCAGTAATCTTCATTACTCCGGGTCCCGTTGTTCTCGTCCCATTCATTATAAAGTGGAGATGACCATCTCCCGACGGAAAAAACAAGAGGAATGTTGGGACACTAATACTGCCCCTCCCCCCGGGAGTACATAAGAAGTACTTACCCAGCAGCCCTCCTGTACTACCAAGCACAGACTGGAAGACCGGCCGCCCGGGAGAGAGGGAGGGGTGTATGAATGGGACGAGGACAACGGGGCCCTGAGTAATGAAGATTGCCGGTAAGTAATAGAGCATTACCCCCAGGTCCCTTATGTCCTCGTTCCATTCATTACAAAGTGGAGAATACCAAAGCAAAAAAACGGCCTTACGCACCCACAAGCAAACCCAGGAAACCACAACAAAGCAGCAACCCAAGGGAGCACACAGGAGGAGGGAAAGGGGGACCGCAGGAACAACCGGCCCGCAACCCACAACAGGACAGCAGAGACCGAACAAGGACCAGAGACCACAGAAGGCCAGAACCCCAACAAGGAGTCCGCCAACCAGAGAAACCGGAGACAGGGCAAGCGGAACAAAAGGACACGGCGAAGCAACCCACCGGACAAGGCCGCCAAGCCCCGAACCACCGGGAAGGCACACAGGACCCGGCAGCCACACAGACACAGAGCAAACCGAGACAGCCCCGAAGAAGGCCAAAGAAACAAAAGGCCAACAGAGCGCAGGCACAAGCATCAAGACCAACTAAGGAAGGAGAAAAGCACAGGCCAGAACCGGCCCACACCACCAAACTGAATGACCCAGCCCCAGAGAATCCAGAGGAGAAAACCCACCAAAACTCCACGAGGAGGAACAGGAAGCAGCAAGAGCCCAGGAGCCAGACAGGAGTGAGACCCCAACCAAACAGAATAGACAGGGACGGAGAAAAGAACCGAAACCCCAGGAGGTTAAAAAAAAACAACAGGGAAGGAGGCCACCAACCCAACCAGGAAGGACACCAAACCCAGAACAACAGGGGAAGAGGAGGCCAACGCAAAGACCACAGGCCAGAGAAGCCCCCAGAAAAAAACAGCCCAAAGCCGACCACAAAAGAGAGGCCAACAAGACCGGAAACCAACCACAAACAAGCCCAACCAGGGTGGGGACAAATCCACCGGCCACAATCCCCAGAAAATCCCCAAAAAGGGAGGGAATGGAAGGCAGGACGTAAGCCCAGAGCAACCAGGAACACCCAGCAGCCCCTAAATCAGGCACGGAGGGCAGAAAAAAACAGGAGCCAAGACGGCAGAGGACCGAACAGGAACCCCACGCCCAGGCCAAGCAAGCAGCAAGGGCAGGGGCAGCAGAAAAGAAAAGGCCCCAGGGTGCACCGAACCACAACAAAAAGTCCCACAAAGCCCGACCCCAGCAAAGCCGGAGAGGAGCCAAGAAACAACACCCCCCAGGGCAACAGACTCCAAAGGAACCAGGAAGCCAGGCCCAGAGCCAAGCAACTTGACCACGCAGGAGGACCCGCCGGCCCAACTGAACCCCGGAAGGAGCCCACGCAACGCCCAGGCCAAAGCAAAGGGTAGGGAGGAACAGGGAACCCCCAGCACACCTCCGACCACCCAAAAGGCCGGAAGGACACAGAGAAAACTCCAAAGCAGAAGCCAGAGGGAGAAGAGAAGGCAGAGGGCAAGCAGCAGGAAAACCCAGACAACCCGCAAGCAGGAGGGAGGACCCCACAGAGGCAAGAGCACCACAGACCCGCACCCCAACCAGAAGGGGGGGCACCCCAACAGCCCCCCACCAGGAACAAAGCCCGGGGATCAATGAAGGAAGAAGCGAGCCAGGACACCAGAACCAAGAAAGAACCAGGAAACACCGAGCCAAACACTCCCCAGAGCAGGCCGAAAAGAGATAGCACAGCCAGAAACCCCAGAAGGCACATCCAGAGGCCACCCCAAACCAGCAAGAATCCGGCAGGCCCGGAGCCACTGGACCCCACACAGGCCCCAAAATACAGGCGAAACAAGCCCGGGAAGAGAACCTCCAGCAGGAGAAGACCCGAAGGACCCACCAGGATGTGGCTTCAACTGAAGAGCACCCCGCTAGGACACAAAAGAGAGCCCAAGCAAGGAAGCAGAGCCAACATACAGGAGTGGAAAGGCCCTAGCTGGCACCCACCAAGGGAACCAGACGAGACCAGAATAACCCAGGGAGCAAACACACTCGAGTGCAGATGGACCAAGAAGCCAACAGCACCGGGCAGCCCCAGGAGGCCAGGCAGGGACCAACCCGGCCCGACCACGCACAAAAACAGAGAGCAGACAAATCAAGACCAGAAAGTGGGACACAGCCACATACCATCAACCAGGAGAACTGCAGACCAGAAGATGAGAAACAGGTGGCACTCCAGGATAAGAAAGCAGCAAAAGACAGCAAGGCCCAGACCGCAGCGGCACAAACCCCAGGGACCAAAAGGTGAACCGCCACCAAGGGGGGGGGCGAGAGAGAGAACGTCAGATAAAGAAGAGCAGGCGCCCAACCACACCAGCCAGAAAAAACCCCACCAGACACTCCCAGGAGGCCCCCGGACAGGAACAAACCAGGCAGGAACCACCACAGAACCAGGAGGGTGCGACCCGGAACACCAGAAACAAGCCAAAGGCAAGCACAGGGAGAGGATGTGCAGAAGCAGCCAGAACCCAGAAGCAACTCAAGCACACAGAAGGCACCGGAACAAAAACCCGAAGCCCCAGGCCAGAGTGAAGGAAAGACCCGGGAGCAAGAAGAACCAGGCGCAGACCAACCAAGCCAGGAACCAGGAAACCCAATACACAGGAGACCAGAAGGCACGGCCATGCCGAAGAACAAGTGCACCAGAACCCGGCGCCTGAGACCACATGGCCACCTTGACAGAAGTCCGACCAACCAGGCAGAAGCCCAGAAGTGGAAGCGAAGAACCAGGACACCCAAGCGGAGCAGAGGCCATAACACAACAGCCAGCCCGTATCAGAGGAAAGGGCACCAGAAAGAAAGGCGCACTCCAAACACCCAACGCCAGGCCAGGACACCCGAATACATGACACGCTCCCGACACAAGAGCAGCAGAGGGCAATGTGGAAGCAAGTATACAGGGAGACCCCAACAACACCGGGAACCCAGGGAGCAAACACAGGCCGAGCCATCGAAAAAAGGAACCAGCCACCACCAAGGCGACAGGAAGCCACGCCAAACCGAGGCAGGAAGAAGCGACCCAAAGGGAGAAGACCCCTGGGCGGCCAACCTCATAAAACAAACGAGAGCAGGGCAGAGCAGGAGGCAACGCCGCAGGCCAGAGACAGAAACCCCAACCACGCAGATCAAGGGAGAGGAGCCCAGGAACCAGTGCAGACCAAATAAAACGAACCTGGAACCACAGTTCCCGACTGGAAGCTAAAAACCAGGGACAGCAGCGCAAAACCTCAACAGATGCAAGCATGCACCCGGAGGCAGATGGCCAGCGCCTAGACATGGGCATCGCGGCACTACAGGAAACTACGCAGCCTGTACAGGGAAAGACAGGACACCATACAAAATCGCCAAGAAGGAGCTGCCACCAAAAACAGACCCCGGGTCAGACAACCAAGCCCGAAGGCGGGGGCGGAGGGAGAGAGCCCCAGAGAGCACCAGGACGGAGACCACACAGGAATCACAGACCCAACCAAAGGCACACACGACCAGGGCAACGAACCCCCGGGAGTAGCGGGGGTAGAGGTGGCAGCAACAAGACAAGCAGGAATGGAAAACAAAAACCCATACCACAAGCAAGTGCCAAAGAAACAGTCCCAAGCGGAAGCCGAGTCGCAGGCGGCCACCGAAGAGCACCCACCAACGCCGGCCAAAGGGAGACCGCCCGCGCAGAGAAGCACCCAGAAGAACAGTACACCCAGGAGTCAGCCGCGAGGGCCAAAGCGCCACAATGCTCCACGGAGGAACAGAAGCGGGGACGTAGCCCAGCGGCAGAGAAACGAGCAGCCCAGCACACAGAACAAGGATTACACACAGAGGCTAGAACCTCATCCACCAGTGCTAAAACGGCAACCGGGCTATGAGGAGTAGGAGGCACGCAGGTGCCTCTGTACGAGGCCCCGGGTCAAACCCCGGCAACCCCAGGAGTCCCCTGTGTGTAGGCAGGCAAATCCCATAATGCCAGCCCGCCAGCAATCCAGGACCGGCACCAGTACAGGAAAAGTCATCCAGGGCGGGGGAAAAACAGCACAACAATGCCCCCACCACAAAAAATTGCAACAGGAACATCAGATGCACATCAACGGAGAAATAGACCCTGAATTATCCAGAAACAAATCCGTCACCCCAGCGCTCCACACCACACAGCAGAAACACAGGGAATACATCAACTGTGGCATCAACATAATAGAGAGCAAGCATGTGATACCCGACCCATACTGCAACCCCGGACAGCCAGCAACAGCATGTCATTGCCTCCCCACAGTGCAGCCAACAGAAAGCACTAAAAGAGGAAATCCGGCAAGCAGGAGTGGGGGCCAACCCCAGGAACAAGGCCCCCACTCCAACAGCAAGAAATCCAGGACACCGGCAGGAGCCCATCCAGTGAGGCACGCCTCCCCGGCCAAGCTTGGGAAGACAAGCCCGCAACGCGGAAGCAACCTTGGGAACTCCAGCCCCAGCCTCAAAGGACCGGGAGGTGCACGCAGAGCACAGCAGAACACCGGCTCCAAGAGAGACTGTCGCCCAGCAAGCCTGGCAGGCCAGGAGACAGTCCAGGGAACCCCATGCCCGCACAGCCAGGCAGCCGGGCAGGGGGTGAAGAAAGAGCACTGCCACTCCAGCCCAGCCGGAGCAGCACCAGCACACCAACCATTCTGTCGACAGAAAAAAAGAACAGGAGGGCTGCTGGGTATGTACTGCTTATGTACTCCCGGGGGAGGGGCAGTATTAGTGTCCCAGCATTCCTCTTGTTTTTTTCTGTCGGGAGATGGTCATCTCCACTTTGTAATGAATGGGACGAGGACATAAGGGACCTGGGGGTAATACTAAGTGTGTGGTGAAAGTTTGAGTACTGGGACAGTGGGATCGATTTAGAATTGCCCCTGATTTAGCCTTGCACAGAATGGAAGATACATGTAATTTCCCCAGCCAGTGGAGTGTTGTTGGAGAGTGGAGACCCAGATATTAAAGTGAGGTAGGATGGATTCAAGGTTGCCTTTAGAAATTCAACAAGGTCCTTGCTAGTGTCATGATGCAGACCAAGAAGGTTAGGAAGTGTAGGTTTAGGTTCCTTCTAGCTCACTGTATATTATCATATTAAAACTTATGGCCATGTACCTGAAAAATTGTGGGAGCAAGATTTCTTCTGTGATCTTGAAGTATATTGGAGTTTGGAGACTCTTGAAGCCAGGGGTAACATGGAGAGCCTTGCACGAAAGACTTGGTGTGCAACTACCCCTGAATCTATGTGAGTCAGCCATATTAGGGTGTATTAAAACCATCACACTATGAAGATATAACAGGCATCTTCCCTATCCAATGTGGCGTCCATTTACATTCAATTTTTTTTTTATTAATATTTTTATTGGCATTTTGTTCATAACTCAACAGTACAGTCATGTAACTAGCAACATTTATCCCCCTACTGCCTCTCCCGCCCCTCCACAATCGTATTTTTCTGTTACATTTCATATAATACAGGTGCAGTGTCCATTCATCCGATAAACAGGTATCTCTCAGCGTCCCCTCCCAGGCCCTCCCTCCGACGCCCGTGTGGACTTGTAGCTTGGTAATGAGCTCATCTCTCTCCCAGCCCCCCATCTAGACCATGATAGTGTCTCCACCTGGACCAAACCTTTCGAAACTTTCTAGGACACCCTCTAGATTTATAGGTCACTCTCTCTGCCGCCATGTAAAGGTCCAGCCCTCTTCTCCACTCCTCCAACTCCGGGGGAGTCGGTGACCCCCAATGTTTCGCTATGTCTCTTTTGGCTACCACTAAAGCCAAAACCAGGAAAATTAGGAGAGGGCGTGGAAGGTCCACGTCATTAGTCATTCCTAGTAAAGCCAGCTTGGGCTCCGGTGCTAGCGGAACCTCCAATATCTCTCTCAGTTCCATAAAGATGTGGTTCCAGTAGGTTTGAATCACCTCACATGTCCGTAATATGTGATAAAAATCTCCTCCTTCCCTATGGCATCGGAGGCATCTAGTGTCCTCTATTTTCCCCATTTTATGGAGTCTCACCCTGTCATAATAGGTTCTGTGGAGCACGTTGTATTGGATGAGGCGGAGCCTAGACTTAATCGCGACCTCTCGGGGATGCATTAACACTATGTCCCAATCTAGGTCATCAAGTGCTCCCACTTCACCTTCCCAAATATTTCTGAGTTTCGCCAGATCCCCTAGCATATTGTTGATTAAAGTTTTGTAGGTGAGTGTGACTGCCTTCCCCTGAATCTGTTCCTGCAGGAGCCTATCCTCCAATGGTGCATATTCTGGAAGCCCTGACAAGTGTATGTTCTGTGCTCTCCAGGCATGGCGCAACTGGGTGTATTTGAAGAGATGTGAGTGTTGGAGCCCAAACTCTGACTTCAGGGCCTGAAAGGATTTTAATTCCCCCTTAGCGATCACATCTCCAATAGTGGAGATCCCAATGTCGTCCCACCGTTTAAATCCTTTGAGTTTATGAAGTTCGGTTAGCCACGTGCAGTGCCATAGTGGCGTCTGCCGGGTGGGTGTCTTCTCCCAGCCTGTACGGTTCGTGGCCTTGTTCCATGCACGTAATGTTATAAAAGTCGCTGGAAGCAGTGGCTTCCGTACGGAGCCTCCGTATAAATAATATAGTAGATTGTGCGGGGACAGTTTATGTCGTTCTAGGGCATATGTGGGATGGTCTGCCTGGGTATGTAGCCATTAATTAATTGGAGTCATGTGTTCCGCCCAGTAGTAGGCTTCTAGGTTCGGGAGTGAGATACCTCCACTGTATTGGTGCCTTTGGAGAGTGGTCAGCGAAATTCTAGGTTGTTTACCTAGCCAGAGAAAGGCCCTAAGATCTGAGTGGATTTTATGCAGCAATGCCTCCGGGAGTGCATAGTATTCGTTTTGTAGGGCGTATAGATATTTGGGGAGATTAATCATTTTGTACATGGCTGCTCGACCTAGGAGTGTAAGTGGTAGCTGTCTCCAGCGCTCCATATCAGCAAAGGAATTCAGCATGATCCTCTCTATATTTTTCTGTAGCGAGAGTTTCTTATCAAGGGTGATGTAAATCCCGAGATATTGAAAGCCCTCCGTTGTTTTAATCAGTTGCTCTGGCAACGTCGTCCAGCGGTCGCCGACCCCGGGTCGTATAGGATCGATTTATGCCAGTTTATTTTGTATCCGGAGTATCTACCATAGCATTCCAGTTCCAGGAACAGCTCCGGGACAGTGGTTTCCGGATGGTGAAGTACAGGAGTACATCATCTGCGTAAAGGGATAGCTTCTCCTGGGCCAATTCCGTATCGGTTCTTCTGAATCCAGTGATCCCTGGATTTTGCCGGATCCTAGCTGCTAGGATCTCGATGGTGAGTGTGAATAAATTTACATTCAATTCTTCTTCCAGGCCGTGAGATTTTGCAGCAGTATGAGAGGCAAGGGAACCATTAGGGCTTTGCTGCATAACTTCACATCTTGGTGAGTTTACTGCGTTCTTGTTCAGTTTGGCTCTAGCTGTCCTCTGCTGTGCACTTTTCTTGATTTTTTCCTTCTCCTTCCTCCAGTATTAGTGCTTGTGTATTTCTTGATTTTTACTCCTCTCACTTGCGTTTTACTAGTGCCTCAGTGCTGTCTTGGACTGAATTGGAGACATTCTCTGCCGCTTGACAGAATAGGACAGGCGAGTGTTATTCCTGATTGTGAATAGAATTGTGTACTCGAAGATGTTATCACCAAACATTACATTTGTATATCATCGCCTTTTCAACTTATGGTTCTCCTCTTTCTATGGCCAGCATCTAATTATCTTAACTCCTCCTTTGTTTGGTTTCTCTGCTTCCCCAGAGTGCTTGATACCCAGCATGATTTGCATCAGTCCTGTGACTCGAGGATGAATCTGGGACAGATGGTCATCATTGGTTCCCTTGTTAGCTGACAGTTAGCAGAGGACTATGGACTAGCTCTTTCAGAGCACTGACATTTGGTAGATGGTAGGGTTGGGGGTGGGACTGTATTGTCTGTTGTTTTTGTGCGGAAGTTTCTAGGAAAGGCCTACCTCTTGTCTGTCCCTGATTACTACTTCTGGAAGGGTGGTGACAGTCAGGTGAAGATATCTCACACTTCAGTGTGCTCTTGATTTGGATACTCCTACAGGAGCTGTGGCATTGCACATAAGCTGTGGCTCAGAGCCAGCCACAAAATGATGTTTGAAAGAGAACCAACCCAAAACAGTTCTAAATACTTAGACAATAGATCCACATTGACTGTTTGGAAAATGAGTATCAAAAAGTGGACGCAAACCACCCACTTTTTCCAGCTCCAAGTTTTTCCTCACCAAGGAAGCCAGTGCTCTGCAGAGTACTTGAACAATGGCTGTGTGACCAGAACTGGTGCCTACATGACATCCAGTGTCCCAGAGGTGAGGGGAAATCACCTGAAATTTGAAATTCTTGTTGGAAGAGCTGAGGGACTGCCTGGCACCCAGAAATCTGCCTGTCTGCTGAGATAGCAAAAGAGAGTGCCAAGCCGTTTGCTTGATTTGAGCCGGTGGCTGCTGGTGGGTCCCACCAACACTCATTTTTTCGTATGGCCACTTATGTTTACTTATTGAACATTTACCGAGAGCAAAAGAAGGAAATGCACAAAGGAGAAAGAAGGAGGAAGACAAAGACAGAATGCTGATCACCAAGAGAGACAATATCAACCGTAAGGGTGAGAAAAATGAGCCGAGAGTGCCTGGCAGCCAAAGAGGTGTGAGGTGGACTCATAACCTTGCCTTGGAATTTTGCACACTGACATTTAATAGCACTGGCCTCACAGCTACTGAGCAGAGCTTTGGGCCCCGGCACTCATTCTTTTAAAAATTAAGCACTATGAAAAACTGCCCAAGGGGAGAAGCCCACTGTGCTCCCAGCATGAGAAACACCAGAGGAACCTGGCTGCGAGAGGGAGCAAAGCCATGGGGCTACCCTTATTGTGAGGAGTGTTTCCTTACTAGGTTTTCAAGAGTGAAAAATCGAGGGACACTTCTTGTGAAGGGTCTCCCAGGCTCTAGAGCAATTCCTGCTGTGCATTGCACCAAGGGATTCAAGAGCAAATAATGTAAGTGTCTGGCATCCCACGTCGTGCCTGAGACCAGGGTTCTGTCACTGTCAGGTTACGGGGCTCAAAATCAATCATTATTCCTGTTGTGGAAACCCCGATAGTCCCATAGACTATAACTGCCAAAGACGCACATTTCAATGATAAATCAGATCAGAGGCTGCAACTGCTGTGAACAAGTACCTAAAAGCATCTAGCCCGGCGGGCCACAATTGCCAGAGATGAATGCCATCGTGTACGCATGCCAGACTGAGGCTGCCCATCAGCTCGTGTTCTTAGAGGTCAGCACTGCGGCCCATGCATCAGTGACGCCACCACTGCAGGGGCAGGTACACAGAATGTGCACACCACCATCACCTGAGTCTCATCTCCACCAAGTAGGCACACGTGGGGTCTAGCTGTTAATGGAACAAGCAACTCTGTGCTCAGTAAAATATGCTGCATGAAATTAACACTTTTGCTCGGATTAACTTGTGTCTGCAAATTACATTCAAATGATTTATGCATGTAGCCAGTGGAGTAATCCAGAGTGACTTGCACCTGTGCCTACATATCCCTATCCCATTCCACATACCAGGGACTGTAGACATTAGCAACCTCCTATAGTGGGAAGAAAACACAGGAGAGGGTGTAACACCTCAATGAGAATTGTAGATCAGATTGCAATCCTGTTCCTAAAATTTCTCTTGAGCTGAGACGTATATTTTTTTGCTGTGAGATTAAAGTACCTTCTGTTAACTAAAGGACAAGCACTGGGCTGAACAATACATTATTTTGTCTGTAGGGGCCTGTTGAGTTTTAGCTCCTGCTCCCAAGGCTACCTCCCTGAGGAGCCTTTGGCTGCACTCGTGTGCTACACTGGCAAAGTCTGGAAGTAGTGTACTTGGCCCAGTTTCTAGAACCATAGTAAGATGAAACTCAGGGCACCAGTGGTAAACGGCCCCTACCACTGTGGCTGTGGCTGTGGCTCGGTATACATTGTCAGCCATGTGCCCCCCCCCAAACAGGTCTGACATCGTGTCAGTGTCAGATACAGCAGTGTTTCAATGTCACTCAAGGAGGATCCTGGTGACTCACCTGTTCGTCAATGGGTGCAGGGTCCTTTCCTCCATGAGTACAAGATGAGTACTCATAGAGTACTGGGTCTGTTACTTTATGTGTACAGGGTCTGTCCCTCTATGAGTACTGGGTCCGTTACTCTATGAGTACAGAGTTTGTTCCTCTATGACTACAGGGTCCATTTCTCTATAAGTACTGGGCCTGTTACTCTATGAGCAGGGGGTCCGTTACTCTATGAGTACAGGGTCCGTTCCTCTATGAATACCGGGTCCATTACTCTATGAGTACAGGGTCCATTCCTCTATGAATACCGGGTCCATTACTCTATGAGTACAGGGTCCGTTCCTCTATGAATACCGGGTCCATTACTCTATGAGTACAGGGTCCATTCCTCTATGAGTACAAGGTCCGTTCTTCAAAGAGTACTGGGTCTGTTACTCTATGAATAGAGGGTCCATTCCTCTATGAATATTGGGTCCATTCCTCTATGAGAACAGGGTCCATTCCTCTATGAGTACAAGGTCCGTTCTTCAAAGAGTAATGGGTCTGTTACTCTATGATTTGAGGGCCCATTCTTTTATGACTACAGGGTCCATTTCTCTATGAGTACATTGTCTGTTATTCTATGAGTACAGGGTCTGTTTCTCTATGAGTATTGGGTCTGTTACTCTATAAGTAGAGGTCCGTTCCTCTATGAGTATTGGGTCTGTTACTCTATGAATAAAGGGTCCATTCCTCTATGAATATTGGGTCTGTTACTCTATGAGTAGAGGGTCTATTCCTCTATGAGTACTGGGTCCATTCCTTTATGAGTACAGGGTCCGTTACTCTATGAGTACAGGGTCCGTTCCTCTATGAATACCGGGTCCATTACTCTATGAGTACAGGGTCCATTCCTCTATGAGTACAAGGTCCGTCCTTCAAAGAGTACTGGGTCTGTTACTCTATGAATAGAGGGTCCATTCCTCTATGAATATTGGGTCCATTCCTCTATGAGTACAGGGTCCATTCCTCTATGAGTACAAGGTCCGTTCTTCAAAGAGTAATGGGTCTGTTACTCTATGATTTGAGGGCCCATTCTTTTATGACTACAGGGTCCATTTCTCTATGAGTACATTGTCTGTTATTCTATGAGTACAGGGTCTGTTTCTCTATGAGTATTGGGTCTGTTACTCTATAAGTAGAGGTCCGTTCCTCTATGAGTATTGGGTCTGTTACTCTATGAATAAAGGGTCCATTCCTCTATGAATATTGGGTCTGTTACTCTATGAGTAGAGGGTCTATTCCTCTATGAGTACTGGGTCCATTCCTTTATGAGTACAGGGTCCGTTACTCTATGAGTACAGGGTCCATTACTTTAGGAATTCACGGTACGTTTCTCTATGAGTACAAGATATGTTCCTCTATGAGTACAGGGTCTGTTCCTCTATGAGTACAGGATATGTTTTTCTATGAGCACAGAGTCCGTTCCTCTATGAGTATACAGGGTCTGTTATTCTATGAGTACAGGTTCCATTTCACTAGGAGTACTGGGTCTGTTACTCTATGGATACAGGGCCCATTGCTTTTTGAGTGCAGGGTCCGTTCCTCTATGAGTACAAGGTCTGTTCCTCTATGAGTACTGGGTCCGTTACTCTATGAGTACAGGGTCCGTTCCTCTTTGAATACAGGGTATGCTCCTCTATGAGTGTAAGGTCCGATCCTCTATGAGTAAAGGGACCGTTTCTCTATGAGTACAGGGTCTGTTACTCTATGGATACAGGGCCCGTTGCTCTATGAGTGCAGGTTCCGACCCTCTTTGAGTGCAGGGTCCGTTCCTCTATGAGTACAAGGTCTGTTCCTCTATGAGTACTGGGTCTGTTACTCTATGAGTACAGGATCAGTTCCTCTATGAGTACAGGGTGTGCTCCTCTATGAGTGTAGGGTCCGATCCT
This sequence comes from Lissotriton vulgaris, assembly GCF_964263255.1. Classification (NCBI taxonomy): domain Eukaryota; kingdom Metazoa; phylum Chordata; class Amphibia; order Caudata; family Salamandridae; genus Lissotriton; species Lissotriton vulgaris. The sequence goes on along the minus strand of NC_141689.1, from coordinate 1,255,358,773 downwards.
CTATGAGTACAGGGACCGTTTCTCTATGAGTACAGGGTCAGTTCCGCTATGAGTACAAGATACGCTTCTCTATGAGTACAGAGTCCGTTTCTCTATGAGTACTGGGTTCGTTCCTCTATGAGTACAGGATCAGTTTCTCTATGAGTATTGGGCCTGTTCCTCTATGAGCCTGTTCTTCTATGAGTACAGGGTTCATTACTCTAGGAGTACAGGATCCATTCCTCTATGAGTACAGGGTCCGTTATTCTATGAGTACAGGGTCTGTTACTCTATGAGTACTGGGTCTGTTACTCTATGAGTACTGGGTCTGTTACTCTATGAGTACTGGGTCTGTTACTCTATGAGTACTGGGTCTGTTACTCTATAAGTACAGGGCCCATTCCTCTATGAATACTAGGTTTGTTACTCTATGAGTAGAGGGTCCGTTCCTCTATGAGTACAGGGTCTGTTCCTCCATGAGTACTGGATCTGTACCTCTATGAGTACAGGGTCTGTTCCTCTATGAATACAGGGTATGCTCCTCTATGAGTGTAGGGTCCGATCCTCTATGAGTAAAGGGACCATTTCTCTATGAGTACAGGGTCTGTTACTCTATGGATACAGGGCCCATTCCTCTATGAGTACAGGGTTTATTACTCTATGAGTACAGGATCCATTCCTCTATAAGTACAGGGTCCGTTATTCTATGAGTACAGGGTCCATTTCTCTATGAGTGCTGGGTCTCTTACTCTATGAGTACTGGGTCTGTACCTCTATGAGTACTGGGTCTGTTACTCTATGAGTACAGGGTCTGTTCCTCTATGAGTACTGGGTCTGTACCTCTATGAGTACAGGGTTTGTTCCTCTATGGGTACAGGGTCCATTTCTCTATGAGTGCTGGGTCTCTTACTCTATGAGTACTGGGTCTGTACCTCTATGAGTACTGGGTCTGTTACTCTATGAGTACAGGGTCTGTACCTCTATGAGTACAGGGTTTGTTCCTCTATGGGTACTAGGTTTGTATCTCTATGAGTACAGGGTATGTTACTCTGTAGATACAGGGTCTGTTACTCTTTGAGTACAGGGTCCATTCCTTAATGAGCACCTGGTCTGTTCCTCTGTAAGTACTGGGTCTGTTCCTCTATGAGTACCGGGTCTGCTACTCTATGAGTAGAGGTCCAGTCCCTCTATGAGTACAGGGTCCATTCCTTTATGAGTACAGGGTCCGTTACTCTATGAGTACAGGGTCCGTTATTCTATGAGTACAGGGTCCGTTCCTCTATGAGTACTGGGTCTGTTACTCCTTGAGTAGAGGTTCTGTTCCTCTATGAGTACTGGGTCCATTACTCTATGAGTACAGGGTCCGTTTCTCTATGAGTACAGGGTCTGTTATTCTATGAGTAGAGGGCCAGTCCCTCTATGAGTACAGGGTCCATTCCTCTATGAGTGCTGGCCCTGTTACTCTATGAGCTGAGGGTCCATTCCTCTATGAGCACAGAGTCCGTTCCTCTATGAGTACAGGGTCCGTTTCTCTATGAGTACAGGGTCTGTTATTCTATGAGTAGAGGGCCAGTCCCTCTATGAGTACAGGGTCCATTCCTTGATGAGTACAGAGTCCGTTATTCTATGAGTACAGGGTCCGTTCCTCTATGAGTACTGGGTCTGTTACTCCTTGAGTAGAGGGTCTGTTACTCCTTGAGTAGAGGGTTTGTCCCTCTATGAGTACAGGGTCCATTCCTCTATGAGTACTGGCCCTGTTACTCTATGAGCTGAGGGTCCATTCCTCTATGAGCACAGAGTCCGTTCCTCTATGAGTATACAGGGTCTGTTACTCTATGAGAACAGGTTCCATTCCACTATGAGTACTGGGTCTGTTTGTTACTCTATGGATACAGGGCCCGTTGCTCTATGAGTGGAGGGTCCGACCCTCTTTGAGTGCAGGGTCCGTTCCTTTATGAGTACAAGGCCTGTTCCTCTATGAGTACTGGGCCTGTTCCTCTATGAATACTGGGTCCATTACTCTATAAATACAGGGTCTGTTCCTCTATGAGTACTGGGTCTGTTACTCTATGAGTAGAGGGTCCGTTCCCCTATTAATACTGGGTCTGTTTCTCTATTAGTACAGCGTCCTTTCCTCTATGAATACTGGGTCCATTCCTCTATGAGTTCCTGGTCCATTCCTCTATGAGTATTGGGTCTGTTACTCTATAAGTAGAGGTCCGTTCCTTTATGAGTACTTGTTCTGTTACTCTATGAGTAGAGGGTCTGTTCCTCTATGAGTACTGGGTCCATTCCTTTATGAGTACAGGGTCTGTTCCTATATGAGTACAAGGTCCGTTCGTCTTTGAATACAGGGTCCGTTGCTCTATGAGCGCTTGTTCCATCTCTTGACGTTAGCAGTACGGTGTCATGATGATTTGACCTCAAGAAAACAGGTCACACTTTTGTCAGTGTGCGGCCTGTTTCAGGATAGGCACACAGAAAGTCTCAATGTAACACTTTAAAATGAAGAGCTGCTCTCGGGGTTTCATGTCTGAAGGCATTATCAGGAAATCTGGCGAGAAGCTGCCCTGGCCAACAGGCCCTCCTGGTTCAGAAACATCTCTCCTATCAGCTTTCACACACACATCTCTCTCAGCCTCGACATTCTGTAATGACCGCCGAGGCTCCGGGTGGCTCTGGCTGACATTTGAGCCATTCCTTCATGAAATACGTTTCAAAGATTCTCAAAGAGAAAAGACAAAAACATTCCAGATACATATACTTCTGGAGGAAAAACAGAGAGGCCTCTGAATGAAAACGTACTGAGATCAAGCTGAAACCTGCAACGTATCCAGCCAAGCAGCTTCCATAAATATGACCTCTCTGCAAAGCTGACAAGGGTTACACTCAAGTGGCTGCAGATAGAAGTTTTCTCCTGTCAATAGACACATGCTTAAAGGGAAGCGTTGCAGGAGACATGAAACAAGGAACATATCATTGCCTAAAACACCCACTCTGTGCGCATTTCTCTGTATCAGTCAGGAGTGAAGCTTCAGTTACAAGAAAAGCTATAGCTTTTCCTTGATTTATTTTGACCACAACCTTGAGGGAGTTTCCAAGAATCAACTACAGCCTTAGACGCCACGTTCTATATTCGTAACCTCTTATTCCATCCAGAACACGAAGTGTCCAAGACATGAGATATCAGAATGTTCTAGAGCTGTGAGTAAAAAACAAAAGTGCAATGCACCAGCAGCCAACATATTTCTGGAAAGCATGGTTACTGCTGTAATTAAGATATCCTTCATCAGCACGAGAAAGTCACAAAACAAAAGCGACATATTGAATGTTTTTCGACCCAATTCGCAAAGGAAAATATATATGTGTGGAGTGGACATGTACTTATGTGTAGAGCCAGTAGCTCAGCTGCCTGCTCCCTGCGAAAGTGGTGAGCAGGACGGGCCAGAGGATGGAGGTGGGGAGGGTTTGGGGAGCAAAAAAAGAAATAAAAACGAAAATAAACTTACTTCACGGCCACCGTTTCTCCCGCGAATAGCCTCGTCCTCCTGGTCCTGGACACGGGCTCTCAGCCTGCCCTGCAGCCAATCGTGAAGCTGCTCTCCCAGGAGAGCAGCTTCGGGATTGGCCAGACCGCCGTCAATTTGCGTCCCAGGCAGACTGGGAGCCTGTGCCTCACTGCACAGGAGTGTTTGGTCGGCTTGAGACGACCGGCCAAACACCTCATGCACAGTGAAGGGAGTGCCCACCACTCCTCCACCAGCAGTCATCCCCTGGACCCACCCTCAAGACTCATTAGAGTCCTGAGGGCAGTGTTGTGTCCTGTAGTGGGGAAGTGATCGCCCTAGGGGTATCAATCTGGGACCTACACTCCGGGGCATCTAACCGTAACTAGGCCTAACACGTGGCCCTTGAATAAACTCAGTCGGACACTGGGAATACCTTTGTTGCTTGGTCTGCGCGCCTCTGAACGCTTGCGTGCGTGCGAGACCTCTTTTTATTATCAGGAGTCACATGACTAGCGCGCCCCACGCCCGGGGCGTCAGGGGCGGACCTCCAGGAACATAACATTCCTCCTAAAATAAGGAAAAACCAAAACACAGCAAAACCAAAACTTAAACATTTTCACCCAGTCTCAGAGAACATTAGGACCGATACTTTTAGCGTCCTTTAATTGCAGCACCACTTTACTTGCTGGTCTGCTCGGCCATATGCATATTCAAATGGGAACAGTCTTACGTGTAGTAGTCTCGTAACCAGCCGGAGGGGGTGGGATTATCTCTTAATCGACGTTGCGACCCCCTGTGACTCCGCATTTCCGCTCCAGCCTCTGACTCGTGACTTGGCGCCTCTCTGTCGGCCCCCTCCGGATCTGGGACCTCCTCAAGGGCCTCTGCGTCACCTCCCACTTCTTCACTGGCGGCTTGTGGATCGTTACTTTGTCTGACCTCGTGACTGGGTGTTGATTCAACATTTGGTGAATTAGTTGCAGTTTCAGTTTGTTCAACACCCTGCCGATGCTCTGACTCCGGGACTGCAGAGTGAAACAGTTTGAAGTGAGACACATTGCGAGTCACCTTCTCTTGTCCTCGGATCACTGTGAGACGGGTGCCCTTCACCCCAATCACTCGCCACGGCCTTTTCTCATAATTGAGTCTAAACTTGCCACTAGTGACGCGGTTGCGGAGAAGCACCACATCTCCTCGTCTGAATTGGGGTGGCACTGCCCGTCGTCTTTGGCTGATTTTGGCAAACGTGGTGTTTCTTCTCCTCGCGACCACCTCTTCATTTACCACTTCAGGTGACCACTGTGGATGATGAGGGATGGAGTCCGTCACCACTCTCCCTAGGAGAAGATGTGCTGGGGCAACCCCCGTTGTGGAGTGAGGGGTCTGGCGATAGCTTTGAAGAAACGTAAAAATGGCCATTTCCACGGACTGTCCCTTATCGTGAGCAATACGGATGACTTTGTTCAGTGTCCTCATAAACCTCTCGGCTTCCCCATTGGCTTGAGGCCACCGAGGTGTTATGCGCCTGTGGCGTGTCCCAAGAGATGACAGATAGGTAGCCAAATCCTGCCCTTGAAATGGTGCTCCATTGTCCGTTCGAAGTTCCTTCATGGCACCATGAGTGGCAACAATCTTTTCCATTTTGGGGATGACACAGTCTGCACTGGTACTTGTCACGATTTCCACTTCGGGGTACTTTGAATGGTCATCTATCATCACCAGGGTGTGTCTTCCGTCCGGGAGACTGCCAAAGTCCATACTGACCCGCTCCCAGGGTCCGTGTGGTCGAGGCTCCACAATGATGGGGGCTTCCCGGGAGGCTTCTCCCGTGACTTGGCAGGCAGTGCACGACCTCACCACGCTTTCCACCATGTCGTCCATGAGGGGGAACCATACTTTGGTTCGCAGCCGGGCCTTGGTCTTGACCATCCCCTGGTGACCTATATGGGCTAGTTGTATCACTTGTCCCGTGAGAGCCGTTGGTATTACTAGGCGATGTCCTCGCAACAGGCATCCTGCTGTATCTTCATTAAGTTCAGCCCTGACATGGTACAAACTTTCCATAATTTTCTGAGCCTCCGGGGTGAGCGTTTTCCAGCTCTCCTTAGCTTTATGCCAGTTGGCAGTCCGAAGGAGGTCCTTGGCCCGCTGTATGCAGGCGTCTTGAGCCGTGGCGCTCACAACGTCCTCCAGGGATATGGGGCGCGGGCATGACCTGGCCACTACCCACTTCACATACGCTTCTGTTTCCTCCGCCTCATCCATCTCTTCTGGAGTCGCGGGCCTGGGATGTCGCGATAAGTAATCTGCCGGGTTCTTCGCTCCTGGTTGATACTCGATGTTGCAGTTGTATTCCTGCAGTTGCAATATCCATTTTTCTATTCTTGGGGGTGGTTTCGATGAAGTCCCTGAGAACAGAGCCACCAGCGGCTTATGGTCGGTCACCACCGTAAATGGCTTACCATAGACGTGCAGGTGGAAGTGTCGACATCCCCAATGAATTGCAATTGCTTCTTTTTCAATCTGTGAGTACCTTTGTTCAGTGTCCGTGAGGGACCTGCTGGCGAAGGCAACTGGTGTCCAGTCTATCTCATCTCTTGGCCTTTGCATCAGTACGGCCCCCAACCCCGCCGGTCCGGCATCTACCGCGATAAGTGTGGAGTTTCACGGGTCAAAGAACTCCAGCGTGGTGTTGCTGGAGAGGGAGCTCTTGATGTCCTGGAACGCCTTCTCCTGTTCCGGTCCCCAGCTCCACGGAGTGGAGTCCTTAGTGAGCTCACGCAGCGGGAGGGTTAGGTTGGCCAGGTCCTTGATGAAACGACCACAGTAGTTTACCATGCCAAGAAAACTCCTGACTTCCGTGACCGTCGTGGGTGGTGGCGCATCCTTAATGTCTTTGACTTTGTCAGGATTGGGGTTGACGCCTTCAGCTGAGAAAACATACCCAAAAAACCCTATTTTGGTCCGCAAGAATTCACACTTGTCTCGGTGTAGCGTGAGCCCCGCATTGCGGAGCCTGCGAAATACTTGCGCCAACCGGTGATTGTGTTCTGGAATTGTTCGGGCATGCACCATGATGTCATCGCTGACATTTATCACTCCAGGTATGCCAGCAATCAGCTCCTGAATGACATTTTGGAAGACTTCAGCCGCACTGGATATCCCAAAACTGAGTCTGGTATATCTGCGAAGTCCAATATGGGTGGAGAAGGTTGTGATATTTCTTGACTCTTTGTCTAGCACCAGTTGGTGATACCCCGCACGAAGGTCAAGTTTGGAAAACCAGCAGGCTCCAGCCATTTCCCCGATTAAGTCATCTATCGTGGGGGTGATATGGCGCTCCCTTTTGATGGCAGCATTTGGGAGGCGCATATCTATGCAGATCCGGACTGCTCCCGGCTGCTTTGGTTTCTGCGTGACCACGATGGGCGAAACCCAGGGGGTGGGGCCTGATACCTTCTCGATTATTCCGGCTGCTTCCAGCTTCTGCAGTTCTTCTTCCACTAGTGGCCGAAGGTGGAATGCAATGTGACGGTGTCGCAGGGCCACAGGTTGCACTGTGGGGTCCACGTGCAGATGTATTTCACGACCTTTGAGACACCCAATTCCCTCAAATAGATCCGGAAAGTCCATGATCAGTTGTTGCACCGACTCTTCATGTACTCCAAAGGCAAATGTGACCACCCCCAGGTCTTCGGCTGTTCTGCAGCTCAGGAGCATGCCTTGACCCTCTTCCGACACGAAAATGTTGGCTCTTGTGACTTTGTCCCCATGGCGGACTGCCGCTTTGAACTTCCCCCGGATCCGGAGCGGAATGTCTTGACCATAGGCAAACACAGTTATGAGGGTGGTGCTGAGGCTCGGAGGTGTAGACATGTTGCTGTAGAGAGACGCACTCATAAGGTTTATGGATGCGCCGGTGTCCACAACCGCCATGATTTCCTGATCCGCCACCTGGATGGAGCATTGGGGCAGTGTCCTGGTGCGTCTGGTGGCGGTGCCGATCATGTGCACCTTGTGTACGGACCGCTCCTCTTCGTCATCGTCATCCATGTCGCTGTTGCTGGGCTCACCTTCTGCGACCGTGTGCACCGTCTGGCGTGGCTTGCGGAACCTCTTGGACCGGCACACTTTTTCGAAGTGGTTCATCTTGCCACATCCTGAGCATCTCTTGCCCCGTGCTGGACATTCTGGTGCCGGGTGTCTCGGGCCTCCACAGTAGCCGCATGACTGTCCTGATGCCCCACCTTGGGAGGGTGTCGTTCTTTTGGGCCATTTGGACGGTGTTTGGACCGGTATCTTATTGATCGGTTCCACCTTCACATTGGCTTGTAGTGCAGCCTCCATGTGTGCCGCCCTGGCCTTGGACAGCTCCTTCGTGCGGCCAAGGGTGAGGATGTCGGGCAGAGGCTTCCCCGATTCTTCCAGGATTCTCTCTCGCAACTTTGCAGAAGCGCACCCTTGTATTATCTGTCCCCTGATTTCCTCCGTTACATCCTGGAACCCACAAGTTAGTGCCAGTTTCTTAAGTCTGGTGTGGTATGCATCCAGCGACTCTTCCGGCAGTTGCCGTGCTTGTCGGAAGATGAACCGTTCGTAGTCCTGGTTCGCCATGGGCTCAAAGTGCGCATTGAGAGCGTTAATCAGGGTATGGTGAGTCTTGGGGGTCGCCTCTGTGAGGGTCCGAGCAATGGAATGAATGTCTTTGCCACCAAGGTGGAGAACCATGGCACGCTTCTGTTCCTTGTGGACCTTAGTGGCCTCAAAGAATATTAGGAGCCTGCCCACCCACTCCTTCCATTTCGGGGCGAGAGTGGAGGGCGCACCCTCCACCACAAACGGTTCAATGGGCGGAATGGTAGCCATCGCCCAGGACGCGCTTGATCAGGCCCATGGCCGGCCGAGGTGAGGTCCGAAGGGGCACTTCGATGAGGTCGTTGACGACTGGGGTCTTGCACGGACGTGTCAAAGCCCACCGGCAGTGCGGACAATGACCGCGGTGTGTCCCTCAGCGAACGCAGCGGAGCGCGTGCGACCGGCGCTCCGGATTCGGACGGCAATGTAGCGCCTTGGGACAGGCAGACACCACGTCCCCTCGAGCAGCCAGGCAGGACCGAACGCCGCCCAGATCGTCTCGCCAGGCGGGCCGAGGTGCGCTCCACGCACGTGCCACCGAGCACGGTGCGGCACCGGATGGGGAGATCCTGCGGGGGAGTGGCCGCGCACGACCAAGAGTGCTTCGATGCGCAGCAGGGTAGCGTTGGGCAGCGCCGCTCACGTCCAAAGTGCCAGGGGTGGAAGTCGTCGTCTCTCCAGGCGCGCTGTGTGGGGGTGCGTGGGGCAGCAATGCACGAGCACCACGAGCGAATAGCAGCGCTCGCAGCCGCCTCACCCGAAGACGGGCACACACACACCCCAAGCGAGGGGTCGGCAACCACCCTCGTCGCCAATTGTTGTGTCCTGTAGTGGGGAAGTGATCGCCCTAGGGGTATCAATCTGGGACCTACACTCCGGGGCATCTAACCTTAACTAGGCCTAACACGTGGCCCTAGAATAAACTCAGTTGGACACTGGGAATAACTTTGTGGCTTGGTCTGCGCGCCTCTGAACGCTTGCGTGCATGCGAGACCTCTTTTTATTATCAGGAGTCACATGACTAGCGCGCCCCACGCCCGGGGCGTCAGGGGCGGACCTCCAGGAACATAACAGGCAGGTCCAGGGGATTCAAATAAAGCGCTAATATTAAAATGGGTTTAAAACCCGTTTTATTATAGCTTTTTCTGCTGGTGGCAGGGGTGGCGCTCCCCCGCCCTGCTGGAGCGGCCGCCCCTGTGTAGAGCTGCTCATATCCACAGGCATCATTAAGCATGTTTTCTGAATCAAGCTTTACAACTAGGATTTTTTTGTTGTTGCAGTTTTATATAGAACTTGACCCGAAGTTATCAGAGCGCTTTACATGAGCACCAGTGGCATTACAGACGACACATTCATTTTGTTTGTTGGCACGGGAGAGTAAGTGATTTGCCCAGAATCACAGGATGCCTGAGCCTCCCACCAGACTCGAACTTGGTTCCCCAGGTTCAAAGTCAGCTGCTCTAGCCATTAAGTCACATCCACATTATGTCTATATGTCTCCCCACCGCCTTAACTGAGGGGGTAGAGCCTCCTTCAATAGGATCTATGAATCTTAAGTTACTAATAGTTACTTTTCACCAGTTGATGGAGACCTCCGCCACCAGAGTGAAGCTCTCCCGGTGGGTAAGTATTCCGCTGGAATAGTTAGGGGAACTTTCATAGCAGGTAAAACTTATAAAGTGACAGGAATGGAGGCAGCTTGAAGTGAACTCCGGAGAGGAGGTTGTGCAGAGGGTCATAGAAGCAGAACAGGCAGGAGCTGGCAATGTCAGTTGGAGACCGAGAGAAGAGGGTAGAGTCAAAAGGACCATGACATGAGAGTGAGCAGGGATAATTGAGTTGGAAGACAAAGGAGCAGGGGGATAGGAAGTGGAAACATCAGCAAGGCAGGAGAGAGCTATAAAATGGGTGAGAGCAGTAGGGAAACAGCAGTGGGCGCACAGTGTGATCTCAGGGGGGACTCCTCCGCTATGGTGGAGGAGCGTCGCCCACTGTTTTTAAGCACTGGGAAGCAGAAACATAAAATGATAATAACTTTGCATTATTATCATTTCAGGCTGCGTCCTGCTGCATTGCGGGTGGGTGAGTGGGCGGGGCTGCTCTGCTCTCAGAGCACGCCAGGGGATACGTGGTTTTCCCAATCGTAAGTGTGCAGTGACTGTATGGTCGGTCATCTCGGGCCACCCAAACCAGTCATGTCCACTTTCCCTTGCAAAGAGAACATGCCCACCCCTACAGCCCCTTGCTGAGTGCCGTGTCACAGCACTCAGACCAATAACAATGCTGCATTGCAGCATTGTGATTGGCTATGGGGAGGGAGCCTTGCTGCCCTCTTCCTGTTCCTGTCAGAGATGGAGGCAGGAGAGTAGGAGCAGAGATGATGCGGGACCCGGCCTCAAGATAAGTTTCATTTTTTATTCAGATCCCTAACCCCACCACCCAATGCATCACCCCCCAACCTTCCACGCGCATATAGCCAGTTGCAAACCATGCCCGCTGCCACTGTGTGATCACGAGAGAGAGAGATAGCATCTGGGAAACTCTGTGAATTAGGCTGTGCCAGAAGAGCTGGCAATTATGAGCCATCAGTGGCAGCCTACTGGCAGGACTGAAGTGGAGCAGGGAAGGAGAGCAACGATACCTGAAAGAAGAGAGTGTGAAGGGAGAAGAAAATAGTTGCATGCAGAAGAGTGAGAAGATAGAAGTGTGGTTAGCAATAATGGAGCTGTAAGAGGAGAAGGGGGAAAGATGAGCAGGAAAGGGTCAGCAGGATGATGGGACGGAATTAGGGGGATCTATATAATGCAGTGTGACGAGTGGAGTAATGCAAAATTATTCAGCGACTCTGCAGAATGTGGCAAGGGCCCTCTGAGTCTCCCATTTTGCAGAGATATTTATAAACATGGGGTTCAATGAGAGCCCCCTGTTTGGGGGAAGACTACACTGCAGGAGCAGCACAGGCCTTCAATAGGCTCATGAGTGTGAACAAACAAACAGTGCACTGTAGGTGACTTCCTTGTATTCTGCTGCTCTCCAGGAGCACCACCTTGCATTTGACGGTGAGCCGCAGATGCATGACCCCTTAAGAGACCAATTAGATGGGATACATGGAGCTGCTCAAAAGAGTGCATGCACTTAGAGATGCAACGTAACAAGCACCAGCAGTGGAAGAGGTCTGGATTTTCTTTCACAAATGGAGAGGGGCCACTCCTTCCACCAAAAAGGCTTCCAATGCTGAGTCCTCACAAAGTCACGCCCTCCTTCTTCAATGAACCCCCATGTTGTAGATGCCAGCTAGTTGAAGACAAGTGGGAAGAACTCTGAGGAGTGTGCAGTGGCGGCTCCTCCGATAAGGCGGGGGAACGTCACCCCACTGCTTTTAAGCAGTGCCACAAAAGGAAAAATAAAATGATAATAACTCTAAATTATTATCATTTAGATTTTTCCTTGTTGTGGCTGCTTTGCAGTGGGACGGGGTGGGCTTATCTGCTGACAGAGCAGGGGAGGAGTTGGTTGCTCTCCCTAAAGTGCGCATGAATGTTTTGCCGGCCCTCTTGGGCTGGCCAAACATTTATGCACACTTTGCACGTTCCCCACCAAGGCTGCAGACTGAGCACCAAACTACGGCACTCAGACCAATCATAACGCTTGCATTGCAGAACTCTGATTGGCTTAGGGGAGCCTGGGTGCTTCCTGGGTGCTCGGTTCGAGAGAAGACGATGGCAGGAGCAGCGAGACGCGCAAGGAGGTACTTTTTTTATTCTTTACCCCTCACCTGGCTCTCCCGCCGCCCCCCCACCACCTCCTCCACCCCTCATCCCCTATTTGTGCCAGCCTCCGCTGGCAGAAATAATTTCCACAATTTTGAAGTTGAGGACGTTCGCTGTAAAGATAAAAGCAGTGTTTTCTATTTATTTATTTATGTATTTATGAATTAATTAATGTATTTATTTATTAATTTATTACATACAGCAAAAGCCTATGTATTCTCATACTCCCAGTCCCTCCCTGGGCGGATTTTTAGCATGTGGTAAGTAGATCACCATGCCACCAACACGCAATCGTGCTCTCTGTACGATAGATAAATGCATCTTGTCAATGGATCATCTGTGCTGGTGCAGCACAAAACTCTCTCATGAGAGAAGTACGTGTGCAAGCTGCCTCTGTTCTCAGACTGTGCAATTCGTTTTTAAGTCGAGCCTACCTTGCAAAAAGCCTATTTTGAGCTTAAAATGAGATTACAGGTCAACCATTGCTTACTATCTATGGATTTATTGTCACTCATTTGCTTTCTTCTTATTTATTGGCTTGCCTTCCTATTCTAATTTCTGTTCCTCCACTGCCACATATCCTCTTTACAATCTTTTGCTTTGTTTAACTAGTATCCGTAAACTGCTCACATTAGAGGAACATTTTTTTCTTTTTCATTTAGCACTCCATGAGAGTGCATGTGTTTCATGGTTCTCTTCCTCAGGTGTTGCTTCAGCCCTCAATTACCTCCCTGACGCTAAGTTGGTCCTCACTGCTCCCAACTCGTCTGTAAAAGCACCGCTTGGATATTTTTGCTGGGATATGGTTAAAGAGGAGAGTTTAACAGTTGATTTTGTTTTATCACCTGCATTCCACATATTGCATGAAAGCACACACTTTGGTATACAAAGGCATTAGTGGCACTGGAGATAGGGCCATCTGCTGCACTTATTAGGCTTGCAATTGAGGCAGAAGATGCACTTAGCATGACACTTCTCTTGAAATCCCACAAATCTGCTCCCTTGGCTACTGCAGAGGAGCAAATGGTGGAATCCTGTGAAAAGTAAATTAGGACTTGGCAAGTGTTTGCCTTTATATACTGACACTTCCTTATTCTTTTTAGATTCTGTTCTGAGTTTCCTGAGTGAAACGTTTTTGAAAAATAAACCATGCCATTTATAAAAATTAAAAACATTTAATTTAATGTACAGTTCTGAGCTACCAGCAGATATGTGTTTTCTTTCCCTCTAGGATTTAGTGTTTTTTTTTAAACAATACTTCACAGGAATTTATTGGCAAAGCCTTCAGCTTGGCACTCGCACACTGAAGTTGAGACCTATTGGCTTTGCCAATGTTTGTTTGTTAATGGGTTGGAGCTGTGGCTGTGCGCACTTCCGCTGCAGGATGCCCTGATATGGCAATACTTGGACCAGCAGTTTGTATGCTGACTTCCAAGTTAAAATGTGAGTGTGCGCCTGTGCAAAGTGAGGGTAAGAGGGAAGTCAATAGGAACAGTAACAGAACTTACTGCTAAAAAAACACTATCAGAGACACAAACGCACCAGCCATGTGATCGCCGTAAAATGGAAAAGAAAGAAACCAAGAGGCCATCCGGATATTGTAAAATGAGAAGGGACAATGTGGGCATGATTGAGGAAGAAAGGACCAGCAGAGGAGCAAAGCAGGAAGTAACTGCAGGAGAAAGATAAAAGCAATTCCACCCAGTCCTAGTAGGGTCTATGCAGCCTCCATGGGATGCTCTCCTATACTGCATCTTATATAGATGCAGATTGGCTAGCTACTATAGGCATAGTCACTAGATACTTAAGAACCATTCTTCAGACTACCTGTGGAAGTCAGCCACTTGTCTTAAATAACATGACCTAATGCTCTCAGGGTCTAAACCTTTATGTCTTAACACACCCTAGTGTACTCTTATCATTTTACTTTCTGGTAACATAATATACCCCTTGACTAATCTTGGATGGACCTGAATCAATCAGGTCATCATTTTAACACCAGCAATACAAAGTGGACCACCAACACCATATTCTCATACAAGCAAACCAGCCTCAAGGACTATGAAGATGACGTGGTGGTTTTCAACAACAATAAATACACCCAAAGGGCCCCATTAGGATGGAGGGCGGATTGCCCCCGCCTGGCCGGCAGTGGTCACCGCTGGCCCAGCGCGGTCAATCCGCCCGCAATCCTTGTAGAAGATACCCTGCGCCATAATATTATGGCTGGGGGGTCCGCGGTAGACGGAAAGACCGTCCGCCGCATTGCGACTTGCGACCGGGTGAAAAAGGCTGCAATATGGTGGTGGTGCCTTTTTGACACCGCTAGCCATATTACTATGTGCATTTAGGAATGCCTTTCTGTGGCGGCATTGCCGCCACGGAAAGGCATGTAGAGTCTGCTAGGGGGCCTGTTGCGGGCCCCCAAGGACTCCGGGTGGGTGCACATGGGGGGTACCTATGATACGCCCCCTGCAGTTCCATGCACAACATGGCAGGCCCCGCGCGGTGCCTGCCATGTTGTGCATGGAAGTGCACAACATGCCTCCCTAACATTGTGGTGGGCGGTGCTGAGTGCACCGCCCACCACAATGTTAGGGATGCAGGATGCGCCCGCCACTGTGGCGGGCGCATCCTAATAGCACCCACGGGACCCCCGCACTTATGGCGGGCGGTCCATTTTCACGACGGGATGGCGAGCGGGCAAAGTCCGCCCGTCATCCTAATGGGGCCCTAAGTGTTTCAACACCCAGAATACAACTCGGATATAAAAGGTGTCACTTTTACCACATTTCAATATCTATAACCTCAGGTAAGGAGATTTCAAAGAATTTTCCTTTGCATTTGTCAGACCTGTACCCTGGCATACAAGTGCTATTACATAGCTTAGCCCAAAACTTACCAGCATCACCTCCTTCAACTGTGCGTGCAGGGTGTAGTCTGTCGTCACTGGCCCATGTTATCATATTGCATGGCCCCCCACTCTTTTGCCTTCACAACTGCCTTGGTTGATTGACTGCTCCTGCAAGGGCTTAAGGCAGTGTTTTTAAGTTAAAGATGTCTTCCTGTTGTGCCTTCCCTGACTGGTCTTCCTAGGGCCAAGTAGGGATTACTCCTGATTCTTTACTTTCCATTCACAACCAATCATTTCCTAAATCAACCTAACTAAAATCCTACTGCCAACACTACTACTCCTGGGAGTACCAGATTCCAACTATGTGTGTTGCTGCTGGCCAAGCCCAGATAGACTTCATGGAGTACTTACCCTGTTTGACTTTATCCAGGGCATTTCTGTGTGTTGCTTCACTAATGCTCTGATTTGGCTCCAAATAGCGTTGTCACAGTGTTGATAAATATTGGCATATTGCGAGCATCCACTGCACTTCGCTGCCAATCCCAGATGTAATACTGGGTGTAAGAGTGGTCATTGTTGGGATATGGACGGCATGCAGGGCACTTTGACGCCAACCCCTGATATATACCTTGGTGTAATAGTGGTAGTTGTGGCATATTGGAGGATCTATAGCGCAATGGTACCCATCCCTTGGTACAGTGGTTGAAATTCTTAACACATTGCGGTGATCCATATAATGCGTCACAATGTGGTCTACTATTACTGGAATCCTATCCCTTGCATAATGGTGGTGC
The DNA here is from genome assembly GCF_964263255.1 of Lissotriton vulgaris. Classification (NCBI taxonomy): domain Eukaryota; kingdom Metazoa; phylum Chordata; class Amphibia; order Caudata; family Salamandridae; genus Lissotriton; species Lissotriton vulgaris. The sequence continues at coordinate 1,255,343,232 of NC_141689.1, read as the reverse complement.
ATAATACTGGCAGGTCCGTGCACATTCTAGGATTCTTTGCAAGGTTTTGCCCACACTTGGCAAAAAATATATGCCCATAGCTTAGTGGTGATTATTCTAGGCATTATGGGCATCATCTTTACATAAGAATGGTGGTGGCAATACTTACTATGCAACATGCATCCCTTTCATGTAATGGTCAAAGATATGCATGCAAGGCAAATTTTGCCCTCTGTTGTGTGAGGTTCAAACTTGTATTTACTGAAAATAAAATGTGGGTATTTCAAGAAAAAATGTGAGTGGTTCAGGGAAATTGTATCTTTTTGGGATATTTATTTATCAAAATGAAAAAAAATATATTTACTATGACGATGTGTATATTTCCACTAAGTGGCAAGCGGATACTTGTGCACCAAATTGTTGCAGTTCATCTTGAATTAGAGAGACCTATTGCTGATGGTGGGTGCTTGTTGCCAAAGAACACTTCCTGCTATGCCTTTAATTATATGAGTGGCTACAACATTTATTCATCTCTATTGATTAAGCTTTTTATGATATTATACAAATGGCTATTTGAGCCCTGAGCCTGTATGGTTTGTAGCAGCCGTACTATTAGCCTTAAGGTCTGTCAACCACTCCTGTTTAGTCTGACTCTCTAGGATTTCATGTGATTTTAAAAACAATACTTTACAGGACTATTGGGGCATATTATCAAGCCTGTGCGCTAAAATTATCGCTGCTTTATCGGCCGAAAACGGCCGATAAAGCGGTGATAATGGGCTTGATAATATGCTCTATGGAATTCCAATCGAAGCACATGTTAGATGTGAAGACATCTAACATGGGATTCGATTGGAATTCCACAGAGCATATTATCAAGCCCATTATCGCCGCTTTATCGGCCGTTTTCGGCCGATAAAGCGGCGATAATTTTAGCGCACAGGCTTGATAATATGCCCCTATTTTTTTTCTTTTTTCGCCTATGCCCCATCGTTGTGCTAGTGCCGTGTAAATAAGTGGTGTGAGTAGGTTGTCCACCTATGGGGAACGGGTCCAGCTGCTTGACATCCTAGCTAAGAAGCGGCCCATCCTGCCGTTTACACTAATTTTGATCAAATCTATAGTCAGTCCTCAGGCACGTTAATAACTCACGTCATTGCAGTACACATGTATAAAATAAAATGTTAAAACTGAATGGTAAAATCCCTATCGAAACCTGGAAAGTAACAGGCAGCTCTCTCTTTGAGAAATTTTGGAGAATAGACAGTTGAATCCAAAGCATAAAGTGGTGGTGAGTGTTCGAGAAGCAGCGTCTAAATTTGTTGGAATCGAGTTACTCCCTGGTAAGAGCCCGGCCTTCCAATGGACGTCCTAGATGGAAAGTGGCCCTAATGCTGTGAACTCCACGTTGGGCAAATCAATTGACTGTCCTCAGATATGTTAATGATCGCAAGATGACCCAAGTTGGTTAACATACAGTCGAAGTGAGAGAACTTTAAATCGGGTCAAGCGGTGGAGTGGTTTGGTTTGAACTCGATAAAATGCGACAAAACAGTTGCTGCAGCAGAACCGTCGTAACAATATCATGACTGTTCCAGCTGCTTATATGCATGAGTAAGGGACCTAACTGCCTTGCAGAATATTTGGATGGATTTCCAATGTCCAATCAATCAATCAGGCATTTGTAGAGCGCACTACGTGTGATCATTGCCGGACAGCAGGGTCTAAGTTGAAGACAGGGCCGGTTCTAAGATTTGCGAGGCCCTGGGCTTAAAGGGAATGTGCGAGGCCCCTCTAATGTAGATAAGTGGCCCCTTGCAAGGAGACCATTCACAGACACTGTGGGAGGCCCATTCTCCATCATTTTGTCGCCCCCCACAGTTTTAACTTGGAGCCCACAAGCATTTCTCACACCTTCAGTCCGATAGGTGTGAGAATTGCTTGTGGGCTAAAAGTTAAAACTATGGGGCGCCAAAATGATGGACAATGGGCCTCCCACAGTATCTGTGAATGGGTCTCTTTGCATTTGAAGGGAGTGTCTCCCTCCCTTATGTATCCAGATACCATCCCTGAGAGGCCAAGGGAGAGGGGCCCCTCCATTTCAAAGAAAGGTGACACCTTTCTTTGAAATGGATCGCCAGAGGCCAGACAGGACACATCACCAATGCGTGGCCCCATGCTGGTGCGAGGCCCTGGGCAGCTGCCCACGCTACCCATGCCTAGCGCCGACCCTGCTTGAAGAGCTCTTAAAACTGGTCATAAGAGTTTTCGCCTAAGAGCTAAAAGGGCCAGGCACATGCAGACTTTATTGAGAATATCCTCATAAGCGGCAGTGACTGTTGAGCCAGGACTGGTTTCAAGTAGGGACCAAGCCCTTTGATGCAAAAAAGCAAATGTGGATTAGCAGCAGAATATATTTTCTGGCCACTGAGAAATGAGAAGTCAGATATGGCTGTGGGCTCCAGGCAGCATATGATGGCAAAACTGCCCACGAATGACATTTGTGGGCAAGCTTTGTCTTGTCTGGAGTTGGTGATAAGAGCTTGCCAGCTTTGTTGGTAACTCATTTAAAGCAGGAAGTTCAATCATTGTATTTCAGGCTTTTGCTAGTTTCAAAGCGTGAGTGGATTGTTGTAAAACAGTGTGTCACGAGGCCTTGCCATGGGGCTGCTGCTTTCCAATTTACAGCCGGCACAAACAAGCAACTGGGTCGAGGAGGAGGGGGGGGGGGGGCTGATTTACGCCTCCAACACAGTTTGACAAGGGCCCTGTTCCTTACTGGACCCAGGTGTGAAAGGCCTAACTTTAGTCTGAGTGGGAATTGTGAGGCATACTGTAGTAAGGTGAATCATTTTTTGAAAAGGGTCGAATGAAGTGAGTTTAATGTAGACACATCATTCCTCTTCAACAATACAGAGCTGTAAGTCATCAATGGCAAGAACTTTGTGCTGATAACCTGCAACAAGTGGTGGGTTGAGGTGTTGCATTTCTTTTTTTTTTAATGTATTGAATGCAAACAAGATGTTGTTTGCCGTGGGTCGCCTGGATACGAGGTGCTCTTTGAAATTTAGATAAGAGTCCATACAGACACCGAGATACTTATAGGATTTGGCGAGTTCTAGGGCTTGGTTGTCTGCCCACCAGGTAAAAGAGGGCTTTGTTTTGGAGAAGGAACTCGAAAAGCAGAGAAGCTTTTATTTTGTTTTCTTTCAGCATTTCAAGCGCAGGGTTTGAATATATCCAATCAATTGATTGATTAGGCACTGCAAGCCAATCGGTATTTGGCTTAGCCAGACTATTTAATCAGCACATTGGTGGTATTGTTGTTGTTCCTGGGCATGCTTGGGGGCATCGCTCACAACTTGCACCAGATGACTGTCAAGGTCGGTTATGTAGATGTTAAATAGGCAGGGTGCCATAACGCACCCCTTTTTCAGACCTGTAGTTCTCCTTCCATCGCTGACCTTGATTTGTATCCAGGTGTGAGTGTAAGTGGATAATCAGATCCTGTAATTTTGGTGCCCCCCCCCCTCCCCCCAGTGGGCCGTTTTTCCCAACAGACACCACTCGGACCTTGTCAAAGTCTGACTTCAGATCAACGAATCAGGCAAAGAGTTTGTTGGTTTTTGCTTTTGCATTTTCTGCAAGAAGAGTGACTGCCAGAAAGTTTGTTATACTCATACCTGCTCAGAAGCCTGTCTGTGTTTTTGGAATGATGTTTGCCTTGTTGACCCAGGCCTCCAGATCTAACAGCAGTTTTGAGACATACATCTTTGCTTCCACATCAATGAGGGGGATTAGTCTGTAATTTAAAGGATTTTGGTTTGCACCTGATTTTTAGATTGAATGGAGTATATTACCATGCCAGGAATCTGGAATTTATCTTGTGAGAAATGCATAGTTTAACAATTTTGTTAAGTGAGTGGCCCAAAATGAGGAATCTTTTCTAAAAATAGCGGTTGGAAGGCCTTTGGGCCCTGGTGACACCTTGAGCCTAAGCCTTTTCAGAATTCGTACTGCCTGTAAATTATTCAACATGGGGCAAGGAGCCTCTGGTGGTGGTGATAGACGCTGAGAATTAGAGAGCTTGAAGGTGTTATACTTAGGGGAATTGGGCTAGTAAGATTCTACTTATGGCCTCAAAGGCTGATCAGGTTCATCTGAGGCATAGACTGTGGCTATGTACATAGAGCAGACAGCCTTAGTGATGTCAGCGTTATGATGTCGATGGGTTCCAATTTGCTAATTTGTTGATTTCGGCCAAAAACAATTTTCAGTGTTTTGTTTGCTCATGTGGAGCAATTTGGTCCAAACGCCCATCAGGTATTAGATTTTACCGTCCATATGGCTCTTTATAGACCTGCCCCATGGCAATGATTTTGGTTCTAGTTTCTTTGTTGGGCTGTGGCTCCAACGTGATTGCCAATCTGATCTCCTTCTTGAGCTGCCTTTTCATTAGCAGCAATTGTGGTAAGAACCATTCTTTCCCACACTGGTCCACGGGCTAGCTTGGGAAAGTGTTTAGTTGGAAATGCAGCCATATGACAGTTAATAAAGCCCTTCAAGGCCTGTGTAGGAGATCAAGGGGTGGTCACGCTCAACAGCTATTTTTCCAGGTGGAAGATGGCAAATTCCATGATCCTTGCTACCGCAGGGTCTTTCCATATGAGACACCTCAAATTGAAAGTCTGGGGGTACGAAAATAGTCCAGTTGCCACTGGGACCCTTGGCGGGCTAATCTTTAACACAAAGGTTTAGGGAAAGTAGTCGCTCTCCACTCTGGGGTTTTTGGATGAGGTTGCTGGTCCTCGGAAATAACTCAGCATCTACCAAGGTGTAATCAAGGGTGGAGTTTGATCGGTGTGACAATCTGTTATACGCTGCTGGTTGATCCTGGAGAAAGCGCCCTTTTAGCGTATAACGAACCAAGGTTTTGGGCACCCTGATGCCCACCTTACCAGGCTGGTCTGTTATGATGTGGCTATAAATTGTCTTTGGAGGTTCCTTCTGGGCCTGCGGAGTTTGTTGGAAAGTCTTATCATGTGAACCTTGTTATAAATGCATATTGAAGTCTTCAGGCAACAGTCTTTGAGCTTGTGGGTGGATAGATTGGAGGATTTTAAGCAGGTCAATCAAGGTCTAAATCTTTTTAGAATTACTCTTAATTCCTAGGTGGGTATATACATTTAGAATTAGTAATGTGACCCGCTGCTCTTGAGAAGGAGGGAAGGAGAGTTTGACACTTTGGATCCAGAGTAAACCCAGATCTAAATGTTCTTGGTCCCACAGAAAGTCAGTGGCGAGATAAAGCGAAAGCCCCTCCTTTTGCCCTTTCTGGCCTGCATGCTTTTCTAGCTATGTTGTGCCAGTCTTTGAAGCCAACTAGCAGTGTCAATGTCTGTAACCAGGCTTCCTGCAGCAGTCAAAGTCACGTAAGAAAGTTGTGAATGTACTCTCTCTCATCTTGCTGCTGAGACCTGTAAGAAAGGGGATCTCCGGGGGGGAGGCAGAGGTTGTCTGGCCGACGACCCTAAGACCCACCTCTCCGTCTAGAACTGGCTGAGCGAAGTCGAGGGGCCTCCTGGTGAGGTTCCTCTCCTAGGATCGTACAGGCGAGCAATCACACCACTACAGATGGACACCACACAAGGATAAATTCTCAACGTCTTTATCAGTAATCAAAAGCAGGTTATCTCTACGATACAGGTACAAATGGATCGAGGGATCCTAAAGGTCTTGGTAACTGCGGGAAGGAGGTAGCGGGACAGTCTCGGTACCAGCCTGGTACAGGGATACCCTACGCTCAGCTCTCAATCCTCGAGCTGGGGGGTCTCCAAAGATGGTTTCATCGAGGTTGGGCCGCGGCAGCGCCAGCAGGGCTCCGAAGGTGGTTGCAGCGAGGTTGGGCCGCAGCAGCGCCAGCAGGGCTCCAAAGGTGGTTTCAGCGAGGTTGGACCGCGGCAGCGCCAGCAGGGCTCCAAAGTTGGTTACAGGTTCCAAGTAGGTGAGTTCTTCTCGGGGTCTCTCGACTCCAGGATACAACTACCGACCCATTCCAGGGCTGCCCCAGATATAGGTCTGGAGTCCTTTGATGTCCGGACCCTCGCACCTGGGGGTCAGAGGGGCCGGGATGAGAGTGTCCAGACACACAGCATGAGGGCGGAGCCAGCGCACAGGGAGGCCGGAGGGCGATCGAAACCAGGCGTCCGGGGACGGCTGCAGGGCCATCAAAACTCCTCTCCTCCTTGATCCGTCAAGTGGCCGCTTTACCCCCTGGTCGGATCTTGGTGCCTCGATGTCGGGGCTTAGCTGGGGCCGCGGCCGAGGTCGGGCCGAGGCCACGGGGCCCAGACGAGGAAGGCCCAAGATGGCGTCGGGGCCTGAGAGGGTAGCCCGGGATAGGGACCGGGCCAGCAGCGTGGGGCGAGTAGGGGTCGCCATGTTCGGGTGGGGGAGAGCCGGTGGTTGCCAGGGGTGGCGGCTCTCGAGAATGTCAGAGGGGGTATTTTCAGCCCGAGGGGCAGGGGTCGATGTCGTCCAGGGCCCACCATTCAGGAGGAGTGGGGCCACGCCACGAGGCCGGTTCCAACACACGTCCCCCCCAGCTGAAGGCAGGGAGAGTCACCCATCTTCATGGGTGTTCTCCTCGCCGAGGCGGATGAAGCGGGACAGGCCGTCAACGTTGGCGTGGTCGCTGCCGGGGCGATGCTCCACAGTGAAATCCATCCCTTGTAGGGAGATGGACCATCGTAGCAGCTTCGGGTTCTCTCCTCGCATCTGCATCAGCCACCGCAGGGGCCGGTGGTCAGTTTGCACCCGGAAATGGGTGCCGAAGAGGTAAGGTCGGAGTTTCTTGAGGGCCCACACCACGGCGAAGGCTTCTCGCTAAATGGTGCTCCAGCGCTGCTTTCGGGCCAGCAGACGCCGGCTGATGAAGGCCACCGGCTGATCAATTCCTTCGGCGTTGATCTGGGACAGGACTGCCCCGACACCATGCTCGGAGGCATCTGTTTGAACTACGAATTCCCGGCTGTAATCGGGGGCTTGGAGCCCGGGGCGGTACACATCGCTGTCTTTAGGGTCTCAAATGCGGTCTGACACTCGGGTGTCCAGTGTACCTTCTGTGGCTGCTTCTTGGAAGTGAGTTCAGTGAGGGGCCCCACAATGCTACCATAATTCTTTACAAAGCGCCGGTAATACCCAGTGAGCCCCAGAAAGGCTCGGACCGCTGTCTGGGTGACCGGGGGCTCCCAGGCCAGGATGGCGTTGATCTTGGGTTGGAGGGGGGCCACCTGGCCGCTCCCCACTTGGTGTCCCAGATAGGTCATGGAACCTTGGCCGATCTGGCATTTGCTTGCTTTTATTGTCAATCCGGCCCGGCGGAGGGCCGCCAGGACCTCCCGGAGGTGTTGGAGGTACTCAGCCCAGTGGAGGCTGTACACCGCGATATCGTCCAGGTATGCGGCGCTGAACTCTTCGAGCCCCGCCAGCACCTTATTCACCAGTCTCTGGAATGTTGCGTGGGCGTTTTTCATGCCGAAGGGCATTACCCTGAAGTGGTAGTGGCCGTCGGGGGTTGAGAAAGCGGAGCGCTCTTGGGTGCCTGGTGTGAGTCCGATCTGCCAGTAGCCGGAGGTTAGGTCGAAGGTGCTCAGGTAGCGGGCCTCCACCCAGGCGGTCAATCAGTTCATCAGCCCGGGGAATGGGGTGGGCGTCCGTCCGGGTGACGGCGTTCAATCCCCGGTAGTCTACACAAAACCTTAGTTCGGGAGCAGTGCCAGGGGCGGCGGCCTTGGGGACCAGGACGACAGGGCTGGCCCACGGACTGTCCGAGGGTTCGACCACCCCCAGAGCCAGCATCTTGGACACTTCTGATTGAATGCAGGTCCGAACTCGATCAGGAACTCGGTAGGCCCGGTGCCTCACAGGCGGGCTGTCCCCGGTGTCAACATCGTGGACGCACCACGGGGTGACTCCGGGGGTGAGAGAAAACAAGTCTGCAAATTGTCCCAACAGCTCTTGGCAGTCTCAGTGTTGTTCTGGGGTTAGGGCGGAGGAGAGGTTGACTCCCTCCACGGAGCTGTCTTTTTCAGTGGCGTTCAGGAGGTCCGGTAGGAGCTCGGAGTCGTCTTCGGCCCCACTGTCTATAGCCATCAGGAGGCTAAGTTCCGATCGGACAAAGTGAGGTTTGAGCCGGTTGGCTTGGAGGACCCGGAGGGGGTTCCTGGGGGACTCCATGTCCACCAGGTATGTGACGGGCTCTTGCGCCCCACCACTTTGAAGGGCCCAGTCCACTTGTCCTGGAGGGCACATGGTTCAACCGGGGACATGACCCAGACCTGTTGGCCCGGCTCGAACTCAATAGAAGAGGCGTTTTGATCAAACCAGCGTTTCATTTCTTCTTGGCTGGCCTCGAGGTTGTTTTTGGCAAGTTCTCGGAACCGCCGAGTCTGGTTTCGGAGGGTCAGGAGGTATTGGTATACATCGGGGGGAGCATCTTGGGCGGCCACCTCCCAGCCTTCTTTGACCAGGCTTAGGGGACCCCGGGCGGGGTGCCCGTACAACAACTCGAAGGGGCTGAACCCCAGGGACTTCTGAGGGACTTCCCGATAGGCGAAGAGGAGGCAGGGCAGCAACACGTCCCACTGGCGTCGTAAGGGCTCTTCCAGGCCCATGATCATCCCTTTGAGGGTCCGATTGAAGTGTTCCACGAGTCCGTTCCCTTGGGGTTGGTAGGGGGTCATACATTTGTACGTGACCCCACATTGTTGCCACAGGGACTTCATGTAGCGGGAAATGAAGTTCTTACCCCGGTCACTGACAACCTCTCGGGGGAAGCCCAACCGGGAGAAGATCCCCATCAGCGCCCGGCCCACCACGGGAGCAGTCACGGTCCGGAGAGGGATGGCTTCGGGATAACGGGTGGCATGGTCCACCAAGACGAGCATGAAACGGTGACCTTGAGATGTTCGGGGCTCCAGTGGTCCCACGATGTCGATCCCCACCCGCTCGAAGGGAGTGTTGATGACTGGGAACGGTTGTAGGGGGACCCTTGAGATTTCCGCCGCTCTTCCCGCTGACTTGACAGGTGGGGAAAGTCCGGCAGTGATTGCTTACATCGTTCCTCATCTTGGGCCAGTAGAAATGGGTCACCAGGCGGCTGTACGTCTTATCCTGCCCCAGGTGCCCGGCGAGGGGCACATCATGTGCCAAATTCAGGAGGAAGTCTCTGAACCGGAGGGGGACCACCAAAACACGGCTGGCCCCCAGCTCGGCAATCTTTTGTTCACTGTAAAGGAGATCGTTGTCCCAATAGACCCAGTGGGCCCCTGAGGGGTCTCCGGTGCTTTGAGCGGTGGCTTGTCGTCGGATCCCCTCGAGGGAGGGACATGTTTTCTGTGCTTGACGGAACTGTTCTCGTGTGGGGCCACCTTCTTGGCACCATTGGGCCAGTTCCGGGAGGTTGCTGAGTGGGGCAATTTCTTCGCGGTTGGATCCCTGTGGACCGGGCTCAGGGTCGGTGTCTTCGGAGGTGACGGGCGGTGGAGGCTCAGGCCACTCTGGTTCTTCGCTTGGGGTGGCGGCTCGGGCGGCCATGGAACGGGTGGTCGCGCAGACCCACTCAGGGAGGCCTAGCATCCCCAGATGTTCTCTCCAGGTCGTTCCCAAGGAGGCAGTCTACCGGGGCATCGTCCCGGACGGTCACCTTCAGCATGCCCGACACTCCCCCCCAGTCAAAGGGGATGCGGGCCATCTGGCACAGGCTCTCGGAATTGTCCGCGGACCGCACAGGGCACAGTACATTGGGCAGGATTTGGTCCGGGGTCACCAGGTGACCACGGACGGCCGTCATGCTGGCTCCCGTGTAGCGGAGGGCTTCGGCCTGGTGTCCATTGATGGTGATCCACTGACTGTACTTCTGAGTGTTGGCCGGGATTGGGGCCCGGGGGACCATGTCTCTTTCCCCCAGACATACCAGGGACATGGTGGCGGGCTCCCACTCGGTCTGGTCTAGGTCACAGTCCTCTTCTTCGCCGCTCTCTTCTTCCAGGGAGGCGGCGGCGATGTGGCGGTTGGGCGGACCGGTGGTGCTGGATCGCTGGTTCATTGGGCAGTTGGGGTCATTGGCATAGTGACTGGGTCGCAGGCATCTGTGGCAGGTAACGTTCGTGCGGGCCCCCGGCCGTGCTGGGGGGGTCCCTTGTCTGGCAAGGGATGGCGAAGTGTGGGTTGGGGAAGATGCCGCTGGGGAGTCTTGGCTCCTGTTCTGGCCTCCTCCGCCGCCTCGTGGACGGTGGGACCCCTGGGAAGCTCGGCCGAAGTCTCCCATCGAGTTCCGGGGGACCCGGGTGCACTCCCATCGATCGGCTTCGATGGCGAGTTTAGGTGGCTCGGTTAGTTTGCTGTCGAGGGGATGCTGTCTAAGTTCGACAAAACAGTTGTTGGAGAGGTGTTCCCATACAATGAGGTTGAACAGCTGCTCGTAGGTGGTGACTTGGCTGCCTTTGATCCACCCCTCTAAGGCTCTACTATAGAAGTTCACATACTCCACCCAGGTAGTACCGGGGATTCTCTTGCAGTCTCCGAATCGCTGCCGGTACATCTCGGGGGTGAGTCCATAGCGAGTAAGGAGGGCGGCTTTCATGTGTTTGTAAGAGGTCATCTCGGCATCGGGGAGCTGTAGTAGGGCGTCTCTCCTCTCGTTGATGAACCTCCCCCACAACCCGGCATCCCAGTCTTTTTGCGGCACCCGGTGCGAGGTCATGGCTACCTTGTAGGCCTTGAACCATTGTTGGATGTCATCGTTTTTATAGTATTCTCTGACAACATCTTTGGGGATGTGGACCTTCGTGTCCGCAGAAGGAGGTGGGCTTTGGTTCCCGGAGGCGCTGGTTTCCCTGTTTTTAGCCTTGATCTCAAGTTCCTTTAAACCACGCTTGTGCTCGTACGTGAGCTTCTTCTCCTCTAAGTCCCTCTGCCTTCGTTTCTCCTCCAGGTCTCCTTGCAGCCGTAGTTGCTCGAGGGCTATCTTTTTCTCGGCCAGTTGTAGTTCTCCATCTAGGCGGAGTTGGGCCAGCTCCAATTCGTGGAGCCGGCTCCTTTCTCGCTCTCAGGCGTCTTCGTGGGAGAGGCCCGTGTTTCTTCCCTCCGCTGGGGTTGCGATGGTTTCCGGGTGCATATCTGAGATTGTGATGTCTTCGTTCTGGGGTGGCGTCGCTCCTGTCTCTACCCATGTTTGCAGGGATTAGTGTTTAGCCCAGTGGTAGCGATACCCAGGTCCTTGCAGAATTGTTTCAGTTCTTTGTGGTTATAGTCTTCCAACTGTTCCATCTGAAACTCTGCGGTCGGTCTCGTTTCCTTGGTAGTCATGGTCGTAGTGTGTTTCTGTCAGTAGTGGGCGAGTCACTCTCTGTACAATCTGTGTCGGCTCGGATCGCACCGCCTGCCACCAATGTTAGAAAGGGGATCTCCGGGGGGGGAGGCAGAGGTTGTCTGGCCGACCACTCTAAGACCCACCTCTCCGTCTAGAACTGGCCGAGCGAAGTTGAGGGGCCTCCTGGTGAGGATCGTACAGGCGAGCAATCACACCACTACAGATGGACACCACACAAGGATAAATTCTCAACGTCTTTATCAGTAAACAAAAGCAGGTTATCTCTACGATACAGGTACAAATGGATTGAGGGATCCTAAAGGTCTTGGTAACTGCAGGAAGGGGGTAGCGGAACAGTCTCGGTACCAGCCTGGCACAGGGATACCCTACGCTCAGCTCTCAATCCTCGAGCTGGGGGAGTTCCTCGGGGTCAGGCCGCGGCAGCGCCAGCAGGGCTCAAAAGGTGGTTTCAGTGAGGTTGGGCCGCGGCAGCGCCAGCAGGGCTCCAAAGATGGTTTCAGCAAGGTTGGGCCGCGGCAGCGCCAGCAGTGCTCCAAAGATGGTTTCAGCGAGGTTGGGCCGCGGCAGCGCCAGCAGGGCTCCGAAGGTGGTTGCAGCGAGGTTGGGCCGCGGCAGTGCCAGCAGGGCTCCAAAGGTGGTTACAGGTTCCAAGTAGGTGAGTTCTTCTCGGGGTCTCTCGACTCCAGGATACAACTACCGACCCATTCCACCGATGCCCCAGATATAGGTCTGGAGTCATCGAAACTCCTCTCCTCCTTGATCCGTCAAGTGGCCGCTTTACCCCCTGGTCGGATCTTGGTGCCACGATGTCGGGGCTTAGCTGGGGCGCGGCTGAGGTCGGGCCGAGGCCACGGGGCCCAGACGGGGAAGGCCCAAGATGGCGTCGGGCCTGAGAGGGTAGCCCGGGATAGGGACCGGGCCAGCAGCGTGGGGCGAGTAGGGGTCGCCATGTTCGGGTGGGGGAGAGCCGGTGGTTGCCAGGGGTGGCGGCTCTCGAGAATGTCAGAGGGGGTATCTTCAGCCCGAGGGGCAGGGGTCGATGTTGTCCAGGGCCCACCATGCAGGAGGAGTGGGGCCACGCCACGAGGCCAGTTCCAACAAGACCCTTCACATACCATGTGCAAAATTCTAATGGTTGGGCCGTGATGGAGACTATTTGCTGTTGAACTCATGCATCCCTTGAGTCCCTGGGCTACAGCTTTGGCTGCTGGACTCCGGACTTTACTATTAGTGATAATCCTAAGGTGCCTGATTGTTGGATTCTTGTGATTTGTAAGCCCTCCCCGGCTACAGCTGGGTGAACGAAGCCAATTGCTCCCCTTAACATCCAGTGCTTTGCGCTAAATCTCTCCTGCGGCGCAGGCGGTGCCAGGACCAGAAGGCTTGGTAGCGTGCGGGTTCTGATTTCCTCATGTCGATACCCCTTGATGAAAATTGCTCCCTTGCTTCCAAGCCTTCGGTGTGATAACTGTGTCCGACCAGGTAATGATGGTTATTTACTTTCTAGGTATTGACAGACTGGGTTTAATTTCAATTGATTCTATGTTGTTGGGATTATATCATTCAAGGCTTGTAAAGCACTTGTCAGCTTTAATATCACACTCCTGTTTAGGATGTCATGCTGACCTCTGGTTTTATAACGGGGTATCAGCTCCAGTGTTACCATGTACTACACATAGCCGCCTACGCTTTGTGGTCTTTATGTGCAGAAGTTTGTGATTTCAGTTTGATGGTGGCGCCACAGCACCACTATTCAGGGGTTGCTATGGCTTTGAGGGTACAACAAGAGGATTATAATGGTGCTGCGGCATCACACGGTTTGTGGGCCCAGCTGGAAGGGGCTTGTAGGGGGAGTAACTGCAGCGGCTTTGAGGGCATTTCGAGTTTGGAGCCGTGCTGTGTGGCTTACATGGCAGTGCTGTGCAGGCCTTGCGGAAGTGATTGGAGCTCCTCCTAACTCATTGTCGGTTCGGCATCAGTGTCCTCACTCACACTATTCGCACAAGAACCTCTTGCCCCATATTGCGGGGTTGATATTACTCCAGAGAGCTGGGCACAGTAGCACAAGTCCAGAAGAAATCACCGAAGACCGGACATGTGCGCTGAGATCCCCCAAGCTCCTTTCCTGGGCCTGTGATGGTGAAGATGACAGTCTGTGAGCTGAGAAGAAGAAGGTCTATGAGTTGTCTGTGAACTGAGAAGATAAAGGTCTGAGACCTGAGAAGAAGAAGGTCTGTGAGCTGTCTTTGACCTGAGAAGATGAAGGTCTGTGAGCTGAGAAGATGAAAGTCTGTGAGCTGAGAAGATGAAAGTCTGTGAGCTGAGAAGATGAAAGTCTGTGAGCTGAGAAGATGAAGGTCTGTGAGCTGAGAAGATGAAGGTCTATGAGCTGAGAAGATGAAAGTCTGTGAGCTGAGTAGATGAAAGTGACCGCACAGACAGAGGATCCTCTCACCTCTACAGCTGCTTGGGGAAAGAAAAACTGATTGTGTCCCAACGGCTCAAAAAATCTTGCATCAACCACTGCTTACAATCGGCCTCTTTATTCAGGCGGATGTTGTGTAGCATCCTACCCTTTGATTAGCTTAGTAGAGAAGTGGTGGGTTCATGGCTCAAGTCATGTATGTTGGAGTCTGAAACAACCAACGAGGTGCCACATTATGGGAATGGCACAGTGGGCAGGTCACACCTTTAAGAAGGTGCAGCAGACGAAGACCAGGAAAGGGCGCACTATCAGGGCACAAGTCCTATAAAAAGAAGTGGGGGGACTGACAATATTCAAATGACCTAATGACGTCACATGCTGAGCGTGTCCCGGTGTCTGAAAATTACACCGGGACACGTTCAGCATGTTTCTGTGGGGGCCAGCTTTTTGGCAGGGGGGACGGCGTCCACCCTGTGAAAAGAGTGGGGGGACGCCGTGTACCTGAGTGTACCCAAGACTCGAGCCCTGAGCACGATTCAATCAATGCTCTTCAGACCTGTATCCTGTTTGGGGTGGAATTGCGGGCCGGGCTTTGCTCCACTGCTTTTTTTGGCCGGACGTGGCTCCGCTGAGTCCCCAATAAAGAACAAGAAGAGTTGGAGGGTCTGTGAAGCAAAGTGCCGAGTCTATAAGGTCCTCATTGAAAGCTACACATTTGGATTGCACTGAACCAGACCAAAGTGGTCACTAGACACTAGGTGTACAGTAGATATCCTATCAGCCCACCCACTTGGCGGAGCCTCGTCATGTAGGACGTCTAGAACCAAGTTGGTGTGTCCAAGCCTAGATGAATTGGCTAGACAGCACACAATTATGGCTCATACAATAGAAGTGTCCACGCCACTGGGCGGTGCTGGTACAGTGCAGTGCAAAAAGAAAAAGTGAGTGAGTGATATTAAAATGACGGTCAAGGCAAAAGAAAAACTTTTTATTAGTATTCACCTGGACGTCTGATTAAAAAGAGATGCATGACAGTGTGACAAGATCACTGTCTACTTTGCTGTGTGGTGAAATAGGCCAACATGTTTCTGCCAATAGGTGAAACTACACTGGCATTCTTCAGGGCCACTTATATGGAATGTTGCTACTGCAAAGATATACTCTAATAGTTGTGTAAAACAGTGAAGATGACAGACCAGAAATTTCAGACTGTCAAAATAATAGTGTGGTCTCTAGGACCATCCTACCGTATCCTCTTGAACCAATTGTTGATAGAGGATGCAGTCCTGTAAACAAAAACAGAAGGACAAAAACTATTTTGTGTTCTTAGAACGTAACAAACTTACAGGAGCAGTTAACCCCAACCAGGGTTACATTCCTATAACATGAGGACCTAAACAAGACTTAGCAAGGCCAGTCCAAATTAGAACGGCCACTTAATTAATTACAGGTTGCACTTAGAATAAACCACAGAAAATATCTGAATACAAAAAATGAAAAAAAATGAAAAGGACTTACCCAGCAATGTGTGGGAGTCAAGCCTCACCTCACCCGGCAACGGCTCGGAGAATGAGGCCCCGCTCTATGCACAAACATAAATAAGTAAACATGTAAACCGGAGCGACTAGAAAGATCTGGTAAGTATCCTTAGTCAGTACTATGTCTCAAAAAGTTTGCGCATATAAACAACTGGTTGTTAGTTGCCCACAGTGATCACAGTCCCATGGAGAACAGTAAAAGGGGGGAAGGCATAGGTGCTGGTTGGACTAGTGAAGATGCTGACTAACAGGGCAAATAATGTGTACATACCACTATTTACCCAAGATGTTGATTAACTTAGTAAATACCCACATCAAACATACAGATGCCAGTTATAAATGTACTGTAGCACTTGGACATGGGAACGGAAGATTGGTTCAGCTGACTCTCTATTGCAGCTTGTTCTTAAGAGAGAGTGCAGCCTCTGGCTAAATTGATGAGGCAACACGACCTCAGACACTAAAGTTTCAAAGGTACAGGCGAGGCAGAAATTCGATGTTGACCTATCAAGCCTTTTAGTTTGTTACTGCAATGTCAATCAAAAACCATTCATTATCCTCACCACGCATCAAAGAAACAAGGTTTAGGCTAATTTAAACAAAACGCGTCGTAACAACTCACCTCTCTGTCGGTACCTCTCGGCTAAAACCAAAGCCGAAGGGGAGGCATCTAGGAGAGGTGAGAGGCGCGTTATATACCCTCTCTGATTGGTGGAAATTGATGTTAATGATGTACAGCTGCTCGGCTAATGCCGGCAGTGTGATCCGCAAATTACTGTAACAGCGCATGCGCGCCGATGAGCCACATCTTGTCGCGATGTGGTCGAGAACCGGGGCATGCGCGAAGGGATTATGGGCGCGCCTATGGTTTATGATGTGTGTTTGCGTTTTTGCGCATGCTCAGATCGCTGCAATTCCGCATGTTCCGAAACAGCAACATTGCAGAAACGGAGCACGCCCACGTTCATATGAAAGGGCATACATGCAGCGGAAGAACTCAACGGGCGCTGTAGAGTTCGTTGTGCGCCTGAGTTACAATGCTGTCAAGGTGTTAAAATATCATTATTGAGGTGTAGAGGAGGACGAATCCGAGCCTTAGGAAATGTACACAGAACATGACGGTGATGGGTACTACAAAAGTTGTAAGTGAACAACAGAGAATGTGTACTAGCCACCATGAGATATAAGATCATGATCCATATAAACCGGGTGGGCAATGCATTGGGCTTGAGGAGAATAGGACCAAATCAAATATATGTTCTACCTATATTAGTCCATTCTAAAGATAGGGGAGATATTGATGATTTCTAACATAGGCTGTACATTGTGTGGTTACTTGGGAGAACCTGAATGGTGTTGAGTCAGCAAACCTGTTAGGGCGAGGCATAGAGTACTAAAAGTTGACAATGCATAATGGTCAGTGCTCTGGGGCGAATACCAGCTGGTCATATGGATACCCATGGGATGTTATCATTCAACCCTGACACATCGGTTTTCAATTTAAAAATCCAATGTTGTTCCTTGATGAACAGAAACCGTGAGACATCTGTGATGTGTGCTGGGATGAAGGGTTGTTCTAGGACCACCCACCTCAAGTCATCTGCTTTATGCTTCTTGGTTAGAAAGTGGTTCGTAAGGCAGGTAGATTGTTTGCTACAACGTATCGTGCTCTTGTGTTCACTGATACGCATCTTGACTATCCTGGTAGTGTGTCCAATATATGCCAGACCACAGGGGCATGTGATCATGTAGATCACTTTCTCCGAGTTGCAGCTCGTGTGGTTGATCAACTTCCATGGTCTGGATGTACCGATGTCAATGGAAAGGGTCTTCTGAGTCTGTGGGCACACACTGCAACCGCCACACGGGTAGTGCCCCCGGACCGGGGTAGTGTTCCAGATGGTATCAAGAGTAATAGTAGTGTCTCTCCTCTGTGTCTTAGGTCTAGTGTGAACCAGGCTATCTCTGATACTTGGCCCTCTTTTGAAAGCGAACAACGGCCTGGGTATTGCACCGGATGCTGTATTGAGGATCTTCCAGTGCTTCAGTACCGTTTTTTTGACCACATTGGATAGGGTACTGAACGTATGCACCATTGTAATCCTATCCGACGGTGTCTTACTTTGTTGGTGTTCAATCAATGCCTCTTGGTTGTTGTTAAATGCTCTTTTATGCGCCCGACGTATCAAATGATTCGGATAGTGACGTTCCTTCAGATTTAGCGATAGTTCTTTCGCATGTTGTTCGTACAAGATGTTTGAGGAACAATTTCTCCGAACCCTCAGAAATTGGCCCACTGGTAAGTTGTCACGTGTCCGCTGAGTCCCCCCCTGTGAGAACTGTATCCTGTTTGGGGTGGAATTGCGGGCCAGGCTTTGCTCCACTGCTTTTCTTGGCCGGGTTTGGCACTGCTGAGTCCCCCCCCCCCCTGTGAGACCTGTATCCCGCATCCTGCTTGAGGCTGAATTCCGGGCCGGGCTTTGCTTTGCCGCTTTGCTTGGCCGGACTTGGCTCCACTGAGTCCCCCTCTGCGAGACCTGTATCCTGCTTCCTGCTTGGGGCAGAATTCCGGGCCGGGCTTTGCTCCGCCGCTGTGCTTGGCCGGGCTTGGCTCCGCTGAGTCTCCCTCCTGTGAGACCTGTATCCTGTTTGTGATGGAATTGCGGGACGGGCTTTG
The DNA here is from genome assembly GCF_964263255.1 of Lissotriton vulgaris. NCBI lineage: Eukaryota > Metazoa > Chordata > Amphibia > Caudata > Salamandridae > Lissotriton > Lissotriton vulgaris. The sequence continues at coordinate 1,255,325,218 of NC_141689.1, read as the reverse complement.
CTCCACTGCGTGGCTCTGCTGAGTCCCCCCCTGTGAGACCTGTATCCTGCATCCTGCTTGGGGCTGAATTCCGGGCCGGGCTTTGCTCCGCCACTTTGCTTGGCCGGGCTTGGCTCCGCTGAGTCCCCCCCCTGCGAGACCTGTATCCTGCTTCCTGCTTGGGGCTGAATACCGGGCCGGGCTTTGCTCCGCCGCTTTGCTTGGCCGGGCTTGGCTCTGCCACACTGCGACTACATCTCCCAGCAACCCTGATTGCAGCAAGCATGCCGCAAACACCATCCGTATGTGCCAGGAGGCGCATACAGAACAGTTTGGGGCCGAATCCCCTGTGAGACCTGTATCCTGTTTGGGGGGGAATTGCGGGCCGGGCTTTGCTCCACTGCTTTTCTTGGCTGGGCTTGGCTCTGCTGAGTCCCCCCCTGTGAGACCTGTATCTTGCATCCTGCTTGGGGCTGAATTCCGGGCCGGGCTTTGCTCTGCCGCTTTGCTTGGCCGGGCTTGGCTCCGCTGAGTCCCCCCCTGCGAGACCTGTATCCTGCTTTGGGCTAAATTTCGGGCCGGGCTTTGCTCCGCCGCTTTGCTTGGCTGGACTTGGCTCCGCCACACTGGGACTACATCTCCCAGCAACCCTGATTGCGGCAAGGATGCTGAAAACGCCATCCGTAAGCGCCAGGAGGAGCATAAAGGACCGTTTGAATCTTCGTCCCACGGGACGCGCGTGGGAGGAGCCCGGGACAAGGGCGGGACCGTCTAAGGCTGTCAGAGGCCGAAGGAGGCTGGGCTGGGTAACCCCCCTTGGCTCCACGTGGTACTGAAACCTCCACACTTTGTTGAAGTGACGACATCTCAAGAAGTAAGATGAACAGGTGAAAAAGAAACTTTGGACTGCGACACTGGGTCTTCAAAACGCAAGTTAACAGCGAGGGCTGGAGGGGGGTTTGTGTTCTACGGTCTACGTTTATTGGTTGCGGGCATTGGCTTGATCTGGGTGTGTTCAACCGGGGAAATTGGGGTAGCCTTGGTACATTAGACTGATCATTTACAGTATGGCCAGTAAAGCGAATACTCGTTCGACAAAGGTTAAACCTCATAACACTCTTACACCCCGGGTAACAGTTCTTGAGCCCAATTTATCACTTCCCCTCAATGTACAGCCCACCACGATGGACCTCATGTTGCGGAAAGCCATTAGGGCAGTTTCTAGTGAAATAGAGCGCACAGAGAGACGCCTATCCCTAACGCCAATAACTAACCTATCCACCCCCCACAGGAAAACAACAATGAGATAATGGTTGTTTCCCCACATGTCATCCTGGAGTCACCTGTTCATGATAGCCCTTGTGCACAGTTGGCTGTTGTTGTAGAGAAGGCGATACCTTTGCCAGACAAGAAAGCTCCTAATAGCAGGAAAAGAAGAGCATGGCCAAAGAAATCTTGCTCCAAGAAAACAAAATCAAGCCCCACCATCCCCCAACCCAGAAGCATAGAGGAAGAGGTTACCGAAGCACAAGTACCACAGCAGCTAGCCCCGCCGAGCTGGATGGCCCAAGTAGTCATAGAGTTACAAAACCACCTAGAACTGCTTATTGTCAGCCAGATTAAACCACTAGTCAGCAGGTTAGATAAAATCATAAATGAACTAAACAAGCGGGGAAGGACACAGGGTACCTCTCCGAACACTAGAGCATTAGGCAATATTGCCACGATGGAAATTAGCTCGGACCCACAGCCCTCTACACAAACTGATAGTGTCACCAGTAAGCAACATACTGTTATACAGGCACCAATTCCTTTAGGTGCATCAATGCAATTGGACGCTGATAACAGATCAGGAGCAGGGATCATGGGCTCAGACAGGGGGCTGAGTCAGCCAATAATACAACCGCAAAACAAAAAGTTCCCAACTCCTAAACCAGCAGAGACACATCACTCAAGTCGGGAGACTAATAGAAGAACTATCAGTCCTGTGCCAACCATAAATGTACCCCCTGAAGCATGCCCTTAGGTAGTTGTACTTGTGGGGGTACCGGAATCGAAGCCTAAACAGAAAGAGACACATACTGAATCAAAAAAACAAGATCATAAATTGGCTAAACCAGAATTGGCCACTACCAGATAACAAAAGTGGGGAGATCCTGCATGTTAGAAGGGTGAACTGGTTAGGTAGGACAAGTAAAGATATGGTGGGCAATTGTATAATCGTGAATTTCAGGGACACCAGCTTAGTGGAGTACATATTAAATAGTGGCAATATAAATCAGACAAGTAATATAAGACCCCTGTCACTGGGATATTTTTATCCCTTGCAACGTGTCGCCCATGACAGAAAGGTGCCTTATAGGCCAGTAAGTCCAAACACGGTGACACTCCATGAGCCTGGAAAATGTCTCAGTACACTAGAAGGTTTTATCCCAGAGGAGGAGCAGAGGGTGGTTGTAGCATTCCCATTTACGCAGGGACTGGGGGCACAATTTGTGCCTTTAAGGTCTGAGGATGGGCCAACTATTGAGACCCAGAGAGCCAAAGATTTAGACAGGGAACAACCTGCAGAGGGAGGGCTAAAAATATTATCCTGGAATAAAGCGGGGTTGGCAGGGAAATTTGACAACAAAGAGTGGCGACAGTACATTAGTGGGTTCCAGATAATTAGTTTGCCGGAGACCTGGGCGGTCGACAGTACCCTCTTCCATATAGCAGGTTACAAATGTTTTTTTGTGCCAGCAAAAGAATCCAGATCAGGTAGAGCAATTGGAGGATTAGCATTATATGTAGATCTAAATCTGGAAAGAGTCTGGACAATTCCATCCTGGTCATCGCACACTCTCCAGGCGGTAGGATTTACTGGTAGCGGGCTAAGGTTGATCCTGTTTAACATTTATAATACAGGGATAATGAAAGGAAATAACTTTGCACTCCAGGAACTAGATCACAGACTTAGTTAGGAGTTAGCTCATAGGAAAGGGGTCGTAGAACCCACTGTATTAGTAATGGGTGACCTAAATTGCCTCCTATGTTCAAATCTGTTTCCCTTGAACAGAGATTGGTCCCGTTGCCCAATTGAGAAGGTTCCACATTTTGAACATACAACAGAGGGAATAGCCCTTAGGAAGCTCTTAAGAACTCATGTCGTGGAACACACCATTGATTTGGCTAGCTTGGAGAAAGATGAGTCTCTCACCCCAACCTTTAAAGGAAGAGGATGCTCTTCATTTGTTAGACTATATTCTAGTGTCTAGGCTTTTAAAAAAACTGGATAAGCTCGGTAAGGATTGACTGGGGTATATTTAGTGATCATAATCCTCTAGTCCTAGAACTCATATGTCGAGGCCGATCCAAGAAGAGCTTACAAGCTGACACTGAGTTGAGGGCAACCGATCAGGGAAGACAGCTCAGGTGGTCGAAAATTGATGGTGAGGCATTCTACAAATCTTTAATAGCTAAGGGGAAAGAACTGATTGACGAACGCCTAGATCTGATGATAGAGGGGAGTTCCCTGGTCGGGCATTCGGGTCAGTAACTAGCCTGGTAGAGGGTCTATTGAAGGCAAAGGGTCCCAGGAGAAACACCACCCAGCCGAGATGGTATGATAGCAAGTGCTCACGAGCTTTGAGAGACTTAAAATCTAGCTTAAAATCCAACCCCAGGGACAAACTAAGAGTAGCCCATTGCAGACAGATATATAAAAGTGTGCTGAAGCAGAGAAAGGTTTCTCTCCAAGCTGAAGTGTGGGCAGACCTAAGGTATCCAACCCCAACGCAGGAAACAACAACATCACCCCATCGCAAGACCTCTGCAACTCCCTCGCCTCATACTTCCACAACAAGATCGCGGACATACACAACAGCTTCAACAACCAACCAACGCACACCAAGACTGAACAACCACCCCCCACCACCACCCTCCACGCCTGGACCCCGATCAGCACCGAAGACACCATCCGCACGATGAACTTCATCCACTCCGGATCACCGACTGACCCCTGCCCTCACCACGTCTTCAACAAGGCTGACGCTGTCATCGCACCCCACCTGCGAGACATCATCAACACATCCTTCGACACCGCCACCTTCCCTGAGAGCTGGAAGCACGCTGAACTCAGCGCTCTTCTCAAGAAACCCACAGCGGACCCCACCGAACTCAAGAATTACCGCCCCATCTCGCTCCTCCCGTTTCCAGCCAAAGTCATCGAGAAGACCGTCAACAAGCAGATGGCCGCCTTCCTCGAGACGAATGGATCCCTCGACCCCTCACAGTCCGGCTTCCGAGCCAATCACAGCACCGAGACCGCCCTCATCGCCGCCACCGATGACATCCGAGCCCTGATGGACAACGGAGAAACAGCGGCCCTCATCCTCCTAGACCTCTCCGCGGCTTTCAACACTGTTTGCCACCGCACCCTAGTACAGCGCCTCAGCAACGTCGGAATCCAGGACAAGGCGCTGGAATGGATCATCTCCTTCCTCGACGGAAGAACACAGAGAGTCCGCCTACCACCGTACAAGTCAGAGGCCACCGAAGTCATCTGCGGCGTCCCTCAAGGATCCTCTCTGAGCCCCACCCTCTTCAACGTCTACATGAGCCCCCTCGCGGCCATCGCACGCCAGCACAACCTCAACATAATCTCCTACGCCGACGACACCCAGCTGATCCTCTCCCTGACCAACGACCCCGCCGCCGCCAGAGCCAACCTGCACGAAGGGATGAAAGAGGTAGCCGAGTGGATGACGACCAGCCGCCTGAAACTGAACTCGGAGGTCCTCATCCTGGGCTCCTCACCCTCCGCCTGGGACAACTCCTGGTGGCCTCCCGCCCTGGGCACCGCACCCAAACCGACAGACCATGCACGCAACCTGGGCTTCATCCTGGACTCCTCCCTCTCCATGACCAGGCAAGTCAACAACGTCTCCTCGGCGTGCTTCAACACCCTACGCATGCTACGGAAGATCTTCTGGTGGATCCCCACGAGACCAGGAAGACCGTCACCCAGGCCCTCGTCACCAGCCGACTGGACTACGGCAACGCCCTCTACGCCGGTACCACCGCCAAGCTCCAGAAGAGACTCCAGCGGATCCAGAACGCCTCAGCCAGACTCATCCTCGACCTCCCACGAACCAGCCACATCTCCGGACATCTGAGAGACCTTCACTGGCTCCCCGTCAACAAAAGAATCACCTTCCGCCTCCTCACCCACGCACACAAAGCCCTACACGACCAAGGCCCGAGCTACCTCAACAGCCGAGTCAACTTCTACGCTCCCAAACGCCACCTCCGATCAGCCAACCACGCCCTCGCCGCCGTCCCCCGCATCCGAAGAGCGACTACAGGAGGAAGGTCCTTCTCCTACCTTGCCGCCAAGACCTGGAACTCCCTCCCGACCGACCTGCGCCTGACCCAAGACCACCTCTCCTTCAGGAAGAAGCTGAAGACCTGGCTGTTCGAGCAGTAGCGGCACCCCCCCCCCCCACCCCCAGCGCCTTGAGACCCTACGGGTATGTAGCGCGCTCTATAAATGTCATTGATTGATTGATAGGGAGGCTGGTGAAAGAAGGGACTTGACAGAATTTTGGAGGATAATTAACAGGCCATGTTTTCAGGACAGCAGCACCCTTGGGATTGAGACAAACATCTTACCCGAACAGTGGGTGACACATTTTGAGGGACTTTATAATAACAATCAGGATACTGACTGGGAGAGGGGGTGGGATGGAAAGCGGAGCTCAGATGTAGAATTTTCCCTAGAAGAAATAACTAAGGGGATCCAAGGCCTCACCCGTAATAAAGCCCCAGGCCCCGACGGCACTCCACCCGACCTGTACTTGAGCAATGTAGACTTATGGGCCCCCATCCTCACGGGGGTGTTAAACGCGGCTATTAAGTCTGGATTGCCCCGTTCCTGGTCTACTGCAAAAATTGTCCCTATCTTTAAGAAGGACAATAGGGACAATCCCCAATGTTATAGACCAATATCACTGATTGATGTCTCAGCCAAAATCCTCGGCCGGGTAATTTTGTAGCGGCTCATGGACTGGACGGAAGAGCACCATATCATCTATGACACTCAGTATGGTTTTAGGTCAGGGAGGTCCACAAGTGATCAATGCCTTAACCTCTATTTGCTGGTGGCAAAATACACTAAAGCCAGCAATGAAGCTATCTACATGGGGTTCATGGACCTAGCAGCTGTGTTTGATCACGTTTATAGGAATAGGCTATGGGTTTTGATGAGTAACATGGGAATTGATCCAAGTCTGATCGCTGTCCTCAGAGAGTTACACTGGGACACCACTGCCAAAGTCCGCTATAACATGGGGTGGGGGGGGCACAGAACCCTTTCTTGTGGAGTGAGACAAGGTTGCATTCTTGCACCTTTTTTATTCTCCCTTTATATTAACAATTTAGAGAGAACCTTGATTGCTTTAAACACAGATTGCCCAAAAGCAGGAACGCGCCATATACCCGTGGATGACGCAGTCCTGCTCGCTCGTACTTCGAGGGGCTTGGAGTGTTTAATTGATGGATTTGTTAATTTTATGGACACTCTAGACCTGTCGGTGAATTTAAGCAAGTCCTTCGTGATGTTGGCAGGCACGAAACCCTGCAGGAAGTTTTCATATAAAATAGGGACTCGCATTTTAGAGAAGGTGCTGTCTTTTTCTTATCTCGGGTTGCTATTTGATGGGGCACTAAAATTTAAATCCTTGGTAGAAGAGCGGTGCACAAAACTGACATCCTCAAACGGTGCCATAACAAACTTTGCCCGAAGGTTGGGTCGTTGGTCCCCGGAACAGATTATGAACCTATATGGCTCTATAAGCAGTACAAAAGCCATGTACGGATCAGAAATGTGGGGCTTTGTGGATGTCAAGCAAGTACAGCTGGAGCAAGACAAATACCTGCGAAGGATCTTAAAAATTCCCCAGAGTTCCCAAGCCGTAATTGCGCATAGAGAACTAGGCAGACCATTCATTGAGGACCAGGTTAAGCTTAGACCTATTATGGCATGGTTAAAAATATGGGCAAATCCTGAGGCAGACCTAAGCAGACAAATTATGAGAGATTGCCTGCACAGGGACAAAGGTCTACAGATCCCATGGTTATAATACGTCAAGGTCACTCTAGAGGATTTAGATCGGAAGGATTTTTTTAGTAATCCTAGCACAATATTACATCTTGACAAACTGAAGATCAAAAAAATGTTGCTTGAACAGTTTTCCATACGTAGAGCAGGAGTGGAATTGCCCAAACGTTCAGTAGGCGCCCACATGTCTTATTAAGAATAGTGAGGGCATGGAACCATATTTGTATTTGATGCATAACGTCCACGATAGGTTTTTAATGTCTCGTTTTAGGCTCAATTTATTACCAAATATACTGGCTGACCCACCAGGTTTTACTTCAACAATTGAGCAGAAGGGTGCCTGCGGCTGCGACAATCGGTCTCCGCAGGACACCCTTCATTTTGAAATTTTGTGCCCTTTTTACAAGATGCCTAGCCGTAAATTTCTGGTAGACATCCTAAAACAGGCAAAGTTCCGTCATGCTAAAGTTGCTTTACTCTTTTTACAAAGAGCAAATTACATGTGCACATTATGCTGTATCATGAATTTTATTAAGGTCTCAGTGAGGCTAAGAAATACAAGAGGACAGGGTTAATCAATTGTCCCAGATAAGACTTTTTTTTATCTTTTTACCTTTTATTTGTGAATTTAGATGGAGTTCAGATATGTTATTTAATTGTATTTTTAATTGTATATATGTACTTTTATGATGTTTTCTAATCATCGAAGAAAGATCTACTGAACTGAACAATGCTCTTACCACAGGGTAGCCACAAACTTGTGACTCCCTAGGAGCAGCTCCTCAGGGAAATACGGAGCAGCTGAAGCAGCCCTGCCTTTCAGTGCAGGGGGCAATGAGTGGCTGAACTCTGTAGGCAGATTTTTGGGAGTCCATGGAACCCTATTTTCCTCATTCAGATGGTGCCCCTAGGGGTGACAGGACTTTGCACCACTTCTTTGTGGTGCACAGTCAGTGCACATCTTTAAAACCTCCTTGCCTCTACAGCAGCATAAATAATATGGCCCAGACTCAGAGACAAAGGGGGTCATTAGGTTAGCGGGCGGATCGCCACTCCTCGTATGGCGGTGGCGATCCACCTGCTAAAAACCATCGCCCGCCCTACATTTCCCCCGTGCCACATTAGCATGGTGGGGGGACCCCGGTGGACGGAAAGACCGCCCGCAGAGTCGACCGGGCGGAAAAGCAGCTAACATGATGTCTCCCAGACACCGCCATTCATATTAAAATTAGTGCGGGGTTGTGCCTTTCTGTGGCGGCAACGCAGCCACGGAAAGGCATGCAGTGTTTGCCGTTACGGGCCCCCAAGGATTCTGGGGGATGGGGGGTGTACATGGGGGGTACCTATGGTACCCCCCTGCAGTTCCATGCACAATATAACAGGGACATAATTAAACAACAGGGGGTGGTGATGGACAGAGTTTCTGAATTAAGCAGAATACTCTCACCCAGTCAAGAGATCAGGGCTTAATCCAACACCGTTTTTTAGCTCACTGCACCATCCCAGCTCAGAACCTGGCTATATGCAAATTAGTCTGTCCCTGGCCCAGTGCATCATGGGAACAGGGCTAACCAAACTACCAAGCCAATTCTTTCACTGGGAAGGAAACAAGCTTCCGGGGACCGGTTTCTGGCATTTCAGCCGTCTTCGGCCCGGCTTGCTTGAATCCTGATGGTGCAATGAGCAAGGGACTCACGTCTGAGTATACCCTTCCACGCTTATGGTGGACAAAATAATTAAACAACAGGGAGTGGTGATGGACAGAGTTTCTGAATTAAGCAGAATACTCTCACCCAGTCAAGAGATCAGGGCTTAATACAACACCGTTTTTTAGCTCACTGCACCATCCCAGCTCAGAACCTGGCTATATGCAAATTAGTCTGTCCCTGGCCCAGTGCATCATGGGAACAGGGCAAACCAAACTACCAAGCCAATTCTTTCACTGGGAAGGAAACAAGCTACCGGGGACCGGTTTCTGGCATTTCAGCCGTCTACGGCCCGGCTTGCTTGAATCCTGATGGTGCAATGAGCAAGGGACTCACGTCTGAGTATACCCTTCCACGCTTATGGTGGACAAAATAATTAAACAACAGGGGGTGGTGATGGACAATATAACAGGGACAGCGCGGTGCCTGTCATGTTGTGCATGGAAGTGCACAACATGCCTTCCTGGAATCGTGGCGAACGGTGCTGAGTGCACCGCCCGCCACTATGTCAGGAATGCAGGATGTGCCCGCCACTGTGGTGGGCGCATCCTAATTGCCCCCATGGGACGCCACCCTTATGGCGGGCGGTCCCCTTTCACGATACCCCCAAAGTGTTTTCTTCATTTGCAGTGGCCACGCCCCCACTGAAATTTAGGAAGCGCCCCCTTCAGATAGTGCTGGAGCTATATGTGTACCGGCGCCAGCTGTATGGCGAACGGCCACACAAACATCTGCAGTCTCTTCTTTAATATCAAAGCGTGCCAGGGGCACAAAAAGTGGGTGCACTTCTCCATTTCACCACAGGGGCACTTTGTGTGATACATTCCTAAATGCATGTACCATGCACGACTACACATGCGCTTTTGCATCGCAAAACTGGAAATACTGCAATATAAGCAGCAGTGGGATGCACTAACAAGCAGAGCTGGCAAGCCAGGGGTGTGTGATATCAGTCTGCTAATCTTAAAACTATTCAGTGGCATTTCAGACAGCAACTCTGGGTATAATTTATTTAATATTATATTAAATTCTTCATGGTGCTGGGGCGATTGATGACCTGTGATAAAAGGAGACAGCAAGGGCAAATGGGAAGGGGTTCAGCCTCTCAACTGAAAGACCAAAGCAACAATACCATCAATCCCAAAAAATGCGAAATACTTTATAAGGAAAAAGGGAACACAAAGACATACAAATAATACGTCTATTTTGTGATGTTAAGGCGAAAACAAGGAGTCATTTCCGCAGCATTTACCCCTGGTGTATCAAGAGTCAGTATGCTTGAAGATTTTTTGTCCTTCCTGGAACAAAAGGAGACAGTCGAGGAAGAGGAGCGAGAGAAGAGAGGGAGACAGAAAGAAGAGGGAGAGGACTCTAATGGGTCAATGGAGAGTGACAAAAGGAGATTAAGGATGGGAGAGGGGAAAAGGAAGAGGACACAGGCAAAGAAAGCAGTGAGAAGCAACGGAGAAAGAGAAGGAGGGTGTGACAGGAAAGACAACATAAGTGTAGAAGTTAATTTAATTAAGTCCATTAAAATAGCTAATACAGAACAAAACTATTGGGGACATGGTTAAATCAAACTTAAAATCTATACAAATACACATCTCATTATTCAAATCAATCTAGTCCTATATAACATTTAGTGCTATAAAAAATAGTGCCAGAACAGCATGTGCAAACTTAGATAAAGCTTGTGCAAATGAGCAGTTGAAAAGGCAGACCGTGTGAAACCCTGCACAAATATTCTTGATTTCATTGTAAATTTAGTCCACGTGGTGCTACTTAAAAGCTAGTGACCTCATATCATGCTGAGTCTATTGCTTCATCTACTTATGTGATCTTAACTGGACCGGACTGCACCTAGGTAATTTGGTTATGTTTAAATGAGTAAAGTTATGCTACAATAAATACAAATGAAAGCACCATAAAATATTTAAGGAATTATAGCTGCCCCCTGGCAGGCAGCCCACGTTGGTTGTCCAACCTCTTGTAGGAGCCTGCCGGTTTCTGCGAAACATTTGCCAAACTGTGCTAGTTCCTTTGGAGTCACAGAGATATAAATGAGCAATAGGGCCTCCTTGCATTTTCCTATCTGATGCTGCGCTAATTTTTGCCTTAAATACCATCGACTCTGTTGTATTAACCCCTTGCGTGCTCATGACGGAACCGTTCCGTCACGAGCCTCGGGTGGGCTGTGCTGGTGACGGAACGGTTCCGTCACAGCCCACTCGCCGCGCCTACGCAGAGCGAATTCCATGCCTGCGTGGAAGGTTCTATTAGGCGGGCGGGGCCATGATGGAACCGTTCCACAATAAGCACAGCCAACCTGAGGCTCGTGACGGAGCGGTTCCGTCACGAGTACGGGAGCGCCGCGCGGCCCCCCCCTCCCCCTTAGTGCTGCGGCGGAATAGCCGCCGCAGCAAAGGGGTGAAGAGAACGCAGCAGTATACAATGTGGGCAACCGATTCAGAGTGGCATTGGCACAGCCTGCATTGCTCCTGTCCCTGATCCCAGTTCTTCCAGTGTGCCCTGCATTCCCTTATGGGCATTGTTAGGAGCCTAACTGCTAAAATATTTCTGAATGCGTATTTTCCAGTAGCTGCTCTCAGGTAGGGTTGACAGAAGAAGGCTTCATGTGATGCTGCAAGCTCCTCCATGCCTCTGATGCTTCTTACTTGGCCTATGTCCAATTTCCTCGGACATTCCTGGCATGTATCTTTAGTTTGTTCTTTAGTTGTGCTTTAGTGATTGGAAGAGCTAACAAGTGCTCTGGGTCCATATTTAACGTTGATCTGGCTGTGCCCAGGTACTTCGCCCAAGCTCTTTTCTTGTCCGAAAACATAGCTTTGAGGGCACCCCGCAAAGACTCAGGATCGGACCAGCTCACCTGAAGATGCAATTTGATTGTCTTTTTTTTCGCACTACATTCATGTTTACTAGATTAAATTCCAACCAGATTAAAGTGCGCTGAGTGTTATTTGGCATGCCAAATATATTCTTATATGAGCTTTAAGGCAGCTCTCCAATGTCTCAGTTAACCTTCCTGGGTAAGCAAGGTGGCCATAATTTATTGTAGGTACAAGTTTGGCCCCAATAACTCTTCAAACTGCCTCAGCCGAGTGACTGTTTAGTTTGTGATATAGCTTTGATAGTGCGTACATAGTTTTTGCAGCTTTTCCTGCTAGTGCGGTTGCCTGCAATGTTTATTTTCCTGTATCCATCAGCCAAATTGTGAGATAATTGTATTTGAGGCTGTGGCTATTTTTAGTGGGCTGAGTTGCCATTTAATCTGGTTTTTGGTACTTTTGGCCGAAGACCAGGACTTTTGTTTTACCGGAATTCACCTGGAGAGGATTGCGTGTATTGTACGTGTATAGTTTATCCAGGGCTCTCCTCATTCCAATGCGAGTCTGATCCATTAGGACCAATTTGTCCGCTTATTGTATTATTGGAAGTTTCAACCAGAATAGTGTGGGTGGGAAAGTTTTGCCTTTCAATAGTTCTTCCCCAAGATGTATTTAAATAAAATAAGGTCACTGCTTTAGTCCTCTATTGGTGAGGATCCACGCTATGGCGTGTGATTGTGTTATCTTGATCCTCCCCCAGGTATGTATAGCACTGTATTGCTGCAAGTAGTTGTCTCTGTATGCCCGGTCATGCCAGTTTTCGCCATAGGATATTGCTATCAATGCGGTTGAATGCTGCACTATAGTCAACAAACCATTCATACAAAGTAGGAGTATTTGTTTTGTGGGCTTTACAATTCAGGTAAGTGAGGGCGATAATGTTGTCCATAGTCGACGCAGTGATTATGAACCCTGTCTGGTAGGTCGGAATGATTTTATTGTCGATTATCCATTGTTCTAATTCTTGTAGAAGCACTTTGGCAAACGTTTTGCCATCCACATCTAGTATGGCAATTAGCCTGTAGGTTTCAGGTCGAGTGGAATCTCCCTTTTTGTGTATTGGATAGAAGATCGAGCCCTTTAATGCTTTCAGAACAACATAAGTGGCACCAAAGGAGAAAGAAAGGAAGGAGAAAGGGAGGAAGAGTAGAGCCAAAGAATGGAGAAGCGGGAAGAGATGAGATGGAGAAATTTGAGGAGAGGAGAGGGGACGGGAGGGGTTAGGGGAGAGGAGAGGAGAGGAGAGAAGTGAGAGAAAGTGAAGGTGCAGGGTAGGAAGTGAGAGTAGGGGTGGTGACTACTGGAGAGAAGCGATAGCAAGGAACGATGCAGAGAGGAGCGGAAGGAGAGAGGATGTCAGCAGTTTCCTGGTCTGTAAGAACGGAGGGAGGGTGTTTAATAACTTAACTCACCGGGGAGATATTCTCAAGGTCATACGATAACTATCGCAAAATTAGCTTAATGCAACTTTCAACATCGCAGTCTATCGTGGGATAATAACACTGTGTTAACTAAGTATTCACAACACGGAGGCGCCATGCGATAGGCCCACAACAACACATCAAACGTCCATGATAAAGGCAACGTAACACCGCAAAAATGCGAACCACGAACGCAAAAAAAGTTGCGATGTGGCCAATCGCGATACAAAAAGCAGCGAAAACAAGCGACAGGCCTGCAAATCCCACGCATCAGGTGGGAAACTGCACCATAAAAGCAACAAAAAGAACACACCAAAAACATTTCAAAGTGCGTAGCAACATGGATGCACCCGGACTGAGCGCAGAGGTCAGCGTACACCCCACAAGCCCCAAAGACCACCAGCAAGAAACAGCGGGGTCGGGAAGGCCAAGGAGAAGAGGGAGAGGAAGACGGGGTGCAGTCCGCAGGAAAACCAGATCAGCGTCACGGAGGCGACAGAACACTACCAACAACTGACCCACAATTAGACCAACGTGAATGCAGTCGGAGTGTCGAGGAGGCCAAGAGGCGCTGGCATGATGTGAAAAGCCAAGCCAAGCACAAACTGAGGTACTGTTCTTGCTATGTGTGTGTGCGGCAGTGTGCTACTGGTATCAGGGACATGGTCCTGGGTCATTGTGGTGTGCAGTGTGCTACACATCATTGTGCATGTGTGCCATTATGCCCATCTCCCCCGTCCCCCCAGTCCCTGATTGATCCTCACCCTGTTGTTGTTGTGTCAGGTCCTATCAAGCTGTGTCCGGACTTCCAACTCCTTGCACCGTCTCCACACTGTTGACTGTGGCCTCCGTTTCCTCCAGCTCCTCCTGTGGCACAGGACTCCCACCTTTTGTCGCCGTTGCTGCCTTCCTGTTGGCAGCGCCTTTGTGCCTGGTTTAGATTTTCACATCATGCCATTGCCTCTTGGCCTCCTCCATTGGCCTCCTCGACACTCCGACTGCATTCGCAGTGGTCTAATTGTGGGTCAGTTGATGGTTGTGTTCTGTCACCTCAGTGCCGCTGATCTTGCTTTGCTGCGGCCTGCACCCTGTCTTCCTCTCCCTCGTCTCCTTGGCCTTTCTCAACCCCGTTGTTCCTTGCTGGTGGTCTGTGGGTTTTGTGGGGTTTGCGTCGTACTCTGCGCTTGGTCAGTGTGCATCCATTTCGCAACACACTTTGGATTGTTTCTGGAGTGTTGTTTTTGTAGCTGTAATAGCGCATTTTCCCGCCAGACTCTTAGGGTTGGCAGGCCTGTCGCTAGTTTTTGCAGATTTTTGTACCGCGATTGGCCTCATTGTAGGATTTTTTGTGTCGTGTTTCGCATTTTTGCTGCGTGGTGTTGGTTTTAACACAGATATTTGTTGCGTTCTCTGATGACTATCACATGGTACTGCCGTGTTGAGAATGCTTCGTTAACACGGCGTAATTTTCCCGCGGTAGACTGCAATGTTGAGAGTTGCGTTTAGTTACTTTTGCGATGGTTATCACACATTCTTTAGAATATAGCCCGCAGATTCTTCACAGGCAGACCCGGGGCATAGCTCGCATTGATACAACAGGTGCTGTGGTACCGGGGCCCAGAGCTATGAGGTGCCCATTGAACCCTGATAATTACCCTTGGCATCCTTGCTGTGACACTGAGACAGACTTATACACAGGTAGGTAGAGACAAAGACATACACATAGACGAACAGGCGCATGTTCACACTCACGCAGACACACAAACACAAGGAGCCACAAACAAACATCCAATGGCAAATGTAGGCATGCACGCAGATGCTCGCCCACGCATTGAGACACATAAGCATGCCTGTAATGAAGAAATGACTCCAGGTATAATAAATCAGGTTCCAGGTTTATTCTGTAGTAGGAAGTAGTATAGACCTCATCCAGCACCAACGCCCTGCAGCTGTCAACTGACCAGCTGCTCACATACTCATAAGATGCTGATTCTATATTCCAACAGTGTCACTTAGCAACTATGAACATTCCAATATAAAGAGACAGAGAGACATACCTAAACAAGTGAGAACACTACATCACCTCCCTCTTAATAACAAAAATCAACAAAATAATAAACAAAAAGGAAAAACCCCTGTAAACATATATTAACAAAATGAAATTTAATTTAGATATCTATCAGGTTTCCGAATACATCTATGTGGCCTAGAAGGAACTATTACACCATGATTCCCTGACTCCACAGAAGGTTGAGAATCTGATCTTTGACACTTGGCCACTCTATTCAGAATCCATACCATATGATCACTAGTTCGAATGGCATTGTTGAACACTTTTGTGACCTTAAAAGGAATACTGAACTTTGAGCCAGCTTTACCCAAGCGGGGAGATTTTATTTTTACCCAATCACCTACAGAAACCTTAGTTTCTTAAACCGCTTTTCTCGCATCAAACCAAGTGTTTCTCTTCTCCTTGATCATTCTCTCCCTCACCTTCCTCTCTGGTGTGTCTAAAGCATTCTTGTCAACAGCAATTTATTTCTCGCACACCCAAGAAGGACACACCTCCGTACTAGAAACCCGCTTCTTAAACAATTGAAAAGGAGAAACCCATGTAGTGGAGTGTGGAATAAACCTATACTCTCTTACTTTGTTCCGTAAGGCAGTTTCCCAATCAGCACCAGTTGCAACGGCCTGCTGTAAGGATTCCTTCAAAACCTTCACAAACCTTTCCCCAACCCCATTGCTCTCTGGATGGTACAGCGATGCTTTTTTATGTTTGATACCTCTCAACGCTAAAAACTCCTCCACCATAGAGGAAGTAAATTGCACTCCATTATCGGATAGCAAAGTTTTTGGGAAGCCCTCTCTTTCAAAAAGAGAATCCAAGAAATCAATGACAACCGATGAAACTACAGAGTTGACAATCTTAATCTCCGGCCAACAAGAATACATGTCCATTCACTCCAGAACATAGGCATCTCTGGATCTCAACTTAATAGGACCCATTATATCTATTGCCACATCCATCCAGGGGACCTCAGCCTCCCCTCTGATCACCATGGGTTGTGTCCTACACTTCAATATCTTGTCACAAAAAACCCATTCCAGGCAATTGCGAACTTCTCTTTCAATCCAGACATCCATGCCTTGCCTCCAATAAGCCTCTCTCAGTCTTTCCTTCGTCTTGCCAATACCCATATTACTCGCATGGGCATGAGATAACAAATTTGACCACAAGTCACCAGAAGGAATAAATCTTGTGCCTCTCAAAAGCTATCCATCTACCACAGTCAGTTCATCTTTAACCTGCCAATAACCTAATAAAGACTGATCACAATCTTTCTTATCACACCAGCCCTTGACAACCATCTCCAAAACTCTCTTAAGAACAAAATCCTTCTCTAATGCACTTCTCCATTCATCCTCAGAAATAATACCTTCACTAATAAGACAAACATCCACACTATCTTAAAAATCATCACCACCAAAATAATCACACTCTGGAATTTCATCATTGATACCACCTAACCTGGACAAACAATCTGCCAAAATAGATGTAAAGCCACAAACTTAAATTCTTGCAAGGCAACCACCCATTTATGTAAACGGTGCGATACAAAATCAATACCTTTCTTTTCAAAAAGTTCCTTCAGAGGCTTATGATCCGTTAACACCTCAAAATCACTTCCCCAGAAGAACTTCCCTAATTTTCGGATAGCCCAATATATGGCTAAAGCCTCTCTTTCCACAACAGAGTAATTAAACTCTGCACCTCTTAATGGTCTAGACATGAAAAGCACCACCTTACTAGTTCTTTCAGGTTTCTGAAATAAGACAACACCCAAACCCTTGGAGCTTGAATCTGTCATTAGATATGCTTTTCTCTTAGGGTCAAAACTACTGAGGTCTTGCGCCTCATTGAGACACTTTTTCAAATGATTAAACTCCATCTTACATTTCTTTGACCACGTAAATTCACACCCCTTCTTTAGCATATCTCTAAAATGGCTTGTTGAACTTGCAAAGTTTGGAACAAACTTGTGGTAGAATTCTGCAATACCCAAAAATGTTCCTAGCTCTTCTTTGTTGTCAGGTGCATTGAGTTTAGAAATGGTATCTACCAGCTCCGATTTAGTTCTCAACCCATTTGGTGATATATGATGACCCAGATAATCAATTTCAGATACATCAAACTTGCATTTGTCTCCTCGAAAAGTTAAACCCGCATCACTCATCTTTTTTAAGACCAAGCTCAGTCTGAAATCATGTTCTTTAGAATCAGAACCAAAAACCAATACGTCGTCCTGATAAATCGTTACACCTTCGACACCTTCAAGGATGTGTTCCATAACTCTCTGGAACACCGAGGCCGCAGAGATCAGGCCGAAAGGCATTTTCAAAAACTTGAAGGTGCAAAAAGGAGTTAGGAATAACGTAAGATCTTGACAGGAAGGGTGCAACTTCACCTGATGATAGGCTGAGGTTAAATCCAGGGAAGTGAAGTGCTTCGCTCCCGTAAGAGAGAACAACATCTCACTGATGTTTAGAAGTGGGTAATTGTCCAAAATAACAGATTTATTTAGCTCCCTAAGATCTACACATAGCCTGGCCTCGCCGTTGGCCTTACGGGCCATGACTATGGGAGAAAGTCATTCAGTAGCTTCTACCTCCTCTATGATCTTATTTGCTTTGAGTTTATCAAGTTCGAGTTTCATTTTGTTCCTTACAGCAAGAGGGACACCTCATACCTTTGATGCCTTAGGTAAAGAACCAGGAACAATTTTTATTTGATGCATGTACCCTTTAAGGCTACCCAGTTTCTTTCTAAAAACCTGTGGAAACTGCTCAACCCAGGATTTTGAATCTTTCTTAATCTGATTGACAGCAGGAAGATCACCCAGACACACTGAAGGAGTACGATTGGGATCTAGGGAATCATGTAGATCCCATAGGTGAAACCAACTCAACAATGAATCACCTTTCATTGAAACGTAAATCTTCCCAGGAACCAATATGTTTTTATAATCTATGGTACCCCAGAACCAACCTAACAGAGGTATTATCTCTCCTCCATATCTTCTTGGGCGTATATCGGGTTTTAAAAATGTACCTTCTTGGAAAGGAACTGATCATAAAAACTCTTGGCTATCAAGGTGATCTTGGCCCCAGAATCAAAAAGCGCCTTTACAGGAGAATCATTGATTGAAATGACATAAACAGGAGCCTCACCCTCAGATTTCTTGATCTGACAAATATTGATTTCTTCAATGTCATTCTCAAACAAATCTATTTCTTTTACATTTCTTTGACCTTTGCCAGATCTGCAGCACCTAGTGAAATGACCTTTGCGTCCATAAATAGTACATGAGGCTTTCCACCCAGGACAATCTTTTGATTCGCCACATTGCCCAGGTTACCACATCTGAAACATTTGCCTAAAAATTGTTTCATATTATTAAATTGATTGTCACTCTAACTCTTAAAGTTGCTTGAGGTGCCAGCTTGAGATGAAGTAGGAAAGATGCTTTTCTCTTGACCCTTTTTATCATTAATGTCCCTACCATTGTTTACCTTCATGACAGCAGAATTCTCTTTTTCTTCTTGAGGCGCTTTCTGAATTGTTTCTAAACAAACCTTTGAATGTTCATATGTTTTTGCAGTCAGAATCACCTCATGTACAGTGGGATTGTCTTTCTGCCATAAATTATCTCTTGCCTTGTCAACATTACAACCTAACATCATTTGATCTCGCAAACGTTCTTCTAAGGACACCCCAAAATTACATGTTAAAGTCAACTTGCGAAGTTCTGTAATATATTGTTCAACTGATTCTTCTTTTTTTTATTACGCCTCCTAAAGTGGTACCTTTCTAGAACGGTGCTGAGCTTAGGTTAATCATTTAGGTCCAATTTCTTTATAGCACCTCATACTCCTTAAGAATAGCGGCATCAGTATCATAAAGGTCTGGAAGATGTTCATAAACCTCTTGTCCTTCAGCTCCAATAAAATGCATTAATAATGAAGTCTTTCTTTCAGCACTAAGAGAGGTGCCGCACACTTTAGCATAGTTAAAGAAAACTTTCTTCCACTTGAGCCAAGGAAAAGAAGGTTCACCCGGAGTAGACAAGAAAAAGGTAGGAGCAGGCACATTTTGCATGGTGAAAAGATTGTACTAAAAATGAAAACAAAAATAAATAAATAAACAACAATATAAAATAAATTAAACCTGTATGCCTAGCAGATATAGCTACTAACATGAGATAGCAAAACTGTATGGTGAATACAACAAAGTTATGTTAGAATAGTACTGAAATCGAATAAAACAGCTGTTAATTTTCCTTGAGAGTGTCAGCGTTGTAGAAATATCATAATGACACGCACCTTCTAATTACATGCACGGTGTATGTCAGTGAAGTGGATTGACACACAAAACAATGAATAAAACTGTGTGTATCCGTGAAGTAAAAGTGATGAGCTGGCACACATTCAATTTCTATACTTGAAAGGCTGCGTGAGTTAATAAGACCTCACCTTGTGGAGGGGAAAACAGTGAGACCACCCTCCAGCAGAATCCTCTTACTCCTCTTTTTCTTTTAAACGGAGAAGGGCACACATCACAGTGGAGAAGTCAGAAAGTATCTTCTCTCAAATAAAAGGAAGCGAGGTGAGAGAAGTGTTTAAGACGATCCATGAAGCTGCAGAGAGGTGTGTTGAGGTCTTTGTATATATTTCAAAAAGCAAAGTTTCCTCTCCTTTTCCAAGCGTCGCCAATTGTAATGAAGAAATGACTCCAAGTATTATAAATCAGGTTCCAGGTTTATTCTGTAGTAGGAAGTAGTATAGACCTCATCCAGCACCAACGCCCTGCAGCTGTCAACTGACCAGCTGCTCACATACTCATAAGATGCTGATTCTATATTCCAACAGTGTCACTTAGCAACTATGAACATTCCAATACAAAGAGACAGAGAGACATACCTAAACAAGTGAGAACACTACAATATCCCCCATAAAAACAAACTAATGAGCAATAAGAACCAGGATTAGAGCAGTGACAGGCCTAGGCGAGTGAAAGGCCTCAGTTGAGCTTACTAATGAGCGCATCAGGAGGCTGGTAGCTCAATGAAGCATCACTGGCTTGTGACCGCTGGCTAATAAATGGAGGCCAGAAAAATAGAAGATGGTCTGATCACTTTGATGTTGACCTGTGAAAGATGGGGGCACACACACAAAATAAGCATTGACAAACCCAAAATGTCTTGCTTTTCTGACCTATTTCACTGGCCAATATTTTTTGCTGTAAAATACCACCAAAAAAGGCATGGCGCTACTGCCTGCATCGTTCTATAGGTGTGTTCATGCATGATGTCGTGAGCCCACATGCATCTCCACACATGCGTGCCTATGGAATGACTAAGGCACCATTTATTTTGTTTATTGATCTAAGATAGAGAACATCTATTGGATTGGTAAATAGCAAAAGAAAATCTAATTTTAGCTTCATTAAAGTGCTTTCTTTCACTAGGGAGCAGCTAGCTAGCAGATGGTTGTTTCTGGGCCCTCTAGGACTGAAATGATTTGTGGGAGCAGTGAAAGGGCAGAGCAAGTGTGGGGGACGCAATGGGGACTGGGCAACGGGTGAGGCTGTAACAAGTGTGTGCAAGACTGGGCCCGGGAAGGCAAACAAATAAAACAGGCATGGTGTGGGGAAATCAATGGATGAGCTTTGGGGCAGGGTTGAGGAAGCAACACGCAGCGCGCAGGGTGCAGGTGTTTGGTTAGAAGCAGCATACGAGCCAGAGAGCTAAAAAATATGTACTCTCATCGAGTGCTGAACAGAAAAAAAAGTAATTTCCTGAATATGAGCAGTGGAAGATTTCAAGTCAAATAATCAAAAGCATGTTAAAGAGGCTATGCTTCTGGTGAGGGACAAACACAAAAAGAGGAAGACAAGCCATTGAAGAAATAAGCAGATGAGAGTAACAATAAAACCAAACAAATTTAGGGTTATGATATGATTTGTAAAAGAAAGAGTGCAGATGTCCAAAGCTCTGCTCAGAAGCAGCAGTCAACGCTATTAAATATCTGCGGGCAAAATACCAAGGTTGTGTATCCCTCAATCTACCTCATGCCTCTATAATCCACTACCAGACACCCCTGTTCCCTTTATTTAACCCTTACAGATTCCTCCTTTCTCCCTTTGTGATGGATTCTCAGTCGTTCTCTTTCTCCTCCTTTCGCAGTTGCCTGTTTTGTTTTTTCTGTCTCTCATAAATGTACGACCAGGGAAAAAAAAAGCCGGTCCCCAAAAACGAGTGCTGGTGACCCCCACCTGCAACCACCAGCTCAAATTAAGTACTGCATATGATCCACAAGAGGTCTTTTGCAAACAGACAGCTAAAAACTGCCTGGTAGGCGAGACTTAAAATTACACAGCTTTGGTGTCTACTCATGTTTGCTTTTGCCTAGTTCTGTCAGTGAAAGGGAGGATGCTGTAAACATTTAAATTGCAAACAAAAAAGTTCTGCTTTTAAGTTTACTTTTACAATGAGGAGCATTTCCCTTTTTCTACCTCTTGGTGTTTTTGAAGAGTTATGTGTGTGTGTGGAGGGGGGAGGGGGAAGGAGTGGAAGACTGGCATAGGCTCATCTTTTTCTTTGTCAAATATCTCAGTAGTAATGAGCGCATAAACCTCTTTGTAGAAGTTTAGATCATTCTACGTTGTCACCATTAGAAAAAAAACAATTACCAAAAAGCATCGTATATTGTGCAAAATAGATGCAAAAAAGAATTGACTGTGTGAGGATGAAGTGTATGTTCAGAAGTAATATATCCCCCCATGCATCGGAGTGCTCCATATGAGGCGGGATGATGCACCAGAGAGCCATGGCATGAGATGAGAGGGCCTCGCTCCTCTGGGAGGAGCCAACGTCCTCTCTCTGTATATGTTTAAGTATTCGTAGCAATATGTCACGAAGATAGTTGCACTTTCAAGCTAGACCTAAGAAGTAACAAAGGGGAAAAAAGTCAAAAGAGGTGTGGCAGGATACACAGAATTATATCTACACCTGCTTCTGGACAGTATGAAGTTATGTGTCCCATCGTGCACGAGAAAAGAAAGGTTTTGTATTTTTTTTTTGCTTTCCTGTTTTTTAGGAGAACCACTTACCGTACAAAACACTGATTTCACGGCAACATGCACAGGAAGACTCACTTCCGCCTTAATGATTAATGTCTTTAGTCATTATTACAATCTTTCAGCTCGAAGCACAGATTATGCTTGTTTTTGTAGAAAATGTGCTTTGACAACGTTTACCCCAGATAAAATTCATTAGCGTATTTGCATAATTCATTGTACTCCAATCTAAGCCAATCCTGTCTGTAAAGAAATGTCAACTTTTACCTGCAAGATTGCGGGTTCTTTCACAAGCCCCAAGAACAAATATTATATCTTTTGTCAGCGCTAGAATTGTGCATGTATAATCGTGACTGACACTATTATTACCTGAGTAGTATTGTGTTGGCAGTATTAGAATTTGTGCTGATCCTATCATATAAAAAGATTTGTTTGGGTTGTATGTGAGTTTATCAGTGGCAAAAGCTGTACACAGGCATTTTATTTTGTGGGCAGGAAACCGTGCTGTAACTTGAAGCTAGCATCACATTACACTACCATATGTGTGTTCCTGCCGATAGTATTTTAGGATATGATATAGAACACGTGGAAAGGCGGAAAATTTCAATCTGGAATTTGAACCAGATCTCTATCATCCCGTCACAGGTCGATTGGACCTTTGTACCTGTCATAGAGTGTAGAAGGTAATCTTTTTCAACCAATCATTTCGGACCACTTCCATCTCCTTCCCCAAAGAACCACGGACAAAAGGTCAAGTTCGAAAATGTATTATAAAGCCAAAAGCAGTTATGTATATAAACACGAAATAATCAATTGTGGGAATGGACACTGGTATCTACAATAACCATTGGTTATTCTTTGACAACCCTCATAGACGCTGATTGATTCGGATGTAAACTGTGCGGTATATCTTTTTGTCCGCCCCTTGTCAAGCGTCAGGGCATAGTCATTGGGTTGTCAAATGTCGTGCTATATGCCTGCCTCACCCGAGGCAACCTCAAGTTAGTGTAGAAGTGTCCAGAGATTGGGGGACAGATCTCAGGAGGTAGTGGGTAGAAAAAACGTTTAAAAAAACGGTGACTCCCCAAAACAAGATTTATTAAAGAAAAAAGGTGAGTACCGTTGGTTAAAAATGTTTGGTTATATTGAGTAATTGAGTTACCGGATTACCATATAACTCTTAAAGACAGGTCGACATGTTTCAGCTCACCTAGGGCCAGAAGGTCTACGGAGCTTTTGTCAGGACAAAAACAAAAAAACAGGACAAAGAAATAGGGTTGGAAAGTACTCACACAACTTGTGTAGTTTTCATGGGTTTGTACGAAAATCTCATATTGAGAATCCTGTAATGTGGGAACAAAAGATAATACAAATGAACGTTTACAAGAAATAATGGCATATAACACGCTTGCGCAGCTTGGGGCTTCAAGTTGGGAGAGAAGAGCATTAGTTCTTCAAGTAAAGTGCACCTGGTTGCGGGCACTGTTGGGGGACGGGGGTCTAGAAGAGAAGAACGAAAGGAGGTTCAGTTCACTGGAGTTAAGGACAATTGTAAAGATTATTTGGTGGTGCGCAACAACAAGTTTTAGGTATTAAGGAAGGACACAGGTTTCAACATGTCTAAGGTAGCGTACTACGGGGAGGTAGTGCTAGAGTAGCAATATCTCACATACCTTCGTAAATAATTAATTTCTCCACATCAGGTTGCAATGGAGTCGCTTATAACGAGGTCTTTGCTACAAAATTGAAACAAACAAAAAGTATTATCAAGGTTTGGGCCTCACGGATGTAAACTGGTACCAAAGGTCTAGAGATGTTTGTAAAAGGAGCTAGCCGCCATTCTTACCCGCGTGTAGGAGAGCACTTGCTCCTAGTGCTGACTCTGCCCCTGGAAAGTGAGGAGGATCAACTCAGGTCACTATTTATAGCGGAAAAATAGAAAAGGGGTTACCAGGTAGGAATGACCTACTTAAAGATGGTGGGTCTGCGGAGGTAGGTAGTGCACTCATTAGTATGCGATTGAATGTAAACATATAAGAAACCTGTGTTAACAGAACAGTTTCTACTGGAGAGATTCGTATAGGTCTATGTTTCATACGGATTCTCTAGGATCAAGTTAATCAGGGGCTACTCTTTTCAGTGCTCAAAAGAAGTTGGACGGAGTAGGGAAAAGATTAGGAGAACTGGTGCCAAGGAATATTGTCGTTCAACCCCGATATATGGGTTTTGAGGCGATTGACCCATCGCTGTTCCTTTTCGAAAAGGATCTGTTCAGCATTTTGGTTTTTGTCATGGAGCATCTCAAGGATTGTCCAACTCAGTTCATCGCATGTGTGTCCAGCCTCCACAAAATGTGTACAGAGTTTCGTGGTGTTTTTCTTCAGTCTAACATTGCTTCTGTGCTCACCTATGCGTATTTTAACTTTTCTACAGGTCATGCCCACGTATTTCAGTTGGCAGGGACATGTGACCAGGTACACCACATGTGTAGAATTGCAATTCGTGTGTGATCTCTGGGTCCAGATTAAGTCATCGGTCAGCTGTAATGTCTTAGTGGTCTTGGTAAGTTTGCACACGCCACAAGTGCCACAGGGAAAATGCCCTGTTACGGGGGCCATGTTGACATTTCTGATGGTCGACACGGTGGAATTTTTCTTCTTTGGTCGAGTGTGCACCAGCACATCCCTCAGATTCTTTGTTCTTTTATTCGCGAATCTTGGCTTCGGCCAATTGAACGTTCCTGAAGTTACTATTCTCCAGTTTTTTCTTATCAACTTTTGTATTTCGTGACTTGCTGGGCAGTAAGTTGTGACGCAGGTGACCAGATCTTTTATTGGTTCTTTGTCATGCATCTGTAGCAGGCATTCACGTGGTTGGTTCTTGGCTCTCTTTTTGCATTTTGCAATTACCCGAGGTGTATAGTCTCTAGCTCGCAGTTTTTTACTCAGGACTGTGGCTTGTTCTTTATAATCACATTCTTTGCTGCAATTGCGTTTATGCCGGAGAAATTGACTGTATGGCAGATTGTCTCTGAGTGGACGAGGGTGGTAGCTCTGATAAGACAATAGACTATTTTTGGCCGTTGGTTTAGTGTAAGTCTTAGTCTCAAGTTTACCATTTTCTGCGAAGATAGTCAGATCAAGAAAGTCAATGCTCGTGATGCTGGCGGTGAAGGTGAATTTGAGCCAGCGATCTCTCCTGTTCAACCATTCTATGAATGTAGTTAGGTCTTGTTTAGTTTCCCAGATCAACAGGATGTCGTTGATGTATCGTTTCCAGTATTTGATACTGGAAACGTACGGGTTCTCGTTGTTAAGGACAAACCTCTGTTCGAATTGGCTGACATACAATCCTGCTACTGATGGCGCGAAAGCGCTGCCCATGGAGGTCCCGTGGCACTGTAGGAAGAGGAGTCCTTTGTATTCAAAATAGTTCTCTTTTAAGGCTAGCCTACAGCATTCTAGGGCAAAATGACGGGGAGTCCGGTGGGACCATTCTTCTTGAAAGAGTAGGTCTTCGAGAATTTGCATAGTGTCATCTTGTGGTAAGCTCGTATACAGCGATTCGACATCGAGTCCTACTAGGATCATGCTCAACGGGTCGAATTCTTTATCTGCAATCTGTATCAACAGATCGCGGGTGTCTTTAAGGTATGTCGGGGTTTTCTGGACGATCGGTTTCAGATATTCATCCGCAAATTTAGAGAGTGGTTCGAGGAGCGAGCCAATCCCCGACACAATTGGGCGACCTGGCGGTGGTAACTTGTTTTTATGAGTTTTAGGGAGCGAGTAGAAAAATTGTATTTTCGATACTCGTGGGGTCAGAAAATCAGCTTCTTTTTTGGATATCCATCCGTTTACTTCTGCCTCATGAATCATTATTGCGATGGTGTTTGTAAGTCTTGCGGTTGGGTCAGAATCCAGTCTCCTGTAGAAAGTTTCATCGGATAATAAAGCAAGGCATTGCTGGTTATATCCTTCCTTAGTAAGGATCACTACCCCACCACCCTTGTCCGCTGGTTTGATGATTATATCATCATTATCTCTTAGCTCCTAGAGGGCACGTCTTTCTTTTTTGGTAAGATTTTGGAAGGGTTTTTTCTTTTTGTCAAGATTGTCTATTCCTTTCAAAATGGCCTGCTCGAAATCTAGTATTTCGATTGGTACATTGTTTGTGGGGGGTAAAAATTTGGACTTCCTCCTTAATGTAGTGTCTCCTTCATTGGTAGACTGAGGGGAGCCGTCAAAGAATGCTTTGAGTTTTAATGTCCTACAGAATTCAGACAGTTCACATTTGATTTTAAAGGGATCCAACGTGGGGGTCGGGACGAAACCAAGACCTTTGTTCAGTACTATAGTTTGTTCTTGGGACAGGATAGTATCTGTTAGGTTCACTATTAGTGATTCTTCTTGTTCTGTTCCGTCTGTGCTGATGACATGCTGCGGGTTTTTACATTGGGAGGGCGGTCTTGCCATGTTATGTTTTTCTTTTTGCCTCTTGGTTGATTTTGGCCTCTCCCTAAAAAAGCCTGTGCTGATTGATGTGGTGGAATCTGGTTATGTAACATTTGGTTCCCCATTTGTTGTTGTTGGTCACCCCCCAGGGTGTAGGGGTTCATGGGGTTCATCCAGCCTCCGTATGGGGGCATGAAAGGTTGGAAGAAGGGCATTGGGTTTCCCGGAAAAAATGGTGGTCTATGCCATCTGTTACCTCTATTTCCACGTCGTGGGCCTCTAAACCTCGAGTTGTTACGTCCCCTCCTCGTCATTTGTTGGTCCGGATTTCCCTCTGAACCATCAGAGGACCACCCTGCAGAGTCTGTATCCGAGGTGGTCTCAGTGACAGTATAATCCTCCTTGGAGAAGGGGTGCATACGTTCTTGGCTGAATTTTTTGAGATCTTTCGCTAGTTTCTGTAGTTTGTTTTGCATCAGCAACTGCTGAGTTTCGTCCATTTCTTTGTTGATCTCGTCTAATCTTTTTTTGTAAACTTGTGGGTTGATGCCGTTCTTCAATTGAGTTTCACAGGTTAGGATTTCCGCTAGTAACGCGTCTGATAGTCTTTTGGCTGTCTTGACTATGAGCACTAGATAGTCCAAGGTACACTTCCAGGATATGGAGGACCAGTCACTGCGAAATGCTAAATCATGTAGGAAGATTCTTGGTGCATTAGATATCCATAGGCCTCTCGGTGCTGATTTGGTTCTCAAATATTCGGTCATGAAAACTACACAAGTTGTGTGAGTACTTTCCAACCCTATTTCTTTGTCCTGTTTTTTTGTTTTTGTCCTGACGAAAGCTCCGTAGACCTTCTGGCCCTAGGTGAGCTGAAACATGTCGACCTGTCTTTAAGAGTTATATG
The DNA here is from genome assembly GCF_964263255.1 of Lissotriton vulgaris. Classification (NCBI taxonomy): domain Eukaryota; kingdom Metazoa; phylum Chordata; class Amphibia; order Caudata; family Salamandridae; genus Lissotriton; species Lissotriton vulgaris. The sequence continues at coordinate 1,255,297,607 of NC_141689.1, read as the reverse complement.
GTAATCCGGTAACTCAATTATTCATTATAGCCAAAAAATTTTAACCAACGGTACTCACCTTTTTTCTTTAATAAATCTTGTTTTGGGGAGTCACCGTTTTTTTAAACGTTTTTTCTACCCACTACCTCCTGAGATCTGTCCCCCAATCTCTGGACACTTCTACACTAACTTGAGGTTGCCTCGGGTGAGGCAGGCATATAGCACGACATTTGACAACCCAATGACTATGCACTGACGCTTGACAAGGGGCGGACGAAAAGATATACCGTACAGTTTACATCCGAATCAATCAGCGTCTATGAGGGTTGTCAAAGAATAACCAATGGTTATTGTAGATACCAGTGTCCATTCCCACAATTGATTATTTCATGATCTACCCAGGGGAACTGAATGGACCTCAATTCCTCTTCCCTCCCTTTTGATGAAAAATGTATATAAACACCTCAGTAAAAGGTTCAGCAAATATACAGGTACTAATACAAACATAATCCTACGGAAAAGTCTCAAGCGACTGAGAAATAACACCAATATGATTTCCAAGACCACCAGGCTTGCAAGAATTGCTATGATTTGGGTCTTGGTAGGCATGGAAGAAAAGAAGAAATACATTCAGATAAGTCTGTCCTTACACTATACTAAGTGACATCCCTACAACCAGGTTCCCTCCTAACAAGGTGTCAGCCGTGGTTTCTTCCAAAGAAGTTCACTCACTTCGTTCGGACTTAGTCTATAAACTCATCTTCGCATAGCAAAGCTCTCTGCCTACCCAGCATCTTTCTTCGCCCTCGTGCGCTTCTGCTCTGCTCTCCTCCCGGGGTGCTGTCCCTAATACAAAATCCACAATGAGGGTGACACGCCCCGAGGGACGGCCCTTCTCAAAGTATTAGTTTTCAAAGTGGCTTCATTATGATGTCTTCATCCTTGTTCGTTGAAAACGGCCTTGGGTCCCACAGTCGTCTCCTCTTGAAGTTGCTTCCCTAAAATTCCACAGTCACTCCTCCGGGTCTGTAACTACCATCCTAACTCTCATACACAATGGGCCCTTCTCTACTATCTTTAGTTAACCTTGTACCTGCAAAGGAACACACATAAATCGATTCGCAACAACATGCTACTTGCAATTAATTCTCTAAGGCAACCTTCTAGGAAAAAGGCAGTTCCATGATTTAATGTTAGCAGAAACATTCCTAGCTCGGCCTACACAATCCTCTATCCCCACCTGGGCCTCTGCACGTTCGAGATGTCACCCCCTAACATTGGCAAACAGTTTTACTCGTTAGGCCTACATCATTATAGCAAAAGAAAGAATACATTTTCCAACTAAACACTTCTATGTCGTTACATGAATACAATAATGAATTACTAAACATGCATTAGAATACATCAATGCCTCTTTAAGCATCCTTTAACTGAATTAGCATTACTTCACAAATACATTTCTAAGTTAACATGGCATTTGTATTTCAAAGAAATGCTTTACGTTATAGCAATGTAAAGTCTGGTACATGGTTTCACAGTTGTGTCACACTTAAACATGATTATAAATCTCTATATATGCGGGTGCGGATTACTTGTGAATATGATGCACCCCTACAATTTCTAACACAGTTCTGCGCTCTCTCAGTCCCCCCTTTGATGACCTGTGTCATCACCACCATCCCACACTCCTTAGGGTAGGGACCGATTTTAAACAGCACTTGTGGCGACGTTCCCCCGCCGGAGCATTTCTAATGCTCTTAAACTTCTATATTGGTTGTCCTGCAACTCTTCCATTCTTTGTGCATGTGCCCTCACTGATCTAGCCAACCTATTGGACCTATAACATTTGTAAAATCTCAACAAACTCCATATTCCAATCACACAGGCCACTATAATGATAAGGGGCTCCAATATGTATTCAAGAAAACTCCTTCCCAGGTTTGCAAACCAACTTCCAACACTTCCAAATCCCTTGCCATCCTTTTGCCATGTGTTTTCTTGTGTCAAATCGTTAATCTCATAGTGGATTGCAGTAATGTTGCGTGTATATTTCTTCAGATCTTTAGAGTTATCCGGAATATACGTGCAACATTCCTGGACCTTCAAAAGTTTACAGACTCCGCCCTCTTTTGCTAATAGGACGTCTAAGGCAAGGCGGTTTTGTAAAACCATCGCCCGTATCGACAACATCTCACCATGAATCAACACCAGTGATTTTGCCGTACTCATCGATAACTCATCCACCACCGTTGCTAATCTCCGTATCTTGACGTCATTCAAGATCACTCCCAACATTGGTATCGCAGCTCCAAACACATCTCCCACTATTGCACCGGCACTTTCTCCTCTCTTCACTCTTGTCAACTTGCCACCCTCCACCTGAGCAAAATCCTCAGTGTGATATATCTTAGGAAAGATAATCGCCAGGTAACATGTCCCATACCACTTATCCGGCAACCTTACGTACGCATTTCTTCCACAAACAAAATACACCGTAGGGATCACTTGCACCACACTCTTCAGAAAGTCCTTGGTATAATATTCTATTTTGAAAGTGTGTTCACAAGTTGTCTCACCCACATACACGTTTTCATAATATGTCTTTGGCCTATGCAAACACAACTTCCCCTTCTGTACTACGTCCAAGGCTATCGGACCATAACTTCCCTTTGACTTATGACCAAGCTCTTCATCCGTCCAGTTCACCTTACCCTGACCTGACGTCTGCAACTGCTTCTGCTTTTGGTATCTGTCCTCAACCTGTTCTACAAACTTCTTCTCTACCTCTGTCAATGAGCAGGTCAAGTTGTGTCGGTGTGCATATGAGGTATCTATGGTTTTCGTTGGAATGAAAAAGTATCTAAGTCTATCTTCAGATTTATAATAATCCCATTTGTTCAGATGCTTATAATTTGGGACTTCTGGTAACACAGCATCATCATTCGAAAAGAAATATTTAAAATGAGATCTCCCGTAAAATATGCTAAGCAGCAAACTACATGAAATTCCATATGTTAATGGCAGGTGATGGTATCTAATACCCTCGTCTACTGAAGCTGGCAATTGCATACACACGTAACAATATTTCGCATCCATTGCATCAATATACTCATACAACAATTTAGCATAAGCGTTCTTCCCAAAGTTTCCTTTGGACAAGTCAGCATGTAATCTACGACTCTCTTCAGCTAGCAAAGCTTTTTCGGCTCCTATGTTTACCTCTTTGTGGCTAGGAGTGGCAGGTGTAGGGGTTCCCTTAACCTCCGCTTCCTGCTCTTGTGGTGCTAAATAAGAAACTAAAACTACTACAAATATAAAGAAAATCACTAACCCTAATACTGTACCTATAATACATTTTGCCCTACGAGTCGGGTTCCCAGCCTCCATGGTCTCAGACAGTATGATTCGATTCTAGCAGCAACACAAAGTCTCAGCAATGCAAAGTCTCTTGCTTGGCTTTATGAATTTCTCGAACCACCTCCTAGAAGCAGAGGTCCCCTCTCAATTCTTCATTGTCCATTTCGTATTCAGGGGACCCTAACCCTTCTCCGTCCTCTAAGGGATGTCCCTGAATTTCTTCTTCTTCCACTCGGCTCTAAGTAACTTTTAGCAGCTATTTACAAAGTTTTACTGCGCATCTATGATAAGGTTTTCTCCAAGTGCACAGAGTACGTAATCCAAGAGTTCCATGTGAAGCACTATTGATTCATAGGCAGGTATTTCAGGGCCAAATGTAGCAAAAGTCAATCTATTTAAGATCAAATCATTAACTTGCTTAGGAGAGGGGGGTTAGGAACAGTGATTGTCAGTAAACCTTCGAGACCATTGACCACTACCATCCGTGGACCTTACCTCGTTTCTTTACGGTGTGTATAGATGGCAGACACCACTCTACTTGACGTTGTATCAATCAGAGGTTATCATAGCAATGTATACTCACTATTGGTCCCTTTATCTTTCACTAAAGACCCTGCTTTGCCAGTTACCTGCTTATCCGAATTGCTGAAAGCACGGCGGATTTACACCTCCACGAACGGATCTAGTTTCCATATATTTCGCACCGTGATAGCCATCAGATTTAGGTAATGGAACATCTGCTTTATTTAGACAGTGTGGGCCAACCCAATAATGCGAGCCCATCTACAATTAATGCTCCCCTTTGTCTATCTAGGACCATATAGTTCTAAAATTTGGGGACAAACCACTTCCTTATTATAACTGAAGAATGAAGTAAAGACCATTCTAAATCCTTACCTAAACATAAGATCGAGTGCAGTTAATTCTTAAGTTGAAACGGATATCAAACTATACCTCAGATTAAAAAATGGCACTTTACCTATATTAAATCAAAATATTTATCTAAAGCCTCACTTTGACTTACAGGTTCTCTACAATAGGATCCGATGTGAATGGAAATAAAAACCATCACCTACTGCGCATAGGACAATGGGCTTCGAGCATCTATGTAAACATGACTAAAACTTCACAATAGGTAAAGTCTTAACTAACAACTTGGGTTGTCGGGTGTAAACAATGGTCCAAAAAATAAAATGGAAAGTGTCAAATACCTGTTAAATCTGACCCGAAAATACTGTGTATATTTATTACTGTGTTCAAACCCCAATATGGATTAAAAAGTCTTCCACATATTATGCCAACTATCCCTCTGCGAATGTTTAGATGAAAGGACTTCGCCATAAGGGCGGACTTTCGATTTTTTGGTCCTTTACCAGGTTTAGTAACTGTATATTTTAAAAAAACTGTCTCTGTCACTTGGTCAAATGTGCTAGAAAATGAATGTTTGTAATATTTGGAAATATGAGAGTTGTGATAATATGTACTCGACGGGTAGCTTAGACAAGGTTATCCTTATGCCTTTCACAGATCTCACCTAATCGGGAGTCTGCCTTAGGGAGTGTCACTAGGTAGTTAGGCATTGCACAGCCATTAAAAGTCAACCATACAGTCATTAAACGAATCTCGATAATCATTGTTTATCTCTGTTAAAATTTATAAAAAGGTGAAAAAGGTACATGTTTGAACATGCTATGACTGTATATTTCTTATTGAACTAAAATATTAAGACATTGCTTTTTATTTCCAGATCTTCTTTCCCTCCCCTCCCAGTCAACAACCCCCAGCCCTGACGAAGGTGTGGCCCTTCTGGCCTGTCACCGAAACGCGCGTCGGCTTGTGTTTCCAGAAATACGGCACACTGTTTTATATCTATTAAGAGCCGCATTAATGTCATCTGTCTGGAATAACATTCTGATTTATGCAACAGACTTACCATCTCTGTGTTGCATACGCCAGGTTGATAGGAATGCTTGTGAGAATGAAAGTTGAATGACAGAATATTAGATAGATTAATTTGGAAATTTGTGAGTATGAATGTATGATTGAAGTATGAATTGTTACTGGGTAGGTCCCAATGTAGGATGAATTTCTCTTACTTTTTATCCCTCCCTGCACCAATGTATTTTGTTTGATGCCTTTAGAAACATGTTGTGGATTTAATATGATCTCTATTTTTGTACGATCTTTTTTACTTCAAATCAAAAAGTATGCACAAAAAAATTAAAATATATATATTTGCTAAACACTTGTTTTTGAGTATAATTGGATTGACCAAATGGTATGTGCATTGCTAAACTCCTAGTCTAATCACCCCATATATAGTGTGATCCTATTGTTAGGACCATCACATCATTAGGCGGGGTTTCGTTCTTTGTTCTATTCTCAGTTTATTTCCCCCTCACGGCCTGCCTACATCCTTAAAAGCCCACCGGGGAACCCCCTTCTTTCATTATTATACCAAATGTAGCAAAAGTCAATCTATTTAAGATCAAATCCTTAACTTGCTTAGGAGAGGGGGGTTAGGAACAGTGATTGTCAGTAAACCTTCGATTTCCAGTCCAGGCACCAACAGTATCACTTCCAACTTATAGTTCGGGGCCGTATCCGTCACCAGCACCGACCTCACCCTCCCGGATCTCAGTACACCTGGCATTTGTCAAAGGGTAGGTCCACTCCGGAGTGGCGTATCTTCTGCAAGGTACTCTCACCCTCCGTGATCTCCTCGGACCCCTTTCCTATGATTCTTGGACTTCTCCTTCCGGGTCTGATTCTTCAGATACAGGTGCAAGATCTCTTTCAGAGGCCAGCCTCACATTCAGCCTTTTCCGTCTTTCAGGCCAACTTGCCCCAGTGCCCTTCACACCTCTGCTCCTCGTCGGCACAACCGGCTCATCCCTGCCTTCAGCTTTTTCAGAGTTGTGATCACCTTCACAGCAGCTTTCCCATTCAGTGGCAGATTCAGTGTCACTGCCGTTGTGATCTCCCTCAGCTCGGTCGGATGAGCTACCAGCTTCTTCAGACGCCCCCACAGCTTGACTTGTCCCCTCTTGTGGATCTTCCTCCACAGCTGGATTTTCTTCTACGAGAGGAGCTGTTTCTTCCAGGGGCGCTGGGACCCTTCGAGTGTGGGAAGTGTGAACCCAATTCGGCAGTCCACCACACTTCACAGCAGTATTCGTCACCAGGATGACTTGGAATGGCCCTCTCCAGCGGACGTCCAGGCAGCTCTTCCTCACGTGCTTCCGCACTAGGACCCAGTCTCCAGGACACAGGTCGTGGCAGAGGTCTCTAGAAGTTGGGATTTCTGCCGTCTGCACCTGAAGGGACACAGAATGGATGACGTCAGATAGTCCTTTGCAGTAATCTAGAATCAGATATTCTGTGATATTCAGCAAGGCCGCTGAGGGGACTGATGGCAGTCTCATAGCTCTTCCCATCAGCACCTCATGGGGTGAAAGTCCTGTTCTCCTGTCTGGGGTACTATGCATGCTCATCAACACCAACGGCAAAGCATCTGGCCATTTCAGGGACGTGAATGAACACACTTTCGCCATTCGTGCTTTGAGAGTTCCATTTATTTGTTCTACTATGCCAGAAGCCTCCGGCCGATAGCTACAATGCAGTCTCTGATCAATGTTCAGTGCAGAACAGAGCATCTTCACAACTTCACTGTTGAAATGTGTTCCTCTGTCCGATTCCAAAGAGGTTGGGACTCCCTCAACAACAATTTAGCTACTGTGAGTGTATAGCACCTACGAGTGGGATATGCCTCGACCCACCTGGAGAACACACATACAATCACCAAGACATATCTGAGGCTGTTACACTTTGGCATCTCAATGAAATCCAATTGCATTCTGTTGAAAGGCCCTCCAGACCTCCCCACATGACTTAACGTAACTGGTGTCCTCTTTCCAACATTCATCTGTTGACACGTAACACACCTCTGACACACCGCTTCTGCAGCCGTTCTGAATTTAGGATTATACCAGGTCTGCCTGAACACTCGTATCATAGCATCCCTTTCCAAATGCACAGAGCCATGTATTTGTCGAGCCATCGGGCTCACCAGTTCATTTGGCAACACAGCTCTCCCATCTGCCGAAATCCACAAATCCAGATCCCCTTTTGTTCAACCAGAAGTCACCCACACTCTTTTCTCAAAGTCTGACGCTTGCTCCTGCATCTTTCTCAATTCATCCCAAGTATCTGCCACTTCGAGTACCATGTTTAGCTCAGTCCCTCTGTGTATTCCCTCGACAACTTGGTCGGTGAAGGAGTAAGCTTGCTCGGCACAATAACGTGCTACCTCATCCGCATATCTGTTACCCAGGGACACAAAATCAGCACCCTTGCTATGTGCTGTGCATTTCACCACTGCAATTTCTGCTGGTCCCTGCAGAGCTTCCAGCAGTAACCTGACAAATTCTCCATTCCTGATAGGGGAACCTGATGATGTCATGTAACCCCTCTGAGACCACAACTGGCCGAAGTCATGAACCACACCGAACCCATATCTGCTGTCGGTGTATATGGTGACTCGAATCTTGTTGGCTGCCAAACAGGCACGCGTCAACGCAACTATGTCAGCTACCTGAGCGGAGTGTACTCCTTCTAAGCAGGCAGCTTCGATTATTCCATGAATCGTGCAAACGGCAAAAGCCGCTCTTAGCTGTCCAGCATTGTCCCTTATACATGAGCCATCTACAAAGAGAATTTCATCTGGGTCTTCCAAAGGCTCATCGACAATGTCTGGTCTCGGTTTTGTGCACAGTTCAGTCACTTCAAGGCAGTCATGGTCTTCACAATCATCATCTAAAACATTTGGCGATGGCATCAATGTAGCAGGGTTCAAAACTGAGCACCTCTTTAGGGTCACATTCTCCGCAGCAAGTATAACCTGCTCGTAGCGTGTGAGCCTGTTGTTAGTCAGGTGCTGCGTTTTGGTCCTTGTCATTAACAATTCTACTGAATGTGGAACGTGTACCACCAATGGATGCCCCATCACAATGCTCTCACATCGCTCAATGCTGACACCCGTTGCAGCAACGGATTTGAGACATCTGGGCAACGCTGCGGCTACTGGGTCTAAGGTAGCCGAGAAATATGCAACTGGTCTACGGGCACCTCCGTGATCTTGGGTCAAAACTGCTAACCCGCAGCCCTCTCGCTCGCAGCAGAACAATGAAAACAGTTTGGTGTAATCAGGCATCCCCAGGGCCGGAGCATGACACAAGTCTTCTCACAACGCTAGGAAAGCCATCATGCAGTCTGTGTCCCATGGTACCGGATCACTCACGTCCTTGAGCGTCAGTTTCTGTAAAGGCTTCGCTTTTAGTGAGAAGTTTGCAATCCACTGGCGACAGTAGCCAACCATTCCCAGGAACATTCTAACCTCTCTTTGTGTGGTAGGCACCATCATTTTTATTATTGCTTCTATTCTGTCTGGGGACACTTTCCTTATTCCCTTCTCTATTCTGTGTCCCAAATACTGAACTTCAGGAAGACAGTATTGTAGCTTGCTGGGAGATACCTTATGACCATTTTCTGCCAGATGGTTCAACAAAGCAATGGTGTCTATTCTACAGGCATCTTCTGTCTCCGACGCAACAAGGAGGTCGTCTATGTACTGTACAAGAACCGAGTTCTGGGGCAGTACTAGACTTTCAAGGTTCTTCTTCAATAATTGATTAAAGATCGATGGACTTTCTGTATACCCCTGTGGGATACGACACCATGTTAATACACGGTTTTCCAGCTTAAAAGCGAAAAGAAATTGGCTCTCCTCATGTAACGGTATTGAGAAAAATGCCTGACATAAATCAATCACGGTGAACCACTCAACCTGTTCTGGAATCTGAAACAGTATTACTGATGGATTCGGTACCACTGGACAGCATGGAACAACAATGTCGTTTACTTTTCGTAAATCCTGCACTATCCTGAACTTCCCGCTAGGCTTCTGCAAGCCCATAATCGGAGAGTTACACGGACTGCCCATTATCTCTTTTAGGATTCCCTGCTTAATCATGGACTCAATCAAAGGTTTTATTCCCGCAATTGTTTCTGGGGTCAGCTTGTACTTGGGTGTTCTTGGAAATTCTGCATCATGTCTTATTTGTATCCTGACTGGCTCTAAACCCTTGATCAGCCCACTCTCTTCTCCTGTAAAGTCCCAAACTTCCTGCCTGACTGTCTCCCTCAAGTCCCAGGGGAGTTCCTCTACTGTCAGTGCAGGATACAATTCTATGCACAGACATGTGTTTGCAACCTTAAAGGCAGCATCATCATCATTTGTCTCCAACTCCACTCCCTTGGGTGTACAATAGATGGTACAGTTAAGTTTACACAGTAAATCCCTTCCTAGCAGACACACAGGACTAGAATCACATACCACAAATTGATGGTTGTCCCTGAAATTTCCTATCTTTACTGGGACTGGCTCGTCAGTGGATTCGTCATTTTCCTATTTGCTACACCCACAACTTGAATGGTCTGTCCTGACAGAGGCAGGTTAGGGACCACTGCGGACCGTACAGTAGAACGAGTCGCACCCGTATCCACCAGAAAGGTAGTGGGGTGTCCGGCTACCTCCGCATCTACAAAGGGTCCTCTTTGATCTATCTCTAATGCTGCTCCCAAGGTGCACGTTTCCTCCCCGTCCAGACACCTTCCTGTCACAGGACTAAAGGCATAGTATTCGTCTCCGTCTATCAGGAGAGGCATCTGCTGATATATCTTGTTCCCTGCTCCGATCTTCGGTGGCTGGGGAACGGGAGCTCTAGGAGCGGAAGTCCCCCCTTTTGCCACCTTAAGCTTAACTAAGGTTGATCTCTGTGCTTGGGGAGCCTGACTCTCCTCTTCCTCCTGTACTTGATTCTCTGGATTATGGGGACACTCACGCCTCCAGTGCCCGATCTCGTGACACTGATGGCACCTTGTTGTCTTTCAGAGTCGCCAGATCTACCCTTGGCCTTGGGCCATCTTCACTGTCCCTTTTCTGGCTGTTCGATCTTCTCCCCAATGTTCCATTTCCTGACTGACCCTGTCCTCCCGATTGCATTTGGACTAGCATCAGTTTATCTTTGAGCTTCTTTGTTTTCGAATCTATCTCATCACTGCAGTACCTAGCGTATCTCAGAATCTCATCTAGAGGCTTGTTCTGCCAACAAATCAAATGTTGCTGTATCATTAGACAGATCTCGGGTCTCAAGCCCAAAACAAACTTGGACACAAACTGTCCCATGTCCTTTGGATCCATCACATCCAGGCCACTGCACTGCTTAAATATCTGTAACAGTCTCTCATAATACTCATGAACTGCCTCTTTTGGTTCTTGTCTAGTTCGATCTATTTTCACCCAATCTATGTCTTGTGGTGGCACCTTGGTTTTCAACCACGTAATCACTTGCTCGTATTTTACCATCACTCTTGGTGAAGGTCCATTCGTGTGTGCCTCTCTTTCTGGCTCCTCTGTCGGCCACTCGACACTGACTTTGCATCCCACCCACAGATCTCCCGGAACTACAATGTCAAACAATGTGTTCAGATAAACCCACAGTACCTTTGAAATTTTGACAAACCACTCTACCTGCTTGTACCATTCTACCGGGTTTTCCGTCAATTTTGGAAAGGTGTTCGTAAAGGCAGCCAAATCTCCCCTACTCCAGGGTACGTGCACATATCCTCCATGGGCAACTTCTCTCAAGGGGTATGCTTCTGCATGCATTAGCCTCGCTCCTGGAGGCGTCTCTATAGTGCTCCGTCTAACACTTTTCTTTTTTGACCATTTTTCCTCCCATTTGTCCAATTGGACCCATATTCGGATTCCCACTACTAATTCTCTGATGTGGGTTTTTAATCCGATCACTCTCTTCTCGTCAAGATCTTGGTCTATATACTGCAACCTATGGCCACCTTGGAACGCCTTTGTCCTGGTCAAATCCACTGAATATTTGTTTGCTAATTCCGTTAGTTTCTCGTGAGCTGCTCTAGCTCGACGGGTAACATCCTTCGCTATGAACAGCAATTCATCTGGTTCGTATAGTTCTATTCTCTCCAAGGGTATTGTACCTTCCACTATCTCTTCTACCTCTGACTTCAGTCTTAGCACATCTATTCTCCTTGCCTTTATCACCGCTCTCAATGTGCCTTGACTAGAGGTTTCGCTCGAGTCCTTTCCTTTACATTCCTGACTCACTCGTCTGTCTTCCTCAGGGGTGTTATGGGGAACACTTCCTCTTTCCCATCTTTCACAATTCCACTCTTGTCTTCTTTCTGCAGTCCCAGGGGTAAACGTACCCCTATTTTCCTCACTCCCGCGGTCCCCTTCCTGTCTGCTTTCATTAGACCTGCAATGGGATATCTCCCTATTCTCTGAACCCCAATGTCTACCATCGTCTCTTGTCCGGTCACTCTGGGTATCCGCGATTGTCTCCCAAGTCCTCAAATCTGGCCTTAATTCTCTAATCGACCGGGGCCGTGGTCCTCTCAGATCCATCGGTCCTCTTAAGCCCCCATGTTCCCTAGAGGAATCTGCCGATGCTGCCAAAGGGGTGCTCCTTTCTACAGGTCTGGACCATTGGTTCCATTCGTCCTCCACATTACTTCTATTTTCGCTGACGTTCCTTTCTCTATCTAATTGTGGCAGACTCTCACCTTGAGTCTGTTCCGGATTGTATACTGATACTATAGGACCTATGGTAACTGGTACTGTAAGAGCGTCTGGTAGTCTCTGAGCGCTTACCCCCTCTTCACAATGTACCTGCTGTATAGTGAATCTTCCCACTACTCTCGCTTCTGGGGTTCGTTGAGGTACCCCCTCACCTTCCATCGAGCTAGCCCTGTTCCCTACCGGACCCAAATCGCTCTCTCTTAGGACTCCACCGTCCGCTGTCGATGTCTCTCTTCCTGTTGGTGGGGGTGAGGTCCCTTCTATTTCTGGATTATACGGGGGTGGCCTGCCTGACAACAGTCTTTCTATCAGACTGTCTTCTGTTTCACTGTCAACATCCTCTGTACTCTTTTTCTGCATTTCCCTTTCGTTGACCAACAGTGGGTATAACCTATCTCCCTCTATGGTCTGTACTCTCCATCTCTTGGCTAGTGCATCCCACCTCGCGTTCTGCACTGCCCTAACTGATCTATTTACTCTTTCTTGTCTTCTGTCCCTATTCTTCTCGTGGGCTGCCCTGATCCACGCATTCAATGCCTCAAACTGTGTTGGTCTGGGCAAAGGTCGCAAAGAAGACATAATCGCTTTTAGCTGGTACAACACCTCTAATCTGAATGTCCCGTACTTAGGAAACGTCAGTTCCTCATTCCCCTCAGTCATCTTACACCAGTTCTCAAGCCACAATATAGTATGTAACCCAACATTCGTAGACATATAATGAGCTGGCGTATCTTCAGGTGGAGCCTCTTCCCCACCCCGAGGTTCTAATTTCTTTTCTCCCGAGAAACAACTTTGCAACCCTTTTAGACATTTCATGATGAAATTCGCAACAATTCCTTGTTTACTACGCTCGTTCGCTTCACAATGACAATCCACCAATCCCAGCGCGGCTTCACTCTGGCCGTCCTATCCTAGCGCGGCTCTTCCCTGATGTCACTCACTTCCCGCTAACCGCCCAATCTCAGCGCGGCTTCACGCTAACCGTCCTATCCCAGCGCGGCGCTTCCTGACGTCACTAGCCTCCGCTTTGCAGCAGTTCCCCTCCTTTCTCTGTTCGTTTCTCGGTCATGCATGCGTCCCAATCATACAATTCGAAATGATCACTTCCGACCAAGCAACCACTTCTCTGACTGTACGTCTAAAGTCTGACTGTAATTGTCACCAACTGGCAAATGTCTGTCCGCTTAATGAGCAAACAATCGCCTTCCACCAGCGTCCGTTACCCATGCATTCACACATTCATTCCCCCTATCTCGGTCCTACGGGCGATCAATGGTACCTCATGATCCCCTTTCAATGGTCGACAATTACTGTGGGTGTTCGATACACCCGAACCACTTAAGCTCTCCTTGAGCCTAAGATTTTCACCGGTTGCGCGTGCTCACAACCTGTTCTCCTTTCACACTACGGGCACTCAACTCCGCTTGACAATACAATTTCAACAACACAATACACACCGCAATCTAACACGCATGACCCTTTTCATACTCACTCTCCTACGACCTGCTGCTTTCTGCCGCACCGTCACTCTCCGTCATCTTCCGTGGATCGCCATCCTCCGTCCGCTGCTCTATAGACGCACATCTACGGATCTCTATGGGCCTTGGGGAAATCGTAGCCTATCTGGATTACCTTCACTCCAGAAGATAAACCATCCTACTCTGCTACCAACTGGAAAGGCGGGAAATTTCAATCTGGAATTTGAACCAGATCTCTATCATCCCGTCACAGGTCGATTGGACCTTTGTACCTGTCATAGAGTGTAGAAGGTAATCTTTTTCAACCAATCAATTCGGACCACTTCCATCTCCTTCCCCAAAGAACCACTGACAAAAGGTCAAGTTCGAAAATTTATTATAAAGCCAAAAGCAGTTATGTATATAAACACCTCAGTAAAAGGTTCAGCAAATATACAGGTACTAATACAAACATAATCCTACGGAAAAGTCTCAAGCGACTGAGAAATAACACCAATATGATTTCCAAGACCACCAGGCTTGCAAGAATTGCTATGATTTGGTTCTTGGTAGGCATGGAAGAAAAGAAGAAATACATTCAGATAAGTCTGTCCTTACACTATACTAAGTGACATCCCTACAACCAAGTTCCCTCCTAACAAGGTGTCAGCCGTGGTGACTTCCAAAGAAGTTCACTCACTTCGTTCGGACTTAGTCAATAAACTCATCTTCGCATAGCAAAGCTCTCTGCCTACCCAGCATCTTTCTTCGTCCTCGTGCGCTTCTGCTCTGCTCTCCTCCCGGGGTGCTGTCCCTAATACAAAACCTACCTGTGAGCTGAAGTTGAGTAGCGGTGTGCTGGGGAGCCATTACACGTCCCGCTGATCCTGGGACTGTCTTCTGTGTTCCAGCCACTGCCCCTCGCCGCACCCGCTTCGCGGGTGCCGCTTCGCGGATTAAGGATGGTGAAAGCATCTTGTAGGCGCTGGGCTCCTGGAGGCGCTGGGAGCAACATCGAACCGGCGTTGGCGCTGTAGCAGGGACTCGAAGATCCAGGAGTCCCTGCTCTCACAGGTGTGCGAGCGGACGCTCCCACCACCAGCCACGCCCCCCGCCTGGCCAGCCAGAAAAGGCGCGTGTCTCCAGTGCTCCCCGGGACCCTACCTGTGAGCTGAAGTTGAGTAGCGGTGTGCTGGGGAGCCATTACACGTCCCGCTGATCCTGGGACTGTCTTCTGTGTTCCAGCCGCTGCCCCTCGCCGCACCCGCTTCGCGGGTGCCGCTTCGCGGATTAAGGAGGGTGAAAGCATCTTGTAGGCGCTGGGCTCCTGGAGGCGCTGGGAGCAACATCAAACCGGCGTTGGCGCTGTAGCAGGGACTCGAAGATCCAGGAGTCACTGCTCTCACAGGTGTGCGAGCGGACGCGCCCACCACCAGCCACGCCCCCCGCCTGCAACGCTCCCTGATTAACGCTCTGTCAGGCGCTCCGCGGGACACGAGCGGGACGCCGAGCGAAGCCCGAGCAAAGGGCGGGCAGTCTGTGGCAGTCAGGGGCTGTCAAGGCTGGGCTGGGCCACGTCCCTTTCCTTCTGTTAACAGTGAGTACATTCGCCTGGTGTGTCCGCCCGTTCTGTTTCCCAAAACCATGTCTACTCGCTCTGGAAAGCTTCTCAGGAGCGAAGCTGATAAGGGGTCAAATGCTGCAAGCCCTGTTATAGGAACTATGGACCGGTTCATCACCAGGGTGGCGGCGGTGATTGAAAAGGAGATTGCCATGTCTGAGCGACGTTTATCTGAGGTTTACCTCCCCTCAAGACGCTCATCTCTGGGGGTTGCCGCTCAGTCGCTTACACCGGCCTGTATCCGGGTCCAATCTGTTTCACCACCTAGTGTGCCTGGTGTTCTCATAGACCCCCCCCAGTTGGCTGGCATAGAGCAAAACATAGATAGGCTGGAAAATCTGGCCGCTCTTCTCCCTATAGTTACAGTGGAAGATGGTGGCCTCAGTAAGCTGTCCACGCCATTATCACCCAATCTCCCAAGCGAAGCTATCAGTGATCCTGAGTCCCCAAACCCGCTCACTCCCGCCATAGTCATATCAGAAGGGGGGTCAGTTAGGGCGTCCCCCAACTCTCAAACCCCCGACACTAGGCAGGAGAATAGGCCCTTAAGCAAAAAGCCACGAAAACGCAAAAAGGGTAGGCTGGTGAGACAGGCCGCTCTTTATCAAAGAGCAAGAAATCGTTCTGCAACGGGTACGAGAACCATAAGGGGTACGCCTATAGTGAATGAAATTGACATAGACGGGGATGTTCAGATCTCTCCCAAGGGGCTACACCCAGACGTTAACACTGCCAGGGTCTCTAAGCTCTCTGACTTAGTAACAGTTGAAAACATCCTTGAGAAGGTATACAGCCTCTTGAAACCGTTACTATCACAAGTCAAGGGTCTAGGAGAGAGGATAGACAAACTAGAGCAATCAACCCTTGATGGGTTTCACTCTCTCAAGACAACATTTAAACAAATAACCAGAGTGACTGAAAACAAGGACTTGGGCGCAAAGGGGAATGAATCACCACCTCAGAGAGACCCTAAGCCACCAATTTGTCCAAAAAAAGTTGTCCCTAATAGTCCATTAATTTCAGTTCTTAAATCTCCTCCCCGTCCCAAATCAGGGCCAAAACACAAGGGACCTTCAACACACTTAGAGCCTGACAAAAATAAGCCTAAGCCTCTTTTACAAAAGCAGCCACAGTCAGCTAGTGGTAAAACGGAAGACTTCCAAAAACCAGGGGCACGCAGTATATCACACGGGCTAGCGACAGGGAAAGCCCCTAGGTCTGCATCCCAATCTACTGCCCCCTCCACCCCCTTAACGGTCCCCAGCAATCCAGTGCGACGGATCCCCCCAGTAAACCTTCCACCAGACTGTCAACCCTTCGTTGCTGTCATGGTTAACGTGCCCCCATTAAAGGATGGCCAGGTGGAAAATCACCAATCACTTAAAAATAAGTGTATCCACTGGCTGAAGGCAAATAAGCCAATCCCGCTGGGTGTGGATGGTATTATTCTAAGTGTTCAAAGAAGTGGGTTGGGTAGGGCAGGGGAGAAAAACGCAGGAGGGGGATTGTATAATCATAAACTTCCAAGACCCAAGAGTAGTTCCATCGATTTGTACTCCTATTAAAAGTATGGGGGCCCCAGGGGTTAAGGTGGTAGATCTTTCTTATTTTTACCCCAGGCAAATTGTTAGCCCAACTGAAGGAAGTTTTGGTTCCCCTTTTATTGGTCACAACTGGGCTGGGGTCTCGGGGGGCACTAGGGAGAATCAATTGTGGGCATTAGGGCCCCACTGACTGGAAACTGGGAGCAGAGTAGAGCCAGCAGGAGTATCACTCACCCAAACAAACCTCACAAGCGAAATAGGAGTCTCTATAGCCTCCCCACAAGGTCCCTCATCCCCTCAGATGCCAGAGAGGAGGTCCATAGATAGGGGCATTACAGCGCCCAACGACACTTCAGCTGTGACGGACCTAGTCTTTAAGGTTTTCAGCTGGAATGTCGCAGGGATTGCAAGAAAACTGGCTCTACCGGATTTTATTGCTTGGGTTGATGAGCACTCCTTGTGTCTCTTCCAAGAGACATGGAGCTTGGTCCCGGTCCATAGGGTGGGATTTTCTTCCTATTCCTCCCCTGCACAAGTCTCGGAAACAGGGAGAGGGCGACCCTCGGGCGGCCTTCTCATCTGGGTCGCGGCTTCATTAGACTGCAGAGTAGTGGAGTTCCCCACAGGTTCCCCGGACATACAAAACATTACCCTAATAGATCAAAGGGGAAGAATTGTCTTAAATGTTTATAATGTTTATGCCCGGGGAACCAAGGGTGGGAGAAAGTCTCCTGTAATATCTCTCCTCGAGACCTTGCTAAATAATACCCCCCACAAAACACGCACATTGGTTGCAGGTGATATGAACTGTACGTTCGAGCCTTTGGGCTCGGACGTCTCCCTCGACCAAGACGAGGAGGATTCCAGGATGGGGATCCCGATACTAGAAATCCCACCGATCAGAAGGTGGACAGAAGTCGCGCTCCAGTTATACTCACTGAGCCTTGAATTTAACTTAAGGGCAGCTAACGGGAGGACACCCTCGGATAGGGGGGGTGCCCATACATACAATAGACCAGGACACACCTCTAGGCTAGATTACTTCCTAATAGATGTATTCTTATGGCCTTATGTAAGGGACATGCAGGTGGTCCCCTCGACTGAAAGTGAACACAATTCACTTTCCTTAAGTATGGTCCTGTGGTGGCGCACTTTAAAGAGGGATAATATTAATCTGGTAGCCGCACCCCCGGATGAGTCCGAAGTCTCCCCTTGTGGTAGACGAATAAAATGGGCGAAACTGGTCTTATCCGAGGCAAAGGTAGGGGAAATTCAATCCCTTTTAAACCAAGCGGTAACAACCCTCGGAACCTCCCTCGAAGGGGTGGGTAGAGTGAGTGGGCTTTTTGTCTCCCTGGTAGAAGCCTTAACTAACGTGTTTTCCATGTACCCAAACAAGTCGGGTAACAAAGAATTTAAAAAACCAGTCGATGGTTGGTATACCCAAACCTGTACGGTTCACAAGACAAGGCTGGTTGAGGCGGTTAAACTTAAGTCCCGAGGTGTGATACAGGAAGCAAGGAAGGCCTATAATAAATCCCTTAAACTTGCTAGGAGGGAGTGGGAAGACAAATTCTGGGATGACCTGCTCCAGGCTAGTAAAATCAGGGATTCAAGGGCCTTTTGGAATCTCATAAGCACACGGAATAAACCCGATGCATCGGTGAGACCCTGTAACATCCCGCCCCAAAATTGGGTAAAACACTTTGGGACCCTTTACCTCCCTCCAGATGGGGATCTGAACGTGGGAATGGACCTTACACGAGAAATTGAACCTCATGCCTATGATCTCTTCACCCCCCTTGAGATTGAGGGAGTTATAGGTTGGGTAGCGCCCCGTAAGGCAGCGGGCCCAGACGGCCTTCCGGGGGACCTCATGAGGGCATTCCCATCGGAGTGGGCAAGGGTTATAGCAGCTCTCCTAAACGATATCATGATGGGAGGGGCAGTGCCAGAATCCTGGAAAGGGGCAGTGGTGGTCCCGATTTACAAAAAAGGGTGCAGGGATACACCGGGGAACTACCGCCCTATAAGTCTGATAGACTCCACCCAAAAGATAGCTGGCAAAGCTATCCTTGGAAGGATTCTACATTGGGTGGAGGAGAATAAAATCTGATCAGACTTTCAGGCAGGTTTTCGGGCAGGTATGGGGACAATAGAGCAGGTGTTTAGGCTGGCACTATTGGGGTGGAAGGTGGTGGAACTAGGCAAGGGTAGTCTTTATTTGGCCTTTATAGACCTGAAGACTGCCTTTGACCTGGTCCCCCGGGAAGAGCTTTGGAGGGTACTCTACGAGTTGGGACTACCCCCTTACATCTTGTCCCTTCTCATTAGCCTTCATACCCATACCTATGCACAGGTCCGTTGGGGTAAAAACGAAGAGCTCACTGAGAAGATACCAGTGTCCAGGGGCGTAAGACAGGGCTGTGTCTTGGCTCCCACCCTCTTCTCATTATATGTGAACGGGGTGGTAAAACATCTTCAGCAAGAACCAGCCGACACCCCCTGTCTCGGAGGAGTCCGCATCCCCACCCTACTCTTTGCGGACGACACGCTCCTGATTTCGAAGACCCCACAAGGCCTGCAGAAATTGCTAACGCGATTTCAGGAATTCTGTACTGCAAAAGGGCTAATAATAAATGTGGACAAAACAAAATACCTAGTCCTAAATCCTCCTAAGAAACTGGGCCGCCCACCTACACTTAACTCGATCCCCTTAGAGAAAGTAGCCGAATTCGATTACCTCGGCATTCGGATCACGGATAGGATGTCCTGGGCAAATCACATTGATAAAATGGTCCTCAACCATAGGAGAGTAGGAGGAGCTCTCATGAGGGAGTTCAGGGCCTCACCTAGGAGATCACTTACCCCAGTAATCGACATCTACAAGGCCAAAGTAGTGTCATCAGCCTTGTATGGGGCAGAACTGTGGGGCCACTGCCAAATGGACACCCTAGTGACAGCGGAGAGCAAGCTACTGAAATCTATCATCTCCGTTCCACTGAGCACTCCATCTGTACCAGTGTGGTTGGACACGGGCTGTAAAAATATCAAAGACCAGGCCCAGCTTCGCCCGCTCCTACTATGGACACGAATCTGGAGGGGTGAAGAACTAAAATCCTATGCTGATGCCCTGGGGGAAATAATGGGTCTGGGGGGTTGGGCTAAGATAAGATGGTTAAGAGAAACTAAAAACCTTCTGGAGAAGATCGGACTAGGAGACTGTTGGTCATCACGTTCAGCCCCTCCAAAAGAAGTTGTTAAGGCCCATTACTGGAAATGGACTTCGGCGCGCCTAATTACAAACTCTAACCACTGCAAATCCACTGTTGCCTTTTTACAAATTAAAGATACTGTGGCCTTTGAACCTTACCTGGATATGATCACCCTCCCCCTTGACCGAGCCCTTTATTTTAAATTTAGAGTTGGATCCCTCCCGCTAGGTGCTGTGGTATCGAAATGGACATCAGCGGCCCGTACTTCCCCTAATTGTGCATGCTGCCCGAGCAGGGTTGAGTCCATTGCGCATGTCCTATTTGAATGCCCGGATTATGCAAGGCCTAGGAGCTCTTGGCTGAAACCTCTTTGTCGAAATATGGGCACACGTAACCACCTAGTAGCCTTGCGTATCCTAACCACGGACACTTCCCCCCCTATAGTGTGTGGAATAGCAAAATTTTTAAAGCAGTTTTGGCTTATTCATTGTAAGAGATTGTCAGTAGCTGTTTAATTCATTTTTTAGCTAATTTATTAACGGGCACTTCATGTCCTTTTATCTTTTCTAACGAGTTTTATACTGGCTTCTTGTAGCAATGTTTTTCTTTTTTGAAAACTGTAATGTTTGTATTTCAAATGTGCTTACAAGATATCTTGCATATCGAATAAAAGCTTATGACTGACCTAATACAAAATCCACAATGAGGGTGACACGACCCGAGGGACGCCCCTTCTCAAAGTATTTGTTTTCAAAGTGGCTTCATTATGATGTCTTCATCCTTGTTCGTTGAAAACGGCCTTGGGTCCCACAGTCTACTCCTCTTGAAGTTGCTTCCCTAAAATTCCACAGTCACTCCTCCGGGTCTGTAACTACCATCCTAACTCTCATACACAATGGGCCCTTCTCTACTATCTTTAGTTAACCTTGCACCTGCAAAGGAACGCACATAAATCGATTCGCAACAACATGCTACTTGCAATTAATTCTCTAAGGCAACCTTCTAGGAAAAAGGCAGTTCCATGATTTAATGTTAGCAGAAACATTCCTAGCTCGGCCTACACAATCCTCTATCCCCACCTGGGCCTCTGCACGTTCGAGATGTCACCCCCTAACATTGGCAAACACTTTTACTCGTTAGGCCTACATCATTATAGCAAAAGAAAGAATACATTTTCCAACTAAACACTTCTATGTCGTTACATGAATACAATAATGAATTACTAAACATGCATTAGAATACATCAATGCCTCTTTAAGCATCCTTTAACTGAATTAGCATTACTTCACAAATACATTTCTAAGTTAACATGGCATTTGTATTTCAAAGAAACGCTTTACGTTATAGCAATGTAAAGTCTGGTACATGGTTTCACAGTTGTGTCACACTTAAACATGATTATAAACCTCTATATATGTGGGTGCGGATTACTTGTGAATATGATGCACCCCTACAATTTCTAACACAGTTCTGCGCTCTCTCACACGTATATGCTCACATTTGTAAGAATAAATACAAAATTAAATGTACACACATTTCCAAAGTGCGTTACTAGTGTATTTCAACAAATACAAGTTTACAAAACAAATTAAACTACAACTGACAGGTTTTACAGATGATAAATAAAATACTTTGGAAACAAATCTGTTCAAGTAAAGTAGGTAATACCAATGACAATGTTAAATAATTTCGCGATCAAATCATGACTTCTGTAAAAGTCAGGTAAAAAAATACCAAAACACGTTACAGAAAAAAAGATACATAGAAACAGTGAAGTTTCCAAGGACTAAGGGTTCAGATGTATCATCCGTTTTTTTTGTCGCAAACGCTGCAATTCGTAAAAAAGAAGCGTTTGCAACAAAAAAACACGGCAAATGCAATGTATGAAAAAATTTGCATCGCAAAATTTAGGAATCGCAAAATTTGTGATTCCTTAATTTTTTTTGCACAAGCATTTAAGGAATCGCAAAAAGCGAATATGTAAGAAATTTTAACGTTTTGCGATTTCACACTAAGAAATCGCAAATTACCACCAACTTGTAGTTGGTGGTAATTTGCTAATTCTTTTACAAATGCACTTTTTGGCATTTGTAATTTTGCCATGTGGCGCTCATACATGCCCTTAGGGCATGTATGTGCGCCATATGCGCACACATGTAAATTTCAGGGGTGTCCCAGGGTGTCCTTAAGACACCCTTGCACCCTTGAAATTATTCTCAATTTGCAATTAGCAAATTGCAAATCGAAAAATTGAGAATGACTTCCCATTCCTTCCTATGGCCTCCTGGCCCATAGAGATGAATGGGAAATTAATCCTTAATTGCGATTAGCAATTTGCTAATCGCAATGAAGGAATTCTAAGAAATCGCTAAAAAATAGCGATTTTCTACATACATCCCAAATTGCAATTCTCAAATAGCGATTTCAAAAAAATAGCTATTTGAGAATCGCAAATGGTGGTGATGATACATCTGCCCCTAAAAGATTGGTAAATGCAGGTGAATGAAAACAAGTTGTGTGAGACATGTTTTTTTGTGGTCACAGGGCAAGCCAGAGATGCTAGGCACGTTTACCATAAAGGGGAGGGACTCTGGCCCCAATGTCCTATTAGTCCTAAAATGAAATTACCAAGCACTGACCATTAGCACCTGACTCTCACTGGTGATGAGGCGGGGCAGTCCAAGGAGGTGAAGGGTGTTAGGCACTCAGAAGCCAGTAAAACACACCTAGCAATATAGTGGCCTTTAGCGTTGACACTTATGCCAGAGTTAAGTCTGTTGAAGTGTTAAGGATCTATTCTCGACTTTCACAAGCATGGAACCCAGGCCCATCACATCATTTGCCTCGATAGGGGTAGTTCACTCAATGCACTCATGAGCACAGCTCCCAAAAATCAGAAGTGCAGTATACGCTCTCAGCCTTCTACTAGTCGCTGTGAAATGCGCTTACTGGTCAGTGCAGGTGCAATGTATGTGCACTGCAGACATCGAGGCTGGTCAGTAATGGTGTATTAGGGATGGAATGTATGGTGGGTTATATAGGATAGGTTAGTGTGAGGTAGATATGGTATGACAGGTTAGGTATGGTAGGCAGGTTAGGTAAGGCAGGTTAAGTATGATAGGTAAGGCATGGTAGGTAGGTTTGATATGGTAGCTTAGGTTAGGTATGCTAGGTAGGTTTGGTATGATAGGTTAAGTTAGGTGTGGTAGGTAGGTTTCTTATGGTAGTATAGGTTAGGTATGGTAGATAGATTTGGTATGGTAGGTTAGGTTAGGTATGCTAGGTAGGTTTGGTATGATAGGTTAAGTTAGGTATGGTAGGTAGGTTTAGTATGATAGGTTAGGTTAGGTTAGGTTAGGTATGGTAGGTAGGTTTGGTGTGGTAGGTTAGGTTAGGTATGGTAGGTAGGTTTGGTATGATAAGTTAGCTATGGTAGGTCAGTAGGTTTGGATGATACATTACGTATGGTAAGTACGGTATGATAGATTGATATGGCAGGTTGCTATTATAAATTATATATGGTAGTAAGTATGGTAGATTTAGTATGGTTTGGTGGGTATGGTATGGCAGCTTAGGTATGTAAGGATATCACATTTTCACCTGTTATAAAAACCATGCACTATTAATCAATCAAATTAATCAAACATTTGAGGAGCACGCTACTCACCCATGAGTGTCTCAAGGCACTAGAGGGGGTGGGGGATGATACAGCTACTGATCGAACAGCCAGGTTTTGAGAAGTCTCCTGAAGGTCAGCAGGTCCTGGGTCTGTTGCAGGTGGATGGGGAGGGTGTTCTATGTCTTGGCGGTGAGGTGGGGGAATGATCTGCTACTGGTGGTCGTTCGACGGATGCATTGGACGGTGGCGATGGCGAGGTAAGCGGAGCGAAGCTGGCGTTCGGGGTGTAGAAGGTGAGTCGTTCGTTGAGGTATGCTGGTCCGGCGTTGTGGAGAGCTTTGTGAGCGTGGGTGAGGAGCTTGAAGGTTATCCTCTTGTTGACCAGGAGCCAGTGCAGGTCTCTCAGGTGGGCGGTGATGTGGCTGTGGCAAGTGATTCCGAGGATGAGACGTGCGGAGGTGTTTTGTATGCGTTGGAGTCGTTTCTGGAGTTTGGCAGTGGTTCCCGCATAGAGGGCGTTGCCGTAGTTGCTTGCTTCGGCTGTGCCCCGCTTTCGCTTAATATTTGCATCCATTTTGTTGTTGTGACCTCTCCCGTAGCTCCATCCCGCTACCGCCTCCCAGCTGACCCTCCCTCCCACGGATAGAAGTCTCGCCCCATCCTAACTAGCGCTGTGACCATCTGGGCTTGCCCCGAGACGGTCGCTCCACCACGCTCCCTGAGTCAGCGCTTCTCCTCGTAGCGCCTGGTATCGTAGCCTGCTCACTGTTCAACTGTGCTCATTAGCGCTGCATTATCGAGATAGCCGCTGCCTGATTTATAATTTGCGCTGCATCGGTAGAATAGTGGAAATTAATTTTTGCATATAGTCATTGATGTTAAGTTTTTGACCGCATCGCCTGCATTTAGCATTTTGTGACGCTAGCACTGGCCAGATCTCTGCTTGCTTCGGCTGTGCCCCGCTTTCGCTTAATATTTGCATCCATTTTGTTGTTGTGACCTCTCCCGTAGCTCCACCCCGCTACCGCCTCCCAGCTGACCCTCCCTCCCACGGATAGAAGTCTCGCCCCGTCCTAACTAGCGCTGTGACCATCTGGGCTTGCCCCGAGACGGTCGCTCCACCACGCTCCCTGAGACAGCGCTTCTCCTCGTAGCGCCTGGCATCGTAGCCTGCTCACTGTTCAACTGTGCTCATTAGCGCTGCATTATCAAGATAACTGCTGCCTGATTTATAATTTGCGCTGCATCGCTAGAATAGTGGAAATTAATTTTTGCATATAGTCATTGATGTTAAGTTTTTGACCGCATCGCCTGCATTTAGCATTTTGTGACGCTAGCACTGGCCAGATCTCTACTTGCTTCGGCTGTGCCCCGCTTTCGCTTAATATTTGCATCCATTTTGTTTTTGTGACCTCTCCCCTAGCTCCACCCCGCTACCGCCTCACAGCTGACCCTCCCTCGCCCCTCCCCTTCCACTATCCATTTATGACACCTGCATTTGCGTGCAGCGTTAACGCGCAGCGGTCGCGCCCCACGCGCGACGAAGGTGCGCCAAAGGTAAGCCCGTCTACGCCCGTCCGCACCTGGACCGCGCCCAGCGCCAGACCCCCTGGTCCCCGCCTTACCCAGCCCTCTCGCTTCACGTATGATGCCGCCACCCTCCTAGCCCTTAACCCCGGACACACACCACAATGCTACGAAGCTGCCCCGGGACGTACCCACGGTCCCTTCGCCTGCCGCTCCTGCAAATTTACCAGCGATAAGACCAACCCCACATCCACTAACCCCAAACACAGCTCCGACTCTAACCATCTGAAGTGCATCCTGTTGAACACCTGCTCGGTCCACAGGCACGCCACTGAACTCTGGGATCTACTCGACACTACATCACCGGACGTCGCCTTCCTTACTGAAACATGGATGAACGCATCATCAACACCTGACATCGCCATTGCCATCCCGAACAATTACAAGATCATCCGGAAAGACCGCACCGTCCAAACAGGAGGAGGCATCGCCATCGTCCACAAGAACACTATCAAAATCACGACCAGCTCCGACGACAACCTTACAACCGCCGAACACCTCCACTTCCAGATCCACACTGACCCTAGGACCACACTCAGAGGCACCCTCATCTACAGGCCTCCAGGAACCCGTAAACAATTCAGCGAAGACATCACTGACTTCATCAGTCCACATGCCCTCGCCTCCGAGAACTACATTCTACTAGGAGACCTCAACTTCCACCTGGAAAAGAAAAACGACAGCAACACCACCACCCTTCTTGACAACCTGGCCAATCTCGGCCTCAAACAACTTGTTGACACCCCCACCCATGTAGTCGGACACACGCTCGACCCTATCCTCACCTCCAGCAAACACATCTCCTTCAATCATACCACAGCTCTCCATTGGACGGACCACAGCTGTGTTCACTTCAGCTACCAAACCACCTCGACCCACAACCCCCCACAACCTATCCCCCGGAGAAAATGGAACAAAATCACCACCGACCAACTCCTCACATTGCTCAACCAGAACCCACCCGCCCTCTCATCGGACCCAAACCAAGCCGCCAACAAACTCAAACAATGGATCACTCACAGCGCTGACGAACTAGCACCCTTGAAAAACCATCACACCAAACAAGACAACAAAAATGCCCCCTGGTTCAACGATGACCTTAAGAAATCCAAGAAGCTATGACGTACTCTCGAGAAAACATGGAGAAAAAACCCAACCACCGACAACATGACCACCTTCAAGTCAGCCACCCGCAAACACCACCAGCTGATTCGATCCACCAAGAAATCAGCATTCAAGAATCGACTCGACAACAACGCCCATAACAGCAAGGAACTATTCAACATCGTCAAAGAATTCACCAACCCCACCGCAGCATCAAACGACATCACTCCCTCCCAAGACCTCTGCGATTCGTTATCCTCCTTCTTCTACCACAAAATTGCCGACATACATAACAGCTTCGAAAACAGTTCCAACGAACAATCCTCTCCACCCCCCTCAGAACCTAAACCGCCCTCTAACAACCTCATCACCTGGAACCCAATCACCACTGAAGACACCATCCGCCTAATGAATTCCATCCACTCTGGCTAGCCAACCGACCCTTGTCCACACCACATCTACAACAACGCAGACTCCATCATCGCACCCCATCTCCGTGATGTCATCAACTGCTCCTTCAACTCTGCCACCTTCCCAGAAAGTTGGAAGCATGCCGAAGTCAGCGCCCTCCTGAATAAACCCACAGCAGACCCCTCTGAACTTAAAAACTACCGCCCCATATCCCTCCTCCCTGTCCCGGCCAAAGTCATTGAGAAAGCCGTCAATTGCCAACTCGCCGCCTTCCTCGAATCCAACAACTCCCTCGATCCCTCACAATCCGGCTTTCGAGCCAAACACAGCACCGAAACCGCCCTGATCGCAGCTACAGACGACATCCGAACACTACTGGACAACGGAGAAACAGTGGCCCTCATTCTACTCGACCTCTCCGCCGCCTTCGACACTGTCTGTCACAGCACCCTCATACAACGCCTCAGCAACATCGGCATAAAAGGTAAAGCCTTGGACTGGATCATCTCGTTCCTCGCCGGAAGAACCCAGAGAGTCCGCCTCCCCCCATTCAAATCAGAGGCCACCAAAGTCATCTGCGGTGTTCCACAAGGATCATCACTCAGTCCCACCCTCTTCAACGTTTACATGAGTCCACTCGCTTCCATCGCGCGCCAACACAACCTCAATATCATCTCCTACGCTGACGACACCCAGCTGATCCTTTCCCTCACCAAAGACCCCAACACCGCCAAAACCAATCTTCACGAAGGCATGAAAGAAGTAGCCATATGGATGAAAAACAGCTGCCTAAAACTTAACTCAGACAAAACAGAAGTGCTCATCCTAGGATCTTCCCCTTCTGCCTGGGACGGCTCATGATGGCCTTCGGATCTAGGCTCCGCACCCATACCCACAGACCACGCTCGTAACCTAGGCTTCATCCTAGACTCCTCCCTCTCGATGACCAGACAAGTCAACGCCGTCTCATCCTCCTGCTTCAACGTACTTCGTATGCTCAAAAAAATCTTCCATTGGATCCCCACCGAGACAAGAAAGACTGTCACCCACGCACTGGTTACGAGTCGACTAGACTACGGAAACACCCTCTACGCAGGAATCACAGCCAAATTACAGAAAAAAACTCCAAAGCATCCAAAACGCATCGGCGAGACTCATTTTGGACATCCCTCGCCAAGATCACATCACCGGCCACCTGAAAGACCTCCACTGGCTTCCCGTCAACAAGAGAGTAACATTCCGTCTCCTCACCCACGCACACAAGGCCCTCTACAAACCAGGACCCGAATGCCTCAACACTCGACTATCCTTTTACACACCCACCCGTCAACTAAGATCCTCCAATCAAGGCCTCGCCGGAGTCCCGCGTATCTAAAGATCCACCATGGGAGGCAGATCCTTCTCCTACTTGGCGGCCAAGACCAGGAACTCACTCCCCACTCACCTCCGCCTTACACAGAACCACATCTCCTTCAGAAAAGAACTTAAAACCTGGCTATTCGATAAATAAGTAACCTCCTCCCCAAGCGCCTTGAGACCCTCTGGGTGAGTAGTGTGCTATACAAATTCTTGAACTTGAACTTGTAGTCCAGCCTGCTGCTGACGAGGGCTTGGGTGACCGTCCTTCTGGTTTCGGTGGGGATCCATTTGTAGATCTTGCGGAGCATGCCGAGGGTGTTGAAGCAAGAGGAGGAGACAGCGTTGACTTGAT
This sequence comes from Lissotriton vulgaris, assembly GCF_964263255.1. Lineage (NCBI taxonomy): Eukaryota > Metazoa > Chordata > Amphibia > Caudata > Salamandridae > Lissotriton > Lissotriton vulgaris. The sequence continues at coordinate 1,255,269,328 of NC_141689.1, read as the reverse complement.
GGGTCATAGAGATCATTGAGTCCAGGATGAACCCCAGGTTGAGTGCGTGGTTGGTGGGTGTCGGGCAGCTCCCAACGTGGCCGGCCACAAGGAGTCGTCCCATGTGTAGAGGATGAGGACCTCCGTTTTGTCAGAGTTCAGTTTCAGACGGCTGATCTTCATCCACTCTGCAACGGCATGTGATGTGTTTCTTGGCTAGAAACATAGCAGTTCTAATGAGAAACAAACATTATTATTGAGAGAGCACCCTCTTTTTCTTATAGATGAGTGATTTATTACATTTGATGTTGTAAATTGTTTGTTTGTTGTTTACAATTCCAACCATGAGATATAAAAACTTGCCCTGTGGGAAAAGCAAAAATACTGATTTATTCATTCTTCTTCTACTTCTTCTTAAATTCTTCTTATTGATAATAATAATATTGTTATTGTCATTCCTTCTGCTGTTGTTTTTATTAGTGTCATAGTAGCAATGAACACATTGCATTAGCAGAGTCAACCTCTTTGCTCACAGTGTTGACAATGGGACATAAGATGAAGCTTGAGTTGCAAGTGCTGAACCTAAAGGGCATACACAGCAGCATATTTTGACAAAGGGACATTATTACTTTATGGAATATTTAAGTGTGTCTACACATCTTTACTTTGTTTAAAAAAATCGTATATATCCAACAACATGTTATGGTGGCAGCAACGCAAAATAAAATAAATGGCCAGGGTTGATTAGTGAACAATACTGAGCCTTAGTCGTCCAAGCATCAAGACCTAAAGCTATGAATCCACAATTTAAATTTAATTGTGTCAGCAAAGTAAATACACTAAAGAGCACACAGGAGTCTCCAGCTTAGCAAAAGGACAGATTGATCCACAAATGGGGCAACATGAGCCTCAACTCAATGTGATAACCTTGATGGACAGCCCATCCCAGCAATGGAGACCCCTGAAATATAAAACAAGACAATTGCTAAAGATGGATGACTCAAAGCCTACTTTATCTCTGCACTACTTTATATTTCTTTTTGATCTATTAGTGACGAGGCTCTTACAAACAACAGCTGTTACCAGACCTAAAAATGAGCTGAAATTGGATGGGGCAGTGTTTCAATCTGTGCCTGTTTATATAAATTTCTTTCTTCAATAAAAAATTACTGAAATAAATGTGGGCCTTATTTCACCAGATAGTGAACTTAGTGTTCCAGCAGCTGAGCCTAATTCAGCTAAAACCAAGGGAGACTCGAGACCCATCAGAGATCCCTGAAGGGTCCCACTTAACTGTCTCACGAGGTAAAGGTTTTTTGTGGTGTGCAAACAATGGATCATCTTTCTGGTGTAAGAACCGACTGTGTACCTTTTTAGGTCTCGCCTGTCGATGCGCATGCGCATCGAGCAAGCGAGAGTATTGGGACTTATCCACTCTTTCCCCAACTTGCAAGGAATCGTGGCAATTCCTTGCAGTGCCCGTGACTTTTAAGCTCAATGCGCATGCGCATTGAGCTTAAAAGCGCGTGCACATCAGTTCCCTCAGCCGCACTCCGCCCCCTCCCCTTCCCGCCGTGTCGCATTTCTCCTCCCCCCTCCCCTCTCCTCCGTCCGTCTTGTTTGTTTAATTTAACCCGCTCCGCCCCCTCCCCTTCCCGCCGTGTCGCATTTCTCCTCCCCCCTCCCCTCTCTTCCCTCCGTCTCGTTTGTTTAATTTAACCCGCTCCGCCCCCTCCCCTGCCCGCCGCCTCTCCCTACCCGTCTCTCATCCCCGTTTCCTTTGTTTCCACTCTCGGTACAACTCTACCCCTTTCTGTTTTACTTCCCAGTGCTCGCTCCCTTTCTTCACTTATCCACACCTTCTGGTCAGGTTTTGTGTAAATTCCCTTTCCCCGATCTCTAAATTTCTCTGCTGGCTCCACTGGCAGCGCCTCTCTGGCCCCTTTCCCTTTCCTCCTCTCAGCTGCTCCCTACCCCCCCCCCCTCATTCCTGCTCTTACCGCTGCTCTCTCTGCCCACACCCTTCCGTCTCTCCATCTTCCCACTCCCTCTGCTCCCGCTTCTGACACATGTACATTATATTCTCACAAGAAATAACGCCCCGACACGTTCCCGCAGCGCAGCATATGCCAAAAACAACACCGCCGCTGCTGCCGTGAGCAATTCACGTATTTCCGGCTGTTTACTTCCCCACTCACTGTTCAGCGTATTGTTGTATTCTCTTCAGCTTCTTAACCAAACTACATCAGACTACCTTGAGGGGAAATTGCTTACGAGAGATATTAAATTTTCCCTGCTCCCTCCAGTATTCTATTATTTGGACAGCCTACGCCCACTATTATTTACAGGATACAGCTAGCTATGTTAGCCTCTTCTAAGGGGCAATGTAAATACTGATACTTGTGTTCTGTCATTTTTGCTATGTACAAAATCCATTAAAAATATTTAGACCACAAAAAGTGCGTAAAATTTCAAATCAAAAACCATTTTGTTGCTTACTGGTTATTAGACGATCACCAATGTTTTTTATGCATCCTTTTTCCTGTCTAACTAGAAATCACAAACTAGACCTTGTTCACAAAATAATGTGCATGCTCATAATCATTCTTGAATTACCAGAAGGTCAATACAATATAGTATCCCGTCACAGTCTACCACCAGCAGTGAGAGGTCTAGTTACTGCTTCGGATTGGATCAATGGGGTTACACACGTCTCTGCGCGATGATGTCATTTTGTTACTCTCTTTTGATGTGGACTCTAGGAACAGTCCTATTTCAGGCTTAAACATCTGATGTCAATTCACTGAAGGTGTATGAAACACGGTGTCCAGGTAGGTAGCATCAGACCCCTTGATAAAATATGGCGGGAACAACTCTTATTTACCTTTACATTTATTGACTAGTGCTACAGTATGTTTTCTTGAGCATAGTGTTAAAGCATTTTGCAAGTAGCAACTATTATTTTTTGCAGTTACTGATATTTGCGCGTCCACAACACTGTACGCAGAACAAGAACATCTGGGGGCGCCGCCATGCTTTCAATAATCTCCAAATTCTCCACGGACCACCCTCCGGCGTCCGCCCCCTCCCCTTCCCGCCGTGTCGCATTTCTCCTCCCCCCTCCCCTCTCCTCCGTCCGTCTTGTTTGTTTAATTTAACCCGCTCTGCCCCCTCCCCTTCCTGCCGTGTCGCATTTCTCCTCCCCCCTCCCCTCTCTTCCCTCTACAGTTCTGCTTTTGCTCTGCCGGTGTTTGAGCACACGCATTCTGGGATGAATGTATTACATACATGGGGGGCTTATGTGCAAGCCTCTTGCGCCGCCGGTTCGTCACCTTTCCCCACATTACAAGAGACCCACCGGCAGCGCAAGGGGCTTCTAAATAAGCCCCATAATACCTTGGCCTCGTGCGCTTGTAAACTCACTTCGCACCATTTAAGCTGCATGGGACGTCCGAGCGTTAGTGGCCTGGGGAGTTTGGTGGCAAACATACATCACCCTCAACCCCTCACCCTCACTCACTCACTCACCCTCAACCCCTCACCCTCAACCCCTCACCCTCAACCCCTCACCCTCACTCACATCAACCCCTCACCCTCAACCCCTCCCCCTCAACCCCTCACCCTCACTCACCCTCACTCACCCTCACTCACTCACCCTCAACCCCTCACCCTCACCCTCAACCCCTCACCCCCTCACCCTCACTCGCCCTCACCCTCACTCACCCTCAACCCCTCACCCTCAACCCCTCACCCTCAACCCCTCACCCTCACTCGCCCTCACCCTCACTCACCCTCAACCCCTCACCCTCAACCCCTCACCCACCCTCAACCCCTCCCCCTCAACCCCTCACCCTCACTCACCCTCAACCCCTCACCCTCACTCACCCTCAACCCCTCACCCTCACTCACTCACCCTCAACCCCTCACCCTCAACCCCTCACCCTCAACCCCTCACCCTCGACCCCTCACCCTCACTCACTCACCCTCAACCCCTCACCCTCAACCCCTCACCCTCAACCCCTCACTCACCCTCACTCTCACTCACCCTCACTCACCCTCACTCACCCTCACTCACCCTCACTCACCCTCACTCACCCTCACTCACCCTCAACCCCTCACTCACCCTCACTCATCCTCACTCACCCTCAACCCCTCACCCTCACCCACCCTCAACCCCTCACCCTAACTCACACTCACCCTCACCCTCACTCACCCTCACTCACCCTCACTCTCACTCACCCTCACTCACCCTCAACCCCTCACTCACCCTCAACCCCTCACTCACCCTCACTCACCCTCACTCACCCTAACCCACCCTCACCCTCACTCACCCTCAACCCCTCACCCTCACACAGTGCAATAGGTCTCGGAGCATTTGAGTTAGAGCTTTTAGAATTGTTTATGGCTTTTTTTATTTGTCATTCTTTAGCATTGGCTACAGGAAACAAAAATGCTAAAGATTTACAAAAAAATCCCATAAACAATTCTAAAAGCACTAACTCTAATGCTGCGAGACCTATTGCATTTCCAATGCTTGTTAAAACCATTATTCTTTGTCTGTGCACGTATGGTGTCGAAGTGCGCCTCTATGCCCTCTTGCATACCTATTACACTGTTGGTGGTTTTTAAAGCAAAGGCCACATTTTGTATTTGAACTCTGCCTCTCAATGCTCATGCTCAGGTTTGTTTTGCACGTTGACACATTTCTGTGGTTAGGCATTGTAAGATTGCACTTTAACATATTCACTATTTGAGAACTAAAGGCCTGAAGTAGGACAGCGCACAAGTCACCTTGCTGCGCAGCTTATACTTTAAAGTGAAAGGGCAGCAATGCACCGTATTTATCTAATACTGTGCATTCCTGTCCTTTCTCCCAGCGTCAGCTCCATTTCAACGGCCTAGCACCAAAGCAGGCACCATGGGTTGCACCATGGTGCAAGGGTGCCTGTGTTGTTGGCAGAAATGTTTTTGTGCAGGAAGGAGCACCTTCCTGCAACAGAAATAATCCTGAGAGGTGTGTTCCTCTTTCCTTATGTGCTGCAGAATGCAGCACAGACAGAAAGAGAAATAAATGAGGAGAAATAGAGGGGCATATTACCAACGAGTAGCGATATTTATCGCTAACTAGGCTTTGCAATGATTTTTTTATGGCTAAGCATCGCCGGAAATTATCGCTGAGATAACTTGCTATTAGCAACGTTTATCTCAGAAGTGATAAAAATCCTCACGCTAACTGCCAAATGAGAGATTATCGCTGGAAAACCAACGATAATCTCTCGAAGTTTGGCGTTAGCTTGATGATAGGGGCTCACAAACTTAGCCATGATATCCACCTTCCATAGGATATCATGGCTAAGTCAGGAAAATACCAGGTGTAAAAAAAGCAGTGCTAACCGCGGTTAGCGCTGCTTTTTTTTATCACTAACAGGGTTAGCGATATCCTTGATAATAGGAAAGATGTTGCGTAACAACATTTCTCCTATTATCTTTCTCTGGAACGTCCCATTTGCATCTCATTAGAGAGGCAAGTGGGAGCGTAGAGAAAAAGGGTACTAACATGCGAATATGCGTGTTAGCACCCTGTTGCTGATAGGGAGATAATTTTATCTCCGCTTTCTTGGCTTTTAAAGCCAAAAAAGCAGAGATAAATCCCTTGATAATATGCCCCAAAGTTCTTTCTCCTTGCACTTCAACTCAGGAGGTGTAAGGTTTTGGCGCTTCCTCAGGTTTATATGCTCATGTAAATCCGGGGAAGCATCTAAATACATGGGTGTTGCGTGGGAACAACTGCGGCAACGCCCATGGAAGGCCTCCCGAACGCAGAGTAAGCAACGCAGTGATTTGCGCTGCCTTGCATTACTCCATATCTGTGAGGCCATTTATAGCCAATCAAAGTGGCTTTGCGTCGCCTCGTAGATATGATTTCAAGGTTTGCCCCGCTGGAGTCACTAAAAGTGACGAGCAGCGGCACAAGGGGGTCATAAGTAGGCTCCTGAATTTACAATTATAAAAATCCATTTCATGGTAAACACACCCCATGTAAATGAAATATCAATACCAATGCACTGCCAACTTAAGGTACGTCAAGCTCTGATTTCAAAACTATAACGTAAACCCTCTTCTACAATCCACTATTGGAATGACATGAGAGGGGTGTGAGGGATTAGGATTTTCAAATAGATAAACTTCAGATTGAACTGGAGCTCCGCGTTAATCTCTGGCCATATATTTTTCTTTCAGCCCCTTCCCTCCAATGAGCCTATTGAGCTTTGCTGCTGATGAGTGCAAAATGTTTGTGCTGTAGCGGTCAATGTCTGGCAGGCAGGATTACATGGTGATGAAAAAACTGACTGCACCTCGGTTCACTCAAGGCCAATCACTTCCTATAAGTGCAGTCAGGCCCCACACTTCTCTATGTCTGTGATCGGCGGGGCTGGAAGGATTGCCATCAACATCATTTTACAGGCCCAGAAATTGTGAAGAAGCCAACTGCTAGTTAAGGAGTGAGTTTACCAAATGGGTCAAAGGCATTTAGCTGCAGCACAAGGGGCAGCGCAGGGTCCATTTTCACAAATATCCACTAAATATTGCAGGCCACTAAAGTAGCAGCGGAGGGGTGGTCACTTCCTATTCCCTCTGGTATTACGATTTTATTAATTATGTGGGTGGAAGTGTAGTTGTTCCGAGTGCTCACTGTTCAGGCCCACTCCAGTAAGCACGCAGCTACACCGACTCCAAACACGTAGAAAAACACATATTTTAAGTGGCTTCAAGTAACGTTTTAGTACTCCACAGTTCTAAACAGTGCTCCAAGTACATCACTCCCCTGCATTCCCCCCAACACTTACGTTTTCCCCAATGCCATTGCGTGCCTTGTTTGTAAAATTTCAAAAACTTCCCCTTTTTGAAAGATTGAGAAAATCCAGAAATGTTGCCACTGAAATAAAAAAACGCGAAGGCGGTGTTTTGTGCCATGCAACCAACCATTAACACCAGAAGTACAGTTCACCCTGAAAAAATACATATGCCCTATAGCAGTGGTTCCCAAACTTTTTTTAACCCGTGGCTCCCTTGACCTAATTGGCAGTTGGCCATGGCTCCCCACCATTTTTTTTTTACCAGTGGGCGGATCGGGGAGATGTAAGCAAGATCTTGGGAATACTTCCTGTTGGCTTCCTTAAATTAATTGGGATGCATTCAAGGTATTAGGGATAAAAAGGATTGCAGTTGCTAGCTAGCTATTCACAAACTACCAGCAGACCATTAGTCATTCTCAGAGGTGTTGTAAGCACATCAAGTAGTAAGCGAAGAGCCTCATATTGCAAATTTTGGAACACTGGACAGATGATTTTTCACCTTTTCTTTAAATTAAAGGTGACGAGTAGCATATTGGCAAGACCTGGGGTGCACATCTACAGCACTTTATTCATTTAGAAAGTAAACACAACATTTTTTTTTTATAGATGCACATTAGGGAGGGCGAGATACAGGATGTACTCAAATATTGTGTGGTTCCCGTATTTGTTGAGTTGACTTGACATGGTGGCCCACTCTCCCACCTCATGCCATTGGCATTTCACCTTTTATTATGGAGTTTGTGCACTGTCCTTCTGTCTTTCCTCCGTTTTTTACCCTCAGCTCAATCTCCCCCATTTATTCTCCTGTGTCCATCCTCCGCTCTTTCTTGCACTTTTTCTGTCGTTTCCCCCTCATTTCAAGCTTCCCCATCACTCTGATTCTGTCTTTCCTCCGTTTTTTACCTTTATCTCTGCTATATATCGTTTTCTCTAGTATCTTTCTTGCATTTATCTCTTTTTATTCTGTGACATATCCCAAATACACGCAATACAATTTTTTCATTTGCACTCATGACAATGACGTTTGCTGGTCTACATACAACATTGAAGGCCCTTGGAATAAAACATAATTATATAATCCTTCCTCTGCTAAAATGACATGTGTCGACTTAAATATTAGCAGCCAGGTGATTCATAATGTCTTTGACCCCTGATTGATTCCGGTCTCCCCGTGTAGGAAACGAAAGAAAATGAGGCTTGACTTGTTGGAAATAAAGCCTGTGCGTGGCGTTTGTGTGTTTATTTATGCATCCGTGTGCGTGTGATCATGTGTTTTCTTTGTTTTTATAGCGCACTATTACTCTGGTGCTTCTGACATTGCTGCACAGGGGGGCCAAACGCGGCCAGACCCTATCTTTCCAACATCGTGCGCGGCGCCCCTGGCTACTGATAACGTCGCACCAAGGTGCCGCGGCGCACACTTTGGGAACCACAGCCCTATAGTGTTGCTGTGCAATGGTTTAATATCACTCAATATTGCACTGTAGAAATGGGCAGTATGGAAGTGCCATGTTGCCTGTTTTTTAATATGGAAATCTAAGTAAATATATGTTTTAGTTTTTCACAAATGGAGCTTGGAGGCAGTTTGAATACTGGGATGATGCTAAAAATGTCAAAAACTGTGTTAGAGGCTTGTTTCAATCAGGCAAAGTTTGGAGACCTATGCAATCTCATTTTCTCTACTTAGGGGCTGATTCCGATGTCGGACGGACTCAAGTCCGTCTGACATCGGTCAGGAGCCGTAACCGACCAACCTGTGTGGTCGGTTATGGGCCTGCAAGTACCATGCAACCAAACCCTGTTCAGTCGCACTTGTATACTTCACAATGGGAGCATGCATTCCGAGCGGAATGCATGCCTCCATTGTGAAATGCAGGGGTGAAGTTCATCCCTGCACCCTGTGACCGGCACCCCAAGGTGCCTGCCACCGGGTGCAGGGATTAGCGGAAGGGCACCATAGGTGCCCCCAGGCTGCCATTCGGTGGCCTCACACCCATGGGGACCCTGCTGGGGGCCCCCAGAGACAGTTTCCAACTGCCTTTTCGTGCCGGAAACACCGACACGAAAAGACAGTGAAAAACTGCCATCGTACTCCCTCGGTCGTAAAGCGGCGACCGGGGGAGTACTGAAAGATTTCCGGATGGCAGACGCGCTCTCCGAGTCCGTCATAAGCCATCCGGAAATCCGAGTCAGATTCCATTCCGACCGAGCCCATCGGAATGGCTCGGTTGGAAAGGAATAAGGCTGACAGGTTCCGATTTGGTCAGAAGGGCTTCGAACATGGTTTGGAACCCTTCCTACCGGAATCAGAATCAGCCACTTATTGTTGCCCAATTGCTCCTTTGCAGCAGTGACACGTGTTTCCAGTTCTTTCCTTTTCCAAATCATTGTTGTCAGGCGGGTTAGTGCTGCTTATTCCATTGGAAGCATAAGAGTAATTCAAGTACTAGAATGCAATATTTTTAAGTGAAAGCCCTGGTTTACAATGATGGTGCAGTAGAGCTCACATTAAGCAGCACCATCTCTTGATTGGCTCAAATGCACCCCAAAGAGGGTTGGCATCTATTAATGTCAGAGTGAATATATAGGATAACAGTATGGGGCAGACAAATTTGGTGGTAGCATAAGCTCAAACCATCATGCCACTTATAAATTCAGCGAGCACCCCATCTCTCATTAGTGTTGTGATAAATGTATATCAAATGGCCACTGTATCTTTCAGTGGGCTAGCCTTTATGCTTGAATTTGTGCCATCAATTTTTATTTATATAGAGCAAAACCGCGGAATTGTAATCACCTAATATTGGCTGTGTGAATGTGCTGCTTACTCAAGAGTGTGATTTAAAGGATTAGTTATGTAAATTCCTTTAACCAAATATTTAAATAGAGGCACTTGTGCTTTTTTGTTGTTGTAGCACCTAACATGTTGTAGTTTGGTAAGCACTATACTTCTGACACCCTACTTTCAGCAAAGATTTCAGGCCATCTAAACACACGATTAAAGGACAAAGGGCCCGATTCACAAAACTAACTTAAGACAAAATCCTAAACTTACTACCCTTTTGGTATTCACAGAAGGCACTTACTCATTTTGGTATTCACAGAAGACACTTACTCATTTCAGTATTCACAGAAGTTAGGAGTCCTAACTTTAGGACTCCTAAATGCCTTCTGTGAATACCGAAAGTCTTAAAGTTAGGATTTTTTCAGTTTAGGAGTAGTAAAGTTAGGACTCTTAACTTTAGGACTCCTAAATGCCTTCTGTGAATACCGAAAGTCCTAAAGTTAGGATTTTTCTCAGTTTAGGAGTAGTAAAGTTAGGACTCTTAACTTTAGGACTCCTAAATGCCTTCTGTGAATACCAAAAGTCTTAAAGTTAGGATTTCACTCAATTTAGGAGTAGTAAAGAAGTCATTTAGGAGTCCTAAAGTTAGGACTCCTAACTTGACTACTCCTAACAATATGCAGCATCTATGATCACAACATTTTATAAAACCTTCCTCGCCGCACCCACATCACACCTCACCCAACCTCCGAGAACTCCACTGGCTTTCTATTTAGAAACGCCCCCAGTTCAAGATGCTCACCCACGCCTTCAAAGCATTACACAACCTGGGTCCCACCTATGTCCACTAGCGCCTACTCTCCTATGAACCAACCAGGAACCTCCGCTCTGTATCACTCTCGCTCACCCCGCCCCTATATCCACAGAAGTAAGGCAGGAGGCCGGGCGTTCACCTACTTAACAGCCACACCCTGGCAGGACCTTCTCCAGCACATCAGGGCATCCATATCACTTATGGAATCCCTCAAGAAACTGAAAACCTGGCTCTTCACCTGAACTTCCATGCAGAGCCTCATCTACTCAGCGCCTGGATACACTGACGGGTTATAAGCTCGTGCTCTACTAATCCATGTTACATTACATTTACCTTGTTTTAACCCTACTGAAATCTTGATCCCTTCACATTTCAAGGTTAAGAGTGTATGTTGCCTTATCTGTCCTTTGCACGCTTCTGGGACATGTGGAAATACTTGTAAAGCATAGGTTGTAATGGAAATAAATGTTATCATTTGCATGAGTAAAGGGAAGCATTTGGCTTGCAGGAGCCCTTTCTCTTCAAACACTCCTGTATCCCAGGGAGAGCGTCAGTGGGTTCGGGTTACAAAATTCCCTCACTTAGCAGTCAGAAAATGGTAAATACAACATGCCTCCATATTAAAACAATTAGCAGCAATTTGCATGAGAATCTGCTTAGCATTTGACATTCTATCTTTGAAAAAATGTAATTACCACTTTAATTGTCTTCACCCATTTGAACTTTTCAAGGTTATCTGGGGTGTGGCAGGACCTCCCACAGCCCAGGTTGACCAGGGTGGTGCTGCCTTTTTGGTGATGCTGGATCCTTCTACGGCATTTGATATTATATCACCCTCTTGCCTGGTCCAATGACTCCATCAGTTGGGGGTGAGGTCCACTGCTTTGGGCCTCCTCTACTCTTTCCTTATGAATAGGGTCCAAATAGTTAGCCCCGGATATTTTTGAGCAGAGGCTTTTAAGCTGTTATGTTGGGTCCCACAGGGGTCCTCCCTCAGCTCCACTTTTTTCAATTTGTACATGCTCACCCAATACCCAAGACTCACCCCATGTCTCACCAGTTAGCGCCTGGGGCCTCTCCCAATGTACATCAGATGCCCTCTCTTCATGCCTACACTATTTGCACCCTTGCTTGGTGCCCTAAAAGCAGACTTACAGAACACCAGCTGATGTCTATACCAAATAACCTAAACTATCCAATCTCCATCATTGTTTCATTTGCCCCTTTTCCAGGCCCACTAGTCATTTACTTCCTCAAAATGCTGTGGGTGCTTCTTATTCCCTCACTGCATTATATATTCTTCTTCAATCTCCAACCCCATTTGCACCCACCTTCTGTGTTCCAAATATTTCCTTTCCATTCCCACCCAGACTGTCCACAGTAAGGGCCATATGTAGGTAGCTTAATACCCGTCGGTAACGGCCAAAAATCGGAAAATTTGCCGTTACCAACCGGTATTTAGCTTTTTCTAATGTAGGTGGCTTGCTTTTAGGATTCGATAATTTACCGATTCAGTAATTTAAGGATTCGATAAATTACCGAACCCTTGAAATACCGAATCGGTAAATTACCGAATCCTAAAATCCTATGTAGGGAGCACTCAAGTGAGTGCATTTTGTATTTAAGGATTCGTTAGTTACCACCAACAACATTGGTGGTAAATATCGAAAACCTTTAAAAAGGCAATTTTGTGCTTTTTTAAAAGTGCCATGTGGCAGACATAGGGCATGTATGTGTGCCACATGTGCACACATGCACGATTCAGGGGTGCAACAGGGTGTCAATGTGACACCCTTCCACCCTTGAATATGTTCCCCCTATTACCGATTCGGTATTTACCAAATCGGTAATGGTGAATGGCTTCCCATTCATTCCTATGGGCCTCCAGGCCCATAGGAATGAATGGGAATTACCGATCCTTAAATACCAAATATTACCGATTCTGTAAAATGTACCGAATTTTTACCTACATACTATTTACCGATTCTTAAATACCGAATCGGTATTTAAGAATCAGTAAATAGAGATTACCTACATATGGCCCTAAGTGACCCCAAGTTTCCCCTCATCTGTTCCTCAGGTGGCGGCATCCCTTTGGATTATTTTCCGTCTTCCGACTTCAGATATGTATTCTTCTACACTTCAGGCGTTTTCGCGTAATGGATCATGACCGGCATTTCAACCAATGTAGAAGAATACATATCTGAAGTCAGAAGATGGAAAAGAATCCAAATGGAAGTCACCATGTTAACGGAAAAATGAGAATGCTAACATGTAAAAGGCAACAGGTCCACAAGACAAGTTAAGGACGCCATGAATATCGGAAATCTCCTATGCACCACAACTTGGCTGTGAACAACTGCACCACAGCTAGATATGAGAACAAGGTAATAGATGTCCTACCAAGACCTTCATATAAAAACAGCGTCCTGGTCCTCCCCTCACGAAGGTCGAAACGCTTTGGCAGTTATGTAAAAGGAGGTCAAGAGCAAACAAGGACAATAACATGCCAATTGTTAGGCATCTTGAGTTGGAAAGTTCAATGATAAACGTCCCAATAGTATACACAAATCAGTAGGACTAAAAAAGCTAAGTTGAAAATCTTCCTTTTATGTGAAGCGACTGAACTTCTACAATTGTGCTTGATTGCGAAGATATATGTTTGTTTATGTGAAAAAATGTCTTTGTACTGTTAATGTTTCAGTATATGTAAGTGATGTAAATATTGAAAATACAGTTTTTTGCTAAAAAAACACAGAGGGTATGTTCAAAGATATTCGGTGACAGGAACCTTAAATGTAAAAAGTATATAAAAAAAGAAATAAATAATTTAAGCCCAGAGTTAATTAAAAGGACTACTGTGGTAAAAGGAAAAACAAATTCATGGTTTCTGAGGCATCTGTCCCTTTGAAATTCATTTTTCTTCTGTTGCAGTACAAAATACACAGTCCCCAGTGCTGAGGGCAGAATAACTTGAAGTCTTTGCTGTTCTTGAGACTTCTTGAACAGGGGAAAACTCTACCTCAAGCCCTTGGAGAAACTCACAGAAATAGATTGCAGAAATTTTAGTCCAGTCCTTTCACTGCCCCAGACAGAAGCAGCCACTGTAGGCCAACACAGCAAAGCACTCAGCAAAGTGGTAGTTCCTCCTCACAACCTCTTCAGCTTTTCTTCTTGGCAATCTTCTTGGTCCAAAAGTTCTAAAGTTCAGGGGTTTGCGCCCCACTTTTTAATCCTTTGTTCTCTCAGGCAGAGAGTGTCTGTGCCCAGCCAGAACCAGTTCTGCCCTCTCTGGTGTGGCTTCCTGCCAGGAGGTGGAGACAGCATTGTCAGAGGCAGCCCAGCCCATTCAGGTGAAAGGAAATCTCGTCCCCCTACTCTAAATGCAGCCCAGGTCTATTCAGCCCTTTCCTGACCCACCTAGACTATCTGGAGCCACGGCTCCACCCCAGCCCCTGTCAGCCAAAATGCAGACAGTCAATCCACAACCCCAGCAGAGGCCTACCTTACGGCTGAGCAAGAAAATACCTACTTTCTAAAAGTGGTATTTTCAAAGACAGAATGTAAAATTCACCTTCAAGAAAAGATACATCTTTAGATTCTGAGTTCAGGCGCACTAAAATTTATTTTTCTACCTAGTTCCCAGGGCCAGTTATGTTTATCCACATCGCTGCTTGCAAGATTCCCCTCCTGTGCTGGACCACAATTAAAACGGGTGTGGTCATGACGAGCTTAGCTCGTCATGAGTACACGAGCACTGTGCTGCATGACGAGCTGAGCTCGTCATGAGCATGGAAGGGGTTAAAAGATGTTATAAACAAACTCCCCAGCCTTGCAATAGTGAAAAACAAAGTTGGCAGTAATTCACTATCAGGACAAGGCACACATACACCAGGTCATGTCCTACCTTTCACATACACTGCACCCTGCCCACAGGGGTACCTTGGGCCTACCTTAGGGGTGACTGACATGTAAGAAAAGGGAAGGTTAGGGCCTTGCGATTGGGTACACTTGCCAAGTCGACAAAGCTGTCCCAGACTGCACACAGGCCCTGCAATGGCAGGACAGAGTTACATTTACAGTCCGTTTTCGTGGGTGACCCAATCCAGTGCTGCAGCCCACTAACAGCATTTGATTTACAGGCCCTGACACGTTCAGTACACTTTACTAGGGACTGACAAGTAAATCAAGTATGCCAATCATGGAAACACCAATCCATAACACAATTTACAACAGGAGCACTTGCACTTTACCACTGATCAGCAGTGAGAAAAGTGTGCAGGGACACTAAGCCAGTAAAAACTGAGTCAAAACTGGGAGGTCAGAAAGCAAAAACTCAGGGGAAACACGCCAAAAGGTGCAAAATCTAACAGTCCCCTTCAGTAATATCGATAGCACTGGCGCACTTAAAGTTCATGCGTTAACTTCAGGGGGTGTTCCCTCAGTTGCATAGGGGTGTACCCTATACAAATGAGGGATTTCCTTTGCCTCTGTGCCCATGCCATATTACAAACGTGGGCTCAGAGGCAAAGAAGCTCTCAGGGGTAACACTCACAGTGCGCCACCAAGAAGGTGGTGTGCTGCGAGTCACTGACTGCACCCGCCTGGAAGAGGATTTCTAATCCCCTTTGAAAGTGCAGGCGGGTGCCGCTTGCACTGTGATAGCACGGAGAATCTGCTCCGTGTTTTAACTTGAATGCGCTGCCCCAAGGCCGGCGCAAGGTCACGGCTGCCCTTGAGGCAGCGCCTAAACCATATTGGGGCGCATTATCATTGTTTGCACACCTTTTGAAAGGTGCACCGTGCACAAACAATGATAATGTGTAAAACGTCTCCCGGAGCAGACTTTGAGAGATGTGCGCGTCTGAATGATGTATTTCCCTGAAAGTTAACGTGGAGTTAAGAATAGGAGATCCAGGGGGGCGTGGCTAGCAGCATGGCCGGCTGAGACGTGTCTAGCCGGAGCTCCGGCCGGGCTGCCCTTGAATCCGACGTTTCCACCCTATCCTGGAGGAAAACTTTCCATTCAGGCGGTGTGTGCAAGCGAGCTGTATACGGCGCTGGCTTAGTGGCACCGACAACGCCGCGGATCTCCCGCTGTTCCGCCGTCATCGGCACCGGATCGGGTGCGTTCTCAGCAGGCAAGATGGCGACGGCGGCTTAGGAGGCGGCTGAGAGAGGACAGAGCGGACCTCGATCTCCTGCCTGAGTGAGGGGAGTGAGCTGGCTGAGGAGCGGAGAGGCTGAGGGGCGTCCCCGCGTCCCGGGGCAGAGGAGTGCGGCCCTTGCAGTACCGGCACACCGAGATCGGACCCGACCACCTTTACCAAGATGGCGGCCGCCACCGAATGGAGCCGGTGATCGCCCTGGGAGGAGTGGGGCGAACCGCGCCGAGGGACACCAGCATTCAGCACTGCACAGAGGCCGAGAGCGGAGGGAGGCAGGACCTGCTTTGTGCCCCCTCCCCCCCCCCGCCCGACCGACAGGAACACGGACAACCGATGCAGAGAAGCTCCCTCGTCCAGGCGAGGTGGAGCGGACCGCGGCTGGAGGCAAGAAGGAGCTAGGGGTGCGGAGCCCTGGAGGTGAGGCCGCTTGGGGGAGAAACTTGTGGTGGGGGCCGGTGATCTTCACCGGGCTCGGGACGGTAATGGCTATAATTCCGATGCCCCCCCCCCCCCCCCTGCGCCAGTCCCACCTGACGAGAAGTACTGAGGTGCAGCGGGGCCCCCGGGGTGCGGTGACTGGAGGCGGAGAGCTGCAGGCGCCGACGGTCGCTGACCGCGTGGAGGGGCTGCGACTAGTTGCGGAGCGGTCCGCCCTACTGTCGAGAGGTGATCGGAGGAGCCAGCCTGGGGGCGAAATCTGGACATCGGGGGTTGCCCTGTCCTGCGAATCAGACACAAAACGCCACACGCATCGGGCAGAGAGAGGAGTGACGGAAGCCACTTGGGGGACGGTGAGAGGAGTGACCCCCCCAACGGGCGCCCCGCCGCGGTCCCACTCGGGCGGGAGAGTGTGCCTCGGCCACTCCGAGCACCACGACGGGAACGCCACCCAGCCCCTCTGGGGCGCGGAATCTGACCTAGACTCTTCCCTGACGGAGGGGAGGGGACGGGACGGGACGAGGTGCTTCAAAGGGGGCCTTGAGACACGAAATAAAGGACAGGCAACACTCATTCCCCCCCCCAGAGCCGCCCCCAAACTAGCGGCTAATCCTGGGAAAAGTGCCTGCGTGCTAGAGACGGGACAGGGGATTCCGGCACCCACCTACAACAAGGCTCTGACGTCAATAGGGTCAAGTCAGAACCACAGCCGATCCTACAGCGGGGGCAGGCATGGGGAAACGTGATCCAATCCCTAAACCAACAAAGCAGGGCCCAATGGACAACTTTGAAACGTCGAGATCAAACGTGGGTCAGCGGCCGGAAACGTCTGGACCGCTCACCGAAACGGCGATGCTCCTGGCAGCCATCCAGGCATCAAGAAGTGACATCCAGGAATCGCGGGCGGCTTTGGAAGTAAAAATCGGAGAAGTGGGCTCCGAGATCACTCTGCTACGTCAGGACTTTCGCAATTTGACGGAGAGGGTATCAGTGGTCGAGAACAGGGTCACAGATAGTGAGTTGTCGATCACAGCGCTAAAGAAGGACATGGCAGAGCTCCAGGCCTCACATCGCCACCTGCAATGGAAGGTGGATGACGCCGAAAATAGGTCCCGCCGCAACAACCTCCGCTTTGTGGGCTTTAGGGAGGGACTTGAAGGGAGGGATATGGCCTCCTTCCTCCATGCATGGCTCAAGAATACCTTCCCAGCGGCTCCATTCTCTACCTGTTTCGTTATTGAGAGGGCCCACAGGGCGCTGCTGGCCAAACCGCCGGAGGGCGCGAGACCGAGGCCTGTCATAGCGAGATTTCTCAACTATGCTGACAGAGACTTAATCCTTAGAGAAGCCAGGAAGCTGGGGGAGATCCGGTTCGAAAATGCCACGATTATGATCTTCCCAGACTATAGCCAGGAGGTCTCCAAACAACGTCGCTCCTTCGACTCGGTGAAGCTGAAACTACGTGCCTTGAAATTGGACTACATGCTCCTTTTCCCGTCGAAACTTAAAGTCATCTATAAAGACAAAACCATCTTCTTCACGTGCCCGGAGGAAGCCTGGCACTGGCTAGAGGAACGCCCCATTTTGAACAGCAGGGAAACAGCGGGCAGAGATGCCGTAGACAGATCGCTGAGGGAAAGGACATGCTGGGAACAGCCTAAACCACGGAGACGAAGATCCGGAAAGATCAAGGGACGTAAACCAGCGACGCCCTATCAGACCCGCGGCTCTAGTGGGAGGAGAGGGGGCAGATCGACATCCCCAAACAATAACAACTCTTCGGGCTCCAGGTTCAGCAGCCTACGAAATGGTATCCGATCGGAGGGCGACGAAGGTGAAGAATCGGAGGGACATGAATCTGAGGGGGACGGAGAGAACAGTCGGGCCGAATCGGTCCACCCCCTGGTCGCCGAGATACAGCTCCTGGAACAAGACTCGTCGGGTCTGGGTCCCGTGGCGGACACCCAAGACTCGCAATCATAACCATGGATTTCCGGGGGACATTGAGATGGCAGCCCGGTGACGCGAACACGCAAGTTGGCACGCCTTTCTATGTTCTTTTTCTTGTTCTTTCAGTTGTTTAGTATATGATGGGAGGGAAAGGTGGGAGGGCGACAGACCTTCTCCTGCGGATGGTTAGGTCCCTGGAAAGGGAGCGACTGGACGGGGTGGGAGGTGGGGTGGGGGAGGAAGGGAAGACATGTTTTTCTTGCACTTGTAAGTTGGGGGGACAGGGAAGTTGGGAAAGGGAGGGGGGAATTAGTTGGGAAACAGCGACTACATGCCACTACGCACCTTACACCACATCACCTCGGGAGCACCACCGGGACATATGAAAGGAACACACAATGGCAAATCCACTAGCTCACACCCACACAAATGACACAGGCGTCACAATATTATCTTGGAATGTGAATGGCCTGGGGTCAAAGATCAAACGGGGCCTAGTCAATGCCTATCTAAAACGACTGGCGCCGGACTTTATATTGCTCCAAGAAACCCACTTAAGAGGCACCCAGTGCGCCTTTATAGCAAGGGGCAGACATGTGGTGCTTGCGCACGTGGGTTACACGGCGGACTCTAGAGGGGCTGCAATCCTAGTTAAAAAATCCACACCGTTCGCCATCACTCGTACGTGGTTAGACCCCCAGGGGACGTACGCAGGAGTGCAGGGAACATGGAGGAGGAGTAGGTACACAATAGTCTCAGTTTATGCCCCCCCAAAGCTCCAGGCGCGCACCCTCGCGGCGGTCGCTGCTATCCTACTGGACACAGCAGATACGATTCAGATAGTGGGGGGGACTTCAATGATGTGATGTGTGCCACAAGGGATAGATCAGGGACACCACGTACAGCGGGACACGACACGGCGCTGGCCCGACAGATGCATACTTTGGGCCTCACGTATGTCTGGAGGTGGCTCCACCCCACACAGGAGGCCTACTCCTTTTACTCCGGGGCCCACAGGGTCTTTTCCAGACTGGATTACATATTTACTTCTAGACAAGAAATCACGGTTAATGACCTAGCGGAATACAGGGCACGGGGCATATCTGACCACTCACCCCTGTCGGTACACTTGGGACGTGGGAGGGGGCAACAGACCAGTGGATGGCACCTCACGGCGAGGGACCTGCAAACACCGGACCTATTAAAGGGGATTAGAGCAGACATTAAGGTGTATGTGGCTGAGAACGAGGGCTCAGTGGAGTCAGGGATCACACTCTGGGAAGCACTTAAGCCAGTTCTTAGGGATCGTATAAACAGCAGACGGGGGGCAGCCAGGAAAGAGCTGCACCAAGCGGTCACGACTCAGGAGGTCTCGATCTTAGCCCTTGAAACAGAATATCACCATGGGAAGGAAGAAAAAACACTTAGAAAATTGCTAGACTCACAAAGTAACTATAGAGAACTGGTCACTGGGGAAGCACGCACACAGGCACTAGCGACACTTCACCGCCTATATGATGTGGGTGATAAATCTGGGAAAGTTTTGGCATGGCTGAGCAGGAGAGAAAGGGCGGCACGATGGGTAGACAGGATTGAAGTTACGGGGAGCAGATCGGCCTGTACAGACGAGGCCATAGCAGAGGCCTTTGCCACGTACTATGAGGACTTTTATAGGGCTAGAGATCTAGGGGGCGAGGTTGAAGCCAACCACTATCTATGCGAGGTGGAGGTCCCAACATTGTCCCAAGAGGATGCTATGGACCTAGAATCAGAGATTACACTAGAGGAAATTGCTGAGGCAATTGCGTCCCTGAAGCCGGGGAAAACGCCGGGTCCCAACGGCTTCCCAGCGGAATTCTTTAAGCGTACGGCGGACCTGCTGCAACGCCATATCAAAAAGCTCTTTGTTGAGGCACGCCAAAAAGCAAGCCTGCCACCTGATCTGGCCATGGCCACGATTGCCCCTATACACAAGGAGGGTAAACCCAGAGACGTGTGTGCCTCCTACCGCCTGATCTCTCTCCTCAATATGGAGACGAAGATTCTGGCCACTATCCTTGCCAGACGCCTGCGAAGGGTGATCTCTGAGTTGGTACATGCGGACCAGTCGGGGTTCCTTCCAGACAGAGCGACCAAGTTGAACCTCCGCCGCACACACAACTGGCTGCAGGAGATCCGAGAGAGGAGCGAGCCCCATTGGTTCCTCTCATTGGATGCAGAAAAGGCCTTCGATGCAGTTCACTGGCCCTTCCTGTTTGAGACGCTACGGAGATTCGGCTTTGGCCCTAAGTTCCTACAATGGATTGGACTCCTATACGCTGCCTCAAAGGCACGAGTGAGGGTAAATGGACGACTGTCCCGCGAAGTCCACATCAACAGGGGAACACGCCAGGGGTGCCCACTGTCCCCCCTTCTATTCACATTGACGATAGAAATACTAGCTATCCGGATCCGACAGAACCAGGGTATTAGGGGGTTCACCTGGGGAGACTCGGCGGCCACACAGGAAAAAATCTCGCTATACGCGGACAACGTCCTGCTGTTTGTGACGGAGCCGGATGCCACGATCCCGGTCCTGTTCAAAGAGTTGGCTGACTTCGGAGCTAGAGCGGGTCATACCATTAATTGGCATAAATCGATTCTCTATGACCCACAGGGCCGAGAGCGAGGGGAGTGCCTACCGGAACTCCTAATCCACACAACCGAGGGATTTCAGTACCTGGGGGTGTTCATTACGCTAGACGAGACACTTTCTCTTCAAAATAACGTGACCCGCATTATGGCAAGTGCAAAACTAGAGATGGACCGGTGGAGGCACCTCCCGCTCACCCTATTAGGGCCCGCAGCGCTATATAAAATGGTTCTGCTCCCAAAATTCCTCTATGCGCTGCAGAACGAATATTACCCACTCCCTCCTGTGACCCTGCCTAAAATCCACGCGGAACTACGAGCGTTCCTATGGTTGGGGAAGCACCCGAGAATAGCCTTGGCCACTCTGCAACGCCACCAGTACAGTGGAGGGATCTCCCTCCCCAACCTGGAGGCGTATTATTGGACGGAACACCTTGCCCCAATAAATGAATGGCTGCATGCAGCTATTGATCACCCCACTTATGCACTACAGCGTTCACAATGGTCTCACACGAACGTTCTCTACTATTTGTACGGAGGTCCGAGGGGGAAGCACCTTCTGCCAGCTACCAGAATCACGTTGACTGCGTGGACTAGGGCAACCAAACGCATGGGTTGGGACAAACGGCCCACTCGACAGACGCCACTATGGCATTGTAGGTGGCTGGGTGAACTCAACAAACTGACAGGCTTTAGGCAGTGGGATGATATCGGCATTTCGAACATAGGGGATGTGATTGCTAGGGGTGAACTGAAAACATTCCAAGCCTTACAGGGAGACTTTGGCCTACACAACACTCAGTACTGCAAATACACACGGCTAAGGCACGCTTGGAGGGCGCAGAACATCGTGTTGGCAGACATCCCAGAGTACGCCCCTTTAGAGGGTAGGTTATTGCAAGAGCAAATAGGGAGGGGAGCGGTGTCCCTCACGTACAAAACGCTAACCAACAACACACTGGGGACCCTACAAGACCTGAGAGACAAATGGGAGGCAGACACGGGGGAGATGGAGGACCTGGACTGGGAGATGGTCCTTATGCACCCGCGTGAGGTGGCGATTAAGTCCAGACTCCGTCTCATACAGTTGAAGGTGTTGCATAGAGCGTACTACGACCGGGTGCGACTATTCCGCATGGGGAAGGCCCTGGACACTGCATGCCTTAGATGCCACCAGCCAGAGGGGAACTTCTACCACATACTTTGGGGCTGTGCAATCATACTGGAATACTGGGAGGACATATTCGGGGAATTGGATGAGGTCCTGGGCACTACTCTACCACGTGACCCAAAACTAGCTCTGTTGGGCTTGACGACCGAGGTCGACTTGGCCCGCCCTCTGACCATATTCCTAGTGCTGGCACTGGTAGTGGCCAAGAGAGACATTGCTCGACGCTGGGGAGTGGCCGAACCGCCAGACTTGGAGGAATGGAGGAGAGGGCTCGACCTCTATATCGCGGCCGAGAGAGTGACATATAAAGCTAGGGGTTGCCCCAAAAAGTTCCGAAGGGTATGGTTAAAGTGGAGGCAATACCACGGACTAGAGTGAACTCACAGGGGATCTGAATGTGGACTTTGTTATACTTGATGTTTGATATCCCCCCAAAGGTTGAGACGGAGCTTGGGCCTGTTAAATGTATTACTGTGGGACCCTGTTTTTTTCTCCAGTGGATGTAACTTTCACAGCGTATGATAGACAAACTTTGCGGTGGGAGGGTGCGGGCATGGTGGGAGCTGTGTTTTTTGGGGGGATGTTTTTCTTCTTACTTATTGACATTCGTCACCAGCTTTGGTTGAAACTGCACTGTCGTTTTTGATATATCAATGATCCTCATGAGCAAAAGAAAAGTTGCGTTACTGACGGATACTGGCTGAATGTTGACGCCAGCCCGTGTCCCTCTATATTCTCAAATGATACGTCCAGAGCAACAATAAAAATTTATTTTAAAAAAAAAGAATAGGAGATCCATACCCCCTCTGTGCACATACCTGCTCAATATTTCGATTATACCGAGAGAAGTGTATTTATTCTGATTTAATCAGTTGCAGCAACTAATATTGTGAAGTGGAGGGACGGGGTGAGGGGGAACACAAGCAAAAAAAGCCAATTATAAATAAAGAAAATTGTACTTACCTTGCACCGACGGCCACCACCTTGCTCCCGATCCTCCCATCCTGTTAGAACTGCTGCACAATGAGCAGGATCCCTGCTCCCAATTGATCCGAGCACTTTGGTTCGGCGCTCAAACATTAACTGGAAGCCTCTGTTGGTTTCTCCAACCAGCTTTGCATGCCAAACCGTCATGTGCACTTTGCAGGGGGGGGGGGAGGGTGGTCCTCCTCCGCCAAACCGGAGGATGTTTTTACTGCATGCTGGTCTGTGAACAACTCAATTTGATTCATGCATTTACTTTTGAAAGAAAGTGCATGAAAGAATTCCCAACTACCCACTCTCCTCGGCTGTCCTGACTGTACCCTGACAATCTAAAGAAACCATTCCAGCCAAACGATTCTGCCACCCACATGCCATTACCTAACACAGATCAAATAACTCTAAGAGTTGAGGAGAGCAGTGTGAGAGTGGGTAAGAAGTAAGATGACTGAGTGTTTGTAAGCCGTGAGAATGACTGGGTTGAAATAGTGCATGTCACAAAGACATTCTCAGTGCTTTTGTTTCCGGTCAAAAAAACCCCAACATCAGCAGCGCCCACATTAACTATTTGATTTTTCATCGGTTAAAGATTGCATTTCCCAATTTAACTGCATTTATTTAGTTTTTGAAGACTTGTGGCAGGCCAATAAAGTTATGACACATTCCTTCTCCACCACCCTACTCCCTGCACATATAGAGCCAAGCAAAGAGTCACTCTGGTTTCCCAGGCTCTTCTCTTGTATCTGCAGTAAACTCGAGTCACACTCGCTGAATTCTTCCTCTCTATCACCACCACACAGTAGACAGATAGTGCAGAAAGCAGGAAACTGCGACCAGCAATTTCAGTGTGCAAAGCTCGTAATGGCAAGCTGCGTAAACAGCAATGCCCAGCATACCCCAGCAGCCCTTAATCCCACCCTTTCACCACTTGTCACAGGATGAGGTGGAATCAGTGAGATTTGAACCCACCCCACTCTGTGACGAGTAGTGAAAGGGTGGGTGGGTGGCTTGGCTCCAATCCCTGACGGACGTGTAGCCCCTGGCGCTACAGGGCTTTACCCTGAAGGCCCCAGGGCCTAACTTTCCACCCACATCATCAGGGGGTGGAGGTTGGACTTGACAGCAATGATTTTGCCGAGCTGATGACCTCACAGACCTCAGGACTGTCAGCTCATTAGCCCTGCTCATCCTAATTGGTGGCAGGCTGGACAAAATAAAAAAAACATGAAACCGGGCGCCGTACTATGCGCCGTGATGACACACAATAAAACAAGTAGTCCCTAAACACTACACAGAAACACTTTGGGCGTAATAAAATTGTAGTAGGTCGGTGCTGCTTCCGATAAAAACGACCAATTAGGAGCAAGGCAATGAAATTAAAGCAAGAGTTAACTAATGGCAAGCAGCTGGCGGGCAGCAGGCGGCATTACACTCGCTATGCTTCTTACAAAAGTCTTGCAGACAGCGCATGCGCTCTCAAGGCTTGACCTAAAATGCTCAAACCTGCCCCGCTCCCACCCACTCCACGCTTTGTTTTCATTTATCCATTCTCTGCCTTCTCTCTCTCTCTGTCTCCTCTCTCTCTTCTCCCTCTGTTCTCCCTCTCTCTTGCTCTGTCTTTCTCTCCATGCAATTAATCTTGGGTATCTGGGGCAAAGTAATGAAGGCAGCAGGGACCCTGGCTCTGAAAACCAGCCTCCATTAGGTCCAGCCCACCAGGGAAATGCCCAGTGGAATAAAATGCCGTTCCGGCCCTGCAGCGCTTATTTAATGGGGTTTTGGTCTGGGGTAGCCCCCCAGTTTAGAGGAGTTGCATAGAAAACCCTACAGGCTGATGGGCATCATGTATTGCCCTTGAGAACCTGCAAAGCATCTGGTGCTTGTTTTTTTCTTCCTAGCACCAATTGCCTTGCCATCCAACCAGAATGTTATACTGCAACAGGTGTACTAAACAGTTGTAGCGCAAAATCACTAGTCTCAAGTAAACCTAAAAACTCCTGCCTCATTAATTTGCATGAATCGCAGATCGCTTGTAGGCTAACACAAACTCTGCAATGAATAAACTTGCAGGAGAATGTTTTCCTTTGGAAAATGCCTGCATGTCGGTTATTAATGTCACTGTGCAGGTAAGATGATTCGTGGTTAAGTCTCACAAGACCATAGAATAGTAGTGCTATAATATATTTCTTGCGTTACCCATCTCTTTGCTTCTCTTTACAGTGCCCCGCTGGAAAAGCAAGGGACTTCTAATGTCCTCTATTGCGTTCGCCGAATGATCTCTGGCAAAGATCTCCTGTTTTTTCCCACACACTCAGATCCTCCGCCTTAGCTTTGCTGAAAGTTCCACAATGTTCGAGGCTCCTTTATCAGTTTTGTCTGCACAGCTCTTGCGCTGTGCTTGAGAAATGTATTGTTTTTATTATAAACTTAAAAGGGAAGTACATCATGCCACCTTCCTTTCTTGATGTCTCATTTGTTCCTGTGTGTGCCACTTACATGTTCTCCATTTCTAGTGTCTGTGGCATATTTTCCTACGTTTACCAATGCTTGTTCCTCGTCTGCTTCTCTTATCAGTTTCCAGCTACCGAAATACTATTAACACCTGCTTCGGTGGAACTATATTTTCATAAAGTTTTGCCTTTTACTCTTGCAGCATATTTATATAACAATTTATCACTAGGAGAGATTGAGGGCCAGATGTAGGTCGCCCAATACCGGTCGGTAACGGCCGTACATCGGTAATTTCGGCCGTTACCGACTGGTATCCATGAAATGAGATATAGGAGCTGATTTTTTATCGAATCGGAAAACATGAGTCGGTAAAATTCCGACTCGGTAAATATGAGGCGGTTTTTACCGAAGCGGAATTTTCCGAATACATATTTACCGAATTCTTCTTTACCGAATCGGTAAATAAGAAACGGTAAATAAATGGCCATGGAGATGTAGGAAACCCGAAAAATACCGAATTCACGGAAATTCGGTATTTATGAGTCGGTATTTACCATGGATTGAATGCAGGTGGTAACCAGATGAAGGCAATAAAAAGAGTCCCAAAATGCAACAGTGGGTTCAGAATGGCAGCTTTCTACGTCATTGCAAGGCGGATGAGACTACAGGCAGCAGAAGAGAGGGAATGGCAAAGGGAGGAACAAGTGTACAGGCAGAGGATAACACTGTTCCAACTGACAGATCCTGAAATACTCCAGAGGTACAGGCTACATCCCCAAACCATCATGGATTTGATCAGGGACCTACACCCGCTCCTGGAGCACCCAACACCCAGGGCCCACGCCATCCCACCCCATGTGCAGGTGCTGTGTATCTTACACCTGCTTGCCTCCGGGAGCTACCAGAGTGTGATAGCTGCAGTGGGTGGTGTGTCCCAGAGCTGCCTGTCCCGCTTCTTCAGGAGGTTCCTTGACGCCATGATGCAGAGGATGGAGCATTATATTTCATTCCCTGACACACCTGCGGAGCTTGCCAAAACCAAGACTGATTTCTATCAACTGGCACACTTCCCTCACGTGATAGGCTGCATAGATGGGACCCACGTACCACTCTGTCTACCCGCAGCCACAGAACACATTTACAGGAACCGCAAGTCAATGCACTCCATCAATGTACAGGTCACGTGCAATGCTGGCAACATCATTACAGACATTGTTGCTAAATTCCCTGGGAGTACCCATGATTCGTACATATTCCAGAACAGTGGAATATACACACGCCTAGTTGCCGGAGAATTTGGAAACGGATACCTGCTAGGTAAATCACATTGACACACCCTGACACCCACAGCAGATCATTGTATCATGTACATGCAACTAATGTCAATCTTTCTCCCCCCTAGGCGACAGTGCATATGCCCTGCGGTCCTTTGTGCTCACCCCCTATTCTCAACCCATCCACTAGGAGTGAAAGGCGGTACAATGTGGCACATAGATCCACACGCAACGTTGTAGGGCGCACATTTGGACTGCTCAAGAGCAGGTTTCGCTGCCTCCACAAGAGCGGAGGGGCACGACAGTACACTCCAATCCTGTGCTGCAAAATCATAGCGACCTGTGCAATGTTGCACAATCTCGCCACCAAGGAAGGCACAGAGGTGGAGATCACACATCATGAGGACATTGATGATGACACAGAACTGGCAGAATCCCATGGTACAGTAGCGGCACCTGCTACAGATAGGAGACTGAGATGGGCGGAGGTCACACAGCAATATTTCTGAGTAAGTAATGAGACACAGACAGGCAAAGATTATGACGTACGTACTTTGATTTTCACTACGCAAGTGCAATGCTACCACACAATGGTTACACGAAATATAAATGTCCATGACTGTGTGGTCACGGTTAACACCACCGTGACTGTACCTTGGGTGGAGGGCATAGTCAATGTTTACGGCCACGGGTTACAGAGTGGGACTGATGTGGCCGTGTGTCATGGGTCTCGGTGTGGCCTGTCTCTGTCGAATGATGCCTGCCGCTCCTGCGTATTTCAGGGACAGGAGTGCTTGCGCCACTCCTGCTGGTGGACTCCTCACTTTCACCCACACATGTGTCGCCTCGAGTGGCAGTCTGTTGTGCGAGCATGAGCTCCATGGCAGAGGTCACTCTGGCCATTCCCACAGATAAATTGGTGCGGCACTGAACAACAGCATCCTGCATCGCCACTGACCGTCTGCACAGCAGGGAGGTTGCAGCCGCAAATCTGTTTAGGGCTTTTGTCTGCTGCCGCACATCCACACGGGCCTTGCGCCTCTCCAAATGGTCCCTGTCCAACTTGTCGCACAGGACAGTCATGCACTGTGTCATGTCTGTAATGCCAGATGCCATTGACTGCATGCTCTCAGATAATTCTCCTATGCCCTTGCCTATGTCATCCAGCTTGTTGTTGGTGGTGCGTGCCTGCCTCTGAACACCCATCATTGCTTTCACCTGCAGGCGCTGGACTTTGACCATGGTGGCCTCCAGACCACAGAAGACCCCCTGACCGTGATGCTCTTCAGCTGCCTCCCGTGACCTTCATCCTGGGACACTGGCCCGCACAGCTCTAGGAGTGGGCAGCTGCTCAGCGTTGGCTGACTCTAGTGGGTTGCTGGCCATGTCACCCTCTTCCTCTTCCTCCTCTGATGTTTCAAGTATGAGGGGAGGGGGCACATCAAGCCGCCTTGCCCTTTCCAGCACTGGGGACGGAGTTGTCGGGGTGGGGGACTGTGCAGCCGCTCCAGACTCCTGACTCCCAAACAAAAGAGGAGACTGTGGCTGTGGTGGTGTTGTATCCTCAGGTGACTTTGCTGCCTGCTCTTTGTCCTTCCCTCCGTGTACTGTGCTGGGACCAGCTTCTTCCCTCCTCTTCTCCCTGTCCTTCGCTGTGCTGCGCGATGACTCTCCTGTGGACAGACATGGACATTGTGTCAGTGGAGTTGTTCACCTGTGTTACTTGATTAAACACACTACTATCGCACATTTGCCTGTCCCTCATTTGCTTATGCTAGTAGTGTGTTGCATCCCTTGCTGTATGGTATGCTGACTGCATAGAGGTATCTACCTATGACTACATCTCCCATGATGCATTGCTGGGCATTGGTAAAACCTGTTCACAAGTGTGATGTAGGCACACAGAGTGTGGAAGGGGAATAGGGAAATGGGATGATTAAAAAGGTACATGCATCTTACCTTGTTTCTTTGCAGCTCTTGCGGAGCTGTCAGCGTCCCCAATGCCATGGATGGAAAGGGTAGATTCCACCTGCTCCTCAATGTTGGTGAGTCGTGGTGCACGGTTTCTTCCTCCCCCTGTTGCTGCAGCTTCTTTTCGGTGGGCAGCTAGTTTCTTTTTGGTAATGATGCGTAGATCATACCACCTTTTTTTCAAATCGTCTATTTCACGGTGGGTGACACCAATGGCATTTACCTTTCCTTGTATGTCAATCCAGGTAGTGCGCTTGATGGACTCAGCAACATGCAGTTATTGTTTCCCAAATATCTTGCTGTAGTGTCTGACAACCTCTGAAACAAGCACCTGCAGTTCTTCAGGGCTGAATTTCATTTTTCTTCTGCGCTCAGCAGCATCCCTCTGTCCATCCTGACTCTCCATGGTGATGTACAGGTAAGCTCAGGGAAGCCTGTTCCTCGGTCTGTCCTCCTGCTCTCCTAACTGTTGGTTTCTGCACCTGGGCGTGGCCACTCCCAGGTACTGGGGAGGGATGCTTGATTCTGATTGGTTGATTCCACTGTATCTTTGGGTTTGGGTGTGGTTGGTGTTCCTGATTGGTTCCTGATTGGTTCACAGGCTCACATGTTTGTCAGTTTCAAATTTCCGATTCGGTATTTTCCGATTCGGTATTTACCGACTCAGTAAATTCCAATTCAGTAAAACCCATTCATTCCTATGGGCCATGGGCTCATTGGGATGTATGGGTTTTACCGATTTGGAATTTACCGAGTCGGAAAATACCGATTCGGTGAAAACCAATTTCAGATTCCGAGTGATTCCGAATAGGTAATTTTCACTGATTTTTTACCTACATCTCATTTTCTGATTCTGAAATACCGATTCGGTATGACTCGGTATTTTAGAATCGGTAAAAAAAAATTACCTACATCTGGCCCTGAGTGATTTGCGCAGAATCACAGGATGTTGCCCGATGCTGTGGAGACTCAAACCGGGATCCCTAGCGCTCGAGTCAGCAGCTCTGGCCACTGCGCCACATCCTCTCCACTCCCGTATTATCTGTCAGGTAGCTCTTTCCTTCTCCCAGATAATGATTGATGAAAACAGCTCTTTATTCATTACATAGGCGGAACCAATGCATTACCAATGCTTGTTCCAGTCTACCGCCCCTCTGCCATGAAGTACTCGTCTCCCTTGTTGGCTATTTCTGAGCATTGCACTTGTTTTTTAAAAACATGAAGCCCATTTCTTCAAAGGCCAACTTTCGCCCTCTCTCCTTGAGGTCAACAATGCGTCTTACTAATTTTTAACCGAACAAATCATTGAGAAAGCTCAACTTACTGCCTTTCTGATTTACTGTTACAATAAAAGCAGAAATCAACTCTGTTAATACCCCCACGGCATGTGATTTTTATCTCACTGCACTGATTTAACTCTTGTATTGGTTCGGTCTCAAGTTTCTTTTGAAAAGAAACAAGAATCATACAGAGTTGTATAAACCATATATGTAGCTGTGCAGAGTAAGATGCTATTTACTTATGCTAATGTGAGAGGAAGCCATTGACACATGAGAGGTGAAGCATACAGTGGGTCATGAGCCCCCTGCCACCAAAGGCGGTATGTGGAGTGTGAGAGGATATATTGTGGCATATTTAAGGTGATCAAGTATGTGTAGTCTATTCTGTGATTGTTCACATCTTCTGTATTTTTATATTCTTGGTGCTACCCTACTTAATAGCTACCATACGCACTTCATAAGCACTTGTTAAAAACGAATATGCCACATATGCATTACAATATATTTCACACAAAAGCTTCAGAAGTTGTGCATGGAGCAGTGATGCTCAGAGCAGCTCCAGACGCCTGAGATAATGACAGCTGTGTGCATGGACCATCAATCTGTGAAGGTGGTTGGTTTAACTTGTGTCTTTCTGCACCTTATCCAGTATCATCCCTTTCCTGTCTATTTTCCCCAAGGCCTGTACCTCCTTTAACTCGTTACATCATCCTTTCATTCACCCCTACTCAAGCCATGGGTTGAGGCGGAAATGGTTCAGGTGGACACAAAACTAGGCTTCTCTATTCTTGCTGTGTACCAAAAACTCTGGCAGAAAACTAAAGTTGAGGAGGCGGCAGAGGGTTTATAAAATGTCTTTTGGACTTTTGTCCAATAGTAAAACCATCTTGATATACAACATCCTCTTCCATACTTTTCAGCGACATTGCACAGACCAGGGCCTCCTCTTCTTCAGGGTTTTAACCTGTTCCCACACCAAGAGATCTGGGAGCTCTTCCCCAGACCGACTCAGAAAGCCTACCTGGTGTCCAGGCCCTGTAACAGAACGCTATAAAAATGGAGAAAGAAAAGAGAGAAACTACACTTAAACAACCATGCTGAGCTTCTGCTCACCTGCTGCCACACCTAAGCCAAGAGCTTGCATTCATCTCCCAAACACTCGCGGCGACACAGGTTGACAAAAGGGACAGCAGTATAGAAAAGGATGGAGAGAAAAGAAGAAAAAGTTGCGTTTTTCCAAGTCTACTCACTGAACGACCATGCCATGCCTGAACCTCTGTATGGACTGTTGGACAAGCAATGGGAACAAATCCTTTGGTCTAGCAATCTGGAGATGGACAGGGAAGGGAGTAAGATAAAGGCAAGATGGCGAAGTGAGTGGACGCTTCTTCTGCTCGACTTCGCCAGGAGCGCCAAATATCCTGCTTCTAGCCGCCGAAAAACTTGCCAGCGGCCCTTGAAATTGTTGCGGGACAAGCCCTGCAAACCTTCGGTGCCCTCCAGAGAAAACCACAGTCTCAGTGACGCGAGACAGTGCGGCTTAGACCCGGGCCCCGGGTTGCGATCCTTCCCCATGGGGGTTTTGGGGGGTAGCCGAGCCTCGAGGTCTGCCCCCCGGGCAGATTGGGGAGGGGGAGTGGGCGAGATGGCGGCAGCCATGTTGTGCGGTTTGGGCTGTTTTGGGATAGCCCAAAGACAGCCCAAGTTTTAAACATATAGCCCAAAGGGTATATCAGGGGTTTCAGCGCCTGCCCAGCCACTATATTTGGTTTTGGTATCCTGGTGGCTGGGAGCGCTGCAGGCTAGGTTTTTTTATCTGGGCCTCGGTTGGTCGTGGTTTTTGGCGGTTTTAGTGCTTTAGTGGTTTCTACTTGTGATAGTATGGCCTCCGACGATGTTCGTGTTCTCGAGGCCATCGCCTGCTCACTGAGGCAGGGCAGATGGACCTCCTTGTGGGCTCCCAGGGAGGGGCGCGCCAGGTGAGGAGCGCGTCTGCAGGGGTGGCGGCAGCCGTGCTGGCCTGCTCGCCGTCCAGGAAGTCCGCAAGGATACAGGTGAGGCCCCCAGGCCGCGCAGAGGGTTCGAGCGCGGCCCTTGGGGACGGGGGGGAGGGCGTGGGGGGAGGAGGACGTTGCAGAGGAGTGGAGCCAGGGGTGCTCTTTCGCGGGAGTCCGTTAGAGCGACTGACCGCCCGCTGCTTTGAGGGCGGTCACGTCGAGGCCGGCGGAAAGGTCTGGGTTGGAGGTCGCGCCTCTGTCCGGGAAATCAGGAGCGTTGGCAGAGCGGCCGGGGAGGGCGGCTGACAGCAAGCGGCGGGGAGGTGCAACGAGCGCTTCCCCCGCTGCAAAGGTGGCAGGGCAGGCAGAGGGGCCAGGGGGGAACGTGACAAGGGGAGCCAGGATGGGGGGGTATGGGGGCCATGGGTGGATGGGGGGCTTGCAAGGGGGTGTGTCTGGTGGAGTTAGGGGTGCAGGGGAAGAAGGGGGTGGGGGAGGGGACGGTGGACCAGTGGGGGCCTGAGGAGGTGGGGGTTTGTCCCCTCTGTTGATATCGGAAGGGAGTGGGGGGAACTGGGAGGGGTTGGATGTTTTTAGAGTCATGGGGGGAGGGGATAGGGGAGGCGCGGGGGACACAGGGAGGGGCTGGTGGGCCTGGGGCTTTTGGGGCCGGGGGGAGAGTTGGATGCAGCGGATTTTCAGAGGGGCAGGTGGCCGGCGCGACGTGCTGGAAGGACGGAGGGGCGTGGTCCGACGACGGGGCTGCGGGTTTTGTGGGTTTGGCGTGGAGCGACGATGAGGAGGAGGTGGGGAGATGGGACAGGGAGGATGGGGGGTCTTGGGGGTCGGGGAGCAGGGGATGGGTAGGAGGCAAGGGGGATCAGGGTTTTGGTTGAGTGAGGGACCCAGCACACCAGTCCGGCTATTTCTTTTACAGGAAGAAGAGCGGCGAGGGGCTCCTGACTTGGCAGGGCTGGGGACGGCCCGGCGGCGCTAAGGCAAAAGGAGGACAGAGCCTCCCGCAGCGAGCCCGGTACCGGCGGGGGATCCCGTCGCGGCCGGCACAAGAAGGCCCAAGGTGGGCTCATCGACCCCAGCACCCACAGGGCACCAGCGGCCTGGGGAGTTTCGCCGTTGGAGGAGCGACATGCGCGTGTTGTTTAATGTTGCTGGCAGGGGGCAGTCGGCGCCACCGACAGGAAGGGTGTATGGGGCAAGTTCTGTGCAGGTGGTGGATGACGAGGATAGTTTGGAAGAAGGACAGTTGAGGGATGGCGAGGGCGGAGGGGGGCATAATAATAGTGCTGCTAGTGTCTTACAGAGGTCACGGGGCCAGCGAGAGCGGACGGCCCGGGCATCACGTTGGAAGCCGAGATCTGCATTGATGGAGCGGCATAGTGGGGGACGGACGGTGGATTCATTGGTGTCAGGTACGGGAGCGGCGGCGGCCGCAGAGAGTTTGGTGTCTGCGGGGGTGGGGGGGTTGGTGGGGTGTGGCTGCGAACAGGAAAGTATGTGACGGGCAAGGGGGTGGGACCTAATGTGGTGTTAGTGGAGCCAGTGGACAAAGACTCAGGCGCGGCAGGCAAGGAGGTGTTGTGGGACGGGGCAAAAGGGGAGGTGGTGACCGGGTCAGCTAGAGGGGCGGTATCGGCAGGCGCGGGCATGACGGGGAGGACGTCTCAAAGTTGGAGAGTAAGGAGCTAAAGATTAAGAAGCTGCCGTACATTGGGGTCACGAAGCCGCTGGGGGCACACTTGATGCTGGCAACGAAGGAACAGATTTGGAAGGGGGAGTACATGGAGATTCTTAAGTTACTTCACCAGGAGGTGCGGGTGAAGGAGGGCTTGAAAGAAGAGGAGTATGAACGCCAGAAGAGGCCGAAAGTTCCTCTCACGATAGGGAACTAGACGACGGCTTTCTTAATTTTCGGGAGTGTGTATTGCGAGAAATTTCTGGAGCGGTCGGTGTCCTTGTTTAAATACATGGACGTCATCTGCGCCAGGCGTTGCAGGGGCTGGGGCTGGATGGGAAGCGTTTTGGCACCCACTCTTTTAGGATTGGCGCTGCCTCTGAGGCGCACCGGCAAGGGCGGGGGCGAGGGGAACTCATGTGACTTGGCAGATGGTCGTCGGACTGTTATCTGCGTTACATTCGAGGCGCACCTAGCGTTTGAAGTGCGCGGTGGCGATGGTGACTAAGGTATTTACTGTTTGTTTCTTTTTTAGGTTCGGTGGCGGGTCCCCTCGCCAGAGACATGGCGGTCTGGATCGTGGGGCATTCTTTTGTTAGGAGGGCTCAGGTGCAAGCGCGATCCAGTTATTTTGGCGAAAACTTGGGTTTCAACCCTAATGTGTTTAACATAAGTTGGAGGGGTAAAGGGGGCATATTGTGGCGGGAATTAGTCTCCACTCTCAATAGCATGGTTGTAGTGGGTATGTGTCCTGACGTCCTGGTGCTGCATTTGGGTGAAAATGATATGGGAGGGAGACAGGTTTGGTGCTTATGAGGGCCATGAGGAGGGATTTGGGTGAGATTAAAAGACGGTGGTCTGGGTGCATGGTAGTTTGGACAGAGTTTGTGCCGCGTCGGGCGTGGAGAGGCGCGGTGCATCCTCAGGCAATTGATAAGGCAAGGAGGAAGGTCAATGTGGAGATGGTGAGGTTCTGCAGGCACCTGGGTTTCTCTAGGATCTGGCACAAGGATATAAGGTATGATACTCCGGAACTGTTTAGGGGTGAAGGGGTCCATTTGTCTGAGGTAATTGAAATTTTTATGGTCAAGTATGTCCCCTAATGTGTACCCCAACGACTCCATGTACGTGCTTACAAGTACATGTAATTTCCCTCCATGACCGAATATGAAGACGCAAATACATTTGCGTCCAACGTTAACATGTCCTCTTTCAGATCCACCATGAATGGATCAATAATTCAGTTCCTAACCATGCCATGCCAACGTCTTTACATGGTACACTTTTACGTTTTTTCCTGGCTCTGCCGAGCTAGGCCCTGATTTCTGTCTCCGAGCCCTTTCTGCCTTCTGCCTCTGAAAGCTGCAGCAGGGACACGTATCCCTGACCTCTGCCTTACTTCCTGCCAAGCGAAGCGGTGCCTGGCTCAATCTGGCCTGCCTGCCAAGACCGTATTTTGCCTTCAAGTTATCTGTTCAGCCTCCTCGAAAATACATTCCTGTCTAGTGATTTAGGTAAACATCTCCCCGGCTGCAGAGCAAAGAGCAAGCCTTCCTGTCTCCATGCAAGTAATTTACAGTTCCCATTGCCATAGTAGGCCCATGGCCCCTGCACGTAGACACGTAGACACATATGCACGCACTAGCATTCAGTATAGAATAGCCTCTGCCCTAGAGACCTTTTACTCCAGATAATACATCCTCCAAACATAATATACCAGATATGTTATAGGTCCAGGTCGTTCTGACATCCCAGACTTCTGTCTCCTCTACTAGTGTTAAAGTTCTCCCCAGTTACACGACTATGTCACGTCATGCTAGCTGCGCGCGCATCCGCACTTTCTGCTGATCCTGCAACTTTCTCTATGCACCCACCCACATGTGACGATTCTTATTACGTTTCTCTGACATGTACAGTGCACGCCTCCGTGTACGCCCGTTACACGCCTTCTTTCACGCCTTCTCTTACGCACATGTGTTCTTATCTCCACCTGTTACGCCTACAGTATTGGATTCAATTATGTTACTTTACTATATATAATGTGTAATGTTAATAAAACGTTGACTGTCCCTTCCCGAACCCTAGTGGTGACGGAACATGATCTCCAACCTCAAGGTTTTCCCATTAAAACCCGTAAGACTCAGATACCACGGACTCTGCCTCTCATTTTTATGAGCTGTCTTGTAATGATAATTATACGGAAAAACTGATTAGGTAAAATGATTTACCACATAATTTGGCGCCCGAACAGGGACCCCTCCCCCACCCCACGCGCCGGCGATGCGTCGCAGGCCTTGCCCCCTGCCACAGCCGTGACGGACACCTATGCGCATCTGCAGGTTTTCCTGTATCTCCCTCAGGCCTACGGAGGTGACGGAGACTGCGGTCGACATCCAGACGAGGCGGTGAGGAGTGCGGAGGATCCCGACCAGAGCCCAGCCGAGAGTAGCAGTGTCCGAGTTATCCAGAGGCCCACCTGTTCCGAAGTGTCGAGGTGCATGCGTAGTAGCAGTACCAGTAGAAGTCCAGTCCAGTCAGAGGCCTTCAAGTTCAAGTATTGCTCCCGGTGAGTACCATTGCTAGGGACACATCTAGCACGGTGCATTAGTTTGTGTCCGGTCAAGACAGGTCTGGGTACACAGTCCTGGTCCGTACGTGTTCACTTAGGTGAGCGCGGTATGACGTGTCTCTTTATGGGACCGGTCTGTACTGTTTAGCAGTGCATCTAGTAATTCAATGATTCAGTGATTCAGTATTCGAGCCTTCTAGCATTATTTTTCGTGATTCCAAGTATTGTGTTTCTATTAGAAATGTTTTAATGTGTTTCATGTCGTGGTATGATTGACTGTTTGCCTTTCATTGCTGTGTTCATTGTGTTCGAGTCAAAGTAGAAATGCCGTTATTTTTGAAATTACGTCAGATAGGAACTAGGAAAGGGATTCTCGAAGAAGCAGTGCCTGTCCCGCCTAGGGACACTCCAGGATACTTTATGTACCACAAGCACGGCTTAGACGCTGTGTTATATTTAGATCTGTGGGTGGACTATACTAAGAATCTTGAAGAGAAGTTTAGATGGCCTGTCTCAGGAACATGGGATGCCGAGTGCATCATGAGAGTAGAAGAAGCATTATGGAAAAAGAAAGCCAGACAATCCCAGAAAGATGCCATAGAATTGTGGCGTAAAGAATCGCATAGAAGAACAGAAAAAGCACTCAGAAAAGCAGAGAGAAGTAGAGAAGAATCCGAAAAAGCCAAAGAGAAAGAGTTACTAGAAGAAGGAGAGCAGGTTAGATCAGAACAATTAGACCGCCAAAGAAATGCACTTATTACAGGCATGTATCCAGTTCTTGCTGAGGGCCTGCCTAAGGCGACCCCGGAAGTACCTAGTAACTTGCCACCACCATTGGTTCCGACTAAAGTACGTCACCATAAGACCGCAGCGGATATTTTCCTTTCTTCCTATTTAGATGATGTAGCTCCCGCATATACCAATGTACCCGTACATCCTGCTAATAATAATCTGCCACAGCATATTCCTGCTGATCGAGCTACGACCCCTCCACGTCCAGGATTACTTCCCGCACCTGTTGTCACTTCCCCTTCTGCTGCTGCCACTGGTCCCCCTACTTCTGGTCCTCTTAACCCTTTTGCTACAGATACGACTCAGTCGTCCCCGTTAAATGTGTCTTTGCCACACGCAATGACGTCAAGTCATGCTCATGCTTCCGCTTCGGGAGGTGCCGTTGGAGGCTACCACCGAAC
This sequence comes from Lissotriton vulgaris, assembly GCF_964263255.1. Taxonomy (NCBI): domain Eukaryota; kingdom Metazoa; phylum Chordata; class Amphibia; order Caudata; family Salamandridae; genus Lissotriton; species Lissotriton vulgaris. The sequence goes on along the minus strand of NC_141689.1, from coordinate 1,255,232,126 downwards.
CCCACCACAAGTACACCGTTTGACAATGAGAGAATTAGCTACACAGCGTACCCCGAAAGCGACCCCTTCTGAAAAGCTTAAAGAATATCTGACAGATTGTAGATATGATCCAGTTCCAGGCAAGCAAGGGGCCATGATGTTAGCCTCGTTACGTGTACGACGTGTTGCAGATTATTTGGTTATACTACCAGGAATGCCAGACCATCTAGACAGGATATATCATTTTATTCAGACTGGAGAAGGTCCTGAATGTGTTTGTGAAGCCATGGCACATCAGAAAACTGAGACACAAGGGTTAATATTACGTTTCTTGATTAATTGTTTGATAAGAGAACGAGATCGACCAGGTTTTGTACAAGAAGAGATGGATGTATTGACCAAATGGAGTCAGAATATTGCAGATTGTAAGCATGACAGACAGAATTGTATAGATGCCATGTCTAGAAAAATCCGTAAAGAAATAGTAGCCATACATACCAGACAGAACGCCGACAGGGCAGTAGAGTCAGATGATAAAGACTCCTCCGAGGAGGAAGAGCCAGAGAATCCAGCAGCGACTCAAGAGACGATAGCGTATGTAGGTAGAGCGAAACTTCCTAAACAGTATCCTATAAGTAGTCCTTTTGACAGACCCATTCGTCTAGAAAGTAAGAAACAATACCTTTCCCCGATACCAGAGCAATGTTCTCTTGAACATATATTCCAAGTTACAGATAAAATCCTGAAAGAAAGAATAGGTTATCATGAACTCACTACCTTACGTGATCAGGAACTAGCCCGGTCAGCAGTCCAATGGGCCGGGGATGACAGTATATATAAAGATGATCTAGTAGTGCAAACGTTTTTAAGCCTTACTCCAGAAGAACAGCGATTAGCTGGTATATATATGACCCAACATCTCATTATCCAGTATGAAAACCAACAGTCTGATCCAGGTCCGCTGTATAATTTATTGCAAGACTTACTCCTGAGAAGATGGAGAGGCCTAGGTACCGATTTAATAGATATCATTTTAGAACAACGTCACAAATATAGTACGTTCCTGACTCCACGTCTTGTTTCAGTTCCACCCCCAGTTAGACAGCCATATCACCTAGACAGACAGAATCCCTTACGAGAAGTACATCCAATCCGGAAGCCAGATGATACGCTTGAACGTGTATTTGTATACACTCCTTTGACTAAAATGGAATTATTGGAAATGAAGAAAATTGTACCTTGTCACGATAAAGATCCTGCAGGGTTCCACCGTGAATTAAAAGACATGTTACTGATGGGTGATTACACATATTCAGACATTCTTAAAATGTTAAAAGTATTGTTGCCAGCAGGGATTTACGAGAAACTGAAAGAGAAGGATTGGGAGGTGGGAGATAAAAAGATTAATTGGACCGAATTAGAAGATGAAGAAAAAGGACGTACCCCAGGTTTAGGTCTTGGAGACAAAACTAAATTATTACCAGGATTATTAGTACAAGTTTTGCCTAGATTACTGACAGTTAAGAAGGAAGATTGGGATGCAATTTCAGCCTGCAAGCAGAAACAAGACGAGGACACTAGTGATTTTTATTCCAGATTCGAGAAATGTTTTATTAATAATAGTGGCCTGAAAACAAGTAGCGAGTCGTTTCCACATCTTTTTGTAACCAAATTAGTTGAGAATTCCTTGCCCCAGGTTAAGAACAGAGTATTGAAAGTCGAGAGCACATGGCAAGCTAATACGCCTTCCCAAATGTTACAAATGTTACAATACCACCAGAATAGAATCAGAGAGGAACACGATCATGAACAGAGACACATGAAAGACACTAAAATGAAAGTATTAGTTGCCCAGTCTGTTCCTGCAGATGGTCAGAAGAGGGGTAACATGCAAAACACCCAGACTAGTCGTCCTACAGGTCCTGTTAAAGGAAATTGCAATTATTGCAAACAGCCAGGCCACTTTATAAGTGATTGTGCCGTTCTGAAACACAATATTGCTACAGGCAAAACGAAAGAAAGACCACGTCAGCCTAGACCAGAATACGTTCCACAGAATATTCAACAGAATCCGCAACCTGCTCCACAACATGTTCAGCAACAGACCGTAGCGGTACCCCAGCCCATTGCCGCAACACAACACGTTACACAACAGATGTACCAGTATGCACAGTCAGAGTATCCAGATTACCAACAGTATTCATGAAATAGCCTAGAGAGGGAAGTAGGTTTGCCTCTCATCGAGATTCCTGTACATCAAGACGGTCCTTATGTTCATAGTCAGGTATTAGGAAAAGACAGAAATTTTTTGATTGACACAGGGGCAAGCAGAACTACCATTAGTCATGACGAGGTTCCAGGGGCACCCCTCTCAGGCTCACAGAATGTTTCCCTTGGATTTTCAGGAAAACCTATTGTTAATGAAGTATCGAAACCAATTCCCCTTGCAGTTGGTCCATTGTCACGTACTACAGATTTATTGCTTACGAAATCATGTCCAGAAAACTTGCTAGGTATTAAAACACTGAAAGCTCTAGGAGCTGTAATATGTTGTTCTCCGGAAGGAGTGAGATTGTTTTTGCGTGACTTCAAGGGTCACTATGTGTTGAGAGATTTTGATCCCCGATTACAGAATGTCCAACAGCATTTATGGGCACAAGGTCCGACTGATGTAGGTTGTATGCATATTACACCATATCGTGTTACACTCAAGCCAGGAGTTGTTCTGCCTAGAATCCGACAATACAAATTGCCACCTGAGGCTGTAGTAGCCTTATTGAAAATCATTGACGAGCTTATTGCTCAAGGAGTAGTTGTAGAAACCGACTCCAATATTTGTAATTCTCCAATCATTCCGATTCTCAAAAGTACTGATCCAAATGCACCTCCTGTATATCGTCTAGTGATTGACCTTAGAGAGCTTAACAAATGTATCATACCTCAGTTTCCAGTGGTCCCAGATATTTCATCCCTATTGACAGCTATTGATTCTGAAGCGGTGTTCTTTACTGTAATAGATCTCAAGAATGCCTTCTTTAGTGTTCCCATTGATCCGGAAAGCCAGTACCTTTTCGGATTCAGTTTAAATGGCCGAAGCTTTAAATTTGCACGTGCACCTCAAGGGTTCACGGAGAGTCCGAGTATCTATAGCCAAGCATTGAAAAGACAACTTGACAGTATTCACATGCCTGCTAACACTGCCCTACTTCAGTATGTCGATGATCTATTGATCACCGCTCGAAGTGAACAAGAATGTGAAAATGCATCTGACAGTCCTATATTTTCTGGCAGGCAAGGGACACAAGGTGTCTCCTCCGAAGCTGCAATTCTGTGTTCAGCAAGTTGTGTACCTTGGTCACTTGCTGTCCAAGAGGGGGAGACAGCTTACACCTGACCGCATCCAGTTAATTGTACATATGCCACAGCCCAAGACACAAAAGGAAGTACGGGCCTTTATAGGCCTCACCTCTTACTGTAGACAATGGATTCCTCAGTACGCATATCTAGCCAAGCCCCTTATACAGTTGACAACCCAGGAGGCAGCGTCATCGACTGTCCTCCCTTGGACTCAGGAACATACACAAGCTTTTGACGACTTGAAGAAAGCTCTGTGTCAAGCACCAGTTTTAGCGACACCATGTTACAGCAAGCCTTTTACACTTTTTGTCACAGAACGCGAAGGTACTGCATTGTCAGTACTCACCCAAGATCAAGCAGGTTCACACAAACCATGTGCTTATTTTTCCAGTACATTAGATCCAGTAGCCCAGGCCCTGCCTGCGTGCTTGAAATCTGTAGCAGCAACAGCTCTAGCAATTAGACAAAGTGATTCCATTGTATTGGGACACCAATTGACAGTACAAGTTCCACATTCCGTGGAAGTTCTTTTAAACCGAACACAGACTCAGCACTTGACTATAGCACGACTGACAGGTTATGAATTGACATTATTCCAGCCACACATAGAAATCAGACGCTGTAATACACTGAATCCTGCTACACTTTTACCGTTAAGTACAACAGACCCTATGGCACATGACTGTGTGGAAGTCATTACCACTATGACGAAGCCCAGACAAGACTTGACAGATATCGCATTACCAGATCCAGACCTGACACTTTATGTGGATGGTTCATGTATGAGAACAAGTACAGGAGAGTTAGTGGGCGCGTATGCAGTGACCACTGAAACTGAAGTCATAGAAACACATCGTATTGACACCCTGTCTGCCCAAGCAGCAGAGCTCATTGCTCTGACCCAAGCCTGTATTCGAGCCAAGAACAAGAGAGTTAACATATACACAGATTCCCGTTATGCATTCGGAGTTGTACACGACTTCGGAGTCCTTTGGCAAGAGAGAGGTTTCTTAACTTCACACGGGGCCAAGATACAGCACGGTCCCCTCATTCAAGCTCTGTTAGAAGCAATACATTTGCCTACAGCCATAGCCATCATGAAGTGTAAAGCACATACGAAAGTCACAGACACTATTTCCCAGGGTAACGACCTAGCAGATCGTACAGCCAAACATACAGCACAGACTCATACTCATACGACTGATATGACAAAGACAGTAGTTCCAACACATTGTATGACAGTTAGGGATCCCGCCCTAGATGTAATTGACATACAGACCCATGCTACTCCAGACGAAATCAAGAAATGGACAGAACTAGGAGGGATCCAGACAGAACAGGGATGGATGACGAAGGAAAAAGCCACATGGTTTCTCCCCGACTCTATGGTTCAAGTTATCATTAATACAGCACATAGTCCTGCACATTTAGGAGAAAAAGCCATGCTAGACAGCATTCAAAACCTTTGGTTCAATAAGCATTTACGAGCAGCAGCAAAACAGAAAGTGCGTACTTGCATGATCTGTTGTCAGTTCAACCCAGGTAAAGGCATTCCCGTGGAGCAAGGTGGATTTCATCCTCCCGACCACCCTTTTGAAGTCCTCCAGATGGATTATATCCAGATGGACAGATGCCGAGGATTCAAGTACGTCCTCGTAGTTGTATGTGCACTTTCCCGATGGACAGAAGCATATCCAGTCCCAGATTACACTGCCCCGACCACTGCCAAGCAGTTGGTTCGTGAATTTTTCCCGAGGTTTGGTTTGCCTCGTGTCGTGTATTCAGATAACGGACAGCCATTCTCGTCCGAGCTCATGAAGCAGGTTTCCCTTCTTTTAGGTTATCAATGGAAGTTCCACTGTGTTCGGCATCCCGAAGCAGCTGGATTAGTAGAGAGACACAACCAGACCCTGAAAACCCGTCTTGCCAAAGTGTGTGCAGAAAAAGGTGTAGACTGGATAGTAGCCCTTCCAGTTGCTCTCTTCTATATGCGAATGGTAGCCCATTCTAGGACAGGGCTATCCCCGTATGAGGTAGTTTTTGGCCGGCCACCGAATATGTGGGGGACGCCTCTGCCCCGTAAATTAACCGATGTTGACAGTAATATGCTGACAGATTACCTTGCTTCCTTGATGTCTGCACTACAATCATGTCGTTCACAGGTCGCAGCAGCCTTTCCAGACAACACCGAGGTGAAGCCACACAAGATCGTCCCTGGTGACTACGTGTACGTTCGTAATTTTGAACGGTCGAGCCCTCTGGAGCCCCGTTGGAAGGAGCCGAAGATCGTTTTAATGACAACAAGGACTGCTGTGAAACTCGAGGGCAGAAAAAACTGGCTCCACTCGAGCCACGTGAAAAAATGCTATGGACTTCCGCCAAAAACTGATTCCCAGGACTGCCGCATTCCAATCGTTGATACTAAACTCCCCCTAGTAGAGAAAACTCCGTCCCAGGAGTACCGATTAAAGTTGAGGTCTAGTAAGTCAGACAGTTTAATTGTTTAAGTCCCCCCCTGGGTGAAGCGGTTAGACAGGTTCCTGACATGTATAAGATAGACCCCAATAGAGAGAGAGATAGACAGGAGATCAAGAAACAGAAATATTGCAAGAATCTCCGAAGCAGATGCATTGTTACTTTAATTGTCATGTTTTTTCTGAGTCTTACGATTATATGCCTAAGCTATGTTTTACATGTATATCTTCCTATACAAGCACATTCTTCTTTCAATGACACTGCAGACCACACCTTTAGTGATCTGCCCCCTCACGAACTTTCTTATCGACTTGCGCTGCGCAACAATTCATTCATCCGTATGTTACACCATTCCCATCAGACCAGCAATGCCACTAATTGCTGGGTATGTGGCCGACTCCCTCCCTACCAGAAAATGACGGGAGCCTTGCCTCTTTTTCCTTACCCGTTTACACATAATGGTTCATGTGGTGCATGGTTTACATTAATGTCCTCGTTAGACAGTAAGCCCCAAGTTTCCCAAGGTAATTGGATATGGGGAGACCTGAATACAGTTATGAATAAAGCATGTTTCCCTGACAAGGAGGGTCTTACCCAAATGACAGGTACTGATCTAGAAAATGAAGTGTATGGATTAGGTAATTTTACACTTAACCTCATGATTTTGAATGTCCAGTCAGAAACTAGTTCGAACTTACCCTCAATATCAGTTTTACCAGTGAAGGGTGACTTATGCGTTAGAAAGAATGGTTCAGTACATCTAGGACACAGCGATTGTAATACAGTTATTGAATTCAGTGATAAAGGCAAGTCTACATTCAAAGCTTCCCGACATTCCTATTTCATTTGTGGCCATACAGCTTATATAAGTTTACCTCTAGACTGGGATGGTACTTGTTACATTGCATTCCTACTGCCACCTGTTTTTCTAGCCCCACCTGACTACCATAGAAATTCTCATCTCATTCATGTTAGACCCAAGAGAGATCTCCCGATTGTCGATTACACTGAAACGACATGGGAACAATACACAGATTTCAATAAAGGATTCTTTCCTTATTTAGGAACTGTCTCAAACAGTAAACTGATACGTAAACTGACCAGAACCCTTGAAGCAGTAGTAAATGAAACTACTTTTGCCCTAGGTAACTTAACAGACGAACAGTCTGCTATGAGACTTGTCGTTCTTCAAAATCGTCTCGTCCTTGACGTCATCCTGGCAGATAGGGGCGGGGCTTGTAGAGTCATCGGATCCAGTTGTTGTGTTTTCATTCCTAATAACGCACCGTCAGTATACAGAGCCATAACTCGGCTCCACAAGATTGCAAGTCAGATACACCAAAATCCAGGCACCTGGACCTGGTCCGGTTGGCTCTGGAGCGTGATATCAGCCTGGGGATGGAAAGTCCTATCCTTCCTTGGAATAGCCCTACTCATAGTACTCAGTTGTTGCCTATGTCTACAATGTGGGCCAGCGATTTGTGGCCTGTGCGCCACTTCATGTATTCCCCATCCAAGTCCACGTTCCAAATCCCGTTTGAAAAAAGATGAGCAAATGATGTTATATGAACAGATAGATGGACTCATGAAGATTGACATATCCTGAAGGGTCCGTAGGGGACAAGGAGGGAATGAGGTAATTGAAATTTTTATGGTCAAGTATGTCCCCTAACGTGTACCCCAACGACTCCATGTACATGCTTACAAGTACATGTAATTTCCCTCCATGACCGAATATGAAGACGCAAATACATTTGCGTCCAACGTTAACGTGTCCTCTTTCAGATCCACCATGAATGGATCAATAATTCAGTTCCTAACCATGCCATGCCAACGTCTTTACATGGTACACTTTTACGTTTTTTCCTGGCTCTGCCGAGCTAGGCCCTGATTTCTGTCTCCGAGCCCTTTCTGCCTTCTGCCTCTGAAAGCTGCAGCAGGGACACGTATCCCTGACCTCTGCCTTACTTCCTGCCAAGCGAAGCGGTGCCTGGCTCAATCTGGCCTGCCTGCCAAGACCGTATTTTGCCTTCAAGTTATCTGTTCAGCCTCCTCGAAAATACATTCCTGTCTAGTGATTTAGGTAAACATCTCCCCGGCTGCAGAGCAAAGAGCAAGCCTTCCTGTCTCCATGCAAGTAATTTACAGTTCCCATTGCCATAGTAGGCCCATGGCCCCTGCACGTAGACACGTAGACACATATGCACGCACTAGCATTCAGTATAGAATAGCCTCTGCCCGAGAGACCTTTTACTCCAGATAATACATCCTCCAAACATAATATACCAGATATGTTATAGGTCCAGGTCGTTCTGACATCCCAGACTTTTGTCTCCTCTACTAGTGTTAAAGTTCTCCCCAGTTACACGACTATGTCACGTCATGCTAGCTGCGCGCGCATCCGCACTTTCTGCTGATCCTGCAACTTTCTCTATGCACCCACCCACATGTGACGATTCTTATTACGTTTCTCTGACATGTACAGTGCACGCCTCCGTGTACGCCCGTTACACGCCTTCTTTCACGCCTCCTCTTACGCACATGTGTTCTTATCTCCACCTGTTACGCCTACTGTATTGGATTCAATTATGTTACTTTACCATATATAATGTGTAATGTTAATAAAACGTTGACTGTCCCTTCCCGAACCCTAGTGGTGACGGAACATGATCTCCAACCTCGAGGTTTTCCCATTAAAACCCGTAAGACTCAGATACCACGGACTCTGCCTCTCATTTTTATGAGCTGTCTTGTAATGATAATTTTACGGAAAAACTGATTAGGTAAAATTATTTACCACATGTCTCATCTGGGCATGGATCTTTACCTGTTGGAACTTCGTGAGGTGTTGTCGCGGTTGTTGGGGGTTCCCTAGAGATTTTGATGGTTCTGCCTGTTTTTGGGGAGCGGAAAGTTGTGGGGGGCAGGAAAAGTAGGGAGGCAGTGTATCCACCTATCCTCTTGGCCTTTCCTGGGTGGCGGTGTTTGTCTTGGAAGTTGGCCAAGTTTGGCTGGAGTTTTGGTAGTTAGCGCTAAGTTGGGGAGTTGGTGTTCAGGAACGGGGAAAGGTTAAACAGGTTGGAGGTTTTACATTGGTGCTCATTAGTTACAGTTGCAGGAAAACAGATAGGAGGTTAGGTTTTTGGGGGGTTAAGAAGGTCAAAGGTTATGGGATAAGATTGTGTTTTATGGTGTATTTATGTAATGTTTTTGCATTTTATGTATTGTGTTTGCAGGGTGGGGGATGTTTTTATCATGTGGGGATCGTAGGGGTGGGGGGAGGAAAGGCAAGGTGTCAGGTAACTCGGTGTGTAGGTTTAAAGTATTTTATTGAAAGGGTACAGCAGCAAAAAGCAGAATCAGTCATGCAATTGAACCAATGCTTGTTCCAAGGAGCCCATTTGAAAGCAATGCTCGAGTTCCCCAGCCTCACAGGAGGCCTCACTAGGATTCGCTCCTGTGTGCTTAGCTGCAGTGAAGAACAAAAAACAATAAACAAGCCCTCCATACCCTTCCCTTTTCAATGAAACAACCCCTCCAACTCCCACCCGTGCCCTACCCTCCCCACCCTCCCTCCCGTTCCCCCGTCCAGTGCCTTATGTTTTATAGTGTGTATACTCTCGCCCCTATCCCTCCTCTCCTTCTCCGTCTGGTGTAAAGACTCCCCCCCCCTAGACAGTGTGCTCTATCGGTGGTGTGAGTCTCGCGCCAGCAGGTGTTCTCTATGTGCCGATTCATCTCATGTAGCCGTTCCGGGGTATGGTACCAATAAGTAGATACCTTGGTAAATGTTTCGGTAAGGCCGACGTGTACTGTACTTGGTGTTGCGACCAATGCAGGGGAAAAAGCCCCTGCAACTCCCGTCTCGTTGCGGGCGTCAGGGAGATATCCAGCACTGTAGACTTCCCCACGTTCATCCTAAATCCCGCCACCCTCGAGAAGGCCTCGAGTTCGTCCATACACATGCGGGCAAAGCCCGTCTCGGGTCCTCCAGTGTTAGAATCACGTCATCCGCATAAAGGCTGACTGTATGGATATAACCCCCCATTCTCACACTCTCTGGGCAAAGGGCTCCATGTAAAGAGCGAAGAGGAGAGGGGAAAGCGGGCACCCCTGTCTTGTGCCGTGTTCGATGGTAAACCGCTTAGAGCTACAGTTGTTCACTCGCACCGCTGCCGACGGAAACTTGTAGCAATTGAACACCATAGACCGAAATTTCTCCCCTATGCCCATTCGCTCCATCACCCGTTCTAGATATGGCCAGTGCACTCGATCAAACGCTTTTTCAGCATCGACCGACAGTAACATCCTCGATCCTCTCTCCAGTGATCCGGGAGGCCTTTTCCAAAATGTGAACTACTCTCTTGGTATTATCTACGGTCTGTCTTCCAGGCACAAAGCCGGCTTGGTCCGGCTCAACTAAACCTGGGAGGTACTGCGCCGGAGAAATGGCGGCTTAACTTTTTCCTCCTCCGTGCGGCCGTAATTAAAATACCGAAAGAGCTGCAATCCGACTCCATTCTTGTCCAGGAACGAGTGCCTGCCTGTCGGAGCATTAGGGCCAGCAATGAGGGAAGTCTGAGGCGAATTCGTCCGAGGTAACGGGTTTAAATTGCCGTTTTACCCTGACCGGGAAATCTGCACTGTACTGCGGAGCCCGCTTCCGGGTAACGTCCGCACAATCTCCCGAGCCTCGGCAGAACCACAATGCACTGAATGGCATGCCCACACAAGCGGAAAACACGACCACGGACCAGCGAGCGGCAACACATGTACCGTGAGTAAACCGACCTCACAGATGAGGCGCTGATAAATGTGCATTTATGTGGAAACCGGCGCGAGGGATTACAATTGAAAATGGCGGCTACCTCGCACGTTTAAAACAGCGCTTGAACTACCCTGCACCCTAATCACTGCGCCCATGCACATTTACCGCTGCGATCGAGTACACAATTGCAATAGCTCATAGAGACTGGAATGTGTTTGAATAACAGAACTGCATTATATTTTTGAAAATAACTGAACTGCATTGAACTGGCTGGAATAATTATGAGGTTTTACTGAGACAATTAAGAGGATCTACTGTGCCACTCACATCACTGCTTTGAGACTCTTTGACCTGCAACACCTCAGCGTAGATAAACACTGTAATGGTGTGAATAGTGCTGGTTAAACCTCTATAGCAACCATTTGCATCTGGTATTTACAAGGAATAACACGCAATGTACAAAATGACGGCTAATGTAAATGAGTGTGCATGGGGCAGTCTGCTACTACCGTGCTGGTGATATATGCATACTCCTCATTAGTAAATCACTATTCACTACTCACAACCACCAGAATAAGCCAGGAGAGGATATAATGTGCTGCCCTGTACTGTCTTAAAGCAATCCAGTCTTAGTGCTGTGAGTTGGTGAGGTTGGTGACCATCAAATCATTACCGAGACAGATACAGATCAACAACTGCGTCCTAGGTGAGCTTGGTGACGTGCAGTGATAACCGACGGCTAAACAAAGCCAAATTGCAGTAAACCAATTAACAATGGGTGATAAGGAAAATGGTAAAAATTCAAAGCGCCTGAAATCTGACCCACCAACGCCAGTCAAAGGAAATAAGGTAATGGCAGATGCTATGGACACAATACTGAGCAGACTGGAAGAGGTCAGGGACCTAGCCAAATCCACCAAAGAGGATGTTGCTGCAATCCGCCAGGACATCAAAGTCATTAATACGAGATTAACGGAGTCTGAGAACAGGATAAGTAAATTGGAAGACCTTGAGAATAAAACATGTGGAGCCATCAAGAATCTCTCCTTATGTTCGGACCATCTTGTGAGGAAAGTTGCGGAATTGGAGGATAGAAATAGAAGGGGGAACCTGAGAATTTTTGGCATGCCAGAGAAATCAGAGGAATCCCATGGCTCTTGCATACCCTTCCTTGAGCAGTGGTTCACGCAGGCCACAAATCTAACCTTCACTCAACCACTGGAGTTCGATAGAGCTCATAGAGTACCGGGACGAATAACCAAAGAGCAGAAGGGTCCGAGAGCGATTGTATGCAAACCACTAAGATACCAACACACAGAGCAAATACTCACCTTCGTCCGCAAGCATAACCATGTGCTATGGAAAGACCACAAGATCTTCATTTCGCAGGATTTTAGCAAAGAGACTATGGACATCAGGAAAGCGTTCCTTGCATTAAGACCACAGCTGAAGACACTTGGTTACATGTATGGCTTTATAGGTCCGACGAAGTTTAAAGTAACATTACAAGGCGTGACCCATGTGTTCTCCGACCCGCGAAAACTGCGTCAACACCTCTCCAGCCATGGAGATGGCAACATGGAGGTCTCCCCCTCAACTCAACAGGGAGCCTCATCATCCGGCCTAGGATGAGTCTCTTGTGCCTAACGGTGTTGTTAATCTACTGCTCCTAACCACGCATAATGTACCTACTCTGGCTGAAACTGAGTAAGACTGGTTTTGGCCGAATGTGGCACTCGGTTACTGGTCACGAATAGTTTGGTTCACTGATAGTTTGAAATGTGCCCAGTCAACGGCATATTATGTTCTGTTCTGCTCTGTGAGTTCTTATGCACCTTCTTGTCTAGGATACCACAATAATACTCTGGTGCCTTAAATAATGTTTTACGCTATACCCTTAGAAAGTGAAGCTTTCGCTGTTACTCTGATGTGCTTTGTTCACGCATACACAATTAATGTGATAGCTTTCTGCTGAGTTCAATGTTCAATGTTCAGGCGTTGCTGTTTCTCGATGCCTTCATACCTGTTTCACTGTTTCAGTAATCTGGGGTTGCAGCCCCAAGGATTAATAGTTATGGATAGGCTGTACGGAGGCGGTCTCGAGGTCGTCTTTCCCGAGTCGCCATGTTTCTTTTCTACTACTGGGGAGGGAGGGGTGGGCTGTGGGAGAGGGAGGAGGGTGGAGGGAGGTTGGCAGGGGGAAGGGGGGGGATTGATTTAATTTTTTTAATTTTTTGTATTTTGCTCTGTTTTGTTGTTTTTTCTACTCTGCATCACATCTTGCATCCTACTTTGCATCCATCGCATCACACTGCGTTCCGAAGTTTGCACTCTATCGTTCAAATTCCTACATTTTGTGCATATAGTTCTAGGCCTGCAATCAATACAAACTATGCTGCTGCAGATAGTGACAAATGTCTAATGCTCTCTTTACTTTCTAAGTCCTATGCATATAGATGTGTCATGAGACAATATCAGACCTCAGACAATTGATGGCTTCTGCTATAGATACTCCAATAGGGACAACCACTATAGCCAACCTGAAAATACTATCACTGAATGTGAAAGGCCTTAACCAACCAGTTAAACGGCAGAAGATACTCGATTACTTACGTAGGCAACGTGGGGACATAGCCCTGTTGCAGGAAACGAAGTTGGACACGAAGCAATTTCATACTCTACGCAACAAACACTACACTGAGGTAATAGGCTCAGAAGCAATCTCGAAGAAAAATGGGGTGGTGATGCTCATTGCAAAATCTGCAAACGTTGAGGTGATCTCCTCTACTTCAGACACGAAGGGTAGGTGGGTTTCGGCGAAGCTACTTAAAGATGACACTGAATTCTTCATCACGACAATATATGCCCCCAATGTACATGAACCTTCCTTCTGGCTGGGCCTTACGAAACAAATCAACTCCATTCCAGACACGGCAGTGCATGTCCTGGCAGGCGACTTCAATCTTCCGTTTGATCCGATAACAGATAGAGACTCTAAATGTGTCTTTCGCCCTGGTAAGGCCCACAAAGCGTTCATGACACTATGCAGTAGGTTTCATATGATAGATACATGGCGTTTATTACATCCTGATGGTAGAGACTATTCTTTTTATTCCCCGCCCCATGACTCATTCTCGAGAATTGACTACATACTCATATCTAAAAACGCGGTGGCCAGAGTTGAGGACTCGGACATTGCTCCCAGATTAGTGTCTGATCATTCATGCATTTCTCTCACACTATCTAATGTTAAGCCAACTACTCGTCAGTCCATGTGGAGATTTAATGACACAATTCTCAACGACACAAAACACAGAGAAACCATTGACAACGCCATTACAGACTTCTTATTGACGAACAAAAAAGGGGACACTTCAGACACCATACGGTGGGAGGCGCTGAAATCCACCATACGGGGATTAATTATAAAAATTTCCTCTGCTATTAACAGGGATCGCACTGCGGCCCTATTACAATTAGAAAAAGACATCTCACAACTTCAACGCAGATACCTGAATGATAGGAACCCTGAGACTCTAACTGAACTGTCCAACCGAAAATACACCTACAACAAACTTATAAGCGAAAAGGCAGGCATCTGGCTAGATAGGAGGAAACGCTTTAAAATTTGTGATTCTAACAAAGCAGGGAAAGGGCTTGCGGCATATCTCAAATTTAAAATCCAAAAGAATGCAATCACTTCTCTGATAGATGAGAATGGCACTCCTAGCTCTGATCCAAATAAAATCGCGAACATCTTTAAAGGCTTCTATGAGAAACTTTACGCCAGAAACGTACACGTCGACAAAGAAAAAATGGAGAAGTATCTCTCAAACTGTTCACTTCCAACACTTTCGCCAATAGAAAAGGAATCCTTAAACGTACCCCTATCTGAACATGAGGTTATTACCGCAATCCAATCCCTCAAAAAGGGGAAAGCCCCTGGCCCAGATGGCTATACAGCATCATTTTATAAGACCTTTGCTCATGTTCTTGCCACTCCGCTACTAGAGGTCTTCCAGGAAATAAGTACTACGGGAGAGGTTAAAGGCACCATGGCCGAAGCAGTAATTGCAGTAATACCCAAAGAGGGCAAAGACACTAAACTCCCTAAAAACTACAGGCCCATTTCGCTGATTAACTTAGATTGCAAGCTCCTTGCCTCGATTCTAGCTAAACGCATCCAGAAGGTCTTGCCGTCCTTAATACATCCGTCGCAAGCGGGATTCCTGAAAAACAGGTTGTCGAGCGATAATACCAGAACTCTGGCTCACGTCATTGATAAGGCGAGGCTTTTATCCACGCCCACTGTAGCGATTACACTAGACGCTGAGAAAGCATTCGACAAAGTGGACTGGACATATCTGAATGCGGTATTACATAAATTCGACCTAGGCCCCCTATTTACTAAATTAGTCATGTCCCTCTATGCCTGTCCCTCTGCTAGAGTGAGAGCTGGTGGCGCTTTCTCCTCCCCTTTCAACCTGGAGCAAGGTACTAGGCAAGGCTGCCCCTTGTCCCCGTCCTTGTTCCTTCTGGCAATCGAACCCTTCCTGTATTATATACGGGAAAACCCAGAGATTAAAGGGATTCCATTCACAGACTGCACAATCAAACTCACGGCGTATGCCGATGATGTACTGGTCCTGAGTGAGAAGGCTGATAAAGCTATACCCGCCTTGCTCACTACAATTGAAGAATTCTCGTGTGTGTCCGGATACTCCCTAAACAAAGATAAAACAGAAGTGAAATTACTAAACAACCTGGGTAGCAAAAGTATATTGGGTGACTCTGGACTTACCTGGCAGCAAAAGAGTTTTAAGTATTTAGGTATGGAATTTGAGAGGGATTTGATCACCACCTTGAAAATCAATGAAGATATACTATATAAGAAAATACAAAAACTGTTAGATGGTTGGTCGCCGAAATTTCTCTCATGGTGGGGTAGAGCAGAGACACTAAAGATGATGATTAGCCCCCTGGTTAACTATATGGCATGTATGCTTCCCATGTCCTTCACTGAGGATTTCCTGCACAAAATAGAGAAGACGTTCACGGAATTCCTGTGGAAAGGGAAGAAACCGAGAATTGCCATGAAAAAACTGCAACTGTCAAAACTGAAAGGTGGTATAGGTTTACCCAACTTCAGGAATTACCAAACCGCCTTCCTCTGCAGACAAGGTGCTTCCTGGTTTGCTGCAGATCCTACATATACGCCTTTATGGATCAATATCGAGAAATCCATTATAGGTAAGGCCCCGCTTTCCGCAGTGCTCACAATGGACCTCTCACACCTCACGCACTCTAAATACATCATGCTCAATACCAAGAGAGCACTTTTGAGATTGGACCAGCTCCATAAGACTGGTCTGCAATTCAATAAATCAACCTCGGCATCCTTATGGCGCAACCCATTGATTAAGATAAATGGCTCGCCCCCCATATGGGACCACTGGTCTGATAACGGTATTAACATAATTGCAGATCTCTATGACAATAATATGCCATTGCCCTTCTCTACCCTACAAGCTAAACACTCCCTATCTCCGATTGACTTCTACGCCTTCCTAAAGATGAAATCAGCTCTGTCCACACGCACCTTCAAGCCAGCAACACCGTGGCTAACATCCATGCTTCCGCACTTCCAATCCTCCGGACACTTTGTCTCCAAAATATACAAACTACTTGCACCTTCACCTACCAAATCAATGAGGCGTAATGAACTCAAATGGGAAGCTGAAACGAACAACACTGGTATAAACATAGATTGGGACAGGATACATGCATCGGCGCTCACACACAAGGTTTCCCCAATACTGTCGCAAACAAAGTATATGATACTCAACAGGACGTTCTGGACCCCACAGAGACTGCATAAGGTTGGCCTACGAGATACACCAACGTGCTGGAACTGCTCTTTGGATGTTGGTGATCTCCCACATATGTTATTTAATTGCCCCCTACTCCACACATATTGGTCCAAGATCTTTGATTATATTGGTCGCGTACTTGGGACACAACCCGCAAGGGAATTCTCTTATATTATTCTGGGAGCAATAGATCCGAAAATAAAGGGTGACCATGACCGCCAGCTTCTAGATCTTTTACTAACACTAGCATGCAAGGTGGTCCTATGCAATTGGAAATCAGCGACAGAAGTCTCTTTTAATGCTTGGAGAGAGTGGCTGTCCTGCATTAGGGGCATTGACAACCCTGCACTACACACATCGCCATGGCAGGTCAGCAACAACAAGTTGTGGTACTCCCTGGACCAGGCCTCCTCCTCTTTTACCTTTGACCCACCGTAGAGTACTGCCCGAGAGCTTATGTTCAGTTATTCCATGGGGTAACCCTTACACAGATTGAGCTTGATAACCAGAGTCGTAATGTGCAGGGAAGACGACGAGGAACTATAGGAAGTTTCATGACTGGCTATAGATGGAAACTTCTACGGAATTGTATGCATTGATGATAATGTGATGCTGACTGACTGATTACTGTTTTCTAAATTCCTATATCTTGTTCACCTCATCTCTGAAAAAGACGCAGTGATTACTATCTCACTTGATATGATGTTGTACTTTAATTTTCAGTCTTATTTACTCATTTATTCGTTTATCCATTTATTTATTCATTTATCCACTTGTTCATTATTCATCTATTTGCTTATTCATATTTTGTTTTATATGTTCTATTGCCCATGATTGATTTCGGCACTATTCCACTATGTCTGTATAATGATGATGCTTCATTGCTGATTTAATCTTTGTTTTTGCTTAATAAAAATGATTTGAACACAAAAAAAACAATTTTGAAAATGCTACTTTTCGAAATTTGGCATTTTTCCATCTTAGCAGTTTAGTGCCTACAGCCTGTCCAACAACCTTGAAGCCAGCAACTGGGCTCTGCCATCTTCAAGTCCTAACCTGCCACGTGGTGCCTCCCCAGTCCAGGACCCTTGGAAGTGTGCCTGAGGATGGTCTGCCAGACCCTCTGTGGATTCAGCAGATTGATGCATCTCCCCTTCTGCACAACACCAATCCCAAGCAGAAGCGATGCATCGCCTCTGCTGCAAGGATTCTCCTAGTGCAAGGACTCTGCATCAATCTTGCAGTATGCATTGGAATTGTCACTGTGCCAAGCTGCCTGACGCAGGCCCTCACATTGCAAAACTCTCCTCAACAGCAGCATCGAAGACGACGCGGGTTCTGGCATCGTAGCATCAGAGCTCCTCAGAACCAACGCATTGCCTCAACTGCGTGATGCATTCTAGGCGCTGGACTTCACAGTCCAAGCCCTCATCGATGAAATCCTTGACAATGATGCAGGACCTCACATAGCAGCTTTACAGCTCCTTGGAACAGACGCATCACCTTGGCTGAATTACGCATCTTCAGCATGGGACCTTGCAATGCTCCGCATCCAAGATTTAAGGTACTCTTGTTCAGTTGGCCTAACTTGGTCCCTGCACTCCACTGCTGTTGGCCTGAACGTGTGACTTTGTCCCTGTCTGGCACAACCAGATATCAACAGTTTGTGCATTTTGCTTTTTGGCACTATTTTTACTGAAACCTTTAAAAATGAATATCTCCAGTTCTATTAATTGGATGTTTGTCATTTTGTTCTTGTTTCATTTATTAAAGTTACTCTATTTTTCTAAAATGGTGTGGGATTTTTCCTGAGTTGTGTTGTCACTTTATCCCTATTTGAAGAGTTGCATAAATGCTTTTCACCTTGCCTCCAAGTTAAGCCTGACTGCTCTGTGCCAAGCTACCAGAGGGTTGAGCACATGTTAATTTAGGGGTTGCTTGTACCTCACCCTGACAAGTTTGAAGTTTAGTTTATTATGCATAGTTAATTAAAACCTTTGCAGTGCGCATTACAAAATTCTTAAAACATCATTGTTTAAAACCGTTAAAATAGATCATAAAATTGGGAATTTGTTGCAATTACACAGAAGTAACTCAATGAGACTGGTCAACACACTTTTTACACTGAGTGGTAAGCAGCAGTGATCCTCATATTATATTGTTCCCATCCTATTCAGCCATATGCTATTTTGGCCACTAGCATTTTTGCGTTTCTCAAGAATGACCCTCTGGTACTGGACGGACATGTGCCCTGGATGTGCCCTTTAGGTACTATTGTCCGTCTGCTGAACGACCTGAGTCTGTAGCGTTGTCCACCAGTTTCGGCAGACTTTGCCTTCTTCGCTCGGCCTTTGCCAGAAATTTCACCAGTCTGCAGTTTAGTTTGATGTTTGACAGATTCAGGCAGGCGAGCACCGCTTGTCTTCTAGTGCTGATACCTTTTTACTTGAATTGATCTTTAAGAAGCAGTTCGCGTGCTTGTTGCAGTTCTGCACATCAGCAAATTACATGAAGAATGTCACTACTCTTTAAGTTGCATAGCATGCAGGATTCTTTCCCGTCTTTCCTGAGCCATGGGAGTTGGTGCTCTGTGCTTGGCAGAATCCCTAGTCTGTATTTTAAGAAGTTAATTTTTGTGGCTTTCGGATAACCCTGATTGAAGTATGTTTGTGGTGTTGGTGATTTATAAGAGTTTAGGGTCATCCATGCGTGTGATCTTTTTGAGAATAGTGCCTTATCCTCCAGTAAGGAGAGTGATTTAACATTTTTCCAGACTAGTTTTTTGAAAGTGCTATGGCCAAGTTGTGTGTCCCAGAGCTCTGAGAGTTTGGTGACTTCCAATGCTGCTTGACGGTAAATTCTTGCCTCAGAAGCATCCCTACTTTGTATATCCTGCCATAGCAGAGAGTTTAGTGTATCTGTAGTGGCGCTTCTAAGTTTATGCAAGCAAATGATGTATGCCCCGTGGTATACAGCGTTTACAACGCCCGCGGTACAACGAAGTACCATTACCACGCAGTTATAACAACGAAAGTTGTTACAACGAAATGCGCTGGGTGGCGCTCGAGGATAATAAATAATTTAATTTACTATCCTAACACCTTCCCTACTATCCACGGGGACTGGTGTTGGAATAGTAAATTATATTCTTTAAATTTGCGCCCCCCCAACGCAAGTCGTTGTAACGACTTGCGTTGTTACAACCGCGTTGTAATGGTACTTCGTTGTACCGCGCGCGTGGTAGTGACATACATCCATGCCCCGTTCCTGGCTAGATCTTGCTTTTGCAGGCCAAACTCCAGTCTTATTTGAGCCGGAGGTGTGTAAGGCGGGAGCGAGAACATTGTTCTGTAAGGTTTAACCTGTATCCTGTCCAGGTCTTTGGAGTCTCTTCCCCGCATAGCCTCGCTGCCATAGGTAATGGAGGGAAGCAGCTTTGCCTTGATTACTTTCAAGAACGGGGTCAGAGTCTGACCCATCAATTGAATTTCCAGGTTTTTCATTGTCAAAGCAATCAATAACCTCTCCTTCTTATTTCCTGCTTCTGGAGCGTGAAAGCGACTTCTTTGTCGAAGATGACTCCCAGATATTTGTACTCGCAGGTTGGCTCAATTTTTAAACCGCAGAGAGACCAGCTATTCTGTTGTTTTCTGTTACTGTTGATTGACATTGTGCGAATTTTGCTGATGTTTATTTTTAGGTTGTTTTCCCTGGCTACTTTTTCATTCAAATCTGAAGACGTTGGAGACCAATGTAGGTGTTGCTAAGTAGCACTACGTCCTCTGCATACAGGAGATTGCTCAGAGTTTTCCCTCCTATCCTCAGTGAGTGGGAGTTACAAGCATCGAGCGTCCTCGGCAGATCCGCCATAAAAAGGTTAAACAGAATTGGCGCAAGCACACACCCTTGTTTAAGACCTTTGGTAGTTCGAACTATAGAGGACAGGTGTGTGCCGTACCTAGTTTCACCTGCACCCAGGTGTTCGTATGGAGAAGCATCAGCATGTTTAGGGTCGACTGCGGTAGGCCCCATTGCACCAGTTTCCCCCATAGTCTACCTCTCTCGATGTTATCGAATGCCACAATGAAATCGATATAACACAAGTGTAGCGGGAGCTTGGAAGATTTTGCTGTGTCAATGACCAGTGAGATGGCGAGAATGTTTGTTGCTGCTCCAGTTTTTTTCTGAAAGCCGGTCTGAGTCAGTGGTATAATCAGATTAGACTCAGCCCAAAGTGCGATCTCCTCTAGTATGGTGCCGGCAAAGTATTTCGCCTCGTTATCAAGAAGGGCTACTAAGCGATAGTTGTTTGGGTCAGCCTTGTCTCCTTTTTTGTAAATAGGAACAATCGTCGACCCCCTCCCGGATTTTGGAATTCTGTTTAGGAGCCTGATTTTCACAAATAAAAGTTGCATGATGTCCGCCTACTCTTTGTTCTTTGCTTTGTAGAGGGCAGGTGGGATGGCATTTGGTCCTGGGGCCCCTTCTTTCCTGCCTTTGGCTATCTGGTTTTTGATTAAGGCTGTTTGATGGATTCTCAAATTCTCTGGGAGGTTGATGTTTGTGTCTAAATAGGCTTTTCCCAGTGTCTCTAGTGTGTGCGTTTCACAGTTTACCTCTGTAATCTTATTGGTCCTCGTTTGAGCTCCAGGCTACTCCGTGTGCTCATTGAAGTGACTTGAGAGGTATTTAACCCACGTCTCTTAAGCGATGTGAGATCCTATTTCTTTATGCTGCGGGTGCATGATCCCATTCACTGTTTGCCAGAAGCAGGCACTGTTGTTGGTGTTTATATCGTAAAGGAGTTTAGCCCAGAGCTCATTTTCACCATCTCTCTTGATGCTCCATTTTGTTTGTTTGAGCACTGCCCTATGGTGTTTTAACTCTGGTCGTAGGCTAATGTTGTTGGGGGCTGTTCTCAGCTTCCGTAGCATCAGGTTTACTGATCTATTTAGTTTCTTTAGATTTACTCTCTGTTCCTTCTTTAGATTGTTCTTGCTGCATTCTTTGCGAGGATTGTCTTTTGGATTGACAGTGACTGCAAGTTTTTTTAGCAGTGTAGCCAGAAAGTGAGTCCAGTAGGTGATATGTCCGGCTGCTATTGAGTTTTGAGTATCGAAAAGTTGGAGTGCCGCTTTGGCTTTGGCGGTCAAATTTACTGCTGTGCATTTGATCCTTTTTTGAGTCTCGTCTGTGTGAGGTGCTTTCTCTATGAGCCCCGTGTGATTCCCCTCTACCCCCACTGGTTCACATTTCAACCCAGGAACATTTTTCGTGGCGGACTGAGAAGCGGAGCAGAACGGCACCCGCATCATAGGAATTTGGAATAGTTACGGCTTACGGCTTACCGGGCGGCTTCTTTGGCGTTTGCTGTGGCAGGCATCTTTTTCACCAGCGCGAGACCAGCGTGGGTGGCGTCGAATCCGTGGTCGAGTCCGTGGTCCGTGGTCCGTGGGTGGCCCTGAGCTGCTTTGTGTGCGATTCAAGGCAGGGAGAAACGACGAAACTGCGGAGAACTGCGGAGGACTACAGGCGGCGGATTTGGACGCTGTGAGGCAAGGCGAAGCTCCAGAGGACGTACAGCTGAAATCACTTCAGCAGGGAGGCGGTTAACAGTCAGAGCGGAGCATTGAGAGGAGCGGACTGGGCTTTGCAGGCAGGGTATTTTACGTGGCTTCTTCTTTCTGCTTGTAACTGCTGCTGCTTGCTGTGTGGCTTACCCCCCTGAATACAGACCTGAGCTTTGGAACGCTCTAAAGTTCTTGATGATTTAGTGGCTTGACTGGCAGTATTTGCTTGGCTTCTGACGAGGTGAGACATTTATAACACAAGCTTTCAAGACTGACTGGCTATGGCAAGGGGGAGAGGAGGCTCGAAGAAACAGGGGGGTGTACTCCCAGCCGAGGTAGCTGACTGAACTTTCTGCAGTTCAGTAACTTGTTTGACCGCCACAACTTCAAACCCTGGCAATCTAGCTTGGGACTCACCCTCTAGACGCGGACCTGCCACCAGCCATCAGAGAGCCCTGCCTGCCTCCCGCTGCTCGCTCGTTGAGTGTAGCCGACGAGCGGAGAGCGGGGCAGGGACCTACACTTCCCATCGGCCCATGCGGGCTGCTACGGCGGAAACCGCGCCAGGAGGCGCTTAAAATCAGCGTCAGCCCCGCCTCGCGGGACGCCGGGCGAAGCCCGGGCCAAGGGCAGGCCCGTTTAAGCCCGTTAAAGACCGGGTAAGACTGGACTGGGCCACCCCTTTTTCACCTGCTCTTTGACATTATTCATCTTGTTCCCTATTGGTTATATACTATCCTCTGCCTCCCCTAATAGTTATAACCTTGATATCCGTTACTTACCATCATGACTACCAGAGGTAGCAGGAGCAAAACAGCACAGGGAACTGCACTTATAACTGGCCCAATCGACCAATATAGAACTAGAGCTAACGAGGCGATTGACCAGGGCATAATCCTACTCGAACGAAGGGTATCGGTGGATTTGGCCTTGGCCAAACGATCCTCGCTGGGTTCCCTAGCTGCAGCCAACACACCCACTCAGCCTCGGGAAGTCGGGCCTTTATTGGAAGTGTATGCAGAATTACATGCAGAATTACATGCAGAAACACACACAGTGCCAAGTATGGTCGACCCGTCGGCTTCCCTTGAGTTTTTGGATTAGCAATCATCCATGATGCTAGAAAAAACCACCGTCCTTTTTGCAAGCCCGACTCGGGAGGACCCTAGTATAGCCCCCAGCAGGGGTTTGAGGGAGGGCGATATTCCTAAACAAAAAACTCAAAAGAAATCGCCTAAAGCTAAACACCCTAAGAAACACCTTAATCACAAAGACCTACCTACTATTCAGACAGTAGGACAAGATAGTCCACCTCAGAGAGAGTTGACCACTACACCTACTGAAACTATTAATCTCTCCAAGAATACTGCAAATCTTAGTGTAAATAGCAACACGGCTGGAGGGTGAAAAGTTTGTGGGATAAACAACCAACTCTTAATCAGATTAGGAGAATTAGTCAAAACTTATCTGCAACCTATCGAACTGTCCCTCATTAAGATAGAAAAGCAGATAGCCGCTCTGACTACAACTTCAAATTTCCCCAAGGGGGAGGGATCGGTACAATCAGGGGGGCAAATAGTGAATACTAAAACCCCCTAAGGTAGGGGTGCAAGCCACAAAAACCTCTGCTGATGTGATAATTGTAAAATCGAAGCCCCCACCTGTAGGGACGAAGAAAACTTCAGTGACAACAAAAACACCAGAGTCATCAAAAACCCCAGCCCCCCCTAGCACTTTGAAGCCTGACCAAGTCAAGCCTCTAGAAGTAAAAACTACCAATACCAAATCCAGGGGGAGGGGTGGGCACCCAATACACTTACCACCAGAAGCAAGTCCCTTTGTGGTAATTATGACTGGGGTTCCCGAGCTGAGTTCCAAAGCGGAGGAACCAGAATGGTCCCTAAAAAATAAGGTGCTGCATTGGTTATCCACTAACAGACCTTTACCACCGTACTCTACGAGTAGAGTTTCAACGGTCCGTAGGGTCCCATGGATAGTTAACGAGCCGAAAAGAATCCCCGGAGACTGCGTCGTAGTCAACTTTGACGATCCATTCACAGTTGAGCACATTTGCTCCTGGGGTACGCAAGCAGCTAATGATGGGATTGATACAAAAAGACTCGCCTACTTCTACCCACCAACACCTCGCCACAATGAAAGTTCACTTTGGAACTGGACTCACGTAGGAAATTGGAATAGGAGAAGAGACTGGGTCAACTGGTCAGGATATGGAGGTAGAGACACTGCTCCCACTATAGGTTGGAGAGGAGTACCAGTCGCAAACAGATTTAATTGCCTTGAAATGGTCGATTGACCACCTTCGCGTACTGGTCAGGGATACAAGGGCCTATTGCCTTTGAGACATAAAACCCTATTATCAACTGTAAAATCTATAAGAATCTTCTGTCTAAGCATAGCCCCCATTTCGAGGAAGGTCTAACAACCAACAACACCTACTTTCACCCCAGAAATAACTCTTGATCCATGACAGTCCCATGCCAACACAAACGAATTAAATGAGCCACCTGGTATTGTGGGGAAGATAGCCTTTGCGAGTGCAACAGAAGTAGGTTTACCTTGTGTGATCCCATCTATCCCAAATGAACCCGTTAAAATGCTTTCTACTATCCCGTTGCACGATTTGCACCCACTGTCTGGCACAAAAGCTTGCAACGTTTCCCCTGAAACCAGTGTCCTGACAAATTCATCTCTGACCCTATCAGTTTTGTTTTGGAACGTCGCTGGTCTCCGCTCCAAGACAAAACATAAACCATGGTTAGACGTAGTTAGTGCACACCAAATAGTATGCTTCCAGGAAACTTGAGCCATAGAGCCTATACACATTTTAGGCTATAAAACATACCACGTCCCAGCTAGCTCCAAATCTTCTGGTAGACCTAAAGGTGGTCTTGCAGTATATACTACAAACAATTTTCCAGCAATGTAAATTTAAATGTAAATGTACAGGAATTTATATAGCGCAAATCACCAACCGGTTTCTAAGCGCTTGCTTAGGGAACCCGTCCTGGTATTCCCCTGTGAGATAACCCCAGCAGGGTATCCACAAGGTGAAAGCCAGGCATCCCGCCGCGAGGGGCCGTTGTGGAGATTAAGCAAGCTATTGCCCAGAGTCGCAGAGTGTGAACCCGTGAATCGAGTAGGCACCGGAGCGAGAATTGTCGAGTCCATGGACATTTTAGGACTCAAGACCCCACCGAGCCGGGAATTGAACCCTGGTCCCAGGCTGACCTCTGCTTCCAGGTCTGCCTCCTCTAACCAGTGAGCCACACTTCTCCATCAATTGATATAACTGTTCTATTGTCTGGTGAGAATTTTCAAATTTTAAAGGTTCTACTCAATAAATGTATGTTGTATTTCTTGGTAAATTTATATAATAACCTCCACCCCAATGAATGTATCAATACTTTAACTGAGATTACATCTTTCCTACTGGAACAGCGGAATAAGCTTATCACCCCTACCTCTTATGTGATCTGGGGGGAGACTTTAATGCACCATTATGTAATAACTATAAGAACGGTACTTGTGGTCTCCAGGATGAAAAGGGATGCCCTATGACCCACTTCACACACACGAAGCCTTGGAAACTGCCTAAATGATTGTTTGTTTTCTTTGGAGCTGGAATATGCGAGCGACCTTGTAGATCCACCCGTTGATTTTTCGCCAACTTTTCATGGAAGGGGTCTTTCAAGCGTCATCGACTATATCCTATGTTCCCAGATAATAAAGGGTCAACTTAAAACTTTTAATACAGGCTCAGATATTTCTAGTGACCATTTTCCTATTAGCGTTAGCCTGTCACTTAAAAATCCTTCACCTCACTTATCCAGGGCCAGTTTACTGAACCAACAATCACTGTCTATGGACAGAGTAAATGGCTTTTCTGTAAAATGGTCCAAAATTGACCCAGAAGCAATAACTAGTAAAGTGGTAACCAGAGCTCTTCCATGGATGAACAACTGTTTAGCACTAGACTCTTCTCCCCAGTTGATTTTAAGCAGCTTTCTGGAAATTATTAGAATTACACGAGACAAACTATTTCGTAACCAAAAACCGAGAAACCCAGAAATCAAAGGCTGGTTTGACTCCACCTGTCGTATAGCCCTAACTAACTTAAAAAAAGCGGTTCATAAGCACGTCAGAGATCGTGCTGAAATCACTAAACTTAGAAAGGTTTATAATCAAGCACTAAAAAATCGCAGAAAAGAAATTAAGAAGAACTTGTGGGCCCAACTACACAAGAGCTGCCTACGTAAAGACAGTTCACTGTTCTGGCGTACAGTAAAATCACCTTTTTTGTTAGATGCCTCGTCTTCCCAACACCTAGATGTGGCAGTGACAGCAGATGAGTGGGTGGCCCATTTCTCAAAGATCTTTGGTGGTCCCTCAGAGGTTACCAGCAGTGAGGTTCATATGACAGGTGAACCTCCTGTGGACCCCATATTTCCCATTGACCTTCTTTTTGATCACAAAGAGATCATTACTGCATTGTCATCTTCCAAAACTGGTAAAGCTCCCGGACCGGACGGGGTCCCTCTAGATATCTTTGTACATAACCCAGAACTCTGTTACTCAGGTCATGTCAGCAATTACAAAAACCGGCCTAATAGACTCTTGGTCCACCTCTATTTTGCTCCCAATATTCAAGAAGGGCGATCGTAACAACCCCGCTTGTTACAGGCCTATCTCCTTCCTGGATTCCTTGGGAAAAGTCGCTGGCCGGCTGATTCTGGAACGCCTCCAGGATTGGGCATCCTCTAACAACATCTTGACAGATCTCCAGTACGGCTTCCAGGAGGGACTTGGCACTGTCAAGCAAGCGTTGAATCTGGCCCTTCTAATTGGCAAATATGTGGGGGCTAAAAAAAAAGGCAACCTTTATCTAGTTTATGTGGATCTTAGCGCAGCATTCGACTGTATTATTGACGACAAACTTTCCTGGAAACAAGCCATGTCAAGTAAAAAGCTTCTCTTTCAAAGAGCAACCTCTGCCCTAGTTTCCTTTTCAAGGAAACTGGGTAAACCTGCCCCAGCAGAGTTGCTAAAAATCTATCACGCCAAATGCCATAGCGTAGCAACCTACGGCGCAGGGGTTTGGGGTTACGCTCCTACAGACAGCTTGCAAACAGTTCAGAACTGGTTTCTAAAATATCTACTGGCCCTACCACAAAGTGTCCCAACGTACGGATGCGGTATCGAGCTGGGTATTGATTATCTGACGGACAACATTAAATGCCAGCCGATCCTGTTATGGCACCGCATTTGGTCTAAAACGCAATGTCATCTCACCCATTCTCTGATAACTGACTGCTTGTCCTTGGCACACTGGAATAAAATCCCCTGGCTCTTCTACGTCTCTAACTTCCTTAAGGACCTGAATTGTACATCTTATTTCTTAGAACCTAGCACACTGGTAGATGTCACCAGGAAAGACCTGAAAAAACTGTGCTTAACCCATCTGAGAGAATTACGCCTCTCACAAGAAGTAAGGAAATCCTCAAATGTACAGATTCTTTCGGTCCAGACTGTTTTGGGTATTCAGCCATATTTATCTTTCCACCTAACTAATCATGAAAAGTATGTTTTGACTAGGTTTCGCTTTAATTCCTTTTTCAGCCTAGTTACTTTTCCAACAGTGAAGGACTGGTCGCATATCCTCATGAAATGCCCTTGCGATGGTACATCATCTCAATCTACAATCCATGTAACACTGTTCTGCAGATATTATGAGATTCCTCGCAAGCGCTGGATCATTCCTATACTCCGGAAACTGGGTCTGAGAACATGTCGGCCTGCCTATTTGGCTCTGCAGTTCCTGGATTCTCAATATATTACCAAATGTGTAGCTTGCTTTTTAAAATCATGTCTAAAAATCCGCTGTAAATAATGAAGCTTTTATTTACTTGTCTATCAGTTTGGTATCCTAATGAATTGTTTTTAAACCAATGGTTTTTAATTGTTTAAAGTCTTTTATTGTTTTTAATGGAACGTACATTGAGTTTCTTCATATGCACTGTAACATTTTATTCTCGTACTTTTTATGGTTAGATTACATGCAACCGAATAAAAGTTTATGAACTGAACTGAGTCAATTAGTAGATCGGCCCCATAGT
This sequence comes from Lissotriton vulgaris, assembly GCF_964263255.1. NCBI lineage: Eukaryota > Metazoa > Chordata > Amphibia > Caudata > Salamandridae > Lissotriton > Lissotriton vulgaris. Next base: position 1,255,203,973 of record NC_141689.1, on the reverse strand, counting down.
TGTATCTGGCCAGATTAGGTTCAGCTTATTTGATGTTATGTGGCATTCCTGGGGGCGGTGGTCGCTGTCGCCCTTATCTCCCATTCTGAACCCCGAGATGTATGGAAATAGCGCAAGGCTTGCAAAAGTGTAGTCCAGAATGGAACTCATTGTAGTCGAGTACAAGGATTTTACTGGTGGAGAGTCTGTCGAAAATCTTCCGTTCAGTGCCCGAAGGTTTTGATGTTCTAGGTCGTGAAGAAAATGGCTGTTGCAATGCTTTTTCCAGTCTGGTGGGTCGCTTTGCGATGGTATATTTTAAATTCTGCTTAAGGCCAGTGCTTCCTCTCCTTCTGACGAGCCTAATAGATCTTGGTTTAGGTCCCCTGTCAGGAGGAAGAGTGGATTTTCCATCTGAGTAGCGTACTCAGCCAGTTGTTTGGAAATTTTGGATGAGTCTTTTGCTTTATTTTTGGGATGGACGTATGAGTTGATTATACATACCTCCTCTTCTTTGTTCTCAAGGACAAGTCTTATTTTGACTGTTAATGTCGTGTTTGAAAATGAGTCCATTAGGGTTGCTGAAGCTATTGTTGTAGTGGAGACATAGGTGGCCAATCCTCCTGAGTGATGGCCGAATCTGCTGGTCCTTGCGGCTGGTGTGGCAAAACATGTGTAGCCCTTAATGTGCTGTGGGGCCTTCAGCCAAGTTTCTTGAAGCGTTATTATATCATGGAGGGAGATGTAGTGCTGAAAATCTGGGTCAACCATTTTTGTGGTTAAACCATTAATGTTCCAAGAGCAGATGCTTAGAGTTGTTGGCCTTCCCCCGCTGCCAGCTCTGTCTTGTAAGGAGCGTGAGTCCTCCTCAGGGCGTATTATGATAGTGCAGGACAATGATTCCCTTGTTGGAGCTTGATATGATTCTGCTGCTGGCGCTGGGAGTAATTCCGATCGATCCCATGGGCTGCGTATACGCTCCTTTTTGGTGAGCTTCCCCATGCGTCCCTGAGTATACTGAAAGTATGAACCTGATGTATCTTTGGCGCTGGGCTCATCCTGCTCAGGAATGGTAGAGGATAGTCCCGTGGGCCACCTTAGCCTGCTAGACCAACAGGTTATACCTTTAGTCCGCCCATGGTCAGTAACATTAATACACTGCTACATATGACCCATGACCCCGAGGAATTGTCCTTAATCCACCTAGGAGGAATCACACTACCAATTTGTCACCAGGGTCCCGTACCTCCTTTACCAAATACACACTGAGCTGAGTAATTGCTTACTATGATCACTAACACCATTACAGAGGAGATGGTTAGCGCAAGCCTGTCCACGTGATGATAGCGTGCTACATCATTCACTGAGTTGCTGTGCTTGCTCCACCTGCTTATAAGCTTCCGCATCAATCTTCTAATACACACACTCGGTGTTGACCCCAGTACTTAAGCTCCGGGTTCTGACAGACTTAGGCTCGCGCTTGACTACCCTTGTGTTTAGCATGGCTATTCTGTACAGATACCACACCTAAGATGGCCGCCAGACTAACACAGTTGGTACCATTGCACTGCACAGTACAGCGCAGCCACTCCTCCTTCCACACTGCGCATGCGCATCCCAGCTTTCGGACAGCCCCAATGACACAGCCTTCACCGAGCCTGTTACCGAGCCTTCACCAGTCGCTTCCAGTCCTGACCTGACGCTGTGGGGGTAGGTGTCGACGGCTGAGACCGCGCACCAAACAGGTGAGTGGATAGTAGGATTCTGAGCGGGCGCTAGTGCCTGGCTTAGTGAGGTAGCGCTCCCGTTTTGGGTCCAACTTCGAAAGTGATATCTGGCTGCCTGAGCATTTCTGGAAGCGAGAGACACGGGAGTCACCGCATCCCTTGTCTGGAGTACATGCCAAGTGCTGTGTGGATCAACCCTTAAGCGAGCTCCTTGACTCCCGTTGCCGCCATCGGTTAGGTTCTCCACAGGGCGATGGTAACCGTAAAACTGCTTTGGCTGGTTTAATTACATTATGGGTTCCCACCCGGCGGGGACTGCCCTGACACCGTTGTGTGTGGCTCCCGGTCCCGCTTGCAGAGCAGTATTAACATGCGCCGGGGTAACACACGGGAGCCCCCGCACTGTCCCGAGTGCACCTGGTGGGCTACCTTAGTATCCCGGGCTGACTGGCTGAAACATACTTTCTGTTTTTCCCTGGCTCCGCACTCCTTCTCCCTTAGGTACCTATTCTAAAGGTGCCGGTTCCAAGGGAGCAGACTGCTGGGGTACCCTAGGGAATTTCTTAGGGTAAGCAATGTATTTTGGTGATCTATGCCAACTTGTTGAAGAGTTTTATTGTCTTCTTCCCCTCTAAATTCTTAGAGTTTTTACTGTCCTAGTTGTTGTTCTATTGCACTGACATTCTGCGTATATCACACCTTTTGGAAGCTTTCCACCATTGTGTCTTTCTAGCGTATAGTACAGTCTTTAAGATACTTTGACAGGCATAGAGTGTCATATTGTCTCTTTTTTTTTGTTTTACCCTTTTCAGGTCGCAACATTAAGGGCAGGACCATTTGGCCTGCACCTATACTGACCTCAAGACATAAGGTTGGATATCATTATTCATTGTGTATAGTACAGTTCACTTAGGTCCTGACGAATTGCTTAGAATGCAAGAAACATGTTGACCTGATCAGAGGGTAGTAGATACTTCACTGTAGCGTTGCACCCGTACGTATCTCCCCTCCTACTTTTTAACCAAGGTAGCTAACCACATTAATAAAGTCCACAGTGGATTGTCTAACCTTTTTTAACTCACATTCACTTCACGACTACACAATCACTTGCGACCACTTTTACCCTCTTACCCGCATGCAAAATATGGCAGGAACAAAAGATCTCCGATAAAGAGCCCCTTCGCGGGTGCCCGTCAGACATTGCAGCGCCAGTCTGACGAGGAGCAGAACCCATATGATGAAGCATGACACCTAGCTTGCTGGATGTGTGAGGGTTTTAGTTCCAAAAAGGGAATCCCCCCTTTTTTCCTCTCCTCGCTTTCACGCTAGTCTCACACTCCTTCCTTTTCCATAACTACATTGAGGAACTTTGTACCCTTCTTGCGCTACTGGGTTGTAGGTAGCCATTATGTCTTCCCATTCGAGTGTGTTAAGATAGGACACACAATTGCCCTGCCGTCTTCTTTCTGGCTTGGGCCCTGAGAGCCTACCCCCAGACCTCCCAGGTTAGTAGGTGTGCTGCCTTGGGTATAGCCGTACAGATCCGAGACTGGTAGAGGACCTTTTGTTGTTGGATCTGTTATCTTGATCGTCGTGCTGTGGCTCCTAGTTAGCGTGCTCGTCATCAGACTGAAATTTGTTTCCCTGATTTGTTCCTCTGCTTTTGTCCTTGATTCAACCCCGGACTCCTGCTCCTGCACCTGCTTGACTTTAACCCTTTCAGTAGACCCGTTGCCTGGTTTTCTATCTGGTTGAGATGATTAGGTGAGAGTTTTATTCACTTTGTATTTGAATTCTGCCAGTGGAGTCCTCTGGCTGCTACACGGCTGCCTGCGAATTGTTGTAGAGGTGATGGCGGGTCATCAGCTGATTTGTGGGGCTTCTCTCCATTGGACATGGTCCAATGGGAAGTGGCGTTGTTACTGTGCTTCAAAGTCTCGCCTTGGTGTTGTTGTTCCATTGGTTTGTCTGGAGTAGAGGCCTTATGTTGGATACTAGCGTTGGTGATGTCGGTGATGATAGCAATGGTGGCAATGGTAGCAGTGGGGTTTGCAGGCCTTTCAAAGATTTATTGCTTGAGAAGATAGCTGTATAAGCAAAAAAATTGTTCTGTCGGGTAAGAAACAGTTAATAATAAATGCTCTAGACGAGTAGCTTAGAATTACAACACAACCTCTACACAAGAAATTAGGTATACAAAAGATTATATATAATAACTGAAAAGAGACAATCAACTCAAATTGTTACTTTTATATGAATTACGTCATTCAATGATATCCACAGTAAACAAAGACAAATAAATGCTGTCAACAGGAAATTTACACTTATGTGACATGTTAAGTGACAAAAGTGTTTTAAGTGCTCCAGTATGTGAACAATATATACAGTGCAGGTATCAACACAATTTGGCATATGTACAGTTTGGGAAGTCAGAGGTTTAGATGATGCAGTGAATCTTATCCTTAGTCAGATGGAATCCGGCAATCTTTGAACGTGGAAGTACGTCGACGTTTCAACCCCCCTCCCCCCCCGAGCCCGCTTATTCCTGCTCCACCTCTCTCCTCTCTCCTCGCTAGCCTGCTTGCCTGCTCGCCTGCTCGATCCGCCTCTTCGTTCCTGTGGACTAACAAGGATTTTAGTTGCTGCTTGAGTAAGGGTTTCAGCCCCTCAACCAGCAAAGACATTTCTTTAGATTCTCATCTATTTAATGTCTGCAAACAGCAAATAACAGGGGGAAGCGATCAGGGTTGAGAGTTATGTTTTATTCCACACAAAGTTAGTTTTTTTACTGCTTCCCGATCTGTTGGAGATAATGCAATTTTTTGATCAAATTTGCAAATTATACATCAGGTTTATTGTGTGCCCTAGTCACAAAGGCAAATATACAAGTGTAAATTAACTCTTATGTTTTGATGTAATTTTACTATGTTTGTCTATTCACCATTTTGGAGTTACTACACAGTGTAGACTTACATGTGTCCACCACCTGAAACCAGGAGGCAGTTCCAAATGTACAAGTGTAACCTTACTGCTTATAACGTTTCACATGTAAGCAGAGGTCTCGGCAGCAGGGTGGAGATGTCCCTATATTAAAATGTCGAGAAAAGTAAAAAAGTGTATTCAACTTTAATGTAACTCAGTAAAATATGTTATGTTAAATATTAATATAAAATAAATATATATATATACGTTTTTAAAATTCTTTAACAAATAGCACACTGTTGAAGCACTATTATCCCTAAAGTATATTTCAAATTAATTTCATTTAAGTACATGTAATTAATGTATAACTGTTTATTTACAAATGTACTTAAAAATCCCACTTACAGTAAAATGTTTATTTTTATTACCATATTCTAACAATTAATCAAGTTTAAGTCTAGATTTAATTGTAATCAAACACATTTCTTTCAAAAGAGTTACATTTAAATTTAATTCTGAAAAATGTATTAAAAATAGTATTTATTTTGTAAACCATATGTAATTTTTTAAAAACATTAAATACAATTGATATATACTTTTTTAAGTCAATATAAGTTAATTAATTTTAACATTGTTTCCTATGGGGTTTTATTTTAAGTCCTTATCTCCATTATTTTTTATTGAAGTGTGTTGCAGTACCGGTCAATGACAATGAGTGGCCATGTGTTATGCTGGACTTACTCTAAGGCTGGGCTGGAGTACGTTACGATTGTCATGGGTCTTTTTTTGCTGCAGTAACTTTAGAAGCGCTGTTTGTGAATAGCAATGGGTTTACATTTGTGGGCCAGTGTTTGTCTGTCCACAAACCCAGGCACTTCCTCGGTCCCTCCCACATTCACTACTAAAGTGTAGGAGTACATGTGCAGAAATCTTTGTAATTACGGTGGAGATCGCATAGGAAAGATGGGTGCCAGTGAGGTGTAGACATCCACATATAGGTTAGTAAATAGCATTTTGCAGTACTTGAGTAGTATTATTGTAGCACTACTAAAAGGACTAGAAAGTGCGAGCTGTAATTAGGCCTCATTGTCTGGAAGATTTCCATTAGAAAACAAACCTAATGTTTCCAATGTATTCAGAAACTGTTGAGATCCAAGGACATCATCGGTAAAACAAACATTTTCTGAGGTTCCCCCCTTGAAAGAAATCCTTGAACTCCTTTCATTCCTTGTACTGTGATGAGCCAACAGCTCCATTGCTGGAACAATCAACAGGAATTACATCTGGCATCCTGCCTCCTTGGAAAGGGACTGACAAGAAGTCATCATTACCTGGTCCTGTGCTTTGAGCTGCTAATGGCAGACTCCCATGGTATAGGTGTCTCCAAATCATGCATGTAATATCACATACGATGCAGTGAAAGGGCTTGTTAATCGAATCTGCCCATGTCAGCCACCACCCTGCCCTAAATAAAAACTGATTCTGGTGGGAACAACAACGTTCTATCACGTGTTGAGGGCCGGTATCCTGCAGAATTGCATTGCCTCTGTGTTAATTAGACAAAAAGGCCTAAAAAGCCACATGGCCAGAGATGTTTTAAGGCATGGGCAAAGTGGGCTCTGGCCCATTGCCCCAGCCTTTAAGGGGCCTCCCTCATAGAGCCAGCTCTATTCTGCAGAGAATCTTGCCCTGATGACCTTGAATAATTCTTAAACGGATTGTTGTAAACTTAATTTTCCAATAATTTATTTTTTATTGTGGGTAATGTGTCAGAGTTTATTGCAGACATTTTAAAGACAAATGTGTTTATGTGTCATGCAACATCCATAAAAAAAGTGACTTTTAGATCAAAACAGAACCTCACATAGGAGAAATGGGAGGGGGTCGCAGAGATTATTTGCAATAATGTTAGTGACCTGCTGCTGTGTTTCAATATTGAAAAACACACGTCACTATCCCTGATAATAACATATTTAGAATTTGGACGAGTGTGGGTGTGCACTGTTGGTAGCGTATGAAACGGTGTTTGAAAATTGATCACCACACATTTTTTTTACTTAAATTCTGTCACTGAGAGAGAGAGGCACTTTGGGTGCAATGAATTTCAATGTGAACATTTTTTTCCACACACCGCTTCTACAGTCCATCATTTTCTTTAGGTGTGTTCCTTGATTTGCTAGGTATGTATCTATGTAATGTTTCTTGTATGGCCTTTTACCTAACTGGGAAGTAATATGTGCTAGGCGAAGGACAAGGGAGGTGACAGGTCCATTCTGCTGTATTCGTGAGAATAATGCCTTTTCATCATAACTTTGTGACTATCTCTTTTGGAGTTGGCTTCTTATAAGTTGCAATCTTGTTCTCACATTTAAAAGACATTTCCCTGTTCACTTCCCTCTCCTTCACTTCCTCTTTCGCTGTTACTTGCTTTAGATTCAGTTTCAATCTCTCTTTCCAAAATGCAGAACTTCCTTTTTACTTTCTTCAAGAAAATGTTTCAACAGGATTGAGTGTCCCTTTTTGGACCGGTAAACATGCAGATCACTGTCTTGTGAATGGTACTAAACGAGCAAGAAAAATCATCTGTCAGAAGCAGTTAGGGGGGCCACAGGGCAAGCATGGGCTACTGGGCCTCAACCGTGGGTGGTTGTGGGCATTTTCCTCTGATGTCCCAAGGTCTGACCCACTATGGCACTTGCAAACAGCCCCAAGTACAACCTCTTCCACACTTGACTCTCAGGGTAGCAAAAAGTCTATCATGTACTCCAACATTACCTAATCCCCGCCAGCCTATCTCTCACCGATCATTGAACTGACACCACGAAGCCCCCACTAATGATCACACATGCCTGGTAGTAATATATCACAACATAACTGTAGTAAATGCCTGCATCTGTTCTTTTGAGCACATGACAAATCACAATAACTAACTAAAAACACAAGATTAACAACTAACATTGGGTTCTGGAGTAACCTGTTACTCACCGTAAAGCCCTTCAATGCCTTGTCAGGGTAGTGAACGCTATGTAAGTCTAATTACAATTACAATGGCAGCTGTCACAAGTTTCTCAGGAAGGTAGTGTGGAGGTGCTTGAAGTCAGAAACCGCACTAATTGTCTAACCGGGAACGTAGGGGGGGGGGGTACAGTTTTATTGTTTTTTTTATTTCATGAAAACACAACAGTCATTGCATGTGCAATGGACCGCAACATTCAAGACCTCACGGTGCAGTGGTTTATACACAAGTATAATATTCATTGTAATATACCACATCCTTACACCTTTATTACCCGATGTGATTGAACCCACACCCATCCACATATTCAAAGTTCCATTGTGACCCCTGAAGAGGAGAGGGAGAGGAGTCTCATCTGTTTTCCTCCACTATCAATCTGCATGGCCGTGTCCAGTAGCTCTAGCCCATAGTGTTTCATCCAATTGCCCCATACCCTGTGAGACTTTCCAGGGCAGCCTCTACTCTTGTATGTAACCCTTTCCGCTGCCATGTATATGTCCATTCCTCTCTTCCATTTGTGTAAGTTGGTGGGGCCGGAGCACCCCAGTGTCGTGCTATATCCCTCTTCGCGACCACTAAGCCCAGGGCACTGAATAGTAACTGCGGTCTGGCGATAGCCACTTCCCTTGGGATCCCAAATAGAATACATTCCGGGTCCAAGGGGAGGGAGACCTGTAACACTGCGCTTAGTTCACGGACAATCTCTTCTCAATAAGCTTGTATGACAGGGCAGCCCCAAATCGTGTGGTGGAAATTCCCTAGGTCTTTTCTACACCACAAACAGCTCTGATTTTCAGCCTGCCCAATTCTGTTTAGTCCAGCCTGGTCATAATACACCTGATGGAGGATCTTGTATTGAATAAGGCGCAGACAAGCCTTGATTCCCACTTCCGTGGGGTGCATCCGAGCAGCCTCCCAATCAACGTCTTCCATCGCTCCCCGTCGCCTCCCTTGTTCCCAGGAGCTTGCCAAGGTTATCGGGTATATTATTATTCTAAGTTTTGTACGTAAGTGAAACTGCCTTAGCCTCACTTATTTTGGTGCATATTCAGGCAGGTCTTTCCCACTCACTCACTCTGCTAGCCACGCATGGCATAGCTGGGCATATTTGAGAAATTGGAATGCATGAAGCATAAAGTGGCACAGAGGGCAGAAAAGGATTTAAGAATGCCCTTATCTATGATATCCCCAATGGTCGAGATCCCAAGTGTGACCCATGATCCAAATCTCTGCAGTTTACATTGTTCCCTGAGCCAGTTCCCTTTCCACAGCGCCCTCGTCTTGGTGATCCTATGAATTCACCCCAATGTTCTGGATGTCTTCTCCCATGCTTCAAGTGTGGTCTGTGTGGCCGGCAGCAACTGATGGGACCCTTGCCCCCATAAAGATAGCAGAGGAATGTGATAGGCGTCAGCATATCCCGCTCCAGTGTGTAAGTAAGGTGGTCGCCTGCTACATGTATCCAGTCATTGATGGGGGTTAAATGGTCTGCCCAATAATAGGCTTCAACATCCAGCAATGCCAACCTCCCGTTGTATGGATTACGCTGCAGTATGGCGCAATCCGCGGGTGACTCCCCAGCCAAAAAAGTGAATCCAGTTCAGCATCTATCTCTCAAAATATTGTTGGTGGGAGGGGGTGGTAGGTGTTCTGTAGTGTGTATAGGAACTGGGCCAAGGTAATCATTTTAAACATAGCAGCCCGGCCCATTATTGTGAGCGACAGGGCCCTTCATCTCTCTGCATCGTCTTTGAATTCAATCAGTATTTCTTGGATATTATGTTGGTGACACAGTCCCTTATCTGTCGTGAGGAAAAAGCCCAAGTACTTAAATCTGTTTACCACCACTCTCAAGTCTCTTGGCAAAGTGGCCCACTCTAGCATTTTACCAGGGCCGTACACTATCAATTTGTACCAATTGAGTGTCGTCTATATGTATTGATCTTTTGGAAAAGGGTGGGAATCGTGGTGTCGGGTTCCGTTGCAAACAGGAGAATGTCGTCCGCATAGAGGGATATTTTCTCCTCCAAAGGGTCCCCTCGAGTGAAGCTGAAGCCCTGTATCTCTGGGTGTTGCCTGACCCTACAGGCCAAGGTCTCCACGGTCAGCACAAACAGCAGTGGGGACAGGGGGCATCCCTGTCCAGTCCCACGACCAACGAGAAAGTCTCAGGAGGTTCTTCCATTCACTCGCACCATCGCCCTGGGGGGAATTGTATAGTAGTGCCACCCACCTTCTGAACTTTGGTCCTAGTCCGAACTTGATCAAAGTGGATTCCAGGAAGAGCCAATGTACTGCGCCAAACGCTTTCTCTGCGTCTAGGGGCAGAAATACATGTGGAGTGTCTCCCCATCATCCATTTATGGGTTCTACAAAGATTCCATCCAGTCGCCTGTCCAACACTAAGAAGAAAAGTACTTTTATACACAAAAACTAGATACAGGAAATGTGGTAAAGGGCAGGTTTAATCTAGTGAACTGGATGCTGAAGCTAGCTATGACTATATTAGCTATCCTATTCCTCACCCTGGGTTACCCCTCTCTTCTGGTCTAGGTGCAGGTAAGAGCGGTGGGGTGGGGGGGACTCAACAGACGACGAGGAAAAATTATTTATTTATTTTATTTTCCTTCATCATGGTCTGTTGAGTTCCCCTCCTACCCCAAGCTGCCGCCCCATCTCTCTTACCAGCACAGGCTGCTCCTGTCTAGGTGGGTTCCCTCCTTGTACGAATGTGGTAATAGCACAAATTTAGTCTTGGGTGCAAATACACCTCCACTCCTCAACTGTCAATGTGTTTATTCTTTAACAGTTCATACATTCTTTTTTTGACCACTGTATGCCCTGAAGGCTTTCGGCTATTGGCCAACCAACAGCAGTGCACAACCCGTCTTCTGCATGTTAAAAGGGGGCCAGAGAACCCTCAAGGTTGGCAAAACAGGTAACCTGAAGTAGTGGTGGCTCGATGATGGTGAATCTCATTACAGACACACTCTGACCAGCTTCTAGTTCTTCTGGACACTAGACTCCTGGGTGAAAGTGGCTAGGCTATATCTCAGTTTCTTTGAGCCCAGTGAAAAGCAATCAAGCCTCAATCATTGGATGAAATATTGCAGCGGAAGGCAGCCGCAACAGTTCTTTCGGTCACAGCAGGACAGGATCAGTCACAGGTCTTTGGAGTCTCATTGGCACAGGTCAGCCACACTCACATTTGTGATCACAGCAGCACTGAGCAGCATTCATTCTGCCATTCCTGCCTGAAACTGTGAATAGAAGAGTCTGACTCCTGGGCCTTGTTGATCACCCTCCTCCCTCCACCATTCTCTTGCAGAACCCACCAGCACTAGGGTCTCGCTGCCCAGGCTCCTCCGGGACAGGAACCAGTGCAGCAAGACCTGCAGGGATGGTAGGCTCCTTCCCTCTCTCTGAAGTAAAGGCAATTACTCGGGCCACAATCAAGTCCATCGTCATCTTGCACACTGTGCAACCTCCGTTTGGAACCCACCATATGCAAATCAGTCTTGACCTGTCTCCAGTGGGAAAAGTCCAGCACTAATTACCAGGCTACCTCCTTCCTGAAGTGGAACACAAACAACCCAAGACCAGTTTCCCTCTAATTAGGAATGATCAGCTAGGTATAGCTTGGTTCTAGTGGAACAGTGTTCATGGTACCCACGTATGGACATACCCCCGCGCTTAGGGCATCACACTGAAGTATACAAAAAAGTGATGGATGGAATACCTGAGTTAATCTCTGCCACTGGTAATTCATCTGGTCACTTCAAGTCTATTATTATTTTACACACTGTGCCTCCTCAGTTTGGACAAAGTCATATGCAAATCAGTCTTGACCCTGTAAGGGCTGTTCCCTCCTGAGGCGGAAGCCGGGAGGTAGACTACTGTAATACTGTTAATTTTGTGTACTGTGCTGACTACTAGCGCGATTTGCACTTTTTAAGCGGCGATTTTTAAAACTATAATTTCACTCCCCCCTTTTACTCACTTCATTTCCTGCTGATATCTCTACTGTTTCGTTCCCCTTTTCCCCGCACCCTGGACGGTTCCAGACGATTTTGGGGCTGATTACTGAGACCCGGGCGGAGAACTCCCACAGCAGACATCTTGGGTGGGAGGCGCCAGCACCTTTAGCGCTCTAGTCCTCCTTACTTAAGGAGACGGGCATGTCTCCGTGCAGCGGACGCGATCAGCGGACGCGCAGCATCAGCGCCAGAGTCACGCCAGAGTCCAGCCCGTCTGCGCCCGTCTGCGCCCGTCTGCGCCCGTCAGCGCCAGGGGCTAGGGAGGATGCTGACAAACACCTCCCTGATTTCATAAGGCCTTTTTACTCCCAGGATGCACTCCTAGTTCTAAGACCCTCCCGGAAGCCCTGCCATCACAGGTCTACCCCCCAGAGACTTCGATACGCTTTTAACTGCTGTAGCACAGAGGGGACTAGCAAGTACATCCTGCGAGTACCTTCAGCTAAAAATGCCATAAAAACTTCTCCCTCCCCTAATAAGGAAACTGGCTTCTTAATTAACGCCCGATCCCTAGTTAAAAACAACATCACTTTCAGAGACTTCATCTCGGAAAGGAAGCCCTCGCTAGCTAATCCCATCCCCGAGGGCTATGCCCTCGTGAGACTGGATAGAGAAAGGCGTAAAGGTGGGGGAATTGGCATTTTACACAAATGTTCTATAAATTGCAGTATTGAGCACCTCCCCGCAGGACTCTTTTCAAGCTCTGCACTTTATGCTAAACTCCACCCCCACGGCCTCCTTTGCTGGCATCCTCATCTATAGGCCACCTAGTCCTAGGGCCGCTTTTACTCCTGACATCTTGGAAATATTAGAGCCCTTTATTGATAAACCTAACCTTACCATTCTAGGTGATTTTAATTTTCATCTAGAAAACTCCAATTCGGCTGATACTACTTTTCTGCTAGACTCTCTAGCATCTTATGGCTTCCCGCAAAAAGTGGAAGGTCCTACCCACTCTGCAGGACATACCCTGGATGGAGTTTTCTCCAATGACTCCTGGCTATACACAGGCCCTCCCCTCCCTTTATCTTGGACGGACCATACGGCAGTCCCTCTTGAGCTCTCCCTGTGCCCCTCGACCATTCCCACTAAAAACATAAATCACCAGGCCCTTAAAAGGAACTATAGGGGCTTGAACAACATGTTCCTAGGCCCTTTTATCGCAAATCTGAACTTCTCCTCCATATCGGATATCGATATGGCTTCCCTTGAGCTTTCTAACTCTATTTCGAATGCCATAAACATTCTGGCCCGGCTGAACCTTGTCACTCTGCCAGGAAACGCCCCTCGGCCCCCTGGTTTTCAGACTCCCTCAGACTGCTCAGGCAGAATTGTAGGAAGCAAGAAAGACTCTGGAGGTCTCATCTTGATCCCAACGAGAGATCTAAACACAAGGATATGCTTAAAAGATACAAAGCTGCAGTTCTAGCTGAAAAGATGTCATACTTCACCAACCTTACGGCCTCCCTCAGTTCGCCCAGAGAGCTATTCAAAATCGTTGATGCCCTATCCCTTGCTCATCTCCCTAACCCCATCATGGCAACCCAAGAGCTGTGTAATCAGATCTCCACCTTCTTTCACACTAAAATCATGGATATCTACACAGCTCTAGAAGCTTGCAACCTTAATCCTGAGGCTGCCCTCCTTGTGACAACCCCCCCTCTCAGGACCCAACGACCTTGCCTCGCGGCAGCATGACAAATTTTCCTCCTCTTACCCTGGAACTCCTCTATCAACTCCTTGATAAACTTCAATCCGGATCCCCTTTGGACCCTTGCCCTTTAAAAACCTTGAAAGAGTGTAGACAGGTTCTGTTGCCCCCTCTCCTGGAGATTATGAATCAAGCAATTTCCAAGGGTGTCTTTCCCGCATCCTGGAAAATGACCACTGTCAAGCCACTCCTGAAGAAAGCGTCCCTAGATCCCACCATCTTAAAAACTTCCGTCCGATATCCCTGCTTCCTGCTCCCGCCAAGATGCTCGAGGCCCACCTTAACTCCCATCTATGCGCCTTCCTGGACAACTTCTGCCTTCTAGATTCTTCTCAGCATGGCTTCCGGAAGTCGCACAGCACGGAGTCAGCGCTTATAGTGGTGGTAAACAACATCCCCCTCTATCCTGGTCTCTCGTCTCAGTGAGATGGGAGTGGATGGGCCCGCCCTGAGCCTCTTGGCCTCTTTCCTTAACCAGCGTATGCAGATGGTCAAATTGGGTGACTTCCTCTCCCCCGCTAAGCCTGTGCAGTGTGGGGTCCCTCAGGGCTCATCTTTGAGCCCTACCCTTTTTAACATATATGTGGCCCCACTTGCCAGGCTTGTAAGATCGTTCGGATTGGAAGTACTATTGTATGCCGACGACACCCAGATCATGGTCTCCCTCACTCAACCTGTGGAGACTGAGGCATCTAATTTCAGGAACTGCATGGAATCTGTAGCAGGTTGGATGACCAAAAATTTCCTCAAATTAAATGGGGAAAAGACAGAGGTCCTTTTTTTCGGAGGCAAACATGAGATCTGGTCGGCTGACTGGTGACCATCTGCCCTTGGAACCTGCCCCACACCCACTTCTGCAGCTCCTAATCTAGGTGTAATACTTGATACTACACTTTCCCTTGACAAGCAAGTAAATAGAACCGTCTCCACCTGCTGCGGGGCCCTAAGTATTTTGCGAAAACTTTCAAACTACCACTCCCTGGATTCTAGAAAACAACTTGTGGTTGCCCTTATTTCCTCACGCCTAGATTACTGTAATGCCCTTTATCTAGGCATAATTAAGAGGCTGGTTCAACGTCTGCAAGTTGTGCAGAACGCAGCAGCCAGGTTTGTTGTCAACGCCCCTAGACGATCCTCAGGCTCCGCTATTAAAAAACATCTTCACTGGCTCTCGATGCAGTCCAGGATAGACTTTAAGGTTCTCTGCCTCACCCACTGTGCCCTTCATGGATCCGGTGCAGAAGACATTAGGTCTCTTGTGTCTTTCTATACCCCTGGAAGGGCCTTGCGCTCCGCCAACAAGAGCCTTCTGTTAGCTCCTCGGACGGTGAAGGCCAGATGGGGAGGGAAGGCCTTCTTTGCCCTTGCCCCGAAGCTGTGGAACCTACTGCCTAACGAAGTCAAGGGTCTTGTGTCTCTTGCCCCTTTCCGCAAAGCCTTAAAGGCCTGGCTCTACACAGAAGCCTACCTATGGAATTCCCCCTGGTTTTTGCACTGTTTTCAGCTATTCCATCCTATGCACCTTGATGCCTCTGGGCAAAGTTTGCGCAATATAAATCTAACTTAATTCATTCATTCTTCAATGGGAGCAGTCTAGCCAGAACTCCAGACCAGGTCCTCCCTGAACTAGAATACAAGCACCCAAGTACCTGTTTTACCCTTATTAGGCTGGTTCCACTGGCACAGGGTGCATGGAAGCTTTGTCAGGCCATACAAATCCCACTTAGGGCATCATACTAAAGTGACTGAGGTGGCACGTATGCAGAATATCGAAGGACTGGGATGCTGTCCTGAGTGATTACCAGTGGCTAGGATTGATTCAAACATTTCATTCAACACTTTTTTTGTATACTTACGTTCTTCCCTCTCTAAGCAGGCTGCTGGGCTTCATTGTGATTCAGGTCAGACAGACAGCTTCATTCAAAAAGGTAGGACTCAGGTGAGGTCCCCTCACATCTGGAAACTGATTGTCAGGGCGAAACCAGTTGTGGTTGAATAACATTCCTCTAAGTTCACTGTGGAATACTCCCTTCCTTGGTCATAGAGAACTTAGAACTGAAACAACAAGTGGGTCAATGGTCCCATTTTTATGCAATCAAAGCAGACAGGAAATGTGAATCCACTGTCTTCAGAATTGGTTGGGGTGGTTCTCCTTTCAAGTATCCTTTTCAAGCTCTTTTCCAGACACAGTCTTTGTGTAAGGTGATGTTCTTCACAGCAAGGTGGCCCTGAGAACCCACAACAAAGGTACAAAGAGGTTTGATCTTTCTGCACCTGGCTGTCATTAGCCACATTTAACAATGATCTCGAGAAAGACAAAAGGCTGGCCCCACCTAAGGGATCTCTTTAACCTGTAGTTTCGCCTTTCAGCTCCACCATCAAGAAACTGGCAGTGTTTCAGGATGATTAATGAAAAGCCTTCTAAAGAAAAAAAAAGTCCTAATTAAATTACTAGAGGAGACTTAAAACCTATCTCCACACTCCAGTGTCTAGGTCTCCTACGTCCAGCTTCAGGAATGCCAGGAATAAACTTTCACTGTTTGGGAAAACAACCTCACCTCCATCCTGTGCATAAGTCCAGTTCGGGAGCACCCACAATGGATCCTACAGGCTCTCAATTACTCTGGTTTACGCATACACAAAATGCATTTCACAAGAAGACTACATACAAAAAAGCACACACCACATGCACTTAGGATATTAGCAATACAATCTGGGATAGTGCATCGAAGCGGAACTTAACACGAGTGGGCCAGAAGGCCTTCACTCTAGTGGCGCAGATAAAAAAATTCTGGGCACAGATTCACACATTGGATTCACAAACACAGTATACTGCCACTCTCCACTATGTATTAAATCCGTTACAGGGACTCTAGTCCACTGTCTGGAGTATTTTTTTTATATCGATGGACTAACCATTATCTTTCTGTTGTCTGTAATGATTCTTTAAGTTTAAATAAACCTTCTTGGTAGCAATTTGAAGTTTGTCTTGTCAAGATTCTTTAATTTGAATTGTTCATGTTAATCTGAAAGAATGATGGCTCTTGAGTTTTAGAAACTCACTCAAAGATCCAATCCCTCATTCGGCCATTTTAAGCTGGAAAAAGCCAACCGTTTTTGGCTCCAAGGGATGGTTTCAACAGATTGAGGTAAATTTGGTGAGTATTTGTGTTCTGAATTTTCAATTTTCTAAATGATTGAGTTAGGGAGATCCTCAGCTCCCATAGCTTTAAGTTCCTCAATCACGTTAATTTTGATGATAACCCCGATTAGTGGATTGCTTCAACCAAGCAGCTGCCAGAGCTGCATTACATAAGTAAATAGAGTTCATTTTGCGCAGCGTTGCAGTGTGTGGTTCAATGGGTTGCCGTCTAGTGGGGTGTGATTCAGAGTGAGACAATTGTCTTGTGAAGCATGTGAATTGTGGTTTAGTGTTAGTGGCATGCGCATGCACAATACGCAGTTGAAATTGAAATTTGCATTATATTGTAATGTTTTCACATGGAATGCTGAAATTGTTTTGAATTGTGTTTAAAGGAATTTTGAGTTTTTATGGATTTTTGGTTATTGGATTTAAAGTAATCCATGAGCACAAGTTAAAAATATTGAAGGTTTTCTGCTAAAGGCATGTGGTGCCGCATGAAAAGATTATCTTAACTTCTCTTGACTTATAGAGCGCATAGCTACTCTGAGGTTTCCCAGCGCTGTGAGCCAAAACAGGTCTCATCTAACTCTGTTCTTATACTGAATGCCGCATTGCGAGTGGAGGACAGGACGGACTGCACCTTCTACGGGGCCGCAAGCCCCAGGGAGCCTCACAGTAACTGCCCGCACCTGTGCCTGCCTGCTGGGACCCGCCTTAACAGCTCGCGGCACCCGCTTCTCGGGAGCCGCATCGCGAGTGGAGGAGAGGACGGACTGCACCTTCTACGGGACTACAAGTCCCAGGGAGCCTTCTTCTAGGCGACCCCTCTGCTAAAGCCAATGAGGCCATGTGGTCAAAAGTGGGTAACTTAATCGCATCATCTTTGACCCCTATCATCCACAGATTGCCAAAACTCGAGGAGAGACTAACTACTTTTGAACTGACGGTTCTAAAGAACCTTTGCAACCTAGAGGGCTCTCTAGTTCCTAACAGGCTAACAGCTAATACATCTAAAGAGTTGAGTAATGCAGTACTTGGAAATCCCATGCTCCCTAAACCCCCAGTGGCCAGGCAAATGCCATCAATGCCACTAGTTCCTGGGAGGAATGAGGATGTTGTTAGTATTCAAGATGCTGGCTCAGCGTATGTGGGAGGTACTACAGGTGAGCTGGGGACTATGTCTAGTGGTCAGGCCAGCCTGTCTATCCAGGGAGGGGAGGAAAGTAGACCATGTGCTGGGTTAGTGCGTGTTAAAGCACACTCATCTTCTACTCGAGCCTTAGTAAATCTACACAGTTTGATACCGGGGCCTCGTCGCCGAGAACCCCCACAGATGCATGAGGGATTGGACCATAGCTCAGCTTTAGAGGGCTCCCAGGTTTTACATCTCCCTCCGGCTGCTGCTTCCTTGGTAGTGGTCCTGCGGAATGTCCCAGCATTGCAGAACGGACAGATCGAAACTACCGAACAGTTGATGGCCAAAACTATGCATTGGCTTACAACTCAATTGATGGATGTTGGGGTTTGGGATTGAGATATCTGTAATCAGATGATCATGGCCAGACACTCAGATTGGATAGGACACTCTAGGAAGGATGGGAGAAGGGACTGTGTAGTTGCTAATTTTTAATAATGAGCAGGTTGTGAGATTTCTGCTAGACCATTTAGGTAGCAGTAACTCAGATTACTATTCCAGGAAAATCTCCCTTTTGCCATTGGGGTTCTTTTATAGACCCCGTCATTTCCCTCAGATAGAGTGGTCAATGCCTCATGTACCGAACCACCCGAGGGCAATGCATACAATCACACAGAGACCATTTAATTTAAATCTAGATAATAGATATGCCCATCCGTCCGGTCTAGATGATTGCGACTGACTACAATCTGCAAGCCCGTCTTCGCTAGAGAACATCACTGTCCAGTCTGCTTCATCACCTCTAACTGACTTGACTATTCAGCTAGATATATTAAACTATTCAGGGAGGAGTATGAATCAGCTATCTACAGGTAGGGAGGTTAGCGCTGCTTCCCCTTCATTAAACTTAATATCCTGGCATATTGCTGGCCTTCGAACAAAAATTATCTCCTCTGAGTGGTCATGCTTTTAGAGAACCACAATATTGTTATCTTTCAGGAGACTTGGTCAGTGAATACGATTTTTCGCCCTGGGTACTTGTAATTCGGCAAACCAGCAATTGCCAGCCAAAAAGGAATACCTTGTGGGGGTCTGCTGATCTGGGCAAGAGAGCAGGCAGGTTATCAGGTAGAAGAGATAATGATAGATAATCCTGATATCCTAGCTATTAAAATCTGCTCTGAACATGAGTTAGACCTCATAGTGATTAATGTTTATGCACGAGGGCTAGTGGGTGGGAAAGCCTCCCCGACGATCTCATATCTCGAAGCCTTTCTTAAACCACTGAAAGGGGCAAATCATCTGGTAATTGCAGGCAATTTCAATTGCACGTTTGAACCCCTTAGCTTAGAAGATGGAAGCCTAACCAGGGACGAGGATGCGATCTGGGGCATACCACTCCCAGAGCTTCCCCAGTTAACAAATGGTCTGAGGTAGTGCTCCAGTTAAAAAGTTTATCCCTGGAAATGGGCCTTAGGCCGTAAATAGTAGGTCAACATCTGACAGCAAGGGTACCCATACCTTCAATAATGTGATAAGAAGTAAAAGAATCAACTACTTCTTTTTTAATCTAGAATCATGAGCAAGGCTAGAGGATATGAAGGTCCAGAGTAGAGTTGAGAGTGACCAATACCCCTTAATTTTAACCTTAAAAGTAAATGGCCTATCCATGGTAAGGGTAGGTAGTGTGATAGTCACGGCTGATCTAATTATGACCCAAGATTGCCGTAGACTAAAATGGGCACTGGTCTCAGAAGATGAGGGTATTCTGGATTTGATAAAGTCATCCCTGGAAGACACCTTACTAGCTCTCTCACACCTTGATATGCAAGAGGCTTCTCTTCCTGCCTTTACAAAGACTCATGAGGAGCTATTCGAAAAGCTGAAAACCTTCTTTGACAAAAAAAACAATAGGAATACCAAGCAGGCCATACAGAAATCCGCCAAATGGTATGATGGGGCATGCAGGGCCGCTTTCAGACATCTCTCCCTAACTATTAGGCTGGGATTGCCGTATAAAGTTAGGGAAGCAAGGCCTGCATATAAGGAAACCCAACGAATCAAAGAAGACCTTCAATGAGATAAGATGGCAGGATTTATTAACTGCAAGCAATGGGAAAAACTGGGTCCGTTCTGGCAGACAGTCAAATGGGGAAGTGGTGATGTAGGTCCCACACCAGTAAATAATGTCCCACCAGAAGCCTGGGTCTCGCATTATCAGATCCAGTTTGCCTCTAAGATTAGTTCAATTCAATTCAAATAATCTTTATTTCGATCATGAGAGATCATAAAAGATGTACAAATAATTATCATCATTAAAACATTATAAAAATATACTATGAATTTTAAGAAGTTCCTTAGACTCATGATTACAATCTGATTACTAGGAAGTGCATTTTGGTTATAAAAAGCAAGGAGATGTCCGTGCAGCTTTGGTATCCCTGATAATTATTGCACGTAAACGCCACATTGCAGTCAGGAATTTTGCCATTACGAACACCGTTGGTGCCGATAAGTCTGTCTTTAGGACTCTGTAGGCGGGAGCATAGGTTCGAAAGCCCAGGTTCCTCAAATGGGGGATCAACCAATATCTCCTAATTCTGCTGTATGCTCTGCAGAACAGGACCACATGGAGATCACTTTCCACTTTATACTTGCATGCAGGGCACACCCCTGTGTCCAAGTTGCCTTCCCAGGATTTAGTAAGGGACCTCAGGGGGAGTGAACCATATCTCCATTGCATAAAGATCTTCCGTACAGACACAGGCGTCATAGCATCTAATACATATTCGGGACTATAGGAGTCTTTTGTCTTGATGAATGTGTCCGTTAGGGATCCATCCCGTACAGAATTGATAGATTTCTGAAGCATAGCGCTATAAAACAGATTTGAGAGTTCCTTTCTGGAAAGCCTTACAGCCGCTACTTCTGGGTTTGACCATAACTCTGGAACTCCGAGGAGCGTACACATGTCCCTATTGTACTTTATCCACTGGATTTTGGGGGCACAGGTTGATCTCAAGAGTTCCTGCAGTTCATTTCTATAGTGTACCAGATCTTGACTGCTCCACAAACGCCTCCAATAGGTCAGGGGTTTAAGGCCCAGATCCTCAGTGATTGGTCGTAGTGCCAGGTCCATTCTTAGGGGGAGTAGAGGAGTGCTCGGGGGAAGTGCAGCCAGTTGTCTTATGAAGTAATTTTCTGCAACCTGTACAGTATGTAGCCGTATGTGTCCCCATAGCTCACCCCCATAAATAATGCCCCCCCGGGCTTGGGCTTTATAAATATGGATGGCGGGTGCCAATGGACGGAGTGGTGATTTTTTGGTGATTCTTGTAATGGCACCTGCCCTCTGGACTAGTTTTGTGGTTGCATTTGTTTTATGTGGCAACCAAGTCAGGTTCTGGTTGAGGGTTATGCCGAGATATTCTATTACGTGTACTCTTTCTAGGGTTGTAGATCCTTAGCGGGGATTTGGGCAGCTTTTGGGTCTAGGATTGAGGATCATAAATTTGGTCTTAGAGGGGTTTATTTCTAGGCCCCTTTCTTTGCAGAACCCCAGAAACCCATTCAGAACCCTCTGCAGCCCCATTGGTGTTTTAGACAGCAGCAGGGTGTCATCTGCGAACATAATCGCTGGTACCCTGCTGCTGTTCAGTTGTGGCGCATCGATGTTAGGGATCCTATTCAAGTGCTCTATCACCCCGTTCACAAATAAGCAAAACAGGGTCGGCGCCAGTACGCAGCCCTGCCTTACCCCTCTGCGCACGGGGAATCTGTCTGTCAATCTGCCGCCCTTTCCATATCTCACACGGGCATAGTTGTTGGTATGCAGCCTGATTAAGACATGGAGAATATCTCCTGGGATACCCAAATCAGCCAGCACCGCCCACAATTTAGCCCTGGGAACTAAATCGAAGGCGGCGCGGAGGTCCACGAAGACCGCATACAATGTCCCACCTTCTAAAAGCACCGTCTTCCAGTATATGATGTTTAGTCTTAGTATTTGGTCGATTGTTGAGACTCCTTTTCTGAAACCCGCCTGGAGAGTGAGGTGCCGGGTTTTTAGGAACCCGGTGGTGCCAGGGGTAACACCCGGGGACCTCTGAGTTCTCCCTGTTCCGGACCACAGAAACACAGAGTCTTCTAGGTGAAGTCAGAGACCAAGTTTTATTGGCTGCAACCACGTAACATGTGTCCTAGAAGTACGGCAGCACGGGCCGTAAGTTCTCAGGAGACTGTTCGTTTTTACAGAACCAGCCTTCTCCTTTTATATACGATATTACACTTCAGGCAAGAATTCTTGAGTTTATGATATGGTCATAGACATATTTACACAATAAAGCAAAGAGCGAAGTCATGACGGCCAAACCATATTTTAGATGTCCAGTTTGTGATAGATGACCCAACCAAGCCCGGAATTACAATCAGATATCGATGAAACCCCAATAGAACAGGGCACCTCCTTGTCATAAAACTGGCTATAAACAAGGAACATGGACAGGTGTATGTGTGCAGGAAACATGGTCTGTAGGTGGTGAATGGTTTATGGCATGTTGTGCTTTGATGATATCTTACTCGGCCACTGGGCGAGGAGCTGCCCAAACAGGTTTGGCTGGAGGCGGTAGAGTCAGTTCGGCCAGGTCATGGGGAAGTCAGCTAAGGTGGACGTGTCCTTTCAGATCAAGCTCGACCTTAATCAATTGACTTATATGAGGGCAAGTCATAAGATGGATGACGTTCACAAAATGGAGTCCGAGGGTTTGGAACGGAAACCATGATTTAAGGGTGTTGGCATCGCCCAATCATGACGCAAATGCACAGGGATAATGTCCTAATCATTACCGGTCTGCCGATACCAAATTCGCCATGGTACGATGATATTTTGTGACATGAGTGTTGGACCTCGGTACCATATTACAGCAAGGTCCGGAATTTCAGAACCACAGACCCTCCTTTTGCCCTCATATTAGGCAATAACTCATGCTAATCTGAGTCTAAATCTGTATTGATGAATTCATGGAGATGTTGCTGTAGCATCATTCTGTATCTCAATTCGTCCCTCGACACAGGCTTCCTTGCACATGAAGTAGCACAGAGGCCACATATTGCAGGAGCGCACTGCACAAACAGGCAGAACATAAACAGAATGGCTAAGATCATCCCAATGAAGATCAGAGTTTTCCATCCCCAGGCAGATATCAGTTCCCAGAACCACCCGAGCAAGGACCAATCCCCTTTTTCCAAGTGAAGGGAATCAGAGATTTTGTGTAGTTTGGAGATGGCTTGGTACACCGTCGGAGCATTATCAGGGATGAAAATGCAGCAACTGGATTGGATCATTCTACATACACCACCACGGTCTGCGAGTATGACATCTAGGGCAACCCGGTTTTGAAGGGTCAGAAGTCAGTCCGATTGAAGCTCGGCAGTCAGGTTACTAAGGGCACCGGCCATCTCAGTCACAGCGGATTCAACTACCCTTGTTAACTGGCGAATGTTCCTGCTGTTCACCATAGGCCCCCAAAACGGCAGAAAACCCTTTGCGAAGTCCCCAAACTCTTGACTCGCAGTGTCGTCTTGACTCACGACACCCCTGACTGTCCTTGTCCGATGGTAATCTGCCCCGGCCGTATAGGTGGGTGGCAGCAGAAACAAGATAAAACATGTGCCTGAGAAGTCAGGGGGCAACCAAGTGTATGCTTTGTCATGGCAAATGAAGTACGTACCCTTAGCCGCCAAGAATGGAGGGGAAGTTCGGGATGCAAACACGTACGTTTCTGTGCATACGCTCTTCCCCAACTGTGCTTTCGGATCCCTACCAATACCTTGCAGAGATAGGTGACCTCGGTGGGGTACTACCCAAACTGGGGAGGATTTCTTCGATTTCTGGCTCTCACTTAAGGAAATCCCATATTTGGTGATGTTCCACCTACTGTACGGGGCAAACTCATCTTTGGGAATCGTTCGATATGTGTCGATATCCTTGCTCATATTCCTTACTCCTGCCACTAGTGCCTTGTTGCTGGAACTGCTCCCTATGGGACGCGGTGGATATGGTTCTATGGCGAACAGGAACATTGTCTGGAAAGCCCACAGAGAACCATAATAACTGAATGGCAGGACGAAGTATGGGATGCGCTTATCGGTCGTGTGTGGCATAAGTCCACATATCCAACAGTTCGATGTGTTCATTATAGACTGGTGCTGGTGTAGGAGCTGAATGAATGAGTTATTTACAAATTCTAGTCTTCTGGCGGACTTGTGTTCAGGCAGAGGGTGAAAGGAGTGTGTGGGAACAGTAGGAGGAGGTGTGGGCTGAGTTATTTACAAGGGTAACTTAGAACGTGGATAGAGTAAAGCTAATCAAGAACATCGTTATGCTGCACAACAGTAGAATACATATTATCAAGAATCTCTTTTTGGCCATCACGGTGCATATTTGCCTTTTAAAGTTCATGGGTCTAGCAGGTCTCTCTACCCTCGGGAGCTCCATCCTCTAGTTGCTGCCCGCGGTGGGAGTTTGATTCTGCCAAGAAGTGCGCTCTGTCCAGTCCGGGGTAATTCCCTCAGACCGACCAGAACCGTTGACCTAGGCGTCCCCAGCTGCACTCCTCAGACTTCAACCGCGGCCCTAGCAGCAGAACCGGATGGCGGTTCGAAAATCAAAAATGAGCAAGTTCCCTGGGCGAGAGAGCTGTAAAATCAAAAATAGTTCTTAGGGGAAAGAAAGTCACATAAGTTCACTTTTATTAGTCCTTTTTTCTCGACCTCAGATTATATTGTTGCTTCCCAGGTACGGTGTGGTCTTTAAACAATGTTTCAGGTTCTGTAGTGTCCAACTGTATTGACGGTGGCACAAATCCTTGCAAAATACGATCACTCTCCTTTTCTGTACCAGTTCCTTTCAGTCGTGCATCGCTGAAGAGTGCAAAGCGAGGTACAGCTTCGGTTTCAGAGTCAGCGATTCCGTCCTGGACCCATCGGTCATATGGAAGAGGCAGAGGGACCCGTCTACAGTGGGTCCCGTGGATCCAGTTCTTCTTTCCTTCCACCCGAACGGCTGATCTTGTGGAAAGAAGGACGAGGTACGGTCCGGTCCACCTAGGCTGCTCGTTGCTTGTGCGTTGAAAGTTCCGCACCAAAACCCAGGTGCGGGGTTCAATGGAGTGACCTGGATCGTCAGAGGCTGGCGGAGAGGAACTGTGAACCTGTTGGTATAAAACACGTAATTTAGTTGTCAGTTCGTGTAAATAGTCAGTCAGTCAGTCAAAGCATTTTATTTCGATTATTAAAAATCATAAAAAGACAATCATGAACATATATACATAAATACAAATATACAAATATATACACATAGTTAAATACAGTGTAAGTAGGATGTACATAGATCACAATACGTTCAGATGTCCGTTTACATAAAAACACACTTTCATTAAAAATCAAACTAAAAATATTATTTACACTACAGATAATTCCTAAGGACATAATATACATTTCATCACTTAAAACAACTGGGAAGCCTGCTCTCGTCATATTTATATCCAAAGTGCTAAGTGCCAGGAAGACAAGGGAAGACTAAAGATTTCTTTTTCCGAACAGCAGCCACCAGAAAGCTCGCAACACAAAACATGACCCGAGGACAGCTTAACATTTGTAAGTATAAGAGAGCTGGTCTGACTTGTATAAAGCCAGCCTCTTTCAACAATGGTAACAAGTATTTGTCTCTCATTTCTTTATAAAAGTCACAAAACATGACAAAATGTAGCGTATCCTGATTTGAAAAGTTGTCACATTTACAAGGGTTACAGGCTTCCGGCTTGCCCCAGGATGGAAAATCACCCAGAGTTAAATATATCCTATCAAAACGAAACCTCGTTAGGAGCTGTCTATGAAAGGGGCGATTCACAATAATCAGATACGGTTCAGTTGATGGCGATGTTGATAGGAAAAAATTTGCCCTTACAGAAACTTTCTTAAGCTCCTGCTCCTCTCTTTCCATACTGAGCATGTTCAGGAAGTGTACCTTTATCCACCCAACGTCCTCTTTAGTAATACAGTTGGGGGTGGTATAGATCTCAGGGCGTCCTAGTTGCGTAAACATTGTTTTAAGATACGACAACCAAGGGATAGAAATAGCCCTGTCTAGTGCAATACAGTCCGTCAGGATTTGGTGGTTTAATGATATTTCCTGATTAAGCCAGGTCTTAGCCCAGCAAATGAGAGGTGCCAATCTGAGCTGGTCCGTCACATATAAGCATGGGCGAATTTTGCGAATTCGCGATCCGCGAATTTGCGGATTTGCGAATTCGCGATCCGCAAAATTCACAAATTTGTGCGAAATTGCGGATTTTTGGTTTTTTTGCGTGTTCGCAGGGTTTTTTGCATGTTCGCTGTGTTTTTTGCGTGTTCGCGGGGCTTTTTGCGTCTTCGCGAGCCGCTTGCATAGCGAAGTTACCTATGCAGTCGTTTATGGGAGAGGGAGAGAGAGATAGATAGATAGATAGATAGAAAGAAAGAGAGAGAAAGAGAGGGAAAGAGAGAGGGAGAGAGAGAACAAGAGAAAGAAAGCGAGGCCGGATCTCTGAAGGGCCAGATTCCTGAGTTGCCCCTACAAAACATACAGCTTTTTATTTTTAGCAAAATGCATATGAAAATTGTGCTGTAAAGGTCTCTTTTAGTTTAACCCCTCCTGACAACTCAAAATGGGTGTATTTGCCATCCTCTCCCTTCTTCCTGTTTTTTATATCTGTAAGTGCTTCCTGATGAGATTTAATTCCTTGGACAGGTGCCTCGTTGCCTACTTGTAACTATTCTGACCCTGCTTCAAGGGTCAGAGCAGGGTCAGAGAATAGTTGCAAGTAGATAACAAGGCGCCAGGAAGCAATTAGCAGCAGGTGTCCAAGTTTAAGTTAATTTGTTTGTAACCCTTTTGTAAAAGGTTACAAAGAAATTAGGTTCAACTTTTGCCCCTGCTGCTGTAACCCTTGCTTGGCTGAAAATTCGTCCCCGCTGATTCGCGGATTTTACCACGATTTCGCGAGATTCGCGGATCGCGAAATCGCGGAAAATACGCAAATTCGCCCGCAAAACTGGATTTTACGCCCACCCTTAGTCACATATCCTACTCCCAGCTCAGTATGCACTGAGTAAGTAGGAGAGGAATGTGGAAGACCCAGCAATGATCTTAAGAACTTATTTTCACATGATTGGATTTTAGTGTGGGCGGTGTATCCCCAAATACAAGAGCCATATGAATCTATAGCAAGACATTTGGATTTGTAGATGTTAAGAAGAGCCTTAATTGGTTTCGCTCCTAATTTTTTTGCAAATGCCAACACAGCAGAGGATGACCTAGTGAGCGCATTACTTTTTTGGAGCTGTTGAGGTCTCCATGACCCCCTTTGGTCAAATAAAACCCCTAGCTATGTAAACAGTGGGACCCTGAAAATAGCCTTATTATTACAGAGAAAAATTTTCTTTGTTCGCGGTCCACAATGTTTACCTACCACCATGACATGTGATTTTTTGATGTTGACTTTTAAATCCAGGGACTCCATGAACTCACCAAAGGAGTCCAATAGTCTTTGCAGACCATTTCCCGTCCTTGCAAGAAGGACCGCGTCGTCCGCATAGAGGAGGACCGGTATCAAAGAGTCCCCTATATGCGGCACATCCTTGGTCACTTGCATAAGGCACCCCCCAAAGCATTAATATACAGGGTAAATAGTAGGGGGGCCAGAATGCAGCCCTGTCTCACGCCCCTCCTAGAGCTAAAATGGCTTGTGACCCTTCCTTCTTGATTTACTCTAACTGTTGCGGATAGATCAGAGTGGAGAACCGCTAGGAAGTTTACTAATGCAGGATCAACACCAATTTCTATTAAGATGGTCCACAGTTTTGACCGATTGACTAAGTCAAATGCAGAGGAGAGGTCCATAAATCCCAGAAATAAGGACCCCTCCTTGGCTACCGTGTACTTGCCAATCAAGAGCTGGCGATTTAAGCACTGATCCAGAGTACTTCAGTTACTGATAGACTCCCTTGACCACCTCAACCTCCTACCCTGATCCTTAGCTCTCAAGGGTCCCAGTTCCAGATTCAGTGAGTCTCGTGGGCCTCTTCCTTCCTCCAAATCTAGCTGCACCTCCAAAGTAACCGGATTGTGGTCACTAAAGGCAGATAAAATGGCTTTATATGACAACGAGCACGACAGGACCCAATGTGAGACGAATATATAGTCAATCACCGATCCATGTTCAGATCCCTTGAAGGTTATGGTCCTGTCACCTTCTTCATTTACCTCCGGCTCGCTTAAATTCATGGAGGCTAAAAATTCTTCTAAGGCGTTACCATGTATATTATGCTCAAAATGTGTAAATAGTCAAGCAGTACAGGGTGCTCTATTTCACTGAGCCTCCTGGGCCTCGGTACCCCCCATATATTTGCTGGGCGTCCGAATACGATTTCGTGTGGGCTAAGTCCCAGTCTAGAATGGACAATCATTCTGGTAGATAGGAGTGCTAAAGGCAAGGCGTCAGGCCACTTAAGACCTGTGCTGGCTTGGATCTTGGCTAGTTTGAGCTTTAGAGTGCGTTATAGCACTCTACTAGACCCGCTGATTGGGGGTGGTTTGCAGCGTGAAATTTCTGGTGGATGCCTAGACATTCGCACACTCTCTTCATCACCCGTCCCACGAATTTACTTCCATTATCACTCCAGACCATTCTAGGCATCCCAAACCTAGGGAAGAATTCCTTGACAAGGGCTTTGGCAGTTGACAAGGCAGTGTTGTCCTTGAGGGGGTACGCTTCCACCCACCTGGAGAAAGCGCAAACAACAACAAGCACGTATTTCAGATTTTTGCACCTCTCCATGTGGATGAAGTCGAGCTGCAATACCTCGAACCGGTACGTTGGAGGCGCAAAATGACCAGCAGGGGTTGGGGTTCCCCTACCGGGATTGTACTTCAAACACACCATACAGTTCCTGACTAAATTCTCTGCGCATTTCGGGATACCACTATTCTGCCATACTGGGGCCAACAGTTTACAGATTCCTTTTGCACTGATGTGTGCCATTCCATGGGCCATTGTCACCACTGCGAGTACATATGCGTCGGGTAACAGCCATCGTTGGTGCTCTGACAATTCGACCCAACAACCATTCGCATCCAATCTTCCCTTGCTTTCTCTCCATTCATTCACCTCTCTTTCAGTGGCATCCGCTTGTATGGATTTCACACTTTCAATAGTGTCCTCACACATACCCACATCGGGGATCCATCTAGCAGGACCTACAACATACATCCGACTCATTGTGTTCCTTGCAGTCTCTTTCGCAACCTCGTCGGCAAATGCATTCCCACGACCAACATCATCTTGAATCTTTCTATGTGCACTGCACTTTACAATTTCAACTTGTAGCGGCAAGGTCAGTGACTCGAGGAGCTCGTTAACTAGCTGGCCATGTTGGATTCTCGCACCATGTGACGTCAGGAACCCACGTTCTCGCCACAATCGTCCAAAACTATGGGCTACGCCAAAGGCGTATTGGCTATCCGTATACACATTCACTCGCTTTCCTTTTGCCAACACACATGCTCTTGTAAGTGCTATTAACTCGGCTGCTTGCGCGGAATTCTGGGGGATGCGTGCGGTCTCTAAAATAGTGTGCAATGTTGTTACAGCATATGCTGCAGTCGTATCACCATTTGGCAACTTGACGCATAAACCATCAACCCATAAATTATCATTACATTCAGGAAGGGGTGTGTCCTGCAAGTCTACTCTCCCTTTTGTCTCTTCTTCCGTCCTGAAGCAGCAATCGTGTTTTTCAACCTCATCTGTCTCTGCCGGAATAGGTAATAAAGTGGCGGGGTTAAGTGTATCACACCTCTTTATGTGTATGTGGCTGGCTAACAGTGTCAGCTCATAGCTGGACAGTCGAGCACTAGTTAAATACTGTGTCTTCGCTCTGTTTAGTAAAATGTCTACTGCATGTGGGACCATAACGATCAGAGTATTATTCATGACTAACCCAGCAGACTGTCGAACACAGACAGCTGCTGCAGCAGTGGCCCTCAAGCAACTTGGTAATGCCTTAGCTACAGGATCTAGAGTCGCGGAGAAATACGCGCATGGGCGCTGTTTATCTCCAAAGTATTGTGTCAAGACTGATAATGCACAACCTTCCTTCTCATGGACATATAATGTAAAAGGCTTACTGTAGTCGGGGTTGCCCAACACAGGAGCCGAGCACAATGCTTCGCGCAACTCATGGAAACTTGTCTGACAATCTTCAGACCAAGGCATAGGATTCGGTGTGTCTTTGCAGAGTAGTGCCAGCAAAGGTTTGGCCAATAGGGAGAAATTCGGTATCCATTGTCTACAGTACGATGTAATGCCCAAGAAAGCCCGAACTTCTCTCTGTGTCCTTGGGGCACTCAATCTTGCGATTACCTGTATTCTTTCTGGGGTCAGTCTCCTTCCCTCCTTCGATAAGATGTGACCTAGGTAGGTCACTTCTTGTCAGCAAAATTGTAATTTTGGAAGGGAGACTTGGTGCTTCATGTCACATAAATGACGCAACAACGACAGTGTGGCTTGCTTGCAAATTTCTTCAGTGTCTGCAGCGATCAGTAGATCGTCTACATACTGAATCAGAGTCGCCCCATCAGACAGAACAATCTATCGAGTTGTGTTTTCAGAGCCTGACTGAATATGGATGGACTCTCACAGTAGCCCTGAGGAGCGCGTTTGAAGCGGAAGCTTCGTCCTCCTAAATTGAAGCCAAAAATGTCTCTGCTCTCCTCGGCGATCGGGATGCTGAAGAAGGCATTCTTCAGGTCAATCACCGAAAACCAAGTGGCTGAAGCTGGAACCATTGTCAATAAGGCGGTAATGTTGGGGACGACTGGAAACTGCGGTACAACGATCTTATTTACTTCTCTAAGATCAATCACGAATCTGTACACAGGGGGCTGTGAAGGATCAGTACGCTTCAAGACAGGCAAAATAGGACTGTTACAAATGTTGCCTGTTGTTTCCTCAATGACGTCTTTCTCAATCAGATCGTAAATAATCGTCAACAATGCTTTCTCACATTCGCTAGAGATCTTGTATTGTGGAATACGTGGCAACCTAACATTGGCTTTCAATGTTATGACATACGGTGCTATCTCTAAACAACCCACATCATTAGAACCAGTAGCCCAAAGTATATCCGGGAGGGATGACAATTCAGTCGGAATATCTTCCTTTGACAAATACATTGGGGTAATCACTTTCTTACCAAGGGTAAGTTGTACTCCCGAAGGAGAACAGTACAAAGTCGCATATAATCTCTTTAACAAATCCAAACCTAACAAATTTTCGCCACAACCTGTTGTAAGGATGAGGGGTGCTTCTAATTCGCATGGGCCAACAGAAAGGGGCATAGGACTAGAGATCGGGTTTCTAACCGGGGCGCCAGAAAAACCTACTGAAACATTCATTTAGCCGGACAAAGGTGCGCCAGGAAGTTTTGAGTGCATAATCGAACTTTTCGTAGCACCAGTATCCAGCAGAAATGGCTCTGACACTCCTGATGTAATCACCTCGACATAAGGTCCATTCTGATCTACTGGAACTGAAACAACTCCCTCTCTTTGTCCATGGCTGTCCTAGCAATTATTGCTCTCATTCTCGTTCTCTGGGTAGTAGTCATCAGCATAGCACTGAGCTGACCTAGAAGACGCATTATTCTGTTGATCAAAGCTATTCATAGAATTATGAGGCGGGAAAGAAGTGGTATTCTGGGGGAAATTTCCACGGCCCCTACCTCTAGTAGCCTGTTGAACACCTCTACTTCCTGCACCGGAAACACCGTTTAGACGTCGCGCTAGAGCTGGACAATTATTTTTTAAATGACCCTCTTCTTTGCAATAAGCACACTTGTTCGGGCCGTATGGTAAACGCTGATGGGAAAACTCGTTTCCTTCCGCGTTCCTCGAATACTGCTGTGATTGTTGATAATTGGGCTGACTAGGTGTGCAAGGCGGATAGGCTTGCTGGAGAAGAGCTTTGGTCTTTAAATCTTTAGTCTTTTTGTCTGCCTTATCTAGCTCGTCCTTGCGCCTATTTTCGTAGTACTGGGCTGTGGCTAAAATCTGTGCTGACGTGGAAACAGCCCAAGCACTCTCTGGATCTTTCAATTTATTACACAGTTCAGGAAGCAAATTATGTACGAATTTGTCTACGAACAATCTTTGGCCACCTTCGGTAGCCATATCCTGACCACTATGATCGACGAAAGTCTCTTCAAATCTCGTGAAAAAGTCAGACACCTTCTCATCTTTCTTCTGCTTGCACGCAGATAACTTATCCCAATTGACACGCAATTCAGGCATTAAGGTCTTCATGTACGTGATAATCCTACCAGGAAGTTCAGCTATTAAAGGCTCAGGTTTAGAACCACCAATTTGTCTAGCATCCGTAGCAGCAATATTAGCCCAAGAGTCACCTAGTTCTTGATCATGATCTGTATGGCGGATCTTACTCCATAAAGGCTGTGGAACGACGTTCCCAAACAGCATGTCTACATCTGCTAAATTCATTATACATGAGCTGGCAGTCTGTAATAACTCCTTATAATACCCTGCGGGATTTTTACGTGGATCGGGTAATGTCTGCTTGAGTGCTAGCACTTCAGATCTTTTCCAGGGGACATGTACCCATACACGCTGGAAATGCGGTGGAACAGGTGGGTGCGCATTCGCATCACCTTCCCTCCAAACTGGAGGAACCTCTCTCATGGGGTACTGTCGTGCCTTTTTCCTACCTGACAAATCATCCTCATACAGTGATCTAGACACATTTCCCTTACTCCTATAGGATAATAACAGGTCTATTGCTTTTTCAACATCGGCACCCACAATCATGCCTTCATAGAATTTAAAACGCATACGAAATAATTCCTGCATTTTGCGTTTGGGATCATTTGTTTCCAAATCTTCGCAAAGATATACACACATCTCTTCGAATACATATCTCTGAGTGGGTGCATCCCATTGTCGGAAAACTTCCATAACAGACTGAACATCGTATTTAACCGTGTCAGTAACCCATTTACGTGCTAACTCATTCAGCACTTCTCTTTCCTCATAATCAGGCAGTTGACTACGCAACTGTCTACGTCCTGTTTTGGGGGTCGTTTTAGGCGACCCAAAGAAAGGTGAGAACAGACCAGTGACAGTACTTGCCACTCTCTGTCGAACGGAAGGAGAAGCTTGCGGAGAGGCAGATGCGCCGGAAAAGACAGGCTGATGTAAAAAGGAAGTTGAAGCAACAGCAGAAGAAGTTGAGGCAGTGGCAGAAGTAGTATCAGGATAAATAGTTGGAGCAGTAGGCAAAGTCGTATAAGAAGTAGACGGAGTATGTAGCAAAGGCGGCGGCCCTTGAGAAGGCTGCGCCGGAGAAGTAGGAACCAGCTGAAGAGGAGCTGGCGCTTGTGCAAGAGCTGCATTTCGTGCGCCGGGGCGCGGTATAACAATACGCTTTGGGGGTCCAACAATACTCGATGTATATGGGGGTGGTGAATTCAACAAATGGGACATTAATGGATCTTTCTCGGATGTTCCCTTTGAATCTTGTCCTTCATGGGGCAACATCGGGTAACATTTATCTACTGTTAGTCTCTTGCTTCTGAGCATTTGTTCATTTTCCTGCTCTTCCTCATTATCCCTGTATGCGATGGCGGCTTGCACCATCGACATACCTCTTTTATTCTTCTTAGCTAATTTTATTTCTTTCTGTTTGGCTTCTTTGCGCCATAAGCGAAAAGAGTCAAACATCGCCGGCCGGGCTTTCTTCTTAAACAGTTTGACCTCGAGGTTGTCTAAACCTTCTGAGTCAAAACTACCATATTGGGGCCATTTTAAGACACCATCCTTACGGGTGTATTTTATCCATACCTCATTATATGTGATAGGGCCTACTCCGTGCTTGATATATAATTCATATGTTGGAGTTCCAATCGGAGGAACCGGACACGAATCCTCTAATCGGGAATCCTTACTACAACCAAGACAAAACAAGTTTCCAAGTCTGCTAAGACCAGGCATCTTTGCTCACTAGTCTAGCTTCAAACTTCAAGGGATTATCTAACTAAGATATTTTCGTGAATACACGAATCCCTCGGTTTTGGCGCTTGCAAGCTCCAATACAAAACCGTACCTCGAGGTACCAAAAACTAAGAACCAAACTAAGGACTGGGAGATGCTCCACTTATACTTAACTGAAGTATTGAAGATCGGTGACGTCACTTAGAAGACTCGTCTATCGTTTCGCTCTATCAAGGATCACTGGGTCCAAAACAGGGCGATAGTCAGGGCAGCAGTCCTTCGTAGCCGTCGGGACGCGGGGAACCTCGCAGCAAAGACCTTCGGAACCACGTCGACATACAGGGGTCGCTGAAGTGGCTGGCCGTCCTCTGGAATTTTCACACGAAGCTCCTCACGAACATCTGGCTTGGACCGTCACCGCTTGATACCGCTCGAGTTGGGTGCCAACTGAGGTGCCGGGTTTTTAGGAACCCGGTGGTGCCAGGGGTAACACCCGGGGACCTCTGAGTTCTCCCTGTTCCGGACCACAGAAACACAGAGTCTTCTAGGTGAAGTCAGAGACCAAGTTTTATTGGCTGCAACCAAGTAACATGTGTCCTAGAAGTACGGCAGCATGGGCCCTAAGTTCTCAGGAGACTGTTCGTTTTTTACAGAACCAGCCTTCTCCTTTTATATACGATATTACACTTCAGGCAAGAATTCTTGAGTTTATGATATGGTCATAGACATATTTACACAATAAAGCAAAGAGCGAAGTCATGACGGCCAACCCATATTTTAGATGTCCAGTTTGTGATAGATGACCCAGCCCAGCCCGGAATTACAATCAGATATCGATGAAACCCAATAGAACAGGGCACCTCCTTGTCATAAAACTGGCCATAAACAAGGAACATGGACAGGTGTATGTGTGCAGGAAACATGGTCTGTAGTTGGTGAATGGTTTATGGCATGTTGTGCTTTGATGATATCTTACTCGGCCACTGGGCGAGGAGCTGCCCAAACAGGTTTGGCTGGAGGCGGTAGAGTCAGTTCGACCAGGTCATGGGGAAGTCAGCTAAGGTGGACGTGTCCTTTCAGATCAAGCTCGACCTTAATCAATTGACTTATATGAGGGCAAGTCATAAGATGGATGCCGTTCACAAAATGGAGTCCGAGGTTTTGGAACGGAAACCATGATTTAAGGGTGTTGGCATCGCCCAATCATGACGCAAATGCACAGGGATAATGTCCTAATCATTACCGGTCTGCCGATACCAAATTCGTCATGGTACAATGATATTTTGTGACACGAGTGTTGGACCTCGGTACCATATTACAGCAAGGTCAAGAATTTCAGAACCACAAGAGGGCTTAAGATGTCAGTCTCCTCCATCCAACTTAACAGCCTATTGAGAACCAATCTACCAAACAGCGTTTGGGATACGTCAATGAGGCTGATTGGGCGATAGTTTGCTGGGAGCAGAGGCGACCCCTTTTTAAATATCGGGACCACCTCCGCTCCCAGTGAAGTATCTTGTATTTTCATTCCCCCCAGCACTGCATTGAATAAAACCATGAAGTAGGGCGCCCAGATTCCAGGTTCATGTTTGAATAGGTCGCCCGGCACCCCATCCAGGCCCAGGGCCTTTCCAGAGGTAAGTCCTGCTATCGCCTTCCTAATATCTTTTATGGTGAATGGATCGGAGATCTGCCTAACAGGGGCAATTGGCATTTCTGTTTCTGTCCCCTCATTCTCTAGGGAATATAACTGCTGGAAATGTTTTTGCCAGACATTTGCAGCAATGTTGGGTTCGATTGCAGTGGGAAGGTCCCCACAACCATGATTAATTATTCTCCAGAATCTACGGGAGTCTCTTGTTGCTAAAGACTCCGATAGATTCTCCCAGTGCTGTACATCACACTCTATCCTAGCATTAGCTATAAGTGTTTTGTAGGCCTTCCTTCTGGAGGAGATCTCTTCCCTCGGGCCTCCTGCTTTTATACTAGATAGGAGGTCGCGTTTTGCGTCTCGACAAATTCTATTAAACCAAGTGCATTTATTCAACCCCTGGGTTCTAGGTGCTCTGGTGCTAAAGAGGTCAGCTTCAAGCCTCCTGATTAAGTGTTTGTGTACCTGTGCTAGGTCCTCGCTAATTTCCTTTGTAGAACCTGAGTTCCATAAATCAAAGGCCTCTTCTAGTGTTGGAATGATTCCAGCATATAGGGTGGCTATCTTATCTTCGCTGGAGGCAAGATTTTCCCATTTAATCCTCTTCCTGTTGTTGTCCAGGAGGTATCCCTCACTATGCTTTTGCTCACTTGGTGCACTCTCCTCCAGACAGGGGATGGCTAAGTCTAGTTCTAAAGCATTATGATCACTATCCTGTCTAGGTATTACTCTAAAGTCCAGGACCCTTTTTCATGCTTGCAATTGTACCAGGAAGTAATCTAGTCTGGATTCCCTTTCCGCCCTGTTGAACGTACATTTGCTCGGAATATCAGACCTGGTGCGGCCGTTACAAGCTCTCAAACCATAGGTGAGATTGAGTGTGTTTATTTGAACGGCAAGCGGTGTCCATGCTCTAGGAGGGGGGGCCTCTGTTGGGGGAACCTGCCAACTTGAATCCTCCTCTAGGGAGGGTCCATCAAGTAATCCAGGTAACGGTTCGAAGTGCGAATTAAAGTTCCCCCCCCCTATTAGATATGGTATACACTCTGGGATGGTTTCTAGGAGCCGGGACAGTGCCTCGATGGTTTTGGAGGTGCCAGCTATTGGGACTGGCCTGGAGTAAATGTTTATTACAAGTAATTTGTTAAGTACCGGCCATTCAAGTAGAACAGCCAGTATGTCCTCCGAGTCCACAGTATATCGTGAGGCTGAGCAGCCTAAATCAGAAGCCACCCAGATCGCCAAACCTCCTAGGATTAGTAGTTCAATCCAATATCCACAAGTAATGTGTGATACTGTGCTAACTTTTGATATTGGGGAAATTGAGGGAGTTCTGGATGGTGTGGCAGCAGGCAGGGCCCCGGGACCGGACTGCATCCCGGCGGATATTTTTAAATCCGATAGGCAAAATTGGCTAAAATATATTCATACCATAGTTAATGGTTTGGCAAGAGGTGCTCCCCTGCCAGAATCGTGGCTCGGGGCTGAAATCATCCCTATATATAAAACAAGCATTTGCAATGCAATAGGGCTCGCATTAGTAAAGTTAGAGGTATTAGTATTGTAAATGACAAATTTTTTATTTGTTTTTGTTTTGAAAATAGCGAAATTAATTACTTTGTCATTTACAATGCCAATAGTGTTAACTTTTGCAAATGTGACACCTACAGCATTTGTAATGCAATATGTGTTGTATTTACATGACTTAGATGTATTAATATTAAAAATAACAATGGGTTGTATTTTTTTCAATATTTAATACTTAAATAAAAGTTATTGTAATTTATAATGGCAATAGCTTAAACTTTTGCAAATAACTTTTTGGAAGATTATGTTTAGTGTATTTTATTGTGATGAAAATACAAGAACAGAAGTGAAATATTAACATTTTTATGTGACATTTGTAATAAAGTTTGAAACATTGAGAGAACATGTTTGAATCAGTTGTTGTTGAATGGTTGCACAGATTGATGCTGTGGTGGCTCTGAATGATGTGGTGGCAGCGACGAGTGATGCTGTAGCGTTCAGTAATGCTCTGGTAGCGCATAGTGATGTTGTGATGCCCCTGAGTGATGTTGTGGTGATGCGATGGATAGTGAGGGCGATAGATAGATAGAGGGAGGACGAAAGATAGATAGAGGGAGGGCGAAAGATAGATAGAGGGAGGGCGAGAGATAGAGGCAGGGTGAGAGATAGAGGCTGGGCAAGAGGGCGAGGGATGGAGTGTGGGCGAGGGATGAGGGATGGAGTGTGGGCGAGGGATGGAGTGTGGGCGAGGGATGGAGTGTGGGCGAGGGATGGAGTGTAGGCGAGGGATGGAGTGTGGGCCGGGGGAGGGATGGAGTGTGGTGCGGGGGAGGGATGGAGTGTGGGGCGGGGAAGGGATGGAGTGTAGCCGGGGAGGGCTGGATGGAGTAGAGTGAATCGATGGATGGATGGAGTGCGGGGATGGGTGGATGGAGTGGGGGGATGGATGGATGGAGTGGGGGGATGGATGGATGGATGGAGTGGGATGGATGGAGTGGGATGGATGGAGTGGGATGGATGAATGGATGGATGGATGGATGGATGGATGGATGGATGAAGTGGGGGGATGGAGTGGGGGGATGGATGGATGGAGTGGGATGGATGGAGATGGATGGATGGAGTGGGATGGATGGATGGATGGAGTGGGGTGGATGGATGGATGGATGGAGTGGGGGGATGGATGGATGAGTGGGACAGATGGATGGATGGAGTGGGACGGATGGATGGAGTAGGGGGATGGATGGATGGAGTGGGATGGATGGATGGAGTGGGGGGATGAATGGATGGGGTGGGGGGATGGATGGATGGAGTGGGGGGATGGATGGATGGAGTGGGGGGATGGATGGAAGGAGGGGATAATGGAAGGAGGGGATGGATGGATGGAGGGGATGGATGGATGGATGGAGTGGGGGATGGATGGATGGAGTGGGGGGATGGATGGATGGATAAATGGAGTGGGATGGATGATTGGAGTGGGATGGATGGAGTGGGGGGATGGATGGATGGAGTGGGGGGATGGATGGATGGAGTGGGATGGATGGATGGAGTGGGGGGATGGATGGATGGGAATTTACGAGAGAAGCGGGAGGACAGCGCATAACAATGAGACTAACAGATCTGAGACATACTCATGTGTTTTTGCGTTATGATTAAGCATCAAATGAAAAGAGCCTATGGAGCGCTACAGTAGACTTCACGTTAGTTCGAGAGAGAGACTGGGAAGGAAGGAAAAAGCACCAATTAAAATCAGGTGCATGGGGTCTCTGTGAGAAAGCTAGGCAGCGTAGAGTAAAGGGGCACTTACTGGGAAGGCTGAATTAAAATGCCAGTATCTTGAAAAACAGCTGTATTGTTCAGGTTCGAAACTCAGAGCCGATTAATCTATTAAAGGCACGTGAAAAAGGATCAGGTGGGCTCAAGTGTTCGGAGCCACACTTTTAGCAGAGGCGGCAGATTTACTTAATATTTTAGGATGAACCCAGGTCACTGAATGAAGACCCAGGAATGGAGAGTGGAGCGTTTCCTGCTGCTACGGCTGCCTGCGCTGAGTGCGAGGAGGAGCCAGTGTGGGGGAAGTTAATTAAGGCAATTACAGCTGGAGGGGCAATCAGAATCTCAAGGGCCGTGACATATCATAGCACTGCTCTGCCCACACTGACGAGGGAGGGATCTAGGACAGAGGTAGCAGCACCATCACAATGGTAAGAGAGTAACCCTCATGGGTATACCCCCAACAGACAGGAATGCCCCAGCAGTTCGCAGAAGGTGAGGAAATGTCCAGAAAGATGGACACTGGTGGCCAAGAGTGGAGTGGAGTGGAGCATGAACAGAAATGCGTGTGGGTTCACCAAGGAAATCCACACAGGATATCACACAGATCCTGCGCCAGGTACACTCACATGGATGGTACGTCCCAGCCATCTGACTGCAATGCAGAGCCAAACTACCTGTCATGAGCAGTGAGTAACTGCGAGCAGTCAGAAAATAGGATGCGGATCGCTGCTGAAGATTGCCAGCCAGCCAGATGTTTATTATTTCTTCTATTATTTCTTCAATTGTATTTGAAGCCGTTTTATATGAAGTTGAATTAAAGCCAGTAGATGGCGCTGTTGCTACACAGTCGACAAGGTTACAGTTGAACAATGGAAGTGTGAAACAGCAGGGATTAATTAAATGTAATTAGCGCGCGCTGGGGTGAATGCCTGAGGCCCAGCTGCCTGATACAAGGAGGCTGGGAAGCAAATGGCAAGCTCGTGCATGAGCACATGCACTCTTGAAAAACCGGCCGATGGTTTGACGGCTATACTCTCGTCCTATTATCCCTTGCGGGATTAATAGGACGAGCCCTAAAAAGGGGACCGTGCAAGCCCAAGTAACTATATGCCCATAAGCCTTATAGATACTATGCAAAAGATTGTGGCCAGACTGGTGTTAAGTAGGGTAAAGACGAAGGAGGAGCCGTGGGCCAGCCCAAGATGGCTGCTTAGGACCTCGGCTCTGTGACACCCGTCCCTCGGCCCGACAATCCTGATTTTTATCCTGAGGCCGGAGCATGCTGTCCGGTAGAGGTGGAGAGGCAGTGCTCCTGACAGCGATTCTGGCCCCGCTGTG
This sequence comes from Lissotriton vulgaris, assembly GCF_964263255.1. Classification (NCBI taxonomy): domain Eukaryota; kingdom Metazoa; phylum Chordata; class Amphibia; order Caudata; family Salamandridae; genus Lissotriton; species Lissotriton vulgaris. Next base: position 1,255,163,910 of record NC_141689.1, on the reverse strand, counting down.
ACACCGGGGGCCAGAGATACGTTGCGTTAAGTGGGCGGCCTTGGCAGCTTCAGGAGCCGGGGGCTCGATTGTGGGCCGAGGCCGGGCTTCAGTTTATCAACACCGGGGCCGCAGGCCGGAAGTCACCGGCCCGGCCCCGGCATCGGTGAAGGGCTGAGCGGAGGCTGTGACAAGTTGACAGCGGACGGGTGGGGGTACGTTTGAGAGGCCCCCTCCCCCACGTGTGTGTAATTCCCCGGGTGGCGGTGGTGAAGACTGGGCCTGGAGACACCCTGAGAGGCTGCAGGATGAAAGAACACGGTAAGGATGTGGCGGGGCCCAGCGGGGGTGCTGGAGGTACATGGTGTGCGGAGGGCTAAGGCTCATTTGGTTGGGGGCCCCCTCTCCCCTCCCCCAACACCCCACTCCAACATTCGGGTGAGACATAAGGTGCGCCCGAGAGGCGAGACCCCGCGCCAGAGAGGACCAGTCTCGGTCTGTACATTACCATTTAACCCCGCAATAAGGTTTATGGCCCTGGGGCCGTGACAGCTGGTGGGCCCCTTGGTGACTATCCGTGGGCCCGGAGGTGCGCCAGATCATTGCAGCCACCTGAAAAACATTGCTACCAGGGAGGCACAGACAGTGGGCCGTAGTGGGCTCGGAGGTCGCCCGATTCGTGCTGCTCCCCGGGCGTTGGAGGTTGCGTGCCACCGCATTGCTGATAGGACCATCGCGTTCTTGGGCTGGGCCCACCTGGACAAGCTGAGACTGAGAAGGGGCGGTGTAGATTGCTGGTGGGGTCGGCCCAACCTGGAACCTTCATTACGCCCACAGGAGGGAAGAGTGCCCGCGCTCGAAGTGTAGCGCCTCCGATGGCGATCAAACCCGACAGCAACAGGCTCCCACCGAGGTCCTCTAAGGGGTCAAGACAGATCCAAACCAACAAATTGGACCATTATACAATGCCTAAGTGCTCCCCCATAGACTCAAGACAGGCTCAGTCGGCTGGGGGAGACTCTTTGGGCCATCCGGTTGAACCGATGCTGCTGGATGTAATGGCGGCCATAGACGGTGTCAAGTCGTCACTGGGGCAGAAAATGGAGTCGCTAGACAATAAATTAGACACAGTCACAATTGAGGTCAACCTCATCTGGGCAGACCTCACGAAAGTGAATGAAAAAGTTAAGTTGTTGGATATAAAGACTGGCAGACTAACAAATGATGTGGCGTTACTCCAACAGGAAGTGAGAGACCTTAAAACCTCTCGTAACCTGATTGAACTAAAGCTGGATGATTACAAGGGGACAGCCCGACGCAACAACATACGGATCCTTGGGGTGCCCAAGAAATCTGAAGGCCCAGCACCGGTACTATTTCTGGAAGACACCTCAAGTCCAAGGGTCTGGGCAACTTTTTCACCATCGAGCATGCTCACAGGGTGACGGGAGGACGACCAATGATTGCTAGGGTGTTGAACTTCAGGGACAGGGACATGATCCTACAGGCTGCCCGATCGGGGGCCCCCCTGCGATATGAAAATGCCACCCTCTCATTGTTCCCTGATTTCAAGCAAACAGTCCAGAAGCAACGCCGGAACTTCCTTGCTGTGAAGAAAAAACTTAGAGACAGAGGGATCAAATATGCTATGATGTTCCCGGTGCGATTGAGGGTGTAGATCGATAGGATAGCCTGGTTCTTTGATGGCATCGGACTGGGTCGACAGCCATCCCCATGGAGGCCCAGAGGGGCGAGATCGGGGTGGAGAAAATGTGTCGCTGGAGCAGGAATGAAGGAGGCCGCATGATTCACGTGACTATTGTGCACTGTCAGGTAGTGGGGATTGACCCACAGCTAATTCCCTTATCTGTGCTCGCAGACTATCTGACACTCATGGGCTGCGATGGCTTCGGGGAGACTGTCTTGGTTTGGGCTGGGGGGGACATGGGACACTGGCTACCTTCTCATTACTCCTTTTAGTTAACCAGTAGGTTTAGGTTGTGGGGTGACAGGCACACTGCCAGTTGGGAATGAGCGTAAGCTATGAGCAGGGGTGCAGGGAGGGGCTGAGGGTTCTGGGGTTTGTGATGATCCTTGTTTCTGGGGACACATCGTTTGTAGGAATGTTTGTAGTTTTTGTTAGGTTTGCAACATCAGGTGACAGCGAACTGTACGTGACGTTTCTGTATCAGTTCAATGACTAACAATAGACCGGGATCAGAGATAAGAGTGCTGAGCTGGAATGTGAACGGGTTAGGAGACAAAATAAAAAGGGGGAACATTAATCAGTTTGTTTGAAGACATTCTCCAGACGTGGTACTCTTACAAGAGACACATCTGGTGGGAAATAGATGCATGGCCCTCCATAAAGGTTGTTACAAACTGGTGGCGCACGCAGGATTTACTACGGGGTCAAGGGGGGTCGGTATACTGGTAAAAAACTAATTTCCCCTGAATATCCAGGCTACATGGTCTTACCAGAGGGGTAGATATATCGGTATATCTGGTCAGTGGGAAGGGCAAACGGCTAACTTTGTTTCCATTTATGTCCCGCCTGGCCTGCAATCGGATACATTTCAGGCCCTGGGTTCCATTTTCTTGACTCTGCCCTTGGGCCTACTGGTGTTGGGGGTAATTTCAACGTGTTGATGGACGGCGGGCTGGACCGTCACCCTGCTCGAGCGCTGAGACCGGCGCAGAGGTGGCTCCCTGAATATCTAGACACGATGGGGCTAGTAGACGGCTGGTGCGCACGCAACCCAGGTAGGGCGCAGTATACACATGTATCTTCAGTGCACAATAGCTTGTCTAGGATAGACTATGTGCTGATCCTGACCGCTCAGGCACACAGCCTTCGGTAGGTTCGACACCTAGGTAGGGGCATATCGGACCACTCCCCAGTCTGGCTCCAAATGGAATTTGACCAGGTACTTGCAGGCAGGATAGCACCTATCAGTCTGTGGCACTTGAGACACCCTACCACGAAGAAAAGCATAGTTAAGGGCACAGATAGGTACTGCCAGGAAAATCAGGGCACCGTGGATTCGCACAGACTTTGTGGGAGGCGTATAAAACCGTCATCCTGGGGAGGCTGTGTCTCTGATAGCCGGGTAAAAAAGGGAACGTCAGGCCGAGTTGAAAAAAGCAGAAGAGGACGTAATAAATTTAGAAAGGGAGGTATCTCAAGCAGTGACCCTGAGGGCCTTCACAGTAAGAAAACTACAGCAGAATGAGTTCGGAAGTATCACTAGGGACAGGGCTAGGCTGCAGAATGGTGAGATTCAGAGTAGAGTGTATGAGCATAGAGACAAGGCAGGAAAACTGATTGCATGGCTTGGAAAGGAGGAAATGGGTGTCGAGGCTTGTACCAGAGATACAGGGGGAATACTCCAACACAATTTCAGACCCGCAAGCAATTGCCAATGCGTTCGCAGAATATTATCATGGGGTGTACAGTTCGGCAGGAGCATATACGGAAGCGGACAACGGGGACATGATTAGGGCTATCCAATTGCCCACGCTATCGAGAGAAAACCTGGAGTACGTAGAGCCCACTCACGGACGACGAGGTGGCACAAGCCATCAGAGGTGTACACTCCGAGAAGGCTTCGGGACCAAATGGCATCTCTATAGAGCTTTATAAACTGGGATCTAATAGACTCATTCCATTTCGCCGCGCTATGTTTGAAGAAAGCCCGGACGTTGGGCAACTTCCATATGACCAGCTAGTGGCCAATATAGTGGTCATCTACAAGAAAGGCAAGGCCTGGGCAAGCCATATAGGCCCATCTTGTTGCTGAATGTGGAACCCAAAGTTCTGGCAAAACTGCTGGCAATGAGATTGACCAAAGTCATTACTACCTTGATTCATCGGACCAATTGGGCTTTATGCCAAGTCGTAATACAGCTCTTAATCTACGAAGGTTGCACAGAGTTTTGGGTAGAACCCCGACGGTCCAGGAACCCGCAGCGCTAGTGTCGTTGGACACCACAATGGCATTCAATAGAGTCGAATGGCCCTATCTTTTCGCAGTGTTGGACAAACTGGGTTTCGGTCCCGAATTTACAGGTTGGATACGCCTGCTATACTCTGCCCCGATAGCCCGGGTGGTAGTGAATAATCGCAGGTCCACTGACATCCATTTGAGCATGTGTACCAGACAGGATTGTCCTCTGTCTCCGTTACTTTTCGCCCTGGCCTTGGAGCCATTGATGGCGTGGGTCCGCCAGGACCGTCCATACGTGGAATGAGATTAACAATGGAGTGGGAAGACAAAATTTCACTCTATGCAGACGATATTCTTCTCTACCTTACCAACCCAAGGGCGTCCCTAATTTGTTTTTTGGATGTATTGGCAATTTTTGGGAGGTACTCCAGCTTTGCAATAAATTTGGCCAAATCGGTGCTATATGTCCTTAGTGGCGACCGGCCGGTAAATTCTTAGCGCCTGCCCGATTCAAATCGCTCTAGAAGGTTTTCGGTACCTTGGTATTTACATCGCACTAGACTTGAAACTCCGCTACACTAACAACCTGAGCCCTCCCCTGTCGAGATTTAGAGGCGACGTGACACGCTTGAAGGCTCTCCCACTTTCCTTGTTAGGTAGGGTGGTATTGTTTAAAATGATGGCTCTGCCCCGGTTTTGTATGCTCTCCAGAATGTGATAGATCCGGTTCCCGCTTTAAAGAAATTGAGGCTCTCCAGAGACAACTACTTTGGGATGGTAAACCCCGAATTACATTCTCTAAACTTACTCTCCCCTGGTATGACAATGGAATAGGATTGCCGGATCTAAAGAAATATCACTGGGCCTCCCAATTGGTCGCGGTGAATCACGGGATATACGGATCCCCAGATGATCCTGGGTATGCGATGGACCGGTGGCAGATACCGGGGGGAGATTACACCATAGCTCTGTAAGCCGGTCCCTGCAGATTTCCACTTATGGGACCTACCGCTCATGTCGTCCATGTGTGGCACGCTGCCAACAGGCACCTCAAGTGGGAGAGGAAGTTTACACTTGCCACCCCACTTTGGAGCTCGGAGAGGCTGGGCAGTTTATGGAAGACCAAGGGGTTTGATAGGTGGGCCCTGATAGGAGTCATGCACATAAAAGACATTTGGAGGGAGGGAATAATACACACATTTGACTCTCTTAAGCTGCAGCACCAATTGAACAACAGTGATAACTTCCGCTACTTCTAAGTCCGACATGCGCTGCTCACACACATCCCCAGTGGTACGACACTCCCTGACGCTTCTCCCCTAGAGGACAGAGTTTTGAATGGCCATCTTCCCGAGAAGAACATCTCCCTGATATATAAGAAACTTATAAACAATATGGAAGATCCGTTAGAGACTATCAGACGGCACTGGACCGAGGACGGTCCGGAGCTAGATGATGAGGACTGGCAGGAGGCGGTTTCCTCCCTATGGGTGGTGGCAATCCAGATGAGGTTGCAGCTGGTGCAACTTAAGATACTGCACAGGTCGTATGTCACGGGGCCCTGTCTGGTTCGGATGGGTTGCTCTGAGGTGGGGGAGAGTGTAAGAGGGCATGTTGGGAACTAAGGAGGTTCATGCATACACTGTGGCACTGTCAAAGTATACAAGAGTATTGGGGAGAGGTTCACTGCATGCTAAGAGAGGTCCTGGGAATAGATTTATAGCAAGAAGCCCGCAGATGTGTCCTGAAGGTTTGGGAACCCACGGACCTAAACAAGCACAAAACGCAATGGGCAACGTTGGCATTCATGGTAGCGAAGCGTAACGTAGCCCAACTGTGGGGGGCCAGCTGACCTCTCCCTGAATAGTGTATGTTCAGGGAGAGGTCGGTTTATTCTGCGTGGGGATGCCCCGGGAAGTGGGGTAAGGTTTGGGAGGCATGTAATCACTACAGGGGTGACATTTGTGCCCCACCCACCAGTCAGGAAGAAACGGACGAGCACGATTTCCCACGATCCATTATTTATTATAACTGTGTATGTATTGGGCTGTGCGGAATGTCATTGAGAACGATTAAAGACCTATAAGTATGTCACTTGATGTGTTTCTTTGTTGATTATATTTTTTAATAAAAAGAAATTTAAAAAAAAGTAGGGGGAATACGTGGATAGAGGACCATGAAATACTATCCACCTTCTAAGCTGGCTTATGTCCTCATTTCAGTGCTATTGACTAAGTCTTTAGATTCATGATGATTTATTGGAATATTGTGGTTTTAACAGGGGGAACTCTCTATGGTGCTTCATATATCTCAAGACAGCATTTGATCTGGTGCCCTGCTTTAACTTGTGGGACACTCTGAAGGAAGTAGGGATGCCCCCCAAGATTTTATCTTTTATTATTAAGCTTCATGTGTGTAATTATGCCCAGGTCAGGTGGGGTCATCAGGGTGAGATAACTGATCGGTTTCGTGTGACTAAGGGGGTACGGCAGGGCTGTGTTTTGGCCCCCACCCTCTTCTTGCTCTTTATAAATAATGTTATCTCATATTACTCTGAGTATCCAACTGACGCTCCTACTCTTGCTGGTACGAGGGCTCCACTTTTAATGTATGCAGACGATACCCTAATTTTATCCAAAACTCAATCCGGTCTGCAACGAGCCCTTGACAGATTCACTTTGTTTTGCAACGACCATGAACTAGTAGTCAATGTTGATAGGTCTAAGTTCATGGTGCTGCATAAACATAAAATAGTGAGAGGCAGAGTATTAATGAATAATGCGCTTTTGGAGCAAACGGATACCTTTACATACCTAGGTGTAACAATGGGCAAGAGGATGAACTGGAAGCCTCAGATAGATCTTCTAGTCATTAAGCATAACCAACTGGCAGGGGCCCTTTTAAAAGAGCACGGGCTGTCTTATATGAAACCTATAGGCCCAGCATTAGCCATTTATAATGGGAATATCAGGGCTTTGATTGTCTATGGTGGAGAACTCTGGGGCTTCAAACACCTAGGTCCTTTGGTTCTAGCCAAAAATAGATTTTTGAGATCTTTGACTGGCCTCCCCCAATCGACCCCCCTCAAAACCCTATTGTGAGAAGTTGGCCTGATATATGATGTTTCCAATTCTGGAACCACCTTGTATCAGTCCAAACAATCCCTTATGGTGTCTGGTTGTAAGTCAACCTTATTAGACAAGATATCCTAGTGGTAGCATGGACTAAGCAGCCTTAAAGGCTAAACTCAAGAGGTCGTGTTAAGCGAGCTGTTTTACCAATCACAATCCTGTAATATCAAATGAAAGGACACCGCACAAGTATATATTATAAAAATATATGTGTTTATTACTAAAATAATCCCCAGTACTCTTTATGAGCAAAGGGGCACAAGCGTTAAATCAAAAGCACAGTATAACATATGAAAGTTGCACAATTATGGATGAGGGCGGGTGGCCACTCAAACCATATATTAAGAAAGTGGTATAAGAGATACCAATCTGTCAGTTTCAAGATCGGAGCAAACAACACTTGGCAAGAGCAATCCACACGGGATTGGAAGATTGCTTCTCACTCGGACCAGAAGGGTCAGAGCGGGTGCTCCTTTTCAGAGGAGCTGGTGCAAGTCTGGGGCAACCAGAATCGCAAGTCAGTTTTAGGTTTTCGCCGGCACAGGGGCCACAAGCCAGCTGGCAAGTGACCGGGCCAAGGTGTTGAGCCAAAGAAAGCAGAAGGGCCCCACGCAGCACTCGTCGAGTGTAGAGGGGTGAGCTTCGGTACAGAAGTGGCTCTGGGTTGGGGCTTCTTAAACCCCGGTGTACAGCTTCGAGGGTCAATCGTGGGCTGCACAGTCAGCGTCTCGAGGTCTTTTCAAGATGGCGTGCCCCCCGCTTCCGGTCGCCTCCACGTGTCTCAGCTCTGCAGGGACTGTGGATCGGGCTGTAAGAGGGCAGGCAAGCTTGATCTCGTCGATCTCTGTCGCTCGAGTTCCGACGGGAACTGCAATAAAGCAGATGTCGAGGTGCTGGATGGTGCCTGTTTGCACAGGGTGGTCACTCCTTGACCACAAGGGAGATTCTTCAGTCTTCTACGTCGAGTAGGATGTCGAAGGGTCCAGAGTTTTGTTTCAAATGTTTCATCAGGATAATCTGAGTGCGTTGGCACTGCTCCCATTCTTATACCAATCTAGGGGGCTGGATTACCTACTAGGTCCACTCCTATGGGTGGGACCCAGGAAGGGGGTGGATACAAATCAAAGTTGACATATAACCGCAAGGATTATAATGCACTTAATAGTATATGGTATGGCATTATCCCGGAACAGCTTAGGGAATTGGTCCCGACAGCTGCAGACAGGCTCAGCTCATGCTACAGCACCATCTCACATAAAACCAAGCACTCTGCCTCCAGGATTGATAAGGCCTTCCATAGGAGTGGCTCACAGGTTTATATGTGTCCAGATATAGGTTTAGATATAGGTATACCATATCTAAGCAAGGGGTTATTACGCCCACTTGCCCCAGCTGAGTGATCAGCCAGTTGTGTCAATTTAAGAACCAGCCAGGGGTGGCAAAAGCTATGCTTCAGCCCCTGGAAGGCCTTGGTGGCACCTATGCCCTGAGCACCTATAGTGCATGGTACAGGGGCTGACAAGTAGTCCATTTCCAATTGGGTTATGTACCTATAGTACATGTATGTGAATTTAGAGAGAGAACAGCAGGCTGGGGGTCTGATTAGCAGGCCCACAGCCTCAGTAAGTCGAAAACCAGTGAAGCAAAAAGCAAAAATTGGGGTGACCATAGGATAGCAGACCCTACTCTCCTCCACCTATTTTTAGATCTGGTATGAGGAGGCAGCGGGTTTTAGACCCCTAGCGAACTGGAGGCAGCTATGGACCACCCCAGAGTTAGCACCCTATGCGAAAGCAGTTAAGTATATTAGAGAAGCTGATACCTCTTCAAAAATAAAATGGTTGCAAAAGATCAAGGGCCTACTACTTGATATGGGGCTTAGGCATTTGTGGGATGACCCGGAAGAGAACCAGTTCCCAACCAAAAATGATCTTAAATCTCTATACAGGGACATGGTCTGGTTAAAGTCCTTGTCATTGGTGGACAGTGCCTCCTTGACAGGCCTCTTTTTAGATTTTAAGGTTGAATACAGGTTGGAGACCTACTGGGATGCTATTCTGAGACCTGGTGACAGGAAACTGTATCACCAATTTAGAGTGGGCACCCACCCTTTAAAAGCTTTTACGGAAAAATGGGGTGATGGAGATACAAAATGCATTATGTGTCCATCCCATGAGTAGTCTATTTCACATGTATTGTTTGTATGCCCAGCTTATAAGGATGCCCGCAATAAATGGCTCAAGCCGATCTGTCTAAACATTGACACAAGATCATGCCAAACAGCACTGCATATTTTAAGGACAGATACAAGGGAACCTGTAGCCATAGCTATGGCTAAATTCTTCAGCTGGTCATGGGCCCTTAGAAGGAGTAGCCTGGCTGCCAATGTAGGGCTCTCTTTGGACTAATTAAGTGACCATTATCATGGTATCAAGTGTTCTTTTCTTCTAATGGTTACTGAGGGTATATTGCTCTAAGCGGCTCCCTTTTGAAACCTTTTGATACCTCTTGATGCAATTTGCCTAGATGCAAATGTAAATTTTATTATATTGCTTTTATTATAAGTAATTTTATACAAAATTGTATTTTTATAAGTATGGCACACTTGTTTTATATATGTGTATTGTATATGTGTCTTTTATGATTGTAAAATTATCGAATAAAGATAAAATTGAAATTGAATGCCATTGTATTCCACAGTTTGGGAGGAAGATATCAGAAAGATCTTTTACCCCTTCTAGCCTTTTGAATGCATGGAACTTCAAGAAGACGCATATTGGAGGATCTTAGAGCCATGTTTGGAATGTGGGCAGTCAGTAGGGCTCTGATCTTACGAGGGAGCTTGCCATTTATTGCCCTGTGTGTCAGGTATTATAGATTCGAGTTCACACCTCATCAAAATAGATCCTGGGTGACAGTTGGAAGCTCATGCAAATAGGATTCTAGTGGCTTTAGGCAGGTAAAAGGTGACTTTTTAAAAGTACTTTTTGTAACATATTTATTAAAAGTTGCACCAGTGAATTGGCTTGTAATTAACATTTTGAAAAGTCAAAAAAATAACTTTGTAGGTGTTCCTAAGCAGGGATAACATTATTTAAATTTAATATTATATCCCAATGCTTTCTTATGAAACAGCTAACCCTGCTACAGTGAAGAAGACTTTTGGAGCCTGGTCACTGTAAGAAAACCATGCACCCTGTCTCATTGAGCACTGCAGCCTACTTAGGGGTAACAGACTAATATTTAAAAGTATGGCTTAGGCTTGTAAAAAGTGGTTATTCTGTCGAAAATGCAGTTTTACAACTGCACCGGCAGGCTACACTGGTAGGCCTCCAGTATTGTTAGGCACTGTCACTCTAGTGGTGGTGCAATTTATGCTGCAGTCCACTAGTGGTACAAAAGGGGGTGGTGATGGACGGAGCATCTGAATCAATCAAACACTCACACCCAGTCAAAAGATCTGCGTTTAATCCATCACCGTTCTTTAGCCCACTCTGCCACTCCAGTTCAGACATGGCTATATGCAAATCAGTCTGACCCTGTGCCTCATGGGAACAGTCTAGCCCGAACTGCCAAGCCATGTCTTCCCTGGACAGGAAACAAGCTTCCGAGGACCGGTTTCTGGCATTCCAGCCGTCTTCAGCCCGGCTTGTTTGAATCCAGTGGCAAACTGAGCAAGGGACTCACGTCTGAGCATACCCTGCCAAACTTATGGTGGCCAAAAGCGGTACAAAAGGGGGTGGTGATGGACGGAGCATCTGAATCAATCAAACACTCACACCCAGTCAAAAGACCCGGGTTTAATCCATCACTGTTCTTTAGCCCACTCTGCCACCCCAGTTCAGACATAGCTATATGCAAATCAGTCTGACCCTGTGCCTCATGGGAACAGTCCAGCCCGAACTGCCAAGCCATGTCTTCCCTGGACCGGAAACAAGCTTCCGAGGACCGGTTTCTGGCATTCCAGCCGTCTTCAGCCCGGCTTGCTTTAATCCAGTGGCAAAGTCACCACCCCCTTTTGTACCGCTTTTGGCCGCCATAAGTGTGGCAGGGTATGCTCAGACGTGAGTCCCTTGCTCACTTTGCCACTGGATTAAAGCAAGTCGGGCTGAAGACGGCTGGAATGCCAGAAACCGGTCCTCGGAAGCTTGTTTCCGGTCCAGGGAAGACATGGCTTGGCAGTTCGGGCTGGACTGATCCCATGAGGCACAGGGTCAGACTGATTTGCATATAGCCATGTCTGAACTGGGGTGGCAGAGTGGGCTAAAGAACGGTGATGGATTAAACCCAGATCTTTTGACTGGGTGTGAGTGCTTTATTGATTCAGATGCTCCGTCCATCACCACCCCCTTTTGTACCGCTTTTGGCCGCCATAAGTGTGGCAGGGTATGCTCAGATGTGAGTCCCTTGCTCACTTTGCACTGGATTCAAGCTAGCCGGGCTGAAGACGGCTGGAATGCCAGAAACCGGTCCTCGGAAGCTTGCTTCCGGTCCAGGGAAGACATGGCTTGGCAGTTCGGGCTGGACTGTTCCCATGAGGCCCAGGGTCCGACTGATTTGCATATAGCCATGTCTGAACTGGGGTGGCAGAGTGGGCTAAAGAACGGTGATGGGTCATACCCAGCTCTTTTGACTGGGTGTGAGTGTTTGATTGATTCAGATACTCCGTCCATCACCACCCCCTTTTGTACCGCTTTTGGCCGCCATAAGAGTGGCAGGGTATGCTCAGACGTGAGTCCCTTGCTCACTTTGCCACTGGATTCAAGCAAGCCGGGCTGAAGACGGATGGAATGCCAGAAACCGGTCCTCGGAAGCTTGTTTCCGGTCTAGGGAAGACATGGCTTGGCAGTTCGGGCTGGACTGTTCCCATGAGGTACAGGGTCAGACTGATTTGCATATAGCCATGTCTGAACTGGGGTGGCAGAGTGGGCTAAAGAACAGTGATGGATTAAACCCAGATCTTTTGACTGGGTGTGAGTGTTTGATTCAGATGCTCCGTCCATCACCACCCCCTTTTGTACCACTTTTGCCCGCCATAAGTGTGGCAGGGTATGCTCAGACGTGAGTCCCTTGCTCACTTTGCCACTGGATTCAAGCAAGCCGGGCTGAAGACGGCTGGAATGCCAGAAACCGGTCCTCGGAAGCTTGTTTCCGGTCCAGGGAAGACATGGCTTGGCAGTTCGGGCTGGACTGTTCCAATGAGGCACAGGGTCAGACTGATTTGCATATAGCCATGTCTGAACTGGAGTGGTAGAGTGGGCTAAAGAACGGTGATGGATTAAACCCAGATCTTTTGACTGGGTGTGAGTGTTTGATTGATTCAGATGCTCCGTCCATCACCACCCCCTTTTGTCCACTAGTGACATCTAACTTACAGACCCTGGGTACAATTTGTACCATATACTAGGGACTTACTGGCAGGTTAAATCAGAAGCATTGCCAAATTTGACTTCTTTTAAGGGTCAGTGCGGGCATTAGACTGCAGTGTCCCAGTGGGCAGAGTCCCAAAACATCAATGGAACCTCACAAAAAGTAGGTGTGACCACACAAAAAGGAGGATTTCCTACAATAAATAACTTTGTTTGCTTGGACCCTTATTAGCACTGTGTGTTATTTTTTTTTAAACACCATCCATCCTGAGCTCATTTTCAGTGTTTCAGGAGTTAGTTTGTTTTTGATTCGGAAACCTGCAGGGCCAATAACGTTCAGGCACTGCCTATTTAATTTAAATGACAAGTTGCTTCAGATCGCAACGAAGAACACACTTGTTTTTGTCTAAAACTTTCAGTTGTACATTTGAGATCCGGTGTCTGCATGGTTAGGTGCCTGGTCAATTTCTAGAATGCCTCAGAATTAGTAAAGGAGGGAAAGATGGGTTCTTTTCTTTGAAGTTCAATTCAGTAATAAGCATAAGCTCTCATTTACAAGAGGCCTACACCCTCAGAGCATCACTTTTTATGGTGATCTGGTGGTGCAAACCTCTCAACCATATCTATGAAGCGACGATAGCCACCCTGCATTGCTTTGCATGACCTCATAGATATGGAGTAAGGCAAGGAGGCGTTCGATGGGCGATGCTGTGGGTGCTCCCACTCAACACCCTAGGATTTTGACACTGCCCAATATTTACAAAATCACGTAAATCTGAGGCAGCATCCAAAACGTACACATCCCCAGTGCAGGCATAATGAGGAGAAAAGAATGCATTTCTCCTAGTTTTTTCCTCTTTCCACATGTGCTGCATAGAACAAGGAAAACGCCTCTTGTGATTGTGCTGGAAGGTTTCCTTTCCTGCACAAAAACAACCATTCCAACAACATAGACACCCTTTGCACCATGGTGCAAGGGAGCGACCTTTGGTGCTGAGCTTCAAATTCTGCGGTGGTGCTGGCTGACAGGAATGTACCGTATCTTGTAAATATGGTACATTCCTGCCGTAATAAATTGGCATATGGCAGTGCACCAAAATGGCTTGCAGCGCTGCCCTGCGCCAATTCTTTGTAGATGAGGCCCCTAGTTTCTAAAAAAAAAAGTAAAGTGCACGTTTAAAAGAAAATGTTTGTCATTTGTGTAAACCGACTTTAAGCATTTTTGAGTTTTTGAGGACATACTGTTTGCCATTATAACTACATATTGTGGGGGTACATTTATCTGTGCTGTGTAAACATTTTGTTTAAAAATGATGTTAATAACCTTGATACCAATAGAGGTTCTGAGGATGAAGTGTTTAAATGTGTGTGATGTTTTAGATAATAATGTGTCCAAATCAATGGGAAATGTGGTTTCCTCCTCTTTCAAAAATTTTGCTAATGGTATAGATAACTCAGTGGGACCAGCCGTCTCCTTGCCTTTGTCTGCTCCTGCTGGGAGCAAAAGATTAATGAAAAATAAACATAAACTGTTATGTTATGATGATTTGTATATGCCACAAATTACCTGTGAGGGTATCCAAGTACTTGAACAGGTGTGTGAACCCCGCAGGTTTACGTGAAGAGCCAGGTTTTGAGCCTCTTCCAGAACTCAAGAGGAGAGGAGGAGGCTCTGATATGTTGAAGGAGGCCGTTCCATGTTTTGGGTGCTATGTTGTGGAATGAGTGGCCTTCAGCTCTGCTTTTTTTAATGTAGGGTGTGTGTGTGTGAGTGAGTGTCGGGCAAAGAGTAGATTTCTGTATCATGTGCAAGATGTGGAAGTAGGAAATGCTCACTGCTTTGACCTCTGCTGTCATGTTGAGCTTCTTGGCTAGGATGATCCCAAGAAGTCTTGCATGGTTGGTGGGTGTTGCTCCGATGGCTACTAGGTGGAGTCCCCGTTTCCGAAGAACAGCACTTCTGTCAAAATCGAGCTTTAGGCAATTGCTTCTCATCCACTCTGCTACCATGGTCATTCAGTTGGTTCTGGTGGTGGATGTTTTGTTAGTTAGGGACAGGATGAGTTAGGTGTCATCTGCATAAAAGTTTACCGTGATGGTGATTATGGTGATTATGGTGATGTCTCCGATGTTGGATAGCAGTGTCATTTATTAGTTGAACAGGGTGGGCCAGAGGGATGATCCCTGAGGAGACTTCGCAGATCAGGGTCTTGGTTTCTGATGTGAAGGGGCTAATCTGACCCATTGTGTTCTTCCTTTGAGAAAGGAGTAGATCCATTTGAGTACGGATCTTTGATGCCAGTCTTGTGGAGTCTTCTGATGAGAAGGATGTGGGAGATACTGTTGAAAGCTGCATAGAGGTCAAGCAGGATGAGGGCGGCTGTTTCTCCTTAAGCCAGGATGATCAGGATTTCTTCAGTGGCCGCGATGAGTGCTATTTTGGTACTTTGGTTTTCTGAAAGATGATTGGGTGTAGTCTAGCCAGTGATGAATCTCGAGGTGGGTTGAAAATTGCTTTTTGATGACCTTCTCAATTTTGTTTGGGTAAGTGAGCAGGGAGATTAGACAGAAGTTGCTTAGTAGGTTTGGGTCGGCTGGTGGTTACTTTAGGAGGGTGTCGACCTCTGTATATTTACAGTTGCCTGGGACTATGGTGAATGTGAAACAGGTGTTGATGATGTGGGTGAAGGCAGTGCTGATTGGCGGACCTCCCAGGTTGTGGACATGGTGGGGGCATCGATGCATCGGGGCCCCTAAGTTGATCGTCTGCATGATTGTAGCTGTATCTTCTCTGGTGATGGTTGTCAGTTCAAACAGATGCCCATCTTGGTTGGTGATGAGTAGGTTGGTGATGAGTTAGCTGGGGTCAGGTTGGTGTGCGAAGTTGCTGTAGATGTTTGCGAATTTGCAGTGGAAGAAGTTTGAATGGTTGTTGTAGAGTTCTTGGGAGGGGTGATGTTGTTGATGGAGGCTGATGGTGTGGTAAAATAATTAACGATCAAGAAGATCTCCTTGCAGATGTTGGAGCTTGTTTTGATGTGACCCACTAGTGCTCCATTCTTGGTGTCACTTAGTTGCTGGTGGTAGGGTCTGAGTGCAGCTTTGTAGGTTGATTGATTAGTGGTTTTGTGACTGGCTCTCCATTTCCTCTCTAGCTGTTTACAGTGCCCATTAGTACTACAGAGGTCCTCTGTGTCCCAGCCAGCCTGTTTGTTGGACCTTCTTTGCTTGCAGTGTTTGATGAGTGCAAGGAGTCTGCACAGTTCTTAATCCAGTCATTGAAGTTGATGATTGATGTCCTCCTTAAGGTTGTCTGTGGAGTTGGGTTGGTCCATGAAGAGGGCGCTGAGCCAATCTGCTACTGAGATATTTCTCCATCTGCTGCTTGGTAGGCTTATGCTGGTGGGGGTTTTGACTTGCGGTGTGCTGAATTGGAAAGGGATTAGTGGTTGGTTTATGTGAGCGGCAAGGTGGAGCTGTATTTGATGCTGTCACTGGTGGTGAAAATGGGGTCCAGTGTGTGCTCCGCAGTATGTTAGTCTTGAGATGAGCTGGGTAAGTCCAATGTTGCACAGACTTTTGAGAAGTGCTGTGGAGCAAGGGTCAACTCTGTCTTCCCAGTGGAAGTTGATGTCACCAAGGAGTTTGTAGGCTCTGGAGTCGATGGTGAGCGGGCGATGAAGTCTGTGACGAGGCTGGTGAAGGTGGCTGGCATTCCTGGTGGTGGGAAGGTGATCGTTCCGTTCAGGGTGAAGTTTTCAGAGATTTGCAGTTTCAAAATCCGGTGTTCTATGAATGGGGTTGCGTTCACCATGGATGATCATCTGATGGATCCTTTGTAGATGATTTCAAGTCCTCCCCACGGCTTGTGGTGCAGTCCTGTCGTGGGATCTTGTAGCCTGCTGGGGTTGCTGCAGCGATGTCAGGTGCTGATGTGGAGTTGAGTCAGATTTCAGTGAGAAGGAGGAGGTCCTGTGCCTTGCTGCTCAGTAGGTCTCAGGTTTCCGTCACATATTTGCTGAGTGTTCATTTGTTGAGGAGGAGGCAGTTGAGTGAGTGTTGTCATGCAAGTTTGCTGTGGCATGTGGTCTTGGGTGAGGACGTTGATGGCATTGCTGGTGCCTGCCTGGGGGGGTGTGGGTTTAGAATCCTCAGGGGATTGAGCATCATATGAATGGCGATGGTTCGGTTCTGCAGTATGGATTGGACTTACTGTCCATATGGCAAAACTCTAAGAGTGCATTGGGTAGGCCTTATAAAAGAACTGATAGGGAAGTAAACAATCAATTTGCAGAGGATCGGCCGGAAGATGATACTTAATATGCTGGTGATGATACTGTTAGCTCCCCAAAGAAACTAGAGATGGCTGATAAAACACGAACAACGGGTTTGGATGTGGAATGTAACCCTATGTTTGATACAGGATTGTTACAACACCAGAATACCACTGAGTGGTTTCCTCCACTTAATGTGGATGAGAATGTAAAATCAAGAATTTCAAATCAAATTAGTATTCCAATTGACATATCCATAAGAAATAACATGAGGGCAGATGCCCCAGACTGGTCATTTCAAATGAAGCAGCTATGACTCATGTTTTTGGACAGTAAATGTGATGAAGATCTTAGAAGGGGTGTGGGTAGTGCCTGGTCATTATGACAGGATAAGATTTTGGACACCTTGGGTCCTTTGACAAAGCTTTCATGTTTAGCTGAGCAAGCTAAATATAGGGGTGAGACGTTGGACACTGAAGTAAAATCCAGATGGACCTAAAGGGTAATATATTTTCTTACAGTGGCGGCTCGTAATGTCGACGATTAGTGGGGCGGGCCGTGGGAACGCACAAGCACAGTCCCATCCTCCCGTCCCTCACAAGCACACACATACTCACTCCCACCCATCCATTCACAAGCGCACACATAAACCCATCATTCGCTAGCACATACCCATGCACACACCCATTCAAAGCACACAGCACTAATTCACATACATTTTTCTTGCGCCCACCACAACTTATAGTATGGGGCATCGGATCAGCCCCCTTTGAGCCAGTGTCTCGAATTTTCGCGAGTTACGGCATTCTTGCTTGCGATCCATGTGCACATTTGCCATAAAATTAGCACCCTTCAGTGTTACGGCTGGTAAACCACTGCGCTGTTTACATTTTAAAAAAAAAACAACATTTTTATGAACGTTTAGTTTACCTCCTTTTCAGTATACTGCAAGGGAACAAGAGATGAATGGATCTCAAAATACAATGAATATAAATGAAAAAACTTACCTTGGCTTAATGGCTTCGTTCCCGCGCTGACTCCGTCCCGAGACTGCTCCCGCCTTCGTCCTGGATTTGAATGTGGGCTCTCGTCATTGAAGGCTGCTGCAGGCAGCCTCCCTCCCCTCCATGGCAGCCGGCGCTGATTGGTTCGGCCGGCTGCCCTAAATACGTCATTGCTCACAGTCTGCATCCTGCAGAACAGAGAGTGGGAGGAGGCTTGGGGGAGCGGCTTGCCCACTGTTGCTAATACTGTCTGTTTGAACAGCCTCTCAGGCTGTCCAAACAGTACGTATTCACAACAGTGGGCAAGCCACTCCCCCAAGCCACTCCCCACTGCCCTGAGGCTCTAGAAACCAGGAAGTTCGGAATCGGCTGACGGCTGACTGCTTTCTCGCCGTGCGAGAAGGGCAGGCAGAAACAAATGGTAGTTATTAATAAATAACTACCATTTGTTTCTGCCTTCTTCTCGCACGGCGAGAAAACAGGTGGGGCGGCGCCCAAACGCCCCCATGGGAGAACCGCCACTGTTTTCTTAGTAATGCAAATGCTGGTTTCTCATGAGAGACTGTAGCGACAGGGTAATTTTAGTCTATTTTTAGAGTAGTGGTGACTATAATCCACTACCATCTCAGTCCTAGTTGCATTTGCGTTCATTTGTAGGGCTTAACTATGCGCTTTGACAGGGTTTAGTGCCTTTTCCCGTTTTCTTGGGCCTGCAGGCCCGAAAGCTAGAGAGAAGCCATTTTGTATTTCTGCCTCGACTGTCCGAGGCGCTTACAGGGTAAAGGTAGTGTTTAGAATTTATTCTGTTATTCGCTAGAGAGGAACCGGTCAATACTGGCTCTTATCAAAGGAATGTGTTTGTCTCCCCGGCTCTAGATGCAATACGCAGGTGGCCACTGTGGAAGGCGAAGGGAGCCGGGGACTGGTACAGGAATTTGGTGGGAGTCGGCCTAATACCGGAATTTTCCATAGAGAAAGTGAGCTCTATATTATCAAGGAGCAAGTAGAGAGGAGGAAGAGAGCAGCGTGTGGAGTGGATCGAAGAAGTTGGTCCAAAGGCTGGTGCATAGAGATTGATACCATTAGCTAATTGAAATCCCGAAGCGAAGAAGGAAAGTGATTGAGAATCCTGTAGTGACATCATACAGGAGTGGCAGAGAAGACGGTTCGAGTATTTCGGAACCATGGCAGCGTAGATGAGGCGTAGCGGTGCAGACGTGTATTCGTGAGCCATAGAGGGAGAGCAGAGTCCCGAGCACATTGAAGACAAAGCGAGAGAGAGAGAGGGATCAGCTCCGCTGCTGAAATGGAAAGACACACGTCTAAGGTGAGGCGTTCTGAGCTTAGTGTAGAATATATCTAACCATTCATTTTTATTCCCTTTTTAGGTTATAGGTAGCGACTAACGTAATTCATGTGTCTTTTGCTCTGTCATGCTTGATTGTAGAATAAAGGTTTAATACTAAATATCTTTGAATGTTGTTTTTATGAATGAGATTAACCTTTCCTTTTAACCAGGTGCTGACATACAGAAAGATGCGATATGCCCTTCTGCAAAGGTAACTGATGATGAGGGGAGAGTGTGAACTTCATTTGGGAAATCACTCTTAAAGGTGAATCCCCATTAGTATCCCCATTAGTGTATATCGTCGGGTGGCGTTAAAGATGTCGTCGGGTGACATTAAAGACATCGTCGGGTGACGTTAAAGATATCGTCGGGTGACGTTAAAGATATCGTCGGGTGACGTTAAAGAATATAAGATGAGGTAATTATAGGATAAGATATGGAATCCATTAGGTGTTAGTGGTATCTTTGATTATATAGGCTTGTAAATAGCCTCTTTTCACCTTCTCAGGGGAGTATTCTAGATATCTTATAATTAGTGGCCTGAGAAGAGTGTCGTTACCTGACGACTGGGTTAGCCACGGTTGGCGGGCTGCCTGTTCTGAGAATCCGGTTGTTACATTTGTCGTCACAAACCGTTTTCGATTGATGGGTGCGGGTATGCCTTCGTGATTCTGTATGGGGGTCCGTTGTTTCTTGCCGTGAATGATTTTGTATATATTTATTTGATTGTACAGTTTTTCCTTCTTTGATATTATTTTTTATTTGTTCTTGTTTGTTTGTTACGATTGTATGATGTTTTCGAGAAAATCGAAACAGTCTTTTCAGTTGCCTGTGGAAATTCCTGGTTGGGAGTCCACTGCTTATGAAGCGCTTGCTCATGAATGGGCTAATTCTACTGGTTTGAGTAAGAACTGGAATTCATGTTTGGAAGATGCTGAGCCAGCTCAGGTGGTTGCGTGCCTGCAAAAAGTTCCGGTGGTGAAAGGCGAAGAGCTTCCCATATTGGGACGTAGAGGTTGGATTTTATTGAATGCGTACAGGCTTGTACATGAGAATTGTTCTCGATTACAACGTGAAAATAAAACCTTGGAAGAACAGTTTGTTCAAGTTCAAAATGATGTTACTCTTTTGCGATGTCAAAATAAATTGCTTGCTGACAAATTAGAAACGTATCAGGCTGTGGCCGAAAGGGCTGCTGTGCGCATTGCGAAATTCAAATATCGACACAGACGTGGTAGAGTTAACACCAGGAAAGTGCGTATGGTTGTTGCGAAAGCAGGGCTCGGTTGGAACCCTGACGAATGGTATGGTGATATTTGGAATTCGTCTGATTCCTTTTCTTCGGCTGAAGAAAATTCTGCGTGTGAGCCTTCTCGCACTAGACGTCATTGTCACTCTACAGACCGTACAGAGATTTCTGCTCAACCGATTTATCGACGTAAATAATAGGGCAGGCCTAATGTTCCCCAGGGAATTCCGCTTGACAGCTTAGAAGATTATACTCAACAAGAATTAAATGACATTCTAGATAGGTTCCGGCAGAAGTCTGGTGAATCCTTGCTTACTTGGATGGTTCGTCTTTTTGATTTAGGTGCTTCAGGTATCTCGTTGGATCGAGGTGATGCTGTGAAATTTTGCACTTCGAGTTCTGATCCTACGGTTCAGGAATGTTTCGTAATTATAATAGCGATGATCAGACTAATCTGTTGCAGTTAGCCGTAGAAGGTTGTAATCACAAGTACTCTACTGAGTCTGATTGGCCTCTTAATGAGAAGCTGTGGTATACTTTGAGAGATGCTTCTTAGCGATTGAAGGAGGAAGTTATGAAGACCGCTATCTTTTTAGGTACAGCGAATAGGTTAATGGATGGTTTGCTTAATGCCTCTGTGAGGAACAGAATCATTCGTACTTCTCTTCCTGCATACAAACAAGTGATGATGACTTTGTTGATTAATCAGACTGGTAATGCTTTGTCTGAAGTGATTGAGGCTGTGCGTGAACTCGGTGAGTTGGGTGAGAGGATTTAACCTGAACGACAGTCTCGACCAGAAGGTCGCACTAATGATTTCAGATTTTCTAGACGTGACATGTTTCAAGCTCTGATAAAGGATGGTGTGAAAGCTGATGACATTCATGATTTACCTAATAATCTGTTATGGGTTATGTTTCGTAAACGTGGTCTGGACAGGAAGGAAGGAGCTAGAAAGGTCCGTAAAAAGGACTCTGATATTATTCATTCTGATGGCAGTGGTGATGATGCTATGCCGCGTCGAGAGAGAGGCAGAGAGAGTGGGAGAGAGAGAGAGTGGGACAGGACACGAGATGAATCGTCTCATTCTAGAAGAGAGCGAGAGAGAGATAGAGAGGAGAAAAGAGATCAGTCTGAACGCAGAGATAGAAGAGAGAGAGATCAATCCCCAGAGGTGAGATTGAGAGACAAAAGATCACGATCCCTTGAACGGAGATCACAATATTTTTCAAATGTCAAAAATCCTTTTCTTGAAGAGGAAGGGTATGAACGAGAGGTGACATTACCTAAACGATATGATAGCTTTATCCTGATTTGACTTGGGCGACAGAACACAGTAAACGAGACTAGGAAGGAGGTCAAGCTCCAGTCCAAAATTGGGCTCACAAAGATTACAGGCCTTATGTAGACATTGACATTTATTGGAGACATCAAAATATACAGACGGCCCGAGCATTGGCGGATACTGGAGCGGAGGCCACTCTAATTTCTGGAAATCCCAAAAAGTTTAAAGGACAAGGCTACACTATTACTGGATTAGGTGGTAAAGAAACCCCCGCAGTACAATCTAAACTTGAATTGAGAATAGGTAGGAATCCCCGAAAAGAGTATCATGTATTGGTGGTACCTCCTGATGAATATATAATTGGAACTGACATTTTGAAAGGTATGACATTGTATTTAGATGACGGATGTTACAAATTTGGACACAGGCATTATATATCAACAAAATCTGTGAGAGTCTGACGTTTAAAAATGCCTCTGATTAAAATTCCCCAAGCCACGAAGGTGGTTTCAATGAAACAATACTGTATTCCCGGTGGGCACGATGAGATCAGTGCTACCATTCAAGACTTGATGGATGCAGGAGTGGTAATTCCCATTACTTCGGCCTGGAACAATCCTGTTTGGCCGGTACGCAAAAGTGATAATTCTTGGCGCATGACTGTTGATTATCGAGAATTGAACAAACATACACCTTCTCTGACTGTTGCAGTCCATGATGTTATTACTTTAATTGAAAGAATTCAGAAACATTCAGGAACATGGTATGCAACCATTGACATTGCTAATGCTTTCTTTTCTATTCCAATTGCTCCCGAATGTCAAGAACAATTCAGTTTTACATGGAATGGCCGTCAAATGACGTTTAGAAGTCTTCCCCAAGGCTATGTACATAGTCCGACAATCTGTCACAGGATAGTAGCAGAGCATTTAGATGAGGTGTCTGTGGATTCAAATATTCAGGTGTCATTATATAGATGATATACTAATTCAAGGTGAGACACAAAATCAGGTGCGAATACAGTTAGAATGAATTGTTGCACATTTACAAAGCAAAGGCTGGGAAATTAATCCTGATAAATTGCAGGGTCCAGCGCAACATGTGAAGTTCTTGGGTATTCGTTGGCATGAAGGGAATTGTCAAGTAATTCCACAAGTAAAACAGAAAATTGCAGAATTTGCAGTTCCAAAAAACAGAAAAGAAGCCCAAAGATTCATTGGTTTATTTGGCTTTTGGCGTCAACACATTCCACATTTGAGTCAGATTCTGGCCCCTTTGTACAAAGTTACACATAAAAAGAATGCATTTTAATGGAACCGAGCACAGCAAGATGCGTTTGATTTGGCGAAAGAAGCGATTCAGCATGCTTTGGATTTGTGGCCAGTGCGTGATGGTGATGTGGATCTGAATGTATCTGTACAAGATATGTATGCAATTTGGAGTCTATGGCAAAAGCAGGGTAAAACTAGAGTACCCCTAGGTTTTTGAACTAAAAAGTTACCTGAGGCTGGTGAGCGTTATACACCTTTTGAGAAGCAGTTGCTTGCATGCTATTGGGCTCTAGTGGATACTGAGCAATTAACATTGGGACATGATGTGATTTTGAGACCAGAAATTCCTATAATGCAGTGGGTTTTGAGTTCGCCGAAAACTCATAGGATTGGCCATGCTTGGGAAGTGAGCATCATAAAATGGAAGTGGTATATACAAGACCGGGCTCGTGTGGGCCCAAAAGGAGTCGCAATGTTGCATGAGAAAGTGGCGCAGGCGCCGATGGGAGAGAGAGAGAAATAGTTCTCCGTACCTATAGTACAGGAATCTCCTGTCAAGTGTGGTATGCCGTTCCATGATCTGTCCGTGGAGGATAGAAAACATGTATGGTTTACGGATGGTTCAGCCAGGTACATAGGAGAAAAGAGACATTGGAAAGCAGTCTCGTATAATCCCATGACGCAGAAATTGTTGAGCACTACTGGTGAAGGGCGAAGTAGTCAGTTTGCGGAATTGTATGCTGTGTACCAAGTTCTAAAACAAGAATTACCAGGAACATGTCATATTTTTACTGATTCATGGTCGACTGCGAATGGATTGATAGTCTGGTTACCTACATGTCAGTCCCATAATTGGATGGTTCATAACAAAACAATCTGGGGTTAAGAATTGTGGGAGGAAATTTATGAATTACTTCCTCAAAGCAATGTCACAGTTTTTCATGTTGATGCTCATATGCCTATTGACTCACTTGACAAGTTATTTAATAACATTGCAGATGAGAAATCTAAAATTTCTGAGGCAGTGGTGCACCAACAAAATTCTGATTTGGAGGGATTGGCGAAATGGGCCCACCAAAAAGCAGGACATTTTGGAGAGAAAATTACTAGCAGGTGGGCTACTGATAGAGGCATTCATATACCTCTTGATTTGATTAAAACAGCAATACTTCATTGCCCTATATGTCAACATTCCCGACAAAGAGAGGTACCTAGAATAGTGAAAGAGCAGCTACATCGAGGTAAATCCCCCGCACAAATTTGGCAGATCAACTATATTGGTCCTCTGCCCATGAGTAAAAATTGCCAATATGTCTGTACAGTTGTTGACACTTATAGCGGTTTTCTAAACGCTTTTCCATGCAAGAGAGTTACCCAAATTACTACAATGAAGACATTGGATTTGATTACATTATATTATGGTACTCCACTTCAGGTGCAGTCTGACAATGCCTCGCATTTTAAAGGAAGATTGGTACAAAATTCTTGCGCAGAAAACAATATTGATTGGGTGTTCCACATTCTTTATTACCCGCAGGCTGCGGGTTTGATTGAGAGAATGAATGGATTATTAAAAGACCAATTGTGCAAATTGTCAGACGGTACCCTAAAGAACTGGAGAGACCATTTATCAGATGCTTTATTGATTTTGAATAACAGACCTTATTTGTATACTAATTCTCCTTTAATGCGTTTGTTTCTTCCCCACGTTGATGTTCAACCTAATTCAGTTAAAAGTACAGTTTCCTATTGGGAAATCACACCCGGAGCTTTGGCTCCACATAGAGCTACCCCTGGATCTGCAGGCTTAGACCTGCATTCTTTGAAAACGACTGGTCTAAAAATCAAAAGTACTGTGATAATTGAAACAGGAATTGGTGTTCAAATACCAGCAGAACATTTTGGATTGATTGCCCCGAAATCTGGTCTAGCTTTAAAAGGCATCCAGGTGCTTTGTGGGGTATTTGAAAGTGATTATCAAGGAGAAATAAAAGTCATCCTGTTGAACAGTGGCGATTCCGAACTCATAATCCAGAAAAGTGATAGAATCGCTCAATTGGTCATTATGCCTGTTTTCAGTGGTGTGAATCAAAAGGGCACTGTTCCAACTCTGTTAACAATGCACGGAACCAGTGGATTTGGTTCAACTGATAATCCTGGAGCTAAAGTGTGGGTGCAGTCACCAAATAATCCCCCTGAACAGGCCGAAATTATAGCAACAGGATCTGACAACACGGTACTAGTGATGAGGCCAGGGCAGGAAAGCTGGGATGTAGTCCCGGCTGATAAATGTTATCTGCGAGAATGAGTAATGCCTGTTCTTTTATTGCAGATCATTGCATGGATTGCTGCTGCCGGATGTGTCGTCATTGGACTCCCTTTGGTCTGCTGCGCAGAGAGTCAAGAGAGCGCTCAGGACCGGATTAATGACATAGAACATCGTTCCATTGCTTTGTGGGACATCACTACTAACTTTTGGACGCATCTAGCACGGACCATCATTAATTCTACACACTTTTGCTTAGCATCTATGAGATCTGTCAACGACCTCCTCACAACGTGCCTTGTGGCTGTACCAATCTCAACAGCCTCCCTTCTACATTTCTTCAATGTATCTGAAGTTTATCCTACATTTATTCATTCTGATTTTTCTGCATATGATTATTGTATTTCATGTACTGTTCTGAGTGAACCAGAATCCCCTTTGACTTTTCAAATTTTGACATATAATATCACAGAAAGTGACATCTGCTATAATATGACCTGTGACCCTAGATATATCAGCAAATGTGCCCAATTACAATTCGAACATTCTAACTCATTTTCTACCCATGAAAACATTTTATGTGTCACCAGGACTCCTGCCGCGTGTACTTCAGTCCAGAATCATATGAGTTGCAAACGTCTTATAGTGACTGCAAGCCATTATTATCATGTGTTATTACCGCCCGGATGGCTCTTTTCCTGTGGTAATGTGTCCTGGTCCTATATTCCTGCAAATCTCTCTGGAGGTCCATGTGCTTTGACACGATTAAGTCTTTTGATGTTTTCTTCTGATGAGGCTGCGTCATCCCGCATAGTGCGTGATGCACCTCCACTTTCAAGAGACTGTGATTCTTCCTTGCATTTATTTTCTAAAACTGAATATCTTAGTTTAGCTGCTTCTATTATTGGTGTTCCTGCGTTGTCTGTATATATGCCAAGACTATAGGCAAACTCGCTTGCTGGATGGTGAAATCCCTGAATAATACTTCTGCTATTTTAACCAACTTATTATCAGACACTCAAGGCGAGCGTTTTGCTATTTTACAGAATAGAGCTGCAATAGATTATTTACTATTAAAACATGACCATGGCTGTTCAGATTTTGAGGGCCTATGTTGCTTTAATTTATCAGATCATTCTAAATCCATTAGATCTCATCTTAATAAGTTACATGAGCTGACACAAGAAGTTAGGGAACATTTAGATGTAGGGTGGTTTGATTGGCTTTTTAATTGGCTGCCAGATTTCCATTCTTTACGCCAGATATTAGGGGGCATTTTCTTAGCAATTAGTTCTTTAATTGTTATTTGTTGCTGTATTCAGTGTATACCATCCTTTTTCCGCATATTCCGTCCACGAGTTATGGCTAGGTCTATTAGTATTGTTTCCTATTATTCTTCAACTGATATACGTCCTGTTTGAAGTTCCCCTTTTGTTTTATTTTTGACTTCGATGTTAGTACATTTAGTCAGGAGTGGAATGTAGCGACAGGGTAATTTTAGTCTATTTTTAGACTAGTGGTAACTATAATCCACTACCATCTCAGTCCTAGTTGCATTTGCGTTCATTTGTAGGGCTTAACTATGCGCTTTGACAGGGTTTAGTGTCTTTTCCCGTTTTCTTGGGCCTACAGGCCCGAAAGCTAGAGAGAAGCCATTTTGTATTTCTGCCTCGACTGTCCGAGGCGCTTGCAGGGTAATGGTAGTGTTTAGAATTCATTCTGTTATTCGCTAGAGAGGAACCGGTCAAGACTGGCTCTTATCAAAGGAATGTGTTTGTCTCCCCGGCTCCAGACCAATACGCAGGTGGCCACTGTGGAAGGCGAAGGGAGCCGGGGACTGGTACATGAATTTGGTGGGAGTCGGCCTAAAACCAGAATTTTCCATAGAGAAGTGAGCTCTATATTATCAAGGAGCAAGTAGAGAGGAGGAAGAGAGCAGCGTGTGGAGTGGATCGAAGAAGTTGGTCCAAAGGCTGCTGCATAGAGATTGATACCATCAGCTAATTGAAATCCCGAAACGAAGAAGGAAAGTGATTGAGAATCCTGTAGTGACATCATACAGGAGTGGCCGAGACTAAGTCCAGAAGAGGGTTCGAGTATTTTGGAACCATGGCAGCGTAGATGAGGCGTAGTGGTGCAGACATGTATTCGTGAGCCATAGAGGGACAGCAGAGTCCCGAGCACATTGAAGACCGAGAGAGAGAGAGGGATCAGCTCCGCTGCTGAAATGGAAAGACACACGTCTAAGGTGAGGCGTTCTGAGCTTAGTGTAGAATATATCTAACCATTCATTTTTATTCCCTTTTTAGGTTATAGATAGCGACTAACGTAATTCATGTGTCTTTTGCTCTGTCATGCTTGATTGTAGAATAAAGATTTAATACTAAATATCTTTGAATGTTGTTTTTATGAATGAGATTAACCTTTCCTTTTAACCAGGTGCTGACATACAGAAAGATGCGATATGCCCTTCTGCAAAGGTAACTGATGATGAGGGGAGAGTGTGAACTTCATTTGGGAAATAACTCTTAAAGGTGAATCCCCATTAGTATCCCCATTAGTGTATATCGTCGGGTGACATTAAAGATATCGTCGGGTGACGTTAAAGATATCGTCGGGTGACGTTAAAGATATCGTCGGGTGACGTTAAAGATATTGTCGGGTGACGTTAAAGATATCGTCGGGAGACGTTAAAGAATATAAGATGAAGTAATTATAGGATAAGATATGGAATCCATTAGGTATTAGTGGTATCTTTGATGATATAGGCTTGTAAATAGCCTCTTTTCACCTTCTCAGGTGAGTACTCTAGATATCCTATAATTAGTGGCCTGAGAAGAGTGTCGTTACGTGACGACTGGGTTAGCCACGGTTGGTGGGCTGCCTGTTCTGAGAATCCGGTCGTTACAGCGACACAAAGGACTTTTACATAGAATTGATCAAAAGTTAGTTGAATTAGCCAATTCTGAGGCTGGGATAAATAATGAAGGGTGCATATTTGGTGCCGACTTCATAAAGGAGATTGGGTGGTATGTGGAGGCTTAGGCCTCTCTGGATAAGGCAACCTACTCACTGATAAGAATGTTTGGTTGGGTCTCTTCCAGTTTGTTTGTTTGTTTGCTTGACTTTTATGGTTTTCACTGTACAAACTGAATAAAGTATAATGATGATGACTGGTGTATGGATCCCATTTCATCAGATGTCACTGCACTTTTTATTTTCTTGGCCTCTTTGGTGGCTGGTCAGCAGTCCTATAGAGTTAATAATAGGTACAGGTTGGTAGTATAAATAGGACATCAGAAAGTTGATGGTAAATTAGTTCACAACCCCTCCCAAACCCTGGTTTTCTGGGTTATGTGATGAGAATTTGGTTTTAGCAAATGTTCCAATTACGGAAAGACAATCTTAACCTTTTTTGATGTTGTTATCTGGCATGTTGGTAATGTTACTATGCCTAGTATCATTTAGAATTGTTAGATCTTTAGTTGTTTCTACAAGGCATTTCTTGCTTGAGGGTTGCCCATTTTACTATTACAAGGTATTACAAGAATGCCTCTACCTCTATAGAGTTTCCTCCCTTCCCCTCGCACCTTAACTTGTGCTCTGTGAGTGCCTTAAACAGTGAAGGCGATGGAGACCGTTAGAACCTCTACCCTGCAGCTATTGATTTCATTATGCAAACTGTTTTCTCCAACAGTAACTGCCCTAAGCGGATTAGTTATAGAGTTGATGGCCCTTGCGTTGTTTTTGGATTCACTGAACCCGGGGGGCTATAGCATAAAATCATTTTGGGAAGGATTTAGATTAGAGGTAAGGGCGATTGTGTTTTTGCACACATTTATTTACAATGATCTGCAACGTGTATGCAATAATATTGAGTGATACTCACCTTAAGTTGGCCATAGATAATGCATGCCTCAATTGAGAATGGCTCAAGTTTTGTTGGCATGCCATATTTCTCTGCCTGATACGTACTTTTCCTTTTGACTCATTGCAGAAGCCAAGCTGTACCAGTCAACATTAATTAAAATGTATTGCTTGTTTAGTTCCCGTGCAAATGTTTATTTGTGTATTTCCCTTGGAGAGGGAAATAATGAGTCTGCCAGTGGAAAGGTTCTGACTGACTTTTATCATCCCACTACAAGACATCCAGCTGAAAGCCATGCAGCAGAGACACCACTGTATGCCAATCATGAAAAATAATTAGTTTGTTATCGCAACATGTTCAATCACGATTGGTTCTCTTCATGGGAAGAGAGTAGTTACTTTCCATAGAAGAAATGATTTAAGTTGTGCATTATTGAATTTATTAGATCAGATGCTCTCTCTGCTGTCCTTAGAGCCGATGCTTTCTTTGCTCTCACTCAAAAGAGTTAGACACCTGGGCACTTACCTTCTCACTTACCTGACTCAATCTTCTTTTGATTCTGCATTTAGACGCTTTACCTGCTGGTACCTTTTCCCTGACTTCCCCCCAACATTCCCGGCTTTCATAACCTACCTAGTTAGGGAACTTTCCTTCATACTTACATTTTTCTTTATGACAACTTTAATAGTTTGTCTTTGTGATTTTGAACTGCTTTGAACCAAATTAACTAATGCATTCATGTATTGAATACTGATTTAGGACTAATTTGAAATAATTAATTTTGTAATTTGTTAAGTTGCTAGTAAACCTTCATGGTTTATAAATATACCACTCTCCATCAATTTTTCGGGGCCAAATGGGATTCACGTTATTTAAATGTCTTGAACTGATTTGTCACGCCTCAGTCTGGAACAAAAGGTCCATACGCTTGAGTGCAACTTGTACTTGAGTTTGCACCAGTACTTTGCAAGGTGCAAATCTGCCGCAACATCATTTGAAACTAGAGGATGGTTTCCACTGACCTCTAGGAAGTTAGATTTTGCTCCAGAGACAGTGTTCCCATCAAACCAGCTCGAGTTTTCATGTCCCAGTTCAAAGTATTGGCGGTACTCTGGCATTTCTGGAGCGGTTCCAGTGTCGTAGGACAGTGAGTATAAGTTGATTGTGCACTGTCGGGAGTGCAGTGTTTGTGGGTTTCATGAGTTAGTGTGTTTTGTGGTGTTAAGTTGGGTTCAGATGGGCTCCATGTTCAAGTTGAGATTTGTTACTGCTCTCTGTGTATATCGTTTGTACTTATGCTTGCTGCAAAGATTTGAAGTTGGGTATTGAGTTTGTCGTGATCCAAGATCCCTAAAAGGGGGTGGTGATGAACAGAGTGTCTGAATTAAGCAGACCACACTTACCCAGTCCAAAGATCAGGGCTTGATCCATCACCGTTTTTTAGCTCACTGCACCATCCCAGCTCAGAACCTGGCTACATGCAAATTAGTCTGTTCCTGTCCCAGTGCATTATGGGAACAGGGCAAACCAAACTACCAAGCCAATACTTATACTGGGAAGGAAACAAGCTTTGGGGGACTGGTTTCTGGCATTTCAGCTGTCGTCGGCCCGGCTTGCTTGAATCCTGATGGTGCAATGAGCAAGGGACTCACATCTGAGTATACCCTTCCACGCTTATGGTGGACAAAATGATTCAGAAAAGGGGGTGGTGATGAACAGAGTGTCTGAATTAAGCAGACCACTCTGACCCAGTCCAAAGATCAGGGCTTGATCCATCACCGTTTTTTAGCTCACTGCACCATCCCAGCTCAGAACCTGGCTACATGCAAATTAGTCTGTTCCTGTCCCAGTGCATGATGGGAACAGGGCAAACCAAACTACCAAGCCAATTCTTATACTGGGAAGGAAACAAGCTTCCGGGGACCAGTTCTGGCATTTCAGCCGTCGTCGGCCCGGTTTGCTTGAATCCTGATGGTGCAATGAGCAAGGGACTCACATCTGAGTATACCCTTCCACGCTTATGGTGGACAAAATGATTCAGAAAAGGGGGTGGTGATGAACAGAGTGTCTGAATTAAGCAGACCACTCTTACCCAGTCCAAAGATCAGGGCTTGATCCATCACCGTTTGTTAGCTCACTGCACCATCCCAGCTCAGAACCTGGCTACATGCAAATTAGTCTGTTCCTGTCCCAGTGCATTATGGGAACAGGGCAAACCAAACTACCAAGCCAATTCTTATACAGGGAAGGAAACAAGCTTCCGGGCACCGGTTTCTGGCATTTCAGCCGTCGTCGGCCCGGCTTGCTTGAATCCTGATGGTGCAATGAGCAAGGGACTCACATCTGAGTATACCCTTCCACGCTTATGGTGGACAAAATGATTCAGAAAAGGGGGTGGTGATGAACAGAGTGTCTGAATTAAGCAGACCACTCTTACCCAGTCCAAAGATCAGGGCTTGATCCATCACCGTTTTTTAGCTCACTGCACCATCCCAGCTCAGAACCTGGCTACATGCAAATTAGTCTGTTCCTGTCCCAGTGCATGATGGGAACAGGGCAAACCAAACTACCAAGCCAATTCTTATACTGGGAAGGAAACAAGCTTCCGGGGACCGGTTTCTGGCATTTCAGCCGTCGTCGGCCCGGCTTGCTTGAATCCTGATGGTGCAATGAGCAAGGGACTCACATCTGAGTATACCCTTCCACGCTTATGGTGGACAAAATGA
The DNA here is from genome assembly GCF_964263255.1 of Lissotriton vulgaris. NCBI lineage: Eukaryota > Metazoa > Chordata > Amphibia > Caudata > Salamandridae > Lissotriton > Lissotriton vulgaris. Next base: position 1,255,132,193 of record NC_141689.1, on the reverse strand, counting down.
TTCAGAAAAGGGGGTGGTGATGAACAGAGTGTCTGAATTAAGCAGACCACTCTTACCCAGTCCAAAGATCAGGGCTTGATCCATCACCGTTTTTTAGCTCACTGTACCATCCCAGCTCAGAACCTGGCTACATGCAAATTAGTTTGTTCCTGTCCCAGTGCATGATGGGAACAGGGCAAACCAAACTACCAAGCCAATTCTTATACTGGGAAGGAAACAAGCTTCCGGGGACCGGTTTCTGGCATTTCAGCCGTCGTCGGCCCGGCTTGCTTGAATCCTGATGGTGCAATGAGCAAGGGGTTCACATCTGAGTATACCCTTCCACGCTTATGGTGGACAAAATGATTCAGAAAAGGGGGTGGTGATCCCAAGATCCCGGCAAAGATATTCAGTTAGTTTAGGGTTTAAGTCTAAGGTGTCTGCCGTGAAGCACTATTGGCCATACCAAGACTTTTTTAAATGCCATTGTGAGGAAGTACTAACTAAGGTTGGTGTTCGTTTGATCCTTTGTGCGCAGGAGTAGACCACAATGGTTAGGGTGATTTTCGCTGGTCAAGATTTCACTTTGAGGTCGTCAGTGACTGCTGTCTTTGGATTTTCTTTAGCTGAACAGACAATGGTTATTGTTTTTTTTTGTTTTTTTTGACAAGTTGCATATCCAAAACTGATCGCTGTGGAGTTAGAGCAGCTGTGGGGTGCTGCGAGCTACTTCATAAGGTACCACCCTGGTATTGGACAGTTGGTGTATGTACACTGCTTGGATTGGTCACTATTGGATTGGATTGGGTGCCACGATGTGAGTGGCTGGTTCAGTAGTGTTGTGCTAAGATTGGATTCTTGTGTTGCCGAGTATCACATCATGATTTGCTGAGGATTGCCGGTTATTTTAATTGCGTTTTACTGATTTTGTATTGCTCCACTTCAAGGGTAAAGATTATTTTGTTGTAGAAATGGGGAGCTTTTTTGTGTGGTTTCTTCTAACACCCTTTATTGGCATTTTACATGTGAGAACAGTATCAAGTACATTTGAAATATGGTCTTCTAAAATTATCTACTGTGACGGGACTTGGGATGAATTCAACAATATTGCAATAATGTCAATGTCTTTTTTTCATCAATTTCCCCCCCTTCCCACCCGCCCTTAATGTCTGAGTTTCCAATAACTGTGCACATGCCTGTGATTCCATTAACCCTCTATCCGAAGTGCCACACTATAATCCATCTATCCCACATCTCACAACCTCTACCTCTACCTTCAAATCTGCAATCATTGCGGACCATGCTCGTCCATCCTCTTCAAGTCTATCACCTCTCCTATTATGTTTCATCCGGACCAGTTCAGCTGTTGCCCACTCTTTCAAATCTCTCATCAACCTAAAGGAGGTGGAGTCGGGCTAAGCCACGAGATTGCTATTCTCCTGTTTGCAAACACCAACCCAAGGAGTACAAACTTTCTACTGTTTTTTCTTTTTCTGGGTGGGTAGTTAATTCAAAAGAGCAGATCGGATCGTCCTGAGGATGGACCTTCTGGTTGCAGCTTGGATAATATTCAACACTCCCTCCAAAAATGCACTCAGCCTCCTGCGCTCACATATCATGTGCACTACGCGTGCTGTTGCCTCTCCGCATCAGGGCAAGCGTCCGATCTCTCTGGGAAAATTTTACTGAGTCTATATTTATTTATTTATTTAGAGAGTTTTATATAACGCGAAAGTGACCCTTGGGTATCAGAGCGCTTCACAGTTACATGAGGTAGGTTAGAGATCCATCTTGTAAGGCATAACCATTCAATGATATGAGGTAGGTTAGGTATAAAGCTATATAGTAAATGTTTCACAATGATATGAGGTAGGTTCGGTATACATCTATAAAGTATTAGCATAAATAAATACAATGATGTGGTATATTTAGGCTACTAGATGAAATCGGAAATGACATATACCTATATAATTCCTGTATATGTCTATCTTCAAGGTTACCAAAAAAGTTATTCCACTTGCCTACTGTACTGTATACTGTACTCCAGTACCGATAGTTGCAAATTGTCTTTTTCCGTGCATTCTACATCCATAAGTCTGGGTTAGTATAGTACCGCAACGGTTATCCCCAGTATAGCTGGTGACTTTCTCTTTACTTACATTTGTTGTTTGGTTTTGGAAACATCTATGCTGCGGTGGTGGTGATGATCTGTCTTGCTTATGTAAGGAACTTACTCATTAGAAAAGTCTTAGCTTCCCTCTTGAATGTAGCTGTGTTTAAAATGTTCCTAATATTTGAAGGGAGTGAGTTACAAATCCTGGGGGCTGCTCCGGAGAAAGCTCTGTCATATGTTTTCTTCTTCCGGAAGTGTGGTGGTCTCAGCAGCAGCTCCTTGGCACTCCTGGCTGGTCTGCATCCTCTAGATATCTTGATCTTCTGGGCCAGGTATCCTGGTGTTTTGTAGTGGAGCGCTTTGTGGGTGATACATGCCATTTTAAGTTGGATTCTGGCTTCGTATGGTAGCCAGTTTAACGATTTCAGGTGTGGCGAGATATGATCGAATTTCCTCGATCCAGTAATGAGTCTTGCAGCTGCATTGAGGCATGCTTTTAGTGGATAGTATGAGGTTAGATATACTTGGTGCACTGTATTATATTGGATTAACTTAAAAAAGGCATTGGAACCTAGCTCCCTACTCCTTTGTGTACATTTGCCCAGTCCCGTTCTAGTATGGGTTCCTTCAATTCCTCCTCCCACTATGCCTGACCGGGAGGGCACTGGCCGAGCTATCGTCTTGGAGGGCCCTATACAGTGGCGGCTACCCGAGGGAGTGCTGCGGGGCGTTGGGGCGATTGGGTAGTAAACTCTGGCATAAGGCTGAAAGAAGTTAAGTAAAAAAATAAATAAATAAATAAAACGAATTACATTGCACTCGCTGCAACGCCAATTGGCTATGCAGCGCTCGCAATGTATTTAGTTTTATTTATTTATTTATTTACTTAACTTCGTTCTGCCGTATGCTGGAGTTTACTACCCCCCATGTTTTACATGCATGCACTTTAAAAACATGGCCGTAGGCATTTCTATGCAATAACATTTGACACTTTACTATATTCAACTATTGAGACATATCTTTAATTCAATTTTCACTTTGCCTAAGTCTATTTACTTATTCATTTGTTAATCAAGAAGTATCGTCTTTAAAGGCAGTAAGTGACTTTTTCCCTTAGGTTTGCATTTTACTGTATGGACGGGTGAGAGAGGAATTCTGCTTTGATTCTCACTCATGTAACTTTCCTGCACCTTCACCAGACATTCTTGATGGCTGAAGGATACTTCTCTGATACTCTATATGGACACTAATGTCAGAAGCTAAACTCTTAACCTCAGCTCATGGAAGGCAATAATTCTGAACCACTCTTTGTGCATTAACCTGGACTATCGATTCCCATGACAGGGCTTTAGGAAATATGCTACAGTATCTACTTTTGCACCTTGTGTGCGTAAGATAGTCACATGTGGCTTGGACTATGATGGGGTGACAATTGATGTAATCTCTGGACTTGATAGAATATATTAATATTTTCTCCTGCAAAGTCGAGTCAGAGCCCACCCCAGCTCATTACTCTCTTGATAGAGCCCATTCTTTCCCCATTGGTGTGGCTACTTCCCTATGCTTATGCGCATGGACCCTGTTCACTTGCAGGTCACTCCCCACGCCGCCCGTCCCCCCCTGACTGTGCCCGTGTTTCCCGCCCACTGCTGCCGCGAGTACGAGCCACCAGGACTCTATATCCGCTCTCCCTGCCACTTCCCTTTTTTGTCTGTCATCTGTTGGCTGCCGTTTTTTTCTGATCTGCTGTTCAGTTCTGATTTTGCTGCTTGGCTGTTGTTTTATCTGGTTTTGTTGCCTTTTTCAGCCTTCTCTGCCCTTTTCTTTCCATTGCCACTACCTCACTCCCCCTCCCGCTGCTGCTTCCCCTGCGGCCCGCCCCCTCGCTCACCCATTCCCCCCACCCACCTCCCAGCTGCTCCTCCCTCCCACCTCCCTTTCTGAATGACGGTCGCTGCGCGGCGCGTGCAGCGGACGGGCCTAAGGCAAGCCGGTCTGCTCCCGTCCGCGCCTTGGCCGCGCCCAGCGCCTGATCCCCTGGCCCCCACGAGTGTCACGACACCCAACGCCGCTACAACGCCAACCTCCTCCACGCACTCAACACCAGCCTATCATCCACATGCTTCCAGGCCACTCCGAAGCTCACCCACGGGCCCTTCACCTGCTGAAACTGCAGATTCACCAGCCAGCGAACACCTGCACGTCCTGCCCCCCTCCACCACGGCAGGTCACAACCATCTCAGATGTATGCTACTCAACACCTGCTCAGTCCACAAGCATGCCGTCGAACTCCGGGACCTTCTCGACTCATCCTCCCCGGATGTCGCCTTCTTGATGGAGACCTAGATGAACCCCTCCTAGGCGCCCGACATCACCATAGCCATCTCAGACGGCTACAAGATCACCCGCAGGGACCACACCAACAAACCAGGAGGAGGAATAGCCATCGTCCACAGGAATACCCTCAGAATTTCAACCAGCACCGAAGACACCCTCAGCACGGGCGAACACCTGCACTTCCAGATCCACATCGCTCACAACACCACCCTCAGAGGAACCCTTGACTACAGACCCCCTGGACCCCGACTACAGTTCAGTGACTCCATCACTAACGTCGTCAGCATGCACATCCTTGCTTCCACAGACTCCACCCTCCTTGGTCCTTACATGAACTTCCACCTCAAGAACGCCAAAGACAGCAACTCCACCACCCTGCTCGACAACCTCGGACTCAAACTGCTCATCACAACACCCACCCACTCCGCAGGACACACGCTTGACCCCATATTTTCCACCCGCAACCACGTCACCTTCAGCCACACCACTGAACTCCATGGACCAAGCACAGCTGTGTCCAATTCTCCTTCAAGAAACACACCACGCACAACTACCCGCAACGAATCCCACACCGCAGCTGGAACAAGGTCACCAAAGACCAGTTAATCACCATCCTCGCCCAAGGCCCACCAACCAACCCCACCAACACCGACACAGCCGCCCGCAACTGCAGGCAATGGATGGACGACTCCACCAACACTCTCAACCTGATCAGGAAACCCTCAAACAGACGCACCGACAAGAGGGCTATCTGGTTCACCACCGACCTCCAGGCTTTCAAGCAGACATGCCGAAGACTCGAGAAGAAGTGGCGCCACGAACAGACACCGGACAACCACGTAGCCCTCAAGAACGCCAGCCGCAAGCAACACCAACTCATTCGAACCGCCAAAAGGACCTCCTTCAAGAAATGCATCAACAACAAAGTGCACAACAGCCAAGAGATCTTCAACATTGTGAAAGAACTCGCCAACCTCAGCTCCAACGACATCCCGTCGCAAGACCTCTGCGACTCCCTAGCCACCTTCTTGCACTGCAAGATCGCAGACATCCAGGACAGATTCAACACCCAGACCCCCGACAGACGCCGACACTTCAGACTCACCGCCCCAACCACACCGGCCTCCTGCTCTCCTGGAACCACATCAACAATGACAACACCATCAAGATCATGAACACCATCCACTCCGGATCTCCATCCGACCCTGCTCCCACAACATCTTCAACAAAGCAAGCACCATAATTGCACCCCAACTCCGGAAGATCATCAACAGCTCCTTCGAGACCGCAACCTTCCTGGAGAGCTGGAAACACACCGAGATCAATGCCCTACTCAAGTAACCCAAGACAGACCCAGAGGACCTCAAGAACCGGCTCATCTCCCTGCTCCTGTTCCCGGTGAAAGTCATCGAGAAGACTGTCAACAGGCAACTGACCCACTTCCTAGAACAGAACAACATCCTGGACACGTCCCAATCCGGTTTCCGCAGCAACCACAGCACGAAACCGCCCTCATCGCCGCCACCGACAACATCCGGTCCCTGCTGGACAATGGTGGAACCACGGCCCTCATCATCTTGGACCTCTCGCCCACCTTCACTACTGTCTGCCACCACACCCTACACACACACCACCACGACGCAGGGATCTGTGACAAATCCCTGGACTGGATCACCTCCTTCCTCACCGGCAGAACCCAGAGAGTCCATCTCCCTCATTCCGATCCGAAACCACCAAGATCACCTGCGGCGTACCCCAAGGATCATCCCTCAGCCCGACCCTCTTTAACCTCTACATGGCACTGCTCACCAACATCATCTGGTTGCACGACCTCAATATCGTCTCGTATGCCACAACACCCAGCTGATCCTCCCTCTCACCAAGGACCCGGCCACCGCCGAAACCAACCTCCATGAAGGACTGAAGGCCGTCGCAGAATGGATGAAGACCAGTCGCCTGAAACTCAACTCTGACAAAAAGGAAGTCCTCATCCTCGGCTCCACCCCCTTTGACTGGGACGACACCTGGTAACCCGCCATGCTGGGAGCTGCACCGACACCCACCAATACCCACCGACCACACATGCAACCTGGGGTTCATCCTGGACTCACCACTCTCTATGACCCAGCAAGTCAACGCCGTCTCCTCCTCCTGCTTCAACACCCTCCACATACTTCGCAAGATCTACAGATGGATCCCCACCATAACCAAAAGGACGGTCACCCAAGTCCTCGTCAGCAGCAGGTTGGACAACAGCAACGCCCTCTACACGGGAACCATGGCCAAACTCCAGAAAAGACTTCAACGCATACAGAATGCCTCCGCTCGCCTCATCCTCGACATCCCCCATCACAGACAAATCAATGCCCACCTGAGACTTGCACTGGCTCCCTGTCAACAAGAGTATCACCTTCAAGCTCCTCACCCACGCTCACAAAGCACTCCACAATGCTGGATCAGCATACCTCAACAAATGACTCACCTTCTACACCCCAAACTGTCAGCTCGGCTCCACTGACCTCACCCTCGCCACCGTCCCTCGCATCCACCGAATGACCTCCGGTGGCAGATCATTCTCCCACCTCGCCGCCTAAACATGGAACACCCTCCCCATCCACCTGCGACAGACCAAGGACCTGCTGACCTTCAGAAGACTTCTCAAGACTTGGCTGTTCGATCAGTAGCAGCACTCCTCCCCCCACACCCCCTTTAGCACCTTGAGACCCTCACAGGAGAGTAGTGCACTCTATAAATGCATTGATTGGTTGATTGATTGATTGATTAATTAATGGACTGCCTTCTGGTGGACTATGACCACATCCTATGCCTATGCTGAGAGAACTCTTCCTGAACTGTCCCCCTGTCCATACTAGTGACAGGAGCCCCTTTGCCTAGCTAACTTTCCATAGACTCTTTGGCTGAAGTATAGATTCCCAATATCCCTGTAAGATTGTCTTTTGTCAGTACTCTTCTAAATGTGTGGTTTTGTACTACATTCTGTAATTGCTTATTAAGACTATGGCAAAATTACTGAAATGCTTATTACTGCCTTAAATGCTAAAATTGCTCACTCTTTAAAATAGTATTCCTAGGGTTATTTCCACAGAGACTATGCATGCAATAATTGGGATTCCAATGCATAGTAGAGATAGTCATAGATTATTTTCAGAACATCAGATCCTTCTGTAATTGTTCTGCATAGCCATGACAGAACTATTGATTTGTAAAATATTACCTCGATTGAACTTTTTCAGAAGGTTTGGACTTTCTGTTGCTATCCTGTATATCTACAGCATGGTTTTTAGGGTGGTATATGAGAATTTGCTTTCCAATATATAAGTTGGTTATCAATTATTGGTCTTCATTGGGTAGTAGTAGTAAAAGTTTATTTGTTGATTAATTAAAATCATTACAAACGAAAAAAAAGTACATATCCAGAGCAACATCAGATTAAACATATACATATACAGATACAGTGTGTTTTTAAAACCAAGGTGAGATCCACCTACCATGAATTGAACAGCAGTAATTTTGGCAATTTGGCAATAACCTTTAGCAGCAGAACAAAACGTGCGTTGTGCTGTAGCACCAAAACTAAAATGCCTTATGCTAGCAGCAAATATTACCAAATATTAACAATTTTTGCAATTTGCCAATAACAGTTAGCAGCAGAAGATAAAGTGCATTGTGCTTTCAGTACCAAAACTAAAGTGCCTTATAGTAGCAACAAAAATTACAAATAGACTCTTTGCTTCATGATATACAACGCAACTACAGTAATTAAAGTGCCATGTGATAATTACAATACAATATTCAATACAAAATGATTATAAGACACTTTAGAATAGCCCACATACTCCCTAAAAACATTTAAGATCATTATATCATTATCATTTTTTAGTTAATTTTCATAACGGATATTTAATTTGCTTAAAATGTCTAGTTTACGGAATTTCTTTTCAGCTATAAAGATAAACTTAACAAATTGGTGAATAATACGAATGTTAACCCCTCTTAGACAAACAATAATTGCATTCCTACATGTTCTAACTCCCAATTCGTTAAATATAGGCTTTAAGACAGTCTTCCGCTCTTCTAACAAGATTGGGCATAGGGTTACAATGTGCTGTAAGGTTTCATCACACAGCCCACATAGCCTACAAATACTTGGCGGCCATTCGTTCTTCCATTTTGTAATTCCGTCTTTAGTTGGATATCTCCCAAACCTTAATAACATGAATTTATTCTTAATCAGAGGTTTAGGATGGAATAACAAATAAGGTTGGGGCGACAATTTGCCAAAAGAGTTAGCTATTGACCATAGGTGATTTTGTTTCCTTAGTTCATCTTTATCCGTTATAATAGACAGTAAAGCAAATGTTTGGTTAATTGTTTTCTTATAAACCATTTTACTCATCACTTCATCTACTAATTTTGGGCATTCAAAATGTAATAAGCACTCATTTAAATAAGTTTGCCAACTCCTCGAGTATTCACCTCTCGCAATCTCAAGCCAGCACAGATTTGCTAATGAGCCATCTTCTGCTCGAGATAGTGACAGTAAGGACTTTAAAAATGGAGATTGTCGGGCCAATACCTGTTTCTTTAGACCAAATTCAAGTCTTATATTGGCACGACTAATATATCTGGGGATCCTAAAAACTGATTTATATGTCCTTAATTCTATGTCATCGAGCAGTTTCGCATATTTGCCCCGAAAGATAATAGAACCATAGTCCAAAGATGGGATTAACTTTGCTCTCATGACCTTCAGCAAGTGATCGTAATTAGGGCGTGATAGCTTATCCCTCAATTTTCTAAAGGCAAATGCGAGCGAAGTGTCCTTAGCTTCGAGGTTATTAAAATGCTGCCTAAATGTCAAACCTTCATCAAATGTGATTCCCAAATATTTGTATGATTTAACATTTTCGATAACCAAACCATTAATATTCCATTCTTTTACTCCCAGTTTGCCTTTTTTACCACTGTCATTATTTTCGTTTTTTTTATGTTTATTGTTAGATCGTTTTGTGTAACATGTGTTAAAAGAATCTATTAATCTTTTTAACCCTATAACTGTTTGGCTTAATCAAATGGTATCATCTGCATATTGTAAATATTTGATCTCTTTACCCAACACAGAGGGGGGTGAGCATTAACATTGTTAAAATGGGCTGGGAGATCAGACATAAAATGGTTAAAAAGGCAAGGAGCCAAAACACATCCTTGTTTTAAGCCGACATTAGTTTCTAGACAACGTGGCGTATGTCTACCTTCGCTGATTTTAATCTGTACCCAAGTGTCGGAGTATAATAATTTGATCATTTTTAAAAGTGTTTCAGATATACCCCAATTGATTAACTTCGACCAAAGAACATTTCAAGGCACAGAATCAAAGACGGCTTTTAGGTCAATGAAACAAATATACAATTTTTGTTTCCTACATTTGGCTCTTTCACCTAATAGCGTCAATAAAATCAAATTGGTATAAGTTGATTTTCCCTTTCTAAAACCAGTTTGTAAATTAGGAATCAAATCCTCTCTTATAGCCCATGATTCCAATTCATCCAACAGACAACTAGCAAAAATGTTCTCATGTACATCTGTGAGTGTTGTTAAGTGATAGTTTGCGGGGTTGTCCTGGGGGCCACTTTTATATATTGGTTGAATAATATTTCCCTGCCATGATTCCGGAATGAGGCCTGTTTTAAGCACATCATTAAACTGGAGAGTTAATAGCTCTAGCCAATTTTTTAATTGTGCTTCAAAAATGGCGTTTGGAACTCCATTCGGGCCAGGTTAGATCTAATCTTATTTATTACTATTTTTACTTTATCAACCCACCATGGCTCAATATCAAGGCAACTTTGTGGATCATAAGCACTAAAGTGTGACCCTCCATTTATTATCTCGCGTCGGCAATGATGTCGATTACTTTTACCATTGTCGCACTGTGGACTTAGAAGAGCAGTTTTCAAATTATTAAAAAAGTTTACCCAACTTAATTCATCAACATTGGCACTATTACTTCTATAATTGCCATTTTCAAGGTTGTTAATAATACTCTAAAATTGCCGCAAATCTTTAGATTTACAAGCGCATTGAAATTTAGACCAAGTTTCTTCATAATATGCTTGTTTGGCCTTCCAAATTTCATTCTTATATCCCTTTTTCAATTCTCTGATTTGGAAGGATATCGAAAAATATGATAACCCTTTTGCTTTCCTATACAGTGATCTTATTGTTTTATTAAGACTTCTTTTAAGATATAGTAAGCGATGAGAAAACCACCCTGGATTCTTAGGATTTAGGGTTATACCCCCGTGGGGTTTCTGATTAGAGAAATTAACCAAAAGCGCTAAACATAGGCAAGGCCAAAGAGCAACCATAGATTTCCCTTCAACATTGGCAACTTGAACATCTAGAATTAAGCGAGAAAGAACTTCTAAAATCTCTTTCTCCGTTTTATCATTCCATATTAACCTTTTAAGGTTAAAAGGAGTAGAAGCAGTTTTTATTATTCTAGATTCAGGCAGATAATCAAAAGGAAAATCAAAAAAGACAACTTGAGGATTGTGATCGCTCTCAATCCTTGGGACTATCTGATAACTTTGAACTAAATTAAAAAGTTTCTCTGAAATTATTGTATAATCAATTATGGAATTACTAACCATTTTATTAAGTGTCGGTATGTTATCACCATCATGCATAATCTTTAAATTATATCTTATAAACTCACAATTTGCCCATTGGGATAAAAGATTTGATTGAATTGCCCACTTTTTATACGAAACAAGATGCATATTAAAATCCCCGGAAATGATGATCATTGAATCTAGATGATCAAAATATAACACTTTCACCATTTCCCATAAATGAGTAAGTTGCGTGGATCTGACCTTTTTTTTAGAACTCAAATAAACATTTTAAAAAATAATCGATTGACTAGCAATTAATTTAATACACTGTAACCATTTAACCTGAAGGTCAATTTCAAAGTGTTCAACTTTAAGACTCAAAGAAACATATATAGAGAGACCACCACTTGGACGACCAATAGAGGCCTCATGAGTTGCCACAATCAAATATTCAAAATAAACAATACGGGGTTCGCTACACATATTCCAAGTTTCTTGCAAAATTAACATATCAAACATTTTTAAAAAGCCTATAACATTTGGATCCTCAATAAGTGATTTTAGATCATTTGTGTTCCAGGAACAAAGTTTAAAAGGGTTTAATGCTTTTTCAAGAGAAAGTCGGCATCAATCATTCTTCCCAGAATTTACATTTGTTAATATTGACGGTAGCCAACTCCAATCCTCAACCGGATCGGGAACTTTCTCTAACTCTTCACACGTTCGTGAACCTGGATGACTGCTCCTGATCTTAATACCGCATGACACATTTAACTCTGATGATGGACCCGACGCACCTTTTAACACTCTGACATGTGATGCCCTGACTATTTTATGTTCATCCTTCTTTAGAACCGGGCTACACGGTGGCTTACTTGGGATTAACAACGTTGGATATTGCGGGCCTTGAAATCTCCAAACTTTGATACCCCATTTCTCAAATATGATAGAGTTAGCAATTATTTTACTAGCAATTTCATTACTTAGCCAGGTTGTAATAGTTATCTCCCTGTAGGTGTTATCACAGTCTTTCTTAAACTCTACAAATTCCAGGTCATCTGATACTACATCCTTCAGATCTGAAATTGCATGTAATAATTTCAAAATATTTCCGCGGTTCAAAATATCATCAGTGCCTCTCGTAGTATATTGGGGACAAAAAACTACTTTCAGGCAACAAGTCAGAAGCCTCTATTTCCTCCTTATCTCCAGAGTCAACTGGTTCCCTCTTCCCAAAACAGAAACTGTCAAGTGATTTGATTCATTAGGTTCTATTGTTTTTTTGTCGTGAATACGTGGTTGGTCCGCCTGATAGTTCCTACTACTACATTGGGGATTACTAGGATTTACAGTTTTCTGATTAACAATGTTTTGATCTCCTTGTTGGGCAGCCGATTCTTTTCTAGACTGATCAGGTACAACATCCCCTAGCTTTATTGGAGGCTGAACTTTGTACCCTACACTTGGTTTAGCCTACTCCTGCATAAAATTATTAACATATTGACTGAATTGTTTGCCCTTTAAGTTAACTGCAGAATCTTTCATTGGTCTAAAAATCGGAAAGTAGGCTTTCGTTTCAAGTTCTTTAGACGTTTTAAGATTATTACTAACTGCCTTACTAGGAAGTTTTTTTTCCTGTGTTATTTTTTATGGGTTTTCCTTAACCTTTTTCTTGCCCGTTTGGACAGAATCACTGGATTTGTATTAACGCCTATTACCTGGCTTGCGTTAGGAGAAATCATTTTCGTATCAGAGTTTTCAATACCACTTAAGTTTTCAATTGGCACAGGATAATCACTAATTGTTTCTTCAACTACCAATTGGACATTGTTTTTAATACTTTTAAGCCTAACATGGGATACCATCGGAGATTGCAATTCCTTGGTATCATTTACAGGTTGATCATTCCAATCGATATCTATGCTATTTCTGCTATATGCATCTCCTTGTGATATGGTTGGTTTGTCTTTTGTCAATGACCCAAGTCTAACCAGGCCTTTTAAATCATTATTTATACCCGGTACAATACTAGGTTCTTCATAGCCTTGAACTTTTCTACCTGACAACAGTTTTACTTCATGCACCATAGAACTGACAATTGATGGTAGATCAGAGATTTTATCTATCAATTGTGCGCATGTGCAGGTTATTAACTGACTCTCTTTGTCAGCTTGCACCTTAGTGATCAGGTTAGTTAATTGCAAAAGCTTTGAATCGATTCCTACTACATGTGATGCCAATGTGTTTAGGATGTCTGCCTGAATATCTAACTTGTCCGAATGGAAATTAAGAGCATTAGTGATTGAGTCCATAGTGTGTAATAGGCAATCCCATATACCACGCTCAGATCTAGAAACGTTATTTTCTAACTCACTGGGTCTAGCCTGAAAGTTCCCATCAAATTTAGATAACAAAGATAAATCAACTGGGTTAAACTGATTATTTAAAACTAAGTTACATTGTTCATTTGAATTGGGAACATTCTCACTGTTACCCGCATCTGGAACCAATAGTGATTTGTTAATAGTGAAACTATTCTCCAGGATTATGCTAGACTGGTTCAAATTAAAAAGACTTGCATTGCTAATTTTATCAAGTTGGCCATTTGGGCTGGATACTAATTCATCTGAAGCTGGTATGGGTGTGAACCCCCCCCCCCTTGAAATTTGACTCTCCAACTTTAAAATCTGACTCAGTAACCTCTTCACTTACATTCTGAACCAAACAGGAGGAGATATTAATTACTGATCCAGACTCTTTTCTGCTCTCAACTGTCATTTTACAGAGCTCCTCCTGTCTGGTAACATGAGAATCATAACCAAAATTAACTCTGTAGGGTGAACAACAGAATCATGTGAGTGAATTTGAACTTGAGTCTGTAACTGACCAGAAAATGCTTATAGAGAATTAGACGGTAACAGCACTTCATCCATTTCAGCCTTTTCAACATTTACAATCCTATCATGAAAACCTGCTACTTCATTCGCATTTTCTATTTCTGAAAACATCTTAGACCCTATTAGTGCACAAGGGTAAACACTTTTTCCACTTTTTCCACATAATGGTAATGCTGATGATGCAGATAATGAAGTTGTTACACAGTCAATAGCAGTCTCAGCAGTCTCTTTATTTTTATTTATATTTCTTTTTTGTTTTTGAGGCTGTTTTTGGTGATACTTAAAGAAGAAACTCTTTATAGATGGCTGCGGAGCATGCAGCGAATTCTTACAGACCTGTCCGAAAGTTATATGGCTGGCTCGCTCATATGCTCCACTAAGACAGCACTGCCACCGCTACTTTCCTCATTTTCCTCTTTTTCTTGGTATTGCTCAGTTTGGGGTACAACAACCGTAGCTTCCTCGGTCTTCTGTCTTTGGTTTAATTTTAGTAATACCCCTCGCTGGCGGCCTGACCTCATCATCTACCGTCAAGCAGCAGGTGTTTAGTAGATGTAATATTAATTAAATATTTAGTAAATGGGACAAAGAGGGCCGAAAGGGCTGGCAGGGCTGGTAGGGTTGGCAGGGCCTTGACTCAAGATAAAAAGCAGCACCGCTCAATGCCCAGTACAATGCCCAGTTCAATCAAATGTGTAACTACAGTTAAAAAAAAAACAAAAAACACTCGGCTGCATATACAAAGGCAAAACGCTAAAAAAGTGCTCTCCACGAGGACCCACAACGGCCCAACTCGCAGCGACTCACAACTCACGGCTTAACTCACAGCGGCTCGCGGCTCACACACCGCCACTCCTCAGCCGCTCTGCCACTCTGCTGCTCAACCGCGTCTCCTCAGCTGAATACTGTTCACAATTCGACCGCCTCTACTTCGCCTCACCCAGCTGCAGCACTCCGCAACAACGTTCAGAGGCTCTAATCTCCAAGGCTCCAAATTTCGAAGAAACGGCCTGGTACTGGGACGGGAGAGGACGGGACAGGTCGGGGCAGGTCCCCCTTTCCCCTTCACCTTCGTTCTTCGTCCTTGCCTTCGTCCTTGTCTACGGCTTTGCAGCTTGCGACTAGCAGCTTACAGCTCTGCTCGGCTCGCTCCGCTGCTCTGCCGCGCATCTCCTCACTGCCTCACGACCCGGAACCGGAACAATCAGCCTACGTAACTATGCTCTAAGCTGACACACAGCAGAGTAGAGTCTGCTCAATCACCCTCCATTGGGTAGCCAACAGTCAACACCCTGATTCCTCACCCCTGAGTACAGAGAGCAAAGTCCATTCGAGGTCCATTTGAGGACCAAAGCCTCCATGGGTGTGTTAGATATCGAGATCCAGAGGAAAGTATAAAGATATAGTCATTGGACTCAGGTATGATGCTGGAACAGAGCCGAGATGCGGGAAGCATTAAGGTGATGCGTCATCGTCAGACAACAGGAGGAAAGCAATGCGTCAGCTCGGAGACGCACAAAGTTGAAGATGCATCGGAATGGGGGCGATGAGATGTCCTAGATTCTTGCGGCAGCTGCAATACATCGTTGTTGATAGAGATTCACCAGTTCCGAGTGGCACAACAGCATTGATGCATGGATTTCTGCTTGTGCAGGACTTTATACCCACTTCCATGGGGCCAGGACCTGGTTGGCACTACTTGGCAGGGCAAGACTCACAGATGGCAGAGTTCAGTGGCTGTAGCAGGGTGAGTTGGAAGTCTTTAATGTCCCTGAGACTTCAGAACAGGAAGCAAGCCAGCAAGATTTTGGAGTCACTTTGGTTCTGGGTTGGAGAGATGCAGGTCCAGTCCATCTCACTCCCAGGCAAGGAAGGAAGCAGGGAGCAAGTCAGCACAGCAGAGCCGGAATCTAACAGGGTAGCATTCCAGCAGAGCTCAGCCCTTACAGAAGCACAACAGTCCTTATTCCTGGCAGAGTATCCACAGGTACTGAAGTGGGGGTGTCTGTGGTCCAGTACGTCTACCCAATTGGCCTTTGTAGTGGGGGAACATCAATGAGATGCCTTTGAAGTTCACAGAGTATACGTCCTTCCTGCCCTGGCTCCAGACTCACTACAGGGGATTAAGCAGTTCTTTATGTGGGGACAGGTCACATCCTATTCAGGATTAAGTATGGCACTCTGACCACCTTTTCCCTCCCATCCTGCCCAGGATTTCCCATGAGGATGTGGATGACCCAACAAGTCACACATACGCTCCCTTTGTGTGTGGCTGTCTAGAGCGAATGCACAAAGCTCAGCTGTCACCCACCTCAGACATGTATTCAGAGTCAGACAGTAGGCCCCAAATTGCTAAAGTAAACAAATGCTAACTTTCTAAACGTGGCATTTTTGAAATTACAATTTAAAATCCACCTTCACCATACATTGTGATTTTATATTGTGATTACAGAGACATCAAACTTGAAGGTCCAGTCTCTTCCAAATTGGAAATTACACTTATCAAATGTAATTAGGTAATCCCAAGGTTATCCTATGGGAGAGATAGTCCTTGCAGTAGTGATATTGATATCGATATTGCAGTGGTAATTTCACTACTAGGACATGTAAAACTTTAAAAGTGCATGTCCTACTTTTTAATTACACTACACCATGCCCTTGGGTTGTCCAGGGCCTTCCTTAGAGGTGACTAATATATATTAAAAAGGAAGGTTTGGGCCTGGCAAGAGTGCTAACTTATCACAAGCTGGTGCCAAAATGGTACAACAGAACTGAGAAGCATGGCCATAAGAACATCACCCCACAAGTTTCAGCATTCTTTAAATATTTTTGACAATGTTATCACAATCTTTAATGTTAATCCCTTTGAGATGAGGATGGCCAGATCTTCCATGTTTTATTTGCAATGCCAGTGGTCAGAGATAGTACAAAAAACCCTTCAAGGTTGTTTCTACAGGAAATGATTATATAAATGTCATCGATAATAGCATAGACCCTGTGCATTTCGGGAAGATTTCCTTTGTTGGGGGAAACTACGATGAACACAGTTGAAAAAAAGCCATCAGCATAAAAGATTAATAATATTTCTCTAACATAAAATGGCTGTATACTGGTACGGGTGTATCCTATACTACATATGTAATGCATGAATTTGTAAATAAAACCTAAAATGTAACAACTGGTACGTAGCCCTCCCCCTCTAGTCTGTGACCGTGATCACCTTGATACAAAAATGAAGATAGATGTGTGAACCCCAAAATAAAACCCAACTTATGATAATTACGAAACGACCCAAATAAAAATAAACCAACACTTGGCATTGACAACCCTATGTGCATGCTATATTGGGAAGAGGTGTGGCGCCGCAGCTAGGGCGACTGACTCCGGAATCTGGGGATCATGGTTCGATCCCTGGCACTGGCGGCAGATTAGCCCAGCACCATGTGACTCTGGGCAATAGCTTGCTTAATCTTCCCGACGGCCCCCAGCGCCTAGAGACCCTAACGGGTGATTGTGCGCTTTACAAATGTGGATTATTATTATTATGTTAACCCATACCAGATCTGCGACAATATTATCTGCTGAATTCTGCTACGCGCGCTTCAAAGTGAAAAAACAAGGAGAAAGGATGATGAAAAGTGAAAGTATAACACAGTAAACTTATAATATGTTGATCTTGAAACAAAAAAAGTTGCTGGCATGTATACAACCAATCCATCAGTGCCACACACATATAAAACGAAAGACCAGGCCACGGTTTCCAACCATGTCCAACAGAATAAGCAAAGAGTCTGTGATCTAGCCGCTAATGCGCAGCCCCTCCAGTGACTGCTCCATAAAGCGAACCAGGTGAAATGGACGTTTTAAAGGTCTTGTGAGACTAATTATTTTATTGTGCCCCCAAAACAAACCCACGCTTGAAACTGCACACACAGGCTCCACAATGGCAGGCCTGAGACATGTTTAAAGGGCTACTCAAGTGGGTGGCAAAGTCAGTGCTGCAGGACTACTGGTAGCATTTAATTTACAGGCCCTAGGCACATGTACTGCACATTTCTAGGGACTTATAAGTAAAATAAATATCACTGCTTCCCTATTAGGAAAAATCATAGAAAAATGTGTTCATAAAGAATTAACCAAATTTATAGAGACCGCCAACATCCTCCACTTGCAATAATCCAGTTTCCGCCCCAAACACTCAACTGAGTCTGCACTCCTGGAAGTTACAGACATTCTAAAAATGACAGCGGACAGAGGCAGGAAGGCTATGTTGATCCTACTCAACCTATCAGCCGCGTTTGATACCATATCACACAGTAGTCTCCTATCAAGACTCAAATCCAGCGGTATCACAACACCGCCTTGGAATGGGTTAAATCCTTCCTTTCCAAGCCCAGACAAGTTGTGTCCCTTGGAACTTTCCTATCTGTTGAACACACCATCACAACCGGAGTGCCTCAAGGCTCCAAGCTAAGCCCTTTTTTATTTAAAATGTATATGACTCCAATCATTTAGCTGATTACATAATTTGGGATCGAAGTTACTTTCTACATGGACAATACCCAAATTATCCTATCCCTAGATCAAATCTCCAAAGATGCAGAACTCAACTTCAAAAGATGTCTAACCAAGGTCCTTCAGTGGATGAAGGATAACCACCTTAGGTGCAACACCAACAAAACTGCGATCCTACCAATAGGGGAAGAGGTCTCATTCTTGCCAGGCAAATGGTAGCCAGAGGGTACATCACCCCGCCTGAGACAGTGAAGGTAGCAAGAAATCTAGGAGTAAAGTTTTACTCCACCCTCACTTTCCAACCACACACAGTGCATGCAGCAGGGACCTGCTTCAGCCTTATAAAGTCCCTGAGAAAATGTTCGAACTACTTCCACTTGCTGCAAGGAAATCAGTAGCAGTCACCCTAATCCTTTCACGACTTGACTACTGCAACAGCCTCCTGGCAGGAGCCAGCAAACAAACATAAAAAAACTCCAAGTAGTCCAACATGCAGCAGCGCGGCTAATGTTAAAACTACCATGAAGGTCTTCCGCATCTGCAGCCCTCAAAACCCTTCATTGGCTCCCACTACCTAAGAGAATACTTTTTAAGATCCTCCTAATCACCTTTAGGGCCTCACTCAAAATAGGACCAAAATACCTCTCATCAAGATTCAATCCCCCACATTACAACCAGAACTCTCAGGTCCTCATCAGCTCAAACCTCCCAATTTTAGATGCAAAACAAAGGGAGGTGAAACAATGGCAGAATTAGGTACCACAGCCTGGAACCTACTGCCTTTGCAACTGAGATTGTTAAAATCTGAAACTCATTACAGGACGGAAATAAAGACTTGGATCTTCGGATCTTCAGATAAACCTTGCCTCTCTCTCATTTAAGATCCTCAGAGCTTCCTCTTACCTCTGTACCAGCGCCAGGATGCTCCTTTTGGAGTGGCTGTTAGTGCTTTACAAATACCACTTTTCATTTCATTTTATAAATATGGCAATTGTGGATAGGACAAAGGAACCACATTATAGGGCGAGAGCACATGCACTTTAGCATTGTAAAGTGCCCAGAATCCTAAAGCCAATAAAAACGAATTCAGTAAAAAAGAGAGGAGAAAGGCAAAAGGTTTGTGGATGAGCTTGTAGAAAGGGACATTTTCAACACATATGGGCAGAGTATAAGTACAGTGGCCGACTGCTGAGCCACCAAGGGTTGCCCACACTAATGCACCTTCTCCTGTGGTCATGGAAAAGTATAACCATGTGATTGCCTTTTAAAAAAATAAGGCTTCACAGAAAGAGATTGATTGGTTAAACATATTAAAGACTACCCAAAAGTCTGTAAAGTTTGTGCATGGGTATTATAAGAGGCTAATGTAGGTATTCAGGCAGCATAGGGGTATAGAAAATCCAGAGAGAGGAAATGTCAGTAATTTTTTGTCTCAGTTCGTTCTTGGTTTGGGCCAGGAGATTAGCTCTCATATTCAGGAAAAAATATTTTTTGGGAAGTCCAGGCACCTTGACAAAATCCTGCATATTGCAGTAATAATTTAGATGTGAGACAGAGGTAAATCAAAGAGAAATTAATGTTAGCACAAATAAAGTTAGCACAGAAATGATTTCAGAATGGACTGTATTTGACAAATTCAGGTTATGGTCCTGGTGTTGGTGCAGGAATCTAGCAAATAGGCTATCAAAGTGGTAGTCAGATGATGCATAATGGGAACAGTGTTCCAGAGGATAGTGTTAGAAATGTCAGTTGACCAGAATTTAATGATGGATGTAGCCAGATTGAAAAAGACTACTGCGTGTAATCACTGTAACAAAGTGAGTCACTGGAAGCAAGAATCTAGGTTCAATATCACCCAAATGCAAAATGATGGCCGGATTTCAAACATGAATGCAATGGCAGTGCAAAATATGGAAATGCAAAAACCCCAAAATGCTAATATGCCCCAAGTTCCAATGATACAGCAAAATTAGCTAACCCATGTTTAATTGAAATCCGAACTCAAAGGCTCAATGGAACCCTTTTTCCAACAGTTCCCGGTTTTCAACAGATTCGGATATCTGGGTTCTGATTGTTCACAATGAGGGGGCCTGGGAGGGGAGTACGATTACTTGCTTGGTACAGTCTTTGAGGTAGACCAGAGTGGGCATATGTGGATGGAGAGGTGAATGGCCACCCCATGTCATTTCTGATCGACACCGGCACTATCTGCTCCACTGTTAGAACTGTGGAGATCCAAGTTGTAGGTATCTCAAAAAAACAGGTTGTGAATCCTGTTCAGATAAAGTTCTTTGAATATAGGTTTTCCTGAAAAGGATAATCAATTTGTAATATGTGATTCAACTCCAGTCAATCTGTTGGGCAGCGATTTACTCTGCAAACATAATTGTGTGATCTATTGCACACCAGATACTGTCCAGCTTCAGATGCATGATAAAAACGCAGACTTAAACTGAGTGTCCAAGAGTCAGCTGCTGGATTGTATCCAGCTTTGACAAGAGAGGACACCGCCTGTCTTAAGAGACTCCATAAAGGAGGAAGTCTGGGATTTTACTGCAAAAGATATTGGTCTGATCTTAATGCAGAGTATCTTTGGATGCCCCAGTGCAACCTATCGCCAGAGGCGATGGCTGGAATTACTCCTGGAGCTGAATCTATGATACATCAAGGCAACTGAAAAGAGATATTAGGGAGTCCTTGAAATTCATCTATGATGGTTTTGCATAAATCAAACAAGAAGTGGAGAGTCATGCAGGGCCTTCAAAAGGTCAATAATATTGTTGTCCAGTGGTACTGAATCCTGTTGTGATACTTTTCCAAATACCCTGTGATGCTGAGTGGTTCACAGTTATGGCTTGAGTCAAGCATTCTTTTCTATTTTTTACTTGAGAATAGTAGTTCCTATTTGTATTCTGGTTCTAAAACAAAGTTCTGGAGTGGTTCAGGGTTCCGCGGATGTATACAGAGATCCCCTCAATGTTCAATCAGATACTGAAGAAGGATCTGGAGACCTTGCAGTTACTAAACAACTTAGTCTACTCCAGCAGATCGATGACCTACTCGTGGCATTGACAACCCAAGATGCATGTAGAAAAGTCACTGTTGCATTGCTGAACCATTTAGCTGAGTGTCGCTTACCAAACTGCAGTACTGTCATAAGGAGGTTGTGTATCAAGGACATCACATTGGGAAGAACATTTGAAAAGAGAATCTCTACCAGTCTCAAAATGAACACTCCCACGACGCAAAGAGAAGTCAGGATGTTCCTGGAAATGGTACTCTACTTTGGCAAGTGGATTCCCAACTTTCCCCTTGTGGCAAAGCCTCCACAGAGGCTTACACACAAAGATATGTCTGATCTCCCACCTTGAGACAGCAAATGCATGAGTACTTTCCTCGAGCTGAGAGAAAGTCTCTGTCACACCGCAGGTCTAGGAATGACTGATTATGAAAAGGATTTTCTCCTATACTGCTATGATTGTGAAGGGTTAGCTCTGCCTGTTTTAACAGATACCCACAGATAATCTAAGGGGAAACAACCTTTACAACGCAACCATTACATCGCACTACACTTACAACGCAGGCATTACATCTCAACATCCTTTACAACGTATGACACTACAACGCAGGCATTACAACGCATACCATTAAAACGCATGACACTACATCGCATGTCAATATAACGCAGGCATTACAACGCATACCATTGGAGTTAGAATAGTAATTTTTAACCCCTAAATTATCCAACACTTACCCTTCTGTTGCATCCCCTGGAGTTAGGATAGTAATTTTTACCCCTACACTGTCCAACACTTACCCTACTGTTGCACCCCCTGGAGTTAAGTAATTTGTACCCCTATACTATCCAATACTTACCTTAAATGCAATGTAATGGTATGCGTTGTAATGGTATGCGTTGTAAAGGTAGTAAGCGATGTAATGGAATGCGTTGTAAAGGTAGTTTTTAAAAATGCGATGTAGTGTCATGCGATGTAATGGAATGCGTTGTAGTGGATGTTGTGATGTAAAAACTGTGTTGTAAGTGCGTGCGTTGCAAATGTATGTGTTCTAACGCTATACATTCAATCTGAGCATCTTGATGCCTACTTCTCTGGCACTCTTGATCCGTCAATTGATCACTCTTACTTGCGCTTGCTGTGTCTCTGCCAAATTGTGAGTCCCCATCTATACCGATAGCCAGTACGGGTTCCATGTGGTCCACAAATTCGAGCAGTGTGGTCCTAGAGACATTTTATTACCCCTTCTGGAGCCCCAACACAAAATGGTTATTACGTAATGAACCTACTTAATACATTGCAGATGCACGCTGAAACAGAGATAGTCAAATGTACAGCACACAAGAGATGACATGATTATGTGACAGCTGGAAATCACTTTGTGGACAAGATAACAAAGTACTGCACTCTTGAACCTAGCACATTGAACAGAGATGATTCCAGTGAATCAGAAGGTGATTTTACCATGAACCTGTTGTTGATTGTTGTTGATACTTGGGAGTAGATTAAGAGATTGAAGCAAGAAGCCATAGATAGTGGGCAGAAGAGATGGGTCAGAGCAGGGTGTTCTAGGAATCAGGATGAGATCTGGGTTTTAATGGATGGGAGATCTATCCTACTGGATGTTATGTTGTTCCCCATTGCTAGGCATTGTCATTGTCTTACCCATATAAAGAGACTTACTGGTCTGTATCATTGTGGAGAATTTGTGCCACAGATCTGTTATTTGTCAGCCATCAAATGTGGACAGGAGGACAGTTGCTTCCCTGAGTCACGTAGGGAGATCAGATGATCCCTTCAACTGCATGCAACTTAATGTTGGCGAGATACCCGTGTGTAATGGACTACACTAAATCCTAGTGGTTATCTTTATAGTTTGCTTAAATCATAACTGGGTTGAAGAAACAACAGTTTTACTGTGGCCAAATTGTTATTGTATGAGTTGATTCCTAAGTTTAGCCTACCATTATCTCTGGAGTCAGATCACGGGACACATTTTAGAAACAAAGTCATGCGGGTCTAGGGATAACTTCTGAAACTAGCTGAACTGACATATCCATTCTGAATCCATTTTTTTCTGATTTGCACAAGTAGAAGTCAAAGAATAGAATTTGCGATTTGCTTTTGATTTCTGCGCTCTTTTTGATTTGACTCGAGAGAAACCATGGCGTCTAATTCACCAAACAAGTGTAGAGTGATATTAACCTAGTGGCTATTGCTTTAAATTCATGATTAATCTGTTAGTGAGCTTCAATTCTTCTGTTTCATTTATATAGAAGAACAGCAGAAATGTACCATCAATATTTTCTATAAAGATGCCTCTGAGGGAAACTTTACTTAGAATTAGGGGTGTGCAGAACTTGTGGAACTTCACTCCACAGAATTCCACAGAGTTACATAAAACGTCGCGAGATTATGTAGAGTTCCGCCAAACGGTGGATAATATGCCGCTCACACTGCAATGGAGCACCTGGGGTGGATGACACCATGCGCTGTGCAAGAGCTCATGGCCATTCGAGTTGATATTGATGCAGCTCAAGTAGAAATTAGACTTGAGTGGCAGGAAATGTACTCAATTGGCAGCCCTCTGACCATGACTGCTCTTGACCACCCGTGACCACCCGCGTCAGAGCATCACGCAAGGGATGCTAAATCTCACTCTCAATCGCCAGCTCCCATTTTCTGGAGCTTCATGGGGGAAACATTCTGCCACATGGTGATTGGCGGAATTTGTTCAGAACTCCACATTGCAGAGTAACACAGAGTAACCAAAAATCTGCCAATTCCGCGGGGGGGGGGGGGAACATTCCGCCCATGCCTACTAATAATGCCATCTTTAATCTTTTGCATGAATACTCACGAGCCAGGCATGCCCATGACTGTTACATATGCACCTACCTACCTGCATCCAGAGCAGGGTAGTTACATATCACCTCTTGCATCTCACTTACTTACAGTCTTTTAGCATAATTCTTAGCTTTCTCTATCAGAAAGGTTGCTTTGAGTAGTATTTTGTGACCTTGGTATAACAATTTGAATCCACATTATAATGCTAGATATATAAAGTGAAAAGCTATTTTAAGTCTGTCACAGAAACTGATGTCCCCAACGTTCTTAAGGAAAGGATAACATGTCATTTGACAAGACCTGAGCATGATTTTATTAAAGAATTGGAAGAAAGAAGAGAACCTTTGAGTTGAAGGCAGGGAGAGGAACTAAGGGAGATTGGGGAAAGGAAAAAAAAAGGTTGAAAGCTACTGTAGTACATCCGAAGTGATTGGCAATAAGAAGGAAAGCTCTGTTTTATGGGGATAAAAGAAAAGGTTAGAAATCCTTAGATGGTGGACTAGTGTGAATGTGCACAAAGATTGAAGTTTTGGCCGGGATTATATTTGATGGAAAGGATCCTGTTGTTCCTGGAGGTTATTATGTGTGCCGGAAAAATGCTTAATTTCAACTTCCTGCACATAGGATAGGTAGCTGCTATTTAGCTTTAGTGTTTTCTAAGGTGTAGGGAATAGTGACTCATGGAAGAGCCAAGCATATTTGGTGAAATCACATGACCTAGGTGTTCACTTGAATGCATTTCTATGCTCTGCCGCTTTACATAACCGGGTTACATGGGTTGAATACCTTGCTAAAACTCACTCAGACATCAGCCCATTGCTGCTCACCTACTCCTGGGAACCCACCAAGCCCCAATCCCGACCTGGAGACTAAACACTCTAGCCTTGGATGATCCTGCTTTTTGGACAGGCTTTGGGAATGCGATTTGTGACTACTTTATGGAAAACAAGGGCACGGCCTCCTATCCGCTTGTGGAGTGGGAAGCATTCAAACTGGTCCTTTGGGGTCACTGTATAACCAATACAATTGGAATTCACACTCACTTACACAAGAGATCAAGTGACAGCTTTTCGGCTGCCCTGCCCCCCAGTTGCACATGGAACGTGAAACCCTCCTGGCATTCGTTGAATGCCTCTGAAGCTATGACTATAGGGCTTACACCACCACAGCCTATGACAAAATAGACAAAGCAGTGAGACTACTGGCTTGGACAGCTAACCCGGACCAGCGAGCCTCTCAGATCCTTTATATACACACATCTGGTAGAGCAGTAAATACCAAGGTTACAGTCAATAAGGTTGAGTACAATGCCCAGCTCTATGCCTGGCAAGACAGAACTCCCCCAGCTCATGCCTGGATACATTCTACACGTGGACAGTAGTAGATTCCCTGCCACTGTGGCAATGCTCATTGGAGGGGAGATACTGGTTCAAGATGTCAGGTAGGCCAATAAGGCTCTAGCCTGAGGTTAGGTCCAGGGCGCAGATGGCATCCCCATAGAATTTTATGCAACCTACATCAACACCTACGCCTAGGTGCTGACCAAACTGTTTAACACAGCAAAATACATGATTTCTCTTCCTCTGATGTTCCACAAACCCCTGCGTTTCCCATCCTTAAGAAAGGGAGACCGAAAGAGCTGGTCACTTTCTACAGACCCCTGTTTATACTAAACATATATTATAAAATACTGAGTAAAATATTAGTAAATAGATTATATCTCCAGATACAAGACATCATTTATGAAGATCAGTCGGGATTCATCCCTACCTGAAGCACTGTGAATGACATCTGCCAACTAATAAAAGTCATGCACATTGCTCCACCCTTGCATCTGAATAGCTGTTGACATTAAGAAGGCATTTGGTTCCCAGGACTGGGATTACCTGTATGGTACCGGGGCCACCCTGGCACTCAGTAGTGATTTCCTGAGCTGACAATCCTTCCTTACACAACTCCAGTTGCCCGGGTGAGGACTGGTTTCGTTATCTCCTCACCACATGCACTTGAGAGGGGCACTTGCCAAGACTGTCCCTTCTCTTCACTCCTATTTGCCTTGATAATGGACCACTCGCACCTACGCTCCACTCTGGTCGCCATTATCATAGGTTAAATGTGGACGATACTCACCCTATGTCTTCCTCTACGCAGATTACCTCCTTCTTTACGCTTCAGATAAGCTCACCGATGTTGAGGGAACAAACACTGCACTGACAGACTTTGGATTCCACTCCTTCCCAAAAATTAACTGAGACAAGTCAACCGCCTTCCCACTATTTATTCCCCATACACGGGATCCCCCGCAAAGTAGCGTTCATCCTTCTCTGGGAACGGATTACATTTTTATACCTTGGAATACGGGTTGACCATGCTGAAATGGAGCTGATTGAGGTCAATATCTGGTTGACTCTTGCCTCCATATGTAGCGCTATACAGTTTTGACTTACCCTCCTTCTGTCCATTATGAGAAGAATTGTCATATCAAAGATGATACCACTTCCCTGACTACTCCAAATCTTTGCCATTTTACCTGTCCACCTTCCCAGGTATCTTTTCACTGAAATAGACGGCCTACTAACAATTTATCTGAGGTGCAGGATGCCATCATGTGGCACGGGGTAAAAGGTGCCTTCCTGCAGACAAGGGTGGACTTGTGGTGATTGATAATGGGCTCTATTACCTTGCTGTATAATTGAGATGGGCAGCTCTGTGGTATGATATGCCCTGGGCTGGTGGCGCCAAGAGCCAACAGTTTACCCCTTCACCGACCTCCCTGGCGGCTTCACTTGAGCCCTAAGCCTGAGTAGAGGGACCCATAACGTCCACCCTTTGTTTTTCTTCGGCCAGGGCACTACAATAGGCCATGGCAAAATTATGCTAATAAAGTCTTCTTGGTGGTGCTCCTGCACCTGCCGGAAGCAGGGGACTGGATGGGACTGCACGACTAGGGGTGCAGGAGTTTGATGAAGGCTGGGACTTCTTCGCGAATGGGCAAATTTGCGATTTCCAGTAACTGGTATCTGAGATTAATATTCATCCTCATCAGTTCCTCCCATATGGTGCAATACTGACAGCCATTAGGGGGATATGGGGAACTAAGCCACACATAATTGCTTTTGGACTATTTGTACCAGATCAGTTGGATTAGGTCAATCACGTTCCTTTATTGCTCACCTACTCTCCCAAACTAAACACGACCTTGTATCCCTGTGGGCCCACTGGACTGCAAACCTGGGTTGTGAACTGTCAGACAAAGACTAGGCCAACATGCTCCACTACACACCCATACCTCCCGCAATCCCGCTTTAAACTGATTCAATATTATTATCTTCACAGGGCCAACTCCTAAACAAGTTAATATAATATTTACATACGGGCTGCCTGTCCCAGATGTCACCGAGAGGACCCCGGATATTACAATATGGTATGCGATTGCCCCACCCGGAACATCATTCAGGAATTCAGTGACAACATTTGTTAACACTGCCATGGGATGTAATCTTGATAGAACACTGACTATCTGTCTGTTAAGACTGTTTCCCAAACCACGCGCAAGAGTCCTCACCTCTAAGTTTTCAGACCTGGACCTTATTCTGGCCCGTCGTTACATCCCCTACTGGGATGGAGACGAGAATTATCCAAGTGGGCAGAACAAAAGAGTGCTATAATGAAACTGGAAGTACAGATGGGGCCTCTGCAGCCCCGACTACACACAGGTATTGAACATGATACTACGCAAGTGCCCACTGTTGACTCCAGATGGCCCCTTACTTCCCCCCTTGAATGCCAATTCTTCTGAGGAGGACTGAGTCACCAACCACCCATTCTGGGATCCCTTCGACACATGTATGATGCACACTGCCCTGTGATGATCACCTTGGGAATCCACAGGATTCCCCCTCCTGCACCCCACCACACTATAGTATCACTCGCACACCACTGTCCTTCTACTATAAACAACAACTACACCCCCGTCACTCAGCATCTTTTCTTTTCCCTTTGTTAGCTCCTTGTTTAATTATTGTTACTTGCTTTTGCTCCCATTTTCCTGCGCTGTACTATTGACTAGCGGGCTCATTCACACCCCCTAGGTAGATGACTGGGGAGAATATAACCACTAAACTCCCCTCTTGATGAATATTTGACTCTAAGTTGCATTGTTTGCTCACTGTATCATGTTACTATGTGGTGCTTGTTTATCCCCACAAGCACTCAAATTGGTGTCATGTCTCAATGTTCCTTGCTTTGACTTCACGCTCTCTATGGAAAATGCCAAGAACCTTTGTTTAAAAAAAAAAAGTTGCTGGGCACATCCTTGGTGCTATGATTTCTTCTGAAGGACTAGTTTCGAATGATCTGAAGAGTAGAAAATTGTCTACATTTGGTTGACCATCTTGCAACCAATACCACATGAGCTTTAATTTCTGTTAAGATAGATCTTGTTGCAATTAAGGCACTAGTTTTACAAAACAGGCTTGCTTTAGATATCATACAAAGGAAAGAGAGTTGAGTCTGTTGTATGTTAGGTGTTCTGCAGTCCTGCATCTGTATGCCTAACAAGAATAGTGAAATGAATACATTTGCCACTAACATTTTGGAGGGTTCTAAGGACTTTAAGGAGCTGGAGGAGACAGGTGTCTGGTAAGCAATAGGGAAAGGGCTTTCTGCAGTTGGTAGAGGGATTTGGTACATTTTGGGAACTAGATTACCTCCGCTACTAACTATTACAATCTCTGTGATATGTGTATCCATTTTCCTAAGTGGAATTAAACTAATAACTGTGAAGAATGGACCAAAATGTAAGAGATGAAAGCAGCTGACAAAAGGGAATGGGAGAAAACAAATGAAAGAAGAGATGTACCTTGAGGAGTTGTAGAGTCACATTTATGATGAAGTGAGGAATTTAGAAGCGTCTAAACATAAGCTGCAAAAGTCAACAACTGGTATAGGAAGTATACTCTTAATATGATTTATGACTGTAATGTATGATGACTCCCAGAGTCATCAGAGGGGGGATTGGTGTGATTTTTCTTCTAAATGCTTTAGCACACATTTATTAACAATAATCTGCAGCAGGTATCTATACATATTGAGTCATATTCACCTTAAGTTGACCATAATTAACGTAGGCCTCAATTTAAAGTAGTTCACTTTTAGCTGTCATGCCATATTTCTGTGCCTGTTGTGTACTTTTAATCTTTCTAATTTCAGTAGCCAAACTATACCAGTCAACCTTAATCAAAATGTATTTCTTGTTTCATTTCCGTGTGACTATTTATCTGTGTATGTTCCTTGGACAGTGAAATAATGAATCCCCGCGTGCGAGTGGGAATGTCCTGACTCCTGACCTACTTGTTTCATCCCTCTACCAGATATACAGCGTAAGATCGTGCAGCGAGGACTTCATTGAATGCCAGTCGATCAAAATAAATTGAGTTTGTTATTGGAACCTATTTAATCCAAAGTGGTTCTCTTCACAGGAATGGAGGGAGTAGTAACATTTTGTGGAAGAAATAATTTAAGGTATGCATTAAGTTAGTTAGATCAACTGCCCTTTCTGCTCTCCTTAGAGCTGACGCGTTCCTTGCTCCCAGCCAAAAGGGTTAGACTCCTGGGCCAATCCCTTCTCACTTACCTGACTGAATCTTCATTTGATTCTGCCTTAAGAAGATTTAACTGCTGACACCTTCAGCCTGAATTCCCCCCAACCTACCCGATCTTCCAAACTTATATAGAAAAGGAACTTCCCTTCATGGGAACGTGAACCTTCTTTGATTTACTTTATGACAACTTTAACCGTTCGTCTTAGTATTTGCAATTTGGATTTGCTTTGAAGCAAATGTATCAGGTCATTCCTGTATAGATTACTTATTTATGACTAATTTTAATGGTTTGAGTTAGTAATTTGCTAATAAATCTTCATAGTTTCCAAATTTATCATTCTTGATCTTTTTTGTGAGGCCACATATGCTTCACTTTATTGATTTAATTTAAAGACAATCATAAGAACACAAGACATTGATCACCTATAAATAACCGCAATACATAAATGCTGTACAGGCAAAAGATATTTCAATCCTCACCTATTTTGAACATATGTGTGAACAATTTCTTTCAACAACCATATTATTCAGCATATTGTCCATTGGGTTTACTAGCAGTCATGTCTTGTGGTCTAATAACGCCAGACACGTGTTTCGGTATAGGTCCACAGTCCTGGTCACACCTTCTTTAGGTTGCTAAAAAAACTCCACTTAAGTTCAAGTCAAGTTTCAAAGCTTTATTCGACAGCATTGTCATAAAAGCATTTTCTCCCTACTCTATACATAATAAATACTATATCTAATTGACAACAATTAAAATACACATTAAACATGAAGTGCTGTCGGAAGCAATTTTAAAAGATACAACCTTTTAAAAAATAGAGAACAGATGCAAAAGTGAGTAAAATAACATCTAAAAACATTTTGCAGATATTGAACACAATTCATTGAGATAAGGTGCGGGTGCGTATAATCCATGCCTAGCCTAAATATTTGGCTAGTGCAATGGCGAGACAAGGCGAGCAATTTGTTCTTAAGATTCTAAGCGCTTCTTGATGTAATATAGCCCCTAGATTTCTACATGCGGGTTTTAACCATCTTTGCCTTGGGGCCGCATAAAGGGGGCAAGCGAACAGGAAATGCGGTATATCCTCGACAAGGACCTTACAGTAAGCACAGGTGTTAAAGTTATCAGGGGACCATTTTAATGTAAATGCATTAAGCGGTAAACAGCCCACCCTAAACTGAAAGTACAGCTTTCTGTCCAATGGTTTTGAAATCAAGTCCCAATAATGTTCACAGGTTGGGACTAATTTGTGTTCCAAATACTGGGTTGTTAGCACCGGAGGCTGATTAGATGACAAAACCAAGCCATGTATCATGTCCCAGTACATTTTCTTTAACAAATCCTTGGAGGGAAAGGCTGCAGGATCAGTAATTGTCCATAGGTGGTCAAGATGCAGCTTATTAAGTAAGTTCCTGATTTCTTTTAGCCACGTAATTTTATGGAACCGATCAGAGTTGACGATGTCCATGAGTGCAGCAGCAAAGTGGGCCAGTTCAGGAGTGGTCTTTATGCGCCTCCAAAATAGTAGTGGGCGCAGCCTTGCCTGGTCCTCGATTTTTTTTCTCCCTAGATCATAAAGGAGAGGAATGGATGGGGTACTCTGCGGGACTCCAATCAGCTTACGTAGAAATGTATTCTCCGCAACCGTCAACCCACTGATGTTGGCAAACCCCCATAGCTCTGTTCCATAAAGGCATGCACCAAGAACTCTCATGCTGTAAATCTCCATAACAGGTTGGATAGGTTTTGTCAATGAAGATTTATGCTTCAAAGCTATAGCCCCTGACAGCTAATGAAACTTTACAACCGCGGAAACGATATGTGCTTTCCATTGCATATTCCCCTGCAAATTAATACCCAAGTATGTAAATGCATCCACCTCTTCCAGAACGGCCCCGTTAAAGTTCATTGTCCCCTTAAATGACTTAGCAGGGTTCATGTTCATAAACTTGGTTTTTGCAGTATTTAATTCCAAGCCCCGAGCCTTGCAAAAGTCCCCAAAGGCATTAATTGTCTTTTGTAGCCCACTAGGCGTTTGCGATATCAACAGAGTGTCGTCCGCGAACATAAGTACCGGGACCCTCACCCCATCTAAGATAGGGGCATCAGTAGGTGATTTCCTGAGATGGTCGACTACTCCATTGATATAAAGAGAAAATAAGGTGGGGGCCAGGACACATCCCTGCCTTACCCCAAGCTCTACGGGGAAGGAATCAGTGACTTCGCCCTGTATCCCCCATCCAATCTTGGCGTAGTTGCCCTCATGCATACGCACTAGTAATGACAATAATTTGGGGCACATTCCAAGTTCGCATAACACGCTCCATAATTTTTGCCGCGGAACCAAGTCAAATGCCTGTTTTAGGTCTACAAAGACAGCATACAATGGACCATCTGCCAGAGTAACATTTTTCCAATATAGAGTTAAAAAGTGGAAAACCTGGTCAATGGAGCTGGTTAGGGGACGGAATCCAGCTTGGTATGGCGAGAGAACTCCTTTTTCGTCTATCCAGTCTTGTATTTTATTTTGGATCATTCTACCCATCAATTTTTGCGCTGAATCGATAAGGCTGATGGGTCTATAATTAGATGGTAAGGCCTTATCTCCTTTTTTAAAGACCCGAATGATGTCTGCGCCTTTCCAAGAGGCAGGTATTGCTGCACCTTGTGCTATAGAATTTCCGAGCCAAGCAAAGTACAGGCACCAATTATCCCGGTCCGATAAAAATACATCGGCCGGTATGCCATCAATGCCCGGTGCCCTCCCCCTAGTCAGCCCGTCCATTGCAACACTTACATCATTTTTAGTGAATACTTCCTCTTTGTATAGTACTATGGGCGGTGAGGGTTGGCACTCAAGGGGCGTTGGGCAGGAGTATTGTGGCTTAAAGAAGTCGACCCAACATTCTTTCGCCACATGATTTTTTGGGCATTCAGCTATTCCGCCCCTATCCCATTTTATAATTGACCAAAATTATTTTTGTTGTTTAGCTGCACAAGCATTTTTTAGTTCCTGCCACTGGCTTTCGTCCCATGATCGTTTCGCCCTAGTCTGGGCTTTTCTATACTCGTCCCTAGCTTTCAGGACTTCTTCTCTATTTTTACTTTTTAATACTACGCTTAGATTCTGTCTCGCCCTTCTACAGGTTTGATCATACCATCCTGCCGTTTTCAAAGGACACGCACCCTTTTTCTGCCTAACTTCTTTTAAAAAGAACCCCTGTATTTTTTTAAAGAATTTGGGATGTGTCTCTTCAATTAGTTTAGCAAAATCAATGTCATTGCATCGGTTCTGTAAACCTCTCACTTCATTTGCCACCACCACTTTTAGGTCTTGTAATTTTTCAGGTCTATCTAACAATACAGCCCACTTCATATGACGTTGATTGTTAGTGGGAATTATATCCAAGGGCTGGAATCCCATGCCCAAGCCTGGCACTGCTACCCCATGATTTATTTGGAAGAGCAAACACAACGGGTTATGGTCACTCTCCACTCTAGGGGTGACCCTCATATCCCTAACCCTATGCCAGTCTGTGACATCTACAAGGATATAATCAATCCTACTACTTGCCCTGAGATTGTCAAAAGTAGCAGCACCATGTAGGTCTGAGAGAGTGCGTCCATTTGCATCCCTCAACCCCCATGCTAAGCACAAGCTCTTCAATTGAACAGCTGCCTCAGACCACTTTTTTATCGGGGGTAAGTCTAGCTGTGGTATTCCCCATTTGACATCCTCTTCTTGGGAAAGTTCGCTATCTTCGGGACCCAGGGGTTCAAAAGTGGTATTCACATCACCCCCCACCATGATTGTAGTATGCTGTGGCAGGGCTTCTATGTTGTTCTCTAGTACTGTTATCACATCTGAGCCTTTACCCCCAGGAACTCCCCTGGCATAATTGTTAAAAAGGGCCATCTCAGAGCTATCCCCCCAGGTAATCACAACTGATAATATATCACAGTTATTCACGGGCCTCACTCTTACGGTACATTGCAGAGATTGACGTACCCATATAATTAATCCCCCTGATGGGCGCCCCTTGGGGTTCTTTTTTGCAGGAATAAAGAAATTTAGGAACCCTTGCTGGTGAACAGGAATCACTGCCCAGGTTTCCTGTAGCATAATTACATCATGGGGCTGGATAAACTCCCCCCATTCTGGGGACTCAATTTTGCTTGAGATTCCCGCTAAGTTCCATGATAAGAGCTGGAGGGCCTCTTTAGCTACACCAACCCTCTTTTCTGGTGACAACAAATTTTGCCTACTTAGAGGATTTTGTGGGTTAAGTGGAGGGCTACATGCCCTACGGTCAATTGGACCTATAGCGGCAGAGGCTAAGTACCTAGGTGAGTCATGCACCCCCTTCCCCCTAGAGTATTTACTCCCTTCTACTGATTTAATAGCAAGAAGGGGAGTAGGTTTAGGTACGCACCTCTCTACGATGACAACCTCTTCAAATAGAATGGTGGCTGCACGGTCCATCAATTCACTCTCCCTCTCAAGCAGTCAGTCACAGTCATTGAGGCCCGATAGGGCTGAGAATCTATTCTCCAAGGGCATGCTCCAACTACTTTTAGCATCAAAAGGCTTTCCTCTCCGTACCACCGTGTTCCATTTTGTTCTCAGCACAGTGGGATTAAGTTTATCACCTCTCCTTGCATAAAAAAAGTCCAGAGTTAGAGGGACTATCTCTGTCGACCTACGCTGTGGGGGATATACATTGGCCAGGACATTTGGCAACACCTCTGGGTCTGAGAAGTGTAGTACCACACAGTCCCCTCAAAATTTTTTCTTGCTACCCCCGATCCACTCTACCCTTCTAGCTTTTACCACCTCTTGGGCCATTTGGTCCATACCCCCAGGAGAAAAAGCCATATTTCGCGAAAGCCAGTGCAGTGATTTATTTATTAGAGATGATGAATTCTCTATGTGCCCCGGTTCCAAATGAGGGACATTGGCAAGGACCAATACTAATGGTGAGGCCTCGACGATCAATTCTACTGGGCCTTTTTCAACATTACACTCTTCTGGTCTATCCCTTCTCCCCATCCCATCTGGAGCCCCACTTACACCCTGCTCTCCCTGATCTCCCCCTCCAAGAGTATCACCCAGCGTAGAGATAAGAGGGATGTTAACCAGGGGTTCTAGCCTGTGGGATGTCTGGGTTTCTTTAGTCTCCACTCCCAGGATATCCTGTCTTAATGGGTTTTCCTTTTCCTGAATTACTTTATCCAGGAGACCCCCTAGTCTAATTACCTCTTCAGTTAGGTAATCAATTTTAATCAGAAGGGGTTTTGTTATGTTCTTAATTTTACTTTCAAAGGCACCTAACAGCCTTTTGAATTGATCATCATCCATCATTATCTTCCCATCCGTTATGTCCCTCTCATCTTCTCTACTCTTTTTGCCTGGGGAGTTGTCAGGACGTTTTTTGCCTGAACGGAGGCCGCCCCTCTTTGGCAGATATTTATCCCCCCCCCCCCTTAGTACCTCTAGGGGCGGAAACCGGTGCTGGGGGCTCATTATCTAACTTAAGGATTGTCTTTACATGTGAAAAGGCTTATCCGTAGAATGAATGTGGTATGAATGGTATGATTGATGAGTTAGAGTACCAGTGGCAATTGGTTATCATTATCTCTGTGGGTTCATTTAATGTTTCTCTTTATATTGATGGACCTGTGTCATGCCTTGCAATGCAATATGCATGGACATAAAGTTATTTATATGACATATAATGAAATATATATATTTTTGATGACAAAATTGTAATCCGTAAACATTTATGTTTTTTTGGATCTTTTATCTCAAGTATTGTTGAAAGCATATGTATAGACACTATGACTCCTAGATGACTTGATTAGCATCTTCCAAAGTACAGCAAGATATTCCGCCAATTGATTTGATCAGTTAGATTGTTTATTTTTTTTTGTGTAAGGGAGCATTATGCACCAATCCTGTACTTTTAAGGATCCCACACTCCTGTATGTACGTGGCGGGGTGCTTTGCTAAATTCCTAACAATGGACAGAGTGACATGTCAACCCAGGACCAGAGGAGAAACTTTGTATAATGTCTGGAAAGTTTATCTTGGACTTTGTGATTGGTGACAAGCTCTATGAGGGTCAGATGCATTCAGGTCTCTGGCATCGCCTGGAGCCATTGGAAGAGCTTTGCACATTCACTACTTTAAGATTCTTGATGTATTTATACATTATGTCACTGTACTTAAACGTTTGAAAATAAAAACCTGAAGCATACCATAGATTATTAAATCCAAAGTTAATATTCAAACTGACATCAAAATATACATGAAGCGTTTAATTATCATAAAAGGAGTACACAAAATCATGTGAAAGGAGCAAATCATAATTCAGACATAATTAAGCAGCGTTGTGAAGCAGAGGACAATGGCAAGCATATTCACATATAAGAGCACTGTAAAGTTCAATCAAGCAACTTTAAAAGTTGTCAAAGTGACAAACAGAAACTATAACCAGGGTCGGGCTGGCTTGACAGATCAGTGTGTGGGGCAGTTTTCTAGCATTTTAGGATGTTTTATGTCAAGATGGGCCAGTTTTTTACTGTTTATTTCCCATATATGACCCCTTTTTCTATCTATATCCTTCGCTAATGTGTGCCACTTTTATTTTGGTGCTCGGGCCTATTTTTTTGTCCAGTCCGACCCTGGCTTTGACTTTTTTCATTGCTTTCTTATGAGAAAATAGTTTTGGATTGGTATATGGCGTTCAGAACCCCTTTTTGGAGGTGAGCTACGCAAGTTATGCTTGAAAGTGTTTGTAATCAGAGATAGGGATCTCTGCAGGGGCAACCTACACCCAGGGCTATATGACACGGGGAGTACACGCTGGGCGTGCCCTGCATAGTGGGATTTCATTCACCCTGATTATCAAGGGAGAGAATTCAATTCGGAAATATTGATTACAGACAACAGGATTATCTTAGGTAACAGATGCTTGGCATATGTGTGGTCATGGATCTTGTTGGCTTCAGCAGCAGGATTTATTGTTTTAGTAGAGTAAACAATTGCTTTAATTGAGTAAACATGGTCCAGGGGCACCAGAAAGAATTAGAAAAGACCTAGAGTAGCTTTACATGTTTTATCTTTTTAGGCCCATGGAGATTAAGTGATTTGCCAGAATCACAGGATGTTGAGCAGAGGCCAAGTTTTGAACCAGGTCCCCATATGCCAAGGTCAGCAGATATGTCCCCTAGGTACTAAGGAGCATATTTACAAGCACTCAGCCCAACCGGAGCATCATTGTTTTTACGCTGCGGTGACTCAGCATAATTTTCCATATTTTGAAGGTGGCTCTAAGCCACTTTGCGTAGCATAACACCAACTTGTCAATATGCCCCTTTCCTCCTCAGTCCTCTGCTGTAAAGGGCTGTGCAATGGGTGTTGCTGTGGGTCTTCTACCAAAATACCCATTGCTTTATGAAGCTGCCCCAGATTTACAATGCTGAGGCAGTGCCAAAACGAATGCCAAGGAATAACGTGTTAGAATGGCGATAAATGGAGAAATTATTAATTTCTCCTGGTTTTTTGCTCTGTCCATGGGTGTTGCATCCTGCAGCACACATAGAAGGTGCACATCACCATAATTAATTGTTGATGTGCAGGAAGAAGTCCCTTCCTGTATATAAACAATCATCCCTACAGCGCAGGCACCCTTTCAACGTGGCAGCAGGATGTCAGCGCTGGTGCTTGGCAGCTTTTCTTGCACCAGTGCTAAGGGGTGCGCCATCTTCTTGTGAATACGGCGCGACCCCTGCATTTTGAAAATGTCAGAGCGCGGCGCTGACAAATTTGACACAGCTCCATGCGCCAACATTTTATTATTAATATGCTCCTTAAAGACTGTAAGTTGATGCTGATGCTTGAACTTGCGTATACATTTATACGTATTATATTCCCAGGCTCTGTCCATATGCGTTTAACAGTTAGTTTGCTTGTGTGTGATTTTTTATTTTTTATTGTGTATACATGCTTTTATATGCACCTCTGTAGTTGTTTTAGAGCATGCAGGTGTATAGAGAAAGGGTGCGTTTTTACACATCCGATGAACTGCTGTTTTAATTTATTCATCACAGATTTGTATATTTAGAATAGAGGAGGGTGATATATGACAAATTAACAAGGAGAGCTGAGTCAGAGCTGAGGCAAGGGTCAGCTCTGGCTCGAAAGCCAGTGTTCAAGGTAAGTCTTGAAAATATTTTGCATATCAATCATGCGGCAAAGACCATGTTAGAATATGATAAGCTGTCTTCAAAATAGTTTATTGCTTTTCCACTAAATAATCTTTAGTGCATTAGATTGTTTGAGAAGTATTTATTAAAAGTGAGAGGTTTTAAACTGAAACTGAGAAATATTCCTGCCTCCGCCCGGATGACGAAATGCCACAAGTGAACTAAGGGTCAAGGCAGGGTTCATGCGCATCCTAGATGTGGCCTATGTTCAGATGGAGCAACGTTATACACTATTAAATCAAATACACAAGAGACAGAGACGCTTTTAAAAAGCCCACATCCTACACTCACATATTTGAAGGTGCTCTCATAAGTGATAGAGAACAAAAAGAAGGCTTGGTGAAATAAAATAATTGCAACATTTTTTAAAATTAGGTCAAGCAGGGAGGCATGGATTTTACATTGTGCATTTCAGCCACTAGACGGGTATCTCTTTCTGACATCAAACGAATACTTTTTCCTTAATTCTTGGAGAATGAGATTATAGTTTGAGTGTCAGACATAATTCACTAATCATTGTTGCCAATTTCACAAAATTCAAATCTTGGCCAATGATTTAAGAGGAGTTCAAAATAGGCACAGCCTATATAACATAGCTTTTTTTTTAGCACAGCGAGATTTGCCAGTATTTACAGGATACGGAGCCAAGGCTGGGATTCAACCCTGGTGCCCCATGCTGCAGTGTTGGCAGCTGTAGCCACTGGGCCACATGGTTCTGGGCACAAGGTTCAAAGAGGACTTCGCGCTGAACCAGATCCAATCATCTGGCTCGGATTTTCAGTGTCTTGCCCACCTCTAATTTAAAAACAGACATTACAGTTCATATTTTAATGATTTGCAGAATCACGTAAAAAATATACTGATTTACAACGCCTTCAAAAGAGTACAACTGTACATTGTTTACAAGACAATATTACAGAATGCAGAAAATATTCAGGTACGCCTTGCTCTGTAATGTCCTTTTGCACTTTTTCAAGTCAGTCATTCCGAAAGAGCCTGCAAAACAAGAAAAATAATAGAAACATTGGATATCATTAAATGAACAGAATACTTGTAAACGAATGAAAAGATATTTCATTACATAGCACGTTTCATTTACACTTCAAGATGCCTTGGCCCCTACTGTATTGCTTAAGACGTATATGAAGCACTTCAGTTTCTCACAATTGCTGATGCTCAGCCTTTAGAATAATAATAAAGATGCTTAGGTGATGCTCTTTTGCCAGAAGGAGAGATGAATATGGGCAACATGTATCCGCACTTAGCCCTATGGTTGAGAATTTATTTGGAAGAGGCAACGCGGGAACTTTCAAAGTCACACGGATTTCACAATGCGAGGCCATGCACAGCAGACCAAGGAAGAATCTACAGACTGAGAACACTAAGCTAACACTGAGGTTTGAAACCTTATCAAAGGCTTTACCAGAATAGATGATGAACTACCTGTATGTGACTCAGGAAGTAGCATACTTCGCAGCTAGTACAATCTGGCACCAGGCCCCCAACATCAGGATTGAGTCTCGCTAGTTCAGCATGATTTATCAGCTTCGATTATATTTTTTATGGAATCATTTTGATCCTGGGAAGTAGATTTACATTTTGAAAACGGTACATTTTGCTATTAAATACAAGCATTTAATTTTGGGTAAATTATAACAGTTTCACCAGGCCAAAGCATGCCATTGCCATGATTAAATACTATGTCATACTGCAATGTCAGATTTTAATTTGTTGTAAATACTAATTTGGTCTCTAAATATCAGATATATATTTCTATCTAGTACTCAGTTGTACAACTCCAACATGGACAGACTATGTTCCTACAGGTGAACATGCCAATGTAGCCGTATCACATGACTGTGATTCTTACTCAATGTTCTGCAACAGCAGGGAGACACGTAGGGGAGACACACACAATGAATGGACCCGTACCCATTCGGGAACTCCGATGACTACTCCTACCGGGCACCAAACCAAAACGTACATTTCCTGTGCAGGTAATAGTGGTACGCAAATGCATGCAAAGTATACACAGTATATCGTCTGGACGACCCCCATATTCCCCCCTTCTTCCGCTGGTCAGATGGCCCCAACATGAACACTACTATACACCTAACGTCCTACACACATGGACAGACTGCGGCATCACAGAGGCGGATGTATGACGTTACAACGCATACTTTTACCACGCATACCATTACAACGCGGTATTTACAACGCATACCGTTACAACGCATAGCGCTTAGAGGTGCTGGATAGTGGTAAGTATAATTTTATATTCCAACTCCAGTCCCCGTGGACACTAAGGAAGGTGTTGGATATGAAATTATACTTATTCCCTATCCTAGAGCGCCCCCCAGCGCAATGCGTTGTAATGGTATGCGTGGTAATGCCTGCGTTGTAGTGGTAGTGCATGGTAAAAACTTCGTTGTAAACGTTGTATACCCACAGAGGCGGAATAGCTGTTTGAAGACGGCCAGCCAGGCCCTTCCAGCGACTGATAGAAGATCATGCTCTTCCTGTCGGTCAGTTCCTACTCCATCATCAACTTCTCGCAAACTTTCGCCAATACCATGACCTCTCGACCGGCGACCCAGCCACACACCCGGTTGTACACACAATCTTACACATGGGTGTGGGGCGACACTTGGCCATCTGGATCAATAAAGCCATCAGGGACCTTAGGAACAAACCACTGGAGACCCTGCGGGCCACCTGGGAAGAAGAATTTGGCCGCTCCCTACACGAGAAAGAGTGGGAAAAGGCTCTTGAATACCCTAAGAAATTGTCTCAAAACGCCTGGTTTAAAATTATACAGTTCTATATTCTACACAGGGCGTACTTGACACCTGCGCATCTCCAAAGTTTTTACCCTGACACCCAGTTCTTATGCCCTAGATGCCAATCGCAAGCGGCGGATTTCCAACACATATTCTGGAACTGCCCCATCTTGCAACCATACTGGCTACACATTCATACGACACTCAAAGACCTCACCGGGCTTACATATCTGAGTACATGGGAAGCCTGTGCATTGGGCATCTTCCAGAGGAGGAAAAAGCACAAAGTCCCCCTTAGATTTGTCTCACTGGCCATCTTACTAGCTAAACAGAACATAGCATGCACTGGTGGTCCCCTACAGGCCCCCCACTTGCAGTTTGGGAGGGGGCGGTACATAAATGGGCATTGGCGGAGGAAGAAACATTACGAGAAAAAGAGGCGAAGGGGACACGCAAGCACCCTATATGACTGGAATCGGCTTCAAACAATTACCAACCCACGACGATCCAGAGGGAGTCCCTCACACACCACAAGACATGCAGTTGCAGGTGTAGGCCGCGTACACAGATGCTAGACCTCCCGTAGAGCACAGTTAAAGTCCCTAGGTATTGGTGCCAGGATCAACGCCATAAGAGTAAGCCGGGACCCCAGGAATAGACTGGCCACAGATCCCCCTCTTCGCCCCTAGCAACTTATGGAACCACCGTTCGTGGAGACATATGCCTCCCTAAGTCTTCATACGACACTCATACCCAGAATCCCATGAGCACCCCCCCCCCAGTTTTCCCTTCCCCCAAGCAAAGTTTTGCAATTCTCTGTAGAATGATTTTAATAGTGACAAAACATTTGACTATTCACCTCACGTAACACAAAGCATTATGATATTAATACACGTAAGTGTGTTCTGAAGAATTGTGATTTGATGCAAAATGTCACTGTAAACCCAAAATGTCAATACAAATATGGTTGGAAAAAAAAACCATGACATCTTTTTTAAAAAGACACAAATTCACCATGCAAGCCCAGCTCTACTAAGAAAAGAAGGAGCATATTACCGAGATGTGCGTTGCAAAATGCACAACGCACATCTCCTTATCGCCGGCTATCGCCGGATTTCATTGCCTAATTAGCGCGCAATTATCAATGCGCATCAGGCAGGCGATCAGAAATCCGGCGATAGTCGGCGATATGGCACATTAGCGCATGAAAACAAACGTTGTTTTCATGCGCTAATGTGGGCCTTGTTAATATGGGGGGGTGGATTCAGCTTTATGATCCACACCCCCATGTTAACAATGCCTAACGCCTGGTCGGAGCAGGCGTTGGGAGACCTGCGATAAATGAGTTTATCGCAGGTTTTTGTCTCCCAACGCTTGCCTTGGTAATAGGGTGTTCCCACCTCCAACCACATTTTACATGTGGTTGGACGTGGGAACGCCCACTTTGCATGTCATTAGCGATGTTTATCGCCGACATGCAAAGTGGGATCGGGCCAGGCTTTAAACTGCCCTTGGTAATAGGGCTCTAGCAGTATCGCCGCTTTCTCGGCACAATTCGCCGAGAAAGAGGCGATACAAGCCCTTAGTAATATGCCCCGAAATGTAGCAAGTCGGCAAACACAGGGTGCGCTTTCAGGTAATTCTGAAAGCACACGCAGTGTTTGGTGCTACATTTCTTTTGTTAGTAAAGCTTGGCTGCAGGGCAGATTGTGTGCTTTTGTTTAAAGTATTCATGTTAATAGCAGCTCGTGATGAGTGCCGCAATTAACATGAATACTGAAACAAAAGAACACAATGTGCCCCGCAGCCTCACTCTAGAAAATAAAACAAACAATGTGCTCCCTCCTTGAGCCCACAGGCTGCCTCTTCATCTGCAACCAGGAAATGTCCTTTTTTCGCACCGCTCACCTTTCCAAAGCGCGGCACAAACACTCTCGGGGATTTGTGTGCACGCCAGATACACCGTACTGCGCGCTCAGGGGCACAGAGGTGCACGTGCACACCTTAAAGAGAATAGTGGTCCAAATAATATGTTGAGGTGATTTCAATTCTGTGTTTCACACAGAACTGGATAGGTCATTTCACCTCACTTTGTAGTGAAGTTCCTATATTCCCAATAGGCTCTGCGCATTGGAATAATATATCCTGTAGCTTAGACGTAGGACTGAGGTCTACTAGGTTCCTACCGGTTATATTAGACTTAATTGTGAGTGCCAGCTAGCTCAGAGGTCATTAGAAACTTTCTCGAATAAACAAGAAGGGATTCGTTTCTGACAACCGCATAAAACATGACAACTTTGTTTCCCAAGAATAAGAAATCAAATCTCTAGAGTCGCGGAAACAATAGATAACTATTTCATTCAGTCAATCGTGCATGCTTAGTTTCACCAGAGGTGCAAGAGAAATAGAGAGACGGGCGTTTTCAATAAAAAGGTATTTATTGAACAGTCTTCTTTCTCAAGCATTGAAAATGAACTGCTAAAATAGTAAGGCTTACTATGAAGTACAATGAATATAATACGAACAGTTTTATAAAGTAGTACTGTAAAAGCATGATATGGTTTCTAAGCCATAAAGTGCATAAAATGTATAAAATACATAAAATACATAAAGTACATACAGTGATAAAAGGATTACTAAAATACTCAACTGGTGCTTCTAGAATACGCCTACCCTGGTGTACCTAACCTAAGTCTGGTAAGAGGGAGGGAGTATAAGAGGAGGAGTTTAAGTCTAGGAGTTCTCTGCCAGGAATCTGAATCTGATAATTCTCTAAGAGGTCTAATCAGCTCCGTACCTTTGTTCTAGAATGAAGGAGGTCT
Source organism: Lissotriton vulgaris (assembly GCF_964263255.1). Lineage (NCBI taxonomy): Eukaryota > Metazoa > Chordata > Amphibia > Caudata > Salamandridae > Lissotriton > Lissotriton vulgaris. The sequence continues at coordinate 1,255,088,370 of NC_141689.1, read as the reverse complement.
TGTATCTCGTTCTCGGGACTCGGTTTCCCAGATACCCGGAAGGGTAGCCTGGAAACACTGGAGCTGGATTTCTCAGCAGGAGAAATGACAGAGTCTCGCAGTGCGTCTGCTGGAGGGTCGGCATCCTTCGGCACTTGCTGCTGCAGGGCGTCGGGCAAGTAGATAGCCGATCTGCTCCAAACCACCGTGTGTTTGTTTAGACAAATCAAGGCATATTTATACTTTGAAGGTGCCGAGTTTGACGCATGTTTGGACTTAATAACGTCACTCAAAGGCTCATTTCTTGGAAAACGCCGGGAGTTCTAGGAGAACTTAATATTCAAGCAGGGGGAAGTCCCGAGCTGCTGAAGGCGGGTTTTTCTAAGAAAACGTTGTTAATACTTGGAGCTTAGTGGAAGTATCCATGCCGTATTTGGGCTGTATGGTTTAGGCCAAATATGGTAATGATTTCTTTGCCTATATAAGGAAATGATAACGTATACCTATATAAGGGCATGAATCGGGAAATTTATACTAGGGTCCAAGATTCATTTACAACAACTTCCTGGGGTCTTCTGTGGCTAAATGAGCCTGAGAGTTTAGGGAGTGGACAGCAAGATGGAATTTGCATGATGCCTAACAGAATACACACCCTGCTAACAGGTACTGACAGGTAGTAGTCCTATTATTCCCCAGTGCAGCAGGATTGATTATATCTTCACTATGACAGACAGGACTCGCAAATCCTCTAATGTAGAATAACTAGTTAGGGCATTGGCTGACCACTTTACCTTGTTGCTTACTGCGAACTGGGGTAGGCTCCTCACTTGCATACTGTCACAGATGTTTCAGACAGAAAGCCTACAAGAACCAACATTTAAGGACATAATGCCCCATACAAGGGAATACCTTTGCCTCTGTGCCCACGCCGCATTACAGATGCGGGTGCAGAAGCAAAGAAGCTCTCAGGAGGCAATTGGACAGTGTGCCACCTAAAAGGTGGTCGACTGTCAATGCGCCCCCTGAGACCAGCCTTCTGGAGCGGAAACGGGGGTCCTACCGACCCCCAGACACCCACTTGCAGGAGGGTGCAGTCACTGACTGCACCTTCCTGCAAGGGGATCTCTAATCCACCTTCAAAGTGCAGGTGGGTTGCACTGTGAAAACACAGAGCAGCTTTAAAGCAGCCACTCAGTATTGCTGCTCCCGAGGCAGCGCAAGTTCAAGGCTGCCCTGGGGTAGGGCATTCCATGTAGTAGGGCGCCCTTTCCCGTGGGCATCTTGTGTAATACGGCCTCAGGTATCTTGGTATAAATATATATCAACTTGACCTGGACATAGTTGAGGGCAATGTGCTGAATATAATATCAGCACTAAAGGGTTGTTTTGGCTCTGGAGATGTCTCCCATTATCCATAATCACCCAGGTGCCCCGATTGGTGTACTTCTTCATTCATTTGGTGCTGGCGCCTTCTGTGAGCATGTTTCACTTGTTCTTAATTCTACTCTGGGATGACGTAAGACAAAGGGCGGCCTTAAGCAAACTTTTACTTTCATTGACTGAAGGTGATCTGGGATTGCATCACTTTGAATAAGACTATGGACTGAAATTATTATGGTTTTGATACTGTTTTTTGACATGCCTAAACCATGTGCTATTAAGCCTAAATACATTTTAATTCATTGCACTAATGTTAGACCACTGACCATTATCGCCATGGTATTTGTCTTCCACTGTTCTTGGGTTTTAGTTTTTACTTGCATTGAAAAACCATCCCAGAAGGTACCCCAAATGGAAATCTTATTCTATTTGACGTGAAGCTGGAATAGCTAAATGTGTTGTCTATGAGGAAATCCAATAAAAACATTGATAGAAGTGTATGCTATGCATGGGCTCCACAATGTCAAGAATGCCTACATAGCCCATACAAAGCCCATGCATGTCCACCTTTATAAGAGAAAAATGGCCAGCAAGGGGTTTTATTTATCTAGGTTATTTACAGCACTATTGGGGCTAAGCAAGACTTAATCATAGTACCCAAACATGAGTTAAATCAGTGGCTGTTTTAGATTCAAATAGAAGTCATAGGATGTTACCACACTAACATCCAAATTTAGCAAAAATGCTCAATGAAACAAGAAACCAGGGTATATTGTCAAAAAGTTATTATTAAGCTTCAAGACAAAATATATAAATATCTGTACAAAAACAGTAAGCAATCTTAAAAATAGGGTGCATACATAGATACAATGTGGATATTTAAGGTCTTGGTTGCTTTTCCTTGGACATATCCAGATTTAAGTCCAAACTGTTACGTCACAGTAGTTGGTTTTAACTCAAAGTCAGATGAAAATCAAAAGATGACTTGAGACAAACTAGGCAGAATTGGACTGAACAGGTCGACGTTTCGGTCTTATTATGGTTACTCCTAAGACCATCATCAGGACTATAAAGTGGTATATACAGTTGATGACCCTCTGAAAAAGAACAACAGTGAATTATAATATGTACAGTGTGAATTAAATACCTGGTCAATGACATACATTTGTTATTACAACATTGGAAATATTTACATTTTGGTATTTTGACTAAATTTGTTAGTACCATTTATCTCGCATTTCACATTTCATGGAAGATAAGAAAAAATAGTCGGTGTGGCGACTAAAATATTTCGTTTATGACTAAGAGGTTGTTTTTATATAGAGGTGTAGCCAAGTAGGACAGGTCTACTTAGGAAGTTAGTATTGGGCATTGAGTTATGGCTAACACTTACTTTTTATGAGTAGAGACGGTGTCAATGAAAGGATCTTGGTGGCACCGGTACTCACGAATAGTGGCAATGAGGTAAGGCACAAAAATGAATCAATAGTGCCAGGCGTACACTAAAAGGAACAAAATATTACTATAATTCCCAGTTAGTTTTGTGGCAAACTCTACTTGTGTTTGGAGTTTACAGAAAATTAATTACCTTGCAACGAGTGAAACGAAGCAGTGGATTGGATCTGACAGTCAGTCCACTTATACTTGAAGATCAGCTGTAACAGATTTGAAGCTGAATGGGGAAAAATTGTGTACAAGGTATAACTTTTTGTGATATTGGTTCAAGAGGAGTTGTATATACATTGCAAGTGATGTAATTCGCTCTTCTAGTGGACTGCATTTCTATTATTTATGTAAAATTTATAGCGTTTAAGCAGTCAACTATGTGGTGGTAATTCCATGACAAATGTCAGGGTAATTTAGCACAGGTCAAAGATTGTCTAAAAACTATGGCATATTGGTAAGTTAAACATTGATAACAGCAGTGAATTGCTCACTGACTATGGTGAATATTATGGGGCATACGCTAATTTAAACAAAGTTTTGAAATGTCCAAAACCTTGTGCCATGCCAGAGATTGAAAGGCAAAGTTTCAGCATAAGCGTTAAAGCCGATGTGCGCGCATGCGCAAGGGTCCGACCTGAAGTGAACTTACTTGAAAAGAAGTCTGCAACCGAACGTCCATGGGGTACGATCAAACGCGATGTAACAATGTTGCAGTTACACTCGCTTTAAATACCCTGAACAGACTCGTTTGTCCTCGCGTACTCTCGCGGGAATACGTGTCGATATAGATTGCAAGTAGTGTGTTGTTAAACACGGCGGCCATCTTAGTGTATTTGCCGACCTGTTTTAGAAATAGCTGTTAGGGTTTGTAAAAATGATTAACGAGTATTGGCCACGAAGGACCGATTTCCCAAGAATTGAAAGAAAACGTTATTAATTCTGATGACGAAAAAACCAACTATCACGAAGGTGAATTAATTTTTCGAAATAGTATTAAAAACTACAGATAGTTAAGTAGACATTCAAGGGTATTGAGTGCAATAATTCTCGAGATAGTGTTGAAAGTAATGTCAACACATAAAGATAAATTTAGGATGCCCTACATGTCAGTAGTGGTGTTGACTATGCTCAGGTTGTTTGTGATGTAGTTCAACTTAACTAGTGTAAATAAAAGATGACATGTGTTAGATATACACAGGCTGGTTGGATCAGGTAGTGGCATATTACAGAATGATTATTGGTATTCAGGTCTGTCACTTTGTATGTGCTCACATGCTAGGGTAATACAGAGGTTCTCCTAGCCGAACTAGCATCCTACAAAAACATTCTCTAGAAACACTGAAATTGTACATCCTAACGTTTAAGGGCCAACGGCAAGGTCATAACCGGTGTCAAGATCCCTAACCAGACTTACCCCTCCCACTTGGGAGGGGCGACAGCACAGAGGCTTACCTCAAGTGCAACTACTAACAATTTCCCTTGACTTGACGGGGGCACTTAAGACTCGACGCCATTTAAAGGTCGTTCGAAGACTTGTGTGTGGTATCTAGAAGGTATCGTGGACCTCCCCCCACCCCACACAACTTACCGCATCTGCCGTCGCAGATGACACTGGCCCCGGGAAATTCCCCAGGAGGGGGCTGTAACCCCTCCTACAAAGGAAGGGGCCTTGACCGCCTTTCCTTTACTTCCGGCGACCCGCCCTTAGACGGGACCGCCTCCCCATTGAGGGGCCAATGGCCACCTCTCCCGAGCGCTCCCATCCGTGTTGGGTGACGCCCACTCATAGGGATCTACCAATTAGTGCTCACCGATCATGACCTTACCGCCACAGGTCCGGATAGTTGACCGGCTATCCGGACCCCCCACAAAACTCCTACCTAAAGGTCATGTTTTAACGATTTTAACCAAGCTAAGAAGTCTCCTATGAGTAACTCATTCCCCACCCTCGACAAATGCACACCATCCCCCAAATACATACTGTCATCATTAATACAACTATGCGAGATCGAATGCAATGTCTTGGAACGGAACAACCTACTCACTTTGTTATTCAGTTTTCTAACAGAATGATTCAAAGCAGGGATCGAGATAGCCCCCCGCCACACTTTTCGTGGGATCATATGAGACCACGCAATTATGCACCCCGGAACTCTCCTCGCTAACCAACTTACCGTGGAAAGCATAGCCTCCAGGAGAAGTCGTCTACCGGTGGTGACCAAATCATTGCCCCCCAAATGCACTATGACTATGGACGGCGGTGACCTCATCCGCTCTAACAAACCCTCAAAGAATGCTCGAAACTGGTCAATACAGAGACCGCCTCTTCCGTAGAAGGACACTCTGTACCCGTATTCCCCAGGTACGTGAATCATGTCACCTGCTTTGAATACGTCTGCGGCCCGTCTCACGTATGAGTGGCCCACGACCCACACCTCCTTCCTCACAGCCGGTGATGTGCGACCGCTGGCCTGGTGTTGGGTCGACTGCACAGTCCGCCCTGCCGCGTAGGCTTGCGCAACTGAAAACAAACAAAAGACAAGAAGCGTGAGTACATGATTACAGCTTCACAACATGTGCAATCGCACGTACCTCTTATAACAATTGGAGGACCAACGCCCCACTCGTTTCACTTGTTCTACATTAAGACCCCTGGCTGTAGCTTCAGTGGCAGCCCCTATTCGAAAGGAATGGGTCCCAAATTCGCCCGGGTCCAAGCCCGCTGCGGCAATGGCCATTGCAAGCACCCGCTGAAACTGAAACCTCGTCAGCGGGGTGGCGTCTGCATGCCTCAACAATGTCCCCCCCCATGATGCCACCCTTCGTGCTAGGTAATCTTCTAAGCACTGTACCGGACACATGGATGACCCGGGGGTCCTGCGAATGATCGTGCAGTCCCCCCTCCCATCTTGGTCGGTCTTGGACCTGAGAAAGGAGACAATCATCGCATCGCCCCTGATCTGAACATGTTCCCTGCACAAGCCCCCCGCCACATCCTGTTTGTTCCTTGCAACCAGCTCACTTATTCTCATAGCCTCGTGAAATGCCAGCGTAAATGCAGTCCGGAACAAACAGGTCTCGAAAGGAGACGAGCATGTGTTAGGGAGTGTGGCCAGTAACTGGGACAACCTATCTAGACCTATCGGTCGTCTTACGTCAACTCTGCGACCCTCTAGGCGTTGCCACCCACGCAGCGCCTTTTGTACTGTAAAAGACGCTGTCGGGTCCTGGATGCCATGGGCCCTGGCAACAAAGGAAATGGCGGCACGATGCCTTTGGGCCGTAGCCACCGACTTCCCAGCCCTACGTAAGGACATCAGAAAATGTACTACCCACTCTTCCTGACCCCAAAGTCCCCCTCTCTCAGCCCCCAAAAAGGCTAAATAGGCCTGAAACGCCCCTTCATATGCCTTCCTTGTCCTGGGTGCTAGACTCTCTCCCACGAGGTGACGAAGTTCGGGGCACCGAGAGACCAGAGAGCTTCGGGGAAGGGTGCCGGCTCTGGGTCCGCTGAAGGAAGGAAACCCGAGAAAGCCTGCATGTGAAAACGAGACAGTGCATCAGCAGCCTGATTCATCACCCCCGGGACATGTTTTGCTCTGAATATCACGTTCAGTTGCATACACAGTAAGACAATTTCTTTGAGCAGCCTCAAAATCAATTTACAACGGGCTGCCTGACTATTGATGCATTCTACAACGGTCATATTGTCGGACCAGAACACGACAGAATGATCTCTGAACCCTTCTGGCCAGGTTCTCAGGGCCACCAGAATGGGAAATAGTTCAAGGAAAGCAATATTACTCGTCAGCCCCTTCTCGTGCCACCATGGGGGCCACCTTTGTGCAGACCATTTTGTGCCGAAGATGGCGCCAAAGCCTATGCTTCCTGCTGAATCTGTCCATAGCCCAAGCTCTTCGGAGGACACGGCTGGCTTGTTCCAGACGACTCGGCCATTGAAGTCCGCCAAAAATGCTAACCAAATCCGCATGTCCTGGCGGACCTCAGCCGATAACCTCGTGCGATGATGACCCTCCTTTAGGCCAACCATCGCTTGGGCAATTGAGCGGGAAAAGGGGCGGGCCATTGGGATCACCCTCAAGGCAAAGTTCAACTTTCCCACCAATTGTTGCAACTGATGCAGTGTAACCTTAGATGCATTTAAACATACTTGGAGGGCTGCCCTGAATTTCAACACTTTGCTAGCTGGTAAACGGAAACACCCCTCCCTTGAGTCCAACTCGATCCCCAAAAACTCGAGGCAAGTCGTGGGACCCATAGTTTTACCCGGTGCCAATGGCACGCCAAAATGTCCCATCAACACACAGAATTCAGCTAAGGCCTGGGCACATTCGGGATTTCCGGCGGGGCCAAGGAACAGAAAGTCGTCAAGGTAGTGCATTACATTTCGGAAACCCGTTTTCTTAGTGAACACCCATTGCAGGAAAGTACTGAATTTCTCAAAATAAGCACATGATATAGAACAACCCATTGGCATACACTTATCCATGTAAAACGACCCCTGAAACCCGAATCCCAGAAGACGCTGGTCGTCTGGGTGTACCGGGAGCAACCGGAACGCTGACTCGATATCTGATTTCGCCATCAACGTCCCGGGCCCCAGGCGATTCAAGATGGCTACTGCCTCATCAAACGATGCGTATCGCACCGAACAAACTTCTGGATCAATTGCATCGTTCACCGAAAGACCATGTGGAGCAGACAGATTATGGATCAAACGAAACTCACCTGGGTCCTTCTTGGGGACCACCCCTAACGGAGAACAGACAAAATCCGGTACCGGGGGTACGCTAAACGGGCCGGCGACCCGTCCCCGGCTAACCTCTTTCTGAATCTTCTCTTGCACTACAGATGTATGTTGTAAAACGGAAAGTTGATTTTTGCACGTCCCTACACCCTGAAAGTCCCCTACCGGGATGCGGAAACCATGTGTAAAACCGTTCCGCAGCACCCCAGCAGAAGTACGATCCGGGTATTCGCTGAGCCAGGGAATCATTGCCAAGGTATCAATCGGGGTTGGTAAAGGCGCCCCTCGGACTATCTTAGACCTGTTTGGCGCCTCCCTTACCCCCATTCTCACTCTTTCTGGCTCTGCACGATGACTCAGGATGGGACGACCCACAAGTACTACATTCGTGTTTGAATTTACACGATCCCGGAGGCCTGGTACATTTCCCTTTGTTGAAATTAAAGCAGAAACCCTTTCTCCCTGTATTGCCTGCGGGTCTCGAATACTCGTCGGTGCTCGTACTTGATCGAAAGGGCGTCCCCACATTTTGGCGGGAGTAATCAACAACATTGCTCCCCACCAATGGCATTTTTAACATTCCTGATTCTTTCATTTTATCCCATGTCACAGAATCGTAACAATCCCAAGTCAAACTCCTGTTATGCTCCTTTTCTTTCCTGAACAGATTGTCATAACAGAACCAATGGTTACCTTGATACGCTGTCGAGTAACCCATAATTCGTGATTGATAAATGGGAAATTCGGGAAGCAACTCGGGCCTACGTTCCCCCAAAATCGATGTAAAAATACCCCACGCATTGCCCCAGTTGCCAATATTCTCATTTACCTTAAAGGCGGCCATTTTTGCGCGCCAAACACTTGGATGCATTAGGTCCTTCTGACTCTTGACATGCTCTACCTCATAATGATCGACAAGCAGGGAGAATATATTCACGTATTCCCCCGCCCAAATCTTTTCTTTTATTGCTAAAGGAACATGCTGCCCCAGTCTTTCTCTACGAGAGGGTGCTGACTCGTCCCTTGCGATCGGCAATGGCCGCTTACCTGAACCGGATGCTGGTTCTGCCACTTGTGGCTTTTCTATCACTGCTACCGGTGCGGTCACCTTGGCTGCTTCCTTTTCCTTACGCAGCTTTCTTATCAGCGCCTGTGCCTCGGCAGCCGTGGCGCCCTCAGTACTATCGCCCAACCATGCTGCTAGCTGTGCTGCCAGCTCGGGGGGCATATCCTCGTTGGTTGTCGGGGTGATGACAACGGGGATTGGATTCCCCTCCATTGGTAGCGGGGTCGGCACCTCGAGCGGGGCAGAGGGAGCCGGGACATCGCCCCCGGCTGGAACCCTTCTCGGCCTCTTAGGTCTCCCTCCAGCCGGTGGTTGGCCCGATCCCTCCTCACCGTCTCGCTCTGCCAGCCGCTTCTTTATGTCGGACATATCTTTAACAAGGGCCCGAACCATCTGCTCAGTCGTCATTCTCTTTGCGCCTTTCTTGGGCATCTCTCCGACTAAGTATCTAGAAGACAAAGAAAAAGATCAAAACGCTCAAAATTGGCTCTTCGTTCTGTCCTGAGCTCACGTGTAGCGAGGAGGTGCAGCTTCGGAGCACAAGAACAAGAGGACGTCTTCTGGTCTTGCGTCTCTTTTTATCCGTCTTCAGGGCGGGCGAAATCCCGCCCCTGCCTGCCCCTAGGGCGGGGCTGGCTACGTCGGTGTCTAGGCCAGCCCACTCTAGGGCGGGAAAAAGCGCGCCCCGGCTACGCCGCTTCGGGCATACCAGCCGAGACGCGCCTCCCGCCCAAAAATGGCTTCCCGGGGGGATCGAGGCACTCCGCCATACGTTCGGGGGGACCGAGTGGTCGCCCCTTTCCAAATGCAGTCCACTAGAAGAGCGAATTACATCACTTGCAATGTATATACAACTCCTCTTGAACCAATATCACAAAAAGTTATACCTTGTACACAATTTTTCCCCATTCAGCTTCAAATCTGTTACAGCTGATCTTCAAGTATAAGTGGACTGACTGTCAGATCCAATCCACTGCTTCGTTTCACTCGTTGCAAGGTAATTAATTTTCTGTAAACTCCAAACACAAGTAGAGTTTGCCACAAAACTAACTGGGAATTATAGTAATATTTTGTTCCTTTTAGTGTACGCCTGGCACTATTGATTCATTTTTGTGCCTTACCTCATTGCCACTATTCGTGAGTACCGGTGCCACCAAGATCCTTTCATTGACACCGTCTCTACTCATAAAAAGTAAGTGTTAGCCATAACTCAATGCCCAATACTAACTTCCTAAGTAGACCTGTCCTACTTGGCTACACCTCTATATAAAAACAACCTCTTAGTCATAAACGAAATATTTTAGTCGCCACACCGACTATTTTTTCTTATCTTCCATGAAATGTGAAATGCGAGATAAATGGTACTAACAAATTTAGTCAAAATACCAAAATGTAAATATTTCCAATGTTGTAATAACAAATGTATGTCATTGACCAGGTATTTAATTCACACTGTACATATTATAATTCACTGTTGTTCTTTTTCAGAGGGTCATCAACTGTATATACCACTTTATAGTCCTGATGATGGTCTTAGGAGTAACCATAATAAGACCGAAACGTCGACCTGTTCAGTCCAATTCTGCCTAGTTTGTCTCAAGTCATCTTTTGATTTTCATCTGACTTTGAGTTAAAACCAACTACTGTGACGTAACAGTTTGGACTTAAATCTGGATATGTCCAAGGAAAAGCAACCAAGACCTTAAATATCCACATTGTATCTATGTATGCACCCTATTTTTAAGATTGCTTACTGTTTTTGTACAGATATTTATATATTTTGTCTTGAAGCTTAATAATAACTTTTTGACAATATACCCTGGTTTCTTGTTTCATTGAGCATTTTTGCTAAATTTGGATGTTAGTGTGGTAACATCCTATGACTTCTATTTGAATCTAAAACAGCCACTGATTTAACTCATGTTTGGGTACTATGATTAAGTCTTGCTTAGCCCCAATAGTGCTGTAAATAACCTAGATAAATAAAACCCCTTGCTGGCCATTTTTCTCTTACAAACCTTGCCCAAGCCCGCAAGGGTATATTGGGTTGCTCACCTTCTTGTAAAATTGTCCACCTTTATGTCAGGCACACCATTATGCCAGGAGCAGCTAGAATAATTCTGCTAATGGCCACTACGTGCCAAAGAGGGTGCCTAATGTGAGGGCTGCTAAAATGCCAATGATGACCACATTAACACCTTTGATTACCAAAACATGCCAATGATTGCCACAAATCGTTGATTAAACTTTGAAATCAACGCTGTATCGTCCTGCTTCTTCCTCATGCTCCGCCTGCTCTGAAAGATCTTCAAATGGATCCTCACTGAGTCCAGGAGAAGGGTCACCAAGGCGCTCACCAGCAGCAAGCTCGACTACGCCAACACACTCTATGCCTGCACAACTCAAAAAATCCAAAAGAAAAATTGCAACATTCAGAACTCCTCCGCCAGCTTTATACTGGACATCCCCCACCGAAGCCACATCTTCAGTCACCTGAAAGACCTTCAATGGCTTCCGATCAACAAAAGAATCACCTCCAAGATCCTCACACACGCCTACAAAGTCCTCCACAACACTAGACCTGAAAACCCCATCCAACCAGACATCTCCACTCTGCCTATCCGACCCTGGCCCCTATGCCACGGATCCGCAAGACCTCGGCTAGAGGAAGATCCTTCTCCTACTTGCTGATAAAACCTGGAACTCGAAGATCCTTCCCTTTCTTGTTGCGAAGTCCTGGAACTTCCCACCTCTGCATCTCAGGCAATCACCATCACTGTCCCAATTCAGGTAGGACCTCAAGACCTGGCTCTTTGACTGAACTGCAGAACCCAGGTTCCGGTACTCCCCCTCCCCCCCCCGCCCAATACCGTGCGACCCATACATGTTTTTAATCCTGCTTTGCAAGATCTCTAATAAGTTCTATGTTAGTCATCGTAAGCTTTGGTTGATACCGTTGCTAAAATTAATGGGTCTTAGAAGATGTCGCCCAGCCATGCTGCAATTGCAGTTTCTAGAGACTGAATGGACTTGCAAATATATTGTTAAATTCTTGAAATGCATTTTTAAACATAGAACAAACCTTTGAAAAGTCCTATCCCTGTAAAAATGAATGCATTTTAGAAACTAAGAAATTTGTTATATTAGTTAGCATAGTTAGGGACCCCCAATGTTATTAATGGATAAGACGCTTAAACTATGTACAATGATGTTTTTTATCTGTGATATTGCTTTTATGGTTTTTATACTTTTTAAAACCGAATAAAGAATATATTGATTGATATTGATTGATTGATTGATTAAAATCAATCTAAGCATGGCAATGAATGAGATGAAATAAGAAACAGACACTCTATAAGGCTACTCAGCATTTCAAATCTATGGGAAACATACCTTCGTCTTAGAACACCGTCAATTGCTGGGCGGACTGTTTTCGAATTATAATCCAGGCATACTTTAGTCCCAGTCTTTAAGGTGACTCTGTGAAAAAACAGACCAAATCATTCAGTTTAACAAATTGTGTGGTGCGCACAGGCCACTACAATAGCTGTAAATGTTTTTATTATTACAGCAGTTTTATCAGCAAATTATGCCGTTGGGCAGCAGATAAACCCGGAGCTAGGCATATGAACGTGAAACTATTTTAAGTAAAAAAAAAAAAATACACCCTGATTTTGCCAGAAGGATAATGGCACTCAATATTGCTAGATTGCATGTGTCCTGCTCTACTGTATAATTTTACAATACATAAGATGGCAACAATAACTTTTTGCAAAGCTGCCCTGAGCCATATAATATGCTATGTTTGCAGCCAAACAAAACCTCAGGGGTCATATCTCGCAGAGCTGCGCTGACTCTGTACAGAGCCGAGTTCTTGTGTTTTTTGAGTTTGAGGTGTCCAAGTTTCTACACATAACTCTGAATGTGTACTAATTAATTGATAGAATGAAGACAGTACAAGTTGGAAACAGTCAGCACGGACTGCCTCTCCGTTTCTGACACGTGCTGTTTAAAGTTCATGCATTAACTCATAGACTTTCCAATGTATATGTATGAATTATAGGCAAAGTGTGCTATTCATCATACAGTCCCTTCAGAGCAACTAGGCAATATGATAAACCCATTCTTTGAGCTGGGCCAATGCAGAAGGAGACTGAGGGTTATTTTGATTTGTTAGTGCATATGCAGCTGAGCTTGGAAACACTCATGGCCACATCCCGCGTGAGATGGAAAATGTCAATTGGACACTTTCTTGTGCCTGTTAGGTCAGGACTACCACACATCACAGATATCTGGTTGCACAATACCTATAGAGAGCTTACCGCCCATGCACTGCTTACCATTGGTTAGCTTCATTTTCACTATAATTTCTTTGCTTCTTATTTTTATTTATTTTTGTTTATAAAAGGCTTGCAATACAATACAAAGGTGTCAAATGCGAGCCATCAGCGTCGCATCATTGAAATCAGGAGAAGCAATTTTGGGTTACATAACCGTGTTGTGCAGATATATGAAGCAGGTAAGTAGCAACCATCTCTTGTGGAAACAAACAGAACCCCCTCCTCCCCCTCCCCAGGCACTACAACAATATGACTTACATAAAGAAAGCAGCTTGACTTCCTATAGGCACACATGTAAAATGACACAGTAACCTGAGTCCAATTGCATTAGGCATCCTTAGCATGGAAATGAGAATACGTGGCACCTTACAAATCAGAGTGACTCAATAAGTATAATGTCAGTGGGGCCCTTAAGTCTTTAGGCCATGATGATTCAGGTAGCTCTTCGGCATAAATCTCCAATTGCTCCTGACAATAGGTCAAATCGCGGATCCACTTTCGAACAGTGGGTAAACCCTTCGCGCACAAACATTGCGCCACAGCTCTCTTGGCCATTAGTGTTGCCACAGCAACCAACCTCCTGTTACAAGGTTTCAAAGGCGTCACATTACCCAGCAGGCATAACTCAGATATACATCTCACCCGTTCTAGCACAACATCTGTTAGCATGCTCACAACTTTAGACCAGAACGCAGCTGTACAGAGCCAAAAGAGATGTAAAAAATCGGCATCCGCCTGTCCACACCGCACACAACAAGCTGTATCACGCAGTCCAAATTTCCGCACTTGCATGGGGGTATAATAGAGCTGGTGTAATTTTTTTTAATTTATGATGCGAAAGTTGCAGTTAGCTGTAAGGTGCCCAGTCAGTTTACAACAAAAGTGCCAGTGGTCTAAGGACAATACGTTACTCAGCGCTTCATTCCATTTAACGTATGAGGGATGCACCTCCGACTCCCGCTCACGCAGGGATGCAGTATATAATTTAGTAATCATCCCCTTACGATCCTCTCCAGCGAGCACCGCCTTCAGCGTTCGCAATGTCTGTGGTTCAGTAGGGTAATTAGGGTATATATCCCTAATTGCTTGTCAAACCCTCACGTACGTGAAGCACAACATAGAACCGTGTGTCTGACCCACCTGCACATCTAGCAACGAGGGGAACTGGTCTTGTTTATACAAGACCCCCAGTTGCGTAACCCCAACTGTTTGCAATGTGCGCAGCGCAGAACGCTCTTGCGCTGCCGATATGCCAGGAAGTGCGCCATCAGCAATTTAATGGCATAGAGATAGGTTAGCTTTGCCCATTTAGCCAGTGTCTGCCAGGTCCAGGCGGGACACTGCACCTGATTACTTTCCGTCCGGGGGCCTCTACTCCCACCCGAGAGGGCAGCTGCTACCAGCGAAAATGGGAGTATTGCATCAGCCTCTATTGCCATATGAGGGAAAAATCGTTGTGGGAATAAACCAATAATGCGCGAATTGCTCCTGTGCCCATAAGTAATAGAGGCGCATATCTGGTGCTGCGAAGCTGCCACGTTCAAATGGTTGTACCAGAGTATCCCAGCTACAGCAAGGTTTTTTACCCCCCAAACAAATGATAGTAGGGCCCGCTGTAACGTCTTAAAGGAAGAGATGTTCAGGCGGGTAGGAATTTTCAGAATAAGTATAATAATTTTGGGAAAACCACCATTTTGATCACTGCAATTCGGTCCGCAAGCGATAGAGGCAGACAAACCCATTGACCAGCATTTTGGTCTCAAGGGTGGAGGGCCCCCCTTCCTGTGCATCAGCCTCAGAATCCGAGGCAGCCTTATGCTGAGTCTTAGTATATTTTCGTGCCTCAAACTTGAGGCGAGGTTGGGTTTTATCTGTTCTGCCCATGGCGCACAGGGTCCTGACAGGATTATCTGAAGGGGGAGAATGGAACCCAGCACTCCCGACTCCCCCTGTAGGTCTCAAGTGTGATGCCAAGAGTGCTCACACCACGATCCGCTCCTCCAGACCAATGGTGCGCCCGAGATATGCAGGCTCCCACCCACACACTAACACAGGAGGCCATAGAAAACAGGACTGTAAGTCTCGGCTGGAGTACAGAGAAAATGACTTCTGCGCGGTATAGTTACTCTTGGCGACCGGCCCACACTGAGAGCAACAGAGCCGGTAGCCCCGTTGAAGTAAGGTGGCAAATGCAAACCCTGAGCTGCCAAGTCCGAGAGGAGGTGCCCACTCAGGAGTCGCAATTGGAGGAGGAACCGTCACTCCGGCACAAAACCCGGGCCACAGGGAGCACCCTCCGCCCAAGGCCCCACAGCAACAGCCACGGAAACAACTTCACTCAGATGGTCCGCATGGAGTCCATTGCATAGATACCAGCCAGCACCCCAACAAGTGACTGCATGTGAGTGTGAGGCCGAGGCCTGGTAGTCACACAAAGCTCCTCTCCCTCAGGTCGGCGCTCGCTCAGGGGCCTAGCAGCACAAACCTCCAGTGAGTCTTAGAAAGCGAGGCCTCGCGCCGTAGAGGAGGGCAGCCCAGCAACAACTTTGCAGATAGCGACGGTCAGGCTAAGAGTATGTGGTAATTAATGGAGGTGCTGCACAGGCCCTATGCCATCTCTCTGATTGGCTGGCTTTCATACCTTCCACTGCAGATTATTAGCAAACTATTATTTTCTTTTACCTTAAGCAGTTTTTTTTGAGGTTGCATGACCTTTTCAGCTGTCTTCCTCGTGTGCTTTTCTCCACACCTTATCCGGAGTCCTTATTGCTATCTCTCTCCTTTGCTTCTCTGCCCCACATGCTCCACGTTGCTCTTTCTTCCCTGTGTAATTCTCAGTCAAACCGCTCTCTATTTTGCTCTTCTACCCTTTGGTTCTTTCCCTCTGTCATGCGTTCCTTGTTGCACTCTATTGCCCATGTTGTTCTCCCTCATTTACATTACCACCACCCTCAGTGTTCCTTCATCCCACCTTCAGTATAGCTTCCCCACCTGCATGCCATGTTGCTTTTATCTATGCTGATTTCCTCAGCCATCTTGGTTTGATCTGTAAAGCTTTCCCTTCCCGCCTGCCCTCCTATCATTTGTGTTGGTTTCCCCATCTGTGTTGCTTTACCTGCTCATCCACCATGTTGTACAGCATCAGCGGTACTGTACAGAACGGCCAAAACCATTGTCAAAGTCAATAGAAACCTAAGTCGAGACCCATTGACTTTGTCAATGCTTGGTTTTACTTTCCATCCATAAAGGACTAGCCCAAAATAACTCACTCACAATTTTTGATTGGGTAAAGAGAGCTGTATGTAGGAAAGAGAGCCACCAAAGTGGACTTTCAAATAACCCTCAGAGCATTTGATAAGGTCAGGAGGATCCAGGCTGCAATAGAGGAGCAGGCAGAGGATACCTCTGAAGCTGAGGAGGGGGACTTGGAGGTTGTGGATGATGAAGACAATAGTCTGACCAAAGGCCCTGAGCTGCAGCAACCTGATAAGGTGGACCACTTGTACACAAAAGTGAGGACACACACCATGGCAGGGAGTTGTGTTTCATCCTATGACATGTCCCCTGTTAGAGGTCAGTCAAGTTAGGATGGACCGCAAGCTGCAACTGACAAAGTCACAACTAGTTCTTCTCCAAAGCAGCAAATCAACTTCAGCCTCCCAGCAACTAGTGGTGCCCTCTTTGGCTACAGCTTGCTATCTTATCCTACTGGGTGAATCTGAGCTCCAGAAAAACGTCTAAGACAGAAGGTTACAATTTTCACAGGGCTCAAAGACCACCAGCACCCTATGAACGACGACGACCTCCTCGGTGCAAATATCCAGGTTCTCCCACTCTGAGCTTTTCCCACCCATATTGACGGCTTCCCCAAAACATTACCAACCGGCTCCCTGTTATCGATGACTCATACTGTCATCAGGGGCGGTGGGTGACATTTGAAAGTGGTGGGGCGCAAAGTGATTTGCATACAGCACCGTAGCGAGCGAGCGAGCCTGAACCCCAAAAGGGGGGTTTGGGGGGATAACCCCCCCCCAAGAAAATTTTGAAAAAAAAGAAGAAAAATCGGGCATTTTCAAGCAAATTTGAGAAAGTAGGAAGGTTAATAAAGCAATTGTGAAAGTGCAGTTATTACATTAATAGATGTCATAACATAGGTAGCTGCCTATTCAGTATAACCACAGAGCTTCATACATTCACACTTGTAAAAGCCTCTAATGTGAGCCATGATGTTTTGCCTAAGGCGCAAACTGGACTGATTAAGGTAATGCATTTTAAATATAAAATGGAAATGTGAAAGGAGTGTGTAGGAAGACTTCATGGACATTGTTGGTAATTTAAACACCATTATTCAGCTCAAGGATATCTTCTACTAGTTATGCGCGGCAGCTTGCCTCTCTAAAGGCATAGAAAATCCTCTGAAACATCACACATGAAGCATTCTAAAATGTTACAAGTCATGCACTAGGCTGCTTTTTTAAGTACATTAAGCACATGCAGGGATATTATTACAGAGTAAAAATATTTGATGTAAACAAGGGAGTAGCCAGAAAAAGAAAATATGCCCCAGACAGGCTTAGAGGGAGAGCTCCCCCTGAGGGAGTTCTAAAACATATTTCCTGCCCCATCACCCTTTGCATAACTTCCAACAGAGAGCTATGACATAAATGCTTTAGACCACAGACCATCGCTGTTTTGGAGATGTGTTGGTGGGAGGGGCAGAGAGGGCATGGCCACAGACTACTACTGGATAGTTTTGCACGTCTTAAATCTAAGTAATACTGCAACACCTAGAGACAAGGTCACTGGAATTATGCGGCAGAGAAGGACCAAAGTATGTGGCAGGGTTGGCTAGATTATGCATCAAGAAAAGTCAAATTGTGCAGTGTAATGTGCCACACTCTGTTAGTATTACTTCATAACTTTGACAGTTTTACACATGGTAACGGCGTTAAGGCAAATATTTAACCTCACTAATCCCCGATTATGCAGAAAATGCTGCGGCAACAGAATCGCATAATTCTGGTGGTCTTGCCTATAGGTGTGAAACAAACTAGTGATGCAGAGACCTTGTCTGAATGTTGCAAGTGACCTCTAATCTTCAGAGCTCGCAGTGTCACTTGAACTTTGCCAGAGACGTCCAGCGCATTAAGCCTCTGACAGTGACGCATAGGCTTGGCAGTGGCAGAAATCAAGCAACGTTCTTTAAAACTGGAAGATCTGGCTACAGAGGTGGACGAGAAATAAGTTAGTTGAAAAGTTGCAAAACTGCCATGATCCTAATATTCAAGTGATCTACATTTTGAGAAACCTGTAAAAAATGCAAAATTGATCCCTCTGCTACCATCGGCGCAGCTATCAAACTCAGCTTTCATGTGAACTACACTGGACGCCTTCTCTCAAAGTCAACACATACATGATAATAATAACAAATAACAATTCATGCGTCACATAACCCACACAGCAATAACTCCTCCAACAACGTTATGAGTGCTATCAGCAGAAGCAGCCTATCCAGATGAACATGATTATCGACAGTTAATCAAAGAAAGCGGTTACACAGAATGCATAGTTTATATCTGAATCACCTTAGAGGGATGATCATCTTATAACAACAGATATTCAGTAATGTTCACATTGTAAAAATCAGCATTTGCATTTCACCAATTCATGCGCTCTTGCATTTCAGAGGTTGCTGAAAGGCTGTGCATAGGAGAAGTTTTCATCACAATACTGTAGCTCCGCAAGAAACGCCAGACACAGACGGCTGCTCAGAGCCAATATCTGAATCAATCTAGCAAGTTTAGAACTTTACACTGGCAATGGGATTGTGCGGGGTCTGCCAGTGCTTGGTCGAGCAAGTGATCAATAAAGTAAATTCCTGGTTCAATTGTTAGCACCATGCCTTCCTGAAGAATCCGTCCAGTACGCAAGCTTTTGAGACCAGGCTCCGTACTCCGTTCAACTCCCTCCGGGTAGCCTCCAACATCTTGCATGTCAATGCCAAGAAAATGTTCCAGACCATGTGGCATAAATATTGCACCCAGATGAACTTTCACCATGGTGCCTTTCAAAATGATAATTTTGGTCAGTTCTTCCAGATGAACTCTGTCTGCTAGACAATGCATATCTGGCCAAGCAACACCTGGTTTTACTGCCTTCATGACAGCATGTGATGAATGAAGCACAGCTTCATAGATGGCCTTCTGATCAGGAGTGAATTTTCCATTCGCAGGGAACGTGCAGGTGATGTCTGACCCATAGCAGTGATATTCTCCTCCCATATCAAACAAGCACAAATCGCCATCAACAACGGTCTTGTCATTTGGGGCTCCAGCATGCCCGTAATGCAAAATGGATGAGTTGTCTCCACTGCCACATATGCAAGTGTATGACGTCTGCCGCATGCCTCCACGTTTATAGCAATAATGCAGGAACAGGCTTTCCAATTCGTACTCTTTCATCCCCAGTTTAGCCGCTTTCATAACCTCTTTATGGGCCTCGCTGGAGATCCTGTTACTGTAGCGCAAGACTTCCAACTCCAAGTCGCTCTTAATTACACGGCACTCCACTATTTCTGGATGAAGAATTTTGTTGTTCACTTGAAATTGGCTAATTCCTTCAAATGAAGCTTCTTTGCAGACATTTCCACTATCGGTATTAATGCCACGCAGAGTAAGACCCTCACAGTAGTCCATGATTCAATACATTGATTACAGGAGACATTTGACATCAGCAGGCTGAATTTACTACCTAGTAGAATCTGCAATATTCCCGAGTGGAAAAGATGAGAGGGTTAAGGCATCTGGAGCTCTTGGAAAGGATAGGGTAGAGTGTGGGTTCAATGAGGAACCCCTTTCGCAAAATGTTTACTTTGTCTGTTTTCAGAAATCATATCCGTGATTTTGACATCAAATTTTAGGCACCTTTATGCCAACCAGAATAGTTAGTCACACAGCGCACATAATACATAAACACAAAGGAATTTAAGGAGCACTGACAAGACCCAATAAGGCTCTCTGACAGAAAAGTCTGCAGCTAGCACTGTGTTTTTTGGCTGGGCTGCAAAATAGGTCACAAGTGGTTCTGCTGCATTCTTTTGCCTAAAGCCATTTCAGTCGCTGAGGATTCCCTAAGTGGAAAAAGGAAAACCAAGATCTAACAGGCTGCGCAGGGCCATCCTTTTCAGAGAGCTGCAGACATACATGCACACCCCTCAGAAACCAGGTGGCATTTATAAGTGCCCAACAAAAAAGCTAACACTCTCCAATTATGCATTCCACATATGTGCAGGTGCTTGCGAGATAGCTCGGTTGGTAAATGCATCTGCTGTGAAGCTCTGCATACAAACAACAGGGTTGAAATGTTGGTGGGAAATACAGCCTGTCATCCTTCTAAAGCTGATAAAGTAAGTATTGTGAAAGCTGAGTATATTTTATGGCAGCTGTTAACAGCGCTATGGAGCAACAAGTCTGTATGTTAAGAGTTGTCATGTCTCCAAGCGTAACATAAAACAGCAATTTGTAATTATTTCTGCCACATCTGCTGTGGGACTCACAACTGCTCCAAAACGGTCACTGCTCAGGGTTCAAAGAACTCACGTGGGCTCTCTTCCTCCGTAGGGTTGATGAAGGACGTTGCCATTTTTGCCTGCTTATGCCGGCTGTAAAGCCCATCTGTTTCCTGTTACTAATTTCTACAATTAACATGCACTCATCACCAGCTCGAAGAACACACTCATGAACCCCCTGCAGGAGTTTCGGACCTCGAGAGTGCCCTGATCACAGGTTAAGAACCACTGCCCTAAATCATTTACAAGGCCTACGGCGCTAAATGTCTGGCTACATCCAGTAATTGGGGCATTTTGACCAGAAACCTGCACTTTGTCTCTTATCGCCTGTCCCCGCCACGAGTCTCAAAAAGAAAAAGCAAAGAAGATCCATCAGGGTTCAGGGACTGAAAGTCTGGAACAACCTGGAAGCACAACTCACAGAACCGTGGCGGCGTGGCTGAATAAAGCTTCCTTTAGTTAAGTAAATCACTGCTAAATGATGAGCTGCTGAGAGTGCAGTCCTGAGCTGTCAGAGAGCTCACATGTGTCTGTCACCCAAACTGGAAAGAAACAACCCCCCCCCCCTCCTAGGACAGCAGTGGGACAGAAAATAAATCGTGCCCCCTAATTGGCAAAGCAGACAATTAAAATGAGCCTACATTAGCAAGTCAGAGCAATTTTGAACTTGTCCAGACGCACTGTATACTTTTTTTGCAATGTATAGAAGACTACGTGCATCTTGGCTTGCTGCAAGTAATCTTTGTTATATATAATCAACATTAATATTTGGTGCACCAGCCCACAAACTCTTTCACTAATCTGACTTCTAAAATCATCACCCTATGTTATCCTTGTCAAGTCCCCAATATCATCCCCAGCACCATTTCAATTAGGAAACATTTCTTAAAATTTTCGCTTTATAGTGCTTTAGTGAGTACAGTAATCTTTTATGCACTGAACCCATGTCATTAGGCAGAAAATAACAAAGCACAGTCAAATTAAAAATAAAGTAACAAAGTGCAAATAAATAAAATAAAATCTGTATCCCTATAATCAGAACCCTATTTATTTCAAATGTTTGGTGACTCACCTCACCAGAATGTCCTGCCGTGTGCACGGCTGCTTCACAGATCTGCACACATGAACTTGCTATTTGTGCACCTTCTGCACATAGGCTTCATAGATTCACATGGGGATGCATTTAATAGCACACTGACTTGTGGTGTGATCTATCCTTCGGGGCCTGGCCGAAGACTCAAGGGAGAAGAAAGTTGCTGCCCCCAACTCCGCTGATTTACAAGATAGAAACTCAATTTAAACTCCGGGCAAGGTTTGGAAAATATATGAGGGAAACAAACAGTAAAAAAAAAAACTGACGGTGCGCTGCGGACCAAGCATATCTATTCCCAACTGTCGACCAAGCGCTTAGAGGTGATTCTGATAATGCTCCTGATCCTAACCAGCTGTAAAGTATATGCACCAGTAAACAAAAAAAGAGCTCGCACAGCGTGAGGTCCGGAGCTGCTTGCCACTCACACAACCTCTGCCACAAGGGAAATGCACCCCCAGCTGCCCGTTTAGCCAATCCGCCTTAGAGTTCAGTCCCAGGCAGCCCGGGGACTCATCAGGCACCATGCACACTGACCTTGCTCTCCGGTCTTGGAATCCTACGTGCTGTGTCTTCACTAGTTTCTCTAGCACTCCGGTTGTACAGCCAGGGTCAAATTCTCTCTTTCACCACACTCGACCCGGCCGTGTAAGGGGGGTAGCCGCAACACAATCAGCCAACTCACAGCGGTTTCCCGCATCCTCTCCCCTGCAGGCAAGAATGACCCGCACCTACCGGTGCTCTCCGTTTCTCCGCTGGTGTCAGAGCGCCACTACACTATAGCGCAAGCTGTTCTGAGACCGGCAGCACCTGGCCAGCACAGCCACCAGAAGAACAAATAAGCCTTGTAAGGTTCTGTTGTTCATAAATGTTTATTTACATCCGAACAAAGCGAAGAAAGAGGATCATATGACAAAATTGATTAAAACATTAAAATCATTGCAGCAGCAATATAATTCGGCAACAATACTGATAAGTGGGGATTTTAATACAGATTTTAGCAGAACTGGAGGTAAGGTTACTTTCTGCGCTAGCGGCTCAACTTTATTGAGCTGAACCGGCTTGAAAACCAAGTCTCCATACTATGAATTAAACGATCGTTCACGGCTACAAAATAAACAGCATTTTCTGCAATTCTACCTGAAACGCTCCGCGCGTCCTCTCCGAATGTTTCTATGTGCTTCATTCACTTCTGCACTTACCGCTGCCGGTGTCTGCGCTGTCTGAGGACTGCCTTCCTTTCTCGACCCCGAACACCTCTGGCTTCCTCCTTCTTTGGACTTCCCGCCTCTATGACTCAGCAACGAACGCCGGGCCACCCCCACGCGCGGCATCCAATGGGATGCTGCGCAGGGTGGACCAGCCAATCCTGGAGCTGTATGCAGCGCCAGGATTGGCTAGGGGGTCAAATTTGCCCTCGCCCTGTCGCCCTTTGGAGACCCGGGCTTGGGGAACTGTGGCAGGCGAACAAGCACCCCTGGGTCCCGCTGGGGAACTTACAGTGCGCATGCTTGAGAAAGTTGCCAACTTTCCCAAGCATGAGCACTGTAAGTTCTCCAGACTGCGTGCGCACTACGTCTGCTGCAGCCTGAGTGTGTGGACTGTCACTCAAGCTGCAGCAGGCCACTCCCCCCTGGCAATTCTCGGCGGCTGATTGTTCTGCTTGTGTTTTATTTAGATACGGCCGGCAGCCGCGATGCGTCCATGGTGGCTAGTGGGGCTACGCCCCTACGCCCCAATGGACGCACCGCTGCTGACTGTCATACGGCCTGCTGCCTTGCCCCACTGAGAATCTACCTTCTCAAGAACTTTTTAAAATTTCTTTTACGTCCAAAGGTAAGTCAAGACCAAGCCCAACCCACCCTATGTATCCGAAAAACAGTCCATCCTGGTCACCCTCAACTTTACTTAACTCTACTGATTGGATTTTGTCGTTTTGGTGTCAAATAATTTATTAACTTTTACTCTAGTTTTCTAAATTGGTGTGGGATTTTTCTTGTGTGGTAGTTTTACTCTATTACTGTTTTTGTACTGTATCGACGCTGTATCATTGCTTCTAAGGTAAGCCTTACCAAAGGGGGATGATGGAGGAGCGCTTGAGCAAATCAAACACGCACCCCCAGTCAAGTGATCTGGGTTTAATCCATCATCATTCTTTAGCTCCCTCCACTTCCCCAGTTCAGACAAGGCCATATGCAAATCAGTCTGACCCTGTGCCTCATGGGAACAGTCCAGCCCAAACTGCCAAGCCATGTCTTCCCTGAACCGGAAACAAGCATTCTGGGACCAGTTTCGGGTTCATTCCCCTCATCAGCCAGGCTATCTTGAATCCAGTGGCAGAGTGAGCAAGGGCCCCACGTCTGGGCATACCCTGCCAACTTAGGGGGAACAAAGCAATACCACAGGGGGATCATGGCAAAGCGCTTGAGCAAATCAAACACTCACCCCCAGTCAAGTGATCTGGGTTTAATCCATCATCATTCTTGAGTTCACTCCACCACCCTAGTTCAGACATGGCCATATGCAAATCAGTCTGACCCTGTGCCTCATGGGAACAGTCCAGCCCGAACTGCCAAGCTATGTCTTCCCTGGACCGGAAACAAGCATCCTGGGACCGGTTTCGGGTTCATAACCCGCATCAGCCAGGCTATCTTGAATCCAGTGTCAGAGTGAGCAAGGGACCCACGTCTGGGCATACCCACCCAACTTAGGGCGAAAAAAGCAAAGGGGTATCGCTTTGTTTTCCCTAAGTTGGCAGGGTATGCCCAGACGTTGGATTCAAGATAGCCCGGCTGAAGACCTCAGTCTTTGTTTTTTCTATATCATAGATTAGATTTCACTCCAGCATCTATAGCTAAATTCTCGCACACCCACAGTCAAGCCTGCTTGTCTTGTGGACACTCTCAAGGTGACCTCATGCACCTTCTTTTTTATGCCCTCTCACTGTGAATTTTTAGAAGAAATGTTGGTCTCAACTTTTATATTTTTTGGTAAATCTTTTTATTTAAAAGAAACAACAAAAAACACAAACACAAAAGAGAGCAGTTGTTGAGATGATCAAATCATGTGAAATAAACACAAGGCACATATAATCAATATAATAAAAAGAAACATTACTGGTAATATTTCGAGCACATACCAGCGTTAAACCTTAAAGTGTCTTAGTGTCAACATTAAATGGGGAACGATCACCAAAGGGGGTGCACAGAAAACCTCTGCTCTCCTTCTAAGGGCCCCATATTTGAGTTCATTTACCTGGGCATCCCCTACTCTCATATACCACTCTTTCGGCCTGCATGCACCAGTCCATGTCGGCCGCCCAGTCTCTGTGCTGGGGCAGGGCTCCCCCTTACATGTTCTGGCTATATTGCGTTTTGCTATTATACAGACCAGCGAGACCCATGTTTGTTCAGTCCGAGAGAGGTCAGTGGTGTCCCAAATGTTTAAGAGACAAAATCAAGGAGAGGTTTCTATAGATTTATGACATATTTGGGACATGGTGGACACAACCTTACTCCAATACCGATTGAGGACAGGACAGTCCCATCACTAGTACAAGAAGGTGCCTGTGGAACCACAGCCTCGGGGACAGAGTCATTTTAACAAGTGGTGTGCTGGTATACTAGGCCCTGTGAAGTATTTTAAGCTGTATCAGCTTGAAGCAGGAACAGACAGTCACCTCTTGGGGAGAAGCCAAGGCCTCTCTCCAATCTTCATCAGGTAAATCCCTGACGTCATCACACCATTTTGTGCATAGTTTGTCAAGAGTTTCGGGTGAATTATTGAGTATTTTACGATAGATCAAAGAGATGGCTTTATCTGGCAGATAATCGTCTAGAAGCCTATCCTCCAAAGGTGAGGAGATGGGCAGATCGGAGCCCCTGGGAACTGCCTTACATAATGCACAATGTCCCTGAAGATATCGAAATGTTTCCCCCTTATGCAAATGGTATTTTGCTTGGAACTCGCCAGATGGAACCACAGCACCCCTCGCCCACAGGTCCCCGACCGTGGAGAGACCAATCATATCCCACTTATCAAACCCTGGTTGGCCCAAGAGCATACCCAATTGGCACGGTTCCAGCAACGGAGTACCCTGCGCTATTTTACCCTTCCAACCCAGTGTGGCAGTTGCCATATGCCAGATCGAAACTGTGTTAGAGGTCAGAGTAAACCTGGGTACGTGCCGAGGCCCTCCATACAATGCCCGTAAGCAATTGTCGGCTGTCATATTAAGCCTGTCCATCCTGTATGCTGGATCTGTAAAAGGACTGTGGGCCCAGTGATTGAGAAATTCCAATTGTCAGGCCCAATAATATGCTTTAATCGTGGGGAGAGCAATATCCCTGTTGTTCCAACTTTGTGTGAGTTTTGTCAGGGCAATGTGGGGCGTGCTGCTATTCCATAGCAGTGAGCCGGCCCCAGATCAACTGTCTGGAAGAAGTGGGTCGGGATGGGATATGGCGTATTCTGCAGGGCATAGAGGAAACGGGGAAGTACCATTCTTTTAAAAAGGGCAGCTCTACCCAATAGAGTAAGGGGCAACGTCTTCCAGTGCTGCATATCACCCCAAAGGCGATGCAGGGAGGCAGGAGATTTCTCTGATGGAAGACGTCCTAGTCCCTCGTGACATAGATGCCCAGATAGCGGAAACCGTTCGTGACTATGCTGGCGCTGCAGCCCGGGGGAAGTCGTGGGGTCTGTCCACTTAGCACATAAATCAAAGACTTGTCCCAATTAATAGTGTAGCCGGTGTATTTTCAAAAGAAGGCGAGCATATGCAACAACGCGTGAATCGAAGATCGAGGTTTGGCCAAGTACAGGAGAATGTCATCGGCCTATAGGGAGATCCTATCTGACCAGTCCGGAGACCAATTCAGTCCTCAAATAAGGGGATCACATCAAATCCACAGCGCCAAGGGCTTCAGGTCCAGGGCAAAGAGTAACGGTGAAAGAGGACAGCCCTGCCTCGTACCCTTCCCCAACTCAAAAATCGCTGCTCTGGCACAGTTCACTGAAATACGGGCTAGGGGTTTAGTATAAAGCAGACGCACCCAGGCGTCTAAGGACACAATTACTGCATCCTCTTGTATGGTGTGGGCTCTGCTCAGCACTCCGAAGAGACGACGGAGATTGAGCGCCGTATTTCTAGCCGTGATAAAACCGGATTGGTCCAGGTGGATTAATTTGTGGAGGTGGGGTGAGAGGCGGAGGGCCAAAATCTTGGCCAGGATATTGACCTCCGATTTGAGGATGGAGATCGGTCGATATAAACCACATTGGTCCGAGGGTTTCCCCTTTTTATGTAGGACCGCAATGTTATCTAGCCTCTGCACTGGCAGCAGGAATCCACGATCCACAATCACATCATACATCCGTATGAGAAACAGGGCCAGCACCGAAGAGATGGCTTTGCAGAGCTCAATGGGAAGGCCAGTAGGACCCATGGCCTTTACGGACTGCAATGCACCAATCACCTTAGAAACCTAACCAATATGCAGTTACAGCTTATTATTCATGTGCTGCAACCCACTTAGCTATTTTTGTAATATGCAAGCTTCAGATGGATAGAATTTTTTCTGTAATGTGTAAGCTTTTGTCTTATTTTTGCCTTCTAAGTTAGGAGACCTGTTGTAGTACATTGCTTTCCCTTGGTTAGGTTCTCATTATTGATATTTCTGTATACTTCCCTATAAGAGAGAGAAGCTTGTCAATGGCAGAGAGACCTCCGATGCTGACATTTGCTCTGCAGTTCCAATGTCTCATGGTACAGTTTTCCCCCCTCCTTTATGAGCAGAAATGTTTCCATGCTATGGAGAAGCAGTCTCGGCTCCTTGGCCTTGGAGTAAAGATAATAATGTTGCCCTTGCAGGTGCAGATGCCTGGTGTGTGAGCTCATTGTTCACCCTCTGCTGAGCCCAGTACTTTTCCACGCTGGGCGTGGTTTTACTCTGCCATGCTATGTTATAATGTATTGCTGTGATGAGATGAGGCAGTCCTCTCGGTGCACTCCCTGGGGTGTAGACCTGACGGGGCCCATCTGCAGATGAATATTATGGCCAAATAAATATATTACTAATTCTTCTCCAATGTCCGGCTGGCTTATTATATGGTAATGGTATATGAGTGAGGTAAGTCGCTCAGGTGGATTTAAGCCACGCTTATCAACATCCTGGGGGTCCAACCTTGGTAGTGGGAGTATGGAAAGTAGATTGGCTGCCTCCTCCTGTGTGGAAGTGGACGTGGGGGCATAGAGCCACTTAAAATGGTTAGCAAAACCCTCAGCGATCCCATTTCAGTCGCATTGCCTCACGGCATCTGGAGTCACAATATCAGCCACCTATGTACTGGCCAACTCTCGCTTGTCCAGCCATGCCAACAATTTACTGGCCTTATCCCCAATCTCGTACACATGATACTGAATAGCATGGTAGTGCGCTCAAGCCACATCTTTAGCTATATCGCTGTATTCTTTTTGTTTTACCACAAGTTTGTGGGAGGCGTCCGGAGAGGCGGATGCGACTAGTGTGCGTTCGAAACCAGTCACCTCCAGGTCTATGTCTTCCAACTCCTAACATTTCTTTTTCCTGTGACCCGTAACCGCCGCCACCCCGCAACCTCGGAGCACCGTCTTGTATGCCTCCCAGAGTGTCAAATCCGATTTAACGGAACCCTCATTTTCTAGAAATAATCATTAGTGGCCTTTATTAACTTGTCCCATATCTCCGGCACCTTAAGATACCATCGGTTTAGAGCCATCTCGCAGCGAGAGCGAGAAGGCACACCACCGTCGTGAGCCAGGATAGGAGAGTGGTCGGAGGTACCCCTGGGCAAAAAGGAGACTTCACCGAACATGGAGAGTTGAGTGGCTTGGCAGAATAGGTAGTATATACGAGACATACTACCATGGACTCCAGAGTGGAAGGTGTATTGTTTATCGGAGTGGTGGTGTGTGCGCCATGCATCTACCAGTCCCATGGCTGCTAGAAATTCCGGTTAGAGTTTCCCTTGTGGTTTTCTTTGTCGGGTGGTAAGCGATCCAATTTATCAGTTAGGGCAGCGTTACAGTCTCCCCCCAGTAAATTGTATCCTTCAGGCAGATTCAACATGTGGGGGCCTAATTCAGTCAGGGTGGAGGAGTGTAGCCTGGGAGGTATGTATAGTAAATGAGTGGGCTCCTCCCCTACTTCTCTCTCAGAGTGCTTCAGTTCAGCGCGGGGACACGCATTTTGCGTAACCAGGCGCTCTATAAATGCCCCTTAATAATAATAATAATAATAGTGCAGTCAAATTGAGGGACTAACCCTCCCACTGCTGCATAAGCGGTGGGGTCGCCACTCATTTGTTTCGGAAATTGAGAACCCCTTTTTTCACAGGGGCAAAAGTGCAACAGTGCATAATGAGATAAAGTACCAGAGGAGGAGATGAGAACCGCAGATCACAAGGACCCCCAAGAGGAATTCGGCAGAGCCATCCAGGGTGACCCAGAGGCCCATAAAGGGAACATTGTGAGCCGAACTGCACCAGAAACACAGCAGAAGTGCATAGGATAGAACATCGTGCGTGACAGTAACCCCATCAAGCTTGCATGTGACCTTGAAAGACAAACTGCTCAAAAAACATAATTAAAGATTAAAAGAATACCCTGGAAAACTCCCTGGAACCCACCCACCCTGCCTCCCTGCAACGTGGACTCAGAACTGCCCACCATCCCAATTTGCAGAGCGCTTGTGTACCCATAACTAGAACCATGTGGTGGGGAACGCTACACGACCAAAGTACCCCAGAGTTCGGCCTTCCCACTCTAAAGAACAATTACATTTGCCTAGAATAAATCCCATGGGGCCTCGAAGCCCTGAGCTTAAATTATGCTGCTCCGATCGCCTTGGGCAGAATGTCTTCCCAACTCTTTCTCCAAAATTGAGCCTCGAATAAACACTTGATAGGACCCTAAGGTGCCCAGTTGGGGACACAAGATGATTATCAGACAATGTTTGGAAGCAAATAACACCTCCCTCCCGATGAACCAGGAACTGTGTCAAGGGCCACTCTATTGCCGGTGCCTTAACTAAACACGAACGACGGGATGAGACCCCAGTTCATGGCAACGTTTTATGACACCTTTATCCCGTTCTCTCAGTCAACCTCTCCCAGATGGCGGTCGGGTCCATGAGGCTGATCTGGAGATGTGTGACCTTGTTCCTTGGAGAAGCGCCATCTCTCCAACCAATCACAGGCGTCCTCTGGAGACTGGAAAAACAACAACTTACCATCCGATTGCACACGCAGTTTTACTGGAAAGAGCATGGCATATTTCAAATTGTGGCCCCTGAGTGCCCATTTTACTTTGAGGAAGGAGCGGCGTTTCTGTTGCACCTTATACGTAAAGTCTGGAAAAAAGGTGATGCTTGAGGGGTGGTCTGACTCTTGCAGGTTGGAGGATAAGGTCCCGGTCGTGAAAGTTGAAAATCCGCGTCAGGATGGGATGTGGCATAGCACCCGGCTTCGGAGAGCCTCCAGGCACCCTGTGGGTGCGCTCGACAGAGAAATAGTTGGAGAGGGATCGGGGCTGCAGATGATTTTGGATTAAGTCTTCAACAAACAGGTCTGCAGCCTGCTCCTCCACCTGCTCGGGAACCCCCAGGATGAGCATGTTATTTCTCCACACGCGCCCTTCATAATCTTCTAGTCGAGCCTCAAGGTCCGATGTCTGGGCCAGCACTTACTTGACCGTCGTCTCCAGCTGTGTTGTGGAGTGTGTAAGCGATGTGACAGAGTCTTTGTTCGCCTTGACTCTCTCCCCATGTTTCTCAGATTGGTACGGATGAGGTTTATGTCTATAGAGACAGTCTCAATTTTATGTTCTAGTGCTGAATGGACTCCCTGGATAGCCTCCATGATGTCCAGCAGCGTCTGAGCCCGGCCTTCAGGTTGCTGCTTCGCCTCCGCGCCATCTTGCCTTCCTTCTGCACCATCAGGCTTGGAATGGGCACATTTCGACAAATTTTGCAAGGAGGCTGCCTTGGCCCCTCGCGATGCGCATTGCGTCCTGCTCTCTACCTCAGGCAGGGGTCCACTGGACCAAGGAAACAGCAAATCTAGGGTATGCGGAATTGCAGGCAGCAGAGTCCGGTTCAGCTGCATCGGGACCCCTACTCGAAGTTCAAAGCAAGATGGGGGAGTCAGGGCCCTCAGGGGCAGGATTCAGGTACTGCAGATATATCACCCAACCTGTGCTCACCTTAGGTTGTTATCAGCCCCTCTCGATCCTAAAGGGCAGCGAGTGGCTCCCAGACAGCTATAACACAGTCATGGGGGCCCCCCAAGCCCAGAGGGCCACTGGGCCCAGAGCAGGCTCCAAACAGCATGGCGCAAAGAGGGTTGCCGGAGCGTTGGCTTGGCGGCCGCGTCTGCTGCCACGGAGATCACCTGGCCGCTCGTGGAGCGCAGAAAGGGAAGAAAGCGTCCACCGGAGTGCAATTTCCACAGCGGGCTCCAGCGCCGTGTGGAGGTGTACCGGGCGCAATAACTTACTGAGGCCTCCGACCGTGTTCCACAAGGTTAGCCGCTGGAAGAGCACCCCGGGCAGCCGCACGCCGCAGGCACACCGGGTGCGTTGACCTGAGCACTGCGGGTCTCAGGAAGTCACTGGTGATTCGCGGAGGCCCGAACGGACCTTCGACCTCGGCAGGTTCAGAGCAACAACAGATGTAAGTGGGGCCGCCTCTCACAGGGTGCCCTCCTTGGCCAACGAGCTTGCCTCCAATGCGCTAAGCCGGCAGCAGGAGAAGCTGTGCGACGTTACAGCCAGAACCTCGCTCCCCTCCTGGCCAGCGATGTCAAAGCCGAGTGTGCTGGCAAACAGGGTCAGATTTACGCCGGTGGCAGACCGGATGGATCCTTGACTTCAGGGGTTTTAGCGGCGGTCAGAGCTGTGGGCAAACGGATGAGTTGAATGGATGTAGGGGGAGATTCAGTTGGTGGCCGACCGGAGCTCTAACCGGGTGCGGCCATCTTGGGTGTTGGCTAGCCATGCCCCTAACTTACATTCATTATTTATCTTCACTATCCTATGTTCCCATCCTTGGTATTTTTGGGTAGCTTGCCTGGTGTTCTTCTGCTAAACTCTCATATGACAGGATTGTTTGACCTTATGTTTTCTCTACCTATTCAGAAAATTACTCTTAATTGAAAATGTGCTACTAATCTTTCATTTATAACCTGGTGGTATACTGTTTGTTATTGTGACCGTCTAGATGTTGCTTTTGCTTTAACATGTAAACCATATGTGAACAGACAATTATTTGGTTTCCCTTAACTGATTTCTTAGATCTCTCGGCTCGAAATCAGGTTAATTTTGCCCGTTTGCAACATTTTAATACAATGTGAATTGTATAATCTCTGCTCTTTTTGGCTAAACTAATTTATTCTTTATATCTCTTGTTTATTTTATCTATGTTGGATTATATAATGCATATCCCTATGCGATCTTCAATGGTTATTGTTATAATTATCTCCTCCTTCTTCCCGTCCTTCCCCTCCCTTCCCTTCCTTCCCATTAATTGTATCTACATTTGTAAACAACTTTACATTTATATCTAATATGCTTATTACTCATGTTTATATTTCTTTATTTTCAATAAAGCAGCTTAAACTAAAAAAAATATTTCAGGGTAAGTTGTCGGGGCTCAGAGCTTATGGCATTGAGTGTGGTATTCAATCAGCCAGGGAAGGCAGATCTCTGAAGTGTTGTAATGTAGCCTAATCTTAAGAAGCAGCTGTTTAGCATTGCTCTGTACAACGAGAAAACTCAGTGGTGAGATGTCACATTAGGAGTCAAACGTGGTTGTCAGTTTGACCTCACATTTGGTTGCTATCACAAACTCACCCTTGGTGGAATATGAGCAAGCGAGTGGGATAAACATTTAGGAGCACAAATTAAAAGGATGTGCAAAATCAAATGTAGGTGTAATGATTATGTTTCGGCGCAAACTAGTTTTAGTTGCAAAGTCACTCTTGGTGCAAAGGAGACAGTACTGTGGTGCAATGAATTATAAACAAAGTCAGATTTAGGTGCAAAATCACTTTATAGTCACAAAATCATTATTTATGCAACATCATAAGTGTTAAAAACCTTTAGGAACCCAATTCATGCCTAGGTGAAATATCAAGAGGATTGTTAACACTCTTGCTGGAGCACAAAGAAGTTTTAGGATTACAAAAACAATTAAGTGCAAAATCACCATAGGTGACACATCAAAAAGAGACTGAAAATACCTTTAAGAGCAAACACATATTTAGGTACAAAAATCACATGTAGTTGCAAAAATCCACTAGCAAAATGTGGGGTGTTGGATAGTAAATTAAACTTATTCCCTATCCTAGAGCGCCCCCCAGTGTAATGCGTTGTAAAGGTATGCGTAGTAAAACCTGTGTAGTAATAGCTTTGCGTCGTAAAAGTTTCGTTGTAAAGGATGTTTCCCACAAAATGTCACATTTGACAAAAAAGGCGTGCCTCTATATGACATCACATTTTGTTGTCTGCACATTGACATGAAAACTCACCCTTGGGATAAGAGCATCTTGAGTGTAGAAAACATTTTGGAGCACAAACCACATTTATGTGCAAGGACACAGTAAGCAGAATTGTACATTTGGAGTAAATTCACAGTTAGGTTGAGAATCTCATGTAGGTGAAGAATACTGATACAACACCAGATGGACTTTAGAAACACTCAGAGAGTGCAAATCAAATTCTGTTGCAGAAACACATATACACACAAATAATTCGCCCTTGCTGTAACTTCAGCTAAAACGTGAAAATACCTGTAGGAGCAAAAATCCGATTTGGCGCTAAATCACATTTTAAAAGCAGGGATGTGCAGCTGCAAAATAACCACTGGTGCAAAAATCAACATGAGTGGGAAAATACTTTCAGATGTCACAAAACGTTGAGGTGTAAAAATATAATTATGTGCAAAATCATAATTACATACAAAATCGTGATTTGTGATAAATCAACAGGAGTGTGCAGACAAATCATCCTTGGAGCAAAATCAGTATAAGTGTGAAACATTTGAAGGCGCAGAAATAACATTTATGTGAAAATTCCCAATAAAATGCATTATCACCCGTAAAGCGACATCGACAGGATTATGGAAACATGTTTAACTGCCTAGCCAATTTTGAGCCACTGTTATCTCACAGGGGAATACCAGGACGGGTTCCCAAGGCAAGCGCCTTGATGCCTTCGGGTGATACGTGCGCTATATAAATCGCAATACATTCACATTTACATTTACAACGAGTTAGACCTAATTATACTTTACCTCCACTGTGCTTGAAAAGTGGGGCAAAAAGCTCCCTGTATCCAGTGACAGACACCTAAGCTCTGCCCAAAGTGTACATCTATGATCACACGAAGGGGGATTGTGGGTCATATTGTCCTTACAGACATAAATAGCACTAGATGGCAGATTCTGTTTAAACATGTGTAGTAAGCAGATTTATTGATGTTAGGAAGTTTCAAATTCGCTTTCAAGCTTAGATTTGAGCTCCCATTCTTTGTTCCTGGGTATGCCATGAGTGAAATTCTTTCCTTGTACTTGAAAGTATTGGTTGTATACATTTCTCTGAGGAAGGCTCCAATCCAGCTTTAGAGGCTGAAACTGTGGAATACTTTTGAAAACCTGGAGCCAACAAAATTAATTGTGACTTTAGATAACAACATGTTACTTGCCACAATTAGAATGTGTGATCTGTCTCTTGAGACCAGGGTGCTGTTTTTATTCATGTATATCATTATGTTAACCTGTACAACTTTTCATTAAATCATTAATCAAATGGTTGTTCGTTTGCCTTTGGCAGACTTTTTTCACCCAATTAAGAAGTTCAGTCTCGAGACCCACCAGCAGGCATGTGTTATTGGTGGATTGTACAATAGTATGGTTGTCGTCTTTCTATTGAACTAATGACAAATTATCGGGGTCTACAATGCTCTCCTGTTACAGGCCCCTAAAGAATTGCCTGTTTTAAATTAATAATAATTAATTCTGCTTTAATGATCATTTGAGCCTAAACCTAACAGTCGCTTGGAGCAGCTAGGGAGTTATGAGTCCCGGTGAAAGGAAGGAAATAGCTCTGCACCCCCCGAATTGGCAAATTAAAGACAACCATAACAGGGGCGCACTGGGCTCTTCACTCTCTGGGCCCTGGTGCCACTGCGCCTGCTGCACGGTATATAGCTACAGCCTTCTTACAGAGGTATGTTTACACTACACTAGATCAAGTGGCTTGCTTCAAGGAAGCTGCTTCTGGGGATTATGGTGCATATTAGCAAGAACCTTGTTAAAATTATCGCAGTTTTAGCGGCAGGAAACTGCCGCTAAAATGGCAATAATGGGCTTGCTAATATGGGTTATAGAATTCCAATAGAAGTCCAAGTTAGATGTGCATGACATCTAACCTGGGCTTCTATTGGAATTCTGTAACACATATTAGCAAGCCCATTATTGCCGTTTTAGTGGCAGTTTCCTGCCGCTAAAACGGCAATAATTTTAACGAGGTTCTTGCTAATATGCCCCACTGTTCTCTGGGCAATCTCCTTGACAAAGTAAGTGTGTCCCTCACTGGGAATTGTGCTTCTTGACAGATTTCATTGTGAATAGATGAGGCTTTTGGACAATTTCTTCACGGCCATCTATTCTTAAATTTGTTGTTGTGTGTGCCTCCAGTATTACCAATCTCCACCCAGACCATGAACCTGGAATTAACCACTATTAGGGTAGGACATTTTAGAGTATGAATGTACTTTGTCACTCTCCGCTATTCACGAGTGCTGCTTCATGTGTGTTTTTGGGGTGTCACCTTTGTGTCAGAAGTGCCTATCATTAAGCCTGTCACTGGCATGAACAGCTAGCAAGCATTCATTTTTTATTGTGAGGGACCGAAACGCCAACCAGATGGGAGGAGGCATCGCCATCATCCACAGGAGCACCATCCGTCTCACGACCAGCATCGACAACACCCTGACCAGCGCCGAACACCTGCATTTCCAGATCCACACCAACCCGAAGACCACCCTCAGAGGCACCCTGATCTACCGACCCCCTGGACCACGCACGCAATTCAGCGAGGACATCGCCGACTTCGTCAGCCCGCATGCCCTCCCCTCCGCTGACTACATCCTCCTGGGGGACCTCAACTTCCACCTGGAGAACAACAACGACCGCAACACCAGCACCCTGCTCGACAACCTCGCCAACCTGGGACTCAAGCAACTGGTGTCCACCTCCACCCACCTCGCCGGACACACACTCGACGCAGTCTTCTCTTCCAGCACAGACATCGACTTCAGCCACGCCACAGAGCTTCAATGGACGGACCACAGCTGCGTCCACTTCACCTTCAAGAGAACGACGACCCACCAACACCAGCAACAGGCCGCCCGCAGAAGCTGGAACAAGATCACAGCAGACCAGCTCGCCACCTCCCTGAGCCAGCACCCTCCTGCCAGCTCAGCGAACCCCAGCCAGGCCGCCGACAACTTCACGAAGTAGATCAGCAACTGCGCGGACGAACTCGCCCCACTGAGGACCCCGCCTAGCAGACCCGGCAGCAAGAAGGCCCCATGGTTCACCGACGAACTCAAGAGCTCCAAGAAGAACTGCCGAGCCCTCGAGAAAGTCTGGAGAAGGGAACCGACACCGGACAACAGGACCACCTTCAAACTTGCCACCCGGAAACACCACCAGCTGATCCGCGCCGCCAAGAAAACAGCATTCAAGGACCGTTTGGACAACAACGCACACAACTGCAAGGAACTCTTCAACATCGTGAAAGAGCTTTCCAACCCCAGCGCAGGAAACAACGACATCACCCCATCGCAAGACCTCTGCAACTCCCTCGCTTCATACTTCCACAACAAGATCGCGGACATACACAGCAGCTTCGACAACCAACCAACGCACACCATGACCGAACAACCACCCCCCACCACCACCCTCCACGCCTGGACCCCGATCAGCACCGAAGACACCATCCGCACGATGAACTCCATCCACTCCGGATCACCGACCGACCCCTGCCCTCACCACGTCTTCAACAAGGCCGACGCTGTCATCGCACCCCACCTGCGAGACATCATCAACACATCCTTCGACACCACCATCTTCCCTGAGAGCTAGAAACACGCCGAACTCAGCGCTCTACTCAAGAAACCAACAGCGGACCCCACCGACCTCAAGAATTACCGCCCCATCTCGCTCCTCCCGTTTCCAGCCAAAGTCATCGAGAAGACCGTCAACAAGCAGATGGCCGCCTTCCTCGAGACGAACGGATCCCTCGACCCCTCACAGTCCGGATTCCGAGCCAACCACAGCACCGAGACCGCCCTCATCGCCGCCACCGATGACATCCGAGCCCTGATGGACAATGGAGAAACAGCGGCCCTCATCCTCCTAGACCTCTCCGCGGCATTCGACACGGTCTGCCACCGCACCCTAGTACGGCGCCTCAGCAACATCGGAATCCAGGACAAGGCGCTGGAATGGATCATCTCCTTCCTCGACGGAACAACACAGAGAGTCCGCCTACCACCGTACAAGTCAGAGGCCTCCGAAGTCATCTGCGGCGTCCCCCAAGGATCATCTCTGAGCCCCACCCTCTTCAACGTCTACATGAGCCCCCTCGCGGCCATCGCACGCAAACACAACCTCAGCATAATCTCCTACGCCGACGACGCCCAGCTGATCCTCTCCCTGACCAACGACCCCGCCGCCGCCAGAGCCAACCTGCACGAAGGGATGAAAGAGGTAGCCGAGTGGATGACGACCAGCCGCCTGAAACTGAACTCGGACAAGACGGAGGTCCTCATCCTGGGCTCCTCACCCTCCGCCTGGGACGACTCCTGGTGGCCTCCCGCCCTGGGCACCGCACCCAAACCGACAGACCATGCACGCAACCTGGGCTTCATCCTGGACTCCTCCCTCTCCATGACCAGGCAAGTCAACAACGTCTCCTC
Source organism: Lissotriton vulgaris (assembly GCF_964263255.1). NCBI lineage: Eukaryota > Metazoa > Chordata > Amphibia > Caudata > Salamandridae > Lissotriton > Lissotriton vulgaris. The sequence continues at coordinate 1,255,050,713 of NC_141689.1, read as the reverse complement.
GGCGTGCTTCAACATCCTACGCATGCTACGGAAGATCTTCTGGTGGATCCCCACCGAGACCAGGAAGACCGTCACCCAGGCCCTCGTCACCAGCCGACTGGACTACGGCAACGCCCTCTACGCCGGTACCACCGCCAAGCTCCAAAAGAGACTCCAGCGGATCCAGAACGCCTCAGCCAGACTCATCCTCGACATCCCACGAACCAGCCACATCTCCGGACATCGGAGAGACCTTCACTGGCTCCCCGTCAACAAAAGAATCACCTTCCGCCTCCTCACCCACGCACACAAAGCCCTACACGACCAAGGCCCGAGCTACCTCAACAGCCGAGTCAACTTCTACGCTCCCAAACGCCACCTCCGATCAGCCAACCACGCCCTCGCCGCCGTCCCCCGCATCCGAAGAGCGACTACAGGAGGAAGGTCCTTCTCCTACTTGGCCGCCAAAACCTGGAACTCCCTCCCAACCGACCTGCGCCTGACCCAAGACCACCTCTCCTTCAGGAAGAAGCTGAAGACCTGGCTGTTCGAGCAGTAGCGGCACCCCCCCCCCCCCCCCCCCCCCCCAGCGCCTTGAGACCCTACGGGTATGTAGCGCGCTTTATAAGTGTCACTGATTGATTGATTGATTGATTGATTAGATTATATGTCTCATGTATTTCATTTTTAAATCCCCTAGGTTGTCTTTAGTTTTCCTGTGGAATCCTTCTTACCATGTATGAAGGAAGTAAATTCAGTAAGGGATGCTTTATACACCCTGATGAATGCCCCTGACCTGTTTCTAGGCTCTAGAGAGAACAGAAACATGTTGGCACTATATAGGATGTAAGGGGCACTGTGCTCAATGCCATCCATTTTCTTTTTATCCATATCTGAGGTACCTTCTATTAAAGGTAGTTCCTTTAGGTCTACCTCAAGGTATTTTTGCTCATATAGATCCCAGCTACCATCGAGGTATGATTTATTGAGGAATGAGGGCTCCCTCTCAGAGAGGTTGAGTCCGGGAAACATCCTTTACAACGCAACTTTTACCACCCAGTGCCTTTACGGCGTAACTATTACAACGCATGTCATTACAACGCATTGCGCTGGGGGGCGCTATAGGATAGGGAATAGATTTAATTTACTATCCAACACCTTCCCTGCTATCCACGGGGACTGGAGTTGGAATAGTAAATTAAACTATTCACTATCCAGCACCCCTAAGCGCCATGCGTTGTAACAGCATGCGTTGTAAAAACTGCGTCGTAACAGCATGCGTGGTAAAAGCATGCGTTGTAATGTCATACATCCGTTGAGTCCACCCTGGTAGTATCATCTTACCGGAGTAAAATGAGGTTGTTAAGGATAAAGCATTCCACAAGTTGTGCCTGAAGCCTCCTCATCCAATGAGAACAGCCTCTTCAGCATGCCCTAGGGATAACTTATATGATTAATCAGACAATTCCATCCTTTACACTGTATCTTTAGTGTTATCTTCTCACAACAAATATCCTTACACAAAGAGAATGGGTTTTCGAAAACTTTAAATAAACAATCCAACTATTCTCCGCTATTACAATACCAATTATGCACCTTCTGTTCAGTTTGACGAGTAGGGTATTCTGTCACAAATGTCATAGACTGTATTGTCTGCCAAGCTATCGGTTGACCCGCTCTATTGTGAGTTGGGTATACCATCAACTTCCCGTCAGTGTGCCCCATTGGCTTTGTCGACAGACAACTCACTCCAGCAGCCTGACAGGGTGCTGGCTGTCAAAGTAAGGCAATCATACCGCCCACCCAAGTTTGGCAGGCAGATGTCCTTTTTTTCTGTCCATCATCACCAGGGATAACCTGGTGGTAACAAACTTAAAAATGTAAATAATGACCCCCACGCCCAGGGAAATTTTTGGTACCTTCTGTGGAACAATGACATTGGTTCCTCTCCGCAGGGGTCTCCAAACCGGTCCTGGAGGGCGGATCCATGCCAGATTTTTTTGATATCCCCATTGAGATACATATAGTTATTTAAAAAAATCTGGCATGGATCCGGCCCTCCAGGACCAGTTTGGAGACCCCTGCAGGTACAGCTGGGACTGACCAAGAGGAAACAATTGCCTTAATGATGATGGTGTCGGATGAATGATTGTCAATTAATGCAGATCATCCACAATACAATACTTACATAACTTCTTTTTGAGTGCATCTGTGAGACTCTGGATAAATCTCCAGTTTCACAACACGTCCTGACGGAAAACGTGTGGCTTTCTTCTTGCCACAAATACACCTCTGCCCATAGCCTGCGATTGACATCCCTGAAAACAGGAAATACTGAACTGTAAGAACTCAAAATAATTTCTGATAACTCATTTTTATTGATTTTACAACATGAACACAAACATGGCCCCATCCACCAATTGACATAACATTGACATTACATTAAAAAAAATTAATTGATCCCCACATCCAGTCCATAATAAGCCCTCCATCTGCCCAAAATCTTCTCATGTTTGCAGGGGCAGCCTCTGGCATCATAGATGGGGTGCTGCTGGTGGACACACCAATCCACCCCCCCCCCTCTCCTCCACCACTGGCTGGTGGGTCTGGGACTTCCAATGGCAGGCTCTGTCCCACTTGACCACCAGAGTCGCCACCCCGATGAAAGCGCATTCCATCCTCTGCCCACTCACGCCTTCCAACAGTCCCAGCAGATCAATCCTTGGAGTCAGGTTGATTCATTGGCCCAGAATTGGGGAAAGTTTCTTTTGGAGCCCCTCCCAAAAGGGAACCAATTCTGTACAGGAGGATACCATGTGGAAGAAGTCCACCTCCTGTAATAAACACTGGGCACAGCAAGCCTGGGACACCTCCCAATCTGATGAAGGAGTTGAGGAGTCAAGTATGCAATATGGAGGTAGTTGAGCTGGATCAAGTGGGGATAGGCAATTCCCTGTGGCCCATTTTAGCCTGGTGCCATTCCTCATCCTCGAGCTCACGCACTCAGACCTTCCATCTCCTACGCAGCCCAAGAAAGCTGGCTGGAACAATAATGACTAGGGAACTGTAGATTCGGGAAAGGGCTCCCTTATCCAGCTTCCCCATCAACAGTTTAGACTCAAGTGGGCTAAATTCTGGGTTATGAGCATCTGGGGGAATATTAGTCGATAGGGCATACCGCAGTTGCAGATATTTATGGAATTGGGTGCGGGAGAGCTGGTATCGTTCATGCAGCGCCTGGAAAATGTGTACGCCACTGCCCGCCCAGACAGCCCCAAAGTGGGAGATACCTATTCTATCCCATTGGGTAAAGTCATCCAGTCCAGCAGTGTGATGCAACCACGTCCCTTGCCACAGTGGAGTCAATGCAGTGAGTTTGTGGTACCTTTCTATAAAATAGAGTGCCACTCTCCAACACAATAGCATCACTCAGGTACAGTATGGGGAATCGGGTTCCTGTAAAGCAGGCCCAGCAGCCCATCTAGGCCCAGCAAAGCCAGCTCCACCCCCCATGAGCCAGTCATTAACAGCGACCATCTGCAAGGCCAGGTAATACCAAAAAACGGTCCTCCGTACCCATCTCTCCATCCTAGGGGGAATGGCGGCCATTAACGAATGCCACCTGAGCGTGTCTCCCAGCCCAGAGAAATGTGTTGACCTTCAAAGCCAGGGCTTGGAACCATTATCTGGGGATAGGGTGGTGAAAATTCGAAAACATATAAAGAAAATGGGGTAAGACCATCATTTTAAAAAGGGCAACTCTCCCAAGGACATTTAATGGCAGGCAACTCCACTACTGCAAGCCCTCATTCATTCGGTTAAGCAGGGGGGTCAGGTTAAGGCTCCAGGCCAAGTCCGGAAAGTGGGAAACATAAACACCTAAGTACTTGAAGGGCAGGTGGTGCACCAAGAACGCGGGCTACCAGGACCAGAAATGGGCACCAGCAGGGATTTAGGTTCCTTCACCTGTGTTCCAGACGTTTCAACAAACAGCCGCAATTTATCCATTCAACGTGGACCCAAGGTCTGTGGGTCAGCCAAGAACATCAAACTGTCACTGGCGTGGAGCGCGATGTGCTCCAACAGCCCCCTGTCCCACGACACACCTGAATATGGGCATAACAGCAGATGAGATGCGCCAGGGGCACAATCGCCAAGGCAAATAAGACTGGAGAGAGGGGCTGGCCTGGCAGGGGCCTCTGTAGACCAGAATGGCACAGACAGTTCACCTGGACCTGGGAGGTGGGGTTGGGATAAAGGGGTCCAACAAGTGCACTGAAGGGAGGTCGAAGCCCAGCCTTCTGCAACACCACATACAAGAAGAACTCCCTATAGTGTAAATTAGAAACTGATTTGCTAGCTGAAAACATGGTAAAATGTGTAACAATAATATGCTTTGGATTTTTGTTTTGTATTTTAAATTGTAATTCTGATGAAAATTGGTTGTTTTTAGGTAATAATCGGTTGTGTAAAGTAGTCCAAGCTGTACACATTGGCACTAAGCGCATACTGTAAATATGAAACCCAGAATGCATTCTTGTTGTGGAGTGAATAGATGTGTCAAGGTCGGAAGCTCCTTCTTTTCTGTAAAAGGCACACAGAACTTATTTATGTCTCATAAAACGTGCAACTGTCACACCTGGAAGACCCCTTGTATTCCAGGCTTTGTCTTTGGAAATTGGGGGTTTCCCATAAACCCCCAGGACTGGGTAAGTAGTCTTTTCAAATTTACCACATTTATCTCACAAAATAAGGCCTTCATATTAAAATTGCATTTTCATATAGTGCTCCTCTATCAGGAAATCAGGTGTGTCAAAGTTCTGTACATAGAACATCAACAGCGATAGAGAACATCCCTTGCAGAGAACTGGTAAAACATCAATGCAAGAAACAGGTGAAAACAAAAAATTATTATAGGCAAAAAACAATATGAGTAAAGTTTTGAGAAGGAGAAAGTGTAGGTAAATAAGAACAATGAGAAACTAAGTTGCCAAACTATGAACAAAAGAACCATTAGGACTAGGATAATGGGATCAAAATGCTAAAGCAATGTGAAACCAAGAAGATTAAAACAAGATGAATTAAGGAGAAGGTGCATTGGGTAAAGTAGAGCATAGAGCGAACAGTCGGCGATTAAATTAAGCTTTGAATTGAGTGAAGAGGAAATTTAGAGGGAGCAGAAGATATATCAAGAGAATTATGGAACAAGCAGCTGAGAAAGTAAGTAAAAGTGAGGGGAGAACAGAGGAAGCACCAGGCAGAGAGGATGAAAAAAAGAAGATGAGGAAATCTAAGAAGATAAAAAGAGGTTACTGGTCTCAATAGACTTAAAGCAGGTTTATTTTTAAATGTGTTTTTGCAGAACAGTAGCAGATTCTCTGACCTTTTTTATGTCTTCTGAGAAAGAGTTCAAAATAGAAGGTCCACCTCAGAAAAGGAGTGATTTGCAGTCTTCTGTGTTTTGAATATTTTTGCCCAAATTTACTAACCTTTTCCATTGTGTAGAAAATGCTAGTTAAGATTTGATAAGCCACGCAAGGGCCAATTTGCACTGCCTTGCATGGCTTTAAAACAAAAAGTGACACAACAAAGCACCTTGTGCTGCGGTGTGTACACGTCATCGGTTACAAGTTGTATGAGTGGAGCATGTGCATTTCCATGCATCCACTCATGTATTTTAACACACACCTAGATTTACTAAAGGCAGTAATGCTGTGTTTGCACAATAATTGTGCTCCTATCAGAGAGAGGTGTAACGGGGAGAAATATCATAATTTCTCCTTGTTACCAGTAGCGGCTGCTACGGAACGGGGGTGGTGTGGCAGGGAGGGGAGCAGATGAGGGGAATACAAAAATAAATAAAAGCACTTACCTGAATACCGCCAGCCGCCATCTCTCCTCGATCTTCTTCTCTGCAGCATGTGAGAGGTTGTGTGGGTCTTGCTGAATTTACCAGCAGGAGTGATTATTGCACTGGGGATTTTAATGGTCTTTTGGTGTTATCCCTATTGGTAGGTTTTGCTCCATAACTACCTTTAATTAATAATAAATACAACCTTGATATTTTGTGAACAGGACTCCACCTAGCAGAAGTTCTCCAATGGACCTCGACATCCGACAGGCTGTAGAAGGGACTAATGCTAACATTTACTATGCAGACTGCACAGTGACCTAAGTCCCCAACTGCACTTTCCCTGGAACCTCCATCACACCACCGTCTGCACAGGACAGTTCTACAGTTTTAGAAGCAAATAAAAAAAGTCGCGTACAAAGAGAGGAAGGGAGAGCGTGAAGTCAAACAGTGACCTACCTTGTACAAGCACACAGGTAGACAGTGCGACGGCAAAGACCAGGACAAGGGTCTTCGCCATCATGGTTATCCTGTCTTCTCCAGCAAAGTATCTGAAAAGTCTAAAACGCAATTTTCCAAACACGCTGTCACTTCCTGAAAGTGCTCGGCAGAACTGATCGTAGTGGCGAACACTACTCTATGTCTCAGTGACAGCTAAGAAAGAGACCGCCACACACGGTAATTCATTTATAATCGAGCGGGAGCCGGGGGATTTTCCCATTCTTCGCCATGACAATGCCTGCTTTGAAGATTGGGCCGCTGTCCCTCAGCATCACCCAGCAGCACCTGCGGCTCCGTCTCGAAGGTTCTATGACGACATGCTCACCTCTCGAGGCAAAGCATCCGAGGAGTGCAGGGAGTTTCCTTAGCGAAAATCCCCTGGTAATTCCACATATTACGTCATACTTCCAACATTTCTCGATGTCTACTTCACTAGAAGCGCACACCCAACTCGTCACCACAAGGTGAAACCTCAACAGTCTCAGTTTTGCTTTTGTTCAGAAACACGTGTGGGAAAAATTCCAGACATTCCGCTTTGTACAAAGTTCCCTAAATTTGAGCATGAGAGTGACATATGCACGCCGCCTTGTGTCGCCTTTGCTTTTGGTTTGCACTTTACACATTTTTGAGTGTATCAAGCCAGGCACATGAGTGGGCCACTCAGATGGTTTTGCTTGCAGTTAAAACATAACATAGCCGTATGGAAGGTTGATCAAATAAATAAACAATCGTCATGAAAGGAAAAGTATCACTTATTGGTAAAATATTGGCCTATATTAGCTAAATATGGATTTTGCAGACACAGTTGCACTGCCACTAGTCATCGAGGGGCATATTTATGACCCTCTTGCGCCGCTGTCAGCTGACACTCCAGCGGGGCAAACCTCGAAATCATATCTAGGAAAGCTACTCTACGTGGCCTCACAAATACGGATTATGGCAAGGCAGGGTAAATCGCTGTGTTGCTTACTCTGCGCTAGGGAGGCCTTCCATGGGTGTTGCGGTGGGTGCTCCCAAGCAACAGCCATGGATTTTGATGCTTCCCCAGATTTAGAAAACCATGTAAACCTGAGGATGTGCCAAAACCTTACGCCTCCCCAGGGGAGGCATAGCGAAGAGAAAAAACGTTATTTCTCTTTGTTTCTTCCTATTTCCATGAGTGTTGCATTCTGCAGCCCACATAGAAAAACGAAAAAGCCTCCTAGGATTGGTCTTGGGTGGGAAGGTGCCCTTTCCTGCACACAAAAAATCCTGCCGCCAACACAGGCACCCTTGCAAAAGGGGGCCTTAGCTGGCGCTAGGCTGCCAAAACCGTGCCAACACTGGTGGAAAGGGCAGAAATGCACAGTAGTAGATACATATGCTGCATTTCTGCCCTTTCACTTTGACATAGGGCAGTGCAGCAAGGTGACTTATGCCAAAACCCCATAAATGAAGCCCCCAGTGTCAGATCAAACAGCATTTTGCACAACAGAATGCAGCAAGACAATTTGCTGCACTGTTCTGCATCAAATGGGGAGTGCAGGAATGCAAGGCAGTCACTTTTGCTGACTTGTGTTACTCCAAATTTACTACGCCACGAGTGGCATAGCAAACCTGATATGCGTTGTCATGCGTCACCTTGCATGGCGCAAGGCAACGCAAGGCAACACCACACAGGCCCTTGATAAAGCTGGCCCCTGATATTTAGCACTTACTTTCATCAAAAAACTCCCACAGTTGCTTTTATTAGTTCTTCAATATTTCATAGCTGGCAAATAACTATTCTCAGAAGTGCAGCAGAAGTACCATTGCCCTTTTTAAACTACTGATAACAATGCTGATATAGATGCAACACACTTTAAATACCTTTTATAATCTGAAGTCTGAGTTTCTTCATAAAAGCACTGTATTTCATGGTCAGTCAGAGTCAGGGTCTAGGTACCTACATTCATTTTATTTCATTGGAACACTACTGGCACTTTTCGGCAGGGACGCCTTACTATCAGTGGGTGAGTAACAGCAATTTTCAGTAGGGACACAGTTCTATCAGTACTTTTCAGCAGGAACGCATTTCTACCAGTGGGTGAGTACCAGTACTTTTCCATTCTTTAGCCCACTCTGCCACCCCAGTTCAGACATGGCTATATGCAAATCAGTCTGACCCTGTGCCTCATCGGAACAGTCCAGCCCGAACTACCAAGCCATGTCTTCCCTGGACCGGAAACAAGCTTCCGAGGACCGGTTTCTGGCATTCCAGCCGTCTTCAGCCCGGCTTGCTTGAATCCAGTGGCAAAGTGAGCAAGGGACTCACGTCTGAGCATACCCTGCCACACTTATGGCGGCCAAAAGCTGTACAAAAGGGGGTGGTGATGGACGGAGCATCTGAATCAATCAAACACTCACACCCAGTCAAAAGATTTGGGTTTAATCCATCACCGTTCTTTAGCCCACTCTGCCACCCCAGTTCAGACATGGCTATATGCAAATCAGTCTGACCCTGTGCCTCATGGGAACAGTCCGGCCCGAACTGCCAAGCCATGTCTTCTCTGGACTGGAAACAAGCTTCCGAGGACCGGTTTCTGGCATTCCAGCCGTCTTCAGCCCGGCTTGCTTGAATCCAGTGGCAAAGTGAGCAAGGGATTCACGTCTGAGCATACCCTGCCACACTTATGGCGGCCAAAAGCGGTACAAAAGGGTTCGCTTTTGGTTCAGGGAAGGCATGGCTTGGCAGTTCGGGCTGGACTGTTCCCATGAGGCACAGGGTCAGACTGATTTGCATATAGCCATGTCTCAACTGGGGTGGCAGAGTGGGCTAAAGAACGGTGATGGATTAAACCCAGATCTTTTGACTGGGTGTGAGTGTTTGATTGGTTCAGATGCTCCGTCCATTACCACCCCCTTTTGTACCGTAATTCTGCACTAATGCATTAAAAAATGCCAATTTTCCAAAAGGAAACGGCTGGTGGTAGGTACCCCCTACACTTATAATAATTAATACATTTGTGGAAATATTATTAATTACGTTGTTCACCAGTTATGTGCGGAAAACCCTTTTCCATGGATAAACTATGCCTCCTGATTGTAAATAACTTAATTAGGCATCAGAAAATTACTTCAAGTTTCAGCATGGGAGAGTAAATAACTCTTTGGTTTTGTTCACATTGCTGATATTAAGTGAACTTTTTCCTCATTGGACAAATATCTTGCGCCTTCTCCCTTTTATATTATTGCCTTTATATAATCAAAAATAATAGCATATCCATCAACCTGTATGACATTGCAAATCACAGCATTTTTGAGAACACAGTGCATGGTAGAGTGGTGAGTTATAGTTTGTGTAGCATGGCTACCCAGTTCAATATACCGTGTATGGAATAATTTGAAGGTGTTGCATAAATTATAAATGAAAGGATAAGTATAAGTTTAGAATACATTTTTTTGATGCGTAGTTTACCCATGGTTTGTTTACAAAAACAAATAAACATAGTAATTTAAAGGTGGTGTGTAAAGTATACATTTAAGGTATACCTATACATGTAGAGTTTATAATATTTGTATAATTTAAGTTTAGCTTGTATAAAAATAATAAATAAAGTTTTCCTAGCTCCGTAGAGATTAAGACTACCTACTAAACATTCTATTCTTTTTAACTAATAAACTATTTAAAATAAATTACTTTAAAGCCGATATTTAGTGAAAAAAAAATATTCTTACGTGTTTCTTGCCAATATTCTCTTGCACAATATTTTTGGCACAATATTTCGGTTGCTTCCGTTATAAGTATAGGAACACCATTTTTATTGTTGTAAGCCATATTTTTGACAGGATATTTGTGTCTCTTGATGTTTTTGACACCGATATTCTGTCAGATAACCTTTTGTAGCATATGCTTGCAATAAAAATAAATCATGTAATCAGTGCAACAGCTATCAACAGCTATTGGCTTTGAAAATAGCTGCGACCGCATAAGAACACCGGTAAGCCCCCGTGGCGCGGGACGCGCGTGGGCTCGCCCGGGCCAAGCCCGGGCCAAGCCCGGGCCAAGGGCTGGCCCGTCTGGTCCCATCCGAGCCCAGAGGAGGCCGGGCTGGGCTACATTTCTAACTTCTTCGGCAGAATCCTCTAAGACTGTAAGACTGTTTATATTATTGGGGCCACCAGTGTTGATTGTTGTGTATGTTAAACTGCTCTAGCTGACCCTTGGGGAAATTTCTCTACACACAAGTTGCAGTTATGAGCAAAAGGAAGGTCGGGGATAGGATGGTGGGCACACTTGACGCTTTATTAAATCGAGCAGAATCGGTTTTGATTCATGAGATTCAGGCAACTGAACGCAGGCTCTCCCCGGAGCCATCTTTATCCAGGGGAGGATCGTTGAACATGAGCTGGATGTCAACGTGAGTGTCGTATCGTGTCTGCCTGGCCCTACGTTGAGACAGGGCAGGCAGGATGGTAAGGGGCGGGGGAAGAACAGGAAGTGAGCAGGGAAAGGCAGAAGAAGGTAGGCGTGAGAAAATAAAGACGTGCCTTTAATAACTTCTTGTTCGGCGTCTTTCTTACGGGGCACGATAGTACACTGGGGACGAGGGTGGTATAGTCCATAACCCACATCACCCATGCCCCGCCATGAGAACACGGCCGAAGACCAAGGAGCCGACAGCACCGCGACAGAAATCACGAAGAGGCGCGAAAATCGCGGAGGAAACCCGCGCGTCGCCTGCATGCTGCCCAGCAGGAGCGCTGCTCAATAAGCGCAGCCCAAGCCCATGAAGTCAGCGTTGTGGTCCAGACTACACCCAGAATCGAGTGAGCCTCGACAACACGCGCGGAAGGTGCGAGAGCTACGGGGTAAGACCGGGAGCCCCCCCTTTGCAAGTGACACTGAGTGAGCGAGGGGTGTGCCTGGATACCATTCAAGACCGAGAATATTGAAGCCTAGAACCTCTGTAATGAAGGAAAAGGGCTAATCTGAAAGACAGTGTGAAAGGGGAATTTGTCCTGAGCGGCGACCATCTTAAAGTCAATAGTGGACAATACCCAAAAAGTTTGACACAATTAACTTAGAAAAACAAAGAGGTTAGAAAAGCAATCGAAGTAGAACCACACTGTGGATGTTTGTTATATCAAAAATTCACTTATTCTAGAACAACATCACTGGTGTTAAATCCAGACCAATTGTTGGATAACGGCCAAAGCTACTCTGCCCGCCCCAACCCCACCCCCCTTCCATAGTCCTGAAGAAGACCCGCAGCTGAGGTCCCAAATATCCCAAGAGCACCAGGGTCGAAACGTCGACGCTTACCAATTGATTTGTCTGTATTCCTCTCAGCTTAATTGTGGCTTTTTTCCCCCCAATTGACATTTACAGGGGACAGGCTCATATGATAGCGGAGGCTATCCCGCTTTGTGTTGTGTAAATAATATACCAGTATACCACTATTGTCTATTCCTCTTTTTTTCCAAAACATTTGAGCACCCCTTTCCTTCCTCACCGACTATACTCTCAATAGTCTGTTGCGCCGTTCAGATAACTGTTTTACCAAATTGTAAATAAATAAGTGAATTTTTGATATAACAAACATCCACAGTGTGGTTATACTTCGATTGCTTTTCTAACTTCTTTGTTTTTCTAAGTTAATTGTGTCAAACTTTTTGGGTATTGTCCACTATTGAATACATCTCTCCCATTGTTTTGATTGAATCAATGTATGCGGATTTAATCGCACAACTAAAAAACAAATGATATCCATATAAGTGTTTATTCAAATCAAAGTCAAGGACCACCATTCTTTATACCATTCATACCCAGGTCCTTTGATTCTGTGGGTGAACCCCATTGATTTAACCATCTTAAAGTCAGGCATTGGCCAAAGACCCCCATTGGATTTTCGGTGGCAGCCATTTTGAGGTCAGGCAAGACCCAATAAGTGAGAAAAGTACAGAAAAGCACCGAATTCAACTGATAATTGATTAAAATAATCAGCAAACGGGCTCAAGATGACCACCCAGCCTGATACTTCACGGCCCTCGAGCACTGGAACAGCGGCCCAACTCCCGCAATTGCCTCAAGTGTTCATGGGAGCATCTTACTTACATCCGCCAGACCCACTGGAGCTGACCTCCGGAAACAGTATGAAACCTAGATGGAAGAGCTGGGCGAAGAATTTCGAAGATTTTATGACAGGATCCCAAGTGCAAGATTCCAAGCAAAAACTAATAGCATTGCGAAACCTAGTTGGGAAAGACATTGCGCAAATCATCAAAGAACTGCCCACTGCCCGCTGCCAGCGCTACCTCCTATGATGACGTAAAAGGGGCCCTGGACCGGAAATTCTTACATAAACACAATTTGGACTATGAGCGTTACACGTTCAACCTGGCGTCACAAGAAAAGGATGAATTCATGGGTGACTTCATTGTGCCTATCAGGCGCCTAGCCTGACATTGTGAGTTCGACACCTTCACCACAGAAGATGCGTTGCGACGACGCATAATCAAAGGCTGCCAATCCGAATCTCTACGTCGGCGTCTGTTAAAGAAACACTATACGCTGGAAGAAATAGAAGAGATGACACGGATAAATGATCAAGCGGAAGATCACGCGAAGAAAATGGAAGCCACCAAGCCTGAAAAGAAAGAACAGGCCTTCAGGATGCAAGCCCGCACAGACACCAAACGTCGCTCGGACCACCACAAGTCAAGAAAATTCACACAGACCTCCAGAGGGACGTCATCGCGCCGTGGAACGTCATCGCCCCATGAGCCGCGACATGATAGAAGTGGCAGACCTGCGTCAAGATGCTACCGGTGTGGCCAAGAATACCCTCACTCGGGGCAGTGCCCTGCCATTGGTCAACAATGCCACCGCTGTGGAAGAGACAATCATTTTGAAGTGGCCTGTCAAACGCGACAGTCGGAGCGAAAGACAACCATGTCCCGACCGACTACGCGCCACCATGCTCGAGCGATAAAAGGGAGAGAAGGACGTTCCGATAGCTCATCAAGATCAAGTGATCGCTCAGCCAGCTCGTACAAGTCCATAAGATCAACGTCCAGAGAATCATTGCCACACACACCCGTGTAACAAGATAGTGACGAATATATATGCATGGTGTCAGACCCGGACCGACTAAAGAAGTACCCCAAACTAGACATCAGAATCGGAAACCACCCAGCGAAATTTGTGCTAGACTCAAGAGCGTCTTTAAACTACATATGCACTCTTAAATATCAAAGCATGAAACCCAAACCAAAACTAGAACCAGCAGCAGTCCGAGTCTACACCTGGATGTCCAGGAAACCACTGCCATGTCTAGGCTGGTTTAGCACAACACTAACCTACAAAGATCGACAAATCGAAGCATACTTTCACGTAGTCGAAGGTCCCGACACAGCAGATTGCCTCCTCAGTCTGCCAACAGCAGAACGACTCAAACTCGTAGACCTTCTCTACATGGTAGAAGACGCCCCCGACATCGTCAGTAAGTTTCCGAACCTCTTCAAGGGCCTAGGAAAGCTCAACCAATTCAAAGTCAAGTTACACATTGATGAGCAAGTAACGCCCGTGGCGCAACATCACAGAAAGGTACCCTTTCACCTACAGCAGGCGGTAGATGATGAACTACAGGATCTATTAAGGACAGACATTATCGAACGCTCCTCAGGCCCCACACCCTGGGTATCGCCGGTGGTGGTAGTACCTAAAAAGGGGCAAGACAACAAGGTGCGCTTGTGTGTGGACATGCGTGCGCCCAACACGGCCATTGAGAGAGAGAGACATCCAGGACCTCACATTAGTGATATGATCGTTCGCTTCAATGGGGCGACAGTTTTCTCAAAACTGGACCTCAATAAGGGATACCATCAATTAGAACTACACGAGAAGTCACGGTACATCGCGACCTTCACAACTCATCGAGGACTTTTCTGCTACAAACGCCTTAATTTTGGGATATCCTCGGCCGCCGAGATATTCCAAGATGCCATTCGGCGAGTGATTCAAGGCATCCCGAATGCTTTCAACTACAGCAATGATATCTTGGTATTTGGAAACAATCAGACCGAACATGACACAGCCCTAGACAGAGTTTGCCACGCCCTGCTAAATGCCAATCTTACCCTGAACCCCGACAAATGCGAATTTCACAAATCAACCTTAAAAGTTTATGGTCATATTTTCTCCAAGGACGGCATGAAACCCGACCCAGAGAAAGTGTCAGCTCTTGCAGATACTCCACAACCACAAGACGTCAGTGACCTCCGATCATTTCTAAGGATGGCATGCTATTGCGCACAATACATCAAAGACTATGCAACAATCAGCCTCCCACTCAGAGAACTCACCCGTCAGGGCCAACCATTCCTGTGGACACCGACCTGCGATCAAGCATTCAACAAAATCAATAAGGCCGTGAGTTCAGCCATCAACCTCGCGATTTTGGCACCAAGCGAAAGACTGAAGTGACTGTTAACGCCAGTCCAGTGGGACTGGGCGCTATCCTCGCACAATACCATGAGGACTCTGATCAACGGCACATAGTTGCCTATGCCAATCGCAGTCTCACTGATACTGAAAAGGCATATTCGCAGCCTGAGAAGGAGAGTCTCGCCGTCGTATGGGCCTGCAAACACTTTCACCTTTTTGTATACGGAAAACATTTTACTCTCATCTCAGACCATCAAGCCCTCGTCACAATATTTGGAAATCCCAGAGCTAAAATGCCCACGCGCATTGAGAGGTGGGGACTGCGCCTCCAAGACTATGTTTATACCATCATCCATAAGCCTGGAAAATCAGATAATCCAGCAGACTACATGTCCCGACACCCCCGTCCACATACCAAGGAAAGGAGCTCCCTGGTGGAGGAGTATATCCATTTCGTCATTGATAATGCGTGTCCTCCGACTGTACCACTGGAGGCTATCCGCGAGGCATCCGTACAAGACCCCATTTTTCAAGACGTCATGGATCGCATACCTACCAACTCATGGAGACACTTACAGGACGCCGCTCAAAACGTTAGTCATAACGCTCAAGAACTTGTGGCGTTCAAACACATTCAGGAGGAGCTATCAATCAGCACCGATGGTCTACTGCTGAGAGGAGGGAGGATAGTAATCCCCCAGAAATTATGACAAGGAATCATCAACCTGGCTCACGAAGGTCACAGAGGAATAGTCGCCACTAAGAAAGCGCTCAGGGAACGTGTCTGGTTCCCACTCCTTGATCAGATGGTGGAAAACACACTTAAGGACTGCACCTCGTGCCAGTTAGTGAGTCGCGATGAACCGCCAGCCCCATTGCAGATGTCAGAACTGCCAGACGGGGTATGGCAACAAGTGGCCATAGACTTCTTCGGCCCTCTAAAGTCGGGCAAGTACATTGTCGTCATCATGGATGAGTATTTGCGGTTCCCCATCGCGCATCAAGTGTCCTCCACCAAAGCGACGGCAGTAATACCCATTCTTGACGAGACCTTTGCAGCCTGGGGCATCCCCATAGGAGTAAAATCAGACAATGGGCCACCATTCAATAGCCACGAGTTTGCTGAATTTGCAAAACATCTCAATTTCAAGCACAGGAAGATAACACCGCTATGGCCCCAAGCCAATGGCATGGTGGAGCGATTCATGGGGACACTCAAGAAGGCAACCCAACAGGCTGAACTCGCTCATAGTGAAATACAACAGGTTTTAAATCAAGTACTGCGGGCGTATCGCACCACACCCCACAGTACCACAAATCAATGCCCGGCCACCCTAATGCTAGGACGAGTTCCTCGCACCCGGCTACCTGCTCTGAACAACATCTCACAATCTCGAACAGTGACCACTGGTTATGCCACTTTGGTCAAGCTAGATCACGACAAGAAGTTGAAGATGAAAACCTACGCTGACAAACGGAGACATGCAAAACATGCGGACATTCAAAAAGGAGACTGGGTGATGGTCAGACGGGATCGCATGACGAAAGCAGACAGTCGATACCTTGCTCACCCTCTGCGAGTCTCCAGTCGGAAAGGGACCATGATCATGGCAGAGGCAGATCATAAACGAATAACTCGGAACATATCGCACTTTAAAAGGTGTACACCCACCGGGTGTGACGAAACCCAAACTCATGACTTTAGTGCTGACTCCCTGAGTCAGAGCGAGAACAGTGACCGAGATCACTTCAGCCCGGCCAGCCATGAAGATGCTGGAGATCGCCAGACACCAGGGCCGGATCAGCCCAGCCGTCCACGAAGACGCATCAAACGACCAGTCCGTCTCATTGAAGAACTCTAAGAGACAGTACGACTGTTCTGTACAAAGGGGGGAGGTGTTGTATCGTGTCTGCCTGGCCCTACGTTGAGACAGGGCAGGCAGGATGGGAAGGGGCGGGGGAAGAACAGGAAGTGAGCAGGGAAAGGCAGAAGAAGGTAGGCGCGAGAAAATAAAGACGTGCCTTTAATAACTCCTGGCTCCGCGTCTTTCTTACGGGGCACAATAGTACACCAAGTTCATGGTGCTCCATGAGTCAAGGCCGGTTAGAGCAAGGGTCCAAATGGGAGGTGACCCACTGGAGCAGACACCTGTTTTTACGTATTTGGGTGTCACTTACAGTGATAAAATGAGTTTGAAGCCCCAAATCGACATGCTAGCTTTAAAACACACCCAACTAGGAGGCGCTCTGATTAAAGAGCATAGGCAGTCCTTAACTAAGCCAATTGCCCCACTTGTTAAAATCTATGGCTCTAAAATCTTGCCCGCAATTCTGTATGGTGCCGACTTGTGGAGCTTCAGCAATCTGTCCCCACTTACTGCTGCACAGAACACATTTTTGAGCTCGGCCGTAGGCTTACCCCAATCTTCCCCGTTGTAGGAGAGTAGGGTCTGCTATCCTATGGTCACCCCAATTTTTGCTTTTTGCTTCACTGGTTTTCGACTTACTGGGGCTGTGGGCCTGCTAATCAGACCCCCAGCCTGCTGTTCTCTCTCTAAATTCACATACATGTGCTATAGGTACATAACCCAATTGGAAAATGGACTCCTTGTCAGCCCCTGTACCATGCACTATAGGTGCTCAGGGCATAGGTGCCACCAAGGCCTACCGGGGGCTGAAGCATAGCTTTTGCCACACCTGGCTGGTTCTTAAATTGACACAACTGGCTGATCACTCAGCTGGGGCAAGTGGGTGTAATCACCCCTTGCTTAGATATAGTATACCTATATCTAAACCTATATCTGGACACATATAAACCTGTGAGCCACTCCTATGGAAGGCCTTATCAATCCTGGAGGCAGAGTGCGTGGTTTAATGTGAGATGGTGCTCTAGCATGAGCTGAGCCTGTCTGCAGCTGTCGGGAACAACTCCCTAAGCTGTTCCGGGATAATGCCATACCATATACTATTAAGTGCATTATAATCCTCGCGGTTATATAGCAACTTTGGTTTGGCTTTATCAAAACATGTCGTGTAAGGTGTCATACGATTTGGAATACTATCCCCTCGACAGTTCTGTCGACGGGGATAGCATTCCACCCCTCTAGAGGGAGAAGACATGTTACTTTACTGAAACGCAGTTGATTTTTAAAAGAGCCTCAGATCCACAAAATGGATGCTTCTGCCACAGACACAAGTCTGACCTCCTGCTGCTGACTGAAACTCAGCAGAGGAGGCCTGGACAAAGGCTTTCCTTTCGCAGGGAGGTGTTACACCACCCCAGACAGGAGATAGTGGATTGTAGCAGGGAGGTTTGAAAGAAACCAGACACTGCCTGGGGAGCACAAGGCTTCCCCTTGCATAATCCGGACAAACCGGTTCTGGGGCACACCAGCCCCAGTCCCAGTGCGGCCTGGATCAAAGGAAAAGGGGTGTATCCACCCCCTTCCTGGTTCCACCCATAGGAGGGGACCTAGCAGGTAATCCAGCCCCCTAGATTGGTATAAGAATGGGAGCAGTGCCAACGCACTCAGATTATCCTGATGAAACATTTGAAATGAAACTCTGGACCCTTCGACATCCTACTCGACGTAGAAGACCGAAGAATCTCCCTTGTGGTCAAGGAGTGACCACCCTGTGCAAACAGGCACCATCCAGCACCTCAACGTCTGCTTTGTTGCAGTTCCCGCCAGAACTCGAGCAACAGAGATCAACGAGATTAAGCTTGCCTGCCTTCTTACAGCCCAATCCACAGTCCCTGCAGATCCGAGAGCCGTTGAGGCGACCGGAAGCGTGGGGCATGCCATCTTGAAAAGACCATGAGACGCTGACCGTGCAGCCCACGAGTGACCCTCGAAGCTGTACATCGGGGTTTGAAAAGCCCCAGCCCTGAGCCACTTTTCCACCAAAGCTCACCCCTCTACACTCAACAAGTGCTGCGTGAGGCCCTTCTGCTTTCTTTGGCTCAATGCGTTGGCCCGGTCACTGGCCAGCTGGCTTGTGGCCCCTGTGCCGACGAAACTTGAAATACAACTTGTGATTCTGGTTGCTCCAGACGTGCACCCGCTTCTCTGAAAAAGAGCACCCGCTCTGACCCTCTTGGTCTGAGTGAGAAGCAATCTTCCATTCCTGCTTGGATTGCTCTTGCCAAGTGTTGTTTGCTCCGATCTTGAAGCCGACAGCGCCGACGGTGAGAACCTTTGTGGGGTAGCTCGTGACCCGCTCCTGGACGTCGCAGATGCCCCAGAGCCCACGTGGCAGCGGAGAGAAGCTCCTCAACAACCACCTGATTGCGCCCAACATTGCCTGGTTCCGTCCTGGTTCCACCCTGGTCACTGCGGAGTGACCCAGACTCTGTCCCCTCTGCTTTCAGGTACTTTACGACTCTGATCCACCCTTGGATCACACCGGACACTTCTCCTTCACATCGCCTGCAGCATCTTCAGCTTCAAGCACCAACAACCTGCGTGACGAAACCCGACGCCACTTCGACCCTATGCACCAGCTTCCTGTGGGTGAGGTAACTCAGCAACGCCGGTGTTCCCACACTGGTACACACCTCTAGGGTCTGTGTCTAAAGTTTTGTCCTTCTAGGTTCAGCGGAAGTATCCTTAAACTCTATTTGTGTAACTTTTACGCACCATTGACTTTGCATTGGTGCATGCGTGTGCTTTAAGCGCTGCACCCGAATCCCGTGGGCTTTTCCCGACTTCAGCATTGCTTGTCCTGACTGCTCCCAGCGATTCCCTAGGCCCTAGGCCTAACCACTGTTTGATTGGTATCTCTTATACCACTTTCTTAATATATGGTTTGAGTGGCCACCCGCCCTCATCCATAATTGTGCAACTTCCATATGTTATATTGTGCTTCGAATTTAACGCTTGTGCCCCTTTGCTCATAAAGAGCACTGGGGTTTATTTTAGTAATAAACACATATATTTTTATAATATATACTTGTGTGGTGTCCTTTCATTTGATATTACAGGATTGTGATTGGTAAAACAGCTCGCTTAACACGACCTCTTGAGTTTAGCCTTTAAGGCTGCTTAGTCCATGCTACCACTAGGATAGCTTGTCTATAAGGTTGACTTACAACCAGACACCATAAGGGATTGTTTGGACTGATACAAGGTGGTTCCAGAATTGGAAACATCATATATCAGGCCAACTTCTCACACCCGTGCATTCCCCTACTGTTAGATATTGGTTGCCAGGCAGTTGAGGATGTGGCACGCTACAGACCCCTGGCATTCTGGCGACGTCTTTGGACCACACCAGAACTTTCCCTATATGCCAAAGCCATGATGGAAGTTAAAGGCTGGGTGGTTCCCATAAGATCTCCTGGCTGGCTGAAATCAAGTCATTATTGACAGACATGCGGATGGTGGAACTTTGGGCTA
This sequence comes from Lissotriton vulgaris, assembly GCF_964263255.1. Taxonomy (NCBI): domain Eukaryota; kingdom Metazoa; phylum Chordata; class Amphibia; order Caudata; family Salamandridae; genus Lissotriton; species Lissotriton vulgaris. The sequence continues at coordinate 1,255,030,576 of NC_141689.1, read as the reverse complement.
ATCCGGATACATCTGTGTTCCCATCCAAAAAGATCCATAGTGCTGCGTACTGGGACATGATTAAAACCAAGAGGTACTCTTCCCAAGTAGGTAGCTCCTTGACAGCAATCTTTCTTGATACTAAGGACGAACCCTGCCTGGAAGAGTATTGGGATATTATTACGAAGCCTCTAGATCATAAATTGTATCATCAGCGCAGAGTAGGCACGCTACCACTACGATGGTTATCTAGTAGATGGAATCCTGCTGGCAGTGATAAATGTGTATTTTGTTTGGATCACATTGAAACCGTCAGTCTTACCTAATTTTATCCACTTCACTAACTACTCACTTGCACTGCTTTTTTTCAGTTGTCACACCACACTGACACCACTCATTAGATAAAAACGCAGGGTCTTCTTACTCTCATAGTCCTCTTTTTCAACTTTTGTGACTGTGCACACTAACTCCTGGGTAAGGAGAACCCAAATGATGTAAAAGTGGTGGAACAGATCGACAACTGATGGGAAAATTCTCACCTTGGGTATGTGTCTCACGTGAATTTGGTTATATGGTATCACGTGGTGTCACGGTTTAATTTAATTTAGTTCACAATCCCTCTTCTTGTCATGTCAATGGTCGTTTGTGATTAGAGTTTGTTTTTGACTCCTGGATACTTTCTGTGTGAATTAGGTTATTGTTAGGGGCGTGTATCTAGTATGGAGTCGTTAAACTAGCCCTTGGACCCTCTTCTATGTAGTGTGTTTTATGGTGATTGTGACCTGACCAGTCGGGTGCCCAACTGGTGAGTGGCGGTTTGGCCGATGAGGGTGACGGTGCAGTGGGCTAGTCCAATTGCAAAGGCTGAACCCTGCGTTAGCAGAAGCGGCCCAGCTAAGCTGGGTGCAGCTTGCGTCCAGGTGCACTCCCTCGCACCTGCAGCCCATTATAAGGTTGTCAGTAACTGCTGCTGCATCCCCGTCAGCCGATAACAGCCCAACGATTTTTCTACACTGCTACCCTGTGAAAGATCTTCCCAAAAGGACTTTGTTAATTTTTGCCTCCCTAAACTGCCCACTGAACTGCAACTGTAACCAAACCTGTAATTAAATGTGCAATTCTCTGCCACCAGAGACTTAGCGGGGGCTTTTCTTATCTAATGGCCTATCCCCTCATTTGTTTCAAACCCTAGGGACACGCCATCATGTCCCCCACCCCCACAAAAGCTCTGTGAACTTGCAAGGCAAAAATCTCCAAGGGATTCACAAGAACTGGAAACCATGTAGAATCCATCATGCAGTCATTTTGTGAAAGGGCACCACATCCCTTGACAAGAAGGAAGTAAACACTCCAATCCTTGTTATCAAGAAATAGCTTCAAGGCCAAACCTGCATGGGAAAATCAGCCATTAATATCACTAGTGGCTCGCATGTTTGAAAGATCAGCAAAAACCCCACAAAAACGTAACTTTTTAACGTAACCAGTTGGGTCATTTTTTTCAACCCAGGTGACACAAACTTCCTCCCATCTCACCAACTAAAAATAACAACAGTGTTCTTCATGAACCAAACCAAAACCTCAAGCACCCTAAAGGGCCCTCGACCTGATCAGTGAAGGACGAGTTCAAAGAGAGCAAAGAGTCAGCCAGGGATCCAGTAAGCGACTTGGAGCTACTTTCACTGAGGTCTATATCTCCACGACCCTGCCCTGGTCAATTGTCATTGCGTACACTCCCTAGATCACTATTAACAAATGGTGCCCCACTTCCAATTGAAGTAAGAGATCAAATCAATCAAGGGCAAAACAGCATGTATCCATGCGCAGTTGAGCAACACCAACCCGACTACAAAGACTTGGTACTTCTGAGCACCAACAACCAAGCCTGGGTCGCTTGTTCGGCTTTTCTCAGCACTCCCCAACCGTCCAAAGCAGCCAAGGATTGAATTATCCCAAATAAGGATAGACCATGGATCAAATAATGCATCTCTCCACGCAGAGGGGGTAAATTAAACTACCACCCCACTAGTTGCGTCCAAAGCCACACAGTTTAAAATAGTTGCTGGGGCGCAAACAAAATCAACTGTACAACTTGAGTGAGTGGAAGGAACCTGCTGAAACCTCCAAAAATCATGACTTCACCTCCACCCAAAAATAAAAGACCCTAGGTCCGTATGGGACATTTTGTTCAGAACGTCACAGCTGACTCTCGACTCTCTAACCTACCAGTCAAACAAAAGGGATGTTCAAGAAGACTTACTGAACCTCATGGCCATATCAGTTTCAAAATGAACAGAAGCTGGCCGACAAAACTACACAGTGACAACCAACATAGACTGCACTTGCGCTCCGGTGGTCAACAAGCTTGCAACAATCCCCGATTGTTGGACCACTTTGATTGAAAACTTAAAAATGTACCTCAAAACCCCTTTGCGCGTACTATTTTATAACATATTTAATCCAGAATGTATGCAATCCGCTTCGGCTGTAAGGCATCACAATTCCAATAAAGTTTTTTTTTGTTTAAACCTTGCCACAGCAAGGATCCATGACTGCTTGTGCAACAGGCATTGACAAGTGACTGATGCTGGGACAAAAAAAAACGAGTTGTTACCGGTATCCCAAAAAGACCAATGGCCCCTCGACAGATGATGAACCCCCCCCCCAACATAACACTCAAATGGAGGTCATAGGGCCCCCACCACAGTCACGGACACACATCAAGAGGGGAGTTTTAGCAAACCTCAACCACTCCAACAGCTGCATTAGAGACAGTAATGTCAAAATACGGAGGAAAAAACAGGGTAAAGCAAGAAATAAAAAAAGAGCAAGCTTAGTCATTGTCACTGGCACAAGCACAATGAAACAACGAAACAAAGAAAACACACCTACGCACGAAGTAGAACCAACTGAAACTGACAGCACGGGCATGTCAAGGAAGGGTAAATTATTTCCCCGATTCAATAAAAAAATGGGAATACCAGCTGGGGGTAGGCCTATCATCGAAACTGCTACTAAGGACGAACCAGTCCAGCCGCCCTCTCCAAAAGGCGCTAGCCCCCCTACAGAGTTAACTGAGCGAGATAAAAGCTACATGGAGGTGGCGCAAACACAAAAAGAAAACTTGGCCAACAATGGTGGACACAGAGCGCTTAATATCTAACAATGGCGTGCCCTGGCTTTCAGTCTCACACCAAAATCCACTGGCAATTGGTTGTGTTAATGCCAACCCAGGTGCTCATCGACACATAACAGCTACCTCCGCCTCCCGGACAGTAACAACGGACACAACACTGGCTTGTGACCCCTGGAGATAGCACTATAGGTAAAACAATATCTGATCACATTGGCCAAACACCCGGCACATCTTTTGCGTGTAACCAAATAATCTTTACTCTGGAATATCAGCCAAGGGGGAGGCATGAGATTCTCTACCGGGATAACATCTTAAAACTACTATAGGTGCTCCCCTCCCTTGACCAGGTGACCACGGAGGACATTTGTTTAATCCCTGGTGTCAACGGACAACAAGATGCAAGAATCTACTCTTGTGACCTGGACCTCAAACTCGCTTGCAAGGAAGGTCCTCCAGAAAAAAAGAGTGCTTATTTGTCTGCGTGGTTGAAATCAGCATCCCTCTTCCTGCAGCCTACGCAGCACCGCTTGTCCCCCAAAAGGAGAACCTAAACTTAAACAACCAAAAAGATAGTAAGCAAACATATTCAATTCTCAGGAACCCTGTTGGTATATTGTTTGTATCTGCTACTTCATTACACAATACTCTTTCTACAACAGACAAAAGTAGCAACAGACGGCTAAATTTAGGCTGGCTTTCAGCAGTCCTACATGGTATCAATCGCTCATGGTAAGCTAAACTCCACAGATCCCAGCCACTTCAAGCATTTAATTTATTAAAACATTAAACTTGTGCTTGTAAAGCATCAATGGTGCATAGACTAAAACTCAAAATAAGGATCTTACAGATCTCTTGAGAGAAACCTATTTCATCTGCCTACAAGAAACATGGGCATTTCGACCATTCCCATTGGACAGATTCGCCGGTTATTTCATCCCAGTGTTCAAAGCAATTGACTCTGGATGCCCAAAAAGTGGCTTGTACACCTCTTTAGCCATAGCACTTTAGACAGAAAGTGAACTAGTTGAATCAAGAGACAACAACATTTTAATAGTTAAAGTGCAGAAGTTTAATAAAGAAATTGAGAATCCTCTTCTACTGATCAACCTTTATATACAGTTAGTCTCAGGATCAAGGAAGGCAAGAGTATCTGTAGTATTCTAGTTTCCATCTTTTATGTCTATTATATATGAGAACAATACTATGTCATGATCATTTCTATGGATACAGAATGTTGGTCTTTGAATACTGTTCCTAGGACTTCTGGTTGACAGTTCCTGGGAGCTCTTGTGACTAATGGCTAATAAATAAGTTCTGACCCATCATTTGTGGTTGTGTGGGCTTACTTCAGTATCTAAACTATCAAATATTTGACTAGACAGCCTACAAGATAAATTGTCCAAAGACATCCTGGTTACAGGGGACTTTAACATGACTTTATCGTGGCCATTTGCTGTGTGACGAATAAATCAACCAACAGGATCATCTCTGGGTTGCGCCAGTTCAGTCGCTCAGAGGCGCAAGCAACAAACCCCGGGACACTAAGGCTGTGGCACTTGTGAAGGATTTAGAATCCTTAGGATTAAGAGTGCTGAACGGCAGATAACAACATGACATTTCACCAGAGTGGTCTTACTATTCAGCAGGCTCGCACTCCACAATAGAGTCTACAGCAATCACCCTGCCCCTACTTCGCCTAGTCACATCATTTAAGATTTTAAAAAAAGTACCACAGTGAGCAAGCGAAGCAAAGCTTATAAATCATTGCGAAAGCCTCCTTCACCAAAATGCACCTTCCTTGCATCCAAACAACAAACTTTCAGAAACCCCGCTAGTCAGAAGACACAATAGGACCTATTGGCGACACAGCACTAGCACTCACCAAGCACTGCTTCAGCAATGATCATCTTAACCCAATATCCAAATGGTCACTTTTCACTCAAGAATTAACGGATCGCAAAGCAGCCCCAGGTCGCATCAGGAAGGAACGCAATCAGATTTGGAGGCAGGTCAAGAGGCACCTGGGAAACCCAGATATCCAGAGGACCCCAAAGAGTATAAACAAAACCTTCCGAAGATGATGTGGGAAGAGAAAATAACAACAAAACAAACCTTTCAGCAAAAGCCCTGCATCTTTTCTAAAAGAAAAACTTGCTGGAGTTCTGGAAAATGGTAAACAGCTTCAACCGAACCCCCACTACGGTCACAAACTCTAATCTAACAGAAACCAGCTGGGTCAAGTCCTAAGACTGAACATTTTAAATACTTCCCAGAGGTGACTCCTTCCCTCTTCTACAAATAGGGTTGTGCTATTCCACTCCCACCGTCTAGCCCAGGTGGTGTCCCGTTCACCTTCTCAGAGGAATAAACACGCAATTCAATTTAAAGGTGCAGGCAGGATGGGGCCCAAATGGTCTACCACAAGCACTGTATAAATCAAATCCAACTTTCTCTGCAGCAACCCAGAACAGTGCCTTGCAGCAAGAAACTACCCCAGACTCTTGGAAGGGCTCCATTATAACCACAATCTTAAAGAACGCTGATCGTCATTGGCCAGAAAACTATTGTCTGATCGCCCTCTTAGACACCGAGGCAAACACTTTGCAGGTCTGTCGCTTGCAGATTTGCTGCAGTGGGCAGAAGATAATCAAATTGCCCCCCCCCCCCCCCTAATCAAGCAGGGTTTACTCAAGAGGATGGTACGGCTACCAACATCTTGTCTCTGTCAGTAATAATGGAGCAGTTTAAGTTAACCAACCTACCTCTGCTTCATAGACCTTAAGGCCACTTTTGACTGCATGTAGCACAACCTTCTATGGCAAAAGCTGGCACTTTGAGGCATTCCAGCTCACCTTCTAAAATCTGTACAGCTGCTATACACGGACGCCTGGGCAAAGGTGAGAATCCGAGATGGCTCCATTTTGTCGAGGAAAATAGAAACTTTCCCAGGCATAAAGCAAAGCTGCATCCTGGCTCCATATTTGTTCAATCTCTTTTTCGCCGACCTGTCCCCTGCCTTGAACGCAGTAAATTAGGTGGCATGCACATTTCGGATCTTCTGTATGCTGACGATGTGATCCTCCTAAGCCAGAAAAAATTTGGCCTTCAATGCCATATTGATAAATTATTCAAATACTCCTAAGCTAACAGCATGACAATAAACTTGAAGATCATGGAAGCAAGCAGCAGGATCCAGAAAATACATAAATGGTTCTTGCATGGTCAATAACTGGACCTAGTAAAAACATACAGATACCTAGGAGTTCTATTCGATGACAGAGGCTTCTTCCAAAAGCACAAGAAAGACTTGCTGAGGAAAGGTACCACCTTGCTACTGCCTTTCGCACGATACAAAGATCACGGGCTAGTCCAAGCTATTTGCCTCTACTGAAGATGATAGCTGCAAAACTCATACCAAGCTTTTCTTAGGAAAGTGAAGCCATCCACAGTAGAGACCAGGCAATCATAAACTCGATCCCTCTAAATATTTAGATCGCTGTTTCTTCTTCCTCCAAATCCATCACCAGCCGAGCTAAAGCTGGAGTTCGACCTATCAAACCAGCTAATAGCAAGAAAAGGGGACCTACATAAAAACAGGGAACGGGATCAAGTCCTTGTCAGCAAACCAACAATGAAAAGCACTCTGGCAGAAAGTACAAACAAATGAAAGTGCTCCAGCTCGCCGGTACCTAGACTTGGCCAACGATGACCTCAGCTTTCCGCCAATATAGGAAAATTCCCCATCTCCAGCTTCCTTTAGGAAACTCATCAATGGGATCACAGAAAAAATCTCCAGACACCAAGACAAAGAGTCATTATCCTCCAGATCCCACACCTGGATGATTCTAAATGAGTACATGATCCTTAAGCCCAATTTTTACTTAGAAGCTGGGTGGTCCAGACACCTAAAAGACAATTTCATGCGCAATCGGTTTGGCCTCCTTCCGTGTGAAGTCCACAGGATGTCATGGAATAGGGTCACTGAAAAGCTTTGCTGTAAACTGGGTAATTCCGGGAAGAAAATATTATTCACATCACATGCTTATGCCCCACTCTATTGAGGGGAAGGAGGTCACTGCTAAAAGCGCCTTTTAATCAATGTGGTTTACGTTCCAGCAGGCAAGAGATGATTGCAAGGCTAAAAGCAATGGATCCCATTTTGAACTGTCATTTCACAAAATTTCTTGCTGAAAAAAATGGGGTCGTCTGTGATGTCCTGCAGTGCAAAAAATTAATCCTAAATCCAGCCCAATGGTACTCTAAGATCCAGAAAAAGCAAGTGACAGTACTCTTAACATGATATAATACATACAAACCATCTTTGTGGAAGGCTGTCAAGCCCAATCACTTGTCTTGGTCTCTGTCTCTTGGGCGGCTTCTCATATGGCATTCTAGGTCAATGGCTTCTTTAATATGCCCCTTAAGCCTAGACTCATATCTTTTGAAATTTTGTTTGACCATACCCGATATACATTACTTGTCTGCACTCTGCACTTTTGTCTGACGTCAAAATTATTTGACACATGGTTTATTTAAAAAACAGTGCAGCATTGGACAGTTTAACTTGCTGTCTGTTCTTAGATTATACTTTTTTTTTAACAAACCGTGTAACTGATATGCTATAATTTAAAAAAAAGTTTTTTATGAGATGTTTGTTTGTTAAGGTTTTAATTAACAATAAAAATTGACTTGATAAAGAATCCGGTCTAAATTAGTTTTCTAAGCCAAAAAAACAAAAGCCAAGAGAATATGCGAGGTCAGGACTGGATCACAATTTATTCTGTATTAAAATGAAGATCTGAGTATGGAGAGGTAATATATGACCCTACACTGATCCAAATTCCTAATTCACTTCACTTGTATCCCCGTGAAATCATGTTTTCAAGGATATTAGGATCTGTTTTAGACATATTTAGACAAACCAGCATGCAATAAAATGAGGGTAGGGTGTCCTGGGCCCATAATTCAAGAATAGGATCCTGAGACTGCATTAGCTGATCCGAATTTACTGGTTTTCAGCCCTAAATATAGGAAAGGTCCCAAAAAGGGTGCTGACCTAATAATGTCCTCATGTCTGATAAACCTCTATGTGCTTTAGCTCCCTTGACAAATGCTTTGATTTGGCCGAGCAGGACAAATAAGGAGATTCACCAGTGGGCCGTGTTGCTTTGGTGTATTACACTGAACTCAGAACAATCTGTTTTGGGGTAATGTGAATGCAGCCATGGGCACAGCACAGAATTGAGTAAAGGTCTACTATTGAAAACAGGTGCAGAATTAAGAAACTTGGCATCATTAAAAGCAGGTCCCTGAGCTTATGGAACCAACTTGGTGATTGGTTCCTAAAAGAAATTAGCAAATTAATAATAGCTTTCACATCTATTCGAAAGATACAGTCTACCTTACAAATAACCTTTTTTCACAGGACCAGTAGGTACAAGAGCTGTCATATCAGCAGATGTTGTTTGAATTTCAAGCCATACTATTCCTCCAAAGTGCAATTTGAAAATTTCGAAAACCAACGTTCAGGGTACTTTCTGCAGTGACTCTACATATTTCAGCCAGACAGAGGCCAATCAAGAGAAAATCAACACATGTGGAAGTTTATTAAATCTATTATGATCGAAACTTGGAGACACAGTGAGACTTTTCTATGAGGAAAGGTCAGGCATTTTGGCAGATCAATGAGTCATTTTCAAACAGGCCAGGTTACTAAACAAAATGTGGCTGATTACCAATACTGGGATTCCTGTCTCCTCCTTTACCTTAATTTCTGACAGAGTGAGTTTTAATTTCCCAAGAAATTTGAGAATTTTTAGGTTTAAATCTTTTTATTGATATGGAACATGTATGCAGCAAACAAACCAGTGAAGTCAGTGAAGAGCCAAGCAAATCACGCAATACGTAGGGCTCATAGCAAGAGCAGAACCGCAACTCCCCCGACTTCCCGCGTCCCCCCACCTCCCTCCCGTTTTCCCCCCAGAGCTCCAACCCCCAACTCCTGCTGAGTCCGCCTAAAGCTATCCCTTTTTGTCTGCCTATGTGCGATCTGAGAGGGAATATGAGCGCGTTGGGAAGGACCCGGACAAAATATGCTGAAAAACGCAGCATCTGTGTATCAAAATGCTTGCCTATTTCGTCTGGGATCTGTTCCCAGTATGGGGTAAGCACGGGTCAATCCCTTAGCAAATGTGTCAGTGTGCCTCCAGCAGCCTGATGCGCGGAGAGGGTTACTTTTATGCAGTCTTGGGGGTGTGAAATACCAGTATCTATGAGGCGATCTTGGTCGCTGTTTCTATGCTGGAGACGTTTTGTGCTGTGTGGCATTATGGCATACCCGATAAAAGATGTCTTCCCATTCTTTTAGCGATAGCGTGCGCTCCAACTCTGCCTCCCAGCGCCTTTGCCCTGCAGATTCTACTATTTTCCCTGGAGGCCGCAAGATGTGGTAGAGCTCCACGATAAGGCGCCTGCTCGTCGACTTGGTGTGCAACCACTTTTCATACGGGGTAAGGGGCCTTGGCGCCCGGGGCATATTGAGGGGTGCATGAGCCAGTGGCATATCTGCTGGAAGTGATAGAGCTCAGTCTCTGGCATCGCGAGGTCAGAGCGGAGGTCTTTGGAGGTCAAATGGCCCTCTACGTCAAAGAGATGGCCAACCGATCTGCACCCCCCTCTATCCCAGTGTTTGAAGGCCACCAGATCAAGTCTCGGTGTGAAATCCGGATTATTAACTATAGGTGTAAGGGGTGATGGTAAGGAAGTGAGGCCACATCATACGGCGGTCGAGTCCCAAGCCTTTAATGTTGCAGGTGATTTGTATAGCCCAGCAGGGCCCTGGTTTTTGTGAAGGAATGGTATCTTCCACAGAGACTGGCAAGCAATGGAATGTTCCATGAAAAGCCAGTGTTTTTCAGATTCGCTACGAGACCACTCCAGCAAGACCCATAGTTGAGTGGCCTGGTAGTACCGGCTTTTATTAGGAATCCAAAGGCTGCCCTCCCCTAGAGACCTATACCTCAGTTCCCAATTCATCCTGGGTTTTTTATCTGCCCAGACAAAGTAGAAAAATTCCAGTTGAAGTGAGTTCAGGACACTGGGGGAAGTGGGGGGTGTTCACAGGGAGCATCTGGAAAAGGTACAGTATTTTTTGGGAGTATATTCATTTTAAGTGCAGCCACAGGACCCAGCTAAAAGAGGCTGAATGGCCACCATTGACGCAGGTCTCGTTGAGTCTGGGACAAGAGGCGGTTGTAGTTTAGGGTGACTATGGCTTGGGTTGATGTTGCTAATCTAATGCCGAGGTATGGGATTGATTCCGGCTCCCACTGGATCGGACATTTCTGTCTGAGAGCTTCCATGGTGGAGGGCTGGAGGGAGATCCCCAGGACTTGTAACTTGGAAACATTAACCTGGAATCCCAAGGCTTCCGCAAAGCTCGCTAGCTCAGCAAAAACCGCTGAGAAGGAGGTCCGGGGGTACTCAAATGTGGTGAAGAGATCATCCGCATATAGGCATATGGTGTGGTATTCCCCCCCGAATCGGATCCCGGAGATCAGAGGGTTCTCCAGCACTCTTTGGGACATGGGCTCTATATACAGAGCGAAAAGCAGCGGGGAGAGCGGGCACCCCTGTCTCGTGCTACGGGTAATCGGGAAAGGATCCAAGGTTTTACCCATTCACCCACACCTTGGCTGTAGGGCGGCTTTAGCCACTAGATACCCGAAGATTGTGAAAGCGAGCCCCTATTCCGAATTGCGTGAGGGTGGCCTCCAAATATGCCCAATGCACCCTGTTGAATGCTTTTTCAGCATTGACCGACAGAAGTACCCGCTCCACCCCTTGATGATGAGCCTTGTCAATAAGTATTCTCTGCCCGTTGTCGCCGCATTGCCTAGTCGCCACAAACCCTGCTTAGTCCGGATCCACTAGACCCGGCATCAAGGGCCCAAGCCTAACTGCAGAATCCCAATGAAAAGTTTTAGGTCAATGTTCAGGAGGGATATTGGTCGGTAAGAAGCACAGTGCCGGCCATCCTTGCCTGGTTTGGGGAGCACGACAACCGATGCTAAGAGTATTGTAGGGGGAATGTCGTAGGTGTCGCCTTTAGCGTTGAAGAATCGGATTAGATGGGCGCTAAGGTATTGCAGAATGTTTTGTAAAAAATAGCGGTGAACCCATCAGGGCCTGGGGATTAGAGGTGTCTGAGTCTAGCAATGGCTGAGATTACTTCCTTAATGCGGATTGGGATGTCCAGACTGGAGGCCCGGTCAGGTGTCATTTGGAAGAGAGTTGACCCGTGTAGATGATTTAGGGTGGCCTGCTCCGGAAGGTGTTGTGCTGTGTACAGTTTAGTATAGAAGTCGCAAAAGGTGCGAGATGTGTCTGCGTTATAGAGAATTTATAAATAAAATAAATTGTATATGACTCTTCATTCATCTATGATGTTTCTCTGTAATCTATTAATTGTTATGAAGAAAAACAAAAATGTAAAACCAATATTATATATATTGAAGAGTTCAATTAATTTGCTCCCTACTGCCATTTTTCAAAATGGAAATGATTCATCTCAGTGGATCCCTCTACTTAATGGCTGAGCTAAAGGATGTTTATCTCTTGATAACAAGTCAGGTACATTTCAGGAAGTTTGAGCAGTTTTTGACAGCAGTTCTCAGAAATCATACAGTGAGAAAGATTATCTATCTGGATGACATGATGTCTATGTACCAAGACCCATCTGAGCTCCATTCTGATCTTTCTTTAACAATTTTCCTTACTTATTAATTCCCAAGAAATCCACTTTCTCCTTCCAGGCATATTTAACTCTTGAAAAATCAATTCTTTAACCACAATTGTCAAACGTTCAAGCTATAGAATTAGAGGTTCAGTCCTTATTGAATCAAGCTCAGATTTCTGTTGGAACATTGAATATAGCTGTGGTTCTTCCATGGTAGCAAACAATCTGGGCCCTTTCCATTACACAGTGTTACACTGACAGAAAGTTGTTCATTGAAGAACAGGTCTTTTTTAATTTAGGACTGATCATTTAAAGTACATAGGTATGTGAGGAGATGCATTGCTGATTTGATCAGGATGGCCAACCACATGGCTATCCTTCATACATGCGCGACAAGTCCATTGGGGTTAAGGGGCCACACCCCTCCATCTTTTGCCACTCACAACAGTGTCTGTCAGGCTGCTCAAAGATCAGCCTGACAGACACTGTTCACTTTCAGATCAGGCAGCCGGAAGCCAGACATGCACAAAATGCGCAGGCTCCTGGCTGCCTAAGCTGAACTTTGCTGTGCTGAGGAAGTCACGTGGGTGTGACTTCCTCAGCTTAGCAAAGGCCCCAGAGGCCCTCCCCTAAGTGACGAGTGGTAGCGTCACTGATTGCCTCGCACCTGGGCGCTTGGGTTTTAAGCCCTGAAGCGCCCAGGGACGAGAGTCAATCTGTGACTCTCCATCACAGAGTGGGGTGTGGTCAGCAGTCACACTGATCCCATCCTACTCTGTGATGATGTTGGGACTTCTGCCTTCCCTCATTGGCTGACCTTAGGTCAGCCAATGAGGGAAGGCAGCAGTCCCAAGCCTCCTGGAACCTCCGAGGCAGAGCTGGCTGCAGGAAAGTGTGTGTTTTGTTTTCTTTTAAATTAATGTTTGGTACGTGCATGCGTGTATGTATGAATGTTTGGTAAAGAGTGTTGTGAATGGATGGGTTTGTGTGTGTGTGTGAATTCCTGGCTGTGAGTGTTATGTTTGCATGTGTGTGTCCCGTCCCCTCCCTCCAAAACCTATCAGCCGCCACTGCCTTCATATTAGTTATTTTGGAGGTACCAAGTCCAAACCTTTGGCAGTTTATCCCTGGGACATTTACAACCAACCAGCAAACGGATAGTAAAGTCATGTCTTAGAGTCCAGCATTCTCTAACTTTATGAGTCTGTGTTTCAGAAGCTCAGTATTTTATGAGGTCCAATGCAATGTGGTCGTTTTGAAGCATGTCTCAATACTAACACCCTAGTTTTTTCAGTTGGAGTCTAGCTTCAGCAGCAACAGACATAGGTTCTATCTTGCAAAAATAGTTACTGGGATTGAATTTTTTTTTTTTTTTTTTTTTTTCTTTTTTCTTTTTTGTCCTCATTTGCCATGTCCTCAATGTGACCGATACCAACCACCTAGCGAGTCCTTCCCATAAGGGTCCACTCCGTAGTGGTTTTCCGTTGCGACCTTCCTTTACCAGAACTCGAGAACTGGGATTGAATTATATCTTACTACATTTTTGCAGAATTTCCAGGCTTCTATCTCATGTACATCAAAAAGTAGCTTCTTAGTCCTCATCAATCCATTTTGGACTTCCATGATATGGTTTCCTGTGATCTTAGAACTGACTGTGGATTATCTGATATGAATTGCATCTTTCCGCAATCTTCTTCTTGATGCCCAGGCAATCGTCATGGTCTTGCCTAGCAGAAACCCTGCAGCTATAAGCCTCTACACTTCAAGCCATCTTGTTTTTCCACAGAACTTACTGAAGACCCTGTCACTCTCATAAAAAATTCTTTGGCTCCAGGTATTTGAAAAATATTTGTCTATGCAGCAGGTCTGGCTGCTGTGCGAAAGGAACAAAAACCACATTTCCGACAATGCAAAAAATAATTTCTTTCTTGCAATTTCAATAAAGAAAGTGTTTTCCCAATCCAGGATTCCCCAAGGTATAACATACAATGGTTTTCATTATGTTTGGAGATCAAGGTTCTTCAAAGTCGGTCCTGGAGAGTCAGATCCATGCCAGATTTTTCAGATAACTGCATTTATCAAAATGTGGGTATGCTAAAAATCTGACATGGATCCGGCCCTCCAGGACCGTACTTGGAGAACCGTGCTGTACAATAACATATCTTTAAATCTGTTAGTTTGTTCTTTTGCAGTCCAATGCATTTTCTTTCAAAGTACACAACAATTGGTAGTATTTTCTATTTGCATTCAGAACCCCAGTCCCTTAATCGGGAGCTGGACTGCACTATTTACCAGTGAACAAAATGACATATGTCTTCAATTGAACAATAGCAATAATAATACATGTGACCAATAATGTTTTATTTAATCACATAATTAGTCAGTATCAGATATTCAGTTCCTATGTATGGCTAACTCTTCAAGTCGTAGAATTGAAGCCATACTTGCATTAACATGCCCAGGGGTCTATTGACGGATACTTCCAGGCCTTACATATATATGGAGCTGTTCACACCAGTAACATATCTATGAGAGCACATTGGGCACAAGACCATCCACCGGGAGTGAAGCTCCCTCGGTTAACCATGACTCGGGAAACGGAGCACCAACAGTGCACGCACAGAGCCCTCGGATGATGTAGGTGGGTGCATGTTTGGAGGACATTCTCAGAACGGTGTACTGGTCTATTGTGAAAACGGATAACAGATTTTACTGCAAGCCAGTTACTCATACGTCAGTGGTTTTTGTCGATATGCTTTATTAAACAAACATGATTGGAGCCTCTAGCCTTGTCCAAAAAATGCTGATTGTTTCCATCTTTAAGTTAAAGTTTGCTATCTGAAAAGGAGTGTTTATAAGTTGTGTTCGCACTGCATGCTTCGATTCAATAAAATAAAAAATAAAATAAAAAGGCACACCGATTTCGATAAAGACGCCTGCGTGATGGAAGGACTTTAACTATGGTTAGCCCTAATAACAAGAAAACGTATGCCTTCTGCGACATGGAAGGTGTGCTCGTTGCCGAGATGAAAAATGTAGTGGAAACATCTTTCCTCCTCTGCACCAGTGCACCCTTGGTACTTCAGCTCTTTGAAAGGTTTTACATTTGATTGTGGCCTGACCGCCTAGCCCTTGCACTTTGCCACTCAGTCACTTCTTGGTGACTACTACCCTCTGATGTCGGATTGTTCTGATACATTCTATTAAATCATTAAACTGCGTTATGTTCTAAAATATTTTTATATAAAATGACTGTGCAAGGAATCTCACCCCCATAGCTCTTTTTATAAAAACTGAAAGTGAAATTGAATTGAATTGAATTACTCATTGGCTCATTGTGGGGAGTACATTTCCTTGTTCTCATAAATGGCTCTCGCGGAAAGTACCACTGATTCCCGTATGACTTTTAAGTCTTCCATCGGTTTTACTACACCACAAGAGTATTCCTCGATGTTTTATTAACGCTGTGGTACATTTTAGAATGCAGGCTGGGGTAATTCACACCCTTTCTTGGACTACCGACTGCTTTGGGTAAAGTCCCTCAGCGGAACGGGGTGGTTGTTTAAACTTAGATTTTCTGTCAAACGAGAAGTCATTATTAGCAACGCTAAAGAAAGGCCACCCTCAATGCAGAATACTGTAAAGCAGGGGTCTCCAAACCGGTCCTGGAGGGCCGGATCCATGCCAGATTTTTTGGATATCCCCATTGAGATACATGTAGTTATTTTAAAAATCTGGCATGGATCCGGCCCTCCAGGACCGGTTTGGAGACCCCTGCTGTAAAGCATTCCTTCCCTGTAACAGGTGTGAACACTCCGCTCAAATACTGCTCACCCAGGGGATGTATGACGTTACAACGCATACTTTTACAACGCCTACCTTTACAACGCATTTTTTACACCGCAACATCCATTACAACGCATACCATTACAACGCATGCCATTACAACGAATTCTTTGAAACTACCTTTACAACGCATTCCACTACAACGCATACTACACTTACAACACATACCATTAAAACGCACAACATTACATTGCATGTAAGGTAAGTATTGGATAGTGTAGGGGTAAAAAATACTATTCTAACTCCCGGGGGTGCAACAGTAGGGTAAGTGTTGGATAGTGTAGCGGTTAAAATTACTATTATAAATCCAGGGGGTGCAACAGTAGGGTAAGTGTTGGATAGTGTAGCGGTTAAAATTACTATTATAACTCCAGGGGGTGCAACAGTAGGGTAAGTGTTGGATAGTGTAGGGGTAAAAATCACTATTCTAACTCCAGGGGGTGCAACAGTAGGGTAAGTGTTGGATAGTGTAGGGGTAAAAATTACTATTCTAACTCCAGGGGGTGCAACAGTAGGGTAAGTGTTGGATAGTGTAGGGGTAAAAATTACTATTCTAACTCCAGGGGGTGCAACAGTAGGGTAAGTGTTGGATAGTGTAGGGGTAAAAATTACTATTCTAACTCCAGGGGGTGCAACAGTAGGGTAAGTGTTGGATAGTGTAGGGGTAAAAATTACTATTCTAACTCCAGGGGGTGCAACAGTAGGGTAAGTGTTGGATAGTGTAAGGGTACTATGTGTTGTAATGCTATGCAT
Organism: Lissotriton vulgaris; assembly: GCF_964263255.1. Lineage (NCBI taxonomy): Eukaryota > Metazoa > Chordata > Amphibia > Caudata > Salamandridae > Lissotriton > Lissotriton vulgaris. Next base: position 1,255,014,128 of record NC_141689.1, on the reverse strand, counting down.
TGTAATGGTATGCGTTGTAATGACTGCGTTGTAATGGCATGCATTGTAGTGGTGTGTATTGTAGTGTCATGCGTTGTAATGGTTGCGTTGTAAATGCATGCGTTGTAATGGATGTTGCGTTGTAAAAGTTTCGTTGTAATGGTAGTGGGTTGTAAAAGCTGCGTTGTAAAGGTTGTTTCCCTCACCCAGGTGCAATGGTTCCTTCCACTGGGCACCTGCTCTCATTGACACTCTGACCCAAGTCAAGCAGAATTCTTCCTATTATTCCCTGGCCCCTTGCAGTTACCTATGTCAGGATACCCATAGAGGGGGAGAGGAGAAGGGACATACATCCGATTCAGGCATGTCAGGAAATGACATGAGGGTCTGGGAGTTTGTGCTCCTAGACTGGATTCAGGATGATTTGCCTGGTGCTGCACCCAAATATATTGGATGTTTTTTAACAGCTGAAGTTTTGAGCAAAACACCACAAGCCTGGATTACCAGTAGCAAGAGTCAGGGATTGGAAATTACTGTGGCTTGAATTGCTGATTCTAGGCAGTAATTCGCCCCCAGTTCTGTGCTATTCTGAGATTTCCTGACTAGAACGGGGGTCTCCTGCAGGGCCCAGATTTTACCATACAATCTTTCTTATGTTTTTTCTGCAGTGTTTCGATGCACAGAGTCGTCCTTCTTTCTACAGGAAGAATCATTGCAGAAACATAGGATACATCGGCGCGGATTCCCATCCTGTGCAACTCAGAACAACGCAGGCCAGGTGCTATTTACCCACTGCCATATTCTGCTGTCCTGATAGGGTGTGCAACACAAGCTTTTGTTGACTGGAGGAAGATAGTCCTATATTAAGTTCCATGTGGCACCTCCCCTGATGCCGTGACCTTGGAGTTGGGCTGGGAGAAGACACTTGGATCCATAATCATGACGTGGCTATTGAATGCACTTAAGAGGAAAGTACACATCAACTTGCTTCACTTCAGGATGACACCAGATGAAAATTTTGTGCACCACAGCAGTGTTATTTTTGTTAGCAAGAAAACAAGATACAGTATCCCTTGCTTTAAAAAACCCGTATTACACACATTTCCCCAATCCCCCAGTCTTCATAGCCAGATCCTTTAAGGCGGTTTAACATAGGCTGCACTCTTGTACGTTTAGTCGGCCCTTGCAGGTACAGGTGACCCAGAAGAGGATCTGCTATTGGGCCAATTGAACCAGTCACCCAGCTATCTGCGCAGAGCCTCTTCATCGCAGCTGCCTGCTAGGGACTCACTGTGGCCCAGGTCCCATCTGTTGTTGTTTACAGGTGTTTGCAGCAATGCATATGCCTTCAGCAAATGTACCTCTGAGGAACTACTTACCACACATGTTATGATATGTTATGTTATGTTACATAGTTTTATCGAGCACACTATTACCCAAGAATGGGCATCTTGGCACTACTGGCAGGAAACTCTTGAAATTTTCCATATTATGAAAAACCAAAAAGCGAACCAATCTTTAAACACCTTGCCTGCGGCGCCGATTCTCCCCCGGTGCTGAACATTCCATTCGTGGGTGTGGTCGTGACGGAGCCATTCCGTCATCCGCACAGCCCAACCGTGAGGCATGACGGAATGGTTGCGTCAATAGCATCGAAGGGGTTAAGGATCATCAGCCTGCTGATAGCAAGAGAAAAACAGGTTTTTAGATCCATCCTAAATTTGAAAATATTAGGCTGAGCAAGTAGGTTATTTGGCAATAGTTTCCACCATTTTGCTGCCATGTGGGAAAAACTTCTCCCTCCCCATTGAGCTCTCTTTATTATGGGAAATTTCTACTTTGTTCGGCAGTACTAGATCTTAAGGTACGTGGGGTAACATACCAGTGAAAGATGTCCTGCAAGAAGAGAGGACCGTACTGATGTAACGCCTTATGTACCCAACAAAGGTGATCTGCTCCCTAATTAGAAGGCAATGAAGATTCCTGATTGATTTAGAAACTAAGAAGAATTTTGGTAACTTCAACAGAACTCTTGCTGCTTCATTTTGCACAGTCTGCAGTTTATTAAGAAGATGTGATTGACTTCCTACAAATAGTGCATTAATATAATCAATCCTTGATAATTCCACGGCAATGAATACTGTTCTCCTATGTTCTTATGGTAAGATCTTTTTTTAAATCTTAGCGTAAAAAAACAAGAGGAGGTCACCTGGATTGAGTTTTCTATGAAGGCTAATCTGTTGCCAAAATTGCACCCAGATTTCTCACCTTCAGGGCTGGAGTTGGCAGCAGGCTCAAATTATATAAAAACCAGGTGGAGTTCCAGAAAGTGCCATTATTGCAAAACGTTAACACCTTCGGTTTATTGGAGTTAAGCTTAAGAAAGTTCAGTTGCATCCACTGCATAATGCTATTCATGCATGTGCTGAACTGCAAGGCTATCACAAAATTTGAGAGGTACCCTTACAAACGCTGGGGATAAGGTTAATAGTAAAAGGACAAAATGGTACCTCCCACGTGCCTCATAAAATCCCTTACACACTAATCACATTTCTTTTCACTCTTCAATCTTCCACACAGTGGCGGTTTCTCTTTTAGGGTGTCGGGGCTCCGCCCATGGTACATTTTTTACATTTATTAAGAGATTACATAACATTTTTTTTAATACAAAAAATATTTTAAAAATTCCCAAAAGAAGAACACGGGGCACTGTCTGAGTCTGCAGTCTACCCCACTCACCATTACCGCCGCAGCTCCATTGTCACGTCACGCCACGTGACTAATTGCTTTGCTCCCAGGCGGCCGGGCCCAAAAAAGCCTGCTATGTGTTTGCTGGGCCGACAACCTCACAGCCCTTAAGCCTTTGATGTCATCAGCTAGGCAAAGACCTAGCTGGTAGGCCCAGTCTCCACCCCCTGATGGAGTGGAGGTTAAGTTAGCCCCGTGCGTTTAAAATGCAAGCCTGGGATCGCTAACTCTCCAAGTCAATCAGAGAGTATAGAGGGGAGCTTGTCACAGTGTCACCACCCCTTTCCAACTCATCAGGGACCCACCCTGTGACGAGCTGGGAAAGGGTGTGTCAGCCAAGGAGTCGGCTAGTGACCATCTGCGCAGGCTCCATGATGACCTGACTGCTTCCCGCGCGCATGAGGCAGCATTTGGAGTGGCAGTTGGACGTGGCAGCCATTTTACACTCCAGACTGACTGCATTAGCGGTGAGCCGAGGAGGCAGTCTATCCATTTATGACAGTTGTTCCCGCGCGCAGCGTTCACGCGCAGCGACCGCGCCCAACCCGCGCCGAAGGTGCGCCAAAGGTAAGCCCGTCTACGCCCGTCCGCGCCTGGACCGCGCCCAGCGCCAGTCCCCCTGCCCCTCGCGCTGCCCACCCCTCCCGCATCACCTACGATGCCGCCACCCTCCTAGCCCTTAACCCCGGTCGCGCCCCCAATTGCGTCCAAGCCGCTCCCGGACACACCCATGGACCTTTCTCCTGCTACTCCTGCAAATTCTGCGGCACCACAACATCTCCGCTACGACCACACCACAGACTCCCGACCCCAACCACCTACAATGCATCCTTCTCAACACCCACTCGGTCCACAGACACGCCATTGACCTATGGAATCTACTAGACACCATCTCTCCAGACGTCGCCTTCCTAACTGAAACATGGATGAACGCTTCCTCCGCCCCAGACATCACCATTGCCATCCCTGAAGACTATAAGATCACACGCAAGGACCGTACCAGCCACACAGGAGGAGGAATCGCTATCGTACATAAGAAATCCATCCGCATCTCAACCAGCTCGGACGCCAACCTCGCCAACTCCGAACACCTTCACTTCCAGATCCACATCGACCCCAAGACCACACTCAGAGGCACCCTCCTCTACAGACCTCCAGGACCCCGCGCTAAATTCAGTGAAGACATCACGGACTTCATCACTCCACACGCGCTCCCCTCCAAAGAATACATCCTCCTGGGAGACCTCAACTTTCACCTTGAAAAGTTCAACGACCGCAACACCACCACCCTCCTGGACAACCTCGCCAACCTCGGACTTAAACAACTAGTCACTTCACCCACCCACATCGCAGGTCACACACTCGACCCCATCTTCACCTCCAGCAATCATGTCTCCTTCAGCCACACTACGGATCTCCTCTGGACTGACCACAGCTGCGTTCACTTCACCTACAACAAGCCAAAACCCACCAACCAGCTCCAACCAACTCTGCAAAGAAACTGGAACAAAATCACCACCGACCAGATCTCCGCATCGCTCCTTCTAAACACCCCAGCCCATTCTTCTAACCCGAACCAAGCCGCCGCCAACCTCACCCTTTGGCTATCCAACACCGCCGACACCTTAGCACCACTGAAAAAACGTCAAAGCAAACCTGGCAGCAAGAAAGCTTCATGGTTCAACGATGATCTTAAGAAGTCCAAGAAACTCTGCCGCTCCCTCGAAAAAGCCTGGAAAAAAGACCCAACCTCTAGCACCAAGGACGCCTTCAAAAACGCCTCCCGCACTCATCACCAACTAATCCGAAAGGCCAAGAAAACAGCACTCAAGGATCGACTTGACAACAACGCCCACAACAGCAAGGAACTCTTCAACATCGTCAAGGAATTTTCCAACCCCTCGGCCAGCTCCAACGACATCACCCCTTCTCAAGCCCTCTGCGACTCCCTAGCCTCATTCTTCCACAACAAGATTGCAGACATCCACAACAGCTTCGACAACCAACCCGGAGACCAACCCACCCAACCTTTTGCTGATCATCTTCCCCCCGTGAACACCCTTAACAACTGGAACCCAATCTCCACTGAGGACACCATCCGCCTGATGAACTCCATCCACTCAGGATCCCCCACAGACCCATGTCCTCACCACATCTTCAACAAAGCAGACTCCATCATAGCACCGCACCTCCGAGACGTCATCAACTGCTCCTTCAACTCCGCCACCTTCCCGGAAAGCTGGAAACACGCTGAACTCACCGCCCTTCTGAAAAAACCCACAGCGGACCCCACCGAACTCAAAAATTACCGCCCCATTTCGCTCCTTCCATTCCCGGCCAAAGTCATCGAGAAAGCTGTCAACAACCAGCTCGCCGCTTTCCTCGAAGCCAACAAATCCCTCGACTCCTCACAATCTGGCTTCCGAGCAAAACACAGCACCGAGACCGCCCTCATCGTAGCAACAGACGACATTCGAACTCTACTGGACAATGGAGACACAGTCGCCCTCATCCTCCTCGACCTCTCTGCAGCCTTCGACACGGTCTGCCACAGCACCCTCTTACAACGCCTCAAAGACATCGGAATACAAGGAAAAGCACTTGAATGGATCACCTCGTTCCTCACCGGAAGAACCCAGAGAGTCCGCCTCCCACCATTCAAGTCCGAGGCCACTGAAGTCATCTGTGGCGTACCACAAGGATCTTCACTCAGCCCCACCCTCTTCAACGTATACATGAGCCCCCTCGCGGCCATCGCCCGTCAACACAACCTCAACATCATCTCCTACGCAGATGACACTCAACTAATCCTCTCTCTCACCAATGACCCCTGCACCGCCAAAACGAACCTACACGAAGGAATGAAAGAAGTTGCCGAATGGATGAAACAAAGCCGTCTGAAACTGAACTCAGACAAAACAGAAGTCCTCATCTTAGGTACATCGCCCTCTGCATGGGACGACTCTTGGTGGCCGGAAGCCCTTGGAAAAGCACCCATCCCGACAGACCACGCACGGAACCTAGGCTTCATCCTGGATTCTTCACTCTCAATGCACAAACAAGTCAGCGCCATATCCTCATCCTGCTTCAACATTCTTCGCATGCTCAGAAAAACATTTCGCTGGATCCCCACCAAAACAAGGAAAACAGTCACCCATGCTCTAGTCACGAGCCGACTGGACTACGGAAACACCCTCTACGCAGGTACTACCGCTAAACTCCAGAAGAAACTCCAACGAATCCAAAACGCCTCAGCCAGGATCATATTAGACATCCCGCGCAACGAACACATCTCTGGTCACCTGAAAGACCTCCACTGGCTACCCGTCAATAAGAGAATCACTTTCCGAATGCTAACCCACGCACACAAATCACTCTACGACATCGGACCAGAATGCCTCAACTCACGACTGTCCTTCTACACCCCCCCCCGCCAACTACGCTCTTCCAGCCAAGCCCTCGCCACTGTACCTCGCATCAACAAGACCACCATGGGAGGCAGATCCTTCTCATACCTGGCTGCTAAAACATGGAACTCACTCCCCGCTCACCTTCGCCTCACCCAGAACCACCTAGCATTCAGAAAGCAACTTAAAACGTGGATATTCGACAAGTAATCCCCCTCCCCTTTCTAAGCGCCTTGAGACCCTCTGGGTAGGTAGTGCGCTATACAAATTCTATGACTTGACTTGACTGACTTGACTTGACTGCTCTGTCCTGAAGAAGCATCATCGGGTTTCGTCATGCCATTACCAGCAGGTAGTCCATGTGGTTGCAGGCTGCCTGGTTGCTGTCTGGAGTAGGGCAGTAGAAGGAGGACGGACTGGACTTGTGAACTCGGTCAGTTCACCAGGTAAGGCCCAGGCGGGCAGTTTTTAACTTAGTTATAGGCCCATGTTGGCTATGGCTTCGCTTCAACTGGTAGTGTGTTACTTTTATTCTCTGATATGGTGGATAACGCTGTGTGCTTCGGAGGAATAATGAACTCAATATATCTCGGCACAATTTATTCATAGGATGCAAACGTTCTAAATCCGTTTTTAAATTACATTGCTTCTGTTCTAATGCCTTCTTTTCAAAGATTCCACCACATTTCACTGTGTAAAACATTTGTATCTTTAATTATTTATTTATTCTAGTTGTAACTTTTGTGTAGCGCTACACGTTGCCTTATGAATACTTGGGAGCTGAGTTCCTTTTAAAAGTTCATTTTCAAGAGGGGGCGCTAGAGGGCGCACTGCGGAATGGCCGCACTGTCGTGAGGCTCCCGCTGCCCGGAGCTATTATCCGCCTAGGGATCCTGATTATCATCGCTGCGCCCTGATCTGACCCCACAGATCTACTGGGATATCGACTGACTACCCACGGTCCAACTCCTGGGCCATTCGGAGGTTACTGGCCGAAGTTACGAGGATCCCAAGTTTCTCCGACTTGCGCTCTGGAAGTCTGATGCCCCCTGGCCCGGCGTCATCGGGCATGCCAGTCCGGGGCTCTGCACGTGGGGTGTAGGCCTTGCTCCGCCCCTCTCCACCAAGCCCGCTCGCTGGCCGGGCAAGCCGTTTGGCTCTTCCTTGCTGTCGGACTTATCTCTTGGATCCTATATCTGCCTGCCCGAATACCATTGCTCACGGGGGCGCAACGGATCTTCTTCTTATTTTCTGGGGGCTCCCCCCTTTGGACTGGAAGTGGAGACGGCCATCTTCTCGTCGTTGGGAGTGGCGGGGCGCGCTGGCCTGCTCGTGCCCCACGATTCGAGCTTTTCTGGCCGTACCCTTTGTCCGACCTATATCCTGACTCCTATTTGCTTTGGTCCCCCATTGCATCATTAGCGCACCATTATGGGGAAGCCGGACACTAAACAATCCAAATTGTCCTTTGACTCTGGAGGGGCTAGGCGGGGGACGCGTTTGCTCCAGGAGGCCGGGACTTCGCGGTCCCCCCCCCCCCCCCCGAATGTCGCTGACAGTGTCCCGCGACCGCCACCACCGGACTTTACCCAAATGATGCAGGTGATGAGGCAGGGGTTTGCCACGATAGTGGACAAAGTGGACAAGATATCGTCACGCATGGATGCGGTCGTCCGGAAGCTGGACGTGCATGAGGAGCGATTGACGGCGGCGGAACAGCGCATTTCGGAGCATGATGACACGGCGGCCACCCATACCACCCAACTGGCGAGAATGGACAATATCTTGCGTGTCATTGCCGCTAAGAATGAGGAGTTGGAGGCGAGGAGTAGGCGCAACAACGTGCGCATTGTAGGTGTGCCGGAGTCCACGAATGTGGGCAAAATGGAGACTTATGTGGAGAGGCTACTGGTGGGCGCCATTGGGGCGGAAGTGTTCTCATCCCAGTTCATCGTTGAGAGAGCGCATCGGACACTGGGACCTCGGCCAGCCTCTGGGGCTGCACCGCGCCCCATCATTGCGCGCCTTTTGAACTATCGTGACCGAGACGCCGCCCTCCAGGCTGCCCGCACTAACAGGGCCCTTTCCTTTGAAGGGGTGTCTTTCACCATGTACCCCGACTTCACGCCGATGGTGCAGGACCAGCGTCGTAAGTTCCTGGGGGTGAAAAAGAAGCTTCGGGATCTACAGGTGGACTACGCCTTGCTGTACCCTGCTAAACTTAGAGTGGCGCACCAGGCTAAACAACATTTTTTCACCAACCCACAGCATGCTGAGGATTTTGCGAAGCGCCTCCAGCGCGCGCGAGCAGCTGCGGATCGGGGAGGCGATCGAGACCCTGAGGATGAACATTCGGCGGCTGAGGAGGAGGTCGCTTGATTGTGGTGACTTTGGTCGTTGTCCCTCTTTTTACTGTTTTTTTGGAGTATTCTGGACGGGTACCTGTTATATTGAGTTCTACTGCCTTCGTTCTCCGCATTTGCGGCCTAACCATTGCCCGCTTTTACTTTTGCTGGTGCGGGGGTCATGTCTTTATTGAGATGAGTGCGTGTGTTTTGTCTCTTGGGGTCGGTATGGCACCGCAGGATGGTGCTATCTGGTGTCGCGCTCTGGGCACCCACCCCCCCGCGCTGCGCCTGGGGCCGTCTGACACCTGTTGGCGCGAACACTGGCGTGGCGTGAGGGAGTGGTGTCGTGCACCTCTGGAAGGTTCCCCGGAGGGTGTGCCCCATGTGTACCTTTGGTTTGGATTCTAGTCCTATGTTGTTTGACTGGATGTGTGTTGGGGAATGGGGGGGGGGGTGGGGGTGCGTATGGCCTGATGGTTGGGGTGGTATCAGGTGGGTGGATGGGGCGGGAATGAAGCTGTCCATGTTTGTTTGCCCAGGACCCCTGGGTCGATATGAGAGGTGCTGCTGTTGTCTGGGTGCACAGGAGTGGTGTCGCGCCCGCTATCTGGGCTGGTCCGCTTCTTTATCTGGCGGTACTGATCCTGGGGTCCGTGCTCCCGTCCATCTTGGGCCCGAGTGCACCGGCCGCCATCTTAGGCTGCCACGTGACGAGGAGCGCTATGTAATGGGAACACGTGTGCGAGTTGCGGGTTGCGTAAGTTGGATTGGCGGCGTGCGGCGTGCAGTATGCTCTGAGTGCTTGTTGCATGGATGGTTTGGCTGGGGGGGGGTTGTTGAAGTTTTGGTTGAATGGTTCGGAGATGGCTGGGGAATGTGTGGAGTGTATGTGGGGGGTTGTCCGCGCCCTAGGGTATGGACCTGTCGCTGGCTGTTGCTGGTAGTTGGATGCCCTGTATTTGGTTATTGGGTCCCGTGGGGCCCTGAAACTGGGTAATGTCGACTGCTGTTATAGATCAGATATCGATTCTATCCTGGAATGTACGGGGACTTAATGATGCCAGGAAATGTCGTAGTGTGATCCAGTACCTGGACAGGCATGCTATTCATGTTGCTCTCCTCCAGGAGACGCATCTGTGTCCCGCTCCTTCCCCCAACTTTGGCGGGAGGTGGGCTGCGGCCAGGGGGTTTGCTTCCTATTCTTCTTATGCTCGAGGGGTTGTCATCCTTGTTAAAAGATCGCTCGCATTTCAGGAACTGGGATTTGTGGGGGACCCTGAGGGGCGCTATGTGCTACTGTGGGGGCGGCTTGGGCAGAACACTGTACTGTTTGTTAATTGCTATGCTCCTAATGTCGATACGCCAATCTTTTTTGTGACTTTGTGGGGTCATGTTCTTGCTGTGGATGCCACTTACATTGTGTGGGGGGGTGATTTCAATTTTGCATTTCATGCCCAGTCGGACAGATCGGAGGGGAGTCCTCAGTATAATGTACAGGCTAGAGAAGTATTGCGTGGGATTGTGGAGGAGGCTGGGTTGGTCGACAGCTGGAGGTACGCCCACCCTGCCACCAAGGAGGGCACTCATTACACCACACATGCTCGTTCATGGGCGAGACTGGATTATGTGTTTCTCTCTAGAGGGTTGGCAGCTGGCCTACGGGAGGCTACACATCTGGCTCGGACGTATTCTGATCACTGTCCGGTGAAGGTTGTTCTATCCGTCCCCGGGCTGCATAGGCCGCGCCCACCTTGGCGTCTATTTCCGACTGCTTTGCTTGACCCGGTGTTCAAAGAGGAGCTTGGTGCAGAGGTAGAGGCGTTCTTCCCTAGAAACAAGGGCTCTGTGGACAGCGTCGAGGTCATATGGGAGGCGTTCAAGGTTACGATCCGGGGTGTTACTATTTCTAAAAGTTGTGGAGTACTTCGACTGATTGTTCGGACCCTCGAGAGCTTGGAGGCTGACTTGCGAGACTTAGAACGCAGGATGCAGGTTGACTCTGATCCCGATCTTCTGGCGCAGTTCCGTACTAAACTCTCCGAATACGAGGAGGAGGCTGCTAGAGAGGCTAAGCATAGGGGAAAATACTGGATGCCGAGGCGATACTGTGAAGGGGAGCGGCCCGGTAAGGTCCTCGCTGCCCTTACTAGACATTCAAGGCATGGGTCGGACGTGTTGGAATTGGTGTCACCGGATGGCACTCGCTGTCGGGACACTTCGGAGATTCAGCGTACTTTTATTGACCATTATGCACACCTTTACACGACACAGCAGACGGGCGAGACTCGATATGGCGGATTTCTTGATGAACTGGCACTTTGTTGGTTATCGGATGGTCATCGGGAGTTCTTAGGCAGGCCCCTAGAGGTGGAAGAGGTCAGGACTGCCATCATGTCTCTGTCTAATGGGAAGGCCGCCGGTCTGGATGGCCTTCCTGCTGAATTTTATAAGTGTTATGTGGACACCATGGCCCCTGTTCTCCGTGAGGTTTTTGAGGAGTCCCTGGAAGAGGGACGTCTGCCGGGTTCCATGCGGGAGGTCGCCATTACGTCGCTGCTTAAGCCGGGTAAGGATCCGCAGGATGTGGGCTCCTATAGACCCCTCTCATTGCTCAACTGCGATGTCAAAATTCTCGCGAAGGTTTTGGCAGTAAGACTAGCCGAGCTCATGCCCGTTATTGTATTGCCTGACCAGTCGGGATTTGTGCCCAGCCGTGCTACATCCCACAATCTTCGCACCTTGTTTTCGCTTGTGTCGACCATTGCTCCTACTGTCCCGGTTGCTGCTATCTTTCTTGATGCCACTAAGGCGTTTGACTCTGTTGAATGGGGCTATCTTATTGATGTTCTTTGTCGGATGGGTTTCCCCAGGATCTTCATCTCATGGGTTAAGCTCTTATATACCGATCCGATGGCGAGGGTAGTGGTGAATGGGGTGTTATCCCCCTCGTTCCCTCTTACGAGAGGGACCCGACAGGGATGCCCCCTCTCGCCCCTCTTGTTTGCTATAGCCATTGAGCCGCTGGCCTGTAGGATTCGTCAGTTTCACCAGCAGAGCGCCTTTAATTGTCTTCAGCGACAGGTCGGTATTTCGTTATACGCCGATGATGTTACGCTCTATGTCAAGGACCCTGAGAACAACCTTAATTCGCTCTTACGGGAGCTGGTTGCTTTTGGGGGTGTCTCCGGTGTCCATATCAACTGGCGGAAGTCTCAATTTTTCCCCCTCACTGCTGCTGTAGCTAGATTTCCCCTTGACTACCCTCTGGAATGGTGTGATTCGGAGTTGCGATATCTCGGCATTGTCGTGTCCTTGGACAGAGAAGAATCGATTCGACTTAATTATGGTGTGGCTATTACTAAACTTGCAGACGATGTCACCAGGTGGATGTCCTTGTCTCTCTCCATGACCGGTAGGGCGTCCCTTATCAAGATGGTAGTTTTGCCTCGCTTTCTTTACCTCTTTCAAAACCTTCCGTATCATCCTGGTGCTTATTTCTTTCGCAGACTTCGTTCTGAGCTCATTCGGTTGTTCTGGGGGGGCAAGCAGCCACGGGTGGCTTGGGCTACCCTTACGTTGCCCTATGCTGATGGCGGTTTCGACGTCCCCGACTTTGAGCTTTATTATCTCAGCGCTCAGGCGCATTACGCTTATCACTGGATGCGCCCCACGCCGTTTATGCCCCAAATTGCTGCTGAACATTGGGTCGCCCACCCGCTCCCATTGGAGGGGATGGTTTTGGGCAAGGTGTCAGATGTGGAAACGCCTCGCACGACGGTGACGTGCACGGTGGATGCCTGGAAACGGGTGGCTCAATTGTTGGGCGTTTCCTTTCTTTATTCGCCGGCCTTGCCTCTGTCTTATCATCCTGATTTGTCGCTGTTGTTGGAAACGGGGTTTCAACGAATGTGTAGGCGGCTAGGTATCCTCACGTGGGGCGACATGTTTCATGAAGGTGCCTTCCGTACGCAGGCTCATTTCTTCGCAGCGGCTGCTTGCTCCCCGCTGGAGCTGTTCTACTTTATCCGCTTGCGGCAGGGCATGCGTGCTCTGCTACCAGACTTCCCTTCGGAGCCTGGGGTTACCCTCCCCCTCCACGTGCTGTTGGTTTCAGATGGGCGACACCTGTTGTCGAAATTATACGGGGCTATTCGCAGACAGTGTTCGGTCCCGGCCAATCGGGTGCGCGAGCAGTGGGTTACCGAGTTGGGTGCTCCTATTACCGACGAGCAATGGAAGTACTGCTGTGGGCTCACGGCCAATGTTTCCTCTAGTTGTCGCCTTAAAATTATCCACTACAAGTTTGTTCAGAGGTACTATTATACCCCGGCAAGGAAACTACGGTTTCATTTGGCGGAGGATGACAGGTGTGCTAGGTGTCGTGCGGAAGGCGCTGACTTCCTGCACTTGGCTTGGAGTTGTGCGGGGGTGTTAGAATATTGGACTCAGGTTCATATAGCCCTGCAGATTATGGCGGAGGGTGGGGTGGCATTTGACCCCTTAGTGATGTTGCTGGGCTACTCTAAGGACGTGCCTGCCTCTCACCGTAGGTTTGTTGACGTGGCCCTGCTGCTGGCTAAGCGTAGGGTTGCTTGTTGCTGGGGTCGAGGTAGGGTGCCGCGCTTTCAGGATTGGTTGACTGACCTCATATACTGTCAGGATCAATACAATATCTATTCTGACCTGATGCCTGTCAGATGCAGACCGAAGGACTTTTGGAGCCCGCTCCAGGTGTACCTCCTAACCAGAGCTGCGCAGGACTCTGATTCTGAACTCAGGGACCGTGAAGGGATTGGTTGATGGCAACATGTTGGGCTGGGATTTTACATTACACCTGCTGATCTTCCAGTGTCGGGGGAGAGGCTGAGCCGTCTCCTTGACATGCGAGCTGCTGGGGGCTGTAGTTCCCCTTACGACAAGTGTGTGGCTAGGAATTGGAATCGTATCCCTGTAGGGCACCTTTATTTTATGTGTCCCTTTTCTCTGAGTCTCCTTTGTTTTATTTGCTATACGTTAACAGAATGTGTCCATACTGTATTGTCTTATTAGCTTGCCTGAACATGCTGGATCGTTGCCCTCTACTTTGCACTGTACATTTCGATGTTGCTCCTTGTATTGCCTGGTATGCTGCCCCGTACTTGCTTGTATCTCCTTTTTTGCCTCTGACGTACCATTGTAATGGCCATATGTGACTGTATGTATTGTGTATGCACTTCCCTTGACCCTGCTTGTCTCCAAATAAAGGTTTTAAAAAAAAAAAAAAGTTCATTTTCAAATAAAAATCATGAAGAACTCGACAAACCCCGTTAAAGATTAAATTAAGTGATGTTCCCTCCTACGCATGTCGCACTCGAGCGCTGGGTGGTTGGCTCCTCTGCTAAATGCCTGGCGGAAAAAATATTCTTTTATCCTCCTGCGCACACTGTGAGCGACCTGTCAATCATAAATATAGAAGTGCTCACATTTGAGCTGCAAACAAGAATAAGGGAATTGAGAAAAGGTGGGGAATTTGAATCGGCCGTGCAATACAAGAGGGTGGTTAATAGTTACCCCATTCTTTGATTGAATCAACATTTTATTCCAGGCACACCCTTTGTCTGCAAAAACTCCTCCAATACCGCCACTTGTCAGTGGCATATCGCCACTGACAAGTAGAATGTCAAGGGCATAGTGTTCCTTCACCTTGCTGTAAAATACTTTCCGTTTGCCTATGACGTCGTGCACACAGTTGATTGAAAGCAAACCCAGTCTAAGCTTCGGAACGAAGCTACCCACATGATATAAATCAATTGAGGAATTAAGTTATTTTTGTGTGCATGTTTAGAGTTGTTTCACACAAGCATTCATCTCTTGACATGACAACTGCTGAATATTATATTATTATTAGCGATTAGCTTGTGTGGGTTGATGTGACACTCCATCCGTAGTTAATTTGTTTAGAAATGTATTGAAGAATTAAGAAAAGAAACTCAGTCAGAGTTTATAGGCCAGCCTCCTCCACCCAGTGCTTACTTGAAGTGTAATTCACACTTTGGAGCAGCCAAAATGACAACAAGGAGTCGGGCAATGATCACTTGCCTTCAGCTTTGGAAGTTATCTTGTATGGTGGAATGTTTGCCTCTTTACACATGGGACCTGTTGGCCTCATTTTTTTTTTACTACCCAGTCATGCATGCAAAAATGTAATTAGGTAGGATGTACATTCTGGCCCAGACGTTTCCTTCAGCAGTGTAGTAGTAAAGCTCATAGCACTGAACAAAGTACCCATCAGCAAATGTAAAACACAACTTAAAATCATGGAAATAGACATTTATTTGTAAAGCAAACAATCAGTCCTATCTTGAGCTATCTAGTTTAGGGTATGAGTTACTCAAAACCTAGTGTAACCTAATCAACACAATTACACAAGCAACTCTAACCTATTCTTCAGGGGTGTGTAACACTAAAGCACAATTATAATGACATGGTTCTATTTATTTGGCACTATAAAAACCAAACCATTTTTGATTTCATACAATGGAGTTGGTGACGATGGCTCACACACTCGCACATGGTTTTAACTCGCTTTTGAGATTATAGCTTGTGAAATCATATCATGGCATACCCGATTACAAAAAACAGCACTACGATTTTCTGAATTCAACATGGGATAACATCTGATTCTTCTATTAGGAGTATTTCAATAAATATTTGTCGGATGTCCTACGCATGCTGTCTACTTCTCACTCAGAGCACATTCGTTTTGGCTGTTCCATCAACTGTTTTGTATAGGAACCAGCCCCTTGAATTGATTTATTTGTCAGAAACTTGGGGAAAACCAAAACTGTCACATTATATGCTGAGACAATTACAAATGAATATCTATCTATTTTTAAAAACAATTCTACTGCCCCGTCTATGAAATGGAATTCACAGTACCTAGTAATTTTCTAGGCTTGTCTTTAGGTTGTTTATTTTAAAAATTAGCAATGAGGTAGTGAGCAGATATTGATCCCGATTTGAAGATGCATCTTCTGTATAAGAAAGGGTTTTCATTAATGTTTTTATGTACTTGAAAGCAATCTAAGTCATTCTTCCTGTGAGACATTTAGGGGTAGTAAGCGCTATATAAATGCAATTACAATTATGAATAGTTAAATTGAGGTCAGATTAACTGATATGAAATGTTATGTAGAGTAATTTCAATGTTATTGCACTTTAGCTCTCGTGAAGTGCTATGCAGCGTTTGTTTGCCTTGTGCGGGGCCTGTGGTGGGTTGTCATTTTGTGATTGGCCACTGGCACTGGCGCAGTCTCTTAATCCGTCTGCCCCTAATAATGTGTTAGTTTTGAAATCACAAACACAGCCACATTGGGAACTCTGTGAGTCTGAACCCCCTTCAGTTTATTTAATCAAGAGAATAACTGGAATATGAGGTATTTTTGTTAGAGATTTAATTAGAGATTCCTTATTAATTAAATTAACTATGGGTCTAACTTTTGAATATGCATGGTTGGCAGTCGTCTGGTCTTCATTTTGGCCCGGCGGGCACACACTTTGCACATGATTCATGAAGCATGAACCCGGTTTGAATCTAAAGTCAAGTAAGTGAGCACTTAAGCTATATACTCCCTCCACAGGCTGCACAGTAGACCTCTTTTTCAGCTTGTACTGTGCAGTTAGCGCCGCAAAATTATTTCAGTTCACTACACACTGTAGCAGTGGGCCTCAGCAAGGCCTACCAGTGCTAGGGGTTCTCCGTTCTCTGCACAGAGTCCTCAGACCATAGAATAGAAGTTGGCACAGAAACTGGAATAGAAAGTACAAAGTTTATTAAACCTCATGAGGTGGAACTGCATTAACACAGCACCCTTCGGTAATGTATGAAGTAGCACCCTGAATGGAAGGAGCTTGGTCCTTTTATACCCACACAGGGGCTCAAATGAAGGCGGTACAAGTACAAAATGCTGGTTGTAGGTACATATAAGGTCATACAGAAAGGGTACAGGCAACAAGTGGGAGGAGCTAACAGAATTCTAATTCGGGTGGACACATCCTGACAGTTACAGACTACAGCAGCTGCAAGCTCAACTGAGCATGTGCGAAGGTGGAAGATGCTAAATATACCTTGTCTCTAGGTAGATTTCAAGAGCAGTTAACAGGAAGGTAGGACAGAGCACATGGCCAGCACATGGTAGCACATGGCAAACAAAATGGCTGACAGAAATACAAAATGGATTCCACAAAACGGACAAGATAGTCTCTAAATAAAGGATGTCTTCTGCTAATGCTTAACCTAATTGCTGCCAAATTACAACAGACCACCCTTTCAGCATTAGCTGAAGACACTTGTTTATCTGGGGTAATCTAGATACGCATCCTGTACATTGATGCTCATCATCTCAGTGATTTCTTTATTTAACATTTGTTGTGCTTTTATTTCTGCAATATTTCTTTTGGCAGGTGTGCAAGCAGTGATACACATGGAGCAAAGCATAGGACCACATTGTATACAAGTACAGCATGTAAATAATATCGCCAACATATACATAAAATAGTCAGTAATTTCCAGCCCAAAGTAGCAAATAGTGTCCAGAACCAGGTCAAAAAAGTCCATGTACCAGTCTCTTGGTGAATTTCTGCAGCAATCTTATGCAGTTTTGATATTGCGTCATATACTGAAGGTGAGTGATTTGGTATGAACACACAACAGCTGCTACCGACGATACGATATGCACCACCTCGATCAGCCAAAATCACATCAAGCACCATTCTGTTTTGGAGTGCTACATTCCTTGCAATTTGTAGTTCTTCTGTAATGTTCCCAAGTGCCATTGCTGTCTGATTGGTAACAGCTTCCACAACATGAGTCAATCTCCTTATTTTCCTACTGTTCAATGCAGTACCCACAAAGAAAAACAAACCCAAATTAAAATCGACATATTGTTGCAGAGTGGTATCAGTCTGATCAACCTCATCTGTACTTATTGTTCTTTTGTATCTGTTCTTGGAGATATCATTATTTAGTTTCAAGTCCTGGTGATACGATGGAGCGGCCTAGAGCACAGGGGGTAACAAGAATGATACCTAACATACCCCAGACCATCCAATGGGGATTGATAATATCCCTTATTACTGCATACAAAGTAAGTTTTATGCGAGGCTGTAAAAGTGCTGCTGTTGGCACCTTCAATGGTTTAGAATTACAGTACATTCACTCCTCCCGACTGGAATTCTCCCATCACTACTAATACATAAATCTGCTTTGGCTCTTGTCACAGAAATTACAAAAGGTCCATTGTTTTTGGTATTTCTCATATTCGTGAAGACATATGGGGTTGAAATATTGTCAGGTTTATACTCCTCCCATTCCCATTTAGTTCCTTTAGCTTGCTGATAACCTTCTTTATCTTGATAGCATACTTTATTCAGAGGAATTGTTTTATTTTTTTGAAGACCTTTATTGAAATGGCAAAGTAACAATACACAGCTTGGTCGCCTACAACCTGAGGAGGCAGGCCGGCAGCTCCAGCAACGAGCGATTGTCCCTTCAGATGCTCATGCCTATAGGAACATTGGCTTAACACAGCATGTCGCCTACAACCCATCAGGGCCGGCCGCGATGTAAAGTGCCTGTAGCTGTCAAAGGATACGTCATTAACCAGGAAAATAACAGATCTTTAGCACACATTGGACGATTGAGGTCTCATTTTGTCATTTTTTCGGAACTATAACTGTTCGTAGTACATTATGAAATCCAAAGGTGGATGTTCCCCACCCACAATAAGTCCACCATACATAGTATGTGGCGCAAAGGACATTCCAGTGCAGAGCAAGTTCATAGTGTGGCCCACAACTTGAGGCCACTCATGTCAGCAGCAAGAGTGCTCTGCAGTGTATTGATTCAGAAGCGTGTCGTGGGAGGGGGAGAAGTGTAATCCGTGCTCGTGTCTGTGCAGTAACGGAATTGCCAAAAAGCCAGAGTTTGTGCTAGTCTCTAAAGGCAGGGTGGGTATACCGCCTGAGCCAGGAGGTCAGATGTTCTACCCCCGATCACTCAAGGCGGGTGTATCCCGCAGTCATGCATTCGCCCGACATGTGCCCGGGGTCAGGGACAATTCCCCTACATGTATCTAAACTCTATGTCGTGCAGTGTAATCAGAGATTGGTGGCGGCAGGGTGTGGATCGCCTGTATCTGTGGGCGCAGAGGGAAGCGCAGCACCACCCCCTCCCTCCCGGTCATCAGGGACGGAATCTTCATCTGACTGGGTCCGGAGCAAATAGGCCGTGAGCGGGCCCCAGAGGTCCTTTGGGCGTGATTTATGGAGCAAAAGTTCGGCATAGCTGTGTAGTTGATCCTGCCATGTGGCCATGGTATTTAGCCAAATCTTGAATTCAGAGGAAAGTTAATCCCACCTACTGAAGGGTTTCCGGAAGCAAACAAAAGTGCATACCAAGCTTGACATGAACCATTGTGAGAGAAGGGAAGAGGAATGAAAGGTGTTCCTCACTTTTTCTGGTGGGCAGGTAGCATCCCACACACCCAACAGTTGGTGGTATTCGTGGCATTATGTGTATAATGCAACATCTGGATGAAGGTATTGTTTAGGTAGGATTGTCGATGCTTCTGCTCATGGTAGGGAAGCGTGAAGTAACGGTGCTCCACTGGCACTGGAGTAGTGGCTGAGAAAAGCTGTAGAACAGGAGCCACTTTCTCAACAAACCAGATGATTATTGCCATAACCACCAGAGCAACAACAAACCCTACAGCACAAATGATTCTTTTGTTATGCATTTTAGTAACAGCGATAATTGATCTTTCTACAAACTCGTTGAAACAATCGTTGGAGCTCTTATCCCTGGGCAGCCGCTCATTTCTTCACCACGGGCTAAGACGGGTGTCGCTACACTACGCAGGACTGATCCCCCCTTGCCACATTGGCGTTCCGTTTCACTAACCCAGGGCGGTAGCTCAACCAGTCTTTTTCGGCAAAGCAGATTCTTTCCTTGGTCTCAGCTGATATCGGGATTCTCCAGTGATCGTGTGGTCCGGGAAGACATCCGCAGATTCATCAGGTGAGATAGCTTGACCTTTCTCCGTCTCCAGAATCTCTCGATGGTCAGTCAGCCCAGCAGA
This sequence comes from Lissotriton vulgaris, assembly GCF_964263255.1. Classification (NCBI taxonomy): domain Eukaryota; kingdom Metazoa; phylum Chordata; class Amphibia; order Caudata; family Salamandridae; genus Lissotriton; species Lissotriton vulgaris. The sequence goes on along the minus strand of NC_141689.1, from coordinate 1,254,994,529 downwards.
TTCCACCAAGGCAGGCGACACACGTTTGCAGTGTGTGCTATGGACCCATTTCTTCTTGTTCGTCACTCGAACTGCTGTACTTGTCTCAAGGAGCACCTGCTCTGGTCCTCGCCACCTCGGTTCCAAACTGATCGATCTGTCGAAGACCTTGACCATCACGTGGTCACCAGGATGGAGTTCATGGGCCTTACCTCTATATCTGTCAGGAAAAGCTTCTCGAACCTATTGATGAATAGAGATCAAACTGTTGGTTAACTGTGCCAAATAATCATTCATCAGAACACATTGAACATCATGTATGGGGCGTGGCTTAGGAACTCCCCAAATGTTCATTGGTCTCCCAAAGACCACTTCATATGGGGTAAGGCCAGATCGTGAATGTGGCACTGATCTTATGGACAACAATGCCAAGGGTAGTGCATCCGGCCATTTAAAAGACATGGAAGCCAGTATTTTCGCCAACTTCAATTTCAAAGTAGCGTTGTACCTCTCCACTAATCCTGCTGATTGCGGGTGGACGATTGTATGGAATTTCTGTTTGATCCCTAATCCTTTCAGGACATGCTCAACAACTTGCCCAATAAAATGAGGTCCGTTGTCACTCCATAAAAGATTACAAACACCATATCTAGGGAAAAACTCCTTTAGAAGTACCTTTGCTGTGGTGAGAGCAGTATTATCCTTTGTAGGGTATGCCTCTATCCATTTGCTGAAGACACATACCACCACTAGGACATATTTCAGACTATTGCAGCGTTTGAGTTGGATGTAATCCATCTGCAAAACTTTAAAAGGTGCGGTTGGTGTAGCAAACCCTCCTGTAGGAGTCTGTGTCCCTTTTCCAGGATTATACTGCCAACAGATCAAACAGGGCTGTACTACTCTTTTAGCTTTGCTGGCAATTTCAGGATGCTCCCAAACTTGCGTAAGCAATTTAGTTATTGCTAGAGCACCAACATGTGCCAGCCCATCTGCCATTTGAACCATAGGTTGTAAATAGGCTGCAGGCAATTTCCACTTATTCATTTCTTTGTTACGCCAACAGCCCTCATCGTCTAACATTTCTTCTTTAGACCATTGCTCAAGTTCTTCCACAGAGTCAGATCTCTGTATATCCAATACTTCCTCTCTAGCATCATGCCAATGCTCAGCTTGTGATTTTACTACGTACATGGATGTAGTGCTTCGCTGCACCGCAGTCTCACGAGCTACGCGATCTGCAAAGGCATTGCCTTGTCCTATTTTGTCAATTATTTTCTTATGTGCGCTACACTTCATAATAGCAACTCTCTTTGGGTATGTAAGTGCAGTCAAGAGATTATGCACTAATTCTCTGTGCATTATTTGCATCCCATGGGATGTAAGAAAGCCTCTTTCCTTTCAGAGTAGACTAAAATCATGCACCACGCCAAAAGCATAGCGGCTATCCGTGTAAATGTTCGCACACAAGTCAGTGCTAAGTTCACACGCTCGTGTCAAAGCTATTAGTTCAGCTGCTTGAGCCGACTTCTGAGGTATGCAAGCTGTTTCCACTACTGTCTCAAGCGTGGTAATTGCATAAGCAGCTGAAGTTGTGCCATCTGGTAACTTCAAACAGGACCCATCAACCCACAGTTCCCCATCTACATCTAAAAGGGGTGTATCTTGCAAATCGATGCGACCCTTTGTCTGTTCCTCAGTAAGGAATATACAATCGTGGGGCTCCTTTGACTGAGACTGAGTCGCAGGATATGGCAACAAAGTGGCTGGGTTCAGTGTCGCACACCTCTTCAAGGTAATATGAGGTGCTAACAATGTCAATTCATATCCTGTTAGGCGAGCACTAGTTAAGTGTTGTGTCTTAGTCTGATTCAAAAGGGCATCTACTGCATGAGGTACTAGCACCAACAGTTTGTGTGACAAAACTATCCCTTCACTCTGACGTATGGACACAGCTGTCGCTGCAACTGAACGGAAGCACTCAGGCAACGCACGAGCAACAGGATCGAGAACTGCAGAAAAGGTGGAGGAGCTTCACGCGCAACCAAGATGGTCGCGTGAGCACAGGGCCCCCGAGACCCTCGCCGCCTCCAGCATATATCCTGCAACTAATCCTGATGACGAGGACGGGTTATTGAAGACACAACCCAGCTGACATAATAGCTGTTTTCAGAAATCAATTTGGACGCCAGGAGCCGAACTTACGCCACTCCGAATTTTAGTGGCTTGCTCCATGGAATAACCTGGGACTCGAGTCATTTGGTGCCCAGTTGGTAGTTGAACAACAACGGCCAGCGGGAATTGGCTTGCGCCCCTGGGTGGACTTTCGGTTTCGTTTGTTGGATTTCTCTACCCCAGCCTACCACCGCCCAACTTCGGCGGCCCACGGTCTAGACCTCAATTGCACTTGGCACAGGCTGTCTGGTTCTCCTGATCGTGTAGTTGCCTGCTGAGACCCACATTTAGACTTTCTTGGGGCTGAATTGTGAGGAGTCATTTTTACCAGGTCCCAGAGGCCCCTCCGGGGCACACCATTCAACATGGTGGGCAAACCGGACAGCGAGAAGCGGAAGACCAAAACCACACACCGAGGGGGTACCATCCAATCGAACATTATGTACCGCTATACCCAGCCTAAAGGGACCCCCAGTGGTGCGAGTAGGTCTCTGGAAGAGGCGGGAGATGGCTCGGCTGCATTGGATGATTTGACCCTACGTGATGTCATGGGTGCCATTGCTAGCATGAAGACCTCCATAGGACAACAGTATGAGACATTGGCCCTAAAGCTCGACACAGTGGCGATCGATGTCAACCTGATCAGGACAGATTTGGCGAAGACCAACGAAAAGGTCAAGTCTCTAGATTTGAAGACCGCCAGCCTCACGACCGATGTGTCCGACCTGCAAACAGAGGTTCGTAATCTACGGTCCTCCAACGACCTCTTTGCCCGCCGACTGGAGGATTTTGAAAGTCGGGCAAGGCGCAACAACGTTCGTATCATTGGGGTCCTTGAGAAGTCGACCTAGTTGACTACAGACTTCCTCATGGAAGATCTCATTTTGAACCACCTTGCCCCCAAAGGCCTTAGCAACTTTTTTGCAGTGGAACGTGCGCACAGAGTACCGGGTTGGAAACAGAAGCCGGGCGCCCCTCAACGGTCTATAATCGCCAGAATTTTTAACTTTAGAGATAGGGACGCTATCCTGCAGGCATCATGGGCAGGTGGCCCCACAAAATTTGAGAACGCTACGGTCAGCTTCTACCCGGATTTCACCCAGTCCGTTCAGAAACAAAGGATGGGGTTCCAGGGGGTGAAGCGGAGACTGAGAGACATGGGCTTGAAGTACGCGATGCTTTTTCCAGCTCGGCTTCGTGTTGAATACAACGAACGGACTTTCTTTTTTGATCAACCTGAGAGCGTTAGTGACTGGCTTGATACATTGCCTACGCAGCGAGATCACTCTGAACATTCTGGAGGCGCGGAAGGTGGCCCGTTGGAACAAGAATGAGGGGTGGTAACCGGTTCCTGCACAGTACACAGAACTCGCAGCTGTGGTTTGATGACTATTGTACTTGCAATACTTCTGGTGCAGTACCCAGAGGTGGCAAGGGGGATGGGACTCTCCCTCCTCCGGGGTTTTCTTCTTGTAGATTAGTTTAATGTTAGGGCGACAGGCACACTGCAAGTTGGGGTGGTTCTTGAGTCTAACGCAGGGGTGCAGGGTGGGGGGATGTGTTCTGGGGATTCCTTGGGGGGTGGGTTTTGTTCTGTTTTCTTTTGTTTCAAGGCAACGCATTGTTGTGTATTTTGATCTGGGTGTATTGTTTGCTGTGGGGTGGATTCTGCCCTTACTTTTGGGATGGGGGGTAGAGGGTTGAAGGTACTATGTTGGAATGTTAATGGTCTGGGGGACAGGATAAAACGAGGAGTGGTATTACAACTTCTTAGACGTCTTTCCCCTGATGTAATATTACTGCAGGAGACACATTTGATCGGCAATACGTGCCATGCCATGAATCGGCGAGGTTATCGTCTAATCGCACACTCTGGATTTACTTCTGGTTCTAGGGGGGCGGGTATCCTAGTCAGGAGTTCCCTCCCACTGGAGTTAGATGACACAATTCTTGACGACAGGGGACGTTATGCCGCCATCACGGGTAGGTGGGAGGGGAAGACAATCTCATTACTCTCTGTGTATGTTCCTCCGGGTTTACAGACGATGGCCTTTGCTGATTTGGGAAGAATAGTGTTGGGGCTCCCTGAGGGTATTCTTGTTATGATTTTTAATTAAAAAAAAGAGAACTGCAGAAAAATATGCACAGTGACGCTGCTTGTCACCATGTGTCTGTATTAAAACTGACAATGCACACCCATCTTTCTCGTGTACATAGAGTGTAAAAGCCTTTGTGTAATTTGGTGTGCCTAACAGTGGTGCAGAGCAAAGAGCTTGTCTTAACTGACGAAAAGCATTTTGGCATTCATCTGTCCATGGAAGGGGGATCGGAGGGTTTTTAGTCAAAAGCGCTAGCAGGGGTTTAACAATGTGTGAAAAGCCCAATATCCATTGCCTACAAAACAAAGTCAAACCAATGAACGCACAGACATCTTTCTGTGTGGAAGGTACTGGGATGTCTAAAATTGCTTGAAAGCGATCTGGTGTCAATGCACAGCCCTCCTTCGATAGAAGGTGACCTAAGTAGGTTACCTTCGGTCTACAATATTGCAATTTCTTTGTGATACTTTATATGGTGTGTAGCAAGAAAAGAAAGCAAAGACAAAGTACATTTTTCACACTGCTCAGGCGTATCAGCAGCCAACAAGATGTCATCAACATATTGTATGAGAGCCACTCCTTCAGACAAGGTAAAGGAATCGAGTTGTCTTTTTAATGCTTGACTATAAACACTCAGACTCTCAGTGTACCCTTAAGGAACTCTAGAAAATCTGTATGATCGATTATTCAAAGTGAAACCGAGCAAATATCGGCTCTCAGGATGAATAGGTATCGAGAAGAAAGCCTTCTGCAAAACGATTACAGAAAATGTAGTTGCTGTTGGAGGGACCATGGTAAGTAATGTCGTTATGTCAGAAACCACAGGGTACTGCGGTACTACAATCTTGTTGACTTCTCTCAAATCAATGATAAATCTGTAAATCCTAGTGTCAGTATCTTTTTCAAAATGGGAAGAATAGGACTATTGCAAACATTGTAAGAAACTTCTTCCACAACCCCCACTTTAATCAAATCATGTACAATGCGTGTGAGTGCTTCTTCTCCTGCTCGAGAAATGTTATATTGAGGCAGTCTTGGCAATGAAGCTCCCTCCTTGACACTAATATGCACTGGCAGAATAACCATTTGTCCTACATCAGTGTCTGAAGTAGCCCACAAAGTACTAGGGAGTGAAGCTAATGCAATGTCCTCTTTAATAATACAGGATCTCTCAATCGCAGGGTAGTTGTCATTCAAAATAACCTGTACTCCTTCCGGAGAACATCGTATCGTAGCCCTGAAATATTTGAGCATATCAAGACCCACAATATTCTCTGGTGTGTTTGGAGAGAGCAAAAACGGACATGGAGCAATAAACTTATCAACATGGAATGCAAGTGGGTGCTCCATCAAAACCTATTGATATAATAGTTAAGCCAGACAGGGGAGCCCTAGGAACCAAGTGTTTAGACAAGGCGCTACGAGTAGCTCCTGTATCAACCAGAAACTGATCAGTAGAACCCAAAACATATGCTGTAAAATAGGGACCCCTCTAATCTACTGGAACTTCAACTGATTCCTTACCCCATCCTAGGCAATCCTATGCATAAGCAGAATATTGAAAATCAGACGGCACATAGTCGGACATTTGATATTAGTTCCTTCTATCAAAAGTGTTAAACCCATCCTGCCCACATGTATTAGCGAATCACTGACAGATTATCGATTTCTAAAAAATCGACCTACTATAACATCGAGTCTCTAATATCGATAGCACTAATATCGACACCCTATACTTAACATGAAAACTACAATAATATCGAGCAAACTATATCGATGCACAAAAATATCGTCTACAGAAATATCGTTAGCATTATTTTCGAATACCATAATATCGACACTCAATACTACATATACCACACTACAATAATATCGAATACAAAAATTTCGATAGCACTATTTTCGTCAATATCAAAATATCGATAGCTAAATTATACTCCATTTTTTATATATAACACCAATAAATCTATTCTCTAAGTAATACACACATTTCTAATGACTTCACTAATGTATTTTCAAATTATTAAGTAACATTTAGTGTACAATATTGTGTTTTCGCAAACTGACGAAATTTGTATATAAACTCTTTGTAAACATACTTATTTAATACTTAGTACTCATTTTACATAATCTTTATTTATTACAAGACTTTTTTTTACATAAATATATCATTTCAATTCCTCAACATAAACTATATAAGAAGATATATCTTAAATGTTTTACTTAAAAAAAATTCAAACTAACCAATAGTAACTCATCTTTACATATCTGACCAATCAGATGGCAAACTTAATTACACATAGACTATATAAACCAATCACAAACACCCATACAAGTTGCAGGAAATATTCTTCGTGACCACATACTGCCAATTTTGGGAGCACCATCTATATTCTTCTCTTCAAGAAAATTTGTCCTGAAACTACAAGTAAGTAATCATATAGCTCTATTAATAAATTCTAATTTTTTTGTCTATTAATTATAGACCAAGATTTGTAACCTAATTTGTTATTTCTTTATGTACTTTACCTTTAAACAGACTCTACAAACAAATCAAGTTATACTTCAACTTCAAGATACAGGACACTTTAAATTTAAAAAAGGTATCTACATATGTTTAACATTTACTTAACGTTCTTTGCCAATTATTGGCCTAATTTAAAACTCTATACTTTGTTTCTTAGCCTGTAAATCTTAATACATAGTGTGAAGCCAGAATTTTTTGAGGAAAAAACGTTACAATGCTGTGTAAAAAATATTTTCTTCCTGTTCTTAAATATGTTTTTATGTGCTTTTACTCATAATACATGTGTCATCCTCGGTTCTTTTTAGCAATTAAGTAACAATGCTTTATAACAAATGTGTATTATTTATATAACATATAAACGCATTAGTAATTTTCATCAACTTTCTCTCTAAACAGAACTCAAAGGTACAGAAAAGAGATAATTCACATCAAAGAACAAACATTCTGCTACTACTATAATTCTCTTGGTAAGATCATAAATAAAACATAACTAGTCTTTATAAACTCTATGGAATGTACTAGAAATAAAATGCCTCTTGTTATGCATCTGTTAGTATAATCTTCCTGTTCTTAAATATGTTTTTTTGTGCTTTTACTCATAATACATGTATCATCCCCGGTTCTTTTTAGCAATTAAGTAACAATGCTTTATAACAAATGTGTATTATTTATATTACATATAAACGCATTAGTAATTTTCATCAACTTTCTCTTTAAACAGGACTCAAAGGTACAGAAAACAGATAATTCACATCAAAGAACAAACATTCTGCTACTACTATAATTCTCTTGGTAAGTTCATAAATAAAACATAACTAGTCTTTATAAACTCTATAGAATGTACTAGAAATAAAAATGACTCTTTTTATGCATCTGTTAGTATAATCTTGGAAATTTCTCTTTTTAAATTCAAATAAACAAAACTATTTTTAGAGACGTTATAACGTAAAACAAAAGTTACCAAGAAACAAATTGTAACTTTTCCTATAACATACTTAATTATTTCTCAACAGACCGTGGCAATAGAAGAACAACATCTAACTGAACAAGCATCTACTTTCGATAAATAGAACATTACTGGTGGTAAGTAAATTACTAGAAGAATACTAGCTTTATTTAAAATCTTTTATACATTTCAGATTGTATTAATATTTGTATATTAACTTTTCTAGATACCAGAAGTCAAGAATGACTGATGATGCAAGATTTATTACATCTCAGAAAGGGAAATTTTTGTTATGCTATATGGGCTACATTTATACTCAGGAGAAACAAAAAGACCTTAAAGTGAATTGGAAGTGTACAAAATATTACTCCAATAAATGCTATGGCCGTGCTACAACAAGGGAAACTAGTGTTATAAATACCACTGAACATAATCACCCACCAAACATCTCGGAAATAGAAGTGAGATCCACTCTTGAAAATATCAAAGAATTAAGTACCAGATCAGAACTACCTACCAACGTAATTCTGAAAGAATTACTACCTAAAGTTCCCAAAGAAGCAAGAGGTCAGCTACCATCTATTGCTACCATTAAAAGAACAATAGCAAGAACAAAAAAAGCAAGTAGACCCAATATACCAACTCCTAAAACTTTTGAAGAAGTCATAATTCCGCCAGAGCTTGTAATTACTCATAATGACGAGCCATTTATATTTTATGATAATCATAGCAAGGACAAAAGAATAATCATGTTTGCAACTAATAACAATATAAAAAAATTAACTGAAAGTACTACTTGGATGATGGATGGTACTTTTTCTATATGCCCAAAACCTTTCTACCAGTTATACACAATTCATGGGCAATATCATAATACCTGTATCCCCTTCATATATTGTTTATTACCAAACAAACAAGCCACAACTTACTCAGAAATCTTACAAAAAATAAAGGAACAAAGTTCTGACTACTTCCCTATGAAAATCATCATAGACTTCGAGCAAGCTATGATTAATTCTATTTTGAAAACTTACCCACACACATCCATTCAAGGATGTTATTTTCATTTCAATCAATGTCTCTGGAGACATTTACAAAAATCTGCCCTTAGTGTTGAGTATGCAACAAATATAAGTTTTGCATACCAAATCAAACATCTCATTGCTCTGGCATATGTACCAGTAACTGATGTGGCCGAACATTACAATTTGTTAATTGAAAGTCCTTTCTACACCCAAAATGAGCAAAGACTCGCCCCACTTTTAGATTACTTTGAGGACAACTGGGTAGGAAGACTACATAGGTCAGGCCACAGACGCCAGCCAAAATTTGCAATTCCCTGGTGGAATGTCTATCTACCAACACTCAACCAAGAGGCAAAAACGAACAATGCTGTTGAAGGTTGGCACAATGCCTTCCTCTCTTCTACTGGACGTACAACACCCACATTACACAAGCTAGTCACAGCTATACAAAAAGAGCAAAGCTTTCAGGAACTACGTATGCAGCAATCAGTCATACAACTGAAACCAAAACTCTCTAGACAAACTGCTCAAATGTATTTATATCTTCAACAGCAAGTCCAACTATATCCTACAACAAGAGGACTGGAATATTTAAAAATGATAGCCAAAACATTGAACTAATTGCTATAACTAAATTAATTGATAGAGATCAAACAATATCCTTAATGTAAAAAAACACATATTTTAATATAATAAAAAAATATTTATTTAGTCTAATTTATTTTTTAACACTATTCTAAAAAGACTAAATAAATATATTATTATATCACAATATTTGTTTTTAAAAACTGCTTCCATCCAAATAAAATAACATAAATTTCTAACTTACCTTTAAATAGAACATCATAAAGATAATCCTTTACCGACAATACAATGTGTAAATATCAAAGACTTAATCCAACAAATCATTAATTATGTTTTCTTTAACTCTGCAAAAACTATCCATCATCCAAATTAAACGACTATTTAAATGCCATTTAAAATAACGACTGTTATCTTAAAGTGTGAAAAATATTTCACAGAACTCAAAATATAAAGGAAGAATGTAAATCATCTCCGTTCTAACAACTGAAACACACTTCCTTTCCCTTAAAAATTTTTTATCGGAAACGGAAATAGCTGTTTCAAAATACGAGAAAAAAAACAGCTAAACAATCCCACCGACATAACACTAACGAGTATCCCAGAATATATAAACATAACATTCCTATTTATTTTTAATTTAATTAAATTATACCACATACTCATTAACTCCAACTATTTTAAATGGCTCAAAAATTCGTGAACGAAAATACGTATTGATTCCACTCCATTATATGTAAATAGTCATACTTTAATTACCAACCCCAAAATAACAAAATATAACCTTTAATTTTAATTTACAATACTTTAACAATATAAAAGTAGATTCGTACCTACTCAAAAGTGAACCTGCTTCCAACCGCGACTTTCCCTTTACCAAAATAACGCAAAAAGACAAAGAGTGGTTACAAAATAAACGATCCAAATTATATGTAACTGTGAAAAGAACTACTATAAATGTCCATTATTGTTATATATATGGCTCGAAATTATGTGTAATGTTAAAAAAATTGTATAGTATATTGTGAATAGAAAATGTTTTTGCCTGTATATTAATTATATATTACATACTTTTAATATTTATTACATTAAGTATGAAAATATAAAAATATTTAATGTAATATTTATTAAAATTATTATATAACTAAATGTGTAATATTGTATTTGTTTATCAGATTTAATTGTTTACAATATGACTAATATGTGAAAATTGTTATTATTAAAACGTATTTATTAATAATAATAATCATACATAAGAATATTGTAATGTTAAAAGAATCATTGATGATGATGTACATGTTCTAATTAGGATATTTATATTATATTATAAATTTAAAAGTGTTCATATGTTAATATCATCATCAGTATATCACTATATGTATTAAAAATTTGTAACTTATGTTTTTCATTACACATGTTGATGTTTTATTAAGAAACAATAATAGTATTATGTATGTATAATATCATACATTGCATTATGTGAACTAACCATTTTTTCTCTACAAATTAAAAGTACTTGTCAAGAAAATTACTGTAAAATGTGATTATTAAAAGAACATTGTCCTCCATTTTTGTTTATATGTATACCAAAGATAGCTTAATAAAATGTATATATGTTCGTATATTTCAAGTGTTGAATAAAAAAATTTACAGGAAAGAAAACTGGTGTCATTATTTTGTATTACCTATGACAAAATCATTTTTATGTATTTTTGCAAATGTATTATAACTGTAATGTTCTATCTATTTCTATATACCACATGTAAATAAATAACATACTATACACTGAAGTTATAACAATTATTATTCATACACCCATATACATATAATATCAATATTTGAAAGACACATAATTAAATTTTTAAATATTCCGACTCCAATAACCATTTACTTTAGGTAATTGCTTCTCAAAAACCGTGATTAATTTACAATTCGAAATGCAATCACCATTTAATTAGAGTAAGTGCAGGACACAGAACATATTAAATTTACTCTTCCAACTCCAATTAACAATTAATTTAAGTAACTGCAGGACATTAAATAATAATTAATTACTATAAAAAATCAAATGTAAAAAAATGAATAATGTAATATCATTAAATTTAATTTAATATAATAAATTTAATTTAAATAGAATCTTAATTTATGTTTTCCCTGTACCCCTATAATAAAAAACTGACCCTGAAACCTAAAAATACCCCTTCACCCACAAACTAAAAACTGACCCTGAAACCTGACAAAACCCCTTCACCAACAAACTAAAAACTGACCCAGAAACCTAAAAATACCCCTTTACCCACAAACTGAAAACTGACTCTGAAACCTCACAAAACTCCTTTACCCACAAACTAAAAACTGACCCAGAAACCTAAAAATACCCCTTTACCCACAAACTGAAAACTGACTCTGAAACCTCACAAAACCCCTTTACCCACAAACTAAAAACTGACCCTGAAACCTTACAAAACACCTTTACCCACAAACTAAAAACTGACCCTGAAACCTAAAAATACCCCTTTACCCACAAACTAAAAACTGACCCTGAAACCTGACAAAACCCCTTCACCAACAAACTAAAAACTGACCCTGAAACCTAAAAATACCCCTTTACCCACAAACTAAAAACTGACCCTGAAACCTGACAAAACCCCTTCACCAACAAACTAAAAACTGACCCAGAAACCTAAAAATACCCCTTTACCCACAAACTGAAAACGGACTCTGAAACCTCACAAAACTCCTTTACCCACAAACTAAAAACTGACCCAGAAACCTAAAAATACCCCTTTACCCACAAACTGAAAACTGACTCTGAAACCTCACAAACCCCCTTTACCCACAAACTAAAAACTGACCCTGAAACCTGACAAAACACCTTTACCCACAAACTAAAAACTGAGCCTGAAACATAAAAATACCCCTTTACACACAAACCAAAAACTGACCCTGAAACCTAAAAATACCCCTTTACCCACAAACTAAAAACTGACCCAGAAACCTAAAAATACCCCTTTACCCACAAACCAAAAACTGACCCTGAACACTTAAAATACCCCTTCGCACATACACAAAAAACAGACCCTAAACGCACAAAATGTACCTTTGATAAAACTACCCACCCTGATCTACTATAAACTCTACATCCCACTCCTAAAAATATGATACATTTATTTATTTAATATCTACTACATTATATATTTTTGATTCTTTTTACTACATACACAAAATACCTCAATTTAGAACAACAACATAATAGTGTTCATAATTTCGTATTTAAATAATATTTATATAAAATTTCGAATCGAAACTAAAATGAAATACAAGGCAAAATTTTTACTTCTATGATTAGAGTATACTTTGTTTATACACTACCCACCCTTATCCCCTTGAAAATATACATCCCACTCATAACATAATTAGACAAATATTTTTAGAAAATATATAAAAATAGTATAATTACAAATATATTTTAGTACATACACAACAGCAAACTTAAAAAATAAGTACTATATTCGAATAAAATCGATATCATTTCGCAAAAATCGAAATATTAATTTCAATTTTAGAAATTTCGCAAATTTATATGAAATTGCGAAATTTTAATTTATATAATTACCCTATAAATTTTTAAAACACTACCCACCCTTATCCCCTATAAACTCTACATCCCGCTCCTAAATTTATTGTACAAACATTATAAAAATTTAATGTAATATTTTAATATTTATAATTCTTTTTTGTACATACACAAAAATTAATCATAATGTTTAATGTACTCCCTAAATTTCGATCCAATTTCGACTACTCCCCAAAAATTTTTTTAAATATCGAAATTTTGAAATCTAAAGGAAATGCGAAATTTAAAATTTTACAATTTCACTATACTTTTTTAAAACACTACCCACCCTTATCCCCTATAAACTCTACATCCCGCTCCTAACATTAATATACAATTATTTAGTAAAAAAAGAAATATTTAGATATATTTACACAATTTAATAATATATATCCAAAAGCAAAGAACAAATAATTTAACAATACTCAATAATTTTATATAAAATTTCGCTTTTTTAAATATTTTGATTAAAATTTCGCAAATTTATAAATTTACTTCAAATGCGAAATTTATTATTCCATATTTACACTATACTTTTTTAATACACTACCCACCCTTATCCCCTATAAACTCTACATCCCGCTCCTAGACTTCTAACTAAAAATAATAAAATTAAATGTAAAAATTATCTTATATATAAACAACATTTAAGTAGATCATTACTTAACATACTTTAAAACATCACTTTTACATATCGATATTTTTGACAATCGATATTTTCAGCATCGATATTACTGATTTCGAAATTCATGTCTTCGATATTTTTGACACGCACATAAATCAATATTTTCTACGACGATATTTTTGTTTTCGAAATTTCTTACCATCGATATTTTGGACTCGATAATATGGTACATCGACATTAACAACTCGATATTTTGACTGTCTACCGTATTAGCATCAAACCTAGCGCGATCATTCGTGCTTCCTCTAGGCCCTGAATATCCTGAGCGATTTCTCATTTGTCCCCGACCACGTGGACACTGCTGAGCACGCAGTACTGGACAATCAGAAAGCCACTGTCCAAATTTCTTGCAGTACGCACACTGATCAACAGACAAATTCAAACGAGTATAGGAAGGAAAGGATGAACCATAAGATCCACGTCCACCTCTATCATTACCTCTAGAAGGCGGGCCATAAGCTTGAGCCAACATAACCTTTGTTTTCAACTCTTTAGACTTTTTATCCTCATTACTTTTAGTTCCTAATTCTTGTCGCTCATAATACTGAGCCATAGTTAGGAGAGAAACCGAAGAAAAGGCAGTCCATGAACTTTCACTCGCCTTTAGGCGACTAGCTATTCCTGCCAAATGGTTTGCAACATATTTATCGACAAACAGATGCCTACTCGTGTCATCTGTCAAGGACTGGCCACTAAAATCGTGGAATGCTTCTTCAAAGCGTGTGAAGAAGTCAGAAACTGATTCATCTACCTTTTGCTTGCGAGACGCTAATACTGTCCAATCTATCTTTTTAGGGGGAATGATCGTCTTTAACTTAACTAATATAGCTGCCTGAAGATTTAAAATTAACTGACACGGTTTCTGTGCAGGTTCTCTATCTTCATCTAACTGCTCTAAATCTTTCCACAATGCTCGAAATGTGGCATGATCATCAATTTTACGCACTGTTCTCCACATATCAGGCGGTAACATTAGTCCAAAAAACAAATCAATATCAGGCAAAGTCATAGTACAAGAGATAATGGCACCCTCAACTTCCTCATAAAAGGCTGCTGGATTCTTTCGCGGATCAGGCAATTCCTTTTTAAGGGCCATAACATCTGCTCTATTCCAAGGAGTATATACCCAATTATAAATAAAATAACCTTTTGCATCAATAGAAGTCTTATCATCACTTGTACTCGTTCCTTTAGGAGGAACATATAAAGGCGCGGCTTCCCACATGGGTTTCACATTAATTACAACATTCTTATCTGTTTCAGGAGTAGAAGTTCGTGCCATGCTGATTGGGGATGTTTGTGCAGCTGCATCTGCTGCCTTTTTCTCCTATCGCAAGCGGGCTGCTTCAACACGCACTTTAACCAAGCGTCTGATCGTGTCAGCCACCTGGGAGAAGACAAAATGACCTTCACGTAGTTGTTTACAATCAGCTGCTACATCATTAGGCTCCATTTCTACAGAATATTTTCTAAACCGTTCAATAACCTCTGCGGCAAATGTATTGGTAAAATATATTTGCTCCCTTTCCCGCTAATCTTTTATACTATCTAAAAGTTCAGAAGCAGTGGCAGTACTACGATCGGCTTTACGTGCAGCAGATCTAATCTGAGACGCATGTTCAGCAGATAACATCGAGCGAGTTTCTCTAGCTTTGTCCTGGTCTGTAGGAGAGTCCTCATCTGACTCATAAGGAGCAGAAGGAAGACAATGATCTAATAGAAGAGAATTATCTCGGGGTTTATTAAGAATAGGATAAAGAGGTCTACAAACAGCGTATTGGCCATTTACCTGTAAATGACGCTCCCTAGCTTCCCTCTCTTTAATTTCTTTAATTTCCCTATTTTTCATTTCCAATGCTTTCGCATGAATGGTCTTACGTTGTTCTTTTTCAATCAAGGCTTGCTCACGCTTCATTCGCTCATGCACTTCTTTCTCCCACATTGGCACACAGTCAAACATATCTTGCCTAGCCTTTTGCTTAAACATTCGTTGCTCCACATACTGAATCTTTCGCATATCAAATGACTCATGCATAGGCCAACGCAACTCAGGATCTTTACGAGTGTATTTGTTCCATAACGTGCTGTACATTATGGAAGAAATACCCTACTTAATATACATGACCCTATTAGGCGCCCCCTCCGGGGGAAGGGGGGAAGGGGGGAAGGGGGGGGTTGTGCTTCGTCGAGTTTCAAACTAGTACCACTACAAAAGCAACACATCCTACGAAGTGTGCTGGAAACAGGCATGCCAAAAATAGTGCAGAATATGCAGTATTATAATCAAAGTAGCGCTTAAGGTACTCTTCGTACGTTACGCTGTTCAAACAAATTAAAATAGAGAAAAATCTCCTCATCACCTGCCTATTTGAATTGCAATGCATATATAATTATCAAACAAATACTAATATTGGCCAATCTTACAAACAAAAGCCGCAGTAAGTATTACTAAACTACCTTACCAATCAAAGGCATAAAAAAACAACAGCTAGTGCCGCAGCACAGTTCTTACCAATCAAATTGTGTTCAGGTTCCAACTGCCAAGTTCACAAATCAACCAAATGGTCACTGCACGGCGAATCAACAGAAGAGATCTCAGTCGAGGACCGGCGCCACCTGGATGGTCAGATCAAACAGAATGGAAAAACTCAGTGGGTGCCAAGAATCGGGTCTCCTCAGGCCGCGATCGCGTCCAAAGAGAGATTCTAATCCTTCGTCTCGACCAGTCCTTCGGGCATCCAAGTCGCTGATGAGCCCCGCGTTGGAAGCGCCAATTTGCAGTAGTGGGCCTCAGCAAGGCCTACCAGTGCTAGGGGTTTTCCCTTCTCTGCAGTCCTCAGACCATAGAATAGAAGTTGGCACAGAAACAGGAATAGAAAGTGCAAAGTTTATTAAACCTCATGAGGTGGAACTACATTCACACAGCACCCTTCAGTATTGTATGAAGTAGCACCCTGAATGGAAGGAGCTTGGTCCTTTTATACCCACACAAGGGCTCAAATGAAGGCGGTACAAGTACAAAATGCTGGTTGTAGGTACATATATGGTCACACAGAAAGTATACAGGCAACAAGTTGGAGGAGCTAACAGTTTGCCAATTCTGGTGGACACACCCTGACAGTTACAGACTACAGCAGCTGCAAGCTCAACTGAGCATGTAGGATGGTGGAAGATGCTAAATATATCTCGTCTCTAGGCAGATTTCAAGAGCAGTTCATAGGAAGGTAAGACAGAGCACATGTCGAGCACATGGTAGCACATGGCAAACAAAATGGCTGACAGAAATACAAAATGGATTCCACAAAATGGACAAGATAGACTCTAAATACAGGATGTCTTCTGCAAATCCTAACCGAATTGCTGCCAAATTACAATAACACGATCCAGTCAAATACTCTCATATGCACATGAAGGTAAGTAGGGCATACAAAAGTGAAGTGGCAGAGAGGGTACTGCTGGTGTCCAGGGACTCTGTTTAAGTCTGACTCAATCAAACTGATGTGTCTTTCCCACAGAGAATGATACAAAAAACTACGGAACGCCCCTAAAAAACATGCATATAAATGAATTAGGAGAGTGTTAATCACGTTTTCTGTTTATGTCTTGTGCCCATGTGACAAACTGAATTATGGATCGTCCTATGGAAATGCCCCAGAAATAAAATAAACAATATTCAGAATCCTGGAAAGCAATAGTGCGTCCATTGGCCCAAGGTGGCACGCATCGTACGAGATTAGTGCCATACAGAGAGCCGATTCATGCGTCCGCGCATACGCCGGTAACTAGTAAACCAAGGCGCAACGATTACGAAATGCGCATGCGCGAGCTCTGCGTACATGCTAAACTACCGGGCATGCCCAGAAGGACCCGTGTGCAGTGAGAACTCATGTGCGGACTTCCATAGGCAGGGAAGCGGATACTCCTTATTTGGTCTGCCACAAACCCGGTAATTAACGTATGAGAAAGGATGTATGTTACATCGAGACGGCTAACATGTAGACGATAGGCGGGGATACGGATATCCCTTATATGGCCGTCTTCCGACTTCCGCTAATTAACGAATGAGATAACACCAAAATCCCCAATATATACCACAATGTCGCTCGCTCACGCATTCACAGCGGAGCAGCACAAGGTGGTAGAAGGAGGCCAATTTAGGCGGATTTCGTGAGTATTTTATACACAAAAACAACTCCCAGATATCCAGATTTAGCGTGGAGTCAAACAGTGAGTAAAAGGAGTAACAACACTGAAACCACTTCTTTACCCTCACAGATTGTGGATCCACCTACCTACCTTGATGTTCTGGATATGCTCATGATGCAATATACAACAGTGACTATGAGTATGTCCAAATAGAACAATTTTTGAAAAAACCTTAAGTGTGTCCTATATGTTGTGTGTTATGTGTGTCCCTCTTTTTTACAGGTTAATTTAACTGTTTGGGGCTCCAGGTGACTGCACCTGTCTGAGCTAATCCTATATGGTAACCAAACTAAATTGAGTTTTTCTTCTTTTTTCAGGGCATGCAATTGCATGAACCTAAAATACCGCTGTAGGCACATTGCTAGCCTTCGTGAGATTGTTATCACTTTTTAGTAAAAAGAGAATTAAGATAACACTTTTCTATAGAAATACGTGAGTAGGGGTGGGAAGTTGTGCCCCGTCCTGAAGAAGGAACACCAGTTCCGAAACATGTCGACGCACACCAGAGGTTTTGTCCCTAATTAAGACAACTAACCTCGCCTTTTTGCACATCTTTTTAATAGCACCAGCTAGGGGTAAGGAATAAAGTTTTTTCACACCACACACTAGCCAGGTACTTTTTAACTTTTCACTACACCCTTCACTCACATTAATCCCCTCACTTGCATTCAACACACACCACACATAGTCTATTCTAGTCAACGCTCCCGCGTAGTCGCAGGTCGCAGCGTGCCGCATCCCCTTAGCGGGATGCGAAGACCCCGATGATGAAGCATGACACCAAGGGGCCTGTTGGTGTGTGAGGGGTATTTTACACAACACTGAGTGTTCCCCATCCTTGTGGTGCACACTGGAAGTAGGATTCTCCTTGTTTATTTATCAGTGCCTGTGGAGTAGGAATCCTATCTTTTTACTCTACCTCCCTTCGTTGGTATTGTAAGTCTGACACCAGGCAGGGTTGGTGATCGCTTCAGCTCCTCCCCACACAGTAACCTCTCCTTCTCTGGATTGAAAATAAATGTAGTCAGTGCTATAAGCATGGTTCAAGTCACAACACAAGATTAAATTCATCACCACTCCAAATTGGATAGATGGACAAGTAGGGGGTAGGCAGACCACTGCAGGCAGCTAATCGACCCAGTTCCCCTAAGACACTGAAGGGGTAAAAGCATTTGGCACATTCTGCCCTTATAGTATAGCTTTGAAAGCAGGGAATTACACTGAAAAGTGTTGCATTTTTGTCTGCCACTACTAGTTTTCATACCAAAGAACATGCTTAAGTGACACCCGAAAATGCATTGTGGGACCTCACGTCATGTTGTTAAAACAGTGCCAATGCCTTTACTGGGGTAACGCGCTACAGATATATGCAAACCTTTGTCCCTCTTCTATCCCTCTGCTATCCTTCTGAAGCTAAATAACTGACTAACCTATCCACCACTCAAATTACTTCCATATTTCACTTTACTAACTCAACACTAATCCTTTATGTGTTCCAGAGTAGCGTGCTACTTGCCGAAAAAGCACTTTGATGTCCCGTCAGGGGTAGTAAGCGCTATATAAATGCAATTGCAATTACAAATATGAACACTTAACTGGAGGTCAGATTAACTGCTATGAAATGTTATGTAGAGTCATTTCAATGTTATTTCACTTTAGCTCTCGTGAAGTGCTGTGCAGCGTTTGTTTGCTTTGTGCGGGGCCTGTGGTGGGTTGTAATTTTGCGATTGGCAACTGGCGCAGTATGATATTCCGTCTGACCCTCATAATGTGGAAGCTTTGAAACCACGAACACATCCACATTGGGAACTCTGAGTCTGAGCCTCCTTGAGTTTAGTTAATCACGAGAAAAACATGCATATGGGGTATTTTCGATAGCCATGGCAACCAAAACATCCATACATATCGCAACAAAGAGGATGTAGAACAGTACTGGTGTAGAAAGGATATTACTTGGCAAATTACTTCTAGATTGCTTTTTTATAAAAGAGAATTTAGTTACAGAATATGATAGAGTAAATTACATTTGAAATGTGTTGTAACTATAGAATTATGGTTTTTAACTTAGTGAAACTGTTCATTTTGTGAAAGAGGTGTATGTTAATGGAAAGCGCGATAGGGAATAAGCTACTATTGGAAATGATTCAGACAGCTTTAAAGCAGTATTGAATGTGATGAGATGGAAATTGTTGAATATACTTTAGCATGTCTGCTTACATTTCTAGACCCATATGCATCAATTGAGATTTTGACACTAAGGGGTCGATTATGATGGCGGACGGACCTGAGTCTTGAAGCAGCACCCGCCGCAATGATAAAAATGTGAGTTGTGCATTTGCATGCACAATGCGGCAGGCACCTCGCGGTGCCTGCCGCTTTGTGCAGGCAAATGCAGGGGGGAAACATAGGTACCCCCCATGTGCACCCCCCACCCCCCCTTCACCCCTGGGGGCCCGCAACGGGCCCCCAAACACAAATCCGTATGCCTTTACACGGCGGAAATGCCGCCGTGTAAAGGCATCTTTCCGCAGACATCCTAATATGGCTGGCGGTGTCTGATAGACACCGCCAGCCATGTTAAAGCTTTTCCGCCGCAGTCGGAAGGCGACCACGGCGGAAAAGCTGCGGACAGAAAAACGATCCCCCAGCCATCCTAATCTGGCGGGGGGTCTTTTTCAGTCCGCAGCGGTTTTCCCGCATCCTCCGGGCCGGCGGTGGCTTCCGCCGGCCCGGAGGATGCGGGAAAACCGCAATCGTAATCAGGCCCTAAGTCTGGTGAGGTGACTGCAGAACAGTGATGCAATGAAACATAAATGGGCCCCATGGAAGGTGCATTAAGCATGCCAGCGCCCACAGGATATTCCTGTTGTTTTCAACTGTCTTTTCCACCCTCAGAGTGTATACAGGACTGTAGGTTTCAATTGTGGTGCAGGTCCACCATGTCCGAAGAGAAGTGCCACAGAGTACTACTCCATGACTGCCTATATTATTTCATATGCTTCCACCACAGACCCCAACCTCAATGTACATGAAACCTTTAAGAATGCATTTCACCCTATATTATGGAGAAACCTACACACCACAGTCCCTTCTGACTTAACTGTCATGTGGGGGCATCTGGTTTTGATGCAAATATGAAATTAACAGCTGCTTTCAAATTGTTCAAGCTGTTCAGTGGTTTCTGCTGTGTATCCAATGGACACTATTCTCAAAGCTTACGTCCTTTTTAAATTTTCACAGGCACCAGGGAGGAAATCAGCAGATAGTTTAACGACAGGCAGCTGAGAGGAAACCAGCAGAAAGCTTTTCAACAGGTACCAGAGGAAATCAACAGATAGTTTGACAAGCACCAGGGAGGAAATCACGGATAGTTTGACAAGCAGCAGGGTGGAAATCAACAGATAGTTTATCAACAGGAGCGGCAGGCAGCAGAGAGGAAAACAGCAAAAAGCTTTTCTATAGGCACCAAAGGAAATCAACAGATAGCTTGACAAGCACCAGGGAGGGAATCAACAGATAGTTTATCAACAGGAATAATAGACAGCAGAGAGGAAAACAGCAGAAAGCTTTTCTATAGGCACCAAAGGAAATCAGCAGATAGTTTGACAAACACCAGGGTGGAAATCAACAGATAGTTTATCAACAGGAATGACAGACAGCAGAGAGGAAACCAGAAGAAAGCTTTTCTACAGGCACCAAAGGAAATCAACAGATAGTTTGACAAGCACCAGGGAGGAAATCAACAGATAGTTTGACAAGCACCAGGGAGGAAATCAACAAATAGTTTACCAAAAGAAACTACAGGCAGCAGAGAGGAAACCAGCAGAAAGGTTTTCTACAGGCACCAAAGGAAATCAAGAGATAGTTTGATAAGCACAAGGGAAGAAATCAACAGATAGTAAGTTTATCAACAGGAACAAGAAAGGAAGTCAGCAGGAAGGTTGTCTCCAGGTTACAGATCAACTTAGCAGATAGTTTACCAGGAGGCACCAGTTACTAAATCAGCTAAAAGTTCATCCACCAATCACTAAAAAGGAACTTGAAGTACAGTTGAAAATCCGTATTACAAGTGATATACAAATCACAATTAACTACTGGTGCTTCTTGAGTACTTGTTGACATTTCCTGTTAGTATATCTATGGTATTTTACATAATATACGTGGGCGAACTCTGTTAGGTGATACATCTATAATCTAGGCTTTCTTTGTACTGTTCATTTTATTGTTTGTCAAAATGAACACAGTTGACAGTTTACTCACAAAACCATTTTTGGGAATGACACATGAAGATAAACTTCGGGTGAAAGGACTAGGACCTGATAAACCTGAAATAAACATTGAACAGTCTACAAAAGACCGGGGCAAGGATTACACACGTAGGTTTACACGAACCTGGTTTGATAAAATGGAGTGGATAACTGCAGCTCTTCTAAGAATGCCTTGTACTGTTTCCCCTGCTTGCTCTTCGGGGGTGAAGTTAGCTGTTCTAAAAGAGGAGTTACTGACCTTAAACATCTGACAGAAAAAATAAAGGGGCGTGATTCCAGTGAAGCCCACTTGACCAATGTATTGAAGTTGTCTTTGTTTGGAAAATTAAATATTGCACTGTAGTTAAATGAAGCCTACCGCAAGAGGGTAATCAAACACAATTAGTAGGTTGATAAGAACCGTTATATATTATCCAAATTGATTGACTGTTTAAAATTTTGTGAAGCTTTTGAATTGGCATTGCGCGGCCACAATGAAACTGAACATTCCCGAAATCCCGGAGTCTTCAAAGGTCTGGTTGATTTTGTGTCCAGTATAGACTGTGCAATGGAAGCACACTTGAAAAGTGCAACTGTATTTAAAGGCACTTCTAAGACAATCCAGAATGAGTTACTTGACTGTATGCTGGAGGTAACAAAAGAAATTATTATACAGCAAATAAGAAGCACTGATTACCTAGCTATCCTAGTTACGTCATGCCAGTTGCGCGCCCATGTGTGTTAAAGTTCCTGCTGACCCTGCAGATTTCCTCTATGCATCCACCCACCTATGACACTTCTGTGACGTCTACATCACACACCTCCGTGCACGCCCTGTACACGCCTTCTTTTGCGCCCATATGTTCTTATCTCTCTTCTTTTCACTTGTTACGCCTACTGTATTCAATGCAACTGTACAGTTTTACTATATATATTGTGTGATGTTAATGCCTACTATGGCAACGGGAGCAGTAAATTACTTGCATGGAGACAGGAAGGCCGGGCCCTTTGCTCTGTAGCCGGGAATATGTTTACCTATATCACTAGACTGGAATGTGTTTTCACGGAGGCTGAGCAGATAACTGTAGGCAAAATACCGTCTTGGCAGGCAGGCCAGGCCGAGCTGGGCACCGCTTTGCTTGAGCAGGAAGTAAGGTAGAGGTCAGAGATGCATACCTAAGCTGCAGCTTTCAGAGACAGAAGAGACTCGGAGCCTCAATTCAGGACCTGGCTCGGCTGAACCAGAAAAACGTGTGCTTCACGACGTTAAAAAGTGTACCATGTAAATGCATTGGCATGGTAGGTTTTGAGACTGAATTATCGTTTCATTCATGGAGGATCTGGTAGATGACATGTTAACGTTGGACGCAAATGCATATGCGTCTTCATTTTGGCTATGGAGGGAAGATGCATGGATGTCATGCACATACATTGAACGTTGGGGTACACGATAGGGGACATACTGGACCATGTAAAATTCAATTTTCCTCAGATGATACAACTGATGTCTCCACCAAGACGCAGTCAGTACTTGTTTTCCGCTACATTGATGGCAAATCCAAGGTAGTGGAAAGATTTTATTGCTTTTCGAATCTTAAAGATTCAACTGCAGATACAATTTCAGCATCTGTTCTTAATGATCTTGAACATATTTTCTTTCACAGAGGACAGTGGTAAAGATAAGTTAATTGCTCAGAGCTATGATGGTGCCAGTGTCATGCGTGGTGCCTCTGGAGGGTTGAAAAAAAAATCAGAGACATCTATTCAAATGCACACTATGTCCATTGCTATGCCCACTAACTAAATCTAATCATGGAACAGGCTGCTTTAAAAATATCCAGAGTCAGAATTTTCTTTAAAGAGTTGGGTGGAATTACTGCTTTTTTTCTCATTTGCCAAAACGGACTGAAGTGCTTGAACAGATAGTGGCAAAAAGAATACTGTGAGGGTCTGTAACTCGCTGGAACTTCAACATCCTAGCTGTCAATATAACTCACGAACACAGGGATGACCTTGTAGAATGCATGACATCTATTACAGAAGACAGTACATTTGATTCTACTTCTGTGTGTGAAGCAAAGGGCTTTACCAGGACTCTGGAAGACAGGGAGTTTCTTTACTTTCTTTATTTGTTCCACGGCATAATGCCGCACATCAATATTTTGGACAATCAATTATAAAAATGAGATACTGTATCTGCCCAAAAAGAAACTTCAGCCTTTATGATCAGCATCAACAAAGTACGAGAATCCATTGATAATTTGGACTCTGAATAGCCAGATCATTCTCGATTTACAAACCGCAAACTGCAGATAAATACCTTGATTCAGGAAGGAAAAGAAATATGCGACATTATTGTGGTGCATGCCAAGGAGCGCTTTGCATTTACAAGGCATCTAGTCAGTGCAACACTACTGCATAGTGGCCTGTTCCAAAAACATAGCAAAGGTTTTCCTACTGCAGCTCTCAGTGAAACAGTGGAAGCATATCCAATGCTAAACAAGTCAAGATTGCGCGCTGAACTATCAATCCTGTATGGAAGACAGGACTTTCAGCAGGCTACAGGTGGTGCCACAGCTTTATATATATATTTTATGTCAAAACAACTTGCAGACTTCTTTTTGTGAGACTCTTAAATTATTGAGAATTGTCATTATGATACCTATGACACCATTTGAGGCCGAAAGATGCTTTTCCACACTGAAAATGATAAAAACATTTTTAAGGAACACAATGACCCAAGCTCGACTAAATGCATTGGCCATGCTGTCAATGGAAAATGAACTAATAAATCAGATTCCATATTTCAACAAGAGAACTATTGAAACGTTTGCTCACATTAAAGAACGGCTTGCAAACTTTCTGTATAAATAGAAACCATGGAAATGCAGGTGGTGCTGTGAATCATTGGTGCAAACAAATATAGTTTTTGGTTACTTTGTATTGCAAGCAGTCATTCAAGGATACTGCAGGAACCTATTAAAGTAAATGCACCATGTATTAAATGTATGTTTCAGTATCTTGCATGACTGAGAGGAATCTAGACTTATCATTATAAAGCCACATAAGCTTGGTGTTGTTTCAGGGTATTAGTTAATGCACCTCTCTCAACCTTTTTTCAAAGTTCTCCAGCAAATATGACCCAGTTTTGTGAATATCCTACACTCTGGCAAGCTTTGGACTAACATACAAACTATGGCCTGACAGACTGATACCATGTACCTTCCATGACATACTTAAATATGGAAACACAACAGGTGATGGACCGAATGTGGATCAATGTCACACACTCAACCCAGTCCAAAGATCTGGGCCCAAATCCATCGTTTTTTTGCACTCCACACCACCCCGGGTTAGACAATGGCGATATGCAAATCAGCTCTGACCCTGTGCCCCATGGGAACAGTCCAGTCCGAACTACAAAAGCCATGTCCTTCCCAGAACGGAATCAAGCATCCGAGGACCGGACCGGTTTCGAGGTAACACCTCTCATCAGTCCGGCTAGCTTGACTCCAGTGGTGTGGAGTGCCTGGGACCCACGTCTGGGCATCCCCAGCGCACTTAGGGCAGAATATGCAAACACAACAGGTGATGGACCGAATGTGGATCAATGTCACACACTCAACCCAGTCCAAAGATCTGGGCCCAAATCCATCGTTTTTTTGCACTCCACACCACCCCGGGTTAGACAATAGCGATATGCAAATCAGCTCTGACCCTGTGCCCCATGGGAACAGTCCAGTCCGAACTACAAAAGCCATGTCCTTCCCAGAACGGAATCAAGCATCCGAGGACCGGACCGGTTTCGAGGTAACACCTCTCATCAGCCCGGCTAGCTTGACTCCAGTGGTGTGGAGTGCCTGGGACCCACGTTTGGGTATCCCCAGTGCACTTAGGGCGGAATATGCAAACACAACAGGTGATGGACCGAATGTGGATCAATGTCACACACTCAACCCAGTCCAAAGATCTGGGCCCAAATCCATCGTTTTTTTGCACTCCACACCACCCCGGGTTAGACAATGGCGATATGCAAATCAGCTCTGACCCTGTGCCCCATGGGAACAGTCCAGTCCGAACTACAAAAGCCATGTCCTTCCCAGAACGGAATCAAGCATCCGAGGACCGGACCGGTTTCGAGGTAACACCTCTCATCAGCCCGGCTAGCTTGACTCCAGTGGTGTGGAGTGCCTGGGACCCACGTCTGGGCATCCCCAGCGCACTTAGGGCGGAATATGCAAACACAACAGGTGATGGACCGAATGTGGATCAATGTCACACACTCAACCCAGTCCAAAGATCTGGGCCCAAATCCATCGTTTTTTTGCACTCCACACCACCCCGGGTTAGACAATGGCGATATGCAAATCAGCTCTGACCCTGTGCCCCATGGGAACAGTCCAGTCCAAACTACAAAAGCCATGTCCTTCCCAGAACGGAATCAAGCATCCGAGGACCGGACCGGTTTCGAGGTAACACCTCTCATCAGCCCAGCTAGCTTGACTCCAGTGGTGTGGAGTGCCTGGGACCCACGTCTGGGCATCCCCAGCGCACTTAGGGCGGAATATGCAAACACAACAGGTGATGGACCGAATGTGGATCAATGTCACACACTCAACCCAGTCCAAAGATCTGGGCCCAAATCCATCGTTTTTTTGCACTCCACACCACCCCGGGTTAGACAATGGCGATATGCAAATCAGCTCTGACCCTGTGCCCCATGGGAACAGTCCAGTCCGAACTACAAAAGCCATGTCCTTCCCAGAACGGAATCAAGCATCCGAGGACCGGACCGGTTTCGAGGTAACACCTCTCATCAGCCCGGCTAGCTTGACTCCAGTGGTGTGGAGTGCTTGGGACCCACGTCTGGGCATCCCCAGCGCACTTAGGGCGGAATATGCAAACACAACAGGTGATGGACCGAATGTGGATCAATGTCACACACTCAACCCAGTCCAAAGATCTGAGCCCAAATCCATCGTTTTTTTGCACTCCACACCACCCCGGGTTAGACAATGGCGATATGCAAATCAGCTCTGACCCTGTGCCCCATGGGAACAGTCCAGTCCGAACTACAAAAGCCTTGTCCTTCCCAGAACGGAATCAAGCATCCGAGGACCGGACCGGTTTCGAGGTAACACCTCTCATCAGCCCGGTTAGCTTGACTCCAGTGGTGTGGAGTGCCTGGGACCCACGTCTGGGCATCCCCAGCGCACTTAGGGTGGAATATGCAAACACAACAGGTGATGGACCGAATGTGGATCAATGTCACACACTCAACCCAGTCCAAAGATCTGGGCCCAAATCCATCGTTTTTTTGCACTCCACACCACCCCGGGTTAGACAATGGCGATATGCAAATCAGCTCTGACCCTGTGCCCCATGGGAACAGTCCAGTCCGAACTACAAAAGCCATGTCCTTCCCAGAACGGAATCAAGCATCCGAGGACCGGACCGGTTTCGAGGTAACACCTCTCATCAGCCCGGCTAGCTTGACTCCAGTGGTGTGGAGTGCCTGGGACCCACGTCTGGGCATCCCCAGCGCACTTAGGGCGGAATATGCAAACACAACAGGTGATGGACCGAATGTGGATCAATGTCACACACTCAACCCAGTCCAAAGATCTGGGCCCAAATCCATCGTTTTTTTGCACTCCACACCACCCCGGGTTAGACAATGGCGATATGCAAATCAGCTCTGACCCTGTGCCCCATGGGAACAGTCCAGTCGGAACTACAAAAGCCATGTCCTTCCCAGAACGGAATCAAGCATCCGAGGACCGGACCGGTTTCGAGGTAACACCTCTCATCAGCCCGGCTAGCTTGACTCCAGTGGTGTGGAGTGCCTGGGACCCACGTCTGGGCATCCCCAGCGCACTTAGGGCGGAATATGCAAACACAACAGGTGATGGACCGAATATGGATCAATGTCACACACTCAACCCAGTCCAAAGATCTGGGCCCAAATCCATCGTTTTTTTGCACTCCACACCACCCCGGGTTAGACAATGGCGATATGCAAGTCAGCTCTGACCCTGTGCCCCATGGGAACAGTCCAGTCCGAACTACAAAAGCCATGTCCTTCCCAGAACGGAATCAAGCATCCGAGGACCGGACCGGTTTCGAGGTAACACCTCTCATCAGCCCGGCTAGCTTGACTCCAGTGGTGTGGAGTGCCTGGGACCCACGTCTGGGCATCCCCAGCGCACTTAGGGCGGAATATGCAAACACAACAGGTGATGGACCGAATGTGGATCAATGTCACACACTCAACCCAGTCCAAAGATCTGGGCCCAAATCCATCGTTTTTTTGCACTCCACACCACCCCGGGTTAGACAATGGCGATATGCAAATCAGCTCTGACCCTGTGCCCCATGGGAACAGTCCAGTCCGAACTACAAAAGCCATGTCCTTCCCAGAACGGAATCAAGCATCCGAGGACCGGACCGGTTTCGAGGTAACACCTCTCATCAGCCCGGCTAGCTTGACTCCAGTGGTGTGGAGTGCCTGGGACCCACGTCTGGGCATCCCCAGCGCACTTAGGGCGGAATATGCAAACACAACAGGTGATGGACCAAATGTGGATCAATGTCACACACTCAACCCAGTCCAAAGATCTGGGCCCAAATCCATCGTTTTTTTGCACTCCACACCACCCCGGGTTAGACAATGGCGATATGCAAATCAGCTCTGACCCTGTGCCCCATGGGAACAGTCCAGTCCGAACTACAAAAGCCATGTCCTTCCCAGAACGGAATCAAGCATCCGAGGACCGGAACGGTTTCGAGGTAACACCTCTCATCAGCCCGGCTAGCTTGACTCCAGTGGTGTGGAGTGCCTGGGACCCACGTCTGGGCATCCCCAGCGCACTTAGGGCGGATTATGCAAACACAACAGGTGATGGACCGAATGTGGATCAATGTCACACACTCAACCCAGTCCAAAGATCTGGGCCCAAATCCATCGTTATTTTGCACTCCACACCACCCCGGGTTAGACAATGGCGATATGCAAATCAGCTCTGACCCTGTGCCCCATGGGAACAGTCCAGTCCGAACTACAAAAGCCATGTCCTTCCCAGAACGGAATCAAGCATCCGAGGACCGGACCGGTTTCGAGGTAACACCTCTCATCAGCCCGGCTAGCTTGACTCCAGTGGTGTGGAGTGCCTGGGACCCACGTCTGGGCATCCCCAGCGCACTTAGGGCGGAATATGCAAACACAACAGGTGATGGACCGAATGTGGATCAATGTCACACACTCAACCCAGTCCAAAGATCTGGGCCCAAATCCATCGTTTTTTTGCACTCCACACCACCCCGGAAGGACATGGCTTTTGTAGTTCGGACTGGACTGTTCCCATGGGGCAACAGGGTCAGGGCTGATTTGCATATCGCCATTATCTAACCCAGGGTGGGCTGGAGTGCAAAAAAACGATGGATTAGGACCCAGATCTTTTGACTGGGTTGAATGTGTGACATTGATCCTCATTCGGTCCATCATCTGTTGTTTTTGCAAATCCGCTATAAGTGTACTGGGGATGCCCAGACGTGGGTCCCAGGCACTCCACACCACTGGAGTCAAGCTAGCCGGGCTGATGAGAGGTGTTACCTCGAAACCGGTCCGGTCCTCGGATGCTTGATTCCGTTCTGGGAAGGACATGGCTTTTGTAGTTCAGACTGGACTGTTCCCATGGGGCAACAGGGTCAGAGCTGATTTGCATATCGCCATTATCTAACCCAGGGTGGTGTGGAGTGCAAAAAAACGATGGATTAGGACCCAGATCTTTTGACTGGGTTGAATGTGTGACATTGATCCTCATTCGGTCCATCATCTGTTGTTTTTGCAAATCCGCTATAAGTGTACTGGGGATGCCCAGACGTGGGTCCCAGGCACTCCACACCACTGGAGTCAAGCTAGCCGGGCTGATGAGAGGTGTTACCTCGAAACCGGTCCGGTCCTCGGATGCTTGATTCCGTTCTGGGAAGGACATGGCTTTTGTAGTTCGGACTGGACTGTTCCCATGGGGCAACAGGGTCAGAGCTGATTTGCATATCGCCATTATCTAACCCAGGGTGGTGTGGAGTGC
Source organism: Lissotriton vulgaris (assembly GCF_964263255.1). Classification (NCBI taxonomy): domain Eukaryota; kingdom Metazoa; phylum Chordata; class Amphibia; order Caudata; family Salamandridae; genus Lissotriton; species Lissotriton vulgaris. Next base: position 1,254,964,352 of record NC_141689.1, on the reverse strand, counting down.
AAAAAAACGATGGATTAGGACCCAGATCTTTTGACTGGGTTGAATGTGTGACATTGATCCTCATTCGGTCCATCATCTGTTGTTTTTGCAAATCCGCTATAAGTGTACTGGGGATGCCCAGACGTGGGTCCCAGGCACTCCACACCACTGGAGTCAAGCTAGCCGGGCTGATGAGAGGTGTTACCTCGAAACCGGTCCGGTCCTCGGATGCTTGATTCCGTTCTGGGAAGGACATGGCTTTTGTAGTTCGGACTGGACTGTTCCCATGGGGCAACAGGGTCAGAGCTGATTTGCATATCGCCATTATCTAACCCAGGGTGGTGTGGAGTGCAAAAAAACGATGGATTAGGACCCAGATCTTTTGACTGGGTTGAATGTGTGACATTGATCCTCATTCGGTCCATCATCTGTTGTTTTTGCAAATCCGCTATAAGTGTACTGGGGATGCCCAGACGTGGGTCCCAGGCACTCCACACCACTGGAGTCAAGCTAGCCGGGCTAATGAGAGGTGTTACCTCGAAACCGGTCCGGTCCTCGGATGTTTGATTCCGTTCTGGGAAGGACATGGCTTTTGTAGTTCGGACTGGACTGTTCCCATGGGGCAACAGGGTCAGAGCTGATTTGCATATCGCCATTATCTAACCCAGGGTGGTGTGGAGTGCAAAAAAACGATGGATTAGGACCCAGATCTTTTGACTGGGTTGAATGTGTGACATTGATCCTCATTCGGTCCATCATCTGTTGTTTTTGCAAATCCGCTATAAGTGTACTGGGGATGCCCAGACGTGGGTCCCAGGCACTCCACACCACTGGAGTCAAGCTAGCCGGGCTGATGAGAGGTGTTACCTCGAAACCGGTCCGGTCCTCGGATGCTTGATTCCGTTCTGGGAAGGACATGGCTTTTGTAGTTCGGACTGGACTGTTCCCATGGGGCAACAGGGTCAGAGCTGATTTGCATATCGCCATTATCTAACCCAGGGTGGTGTGGAGTGCAAAAAAACGATGGATTAGGACCCAGATCTTTTGACTGGGTTGAATGTGTGACATTGATCCTCATTCGGTCCATCATCTGTTGTTTTTGCAAATCCGCTATAAGTGTACTGGGGATGCCCAGACGTGGGTCCCAGGCACTCCACACCACTGGAGTCAAGCTAGCCGGGCTGATGAGAGGTGTTACCTCGAAACCGGTCCGGTCCTCGGATGCTTGATTCCGTTCTGGGAAGGACATGGCTTTTGTAGTTCGGACTGGACTGTTCCCATGGGGCAACAGGGTCAGAGCTGATTTGCATATCGCCATTATCTAACCCAGGGTGGTGTGGAGTGCAAAAAAACGATGAATTAGGACCCAGATCTTTTGACTGGGTTGAATGTGTGACATTGATCCTCATTCGGTCCATCATCTGTTGTTTTTGCAAATCCGCTATAAGTGTACTGGGGATGCCCAGACGTGGGTCCCAGGCACTCCACACCACTGGAGTCAAGCTAGCCGGGCTGATGAGAGGTGTTACCTCGAAACCGGTCCGGTCCTCGGATGCTTGATTCCGTTCTGGGAAGGACATGGCTTTTGTAGTTCGGACTGGACTGTTCCCATGGGGCAACAGGGTCAGAGCTGATTTGCATATCGCCATTATCTAACCCAGGGTGGTGTGGAGTGCAAAAAAACGATGGATTAGGACCCAGCTCTTTTGACTGGGTTGAATGTGTGACATTGATCCTCATTCGGTCCATCATCTGTTGTTTTTGCAAATCATACTTAAATATGGTGCATACTGGGCTACAGTCAGTCTTGTAAGAATTACAGGATATTGTTTATTGGTTTCATCTTTATAGTCAGTCCTGATCCAGGTATTATAGTAAGTCCTGATTACAGTCTCATTTTACAAACTTTTGCTGTACAGCAGTATCCTTTAGGAGAAACAATTTTCTTCTGTCTATCCGTTTGATGGAGCTGTAGTTTGTTTGGTCTTTTCCTAATTGCAAACTGATACACTGTAGTGTTTGCTGTGTGGTAAAGGCCTTTAGAATCCTCGACGTAATTTCTTTTTACGATATCTATCACTGACCATCACATGGACTGATACTGAGTGGATTTGTTAATAATATTACTTTATTTATAATGATAGGATTCATTTCTGAACTGACTACTAGATTTGACACCATTGCATATCTTTAGATATACACATGACTCATTACCTCAAACTTAATACTCAAGACATCATAAAAAAGTTCAAAAAATTATATTAAGGCAGCAGCACTTCATGTTGATCAAGTCCATTACTTTAGCAGAATCTGATGCTAATTGCCATCTGCAGTGATGCAACATCTATACGGGTGCATTTATATTTTCATGCAAGGGGCCTGAATGTTGGCTTATTTCAGTTTGATAAAAGATATAACAATGTTTGTTTGCTTGTTGGAACATATAGAATTATCTAATAGTAATATTTTGTTGGTGGCCTCATGGGTATTAGATAATATAAATGTGTGAACCCATACAAATTTGAGAAAGTTATGTTTCTTCTATGCACCAATACATATTTCATGTAATTATTTATACAAATTTTCTAAAGTACTGATTAGCCAGACACTTTATCAGTGATGTATAAAGTATTTCAATTTAAAGTATATAAAACATACTTCTTGTACTACTAAACCTTCTCTACAGAAAGATTTTGGTCATCTTCCTGCTCCTAAGTAATAATGTTTGAAATGATTTTACCATACTTAATTGTTTAAATGTAAATCTATATAAAGCATTCTACATTACTGTTTGAACAATTGGCTTTGGGGTGATGGATATTTACGTTTCTTTTTCCAACTGTAAAGCTATCTGGCTCAAAGTTTGGTTGGCAGTCTATAAGATTTAATTTTTTTTTCTTCAAATGAATATTTCTATCTGTAGCGAATTATATCATATGAAGATTTCATTCACCTCCTGTGTACTTGGTTTTGAATAAATGATTCATAAAGGAAACAAACAAGCACAGGTAGGGAAAACATTTTATGTGTTGCATGTATATATTTTATCTCTGTATGCTTATGTGTTTTTTGTTTATACAAGGTGCCTTTATGCATGATATTGAGTGTCAAAAAATGAACACTAACCAATATGATTTTCAATTCTATGTGGTAATAGTAGGCATTTTACTCTGTTGGGCCATCTTGAATGCCACTTTATCTCATGTAGGCACTGGCTCAGTAGACAGATCCAACCTATTTAATCAACATTGTTAAAATTAATTGTGGTTTATTGCAATTTAGAATGGTTTATTCATGAGGCCTTGGAACTGATGATAGTTTGATGGGAGGCAGTGGCCTGTTTCTGTTTAACACAGTGGCTTTCGAAAGTCTTGAAAATGCACCATTTGCCTACTCATTTTTCAGAATTTTTTCAGGCCCCCCGAACCCTCCTTAGGTGGTTTGGCCTCGCTAGTTGCGCTCGCGCAGTGTGCTCCACCACTAATTTTACGCGCACCACTTTCAAATGTCACCAGCCGCCACTGCTTCCACACACTAAATTAATGAACCCATTCAAATGTGACAATGTTTAGTTATTGCTGTTTGAATATTAATACAAAAAAACTCTTAAAATCATAAACCAATGCAATCACAAATTGAAAGTGGGGCCTTGTATTTTCTGGTATTGGAAAACAGTTTCTAATGTCTATATGAATACAACTAGCAGCCCGCCCCAGTGTTGCCTGGGGCAGAAAGGGGCTGGGGGCAGTACACCCGCTCCCGCCCGACCCCCTCCCGCACCGACTCCCTCCCGCCCCGACTCACTCGCGCCCCCCTCCTGCCCCGACTCACTCGCGACCCCTCCCGCCCCGACTCACTCCCGCCCCCCTCCCGCCCGACTCACTCGCGCCCCCCTTCCGCCTGACTCACTCGCGCCCCCTTCCTGCTCCGACTCACTCGCGCTCCGGCCTTTTCATTTACTGCTGCCTCCTTCTTGCCTCCCCCTGCATCACACAGTCTCACTTTCCCTTACCTTACCTGTGCCGCCGCTCCTCACTGCACAGCCGCTCATCACTGCACCGCCCTCCTCCTTCGTCATCACGCACGTCGCGTAGCAGCCAGTGCTAGGTCCCGGCCGGCTCTACTTTCAGGGGATTACTTTGTTTACAAACTTAATTTTTTTAATTTACTTTTTTATTTTTATTTATATAGCCTATGTCCATCTACACACCCTGACATTTTCATAGATGTATTGGGTGTGTAGATTGGCGCTGTGGTTCCCGAGTTTACCTGGCCAAAAGGTGCAAGTTCTCTCTTTATAATAGTAGTATAGATTTGTCAATCAAGACACATAAATTAAAAACACATTTAGTCATATAAATCACAAGAAATACATAAAATAAATATTCAAATCTTGCCTGTAGCCACTGGAATTTAAAAACATGTAGTTGTCGATGTGGTGTTTCCGTGGATGATATTCGATAAAAACCGCCATCTTCAGGACATTGATTTTGTGACAACAATCATCTGTTTTGATTGTTATCCACAGGAAGCACTTAGGCACTATAAATCACTTCCAGGGTGTGCTGCAATTCTTTCTAAGGACACCTTCTTTCTGGCCTTCTGAGTTCTTTCAAAATCCTTCACAATCACACCCTCACTGTGTGGTATAAGGGAATACTCTATTTGTCTAATCTCCCGCTTTTATTGTTTCTCCTTTCAAACCTCAAATGGCGCTTTAGTTCTCCAATTAATTACACCAGTTTTCCTTCTCTATTACGTTTTAGAAGCTACATACTGAATTTCTGCGACTCTTTAATTTTTTCCGTCAACAAGATTGGGTGTTCCACTTCCTTGGAAGACAAAATGTACAGGCTTGCAGCAGTTGAAAGCCAAGAAGCAGCCCGGATGCGAAGAGAAGGCATCAGCCACAATAATTATTTGCTGTGTCCATTTAGTGCACTAGGCAACTCACAGCAATAGTGCAAGCTTTGTCCGTTTAGTGCACCAGGCAACACAACTTTTGTAACACCAGTTATTATGATGTCATTAGAGGTGTCAAATAAAACATTTTGAAAGTAAAGCCAATGAGTACCATGCTAAGGGAATAAACAAACCCTATTAACAGTTTGCTCAATTGACATTTGTAAAAAATGTTTTACTTAAAACGACTGATCACCGAGTTTTCCCTCTACTATAATATTGTCACAATAACTCTGCTGAAATAATGAGGCTGTTGGAGAGAGATGAGTGTTTGGGTTAGTGAAACATTTGAATTCTTATAAAATTGTACAGAGGGTTAATGTGCCTGCTGCAAAGCTCCTTGTAGATCACAACGTGCATGTAATCTATTTAGGTCAGTGGATTTGTGCTTATGACAATAAGTACCTTTTGTTTTTTGTAGTTTGTCAGCTAAAATCTTCATGTAAAACAATGCACAATTTTTGGTCAACGAGGTGCTGCATGCAGAAATGCTTGTGCAAGAGCGTGATTATTGTGACTTGAGAGTAACTGTTAAAGTGTTGTAATCAGGAAATTCGTGGAGAATTAGGTCATGTGAAGGAAGCCGTCAACAAACATTGATGCACTGGGCGACACCATCGCCAAATCCCTCGTGTGTGTGCTTTAAGGTCTTGTGAGAGTTTTAAGGCAACACATACTTATGATTTGTTTTGAAATTAAGCCTTGTGGATGTAGGGAATGTGCACCGCCTTGATTGTAGTTAACTTTTACTGTGCTCATGGAAATCACTCCCCTCCTGGAGTGTAAAGAGTTAATACTAACTGGTTGCACACCTATAAACTCATAGGTGTGTCTCCCATGGCACCAGTGTGCTTGCTGTACCAGCGAAAGTTTTTATCGCAAATAATTTCCAATCAAACGTTGTATCTTTTTCAAAATGACTTGTATTTCACATTGTTTCTAGTTATCCCAATGTTTCTTCACTCATCATTTGTAGCAACATAATCCAATGCATTTCGGTGAATTGGTTCACCTTCGTCAGGGAATTTCTACAAACAAATAAAGGATTTACATTGTAACACTCAATATGTAAACATCTGTTGAATACTCACATTTTTTAAACGATTTGTTTAAACTAATCAGTTACATGAATGTTCGTTCATTTTAAACAAAATATCTACAAACACTCGTGTTTGCGCTGCTGCGTGGTCCCGTAACCGTTGTGGTTTAGTGTTTAATGATTCAATTAAGCTAAAGGGTAGCTCTCCGTTAGGCGGGGGCTTATGAAGATGGTATACGCGCGGTATGTGTGCCGCTTCCATTCAATTACGCTTAGTCTCGCCCTGGCTCACCTTGTGCTACTCACGAAGGAATCCTTCTGCTCCTGCTTGCGGGTTACTGTTACGGTTTGTGAGCTCGCTGGCTCTCGGTAATACCGCTGACGCTGCGTACCTAGCGCATGCGCTGTGTGTGACTTTGCCGTGTTTTTTCTACAAGTGTTTTTTTTTTTTTTTTTAAAGTTGACAATGCAAGTAACTTTAACCAACGTCATGTGAACATCGCTTCACTACAGCGGGTAGAGGTTAATCAACGCGCACCAAAATCAAAATGTTGTGTGATGGTGTCTAATTCTAATGTGTCTGTCATGTAAGAACAGGTTTATAAGTAACATAAAAATTCTGTTCGGTCATTTAAGCCATATGGCTTGAGACTGTGCAAAAACCTAAGTGAACTGTTGAAGAAACCAAAGCAAACCAAGCCTCATCAAATATACAGAGGAACAGTACCATGCTTAAATTGTGCCAATTGTGGTTAAAGTTACTTGCATTGTCAACTTTATAAAAAAAAAAAAACACTTGTAGAAAAAACACGGCAAAGTCACACACAGCGCATGCGCTAGGTACGCAGCGTCAGCGGTATTACCGAGAGCCAGCGAGCTCACAAACCGTAACAGTAACCCGCAAGCAGGAGCGGAAGGATTCCTTCGTGAGTAGCACAAGGTGAGCCAGGGCGAGACTAAGCGTAATTGAATGGAAGCGGCACACATACCGCGCGTATACCATCTTCATAAGCCCCCGCCTAACGGAGAGCTACCCTTTAGCTTAATTGAATCATTAAACACTAAACCACAACGGTTACGGGACCACGCAGCAGCGCAAACACGAGTGTTTGTAGATATTTTGTTTAAAATGGACGAACATTCATGTAACTGATTAGTTTAAACAAATCGTTTAAAAAATGTGAGTATTCAACAGATGTTTACATATTGAGTGTTACAATGTAAATCCTTTATTTGTTTGTAGAAATTCCCTGACGAAGGTGAACCAATTCACCGAAATGCATTGGATTATGTTGCTACAAATGATGAGTGAAGAAACATTGGGATAACTAGAAACAATGTGAAATACAAGTTGTTTTGAAATTACTCAGTATGAATATATTTTAAGAAATTGCAGTTTTTTTTAGAGGCACAATGACATGTGTTAAAATGGGTTTTGGGTGGAGTGGTGAAGCAGTGTTTTTATATTCAATACTGAGTGTTAATGAGATACCTTAACTTGTTTTGGTAATTTTTTTGTACAGAACCTTTTATTGTTGGTGGTAAGTGGACAGTGGCAGTGTCCCTGCCGCTTTTACGGCGCGATTATCGGCGCTTTGGTGATCTTTGCAGACCTGCGTTTTAATAGTGTGTGAGCTCATTTTAAATCAGTTGGGGCTAGTGTGAGCGAGCGAGAGAGTGAACGCTCCCCCCGTGAGCTGTTTTAACTATTTACCTCATATTTGTTTATTTCGTTTTGAGGCATTCTGCACTTTGCTCTGCTGAGGTCCTTACCTGAAGGCAGGCAGCTGCAGCTTCGGCACTGGGAGGTGCTGGACTCGTCCCTCCTTCCCGCCTCGTTCTGACGCCGGTGACTAGCACCGTTCGAGCAGAGGGTGTGGAAGGTCCGAGCCAGCTGCTTCCGGTTGCTACGGGCAGCGCTCTAGTTGCTTGGACGCTGGGCGGGATATAAGGCACTGAACCCTGGGCCCCCATGTGGTAAGTGGACAGTGGCAGTGTCCCTGCCGCTTTTACGGCGCGATTATCGGCGCTTTGGTGATCTTTGCAGACTTGCGTTTTAATAGCGTGTGAGCTCATTTTAAATCAGTTGGGGCTAGTGTGAGCGAGCGAGAGAGTGAACGCTCCCCCCGTGTGCTGTTTTAACTATTTTCCTCACATTTGTTTATTTCGTTTTGAGGCATTCTGCACTTTGCTCTGCTGAGGTCCTTACCTGAAGGCAGCCAGCTGCAGCTTCGGCACTGGGAGGCGCTGGACTCGTCCCTCCTTCCCACCTCGTTCTGACGCCGGTGACTAGCACCGTTCGAGCAGAGGGCGTGGAAGGTCCGAGCCAGCTGCTTCCGGTTGCTATGGGCAGAGCTCTAGTTGCTTGGACGCTGGGGGGGATATAAGGCGGATGTATAATCGGCAGCGCAGCGGACGAGCGCAGTGGGCACGACGAAGGGGCGCCGAAGTTGCGCCTAAGTTAAGCCCGTCTGCGCCCGTCCGCGGCCGGCCGCGGGCCAGGGCCCTGCCCCCTGCTCCTTTGAGAGGTCATACATGCTGGAGCAGAGCTGACCTGTTGTCTTTCCGCAACATGGGTGCTAGCAGCTCTTGTCTGCATAGCATGAGTGTTGAGGAGAATATTTGCTGTAGTCACTGCCAATTCACTTATGACCTGTCCAGGACGGCTAAAAGGAAGCATTACGAGCTAGTCTGTGGCTTGCTGAATGTTCGTTCGCTACGCAAGCACAGACTAGATATTTATGACCTCCTCAGTGAGAAACAATGGGACTTAGTTTATTTCACGGAGAGATGGCTGGACTGTGATTCTTCCCCTAGGTATTAATTAGAAATTTTAGACAATGGAATTTTAGAAAAAAAGAGATTTTTTTTATTTTATAAGAAACGGGAACACATGCTATAACAGATTAGACCCTTACTGATACTTTTTAGAGACTCATCAGTCACATGGTCAAGACTGATTTGCATATAGCTGGGTCTGAACTGGGGTGGCAAAGTGAGCTACTGAACGATGATTGATTCAACCCAGATCGGTGACTGGGGGTGAGTGTCTGAAAAGTTTCAGTGCTCCGTCCATTATCTCCTTATGGCTGAGTTTTTTAGTTTGAGATAAGAAGTGAAACTAGAGGTGCTCTAGAGTCATCCCTTATTGGGCACACATTCCATTATCTTTCTGTGAAGAAAAGACTTCCATTCAATTGAGTTTGATAGTTTGCAAAAGGTTTATTTGTTTAGCATGTTTGTTTGATTTCCATCGATGTCTATATCATTACACATTTTTTAAACGTTTATATCCCAGGCAATGTCATTGTCATTTGTCCTATCCAATGCATTTCGGGCATTTAAGGTCATGCCCTTCATCAGGGAATTTGACACTGTAAAAACGAAATAGGGTACCGTTATAATAGTTCAAAACGAATTGTGTTGAACAAATTCACATCAAAGCATAAACATATGGTAATGCGAACTGAAAACATGAGCGTTGTGTGCGATCGGGGGTAAACATAGAGGTAAAGGGGAAGTGTCACTTACATGCCTTTCTTTAAGGTAGTGTTGAGTCTGTAAAAAAACGGTAAGGATGCGGTTAACCTGAGGCAATGTGGGCATTAAACGAGCTTTCAAAAGAATGCTTCTTCAAAGATCAAGGAGGTATTAGAACGGATAACTAACCTGGGAAGGAAGATATATGTCGTATCTGTGTCGACTCATACACAAGTCCCCCCAAGTTCGCGCCCCCACGGGTCCTTATTATTTTATTTTCTCATTTTTTACTACGCTTCAATTTTCAGAGCAATCCCTTTTTATGCCCATTATAATGTCCAGTATACTGCCACCTATTATAGAATTTACAGCTTGATCCTTACGATCTTATTAGACCCCCCGGTCGGTGAACTTCGAAATTAGATAGTCTTTCACCATTGACTATGAACATGTGACACGTCACATGATCGGAACTTTTTCAAAATAGAAAAGCGCGTCCGGATCCCTTTCTGAACCGTCGCTACGCAAGACGAATAACGGACCAAAGCGATATATCTTCCTTCCCAGGTTAGTTATCCGTTCTAATACCTCCTTGATCTTTGAAGAAGCATTCTTTTGAAAGATCGTTTAATGCCCACATTGCCTCAGGTTAACCGCATCCTTACCGTTTTTTTACAGACTCGACACTACCTTAAAGAAAGGCATGTAAGTGACACTTCCCCTTTACCTCTATGTTTACCCCCGATCGCACACAACGCTCATGTTTTCAGTTCGCATTACAATATGTTTATGCTTTGATGTGAATTTGTTCAACCCAATTCGTTTTGAACTATTATAACGGTACCCTATTTCGTTTTTACAGTGTCAAATTCCCTGATGAAGGGCATGACCTTAAATGCCCGAAATGCATTGGATAGGACAAATGACAATGACATTGCCTGGGATATAAACGTTTAAAAAATGTGTAATGATATAGACTACGATGGAAATCAAACAAACATGCTAAACAAATAAACCTTTTGCAAACTATCAAACTCAATTGAATGGAAGTCTTTTCTTCACAGAAAGATAATGGAATGTGTGCCCAATAAGGGATGACTCTAGAGCACCTCTAGTTTCACTTCTTCTCTCATATACCCGACGCCACTGGACCCTTGGCGCCACCTTTTGGAGCACCAACAAAAATCAACCTAAAATTCAATCTAACAAACTTTTTTGCAATCAATCCGCTGTGCATCTATCCGCCAATCAATTGTACTTTCCCACTGAGTGTCCACAGGATAGATAGCACGCATTTAACAACCACACAACCGAATTACAAAAATGAGCAACTATGAGGACATATCTAAAAACACAGAGGCACGTGCCTCTACTTTCGCATTTGAAACCAAGGATGCAGATCAAATCTATTCTTTAATCAGGGATGAGCTCACACAGGAAACCACGAGCCGGTCCAAAGAGCAAAGTATCAAACAACTGTTATATCTTTCAAAAAGGAAAACTAATCAACAACTGCACGCCAGTACTCTCATAAAATATCATCGTAACTCACGCATACCACGAGGCTTAAGAATCGCTCTAGAACCATCTCTGTGTAAACACTCTAAAAAGTTCCAAGAGCGCTGGTATGAAATTTTGAATAAATGTTCTCTAGACCTGATCCTACTGATCATACAATAACTATCTACAATACTAGAAGAACTGAGCACTGAAATAGAGGAAACAACATCTGATCTTTCCAAAATGATGACGGAAGAGGAATTAAAGACTACCTTAGAGGACATCAAAAATCAAATAGACCGCCACACAAAAAAAATTAATGAACGAAAAATTCGTAAATTCAAGAGGGATACTCTTGATTACCGTTTAGGGGAAGTTTACACATGGGCTGATATCTATGCCCAGAAACGCAGGAATCGGTCATACAATTCAAACACAGACACATCTTCCACCGACAGTGAGACCACACAAAAACCTCGCAAACCACAACCTAGTCGATCTACTCAAGATAAAACAGCCACAGAAGAACCCACCACTAGCAGAACCACTGAAACAAATTCTTTTTTAGACCAGGGCCAAGCCCAAAAAGGAGACCCAGGAGAAGCACAAGAAAAGGACAAAGAAAGAGACCCACCGACTACACGGAGCATGTCGGCAATTACCAAGGAGAAAGAGAAAGAAAAAAGGTCCAAAAAGAACCAGCCACAGAACAATTAGTCATAAACATTAGTGACAAAAATTTCAACTCTCATGAATTACAACTATTACAAAGGGGAACGTCCTTTGTACCTACCACCAGTACGGATAACTTGGAACTGGAAGTGAGCTTTTTTAAGCTAATGCGGAAATTGAGACTGAGACACTTTTTCGACAACACTTTACCAGATCGTCCCCAACCCGAAAAAGATCAATTATTAGGCCTACGACCTCAAAGTTCCTTTCAAGCTCCAACTAGCCATAAGACATTGGACTTATTTGAAAACCTAGTAAAACAAGACCTTCAGAAGATCAAACATGTCAAACCTAAAAGAAGAAACATCACACAAAAGGATCTTGACACACTGCACAGATTGGCTACTGACAACAGTATCATATTCACCAAGGCTGACAAAGGGGGAGCCATTGTCATCATGAATGCAGAGATGTACAACGCTAAAGTGATGGAACACATCACAGACATTCATACCTATAGCAAACTTGACCACAACCCAACGTTGGAATATTCCAGAGTTCTCAAAACCATCATTGATGGAGCTCAAAAACAAGGCATTATTACAGACAGAACCAAGAATTTTCTAACAACATTGAATCCAAAAAGTCCAACATTACGGATGGTCCCAAAGATCCACAAAAATACCTATGACCCACCGATGCGGCCAATAGTATCAACAATAGGAAGCCTACATGAACCTATCGGTCAACTAATTGATAAATACATGCAAGAGTCAGTACAATCCATGCAAACCTATGTAAAAGATACTTCGCAATTTCTGCGGAAATTACAAGAGATACCGTTGAATTCCACGGAAAAATTGATTCTATGTACAGCAGATGTACGTAGTTTATACACAAGCATACCCCATGATATGGGTATTGAATCAATGGAAATCGCTCTCCTGAACACGGACCTAGATACAGACTTCCAGACATTTCTCATGGAATTGATGTATTTCATACTGTACCACAGTTATTTCAAAGTCAATCAATCTTGGTACCAACAGCTCACGGGCATGGCTATGGGCAATTCGGCGGCACCCGTGTATGCAAATATATTCATGCAGTGGTATGAAAAACAACATATTCTCTTTAAAACAGAATGGACAGATAATCTTAAAATGATAGTAAGATACATAGACGATCTTTTCATCATCTGGACGAATACAGAGGAAGCGCTCAGTATGCAACTGACAAAATTTAATGAAATAGACCAACGGATTCAATTGACATGGGACATATCGGATACCGTGGTCAACTTTTTGGATGTTAGAGTAACAATCTCACCGGAAGGATTTAAGACTGACCTATATGTAAAACCTACAGATAGGAACAATATGCTTTTGTTCTCAAGTTTCCATGAACCTAATCTTATCAGGAATCTACCATTCTCCCAAATGGCCAGAGTGAAAAGAATCACCTCGGACGACCAGACTTTGAAAATCAGACTCAAACAAATGACCAACAAATTCACCTCGAGAGGTTACCCACCAAACTTAGTGGAAGAATCCAAAACAAGAATTGAAAACATTGATAGATCCAAGTTACTAACCCCGAAAGTGAAATCTGAGCAAACACGTATTGTGGTCGTATCTAAATATTCTACTGCTAGCAAAAAATACAAACAAACCATCCTGAGACACTGGCCAATCTTGAACATGGAACCAGACTTCAAACAATCATTTAATTCAACACCCATATTTGCTTTCACTAGAGCAAAAAACATGGGGGAAATCCTTCAGAACAAACCTCCCGATAATACCTCGTATTCAGGAACCACACCTTGCCTTAACTGTGGCAGTTGCAATAATATTATCAGAGGCAACAAAATATGTCATCCCTTACAAGGATATCCTATCAAACTGAAGGTGAATGGTTCATGTGAATCCAGCAATTTGATCTACGGGATTAGATGCCCATGTGGGAAGATGTACGTGGGCAAGACAGAGCGCCGCATTAAGACACGTCTAACTGAACATAAGTCTAATATCCGTTTGAAGAACATGAAATCAGCCTTATCATCGCACTTTGTTGAAGCACAACATAATGTTTCCCAAATCAAGTACATCATTCTTGAGACTGTCCAGAAAACTGAGGGAAGAGACAATACCAAATATTTACTCAGAAGAGAGAATTACTGGATCCACAAACTTTCCACCCAGAAACCGATGGGTTTGAATGAAAGAATCGAATTTTCGTGCTATTTGTAACTAATTGCTCCACAGACTGCTGCTTGTGAATACTGCTGTTTGTTCACTTATATATCTGACACCTGTATATACACACCCATCGCGTCACAACACCTGTTCAACATGCCTGTAGCACCTCCCTTCACTGTGTCGACTCATACACAAGTCCCCCCAAGTTCGCGCCCCCACGGGTCCTTATTATTTTATTTTCTCATTTTTTACTACGCTTCAATTTTCAGAGCAATCCCTTTTTATGCCCATTATAATGTCCAGTATACTGCCACCTATTATAGAATTTACAGCTTGATCCTTACGATCTTATTAGACCCCCCGGTCGGTGAACTTCGAAATGATATAGTCTTTCACCATTGACTATGAACATGTGACACGTCACATGATCGGAACTTTTTCAAAATAGAAAAGCGCGGCCGGATCCCTTTCTGAACCGTCGCTACGCAAGACGAATAATGGACCAAAGCGATATATCTTCCTTCCCAGGTTAGTTATCCGTTCTAATACCTCCTTGATCTTTGAAGAAGCATTCTTTTGAAAGCTCGTTTAATGCCCACATTGCCTCAGGTTAACCGCATCCTTACCGTTTTTTTACAGACTCGACACTACCTTAAAGAAAGGCATGTAAGTGACACTTCCCCTTTACCTCTATGTTTACCCCCGATCGCACACAACGCTCATGTTTTCAGTTCGCATTACAATATGTTTATGCTTTGATGTGAATTTGTTCAACACAATTCGTTTTGAACTATTATAACGGTACCCTATTTCGTTTTTACAGTGTCAAATTCCCTGATGAAGGGCATGACCTTAAATGCCCGAAATGCATTGGATAGGACAAATGACAATGACATTGCCTGGGATATAAACGTTTAAAAAATGTGTAATGATATAGACTACGATGGAAATCAAACAAACATGCTAAACAAATAAACCTTTTGCAAACTATCAAACTCAATTGAATGGAAGTCTTTTCTTCACAGAAAGATAATGGAATGTGTGCCCAATAAGGGATGACTCTAGAGCACCTCTAGTTTCACTTCTTCTCTCATATACCCGACGCCACTGGACCCTTGGCGCCACCTTTTGGAGCACCAACAAAAATCAACCTAAAATTCAATCTAACAAACTTTTTTGCAATCAATCCGCTGTGCATCTATCCGCCAATCAATTGAGTTTTTTAGTTTGACAGGATGTTAAAAAATTAATAAAGTATTTCATAGTCATAAAGTGACATCCCATATATGTTGTAGCAGTCCACCCTCACAACAGATTTAAAATACTTTTTTTAAATTGCAAATACACAAAAACTAAATCACTAATTTAAAAAAAACACAATTTTATTAAAAAAAAATGTAAACCAATTTAATTGGTGGAGATTTTAAAACAGGCAAGTAATATTCTGGGAATGATAGCCGTATTAATAATGTAGGATGTATGCAAGACTCTCCATGTAGTCTGAAGCCACCAGCAACGTAGACTGTTGTAATTTGGCGAATAATCGTTCAGACATTTCCTTGCTTTTTTAAAAAATTTGTGGATTCAGGCTACCTGCGCGTGACTGTGAAATTCTCATTTCCTTCTTCAGAATTTCCAAGAAATGGTGCAGGTTGGGATAATATTTGCCAATTGCTGTGTTGACAATATGTTTCATCGCTCAATGGCATTGTTAGTTTTTATTCCTCCTTCTAAACAGGTTATGTAGCAGTTCCATCATCCAATTGCAAATTTTGGCTTCATCTTGTGAACCGACCTGCTTAAAGAGCCAATCCAGGTGTCCTCAAAGTAATTTAGAAAGGGTGCCAATGTTTCTTTGTTTTTGATCAAATATTCAGATTCAGAAATTGCAGTTTAAAATTCTTCCACACTTTCAGGAGGCACAATAGATAACGCAGTTAGCGTACGTAATTCAAATTGAATTATACTGGTTGAAAAGTAATCCTCAACTAAGGATGTTTTTTCCATTTTACGCCAAAATGCCCTAAGAAAAGTGTAAAAAACATAATTGAATTTGGCTTTCGGGGTATAATTTGGTTATTGTGTTTATCATTGTTAATTAAAAGTCAGTAATCACTTTTCTAGGACTTTTGCATATTGTTTTAGCTTTAATTACAGTAAAAAAATATAAATAGATTTAGGATTGGTAATCAGGGAATAAACTGTACACTAAAGGTACAGTGGTATTATTAATTTTAGCATGATAGTGTAAATTTTTAAAATCTAGTGATGTACACCAATCACTGTCGGTCAAGTACAAATACATGTTCAAATCCCTCCTCTAACCACCAATGTTAGAAATGTGGGTCTCTAGTTGGCACAGGTAGGTACCTTTGTCCAAATAGAGACCCTTGCTTCTAGTCAGGGTAAGGTGGATACACACTTTAGATAACCCCTGCTCACCCGCTTGGTAGCTTGTCATGATCAGACAGACTTATCCCAAAGGCAATTTGTAAAGTATTTGTACTCAAAACACACAGTACTACAGTGATAACACCACAAATGGACACCACACCAGTTTAGAAAAATAAAGTATCTTTATCTAAACTCAACAAGACCAGAACAACAACAATCCAATATACAGATAATAAAATCTGAATTTAGAACAGTTATGGAAAAAATAAACCTTGTAGAAAACAAATAGCTCCACCTGGGGCTATTGTGATGTTGTGACAGCAATAAATCCGAAGTACGGCGCCAACCGCGAATGGAGCGCAGCATTGGGCAAGGAGTCACACGGACCCCCAAACAAACAGTACCTTGGAAACTAAGCCTTTGACGATGCACTGCATCATTGAGGTGAGGCGTCGGTGCTGAGGTCGAGGCCAGCTCCCTGGCTGTCACGGAACAGGTGAGGCTTTGTGTCCGCGAGGAGTTGACATGTTGAGTTCAGGACAGGGGAAGATGGTTGCATCGGCAGTGAGGCATCATATACGGTGACAATGCGAAGTCGGCAAGTTCGTGGAGTCACCCTCAGCGGTTATTGGCACTGTAATAACAGGATGCAGGCACTAGCGATGACAGAGTCGGTGGGTGCGCTGGTGTCGGGAAATGCTGATCACTGCAGGTGTCGGAGCTGCGGTGCAGGCCAGGCGGTGCATCGTGCACTTTACGAGCGGTGCCCCTGTCTTCGGTACAGGTCACAGCGGCTTCGCTGACGGCTTCGGGGACAGGTTTTCTTACTTCTCTTAGGTTTCTTCCAGCACCCAACAGCAAGAACAACCTCCAGAGGCCCAAAACTGTAATAGGCACCTCCTGGCATGTCAGAACTCTCAGCAATAGAGTTCATGGGAGCTGGGGGTGAAGATTTTGTGTCCCTGAGACTCCAGAACAGGAGGCCAACACACTCAGGCCCTTGGAAATTCTTCTTCAAGCAGGTTCACAGCAAAGTTCCAGTCTTTGTCCTTTCCTTGGCGGAAGCAGCAACTGCAGGCCAACCCCACACAGCACACACCAAAGGGGCAATACTCCTCCTCACAGCTCTCCAGCTCTTCTCCTTGGCAAAGATTCCTCTTGAGTCCAGAAGTGATCTAATGTTCTGGGGTTTAAGGTCTACTACTTATATCCCATTTTGTCTTTGTTCTCTTTGTGCAAGTGTCTCCTAGCCCAGTCAAAACCAGTTCTGTCCTCACTGGTGCAGTATGACCACAGGGGGTGGAGACAGCATTGTGCAAGGGAGACAGGCCCTATTCAGGTGCAGAAAAACTCTTCACTACTCTAAATGCAACCTCAACTACCCCCCAGTGGCTGTCTACAGTGAATGCACATACCTAGCCCATGCCACTCCAAAACCAGACAGTCAATCCACAAACAGGCAGAGGCACACAGAATGATTAAACAAGAAAATGCCCCCTTTCTGCCTTTTACAAACACTACACCCTGCCCATTGGGGTACCTTGGCCCTTCCATAGGGGTGCCCACAAAAATGACACAGCATACCAACTCACTCTCAAAAACTGTCTCCACCACTTACGCACACAGACCCAACAAAATGCCTTCTTAGCCTGCTGGTTGAGGACCACGTTACAGAACAGCTATATGGTTACTATCCTAATACAGCTAATACCAGCACTAAAACATACCTGATGCAAACCCACACAATACTGATCACTCTTTTACAAAACAAAGTCTCACTGTCACCAAAGCCCGTTCTCTAAACTGTCCACTAATAAATGCTCGATCGCGCTCTAAAAACAAACATCTAACCTACGACCTTCTCACTGATGCACAACCAGACATACTATTCATAACTGAATCATGGTTGTGAGATGATATGGCTCCCGTCCTGCATGAAGCCGTTCCCTCAAGGCTATCAAACAATCACCCAAAACCGTATACGCAAAAAAGGAGGTGGCCTAGCTGTTGTGTTTAGGCAAACATTACATATCACTAAAGTTGACGACATCTCCATAAAGAATTGTGAGGCTGTTCTCACCAGATGCAATCCTACACCTCCTTCTGTAACTTCCTGCTCCTTTACAGACCTCCACCTAGCAAGGCGACATTCCCAGACACACTTCTAGACACAGTTTAAAATCTGAGAACAATACACTCCAACCTATGCATTCTGGGTGACCTCAACATTTGGTTTGACAAGCCCAATATGCCACATCTGAAAATAATAATCACTGGCCTAGATGCACTGAACCTGCATCAGATTGTCCACAAACCTACACACATCACTGGACACATCCTAGATATCATTATTGCTAATACCGATCTAGTTACCTTTCAAACTATAACTCCAGTCACATGGTCAGACTGCCATTTGCTTACTACTTTCCAACAGCAAACAACACTATGGGACTCTCCTAAAACCACCTTACATGCATCCACCTATTGACCATGAAACAAACTCAATTTGGAACACTTAGAAACACAACTAGCATTCAGTACAGATCTGGAAGCAATACATTATGTTAAAAAACTATGAGTGGCTACAGGAAGCTTTTGATTTCCTGATACCACTCAAAACCACACAACAGAACAAGAAAAAAACAAGCACCTTGCAGAAATACTGAGATAAAAGACATAAAACAACACATTAAAAAGCTGCAACGTGTCTAACTCAAAACAAACACCAAACAAGTCAAACTTCGCCTAGAGAAAATTAACAGATTATACAAGTCAGCTATGAAAAAGCAAAGAAAAGGTACTATTCAGGCAGAATTCAAAATGCTCAATGTGCAAAAAAAGAATTCTATTAAAAACTCAATGAATTTTGTAAACCAAATTGCCTAGAAGGAACTCATCCTGTTACGCAAGATTTCACAGACAAACTGGCAAATCATTACACCGACAAAGCAGACACATTGGACTCATACTTAAAACAGAGACAAAGCACCAGCACTAACCCTTTTACAGAACAATGATCCAATAATACTCTAACCCAGCATCCCTGTTCCTTCCAACACATTTCACACGATGAATTTATGGACCTAGTCAAAGCAAGCAGGCCTACCGGCAGCCCTTCTGACCCGTGTCCACCGGAAACTTTCAATACAATTCTTCTAACAACCTCTCCTGCCACTCCAGTAAGAAGAATCATCAATAATTCCTTAACTACCGGAATATTTGAAGAACTCAAAAAGGCATACATACGCCCTTTACTGAAGAAAACAAACTTGGACCCGCTGAACCCTGACAGCTACAGACCCATTACAAATGGACCTTTTCTGGGCAAACTGATAGAAAGAGCAGCGCTCGCCCAGATGTCACAATTCATGGACGAGAATGCCATGCTTTCAGACAGGATTCCTTCCAGGAAGAGGCACAAAATCTGCCCTCCTTGCCATCTGGGATGACCTGAAGAACACAGTTGACCGGAGCGGGTTTGCTGCGCTACTCCTCTTGGACCTCTTGGCTGCCTTTGACACAATTGACCATGACCCTCTGATACAAAGGGCCTGATTCACAGAACTAACTTAAGACAAAATGCTAAACTTACTACCATTTTTGTATTCACAGCAGACACTTACTCATTTCGGTATTCACAGAAGTTAGGAGTCCTAACTTTAGGACTCCTAAATGCCTTCTGTGAATACCGGAAGACTTAAAATTAGGATTGTTCTCAGTTTAGGAGTCCTAAAGTTAGGAGTCCTAACTTTACTACTCCTAAACTGTGAAACATCCTAATTTTAAGACTATGGGTATTCACAGAAGGCATTTAGAAATCCTAAAGTTAGGAGTCCTAACTTTTCTACTACTAAACTGAGAAAAATCCTAATTTTAAGACTTTCGGTATTCGCAGAAGGCATTTAGGAGTCCTAAAGTTAGGACTCCTAACTTCTGTGAATACCGAAATGAATAAGTGCCTTCTGTGAATACCAAAATGGTAGTAAGTTTAGGATTTTGTCTTAAGTTAGTTCTGTGAATCGGGCCCAAAGACTCTACAAAGCCCGCATAGAGGGGACTGCTCTAGACTCGATCAAGTCCTGCCTTCAAAACAGAACTAATGTCATCCATACCTCACCTTTCTCATCCAAGCCTTACTACACATAAGCTAAGGTCCCTCAAGGCTCTAATATCTCGGCCATGCTTTTCAACATCTACATGAAGTCAATCAATCAATTTCACCTCACATGCTATAACTATGCAGATGACACTCAAATAGTCCTTCAAATGGAATGCCCCAAAGACATTGGAAACTCCCCAATTTTCAGTTGTGTCAGAGCCGTGGATCAATGGATGACTTGGGGCCATCTCAAAGTGAATTGTTCCAAAACAGAAATACTCACATGTGGCACTTGGAAACATTACGACTCGCTT
This sequence comes from Lissotriton vulgaris, assembly GCF_964263255.1. Lineage (NCBI taxonomy): Eukaryota > Metazoa > Chordata > Amphibia > Caudata > Salamandridae > Lissotriton > Lissotriton vulgaris. The sequence goes on along the minus strand of NC_141689.1, from coordinate 1,254,943,712 downwards.
GCCTCCTGGCCTGATGAACTGGGATCACCGCCTAAAGTATTGAAGAAAGTAAGAAACCTTGGAATGACCATTAACTCCAAGCTATTGATGAATCCCCAAGTGGACAAGCTATCAAGATCAAGTTTTGTTACTATAAAAACTCTGTGGCTAATCTTCTCCCATTTGGGATTTCCACACAAGGTCCAAGCTTCCATCTCCCTTGTTCTGTCCAATCTCGATTACACCAATAGCCTCTACCATGGAACACCTCTAACGACCATGAAAAGACTACAAAGGATTCAGAACTCGGCTTCCAGACTACTCTTGCAAATTAAACCGCAAGACCACATCTCCCCTGCCTTGAAATCCCTGCATTGGTTACCGAATGCCAGAAGATCCACGTTCAAGCTGGTTTGTATCACCCACAAAGCGATACATGGAATGGGACCACCCTTCATCAGGAATTAAATCACCAAACACATTCAACAAAGGAACCTCCACTCTAGGGTGGCACCTGGCCTCAAAATCAAGATACAAATAAAACATGGGTGGCACATCCTTTTCTGGTCAAACAGCCAAACTATGGAACTCTTTACCCCTCAACATAAGATCCAAGGACAAACACCTTATCTTCAGAAAACTACTCAAGAATTGACTCTTCCCCACATAAGCACTATATGCAAACAGAAATATACAGCATATCCCTGTGTATATAAGCATTTATTTGTGTTATAGATATGTACCTATATATGTGTATTGCTTTGTAGAAACATGTAAAATACTTATGTAAAAAAATATAAATAAATACATATTTAAGTACAACAGCACTTGAAAACCAGAGTTCATCTAATGCATCTTTAATCTACATATACTTACTTCTTTTATGCATCTATGTACCTTTCTTGTACTTGGATCTATATATTTATTAATTTTTTTTTTTAAAAAGCATGCAATGAATATACCCTATGTCTCACCCTTTACTTCTCTAAATATATCCTCCACCTCAACTCTCTGACTCATCTCAAACCTCTATCTATGTCTCTTTCCAATGTACTACCCTATTTCACACCCTATACCCCTATCATTAGCTTTAATTTACATGTACTTAGTTCCTTTATGCATCTATATACTTTCCATGTACTTATAGATCTATATATCTATTACTGTATTACTTTCTTCTAATTCAGCATATCCAATGCACTACCCTATTCTAACCCTATACCTCACTCAGTATATCTTCTACCTCAACCCTCTGACTCATCTCAAACCTCTTTCTACTACTCTTTCCAATGCACTACCCTATTTTCCACCCTATACACCTATAAATGTATCTTCTACATCCACTCTCTCATTCATCCTAAACCCCATACCACTACCATGATCCCCAAAATAACCCTTTCTAGACTCTCCCCTACTCTACCCCTCCAAGCATCACCTGGCACCTCTTTTACTATACTCAACCCCCAAAATAAGCATGTCTAAACTCTTCCCTCTGACTCTTCCCCTCCACATCCTGTTTACTCATCCCAAGCCTCCTTCTACTACTATGACCTCCAAAAATAAAGTCTAAATCCTTCACTCTGCGATTCCTCCACTGTCATTTTCAATCAAAATAACAGACTAAAATGTCCACTTCGCAAATTTCATATTTCACTATACTAATTCAACACTAACCCTTTATGGGTTCCGTAGTAGCGTGCAACTTGCCAAAAGAGCACTTCAACACCCCTTCAGGGGTAAAAAGCGCTATACAAATTCAAACCTTTTTCCCTCTTCTATCGCTCCGCTATACTTCTGAATCCAAATAACTGATATCCACCACTCAAATTACTGTCATATTTCACTATACTAATTTAACACTAATCCTTTATGGGTTCCGGAGTAGGGTGCTACTCACAGAAAAAGCGCTTTGATGCCTCGTTAGGGGTAGTAAGCGCCATATAGATGCAATTACAATACAATGTAATACATGTAAGATAAGGGAAGGTTAGGGGCTGGCAAGTGGGTGCACTTACCAGGTCGACATGTCAGTTAACAACTGCGCACAGACACTGCAGTGGCAGGTCTGGGATACCTTTTCAGGGCTGCTCATGTGGGTGGCACAATCAAAGCTGCATACTCACAAGTATTATTTAATTTACAGGCCTTGGCACACTCAGTGCATTTTACTAGAGACTTACCAGTAAATCAAATATGCCAATCAGTTAGAACCAATTGTAATACCAATTTATACAGGGAGCACTTGCACTTTGCCACTGATCAGCAGTGGCAAAGTACCCAAAGCCTCTAAGCCAGGAAAAACAAAATCCAGCACAGCATTAAAAATACAGGAGGAAGAGGCAAAAAGTCACGGGAAACCACGCCAAAGATGCCAATTCTAACATAACCCATACTGTACACATATTTTACCTCTTTGAGATGTTTGCATGGAGATAATGCTATTACATATGTGATTCTGGGTGAAAGAAGTAAGAAAGGCTAAGAAATAAAGGGTCATATGTACAAAGTAATTTTTCGGTTGCAAAAGGGCCAAATTGCAGAATCAGCCCAGAAAAATTCTTTTTGGACTGTACAAAGCCAAAAGTGCAATTCGGTAACTTGTTGCTGAATCGCTGTTTGTGTTTTGCGATTCGGTATTTGGAAGCGGCGTGTTGAGGGGATCCCTTCCAAATACCGAATCATATGGGAATGTATTAATGTTTTGTGACCGAAATGTGGACGCAACACATTTGCTCTTTACCACCAACTCAAAATTGGTGGAAATGTATTTGCAAATTGGAAGGGGTCCCCATGGGACCCATTCTCCTTTGAGAATGTTGAGAAAACATTTTTTAGAGCAGGCAATGGTCTTACAGACTACTGCCTGCTCTTAAAAAATAAAAACAAAACATTACGTTTTTTCTTGTTGAAACTTATTCTGTTTTCGTTTAAGGTAAACGGGTTGCATTTCAACAAAAAAATAAACCGTTATTCAAATGCAATCACAAACATGGAAGCTCGCTGACCTCAGCAGGCCAATATCCCTGTGAAGGCTGTAATTCCTATTGGGTCACAAACTGCGACCTAACTCGTTAATATTCATGAGGTAGGTCAATTTGTGAACTACTAAAAATTGCAAATATGAAACAAAAAGTTTCATACATAAGGAACAGCAATTTCCAAATAGCGATTGGGATAGGAAAAAGCTATTTAGGAATTGTTATTCCTAATCTTTGTACATCTGGCCATGTTGATCAATCACTGTTATCAATTACTGACCAGTGCGTTAGTTTAAATTTTCTGGTAATTTTTTCTTTTTGCAGGAAATAAACAACCTTGTCCCAGACAGGCCTACTTAACTCTAATAAAAAAATCTGCTTAAATAAGCTGTAAAAACTAGCCTTATTAAGTGAAGTAGGATTAGTGTATTGTTCAGCAATAAGACCTGAGCAGAGACATTGTACCCATGTTAAAAAGATGTGGAAGCACATGAAGAGCTCTCCAGTTCAACAGCACAAGCTAACTTTGTCCGAGCTATCCTTTGTAAACTCCTTTTAAAAAATTGTACACATGAAAATCTTTGCTGAGACTTTCTTACTATCTGGCCTCATATAAAAAGAAAACAGCCATACCAAAGATTCTTTGAAAGGCTGAGGTGTCTGAGGTCCTGCAAGACTACCAGGCTGCTCATCATAATCTGATAAAGACATTATAAACTATTGAAGTTGATTGTTTTGTTTGTTTTATAGTTGTTGAATAGTTTAATATTTGAATCACTGTAGTTATGTTATGCTATTAAATTATCTTGTTGTAATAAAAAAGTTTAAAGATATTACTATATTGTTTTCTTAATATTATTGCAGTATTGTAATGTTGACTAAAACTGCCAGTTCCATCTTTAGGGAGTGCATAAGTGCTCCTGCATGCCTTTTCAACTATACGGTACTATTCACATCTTTTATGCTACGGAGAGTTGGTAACGGAGGTCATTTATCTGAATACCCTAGTATGTTGCTTTGTCATTTAACAGTGAGGTGTCAGTAGAGCTGTCAGTTCTTGTCCACACTGTTGTATAGAAACCTCTCAAACAAGAGAAAGGTCTTAGAACAGAGGCCAGCCCATCTCCATACTCTACAAGACACTGCTATCAGCTGTTGCAGATGTGATAATGGAGTGGGGCGTTATTTTGCACATGTTACTATATGTTTGTGACTCTGGAGAGAAGTTTCCACTGAGAGGTTTACCTCTGTCTACACCCTATTATACATGCCTTTCCTCATAGGGAGATGTTTGAGGGAGAGCTGAGTATGTCCTCACATTTAGATATGCACACCATTTGTCCAAGAGACAGTTATCAGCAGAGAGGCTAATAGTTTTATACTCTACTATGGACATTCATTGCCAGAAAGAAAGGTATGAGCAGAGACAGCAGTCTCTACCAACAGCCTACTTAGCACATGTGTTAGTCTGGGGAGATGTCTGACTTGACAGGGCAGTATACCTTTATTTCCCAGTCTCTATAGTTGTTATGCAAGATAGACATCTTATCACAGAGGTAATTTCTTCCCCACACCTTACTTCTTCATCAGTCATCTTGGAGAGATTCGTGACCAAAGAGGTAAGCCCATTTTCAGACCCTAATTTGCACACCCATCATCCATGAGACAGGTCACAGGAGAGGGGTCAGTGTCATTCCACATTCTACTATGCAGACTAATCTTCCAAGAGAGATTTGTCAGCAAAATAGGCAGCTTGTCCCCACAGTTTATTATGTATACCTGTCAGCATGGGAAGAGGTGTGAGCAGAGAGGTACGTTTTTCTCAAAGACTACTACAGACACCTCTCACCCTGGGGAATGTGTTAGCGGAAGGGCTACGCCCTTTACAGACAGTACTGTGTATCGTGGTTGCTCTAGGGAGAGGTGTCATCAGAGAGGTCACTTGTTGCCCACACTGTACTGCACATCCATGTTGTCCTGGAGATAGCTGTTAGTGTAAAGAACAATGTTACACTACACACTACTGCATTTGTGTGTCCTTCTGGGGAGAGGTGTCATTGGACAGGCACATGTATTCCCACACCCTAATATACATGGTCATTTCCCTGGGGAGAGTTCTCAGTGGAGAGGCCATTACCTCTAGGTCTTACATGTGAGCTGAGTACTTTCTGCACCCTACTATGCATACTGCTGAGCCTGGGGAAAGATATAAGTGGAGAAGTATTGTCTCTTTACACTCTACTCCTCACACTGGTCACCTTGATGCAACTACTATTGGGGTGGTTGGCAAAATTCTAAATGTAATTGGTAGATCTTTGGCAGAAACTAAAATAGATCAGAATGTGACCAATTGCTGTTTTTATGGTGCACACTTAAGCGGTATGAGCGTTTCGATTGGATGATTTTCAAATTTTGGTATAGTCTCTCGAGACTAAAACAGGCATCACTCCCCTCTTGGACTGCAAGTGAAGGATTGTCTACCTGGCTCTTGCAAGACTCTTATTTTAGGGGAAAAGGGACAAATACTACAAACAACACAAACAGTGAAACTTAAGGGTTGCTCTGAAAAGAGTCATTTTTGTTAACATTTTCTAACATACATTTTTTTTGTTTTCTGTTTTTAAAAAAAACGTTTGTCTTTTTAAATTTGATAACAGAGTAGCACTAAAACACATCTTGGGGAGTGGGGGCAACATCTCCGTGAAAACAAAAATGAGAACATTCTGGAAAAAACTGGGAAGGAGACTGGATCTCCTCCTTCCTCTCCCGCCGAACACAGAGGAACCCCTTACCACCCTTCTCTTCTGCATGCAAAGACATCATGTGCAGTGTCCCCCAGGGCTCCTCCCTCAGCCCCACCCTCTTCAACACCTATATGGCACCTCTGGTGAATATCGGCTGTACCCACGGACTCAACATTATCTCCTACGCCAACAACACCCAGCTTATCATATCCCTCACAGAAGACGCAGACACCACAAGAAGCAACCTTCAAACCACCATGACCGACATTGCCGCCTGATGAGGACAAACTGCCAGAAACTCTTCTCTGACAAGACAGAGGTCATCATCTTTGGCAACAAGCCTTTCCCATGAGACGACACCTGGAGGCTCCCCGCTCTCGGCTTGCACCCACCCCTACTAGCCACGCTTGCAACTTCTGAATTATCGTGGACACCCAACTCACCATGAAGCAACAGATCAACACCATCTCCTCTGCCTGCTTGCACACCTACTGCATGCTCCACAAGAACTTCCGTTGGAGCCCCGTCTTATCCCGGAAGATAGTCACCCACGTCCTCATCTCCAGCCTAATTGACTAGGGCAATGCACTCTACGCCGGAACGACCAAGCCGTTCCTGAATCCACTCCAAACCATCCAGAACTCGGCGTCAAGTCTCATCCTTGACCTTCCCAGAAGATCCAATATCACTGCGCACCTCAGTGCCCTCCACTGGCTCCCAGTCCAGAAGAGATCCCTCTCCAAACTCCTCACACATGCATACAAAGCCTTCCACAAAACCAGATCATCCTACATTAACTCCCTGACAATCCACCGACTGACCAGAGAGCTCTGCTGTTCCACCCTCGCCTTAGCTCACATCCCTCACATCCGTTGCCGCAGCTGCGGAGGTCGCTCCTTCTCTCAATCTCACCGCAAAGTATTGGAACGACGGTCCTCTCCTCCTGCACACCTCTAGATCTCTGAAGGACTTCCGGAAACTGCTCAAGACCAGGCTTTTTGACCACCACCTCTCCGACCGAGTCTCGCACTCCCACCCAGCTCCTGGAGACTCAACGGGGTGACAAACTGCGCTCTCAAAGGCCCACTGATTGATTGATTGATTGACTGATTGATACATTGATTAGGGGGGCATTTGTGATATTGGACAAGCTTGTTCTGTGCAGACCTGAAAAAATGATCTGATTACATAAACTGCAAATTAGTGCTTTATTCAGTTAAGCAGGGTTATTGTCTGCTTCTGCACTTAGTACCTGGCACAGGCACAGTATATCAGAGAGTAAATGATGTAAAAGGCCCTAAAGAGTTGTCTAGTTCTGCAGCATGAGCTAACGCTGCCCAAGCAAGCCATTGTGGATGCATAGATCTGAGCTGCCTCTGCATGCCTGTGGTGCTCATATTACACAGTTTGTTGCTGCTCCCCCAACTGAACTTCTTTGTGCAAAGTTTACAGATGACATATTTGCAGAAACATTTTTGGGACCTGGCCTCCTGTCGAAGAACTCGCACATCAAGGATTCCTGGGCAGGCTGGGGTGGTTGAGCTGGTGCAACTGCCCCCAGCTGCTCATCAGAATCAGAAACCTCTTTCTATTGGAAGGCAAACCAGATAGATCTACTGTCACCAAAATTCAGTTCGGAAATAAAGCAAAAAAGGATGGAATCTGATTTTTCTAAATAAAGACATCTATCCTTCCTTGTAGAGTGTTTCCTCTCCTGTACCTTCCGCGAGTGTCTTGTAAGACTGTAAAAAATACTTGCTTTATATCTTCAAAAGAGCAATACATAATCATTTTTTCTAATTTAATCAACAACTCTAATGTCTTATTTTCTTCAAAATTACAATAAAACATTGCTATTAGATTAATTCTAAATGTACAATCTCACAAGTGCTTTGCAAGAGCCAAACAGGAAGTACCACCCAATAGGAGAAACAGTTGCAGCATAAGGGACCATGAAGGGCAGGAGGTAGTGGGCAGGACAACAGGCCAGACAAGGCAGGACGGTGGGTTATGGGCCTGAACATGGAAAAGGGGGGGCAAGGGGCAGGGGCCAAGGGGACAGGATGAAGAGAAGTGTGGCTCACTGGTTAGAGGAGGCAGACCTGGAAGCAGAGGTCAGCCCGGGACCAGGGTTCAATTCCCCGCCTCGGCGGGTCTTGGGCTCAAAAATTCCACGGACTCGACAATTCTCGCTCCGGTGCCTACTCGATTCACGGGTTCACACTCTGCGACTCTGGGCAATAGCTTGCTTAATCTCCACAACGGCCCCTCGCGGTGGGATGCCTGACTTTCGCCTTGTGGATACCCTGCCGGGGTTATCTCACAGGGGAATATCAGGACAGGTTCCCTAAGCAAGCGCTTAGATACCGGGTCGGTGATTTGCGCTATATAAATACATGTACATTTACATTTACATCTAGGGTAGCTAGCTGACCGTGTAGGGCAGGTGAGATGGGCACTGGCAGCACAATACACCATGGAGGGAAACAGTGAGACTATAATGGCACATAGACAACAAAGGGATGGTGGGAGGGGGAGGGCAGGAGCAGCAAGCTGGCTACGCAGGTGGGTGGGTCTGTGGCAACACAGAAGACCTTGCATTGCAAACGGGAGAGTTAATGGCAGCACAACGGCCATGGTGGACAAAATGGAGAGGCAGAGCAATCACAAAGGATCACGGAGGAGAGAAGAGAGGAGTAGGGGCTGGACACAGACAAGGGAAGGCAAGCTGGCGGAGCAGTTACATCAAAGCAGACCAGGAGGGCAGAAGGTAATAGCATCAAAATGGACCTTGAAGGACAGGAGGGAGGGGATAGGGGCACAGAACTAAGACTGGCAGGGTGGCTGTGGCAGGGACAGGCGGCAGCTATCTGTCCATGCTGGGCAGGTAGGAGGGGCTGTGGCAGCTCAATATAACACTCAGAGTAGATAGAAGGGGACGTGGCAGGTCCATGCAACACGGTGGGCAGAAAGGAGGGAGCAGGGGCATGCACGCAGACATTGGAGGGCAAGGGTAAGGAGGGTAGGGGCAGCAAGCTAAGCACTGAAGCTAAGCAGGAGGGCAATGATGGGGTACAGATTTGGGCAATGGAGGATAGGAGGAGTGGGCAGGGAAATCAGGCTAAAAGAAGGGCAGTCACAGCACATTAGATCTTGCAGGGGAGGAGGGAGGGGGCTGGTGCACGGACTCGGACAACAGAGGTTAGGGAGTAGGTGGATGGGGCTGCAAGCTTACTGTTCATGGCAGGTGGGAAGGGCAGTGGCAGAACAACAGCCACACAGGGCTGTAAAGAGGAAGCAGGGACATGCACTTGGACGATGGATGGGAAGGATGAGGCGGAAGGAGCAGCAAGCTTGGGTGGGGCAGCACAATGCCAGGCCAGGCCCTGCATCCAACCCCCTCTACACCGTGCATTGCGATGGCCATCTTACTTAACGTTTAAAAAACCTGGAAAATCCAATGGTTTCAGAGATGTTATAGTTAGAAAGTAGAATAAAAAAACGTGGAAATTCTCCCCAAAAAAACAAAGGTTACAGGGACGTTAGCGTTAGGTTCAGATTTTACATGCACCAAACCATAGAAATGTAGCTGTTATAGTTAGAGTTATTTCAAGTAACTATAACTCGTCCCCTAAGAAAAGTATAATGTTCTTGCAATGCACTACTAATTACCCTAGATATTACATCACTCATGACATCTTCTATGACATCATTGATTATATCACTATAACATCATTGATTATATCACTATAACATTTGCAATAAAGTTATTGATGAGAAAACTCAAGGTGAGGGTGCGAGTTATAGTTCCTGATAGATTGTAATTTTCCTGTTACAGAATGTCCTAATTTATGTTGTGAATATGTTAGCCTAATGTGTCTAACCAATATGCAGTTACAGCCTATTATTCATGTGCTGCAACCCACTGAGCTATTTTTGTAATATGCAAGCTTCAGTTGGATAGAATTGTTTCTGTAATGGTTAAGCTTTTGTCTTATTTTTGCCTTCTAAGTTAGAAGACTTGTTGTAGTACATTGCCTTCTATCTGTTAGATTCCCATTATTGATATTTTTGTATACTTTCCTATAAGAGAGAGAAGCTTGTCTATGACAGACAGATTTCTGATGCTGACATTTGCTCTGCAGCTCCAATGTCTCATGGTACAGTTTTCCCCCCTCCCTTATGAGCAGAAAGTCCCTGTTTCAGCATTTCTTGCCTCAAGTTAGTTTTGCAGAAATGTTTCCATGCCCTGGAGTAGCAGAGCTTCAGCTCTGTGGCCTTGAGGGGTGATAACAGTGTTGCCTTCGCAGGTGCAGATGCCTCATGTATGAGTTCATTGTTCACCCTCTGCTGAGCCCAGTACTTTTCCAGTCTGGGCGTGGTTTTACTCTGCCATGCTATGTGATAATGTATTGCTGTGATGAGAGGAGTCAGTCCTCTCGATGCACTCCCTGGGGTGTAGACCTGACAGGGCCCATCTGCAGATGAATATTATGGCCAATAAAATATATTTCTAATTCTTCTCCACTGCCTGGCTGGCTTATTATATGAGAATGATAGATGAGTGAGGTAAGTCGCTCAGGTGAATTTGAGCCACTCTTATCAGATGGCGCCCGAACAGGTACTCCGCGATAAGGATCTTTCTCACTCGTAGGTGGGTAGCAGAAGGCCGGGGACCCTCTGGTCGGCACGGTGGGTCTGGTTACCCACTTTGATGCCGAGCTTGGTTCTCGCAGCGCTGCCCCACCCTGCTGATCAGGAGAGGTCCCGGTTCATGATCCTGCGCCGGGGTCCAGAAGGTGGAACTTTGGAGCTGACCGTTTTGGTCCCAGCAGCCGGCGGTGGAGAACAGTGGATGTCGGGTTCCGCGAACAGGAGGTGAGTGGTTCGACTGGTGATTGAAGGAGCTAGGGTGCTCCAGGGACTAGTGTGTCCCCAGTGGTTAAGAGACCGGTGTGTCTCCAGTGGTAAAGGAGCCAGTGCGCTTCTGGGGCTAGTGTGCTCCGGGGAACTCAGAGTGCGAGTGGTGCTCTGACAGACTTAACGGAGGTTGGGAGGACATTTGTTTGTTGTCATCCGACCGGGTGGTACTGTGGTGGAGGCGTGGCTCATTGCGGGTAGCCCCGGAACTCACCCCGAACCCCTAGGGTGGCGGTTCAGCGGGAGTGGGTCCTAGGTCTCCTGTGGTAAAGTGCGCAGCGATCTGTAGTGCCACCCGGGTGGCGGATGTGTCCTCCATCCTCAGAACAGTTAGTGTACTGTTCGGTCTGCGGTAGGGTCCAGGTTCTCCAGGACTTGGTCGACGGGCCTTGTCCCATTATGGTAAAACGTGTTTGGCAGGCACTTAATGCATAGGATGTATGTGCGTGGGCGAATGTAAGTGGTTGTGTGTGGAGATAGTTGGTTGGTCTTTTGTGTCCGGGTATGTGTGGGTTCTTTGGCGGTATCTGATTGAGTGAGTTTGGTGGTGTTTGATTGAGGGTGCAAGATGCCGCGTTTCAGTAAGTTGCAATGTTTTAGGTGTTGCTGCAGTTCAACTGATGTCAGATTGGCCGAGAGACAACCCGCTCCTGTAAAAGACTCTTTTAATTCTGAGATGTATGTGAATATGGATTTATCCTGATTTTGTTTAATATTTTTGATGCAGTTAAGATAGATTACTTGCAGGAGAGACTGTTTGCTATGCCCAGCTGTCAGAGCATGTTCAATTCCCTAAGGTTGTGGCAGAAAGAGGTTCAGCAAAGACAGATGAGAGGACTTATGATAGCCCAGATTATGGACAGATCAACAGTTTAGTTTTAAAGGAAGACAAAATGTGTACATTTGGAATTTGCAGGGTGGTCCCATTTAAATTTGCTTGTAATGGCTCAGGGAGCCAATGTGAGCAGTGATTAGGAGGATGGGGTATGTATTTCATGTAATATGTTTGATTTGGTTATAATTGGTTTGGTTTGAGAGCAGTCTGTGGGTTGCCTTTTGTTTGTGTAAATGTTTGTTTGAATGAAGTGAGTGCATCTTGTTGCATGATTTAGATTGTCTGGTCCTTGTGAGCTACCTGAGATGGTTGCGCCTGGCTATCAGTGTGTTTTTCATGTAGTTTAAAAGTGCATGCAGGGCTGTGCTCTATGGAAAAGAATTTGGTTTCTTTCATCCCCTTAGTTTGTGAACAGTAGAAAATGAAGAAAAGAATAAGGATTTGATTACCAGTAATTCGAATGTATATTAATAAGAATTTAGAAAGAGTGTAAAGTTAGAAGGAAGTGAAAAAAAAAAAGAAATTTATTTTTTAAAATAGGGCATGTCGAAAGAGTTAGGAAAGACTTATTGGCTTTGTCAGCGCCAGAATGACGAGCACAGAGTGCGGGCAGATTTGGCCTTGGTGATGGATGCCAGGGGGGCCAGGGAGGCTGGCTAGCAGCCCAGAATTCTTAGCTCTTGGAAGATGGTAAGAGTGAAATGCATTTTCTGAACGGCAAAAGAGGCCTCCAAAGGGGGTGGAGAGCTGGAGTTGTTTAGTTAGTTTTAAAATGACATGTTGAGTGGATGTGTTTCAGTCCACAATAAAATAAAAGGGATTGTAGAACTCTGGGCTGGCAGCGGTGACCTTGTGTGATAACAGCATTCCAATGGGTTCGCAGAGCACAGACAGAAGATTATGGGAGGGGGCTAGGAGGGCCAGCTATTGGCACGGACAGGCAGAGATACACAGTTGGAGCCATGTGAATTGTGAATTTGGAACGAGTCTGCATAATTATTGGTGCAAACTGCTGGTTTGGACTAAAGTATAATGCAGTTGTTCAGAACACATGTGATTTAGTATCAGGAACAAACTTATGAATAATTTTCAACAGGTTATTCCATTTGGACATAGAGAATTACACTTTAAAATGGCCTAGTCTGAGAAAAGAAGGATTGTTTTGAGAACAATTAATTTACTAGATATATTAGTGAGTGTTTCAGATGCAATAGTATAAGAACATGCTACTCCTATTGTTTGAATAGTATTCAGAATAAGTGATTGATTTGTGTGCAGTTTAAAGGCAAGAAGAAAAAGAGATTTATTGGTTGTCTGTTGTGTCCATTTTTGTTGTTGAATTTTTTTTGTTTCACTGTTGGTCCATGTCATAGTATACAGGTTTTCTATTTAAATAAATATTGAGTTGGGGGGTCTCTGATTGGCATACTGATTAGTGTTTTTGCTAGTGGATCCCTAGTGGAGAGAACTGATCATGCGAGGGTAGGTATCTAATATTGATTGTGTTGCTCATAAGAGTGGTCTGGTGGGAATGTATATATGTGTGTATATATTGGATTTGTATAAAGGTCTTTGTATGCAGTTTGTCCATGGGACACCATTGCAGTGGGCCCAGTGCCCCACCCGCTGAGTAGAGGTGCAGAGTGTGTTTTGTGCAAATGTCAAAATGTTAACATAACACAGTTAGAGTTGTGATTTTACCCAGAAGTAAGATGCCTTTTTTTTGTTTTATTATCACTGTGTTATGGTGAGTATTGATGCAACTTTGTGTTAGACAGATTACATGTGCACTGACACCACATGATGCATGACATGCATGAGAAAGATATAGTCCTTTGAGTAACTAATATTGTGTTTTCCTTTTTGTGGCTTTTGTGTTTGGTATATGTATTATTGCGTATTATTTTATTTTATACACATGTAATTATTGTGTGTTTTATGTTTTCTTTGGCTTATTGTGCATTGTTTGTTCTGTTCTGCGTGGTAAGTATGCTGATCAATCTTAAGGCTGACAAATTAAGGAGGCCAGCATACTGGGTTTTGGGCTGCAGTTTCACTGTGCATGAAATGCATGGCATTGTGTTGTGTGTCACAGCTCCTTTGCATGTGTTGCTGGGATTTGTCTATGCTTTCAGTGCTTAGCACAGCCAGTATACCTGCTGCCTTGGTATGCTTGTTTCTGTTTTGTATTGTTTTGACAATTCTATTTTTGATACTAGTACAAGCTCCTCTGTGGGGGATTTGTTCTGGTCCCTAAATTTCACAGACAACACTTCAGCAGTGTATGTCTATTTTGTTAAATGGTAGTGAAGAAAAAAAAAGAAGAGTTCTACGGTGTACTCATGGTGTTGTGTCACAAGCCTGACCATTACCTAAGTAATTTTTGTTCTTTTATACATTTCCCTTTTGCCGCCATTTCCCTAATGAATGTCGCATAGTGCCTGGTTATGGGTGATTTTTGCCATTTCCTTGTCCTTACTCCTTTATGGGAATGAAAGGCCTCAAAAGAAGTAGTGTGTTTTGTAATAGATGAATAATTATAATGAATTCTCAATATTAATAGGCACACACATCATTTTATGGCAATGACATTTGTACATGTGCTAAAAGATGTTCTAGCCCTCTCAAAAGTGCTATGTATCTCCTACAATTTTGTTTATGCCCAGTGCTACACCCGGGGGTTGATGGTTTTGACTGAAGTGAAATATGTTTCAGATTTCCTTCTGTCAAAAATGGGGGAGGAAGCTAGCTCCCCGCTAGCTCTCCTATAAATTAGGACTAGGTAACATGTATATTGCTCCCTCCTCTTCTCAAACTTTTATTAGCCTGTCCTGCTTTGCTCTAAAAGGGGAATTAGATGTGGGTAGTTTTGTTCTACAAGTGTTGGGTAATAACACCATTATTGTAGTCGTGCGAGTACATTGCTAGTTCTTTATTAGCTAGTCTGTGAAAATAAACTGATAGTCTTTATTAGAGAAGACGCCCCAGACTAATGTTTCCTTATTTGACCTTTGAAGGGAACAATAGTTCTGTACTTTTTCTTGTTTCACATTCCTAGGTAACAACATCATTATTGTGCAGCACTGAGTAAAGGTGCACAGGTATCACAAGTCTCTTATCTTTTAGCCTGTATAGTTGAGCTGACATGGTCTACATAGTGAAAAAGGTGAAAGATGCTTGTGTGATCCTCAACAAAATATCCTCAGCAAAATATTTTTTCTGTTGAAATTATAGCTTTGTAGAAGTTAGTTTCCTGCTGCTTCTATAATATGTGAGCATGGTCATGAGCAAAAAATAAATAAATAAATAAAGTTGTTTTGAGTAAAAAAAGAGAATATTAGAAGTGTTTGAAGTTTTTCACAACAGTGAAGGTTCACAAAGTAGACGCTGTGTGCATGCTATAGGAATAGCAGTTTGAAATTCCCCTTTTGAGGGTTCGCAAGTGAAAATGCGGGAATACAACATGTCTGTTTTGTTTTATTTTTCTCTTCTCTTAGAATTAACACATGCGTCCATCCACAGGTAATACAGTGGAAAAGTCAGATATGTAATGTATTACCTATTGTTAGCACAAATTTATTGATAGGCCTGAGATGTTTTTTCATTCCAATTCACACCGCCTAGCAAATGTTTGGGGTGTCCCGAGACCAAATTGTTTTGACCCTTTGTTGACAGACTATTTGTATGCTTTGACTAAAGATCTTCGTTCCCTTCATCAGCAGGTAGCAGACACACTGAAGCCGCAACCGGAGGGGCCTGAACACACCATCCAACATGAGGACTGAGTCGACATCCGAAGATACCAGCGGAAGTCTTACTTTGAGCCGAGGCAGGTGCTGCTTGCCACACAAACCGCACTCAGGATCCGGGGTCATAAGTCGTGCACCCATGCTAGCCGTGTAAAGAGGGTCCCACTTCTGTTGCCCTATGATGAGTGGGTGAGAAAGGGCGTCGCTGATGACAAATACGCTTCTCGGATGCTTTATTGAGAGGTGAGGAGCCTGATCAAAAGGAGAAGAGGCCGGCTCTGATTGCTAGTGGTGAGGTCTCTCTTGATCACAGTGAGCGAACATCAGCGGATAAGTCCCCTGCCATTGAGCCCACAATTCTGGTCACAGATCCAGAGGTGCGAGGGAGCACTCGATACAATCTGTGGCCCAAGAAAGGAGAGCAGGGCACCGGAAGAAGGGCTGAGTAAGGGAAGTAGGGAAGGACTAAAGAAAGTGTTAGGGATGGACTGCTGGAAGAGCCCTGGTGTACTGTTGAGACATTGTCAGGTGGGACACTAGGATTTTGCCTGGGCCCAGATTAAGTGCTCCTCTGAGTCGTGAAGCTGTACGACTCCGTCGTGGGAGTTAGGGAATGAACAATAGAAGCCTGCCTGTGAGGCTTTAACGGACACAGGGAGAAGATCCCTTGAAGGGAGAAGATCCCCTCTGGTTGGCCTCAGTGTGAACTGTTTTTCCCCTAGTTTACTTTAGGAAAATGAGTCCCTTTGAATGTTCCTTTTCCCCAAGAGGAGCAGCCTCTGCGGCTCCTTGTCCAGATGCCCCTGTCCATATTTGGGTCAGATGGTCTCCACATTTAATACTGTGTTTGTTTGTATCCTAACTATTGCTTTCATATTTCTCTTTAGAGAATTACTTTCTTATTGCTTGGCACATACCCTCATGAGTACTATTCCAACACCACAGGAGAGTGACCCTAGTTCCTCACGAGGAGGAGCCCTGGGAAGTTCATTAGGATGATGTAGTATTCCATTGTTGCACCAGACACATGTTACTTATAGTACTGCAGATTATTGGGTGTGTGGGTCATTGCCTTCAAGCACACAAGGGTGAAAAAAAATGTTGCTTCTATTCTTGCCCTATGGAAGTAGCTGTGAGGGTTAGTATACTTTGAGTAGTCTAGTAAAAAAACATTTCTCAGCCCAATAAAGATCTACTTCATGGATGTTAGATACAGGTCCTCGCTGATAATGCAAGTGAACACTGAGTATATGGTTCAATAGGGTGTTTTCTCTGATAATGATAGTTTGATATTATTTGCATTAATTCCTGCTCATGACTTGAACTGTGATGTCTTTTTAAGTTGTCCGATCATGACATAGTGTTATAGAGCAATGGTACCCCGAGAGCATATGCTTAGATCAGTCAAAAAGGAGGGTGCCTCACACCCAGAGAATAATCATTGTTTTAGTAGGTATTGCAGGGGTTGTTCTTTTACTTGTTGCCTCTGCACTTCCGGTCCTATAGTATGCTGCACTACTTCTATGATCATGCTCATCCTAGTATTTCCTTTCCCGACCTTTGATTGATGAGTGATGCCGTCCCCGTTCTCTCCTTTAGAATTGTACAGTCCCTCCTTTGAGCAATAAAGGCTGCACTTATGTTAGCCACATTGGGCTAAAAGGAGGGTCTGATAGATTGTAATTTTCCTGTTACAGAATGTCCTAATTTATGTTGTGAATATGTTAGCCTAATGTGTCTAACCAATATGCAGTTACAGCCTATTATTCATGTGCTGCAACCCACTGAGCTATTTTTGTAATATGCAAGCTTCTGTTGGATAGAATTGTTTCTGTAATGGTTAAGCTTTTGTCTTATTTTTGCCTTCTAAGTTAGAAGACTTGTTGTAGTACATTGCCTTCTATCTGTTAGGTTCCCATTATTGATATTTTTGTATACTTTCCTATAAGAGAGAGAAGCTTGTCTATGACAGACAGATTTCTGATGCTGACATTTGCTCTGCAGCTCCAATGTCTCATGGTACAGTTTTCCCCCCTCCCTTATGAGCAGAAAGTCCCTGTTTCAGCATTTCTTGCCTCGAGTTAGTTTTGCAGAAATGTTTCCATGCCCTGGAGTAGCAGAGCTTCGGCTCTGTGGCCTTGAGGGGTGATAACAGTGTTGCCTTCGCAGGTGCAGATGCCTCATGTATGAGTTCATTGTTCACCCTCTGCTGAGCCCAGTACTTTTCCAGTCTGGGCGTGGTTTTACTCTGCCATGCTATGTGATAATGTATTGCTGTGATGAGAGGAGTCAGTCCTCTTGATGCACTCCCTGGGGTGTAGACCTGACAGGGCCCATCTGCAGATGAATATTATGGCCAATAAAATATATTTCTAATTCTTCTCCACTGCCTGGCTGGCTTATTATATGAGAATGATAGATGAGTGAGGTAAGTCGCTCAGGTGGATTTGAGCCACTCTTATCAGTTCCCTTAGGGCACAAGTTATAGTTACTTGAAATAACTCTAACAGCTACATTGTCTATGGCTTTGTGTGTGTAAAATCTGAACCTAGCTATAATTTCCCTGTAATCTTTGCTTTTTTAGTGAAATTGTATATATATATATTTTTCCAAACACCTTTTTTCAAACAAATTGCTTCATTTTGGGGGAAACTGAAAAACCGCCAGGAGCGGGTCCGTCTACACCCATCAGTAGCAGACTGAGGCAGGGCTGAGCCCCCCTCTTGGCACCAGCTTCTCTTAACCACTGGTCCAGATAAGTGCTCTCAAAGTTAAACCATCCACAAACTGGTTAATTTTCTATAGTCTGCTACAAAATGATTAAAAGGAAGCTAATGGGGGAAAAGGAAGGCACTCTGTAAACTCTCAAGGCAGAACTCTTGACTCCTTTCTGATACAGGCTGCCAAGGCTACAGAACAAAGACATTTCCCAGGTTGAGCGACGTCTATCAGTGGGCCGGGCGACACATATTGAAATATACATAGATCCGAACCAATGCACCAGTTCTGGGGACACATTTCAAGGTAACTTACCTGGGGCTGAAATGGCATTCCAATCCCAGTCATCTATCCATACTCATAATAATCTTCATACATCGCCCCCCAAACATCTGCAATTGCTATTGGGTCCCCTGCCAAAAGGAAGATAAAAGCAAAACATGTGCTACCTCCCCAAGGGACAAGGAAAAGATCCAACAAGAAAACTTGGGAACTGCAAACCTTCCATCATCCACTAATAATCCCAAGGCTGTGACTACGACCTCTGATCCCAAAATACAGTTAAATCTCAACTTGGATAACATGATGATCAGATTCGAGTGTGTATTATCCAATAGTCTCCCTCCAATTTTATATAGATTGAGTAAAATTGAGGCCATTGAGTTAACCCTTCAACAATCTAAGAACCAACATTAGAACTCGAGTTGATGTTGTGAGGTTCATAGTCTTGGAAACAAATAATTCTGGGGAAGTTCAGAGGGAAGTTGGGCCAAACATTTTGAAAACCAAATATCATGGCATTGCTGCACATCCTCCCCAACTAACCGCTGTTTGTATTAGTGACTTTGATTTCACAGGGGGCTTTGCCCAAATTGGAGGACTGATGCCCAGTGATCTACCACCAGTCAGAGGTTGCATCCGGAGTGAACCAAGGGATTAGGCCAGGGCCAAGAAGACCTTCTACACATGAAGCTAGGCAGCCATATTGAATAAAGGACATTCAAACCCATTAGCCAACGGAATACCATCAATTCCAAGCCAAGGAATTTTGGAGCTCCCCCAGAGTGTTTCCCATACACGGCAATACTAACCATCGTCCCCTGCCTCACCGGCAATAGTAACGAGTCAACTATTCAACTGAAAAACAAAATCTGTGACTGTTTATCTTGCAACACTGATTTTATAAACTTCAGTAACCATGATATCTTAATTGTAAGAAGAGAGAGATGGGTTGGTCCCTTGCGTAAATTCTATCACGGTGATTGTGTGATGATAAACTGCAGACTCCCAGCTCTTTTGGAAAAAATGATCTAATAAGGGAAATTAAAAGCTGGCAGGGCCCTAAAAAGGGTATTGGCATTATGCCCTTGGGTCATTTCCGCAGACACCTTACGCATGTCTGAGCTGTTCCACCAGTCAATAACCACTCAATCCAGAGCCCTCAGCTGTGCAGAGATCATTTTAGCCTAATAACATGTAACAGGTTTCAAGCACTTGCTGAATTGGACAATCCAGATTGACTCGATACAAGTTATGCAGAAACGAAGAAGAAACCTGATCCAGAATTAGTATCTGCCCTCCGAGAGTTAGCCCATATTGTAATAACACGGCTCGTAATCGGCACTATAGTCAATCCTCTCCATTAGCCCATTACGGGGTAGATAAAAACATAGGGAGAACTAAGGCACTGGCAGGTCACTGCACACAGGAAAGCCCAAGTGACGAACAACAAATCAAGGTTCTATCCTGGAATGTTGCTGGGCTAAGGTCCAAACTAGTGGACCCATCTTTGGGTAAGCTAGTTGATCAATGCCACATTTGCCTGTTTCAGGAAACCAGGGCATTAGAGCCTCCCCACAGGGTGGGGTGTACCACTTATAGTGTGTCAGCCAAACCTACCAGCAGCTTATTGATCCGGATCAAGACAAATATGGTTTGCAAAAAAAGCAGGCTCAAAATCGGCTTATTTGATCTACTGGGCCTAGATTTCGCTTTTTTTTAAGGAAGCTTAATATAAGATTAATTAACATCTATAATCATTTTAGCTCCCAGTATAAGATCTCAAACACAATCTCAACATTATCTAACTTACTTGAGAGCTCCAGAAGGGAATTTTAATGTCTCTTAACGTCATGAGGTGGATTTGGCAAGAGGCATTCAAAAATTGCAGATACCCTCCATCAAAATATGCACTAGGGCAGCCGTGGCTCACACAGGTAAATGCTGTGGGGCGGTGAGGCGGGGGCTGGGTGGGGGTTGGTGGAATCCGACATACGAAGGCAATGAGATAACTAACTAAATAAATAAAAGCACTTACCTTGCGCTCGCTGCATCACTGTAGTCTGCGATGCGGTGAGCGCAAGGTAAGTGCTTTTATTTATTTAGTTCGTTAGTTTTCACATTTCCATTGTATGTTGGATTCCAACACCCCCGCACCCGGCCCTACCAAGGCTCGCCTCACCACCCCACAGCATATACCTGGGCAAAGCGTGGCTGACCTATGGTGAGCCAACAAGTACTTTCATTCACACTTTCTCATAGGGTTCGTGCTTGTAACAGAAGGACAACCTCAGACCCTGATGCATGATGCACCCTTCACCTATAAAAGGGCAAATGCACAGAGCAGGATTGATTACATAATTGCTGATCTAGACTTATGGCCCAAGGGGCACAATATGGCCATCATTGGTAGACAGGATAGTGACCATAATGCTCTTGTCCTGGAGCTAACTGCTATACCTATTCTGAACTCCATCAGTCCCGCCACGGCACTCCTGGTTACCACAAATAACAATAGGAGTGTAAACTGGCCCCATGTAGTCCCAGATGAGAAGACGTTAGCTGACACCTATACAGAGTTAGCTAAAACCCTTATTTCCATGGAAGATTCATTCCCTACTGTCCCTGCCCCCTGAACTTCTGGGAACGGCTATGTGCACATTGGTTCTTACTAAGATAGATTATTGTAACAGCCTCTATCTTACTCTTGCAGTGGGTCTTAAAAAGAGGCTCCAAACTCTGCAAAATGCTGCTGCCCGGTTCCTCTTCAAAATTCCCAAACATAAATCTGCAAGTGGAGCTATCAGGAAACTGCACTGGCTGCAGGTTAAACAACAATGCAGGTTTAAGGTTCTTTGCTTGGCCAATAAGGCACTGCATGGACTGGGACCAGACCATTTCATAGGGAAACTCAAATGGTACATCCCAGCTAGGACACTACGCTCAGGCTCCCGCCATGAACTTGATTGTTCCTTCTTTCAGAAGAACCAATTGGGGTGGAAAGAGCTACTTCTGGGCCACAGCAGTGCCCTGGAACAGTCTCCCAATTAAACTGAAAGCTGCTCCCTCCCTACTCACTTTCAGAAAAGCCCTAAAGACCTGTTTGTTCCCTCAGGAGACATAAAGGCACCGGGCCCTGGCTAAACCTTATGAGGTCATCTAATTTAGCAACTTTTATCTGTTGCTACAGCGCCAAGATGCCTATTGGCATTAGTTGCGCTTTATAAATTATATAAATACATAAATAGTATATTGACAACCTTCTCCACCCCATTAACAAGTATAAAAAGCCACTTTTGTAGACGGCGAAAATTTAATATTTATAGGCGGGGAAAAGTGCCTTGGTAAAATGAGACCTGTAGACAAGACAAAAAATACCAAATCTCTGCCATTAAGGAATGATTTAGTGGAGATATTACAGAGAGAAGGAAAGCCAATAACGAGTCACAGGCAGATGTAAAGAGAAATTGGGAAGAGGAGAAATGGCATACCCTTGTAGAGGCAGCTAGACTTAAGGATTACCAGTTAGTCTGGCACCTACTTACTAAAAGGGTAGTAAATCAGGTTGCAGAGGTGTACTTTTTAATTAATTCACAGGCCTGGGTAGATCACGTCCAGAAACTATATACTGGGGATGATAGGGCAAGAGATATAATCAGCATTAGGGACCGGACGGCCTCTCCCGCGCAAGTCAGTAGTTGAGGACCCGGTTAGGTCCAATCTAGAAGAGATTGTGACAGCAAGCAGTATGTTGCAACCTGGGAAAGCACCAGGGCTAGATGGTATACCTGGTGACCTCTATGGCTTTGAGTCGAATTTATATCAAATAGTTTTTAATGCTATTAATGCTATTGCACAAGGGGAAGATATCCTTGGGATGTGGAGGGGTGCTGAAACAATCACCATTTTTTAAAAAGAAGATAAAAGGGATTCTTCCAACTATAGGCCCATTAGCCACATAGATATAGCACAGAAAGTGTTCTGTAAAAATAATTTTGATCCACTTGCAATCCTGGATAGAGGAAAATACCATCCTGTCCCACTAACAAGCCGGCTTTAGGACATCTACAAGCACCTTGGATCAGGTGTTTCACTTCCTTCTGCTCATATGGAAGGCATTCACAATTAAAAAGGGACACCTGTAAGCCGTGTTTGTGGATCTCAAAACGGCATTTGACTCCATCAATCATGCTAAACTATGGGCTACTCTTAGGGATCTTCGGCTTCCCAGTGGCCTATTACGACTAATTGTCCGACTCCATCACAATAATTATTCCCAAGTTAGATGGAGCCCTGATGGAGACCTATCCAAGAGCGTAAGGGTATCAAAAGGGATACAGCAAGGTTGTGTTTTGGCCCCAACCTTGTTTACCCTATATATTAATGGGTTTATCAGCACCCTATTTGATTGCAGGGGTGATCCCCTGATACTTGCTGGCAGCGGAATCCCATCCCTACTTTTTGCTGATGATACGCTTCCTATTTCCGAAACCCCAATGGGTATTCAATATATTTTAAATAGGTTCGTAACAGCGTGTAATGAACAGGGCCTTGAAATGAACTGCTCCAAAACAAAGTTTGTGGTTTTTAACCCACACAAATCATTCAAAGGGAATCTGAGGCTGGGTTCAAACATCTTAGAACAGGTTAAAGTCTTTGATTTTCTGGGTGTTAGGCTAACTAGTAATTTGACATGGTCCTCCCAGATACAAGAAAGAGGACACACACACTTCAGCACATTGATAGTGCAATTGTCAAAAACATAATTGAGCTGTGTTCCGCCCAATCTCGCCTGCTATTAAAATTCAAAGGGCAAAAAGGCTGGGAGCAGCACTTCATGGCGCTGAACTGTGGGGCACGGACCAACTGAGACAACTAGAGAGGTGACAGAAAATAAATTCATAAGATCAACTTTAAACCTACCGATAAATACGCCATTGCTCCCGGTACGTCTAGATCAAGGGTTATTTCCCATCTCATACATTGCAGTTTTGAAGTTCCTTGTGTTCTCGGACTAGTAATACTCAAATCGCTGCTAAAGGAAGTTGTTGATGAATTTCTCACCCTTTAAAAACAAGTTGGGCGAATAGCCTGGTTTAAGGTTAAGCAGTGGCTGGGGGGCCTGCAGGAGGACCCCAAATCCGTGTCTAAAAAAGTGTTCCCCTCTTAACAACAGATTTTGGGGCTACATCAGGCTCACAAATTTAAATAGGGCGGAACTAGGCACTTTAACTGATAGGTTCTTAGATTTTAAAAACTGTTTTCATTGTGAGATTTCGATGGATTACATTGAACCCCCTCAAGCATGTGCACTTTACATACAGTTTAGGTTCAGGGTTCTGCCGCTTAATGCCACTAAAAGTAAATGAAAGAATACAACCATTTTGCCATTGTGTCCAGTGTGTAGCTTAAGCACAGAATCAATTGAACACTTTATGTTTTTCTGCCCTCATTACGCATACATCAGAAGAAGGTGGTTATCTCTGGCTAGTCACCTTTTGTCCTTTAAATGATTCGCTGACGCCTTACCTGTGTTCAAATCCAATAAAACGATGGCTTGTATTCATAATAATGTGATATTTGCTTGATGCTTGGCGTATAAGGATTAGGTTGTTATCTAGGAAACAAATCGCGCTATGTCTGTTGCAAGGAATGGCCAGTTCTTGATTTCTTGAAATAAGGATCATATCATTTCCCTCATAACTGATGGCTCCATATGATGAAATTATACATGAATATTTTCTTGAATTTAGAATTAATTGAATCTCTCCTACTAAATAGTTTATATTTTATTTTTCGTTATTAAGCTGTCGTTGCAGTTTTTACTATGTGTTTTAACATTTTACTCTCTATTGTACATTTTCATGGTGTATTTGAATTGTTTGGTATTTTATGTGAGTAGTCTTAAAATAATCGAATAAACAACGACTAGTCCAAAAACAAGAGACCACTGTCCCAGGTTATAATAAAATTATTCGCCAAGCAAGAGGAGTTATCCGATTCAAATATGAAATGGGGGATTTTTGCAGAACCAGATACCACGGGATGAAGGAAACACCAGAGTGGCAGGAGAAAAAGGTATCACAAATGAACTGTCAGATGGAACAATAGGAGATGGTGCGGGTTGGGGAGACAGAGACAACAAAAGACCCACTATCAAGGAGGTCACAAGGCTACATACATTTCGACTGTCTCTCAGAGAGTCCAGAGCTCTCTATCTAAGTTCTGGATATCTTGAGCAATCACTCCCAGAAACTCCCATTGGCTTCCGGGCATCCTTGAGAGCAGCAAAGGACACATATTCTAGGTGAAGGTAGTGGACTTCACGAGAAGGCTGTGGAGTATCACGTGCTGAACTGTCCCTTGACTGTTGGTGTTCTTCTGGGCGCGCACTGGAGAAAAGAGTTGTTGCCTGTGCAGGAGATGCAGATGCAGCCCCAATGGAATGGGATGCTCTGGTGTTAAGGAGGGGCTGGACGCAGGCCAAAATGGAGGTGGTGTTTTTTTATAAACAAGGGAAACCCCACAAAGTAGAACCTGGGGTAGAGTGATATATATTTAAGGAACAATGGTTCAGATTAGGCCTAATTAGGTCCTGAGAAAAAAGGTTAAGAAGCGATTATTTAATAAACGCTGGGGAGCAAGAGCTGTATGTACAGGTAGGAATTTTATTTTACTCTTTCTTTTTTATAGACATACATAAATAATTACTTCCTCGAACTGGGTCACTCCGAAAATGACCTGAAGTGGCAAGTTATAGACAAACTTGTGCCAAATGCCAGAGGTGGCAATCAACAAACAATTCTGAATCGGTTGGAATGTAAATGGATTTTTTATTGTAAGACCATTGAGAAAGGACTCAGTTCATTTGACGAATGGAACATGTGCATTTAAACCATAATGAATGTTGTTCTGTACCTCTTTTCTAATCATGTTTATAACAGCGCACCTGAACATTAAGAAAAAGTAGCCATTTACTGTTCAATATAGTGTCCACAGTAGGGATCACCAAAAGATGTGCCTAATGTTGGGTTTAACTGCTTAGAAAGTCTGAAATCACTTAGAATATTGAGATGATTTGCTCCTTTCTAATCATGTTTACAATCGCGCTCCTGAACCTTAGGTAAATGAAGCCCTTTACTGTTCAATATATTGTCCCTAGTAGGGATCACCAAAAGATGTGCCTAATGTTGTGTCTTAAATGTTTAGCAAATCTGAAATCACTTAGAATGTTCATCTTTCCCGTTCAAATCATCAATTTCTCACACGTAATTAACCTTTTTAAAAAAACTCGAGTTTTACTGTAGCACCAGATCTCCCCGCGCAAGTGCAAACTAACTGACGCTAGTCCTTCCTCGCGCGAGCCCGGCTGGGCTCTCTCGCGCATGCGCCGCCCTGACACACTGCCGTGTCTGCGCGCGCACCCTAAATACACGCTATTAATGGAGACTCTAGCGTTCAACAAGCCGTGAGCAGTTCTCGGTGAGGAACTCGGACCCCCTTCGCTGCTACGCCCAAACGCCGGCATTAAAGTAAGTGTACCCCTGGCCAGCAAGTTATACTTAGCATTCTGAATCTCTAGCTATAATTTAAACTACGTACTGAAAACGTAACCCCTTGTTTTAGTTCTAGGCGCCAATATTTACAAAAGGCAGTCATAGCGACGAACGCGCTAGACAAATTACCTGATGTACTTTAAACTCTTCAAGTAAGTTGTCTCTACGTTACCACCCCATAGTAGAATCACCAAATAGCAATTTAAAGGTTTTAATCACTATCTTTCATTTATAAAGTAGTCCAAGTAGGACCCTCGTCTGAACCACAAGTGACTGAGCGCTACTTGAACCCTCGTATTGAGAGACCATAATTGTTTTATTCGGATGTAAGTTCTTGTCCCTTGCGAATATTTGTTATTAAAGGCGCCTGTTTCTCTGTCTCTTTTGAAACGACTCTTTAACAAATAGTTTAACAAATAGTGTTACTCCTTGTTGTTGCTACTTTATATTCTAGCAACATTTAAATACATCCATGTCATAGACTTAAAGAATAATTTCTGTGATGTTAAATTAAATTATTCTATACTATCACCAGACTCTTTCCAGAAAAGCGACCTTCAATTCAGTTGCAGTGTCCTAACCATCCTTGCCTGATAATGCATTGGCAAGGTAAAGTGAGAAACTGTTTTTAAATAAGTGCATGCATCTATGTATGGCCAGACCATCCTAGCCTGAAAAAGCGCTGGCAACCTAAAGTGTAATTTTCAGCCATTCAAACTGTTTTAAATAAATGCATGTTTCTATATATGGCCAAAAAAACCCATTTTGCTAAATATACGCTGCACACTAAGGTGAGGAAATCATGCACCTCCTTTAGATTTCTAAAAAACTCGATTAATTGCACATGTGGAAATACACAAACATGTGCATGATAATTCACCAATTCCGGGGAGCACAAAACCAGTTCAAGTACACATGTAGGAAAATAACGTACAACTAAAATCCCTAATCTTACAGTTTCAGGAAGCTCATCAGTCCTGATGATGATCTAAAGCTATATAGATCGAAGGGGGGCGTGGCTTAGCTAGCCACGATGGCGGCTGTGTCCTGCTGAGGCTCCGCGATCGGGCTAGCATCTTGCCCAATTCCCGAGATCGCCGGGAGCCTCAACTCGCCCAAGAAAGCGCCTGTGATGCCCCTGAGCACTGGGGCGTCCATCGACGGACCCGGAACTGCTGCGGACGGACGGCACGAGCCGGACTGCCACCTGCCGGAGCCGAGTGGCGCCAACCCCTGAAAATGGCGGACGCAGCTCTGGCTTGAGAGAGAGCGAGCCACTGAGAGAAGGCTCCCTAACAGGCGGCCCCGGCGAGCGCAATCGAACGACAGCTGCGGAGGAGCCTGCGGAGGTGAGGAGACCAACCCACCGGGGGGGCGCACCGGACGGCGCCGTCCTCTGCTCAGCGCCCCGATACCCAAGATGGCGGACGCCACACAAGGGCTCCGGTGTCACGGAGCTGTCTCCCCGCCGGGACCCTAACCGATCACCAGCCTTGACCAGCCTGCCGCCGCGGATCGCGGGGGGCCGACGAGCGGATCCCCCACACGAGCGGGACACTGCAGAAGCCCGCTACCCACGCCGAGGGCGGTGAGTGCGGATCTTTCCTCTCCTCTCCCAAAGAGCTCGACACCGGCGCCCTGGGGGGGCCCCCTCCTCCCTCGGGACCCCATAGGAGACCATAGAATACGCCGCTGCCTACCTGGGGGACCCAGAGTGCGGCCACCGCCACATACCGCCAGCTGAACCCGGGTGCCTGACCCTAAAATGGCGCTCAGGAAAGTCTGACGCAGCAGCATAACGCTCGTGCTAGAGAGAGCACCGGGGACCACGAGGAGCTCCAACAGCGGGATCGGCCCTCAGAGGTACGCACCGGCCCGCGCCCTTTCCCTTACCACGACCTCTCTCGCTCCAGCGCCTGAGTGCGCGAAGTGGCGGCCGCTGCACCGGGGCTCCGAGGGAGCTGACCCTGACAACGCACTGGGGGCCTGATTCCCACCACCTGACCTCTGGCCCCCCCAGCCAATGCTGACACTGAACTCCCACCACCTGGCCTCTGACCCTCCCGGCCACCACTGACGCAGCGCCATACACCAGGAGGGGCCCACGGGGCCTTTTTGACACCGGATCCACCGGCCCCGATGACCTCGGACCGCCTCTGACACCCTGAACCAGAAGACGCTCCCTGAGACGAGGAGGGGCCGTCCCGGAGCCTGGGGAGACTGGAGTGACCGGCTGCCATTGACCTTGCCCGTAGCCCAGCTGCGTCGGCCTGCTGTACCCGGAGTGCACGGCGGCCCGGTAGCCCGCTTACCGACAGCTATGGGGAAAACAAAAGCCTCGCTGATGACGGCTGTCCCTGAAACGGCCGTCGAAAAGATGCCGCACACAAGGACGTGGACGCAAGCCAATGCGTCGCAAACAGACCCCACGCTAACGGCGAAACTGGACCAGGTGTTGGCAGCGATCGAAATGTCTCGTCTCTCCATGGAAGAAAGATTAGGCGCCCTGACGACGGACATTGGCTTGATCCGCGACGATCATCGTAAGCTGGCGGACAGGGTGAAGGAAGGAGAGCGAGCTGTGACCGAGTTGCAACCCGTGGTGAAGATGCAGGAGGAAGACATGAGAGAGATACTACGCCGAGTGGAAGCCCTGGAAGAACGCACGGTGGACTTGGAAGGACGCTCGAGAAGGTGTAATATCCGCGTTCTGGGCCTGCCGGAAGGGATTGAAAATTCGGATCCTCTGACCTATATGGAATCCTGGACTAGATCGTTCACCCCGGAGAGCGAGCGTTCACCGTACTTCTCCATCGAAAGGGCCCACAGAGTCCCAGCCCGGGCACCCAAACCCGGCCTCCCCCCACGACCCATGCTGGCTAAATTCTTGCACTTCCGTGATCGAGATGCGGTGCTCCGTGCGGCCCGGACAGCGGGCCCCCTGCAAGTGGAGGATCAACATGTTATGGTGTTCCCTGACTACGCCCGGGAGGTCCAGCAGCGGCGATCCACCTTTCTGGAAATCAAACGGCGCCTCCGTGCCAACGATCTACAGTACTCCCTGCTGTTCCCAGCCCGCCTTAAAGTGCTCCACAACGGGAAAGCCCTTTTCTTCACCACGGCGGCGGAAGCACAAGACTGGACTGAACTCCACTGTCCACTGCTCCCTAAGCCTGGCCCCCAGAAGACCCGCAACAACGACTTCAGGAGGTCTAGACGACGGGGCGTGAGCCGTGCCCGATCTAGCCGCCCCAAAAGCCAGGGGTCCTCCCCCACGGGGTCACCCGACCTCACGCAAATCATGCAAGAACGACGAGACGCCCTACGAGCGGTGACCGAACTACACAGGTCACCACCAGCATCAGACCTGGAACGTCAACCACACCTGTTCACTCCGGAGAAAGACCGAGACAGCGATGGAACGATGTCAGGATTTGGCCCAATCTCTTCCCCCCTCCTGGCGGCACCTGCACTGGACGCTACCCTGGCCAGCCAATCTAACACCTCGTCCTGAACATTGAACTATTGATTGCCGTATCCTTCCAATGGTTGCCCGCTGTCTTGCGCGACGTCTAGGAGCCTAGACTGTTCTGTCTAATTACTGTGTGTGCAACCGAGCGATAGTCTCTTCTCCTACAGGAGCCCGGCCCGCGCACAGGTCCAGCAGCGACACATGCTGCCACCCCCGCATTTACTTGTTGTATTTCTCCCCTAGTGGGACACTAGTTTGGATATGCCACCTCCGGTGCTATATCCTCAGTATTGGGACTGTTGCCCACCCAAGGTTTTATCTGTTGTTTTTCCCCTTAGTCCCTCCCCTACGATTATGGAAGCTTGGCGCGCAGGAACACACATGACACAGACATGCTGGCGACTTTCGGGTACTCTAGGGGGGCCCCCACCCTCACCGCGACACCCTACGAATGGCAGTCCCACGCTCAGACATTAACGTCCTCACACTGAACGTGCGGGGCCTACACACACCCAGCAAACGTTACTCCGTTTATGCCTACATTAGACGCATGTCAGCCAATATCGCACTACTACAAGAGACACACATAAACGCTACTGAACTCACTCGCCTACAGTCTAAATGGCGAGGGACCTTCTGTGCCACACAATACTCGGCGTTTGCACGCGGCGCGTTAATTTGGGTTAGGCCGGGCACTCCCTTCCGGGTGCTTCGGCGGGTGGTGGACAAAGAAGGCAGGTATGCGTTGCTAGAGGGAATTCTGGACGGGCAGGGAATACTCCTTGGCAGCATTTACGCTCCTAACGTGGACCAGGATAAATTCTGGGACCACCTCACGGGCGTCCTGGCCCAATTCACTTCGGTCCCATGGGTACTAGGAGGCGACTTTAACTGCACGCTGGACCCCACCCTAGACCGCTCCCATCCCCCTCCCGCACATTCCCCGGCTCCCCGGCAGGCAGAACTCTTTAGGACATGGGTTACACACTGGGCGCTCACTGACGCATGGCGACACCTACACCCACTGGCTCGCATATACTCCTTCCACTCGATCCCCCACAACCTTCGGGTCCGCCTAGACCGCTTCCTCTGTTCTACGTCAATTCTCCCTAAGATCACTTCTTCGGAATACCTAGGCCGGATCCTCTCGGACCATGACGCCCACATTATACGCCTAACCTGGCGCCCCCCCCACCCACCGGTCCCCACCTGGCGCCTCCCTACGGATTGCCTAACCGACCCAGTCTTCAGAGACACACACAAAACCAGCGTACAGGACTACTTCACACATAATGCGAACACGGCGTCGTCGGTGCTAGTGGAGTGGGACGCGTTTAAAGTGGTGGCCAGGGGAGAATGCATCAAGCAGGTGGTTGGGGTACGCCGCACCTTGGAGCGGACACTCCTAACCTCGGAGCAGGCTCTAGCTGCGCTCACTAAGCGACCTGACGACTCGGAGGAACACGCTGTACTCACGGCCGAGGCTAAGACGGAATACCGAACCGCCTGCGCTGACCTCCGGAAGTACAATTTTAGGGCCTACGCCTCCAGAGTGCATAAGGACAGGGACAAAGCAGGGGCATTGCTAGCCTGGATGGCGAGACAGGACACCGAAATCAAACCCATCACGGATATTATCAACCCGGACGGTGTGCTGGTGCGCTCGCAGGCCGAGATCCTTCTGGCGTTCCAACGTCATTATGCACAGGTGTACGAGGCCCCAACCCAGCCCTCCCAGCCCTCCGTGGACGATTTTCTGGACCCCCTGACCTTACCCACAATATCGGACATTGACAAGCGTTCCCTCGACGCCAAGATTGTCCCGTCCGACATCACCCAGGCGATACGGGCCATGTCCCGCAATAAAGCGCCGGGATTGGACGGCTTCCCGCTAGAATACTACTCGTCCTTTTCCCCCCTGTTGGTCCCCCGCCTCTCGCGGGTGTTCGGGGCATCTCTTCATCTTGGAAGGCTACCCCAGTCAATGCGAGAATCCGTGATCGTCACCTTTCCCAAGCCCCACAGAGATCCACTTCACATGGGGTCGTATCGCCCCATCACGCTCCTGTCGGCCGACTGTAAACTCCTGGGGAAAATCCTCGCGGATCGATACGCGCAGATCATTCGCCCTTTGGTCCACCCCGACCAATGCGGCTTTGTGCCAGGACGGAACACCTCCCAGAACCTCCGCCGCGTTTTCCATGTGCAGGATCAGGTGCGTGACCGATTTCCTCGCGCCGCCTGTCTCATCATGGACCTGGAGAAGGCGTTCGACACCCTCACCTGGCCCTATCTCTTTTCTGTCCTGCGCCGACTCAATATCGGTCCGACACTCATGGCGTACACGCGCCTCCTGTACACCGATCTTACCTCCCGGGTTCGTATCGGGAAACGCATATCACCGGCATTCGGAGTCTGGCGGGGCACAAGGCAGGGGTGCCCCCTGTCGCCCCTCTTATTCGCACTGGCGGTCGAACCGCTGGCGGTTCGGCTGCGCCTGGAGGGTACGGAATGGGGTATTCCTCTCGCGGATGACACACAT
Source organism: Lissotriton vulgaris (assembly GCF_964263255.1). NCBI lineage: Eukaryota > Metazoa > Chordata > Amphibia > Caudata > Salamandridae > Lissotriton > Lissotriton vulgaris. The sequence continues at coordinate 1,254,911,940 of NC_141689.1, read as the reverse complement.
TGCGTGTCCATGTACGCGGATGATCTCCTCATATATGTCCGGGACATCGAAATGGACCTGGCCCCCATAGGGGCGACGCTGGCGGACTTTGCAGATGCCTCGGGTCTCCGAGTGAACTGGGACAAGTCCACAGTCTACCCTCTGCACCCGAGCCTATCCCCCCGAGAGGTCGAGCTCGGTCCGCACACGCTTTCGTGGTCCGCGGAGGCTCCCCGGTACCTCGGAGTCCGCTTGTACCATTCTCCAGCAGCCATGTTTGAGGGCAACCACCGGGTAGTACTTGCTAGTCTGCGCCCTACGGTCGCCTTCTGGAATAAACTCCCGCTGGCCCCGATAGGACGGATAGCCCTGGCTAAAATGGTGATGCTCCCCCGACTCCTTTACCATTTCACAAACTTGCCGGTTATACCACCCAGGTCCTTCTTCCGCGATATCGACTCCCTCCTAGGGACCCTTATCTGGGGCGAGGGTCGTCACAGGGTTGCCTTGAAAACCCTCCAACTTCCTACAACACAGGGAGGGCTCGGAGCTCCATCCTTCGAGGCATACTTCCTTGCGGCACAGCTCCAATGGCTATCTTACTGGACGGCGGACCGCTATCCTCAGGAGACGGTCACTCCGACCGGCAGAGTCGCGTCCCCAGAACTCACTCGTCTTCTCCTCCCGGGTACAAAGCCACGGCGCACATACCCCCTTCAAGTGGCGATAGCGCGCCGGTGCATGATGCGGATCCACCGGTTGTCCCCCGGTAGACCTCCATACTCCCCGCTACTACCACTGATAGGCAGCCCTAGACAGGACTCCTACTTCACCGCTCCGCTGTTCGCTGAGTGGTCCCTCTGTGGCATCACGGACCTGGAATCGCTCTTCGAGGAAGGCCAGCTAAAATCGCTTGACCGCCTGACCGCTGAATACGGACTCTCCCCAGGCCAATTCCTCAGATATAGACAGCTACTCGATGGATACCGGCCCCACTTTAATCTCAGCATTGGCGAGCCAGACACGCATCCAGTAATACATACAATCCTACACATGGGGGTGGGACGCCACTTAATCACTTGGTTATATAAATCCATCCGGGAACTCTCACTCGCTCCTCTTACGACTCTACGGGCTACTTGGGAGGAGGACATAGGCCGCGCACTGCACGACTCTGAATGGACGAAAGCGCTTGAAGCCCCAAAACGCGTCTCTAGAAACGCCCGCTTCAAGAACATCCAATACTATATCCTACACAGGGCATACCTCACCCCAGCGCGATTGCAGAAGTTCTATCCCTCCACACCGTTTCTTTGCCCCAGATGCTGCTCCCCCGCGGCAGATTTCCGACACATGTTCTGGAGTTGCCCCCACCTTCACCCCTTTTGGCGGGCGGTGCACGACACTCTGACTGGATTAACGGGCCTCACTACCCTAGCCACCTGGGAGTCCAGCGCACTAGGCATCTTTCGTGGTCCTAAGCGAGTCCCGGTACACAGGCGCTTCGTGTCCCTAGCACTCCTGTTGGCCAACCGATGTATAACCATGCGCTGGCGTTCCCCGGAGGGTCCCTCTGTAGCGGCATGGAAGGGCGCGGTTGGTAAATGGGCGGCGGCAGAGGAAGATGCCCTTAGAGAGGAAGAAGCCAGGGGTGCGCGTAAAATTCCCATATCCATGGAATGGGCCATGCTCCTCCACAGCTTCCGGCAGTCCACACATGTAGAAGAACCACCTACTCCTCCCCCCCCCCCCACCCCTGAGAACCAGTAGCCTCTACCTGGTATCTACCCCCCTGGGACCGTCCCCCGGTACCTCCTACTTCTTAATCAAATTCTCATATCACAGGTCACCCACCTCGATGCCCGCATATACGTGGGGTGTACACCCCCCGGCCCCACTCCTTCCCCCTCCCCCGAAGTGTAGACCGGCTGGCTCCGTGAAAATCCCCCCCCCCCCCCCCCCCCGACGCCCGTCGCCGGCAACCCCCTGCTTGGACCCTGCTAGCGCCCACACGCTTCTCTCCCACAGTTTTGTCCCCCCTTGTTTTTAGGTGCCTCCACTGTGTGAACAGTACAGACCTTGATCCTACGCTTTCGTGGCGGGACCCTACATATCTGCAATTACCCACTGCCCCATTAGAAGGGCAGACTTGCTGCTGCCCGACCTGCAACCACGTCTGTACGATCTACACTGATTACCCATGGAAATTGTAATTTTGCACCAGTTGTATAAAAACAAGAAAACGTTGCGCGCTTGGCTGTTCGTGGCTGAATGTTGAGGCCACGTCAGTAGATCATTTACACTGTACTTGTATACTTTATTGCAACAATAAAACAAATGTCAACAAAAAAATAAAGCTATATAGATCGAAACGCCGTCGACCTACCCAAGGATTTCCACTCATTCTATTGTATATAACTGTTGTTTTTTAACCTTGTTGTTGTTGTGTGACAGTCCGTTCACTTTGTTCACCTATGTCACGTCCTGCACCGTACTATTCACTTGAGCACCTGAAATACAGTATAATTATTTATGTATGTCTATAAAAAAGAAAGAGTAAAATAAAATTCCTACCTGTACATACAGCTCTTGCTCCCCAGCGTTTATTAAATAATCGCTTCTTAACCTTTTTTCTCAGGACCTAATTAGGCCTAATCTGAACCATTGTTCCTTAAATATATATCACAAAATGGAGGTGGGGCCTGCTCTTCAGACACTCCTAGTTTTTGTTTCTCAGGACTTGGAGAAGCCTCTATATCTGTCTCCTCTTGGCTGATTTTGCCTACATTCCCTCACCCCCAGTTTCCTCTTCCACCTCAGCTTGGAGTCTTTTTGTGAGAGATCTTATCTGTCTCCGGGCAGATGACCTACTCCTGCTGGTGGGGGCGTTTTCTTCCTCACTGATGGAGGAAAGTCTTTGTGACCGCATTCCCAGTCAAGGACCTTCTTTCTTGCCCCAGGTCCAGCTGGAATAACCTTTGCTAGCTCAGTCCGTTGAAAAGGGATTTGAGACAAGGAGCAATATTTTTAATTATAATGTTCAACAATGCATATCAAGGAAACTAATGATGAAAGGAATAATTTATCCTGAAATACAAGACCTGAAATTATGGACTCTAACAAACTTTTCATTATCCTATGATACTAATATTTGTGAATTAATCTTCCACACATTGGGAATCCGAGATGAGAGTGTATTTGTTCAAGCCAAAGAAGCATAGTATTGGATTAAGGGCCACACGTACAAAAGGTTTTAGCAGATTCAACGGCGAATCAGGCCATTTGCGACTGCTAAATAGCTGTTTGGCATGTACTAACCCTATTTTGCGAGTCTTGTAGCCTATTACAGACTCACAAAATAGGTTTTGCAAGTTGGTATTAGGAAGGAGCATGTCAGGGGCATCCCTTCCTAATAGCGAGTCACAGGGGGATGCACAAATGTTTTGTGAACAAAATGGGGTCCTAAAAAACTCGCAGTTAATCACCTACTTTAAGTAGGTTGTAAGCCAGTCACAGACTGGAAGGGGACCCCAGGGGACTCCTTCCCCTTTGTGGATGGTTGTGAAAACCTTTTTTAAGAGCATGCAGTGGTCCCACAGACCACTTCTTACTCTTAAAAAAAGTAACAGAAACATGTCATTTTTGTTTTTGAAGCGCATCTCGATTTCCTTTAAGGAAAAAAAGCTGCATTTTTTTTTTAAGTACTTTTTCTTGCCGTGAGGGAAACGGCTTTGCTTTGTCCGATTTTGCCGCGAGGGGAACGGCTCCATAAGTCCCGCCACAGCCGTGAGGGGAACGGCCTTGACATTGTCGACATCGCCATGAGGGGAATGGCTCTACCTCTAACTACATCCCCCAGCTTCCCCGGGCCGACGCACTGACTTCACCCACTGGAGCCTGGAGCCCCAACATATGTGCTGCTAGTCTCCCATAGCGCGGGACGCGCTTTTGCTTGCCGTGAGGGAAACAGCTTTGCTTTGTCCGATTTTGCCGTGAGGGGAACGGCTCCACAAGTCCCGCCACAGCTGTGACATCGCCGACATCGCGTGAGGGGAACATCTATCCCTCTAACTACATCCCCCAGCTGCCCCGGGCCGGCGCACTGATGTCACCCACTGGCGCCTAGAGCCCCAACATAAGCGCTGCTAGTTTCCCGCAGTGCAGGACGCTCTCGGGCGGCACCCTGGTGAAGCCCTGCCAAGGACGGGCCTGTCCTGCGCCCGTCATTGCCAGGAAGACGCAGGGCAGGGCCACCCTCCTTTCATCGGCCCGTGTGGACCTTTGTGCAGGTACTGTTAGTTGAGGGATCTACTTGTTCTTTCCTTTAGACGGCTATAAGCTCACGGATTGCTCTGTTACCTGTACCCTTTAGTTATTGTGGCCTGGACGTTTTTGGAGTGCCTATATTGACTATAGTTATATAAAATCAAGTACGATTCTATCTGTGGAGACAGGACGTTTTTTAATTGCATATTGCATTTTAGCGTCCCCTAGGTGACCAACTGCAATGTTGACATGATAATCATCTAAAGTATAAGTTCTCAGTATTTTTATTTATAGTCCTGAGGAATATTTTAAATTTGTTATTTGTACTGAATATTGTAATTTCTTTGTATTTTGCACATTCCATAGTGCATTAGTCACCTTATCTTCATTAGTGTATTTGCACTGTATCAGGGAGTTAAACGAATAACCCTGCACGTTCACAAGTGGTAAAAAATAATGAGTAGGCAGAGACTAATCCCAGGGAGAAGTGTGGTAGGAACTTTAGATGCTTTTTTTAACAATGGCTGAATCTGTCCTCATTAATGAAATCAAATTAACAGAGCGCTGGTTATCATTGGAGCCTTACACTTCGCAAGGCAGGCTTTCTCTTACTCCTGCCTTTCCTGATGCTCTGTCGGCACCAAATCAGGACACGTCCCAAGCCCGGCTGAGCCAATCTCCACTTGCTGATATAGTAACATTGAATAATTTAGTTTCCTCTACATCTTTGGAGCAGGCACCCAGCCCTGTCAAATCCAAACAGAGACCTAGAGGGCACAAAGTAAAAACAAAACCTGATCGTCCCAATAACCCCCCTGTTGCGACAAGGAAGAACCGGGGATCAGCGAAGCCGAAAAAACCTGCAATGGGTACAACGGGGAGAATTGAATTATCTGTTCCCATCACAGGTGCCGGTAATGAGGGAAACCTTACCACTTCGAATCAGAACAGGGCAGGCCCACCAACTGTCAGTATACCAGAGGGGGACTTTTGGGGTAGGCTTGAAACCTTGCTGACTACCCTAATAGACCCCCTTTTTCAAAAAATAAGTACAGTAGAAGACAGGTTGTCTAAATTAGAAAGGCTGATGGTTCATATTCCTCCTGACATCCCAACAGTTAGCTCAAACATGCCCAATGCTCAACTAGCTAATGAAGGGGTAAGAGCCGGGCGGAAAGGAGAAGGGGGAGCCCCTAGTGTCAGGCTTATAGCTAATAGCAAGGTGTCAGATAAGAACAGCCCAACTAGTCTGAGGCCCTCCAGTATAGATACTCCAGCCCCTATACAGCAGGCATCCACAAGAATAGGGCCTCCTATGACTCAGGGACCACCGGCCCTGGGCATCACACCCAAACCAACGGACCACGCACGTAACCTGGGCTTCATCCTGGACTCCTCCCTCTCGATGACCAGACAAGTCAACGCCATCTCATCATCATGCTTTAACATCCTACGTATGCTCAAAAAAAACTTCTGCTGGATCCCCACCGAAACAAGAAAGACGGTCACCCAAGCACTTGTCACAAGCCGACTGGACTACGGAAACACCCTTTACGCCAGAACAGCCAAATTACAGAAAAAACTCCAACGCATTCAGAACGCCTCAGCCAGACTTATTCTAGACATCCCCCGCCAAGCTCACATATCCTGTCACCTGAAAGACCTCCACTGGCTCCCCGTCATCAAGAGAATAACGTTCTGTCTACTCACCCACGCACACAAAGGCCTCTACGACCTAGGACCCAAATACCTCAACACGCGCCTGACCTTCTACACCCCCACCCGCCAATTACGATCGTCCAATCAAGCCCTCGCCGCGATTCCATGCATCCAAAGATCCACCATGGGAGGAAGATCCTTCTCCTACTTAGCGGCCAAGACCTGGAACTCTCTCCCCACCCACCTCCGCCTTACACAGAACCACCTCTCCTTCAGAAAACAACTCAAAACGTGGATATTCGATAAGTAACGCTTCCCCCCACCCCCCCCTCCCTCAAGCGCCTTGAGAACCTCTGGGTGAGTAGTGCGCTATACAAATTCTAACTTGACTTGACTTGACTCTCTCCATAGGGAAGAGTGAAGATTATGGACAGCTATTAAATAAAATAAACCATTGGTTTACACATAATACTACCGTGGGTGCCCATATATCTAAAAGCATACTCATGACATGTAGGATCAATTGGATTGGGAGCTCACGTAAACAGGGGATAGGTGACTGTATTATTATAAAATTTGACAACCTCTATACTGCAGGCCGCATACTTTCCAGGGATTGCAGTTTCACCCCCTTAGTGGGCTCTGTCATCAAGGCACTACCTTTGGGCTACTTCTATAGGCCACCTCTCAATAGGGACATGACTGTAAATGGCCACGGAGTAACCCTCTCTGGGGGTGACTCAATAAGACCATACCCTAGCCAGCACTCTATTCCCCTGGTGCAATTTCTGCTAGCTGTGGATAGGCAATTTGGCATTGACCAAAGATTGGCTTTAAACAATAGATATGCTGCCTTGACACATATGGAGGAATGTGACTGACTGCGGGGCCCTGTATTTGCAGGGCCCGAGCCGGCAGCACAGCCTCAGGACCCAAAGGAGGTAGCTGCAAGGCTTCCAAGTTCTAGCTCGAACAACTTACTTTCCTGGAACATAGCGGGGTTGGCAGCAAAGTTTCAGGACCCAAGATGGATGCCCTTTTTTAAGCAATTTGCGGTATTTAGCCTCCAGGAAACGTGGTCCGTTTACTGTGATATTTTCCTGGAAGGCTACAAGGCCTTCTTTGTTCCAGCCAGACCATCTATGAGTCGGAGACCAAAGGGAGGTTTAGTCACATATATTTCTGTGGCTATTGATTGTAAATGGCAGGTTATACCTATTACACACCCAGGAATTTTAGTATTAATGGCCCGAAGGGGGGTTACCAGTTGGGGAATTGTCAATTTTTATAACTCATTCTCTTCCCCACCTGAGGCTAGTAACATAACTGCCCTGGGAGAAATGATAAAACAATCCCTGGGCCAAAGCCTACATAGCCTCGTGGTTGATGGTGATTTTAATACCCATCCCTGCGGGAAGCCACTAATGTTGTGTATTTCTGAATTGGGTTGTCCCCGTATGTATGGTTTTCATTTCGAACATACTGCTCAAGGAGAGCTGCTAAATGCCTTGACAAATGAACTAGATCTGGTGGCTACAATGATCATAACTGACCCGCGCACTAACTTTGCTGTGCCCACATTGAAAGGACACGGGAGGGGGTCTTTTATTGATTTTATTTTAATTTCGTCCTCCCTACAATCTTTTATTGATCATTTTAAAATTATAGAAAGTGAATTCAGCTACCATAACCCCCTAACACTTTATATGACAGGCCCATTGGCAGAAAAACTTGGGGATGCACCAATGAAGGGCCTACTGCGACCAACCGATGGAAAGCGCAGACTAAAATGGTCTCATGTATTCCCAGAGACATTTTATAATAAGGATAAAACAGTATGTGCCGATGAATTGTCTCTATGTATAATGGAGCAGTCCTCGCCAAAAGAGATCCTTGGCGCATTTGAGTCTATTTCACAAAAGGTGGCTGAGTTATTATCTGCTCCAGCCAGAGGTCAATGTTTGTCCAGTCCTAGATGGTTTGACTCTCATTGCTCTAAAGCAGCCAAGAGGTTGAGGGAAATCCTGTCTATAAAACCTAAATTCGATCTGATGTTTCCATTTGTCGCAGGGAATATAAGGAAGCCCTTGCCACACGAAAGGGAGCACTGAAGGATAAAGCTTGGAGGGAGTTGATCGATTCCAGCACTCTCAGAAATAGCTCGAAGTTCTGGAGCGTTGTGAACACGCCCCTTTTTGACCATGAAGGGGGGGGGGTGTTTGAATAAGATATCACTGAGGAGGAGTGGGTACTTCATTTTAACACTATGTTTGATTGTCCGCCTGAGCATAATTACAGACAGTCCCATGACATGAAGGAGCCAGAAATAATATTTGAGAGGGGCGAGATCATGGAAGGCATCACAGAATTATCTGTTGGAAAAGTGCCCGGCCCTGACGGGATCCCTCCAGATCTATTTAAGTCAGACCCCTCCTTTTGGGCTCCGATACTGGAGTCAGTTTTTAATGTGGCGGCAAAGTATGGTTGTCCCCAGTCTTGGGCAACCTCTACCATAGTTCCTGTTTTAAAAAAAGTTGACAGAAACAGTACCCACTGTTATAGACCTATCTCGCTTATTGACTCAGTGGTAAAAGTGGTGGGACGGGTCTTCCTTCAGAGACTATCATCCTGGGCAGAGGACAATACATTTATATCGGAGGTTCAGTATGGGTTTCGACAGGGACGGTCTACTGTTGCTCAGTGTCTCAATTTATTTTTGATATTGAGCAAATACACTGTTGCTCACTCTGGGACCATTCACCTTGCCTTCATGGATCTGTCATTGGCATTTGACTGTGTTAACAGGAATAAGCTTTGACAGTCCATGAGGGCAATGGGAGTGGAGAACAGTGTTGTTAATTTCCTTGAGGACCTGCACATGTCCACTAAAGCTAATGTCAGGTTCTCACAGGATTTGCGGGTCACGAGTGATTTTAACATTAAAAAGGGAGTCCGGCGGGAGGCGTGGCTTCGCGAGCGGCAATGGCGGTCCAGCTTGTTAGAGCTCCCGCCGGCCCGCACTTGATCCGGCTAATTATCCTGGCCCCCGAGCCCACTACTCATGACTATTGTGGGGCAGACATTGCTAGTGGTACCAGGGATCCTCCGGTGCAGTCGGCGGAGATCCTGGGTGACCGGACGTGCCAGTACAAAAGAACGAGGGGTGCGGCCTTGCATGCCGGAGTGACGCCGGGGCCTCGATTTTGGAGATACCCGGCCGGACGGCCTCTGTGTGGGTCGGCTGGCCCACCGCTTGCCATCGACCTTCGCTACCCTGAGGGCCGAGGGACGACCGACGGTTCTCTTCTTGGGGCCCCGCTGGAGGGGAATGCTTTCCTGGTGCTGTGACCCTGCCTGCTCGGCTGCGGCGGCCCTGTGATCCGGGAGCAGCCGCGGCCTCGAGTTTCGCGACCCCCGCCGCGGGAGTCTTCACCCGCATCTGCGGGGGCACTGCTGTCCTCGGAGTGGACCTCCCCTGCTGCCTCCACACGACGGAAGCCCCGAAAGTGACTGGACTATAGCGGACAGCCCAAAGCGCCTTGGCTGGCTACATGACTGGAGACAAACTGTAAGTGCCCCCCCCTGGGCCCCTGGACACTGCAGGCATTCGGGCCGACGCTGTAGCGCCCGCACATTGTGGTGGAGAGACACTGCCCAGCCCGCAGGGTGTGGGGGGCACTGACTGTTGGCGAGTGGGGAGCTGGTATAGGGGCCTGCCTTGACCTGGCCTGGGCGCAGGATTCCACCGGGGATACGACCATCCAGCCCCCGCAGGGAGAAGAAGCGGCTGCGTGGTCCTCCCTCGATAGACTTAGCGGAGGTGCTTGGGGCCCCCACGCTGGCGTCTCTGCATACATAGTTGGCGGCTCACGAAGGACTCGTAGCCATGACCAGGGGAGGTGGCGGCCTCACCAAGCAGGCAACAATTGACAAGTTCACCGGGCCCAGTGGGGGCCCTGGATCATCAGGAGGAGGACAGCAGGGAGGGGGGCCAGACAACGCAGCACTTATGGCGGCCATCACCCAGTCAAGGGACATGATGGATGCAAAAATAGGTGCAGTGGGCGCAGATGTCACCCTGCTGCGCCAAGACTTGCGGAATGCTGTAGCACGGATCACGGAGGCCGAATCCAGGGTGTCGGTAGTGGAGGACGATATCGGCACCCTCAAGAAGAAAATGGCGGCGATAGAAACTGCGCAACGGGGCCTGGCGCTCCGAGTAGAAGATGCTGAAGGGCCGCACGCCGCAACAACCTCCGTTTCATTGGATTTCCGGAACGATGCGAGAAGGGTAACATGGAACAATTCCTCACGCAGTGGCTGGGAACCTGGCTGCCCCCGGGGGCTTTATCCAACTGCTTCGTTATCGAACGCGCACACCGCGCCTTAACACAGATGCCACCGGAAGGCGAACGGCCCAGGGCAGTAATTGCTAGACTTCTGAACTACTATGACCGAGATGTCATCCTGAGGGAAGCAAGAACCAGAGAGGCTCTTCTCTATGAAAATCGAAAGATAATGATCTTCCCTGACTACACAAAGCTAGTGCAGCAGCAGCACCAATCATTTATGGCTGCAAAAGCGAAACTCCGAGGTCTCAAACTCCAATACTCCCTGCTATACCCGGCGCGCCTGAAGGTGATTTTCCAATTGCAAACACTATTTTTCGACACTCCAGAGGACCTCTTCAAATGGACCGACGAAACAGTGAGGATCAGGCCGAATTCTCAACCGGGACTGAACCCGGGCTCTTCGAGGGGGTCATCGCAGGAACGGGGAGGCCAGACGACCAAGAACAGGAGGAACCGGCGCTCTAAGTCACGAAAGCGGTCGGCCTCCGTCAGCGGCACACAGGACAGTGGTAGAACAGAGGACTCGGAGCACTCTGGAACAGATCATGGCCAGCTATGAAGACTTGGCGCCCTTTGTACACTTGGCATTACAGGTTCTAGTGAACGGCGAAAAAAGGGCTCTTGAGGCTCGATAGACTGGTAACTTCAATACTGCCTCAAGATTGATTTGCAACTGATCACGGATCATGGGTGGGGTTGTGGGATGGGGTTCGGGGGCTACACATGAGGGGCTACTGCTCTCCTACTGATGTGGGAGGTGTTGGGGGTGGAGGGATACGTTTACTGTTTTCCGGGGAGTTGGGATCCATTGGCATGGCTGGTTCTGGGCCCTCTGTTCTGGACTCGGGGCTACCCATGCCGCGACAGGTACTTCATGGTTTCTTGAGGTATAGGGGGGTAGGGGGGGTGGGGGTGCCCAGGAACGAGGCCGCTGTGTTGGGACCGAGCCATGTTCAGGATTGTGACGACATTAAGTTGATGGTAGGTTCTGGGGTTTGGGGTGGGGCGAGAGTTGCTCGCCATGTTATCTTGGGGTTCTGGGACGGAAGGGTGGGACTGCACGTGTGTTTTGCAATGGTGTTCATTACAGTGCGCGATGAGTGGCTATGGCGCAGACGACCTGCTTGGTGGGTCCCAATTGACTATGGCTGAAACGACTCATAGACTCCCCGAGGCGTCTCTGCGGGTAATCATGTGGAATGTCAGGGGGATGCTGGACAAGATTAAGCGTGGGGCGGTGCTGTGCTGGGGGAAAAGAGAGAATGCTGATGTACTCTTGCTCCAGGAAACCCACATGATGGGCTCGAAGGTGTTGGGTCTACAGAGGTTCGGCTTTCATCAAGTATTTCATGCCGGTTTTCCCGGGGATCCAGAGGAGTGGCCATTTTGATACATCGCAGGGTGGCCTATGTCCATGAGAAGCTGTGGATAGACCCACAGGGTCGCTATATCTTTGTCAAGGGCATGGTAGGCACAGAGTCTGTGGTTTTTGGGAGTGTCTATGCCCCCCCTGCAATGGGCCCTGGCTTAGAGGCTATTCACAGTGTGGGAGGACATCCCCGAATCCCTAGCAATAGTTGGGGGTGATTGGAATGATGTAATGGACGTGTGTGTGGATCGCCAGCGGCGCCAGGAAGTAGGTGAGACCACCCCTCCCCCCCCACACACTAGACTGCATGCTATGACTGAGGGACTGGGCTGGACGGATACCTGGAGACATATGCACCCTACAGCGCGCGAGTATACGTATATATCTGCTGTGCATGGCTCCTACTCAAGACTGGACTATATGTTTGTGCCTAGTGAATGCTTGTGTAGAGTAAAGAGTGCTGACATCTTTCCGAGGGGTCTGTCCGATCACTCCCCGGTATCAATTAGGGTGGAACTCTGTAGACAACGCCAGCCGTTTAGATGGAGGATGTCCTCGTGGCATCTCCAGCAGCCTGCCTATGTGAAACACTTGCGCGAAGCGATAGACCTCTATTGGCGGGAAAACCTAGTTGGCGACATTGACGCAGGGGTGGTGTGGGAGGCCAAGAAGCCCACTGTCGGAAGCGTCGAGAGATGATCACGGAAGCAGCCACAGAGGTGGAAACTCTAGAACAGCAGTACCGAGTGGGGGGCGATGAAGCCGGGCTACGGCTGCTTCTCCAGGCTCAACAAGCCTATGCATCTGTCCTAATCGATGAGGCCAAACAGGCGTGGCTAGCCACACGCAGTAGAGTATACCAATGGGGGGATAAGTCGTGTACAATGCTCCATAGACTCTGCCAACATAACCTCCAGCCAATTACACTGCCGTGCCTCAAGTCCGACGACGGCGAGGTCCTTACTAACCCAGTCGAGCTAGCAGCGAGCTTTGCCGCATACTTCGGAACTCAATACGCCCCGTGCGACCGCCTGTCGGCTGATGATGTGGCTAACTTTATTGATGGCATGCCACCTAAGGCAGTGTCGGATGAGACCAGGAGGGCCCTCGATGCACCTCTTACGGCTGAGGAACTGGGCGAAGCCCTGGGACAACTTAATACCGGGAAGGTCCCTGGTCCGAGTGGCTACCCGAGTGAGTTTTACAAAAAGTTTCATATACAACTGGGGTCCCATTACCACCGTGCGCTCGAGACGGCGCGAGAGCAGGGCACACTGCCCCGAGACTGGCGCCATGCTGAAATCGTAGTATTTCAGAAACCAGGTAGACCCCCAGAGAGACACGACTCGTATCGCCCCATCTCATTACTCAATATTGAGGCTAAGGTCCTGGCTAAGGCCCTGGCGAATCGACTATCCCCGCATATAACGGACCTAGTGCACCCAGACCAGGCCGGGTTCATGCCTCATAGGGCGACGCGGCACAACATCCGACGCGCGCAGGCAGCAATTGATGCCATGGGAGCCACAGGAGAACAAGCGGCTCTGTTGCTAGCTGATATTAACAAAGCCTTCGATTCCGTCAGTTGGGCATATCTTTTTGCACTTTTGCCCCGTCTCAATCTAGGCCCGGTCTTCTTGTCCTATATCAGGCTACTATACACGAACATTACGGCCTCGGTGCGTGTTGCAGGGGCGGTATCAGAAACATTTCACATTGGACGAGGGACCCGACAGGGGTGCCCGCTCTCCCCCTATCTATTCGCTCTGGTCATGGAGCCACTGGCAGCCTGGGTGCGTATAGATGCACAATTGCGAGGCTTTGTATGGAACGACACCTTATCAGACAGAATTGTGCTTTACGCGGACGATGTCCTTTTCTTTCTTACCGATTTGCAGCGCTCGGGGCCGCGCGTGCTGGAAATTATGCGAATTTTTGGGGAAGTCTCGGGCCTCTAACTGAACCTGCGTAAATCTACGCTATGGGTACTGGGTGATGACACTGTAACGGGTCCCTGGACATCGGGACTGCAGGTGGCTGCGAGTGGTCTGAAATACCTGGGGGTGTTCCTGTCGGAGTCAGCACACATTGCCTGGGAACGCAACATAGTGCCCGTCTGGGACCGAGTTCAGACTGATGTCAAAGCCTGGTCTCGGATGCCCTTGTCGATTTTTGACAGATCAGCGATTTTTAAGATGGTCGCGCTCCCGCGTCTCCTCTACCAATTGCAGAATCATCCCTTTCCGATTGCACCCCAGTGGTTCCGACAGATCAATTTGGTCTTAGGCCGCTTTCTATGGGCTGGGGGGGGCAGCCAAAGTAGCGCTGCGTACATGCTTCTTGTCCACTTACTGTGGAGACCTGGCCACATCGGATCTACTGTCCTACTACCAAGCCGCTCATCTGCTCATTCTGAACGAGTGGTGGTATGGCGACGGCAGGGATCCAGCCTATGCCCTGGAACGCACACTGATGGGCGACAATACGCTCCACACCATCCTCTACTCGGCCCGTTTGCACCGGAGGCTGCTGAGAGTCACAAGACTCGTTTTTGCTGTATGGGACAGGCCTTGCGTCGCATGGGCTGGTGGGGTCGACTGACCGCAGAGACACCGCTATGGCACAACGGCCTGCTACCCGAATTGTCGGCCCTATCAGGATTCGATGGCTGGGACGCGATTGGGATCTCACAGCTGGGACATGTGATGTCCAGGACAACGCTCAAGTCCTTTTAGGCGCTCAGCACCGAATTTAATATGCCCCAGTCCCAATTTTTTAGGTACTTACAATTCAGACATGCACTAATGCCCAGTATTGCCAACATTGACTCGCTTCCTGAATTCAGTCCAATTGAGGCGAAAGTCTTTATGGGTGACCTGGGGGATAAAAAAGTCTCTCGTATATATCAGACGATGGTCACTCATTGTTCCTCCACCCTTCTTTCACTAAAGACGGCTTGGGAAACCGATATCGGCCCCCTAGATGAGGATGATTGGAGAGAAGCCCTAGAATCCCCTAGGGGGCAGCCATAGCCATACGGTTTAGGCTAATCCAGTTCAAAATTCTCCATAGAGCCTACTACACCCGTGAGCGTTTGTGGAGAGCAGGCTTGATTGGATCCCCGGAATGTTTGCGCTGTGGTGTTGCCGAGGGCACGTTGCTCCATACAATGTGGTCATGCCCTAGGCTAGTTGGCTTCTGGAGGGGTGTGTGGGGCTGCCTGTCTGAGGTGCTGGGTTGGACTCTTCCTCGCACCCATCGCCTGGGCCTACTCCACATCCTAGAGGGGGTTGGTGGAAACATATACAAACGTCATTTGTTGCTCCTGGGGCTGGTAGTGGCCAAAAGGGACTTGGCTCGGGCTTGGAAGGACGCGAGCCCCCCCCCCCCTGAGTGCATGGAGAGCCAGAATGGACTTTTGTATGGGTCTAGAGCGACCGATCTTTGAAGCACGAGGGTGCCCCCGCAAACATTTTAAGGTGTGGAAAAGGTGGGGCGATTATAGGGGTTTGACACTAGACCCTCCGGCAGAACTGGAGGAAGATCTTTAGTCCCCTGATGTATGTAAGTTCTTACATTACGCCGCGAATATCATGTCACGATTAAACACCGAAGCTAATGGTACACACGTGCACGGGGTTAGGGTGGGACACAGGGAAGGGAGTGGGAGGGTTGGGTAGTTGGGGTTGATAGGGGTAGGGGCGGGTATAGCTGTGAACTTTTATAAATGCTTTCTTTTGACTCCTTGATTGGGCGCTTGGTCCTATGCTGAAACTGTATCAAAATGCTTGGTGGTGTTCTCCTGATTGTGGGGAGCCACGTGTATTACTTGCCCGATCCGCTAAATAAAATTTGTTGTGAAAAAAAGGGAGTCCGGCGGGGTTGCATTTTGCCCCCTTTTTTATTTAATTTTTATATCAATGAACTCGACAGCGTATTAAAGGCAACAGGTGCTGATTACCCAAGTGTAGGATGGCGAGGGATCCCTGTCCTGCTATATGCGGACAATGCCGTTCTCATATCCAGGACTGAAGTGGGGTTACAATCACTTTTATCTGCCTTTTTCAGATTTATGTCAGACAGGGATTTGGCAATTAATAATTCCAAATCATATGTCTTGCAAGTGGGGCACTCGGGGAAGAAGAATTTCCAATTTAGAGTGGGTGACTCTAAAATTCCCCGTACAAATGTGTTTTCTTATTTAGGGGTCCTCTTTGATGATAAGCTCAAATGGGGCCCCCTATTACAGAAAAAAAGGGGACCTGGTGAGGGTGAACTCTGCAATCTTTAATTTTGCTTCCAAACTAGGGAAGAAACCTACAGGAGCTATGCTGCAAGTCTATCAGGCCAAAAGCCTGGCCATAGCCTCGTATGGTAACGAAATATGGGGATACAATGTCGGAGAAACCCTCCAGATTGCGGAAAATGATTTTTTGAAATGCTTACTATGTGTTCCCCGGGGTACATCCAATCTAGCGGTCCATGAGGAGCTGGGGGTCCCCTATGTAAATGATGCACTTTCTCTGCGACCCCTGATTTTTGGGCTAAAATGTTGGTTGACTTAAGACCTCCCTCTTACACACTTGATTCTAAGAAATTGTATGTCTCTTCACAACTCGGCTCGTATTTCGTGGCTGAGTTATGTTAAGAAAAGCTTTGAGGGGTTAGGGCGGGGGGGACCTATTTACCAATCCTGAAGGTATCACAAAGATAGATGTGAAAGTGATTAAAGTAGCCTTCTTGTCAGTAAGGAATATGGAAAGGGAAGTCAAGGAGGTACTGAAACCTAGCGTGCGGACCTACATAATGCTTAAAACAACCCCAAGGGCAGAACTATACCTCATGGGGTCTTTGTCCACACATGAGAAATTTCTGTTAACTAGGTTTCCGCTGAACTTTTTTCACCTTTTGGTCGCCAGACCTAAAGGTTTTACTAGAGGTAAAGTAGCAGCACCCTGCGGCTGCGACAGACAGTCTTCGCAGGATAAGCTGCATTTTATGTTTTTATGTAAATTATATGAATTTTCTCGCAAACGCTATCTGGTTCCCATTTTAAAAAGAATTAATTTTAGGCAAGCCCGCCCAGCATTGGTGTTTTTGCTACTACTGAATGAGGACTGTATATTTTTTATATTGGGATTTTTAAAAGCTACTGTTAATTCTAGGAGTTATATGGATTTGTAAAGACTGTTTTCTCAGGCTTTTTATTTATTTATTTAACTTTGATTGCTGTTTTGGTTGTCATCTTAACTTATACACTGTCACTTAAATTGTTTTATTATGTGTAACTTTTATGGTTTGAACCAAAATCCGTTTTCTTTAGAGCAGGGGGGGAGGGGTGACAGGAGAGCGTCCAATTCTTTCTTTCCATCGCATATAGGGACTCTTCAGTCCCTTTGCCTCACTGTGGTGGGTGTGGGGAGTAGGGGGGGTGTGGGTGGGGAGGTCTTGCGGGTGGTGGGGTGGGGTATGGATAGGGCCTAATGGGGCAAGGAATAGTAGGTGCAGAGCTAGGATCTTATTCAATTATTTGAGATTGCAACCGAGAAGATGTTACAATAAATTGTCCGCCTTGATTATGAATCACTTCCTTGATAATGGCTACATTTTCTATATGTTCTTGGAATGTTTATGGGTTGAATATTAGAAAGAAAAGGGGGGTGATGGCGCAAATTCTTAAGAATATGGGGGTACATTTACTCTGTATCCAAGAGACGCATATTGTATGGAACAATAGGATGTTCTTGAAAGATCTGGGCATTGAAACTGACATGTACACGTCAAGGTACAACAACAAGAGGGGTAGCAATTTTGAAAAAATACGGGTGGGGAGACTGTAAGTATGCTAAAGCTGATCCATATGGAAGGTGGGCAATTGTGGAAATGAAGATTAACAGCTTTTTATTTACTATCTGTACTATATATGCTCCTAACGGAGATGACCCGGAAATGCTTAATCAGATTAGTATTGAACTGTCGCAATGGCCATCTCCTTTAGTGATCTGTGGAGATTTCAACTTGCATTTACCGGGGATTTTGATACGCGCCTTAACAGTTCTTATTTAGGCAGAAAGCCTAAAATCTTTAAAGCTACAAAAGGCTTGATGAATGAGTACGGGATAGTTGATGCCTGGTCTCTCAAAAATTCAGGTACCCCGCGCTTTACTTTTTTTTCTGCCCCACACCAAAAACACGTCCGTATAGATTATTTTTTTGCCCCAGCAGATTTGCTAATTAATGCCAAAATAGATGTTTTACCTAACATTATTTCAGATCACAACCCTGTTATGCTTGAATTAGAATTAGATACTATTCTTTCCCCAAACATCAGGAGGTCATGGACCTTTGATCGCCAGTTATTGGTGGACCAGGGTTATCAATTGCATATGGCCAAATGGATACCTGAGTTTTTTTAGTGTAATGCCGGTTCTGCAGCAGTTGGCATAGTCTGGGACGCTTTTAAAGCTGGGGTACGTGGGGAAACATTAAGTTTTGCTATAAATAAACAGCGTAGTATCAGGGCCAAACAAGATTTGGAACTGGCTAAACTGCGTGATCTAGAGTTGGCGCTAATGCAAACCCCAAACTCCAATCAAGTAGAATACGAACAGAAGGTGCGTGCCCTTGCAATTCAGAGAATGAAAATATATGAATGCTATGCTGAGAAGCTGGCTGCTCAAATAGCAATTTTTCGTTCCGATATGTTTGAGGTTGGGGACAAATCCGGTCGATTGCTAGCTAAACGGCTAAGACAGAAAGCCGTGGCCAGGAAAGTTGCTGCTATACAGGATGTCAATGGTCTAATACATACTGAACCAGGAAAAATGTTGGAAGTATTTGGAGAATTTTATGGTAAACTTTATTCCAGTGAGGATTCTTTGGATACTGTAGACGAATTAGCCATGTTTTTGAGTGACCAGGAAGTCTCTAAACTTACTGATATTCAGAGGGAAGTTTTAGAGGGGGAGTACACAGAACACGAATTAGAGCTGGCGATTCTGTCGTTAGCGGTCGGAAAAGCAGTAGGCCCTGACGGGATTCCTTTGGAATTCTTCCGAACTTTTTTTCTATTTTCAAGAAATACCTGCTGGAAGTTTTTATTATGGCACAAAGTGGTGCACCCCCGGCCTCTTGGCATAAATCCATAATAACTATGTTTGCAAAGAGGGATAAATCCGATCTATTACCATCATCGTACAGACCAATATCTCTAATAAATGCCGATAGTAAACTGTACTCCAAAATTTTAGCCACCAGACTTTCCTCTATGATCTCATCCTTAGTGTCACATTTTCAGCACGGCTTCATTCCTGGTCACGACACGACAGATCATGTGAGGCAGGTCATCGTTTTAATGGATTGGGCAGAGGCGACTAAAACATCTGTAGGTGTGACCCAGTTGGATGCCGAAAAGGCATTCGACAGGGTTGCTTGGCCATATTTATGGAAGGAGTTACGCCTGAAGGGATTTGGACCAAGGATGATTCAGGCTATTAGGACTCTGTATCTGTCCCCTAAGGCATCTATTCGTTTAGCAGGTACAGAATCGGACCTTTTTCCTATTTCATGTGGCACTAGACAAGGTTGCCCTTTGTCGCCATTATTATTTGCGCTATATATAGATTTTTTTCTTGGTCAAATTAGCTGAATCAATACAGATTTAACCAGTAAGTATCAGTGGGATGGAATATAGAGCTCCTGCCTATGCGGATGACATCGTGGTTATAGCCACAGATCTGCACTCCGCTCTATCAACAGTAGAAACACTGGCAGAACAATTTGGTAATTTCTCGGAGTATTAGCTTAACATCAACAAGACTCAGATATTATACGTGGGGGATGATTCTCCGACAAATTTAGCAGTGGTTACAGAGGCTACATACTTAGGGATAAAAATTACCTCACCTATTAGCAGGATTCCTGAGATTAATATTAATCCAGTCCTAGACCAAGTCAATTCCACACTAGAACGTCTAAACCATCTTCATTTATCTTTATATGGAAGAGCAAATGTCTTAAAAATGTTGGTTCTCCCAAAATGTATTTATTTATTAGAATTCCCGTTATCCTGCTTTAAAAGACTCGAAAATATCTCTTTAAGATTTTTGTGGGGTTATAAACGGAGTAGAAGAGACTTTAAAAAAATTGTAATTCCCAGATCAAGGGGGGGCTGGGGTATCCTGCATTTTTTACTTTATTATTGGGCATCTGTTTTACAATTTATTTCTCCTTTAGTTGTCGGTAAAAAATGTAACCTACTGCAGTGTCATAGTCCCTTAATTTATAAATTTGCTATTGGAGAGGAGGCCAACGGCTACTTTCTTAAAATACTTGAACCCAGCTACTACAAAAAAAAACAAGTTTAAGGTGCTGATTGCCGCATTTTCAGTGTGGAGGCAAATCAAGCCGCACTTAGAGCTTCCGCAAATAAATCGTTAAACCCCGTTTGAAGCAGTAGGAATCCTCCCTAATATTTTTCGAGATATAACAACTAGGAACTGGCATCGGTTGGGAATAAGTAATCTGGGGGATATGTTTCATGAATTGCAGCCTTTATCTTTTAGTGATCTACAATGTAAATATGATGTACATAAAAATGATTTTTTTAAATTTCTACAAATTCGGAGCTATTATGTTAAGTTGAGGCAATATGATTCTCGGTTCAAGCAATTTCCGTTGATAGAAGGGATGGTAAAAGGGCTTTGTATTAGTTTTTTTTACTCAAACTTAATTATGTTACTTCCAGAGGATCTGGATCAATGTCAGGAAAAGTGGAGAGCTAAATTAAATATTGCAACAATTGATCTATATTCCTCTATCTGTCTTGCTAAGGAGGTTTTGATTTCGGGCAAGATGGTAGCTCAACACTATATGGCTTTATATGATATGTATTATTCTCCGAGGAAAGTTTCAAAATTGAGTACTGGTACTGGCGCTAGCTATAGTAGATGTGGGTGTTACGCTGCCAATGCTCCACATATGTTTTTCTCATGTCCTAAACTGATGTCTCTTTTTAGCTCTATTCAACAGTTTTTGTTTGAAATACTTGATTCTAATATATGCATTACTGCAGATATGGTATTGTTCGGTACAGACTCTACAGTTTTGACTATGCCTAAGGAGCGGGTTTCTTTTCTTTTCATTTGTATGGCAGTGCTGAGGGCCTGTATTACCAAGGAATGGATTTCTCCAGATTCTCCATTATTTCTTTCGTGGAGGGCCCAGTTACTATCGATGTATAACCTTGAGGTTGCAATATATAAAATAAAGAGTACCCGGAAGAGGAATAGAGGGTAAAAAATATGGACCCCTATTACTGAATGGCTTTAATGCCCAGAATGCTTTATTTCCTTTCCTTTCTTATGTGTTTATATCATTATATTATTGTATTGTAATAATCCATATTGTGTATGCTGTATATATTATTTGTCTGGTTTATATGTGTTCTATGTATCCTATGTATTCCTTGCATAAAAAATAAAATCTAATAAAAATGAACCAAAATCCGAATAAAGTTTTTATTTTAACTTGAACTTGAGTGTATTTGTGGCACACACGACCCTGCACAACGCCAGCCCCAGCTTTCAGTAGAAAAGAATCACCGAGTACTAGCCCAGCAGAAATCTACGTACTTGTAAGGCCCACAGCATAGCAATGTAATGCTTCAGAAAACTAGACGTGGTGGGACCTCCTTCCTAGTTTGCACTGCTAACATCTTGAACCACCCCCTATTCAGCTCAGAAGCATAGACACCTTCCGCAAATCCCTAAAAACCTATTTGTTCAGCCAATAATACCCTCTCTGCTGCTTTTCCATCTTTCCTCTTAATTCTTGTGGCAGTGCCGGGACACTCAATTTTGAGTAGCTGTTCACACCCTACAAATTAATTCTTTCATTCGTGTAATACATCACTCATGTGTAAATGGGGTTTAACTGTCAAGACCTGATTTGCATATAGCCATGTCTGAACTGGGGTGGCAGAGTGGGCTAAAGAACAGTGATGGATTAAACCCAGATCTGTTGACTGGGTGTGAGTGTTTGATTGATTCAGATGCTCCGTCCATCACCACCCCCTTTTAAGACCAGATTATTTGTCAATCCAAACAAAACTACTACCATACATACATTTGAGCAGTGTTACGTTTTCAAATCTCTCAAAGCACGCAAAAACATGTTAAAAACAACATGGAAGGTTGGAACAAACCTTAAAGTGAGCAGAAGACAGGGCACCATTCTCAAAATGCATGTGCACTAAAGTGAATTATACTTACCCAATCTTCTTAATGATAGTAAAACAAAGATACTGGCCAAATCACTAGTGGTGTAAATGATCACTGTGATCACTGATCTGGTGCGTAATGATAGGTGTGGCTTCATGCCATTTTAATCCACTAGACATAACATTAGAAGGTTGTATAATGCCATTACAATAGCTCTGAGATTGTATGAGCTTTTGGCCATGATGCTTATAGATTTTAAAATGGCCTTTGTTAGCCTCCTGTGGATATGCTTATTCTCTTAGTTAGGATACCTTGTTGTGCCCATATTTTCTATCATATGTTCAACTATTACACGAGGTGCTAGGGACCTAGAGTAAAACTGGGAGGAATTCTCTCAGAATCATTTGACTTATGAAGGGACACAAGTCAGGGTGCCACTTTCGCCTTTACTTTTGACACTGCAGGTGCAACATCTGGTACAGCTACTTAGGCAGGTCATCAGCATCCAATGAAACCGTATCTTCATAGCTATTAGACCACCTGAAACCAGTAATGCGGATGTCCTGCGTATAACTCACTCATCGACGCGCTGACGTCAGTTTCTTCCATGACTATTTTCCTCGCTCAAAATGTGGAACCACATATAAAAACTGCATATTGAAAAGGTTTGCTAAAATAAAAACACCCTTGTGTCAAATAATCATAACAAAGGGCCCATTGCATTTACACAGCACCTGCACCCCTGTTTTAGGCACCAGAGGCTCCCCCCAGCCGTGGCTCTGAGAACAAACTGTCTCTGCACTGGATTGTGGAGTTCTAGGTGTGGGCCTCCCATGAGCAATCAACCTGCCTCACTGAGAAGAGCGAGGGGTGCTGACCTGCCCGTGTGAAAAAATGCCTGGGCCTGCCCTGCAAGGGGAGAACCGTGCGCAACCCCCCGGCACTGCAACAGTGATTCGAGTGCCGGGGCCGGGGATTAGCCTGGACCGCCGGATCCCGGGTCGCCTGACCTACATAGCGGGATTGCAATAGGGCCTACTTGACGGAGTCTGGGAGCGCTCCTGAGCCTGCAGTCTGATGCCTGCTGGTGACGACGGAGTGGCATATGGGAGTCAGTGTCGCCTTGGAAGCTGTTCGATGTCTGGCCTGGTTGGTGCCTCCAGCGGTGCCCCACGGTGAAGGTGATGACCGGTTCCCCCTTGAGAGGCACCACTGGAGTAGCAACTGCTTCAGGAAGGCAGATTAAAGACCGCCCCCCACATCACGACACAGAACAATTCATACACTACAGCACCCATTAGAGATACCGGTGACCATTGGCCTTAGTTGAAGGCCTCAATGCGGCGACCATCTGGTGGCTTGGGGTAAAGTGATTGACGGAGCACAGTGAAGTGCTGCCTGCCCTACTTTGCACAGCAGTATTTGAGGCAACTGATGGAGACCAGAGTCTGGACTTGCATGCCCACAGGGGGCGGTGGTCTTGTTTTGCAGCCCCACTGTTTCCCCGCTGGTTGCCGTCCAGGGCCGCCCGTTGCCCTGCGCTGGGGTGGACTGGGGGACATTTGCTGTTGCTGATCCTGCAGCGCTTAACTCCGACTCTCGCTGGAACTTGCATATCGCCTTGTCCTCTGCACTGGTGGGGAGGGGTGGCCCCTGTTTAATGTGATGGCCCCCAGAGGTGTCACCGGCGGGAGGATTTGGAGTGGTCCCCCTACATCACGATAAGGGGCCCACACACCTATCTTACCCTAAGGAGGCTCAGTCCATTGCTTCTCAGCAACGAACAGCATAGTATTCAGGCTGGAGCACAGGAATCACTAAATCAACCCTTCTGATGCCAGACGCTCTATAACTAACAGGAAGCTGACGAGATCGTACCATGACGACGGTCAAAGTGAAAAAGGAGCGCTCAGTGCATGACCGACTCATGAAAACTACAGGTGACCTGCAGGGCCCAGGACAAATTGGCACTGGAGACAGAGGGGGCGGTGACACGTAACTTCATTGAGTCCCTATTCGCCATGCTGCATGAAGACATCTTGGCAGTGAAGACTGACTTGCAGTCAAATTGACGGAGGTGCGACGAGATGTTGGTGAGAGGGTAGCATCCTTGGAGGAATCCTCAGTGTCTAGCGATGAGCAAATCACAGCACTTCAGCAAGAGGTCATTTGACTACAGGACTAACAGCTGGATCTCCAGTCACAAGCTGAGGACCTGGAGAACAGGTCGAGACATAATAACATCTGCATTCAGGCAGTCACCACAGGTGCAGAAGGCGCAGATCTGGAGGTGTATCTGAAAGCCTCGTTTAACTTTATTTTAGGCACTCCTGTGGAAAACAAACTCAAGATAGACCACTGCCACTGTGTGGGTCCTCCTGCCAGGCTAATCATCCACCAGCAGACATTTTGATCTGTGTGCATGATTTCTAGGTAAAGGAGTATAAACTCAAAGAGGCACGCTCCACCCAAGCTCTGCAATTTAGAGATCACTCCCCACAGCTATTTCATGACCTGGCAGCAAGCACAAGAAGCAGAAGGATTTTAGACCTGTAACTAACCATCTCTGCTCCACCAAAATAGCCTACTCCTGGGGCCACCCCTTCCGCCTCATATTCCGACAGGATGGCAAGCACCGACAGTTCCGCTCCTTGGAAGAGACCTGCAGGCTCCTAAACCTGGACCTCAATGACATGGCCTCACAGACCCCTTATACTGGGGGTAGGACCTCACTTGGATGCCAGCAGGGCTCAAGGTCCGATCCCAGGCTGGAGCACTTTCGCCCTGACTCTGCGACTATTGTTAAGGAGCGATCAGCAGAGATCCGCTCGCTCTCTGGCCCTGATGGGGAAGCTTTGGACTCTCTCAGTTGAGGTATTTTTCGATGGATGAACAGTTTGTAATGTTGGTCCTGGCGGAGGCGGCTGTCATGCAATTGGTCATTGTCTCTTGCCCTCTTTGCTGCCCCCATGCTTACAGATCTCCCGTCAGTTGTTTTGGGGTTATTTGGGTTCCCCTTCGGGCGAGCCTTCTTTTATATGCCCTATGCTTGCGCACACTCAGAGCAGAGGGGAGCACATATTACACTTTTTCCATTTCTCACTAGAGATTAGTAGTACACTAGCTGTGCTTTCTTAGATTTACTAGTATTATTATGTCCATGGAGACTAGAATAATCAGCCTCAATGTCCGAGACCTTAATAGCCCTACTAAGAGGAAAGCAGTACCTTCCCTGTTGGAGCAATCTGGGGGGGATATATGCTTGCTCCAGGAGAGTCACCTACTTCCAAAAGACACATACAGAATGAAAGCAAGAGGGTTTCCTCAACAATACTGGTCTTCGCATCGCGCTTGCCAAACTAACGCTTCCCTGACATCAAACAATATTATTGGGCGTCCCAATTGGGGGCCATTAGTCATGGTATGTATGGTTCTAAATTGAACCCTGCTTTCGCCATGGATAGATGGCTGCTGCCTGGGGGTAAATACTATAGGGCGCTGTACTCGAAATAAGTGGTCAAGTCTTTGTCGGGGCCTACGAAGACGGCAGTTCGTATATGGCAAGATGCAACTAATTCGATGGGTTGGAAGGACCGGTAAATTTTAGCAACCCCACTTTTCGACTCTGAGAGGTTTGGTAAACTGAGGAAGACTAAGGGGTTCGATAAGTGGGACCTCATTGGTTTTAGCAAGGAGGGAGCCCTCTGGGTTAAGGGACAAGTGAAATCGTTTGAGACTTTAAGGACGGAGATTGAATTAGGGAACACGGAGTACTTCCGCTATGTCCAGGTTCTCCATGCCTTGATGTCAGTCTTTCCGGTGGGGGAGGTAGTCCCGGAGTCGTCCCCGCTTGAAGATAGATTGTTGGACGGTCATGTTCCAGACAGTACTATTTCCCTTGTCTATAAAAAGTTGATTAATGATAGGTCGGACCTCCTGCTGCCTTTACGTGATCTCTGGGTTTGTGACGGCCTCGAACTGGATGACGAGGACTGGCAATCGGCGATCTCCTCTCCCTAGGAGGTCACGATTCCAGCGAGACTTCGACTGGTCCAGCTTAAGATCCTTCACAGAGTGTACGTCACGGGCCCCCGTCTGGTTCGGATGGGCTTTTCCGAGGAGGGTCTGTGCAAGCGGGGATGTGGGCAGGTGGGGACATTTCTTCATATTATTTGGGAATGTCATGAGATCGCGGCTTTTTGGAGCGGAGTGTACAATGTAATGAAAGAGATGA
The DNA here is from genome assembly GCF_964263255.1 of Lissotriton vulgaris. Taxonomy (NCBI): domain Eukaryota; kingdom Metazoa; phylum Chordata; class Amphibia; order Caudata; family Salamandridae; genus Lissotriton; species Lissotriton vulgaris. The sequence goes on along the minus strand of NC_141689.1, from coordinate 1,254,885,861 downwards.
CGGGTATATCTCTCTCACCGGAGACCAGGCGCTGCTTGTTAAATGTCTGGGAACCTACAGATTATAACGTAGCCCAGACCCAGTGGGCAACCCTAGGGGCCATGATTGCTAAACGGGATATTGCACAGTTATGGGGATCCCATAGGCCTCCTACAGTTGAAGTAGGGAAGGAAAACATGGACTGGTGTTTGTTTAGGTAGAAAACGGTGTATCTAGCCTGGGCCGCCCCCAGAAATGTCATAGAGTATGGGGGCCATGGAACAGGTATCGTGGAGACATATGTGCACCGTATGCAGTGGATAACATCGATATCCCACTCTCCCCATGACCCCACATAAAGTTGCACTATTGTTTGTTTATTGCTTCTCCCCCTGTTCCCCTCCCTTCCTTGTATTGATTATTGATTATTCGATGTACTGTTTTTCCGTCCTCGTTTGAACAAAGCACGCTGTATATTTTGTTCTTGCCTTGCTTGTTATATTCAATAAAAAGAAATATATATATATTTTTTTTAAAGCAATACTGGTCTTCCAGGAAGGGCAAGAAGGACGGTGTGGCTTTTTTGATCTCCACACATTTTGAGGGCGCAGTTTTGGGTCCAGCAGCTGAAATCAAAGGCCGCCTGCTGTCCCTGCGGGTGTGGATGGGCTCATTTCATTTCACACTGGCCTCAAGTTATTCTCCTAATTATCACCAGGAAACCTTTGTGCTGGAAGCTATAGCCAAGTTACTTCACACCCCAGATACACCTGTTGTTGCGGGAGGGGACTTAAATGTTGTTATGGATTTCGAGCTGGATCGCTGAGGCCAGAGGGTTGGAGGCACAGGAGCCTTGTCATCTGGGAGTCGGGAGTGGCTGGAGTATTGTGGGATGCGGGATGTTTGGCGCACCTTAGAGAACCGGATTATACCTTTTATTCAACCGGCCCATAAAACCTATGCTCGACTAGACCACTTCCTGCTCATCCCCGCTGCTTGGGATCGCATTTGGGCTGTGACAAAGAAGCTCACTAATTTTCAGACCATGCACATATCACTTTGACTATGCACACCTCCCCCATACCATGATCCCTATGGCATCTTTGGGAATACTATACAGGACTACTTACTGCTGATGGTTTCATTGCCGTGTCCTCGATCGGGGAGGCTTTGAAGCTGGTGGTCTGAGGGGTTCTCATAACTAAGGCTGCACACAAGAATAAGGTGAGACGAGCTCAGAGAGAGGAGCTCAGAGAGAGGAGCTTGAACTGAGAGTGATGGAGCTAGAGGCAATGCACAAGCGCTCCAGAGCCTCTCGGATTTGGAGACAACTTGAAAAGGAATCGCTCTAGCTCCAATGCCTTGACTTGGATATGGCAGAGCATGCCGTGATCCGCTTGAAACATAAATATTTTGTAGGGACTAACAAAGGGGGTTGTATGCTGGTGCACTGTTTGCATAGCAAACAGCATGCACAAGTGGTTAAGGAGGTCTGCGGGGCTCTTGTAGTGGAGGTCACTGAGGATATCAGTATAGCTGATGCTTTCCGAGCCTATTACTCCGAGCTATATTCGACCGACTCTTCAATTGTGTTGGATCCGCAAACATATGTATATACAGCTGCAGTCACTTCCATCTCTACTAACGAAGGTGAGGGTTTGAACCGCCCATCTGCATTGAGGAAGTGGTTTCAGTGATTGCTCGGCTGAAACCTCTGAAGGCGCCCGGCCCAGATGGGATCAGCACAGTCTTCTACAAGACCTTTTGCTCAGAGCTAGCGCCCATACTCACTCGCTTGTTTAACTTGTTTGCCAATACGGGTACGCTTACAGACTCGATGCTCCAAGCTTCAATCACAGTGATTCCAAAGCCTGGAAAAGATCCCAAGCCCTGCAGTTCATATCGCCCGATCTCACTGATGACTGTAGGTGTAAAGTTATTTGCTAGCATATTAGCCCATCGCCTAAATCCCTTGAAGCCTGGGCTGGTGGATCCGGGCCAGGCTGGGTTTATCCTCGGTCAACAGTGTGGGGACAATACCAAACGCCTTGGTCATCTGATCAATAAGGTTCAATGTTCCCGGCAAGAGGTCTTGCTGTTGGCAGTCGACGCTGAAAAGGCCTTTGATAGGGTGCACTGGCCTTACTTGTTCCCAACTCTTGAACAATTTGGTCTGGGCTCCCGCTTTCGGAATTAATTTGCCAACATTTACAGCTACCCCAGTCCGTCGGTCAGGGTGAACAGGGTCAGATTGCGTGGTTTCCCGATTGGCCCGGGCACAAAGCAGGGATGCCCTCTATCCCCGCTGCTTTTTACCTTATACATGGAGCCTTTCACTCAATGACTCCGGGACAACCCTAACGCCAAGTGCATTCCCTTAGGGGCAGACCAGTACCTGATCAATCTCTATGCCGACAACATTATTTTGCCTATTACCTACCCTGAGACCTCGTTACCGGCTATTATGGCAGACCTACATGCATTTGGCCAGGTCTTGAGATTCCGGGTCAATATGTAGAAGTCACAAATATTGAACTTGACTTCTACCCCTCATATGGTGGGGTCTTTGCGCAATCAGTTTGACTTTGAATGGGTCACAAAAGACTTTCATTGTACATTTTAACCCCTATCTAGGGAGGATCCCCTGGGTATAGAGGAGGAGGACTCTAGATGGTCGATCCCAGCCCTCTCATTAGCGCCAATTAGAAAATGGTCAGCAAGGGCAATACAGATCAATGCCCTGACCATGGAATTTAATTTAAGAGCATTAAATGGCAGGACAATCTCTGATCGCGCTGGAGCAATGACCTTTAACAGGCTTAATGGCCCGTCCAGGATAGATTATATCTTACTTGATGTCACATTGTGGCGTGACTTAATAGATATGGAGGTCGTACCTTCGCAGGATAGCGACCACAATCCCTTTTGTACTAAGTTAAGGTGGGGTAAATTAAAGGGAAGTGGGCATAATGCCCCTTTGAGGACAACCAATGAAGTCATCCCTTATAATGGTAACCGCAGGTTAAAATGGGATAAGGCCCAGCTCCAGGAAGGAAACCTGGAGAGGATTAGGGACCATGTAACAGAATTGACATTAGAGCTGGAGAATCTTGAACTAAGAAGTGTTAGTGCCCCGGGGTTGGCCTTCTCCTCGGCCTATAAGAACACGATAGAGGATGTAGCACAATACTTTGTAGTGCAGGTTAAAAGGGGTAGAGTGAATAATACACCAGCCACAACCAGTAACCCGTGGTATTCAGATGAGTGCAAGGCAAAACGGAAGGAGATAACAGTTGCCCTGCTCCAAAACGATCCATTACTAGTTAGAGCGGCTAGGAAGGATAATGCGAGGGTGTTAGTGTTGGCTAAACGAGAGTGGGAGGAACAATATTGGCAGGATCTTAAAACTGCGGCCAACAAGAAAAATGCCATGCTGTTCTGGGATTTAATTAATAAGGTTAGGCAGCAAAGTACACCACCTATTGTTAACCATATAACGGAACACCAATGGCACTCCCACTTCTCTGCACTGTATGGTGGGAGAGAAGTGTTAGGTTCCCCTCCCCCCCCCCGATTCAGAAGCTAGGATTCTATCTCAACTGGAGTTTGAAGAACCATTTCTGCTCTCCGAAGTAATTCTGGCGATTAAACATCTGACCCCCAGGCAGGCAGCTGGCCAGGATGGGATACCAAGAGATCTTCTCCTGAATGATCCTGATGCCTGGGCCAGACTTATTGCCGTAATAATGAGTCTGATCTCCAAGGGTTACCCGGTGCCAGACTCATGAAAGGGAGCAGAGGTGGTAACAGTCTACAAAAAGGGCCCTAGAGATGACCCCGCCAATTACAGACAGATCAGTCTGATTGACGTGATCCAGAAGGTGGTTGGCAGGGTCATCATTTCTAGGGTGGGTGTCTGGATGGAAGAGGAGAACGTCCTCTCCCACTTCCAAGCAGGGTTTCGCCAGAAGGTGGGCACAATGGACCAGGTCTTCCATTTTTTTGCGATCTATTGAAAGGCCGTGACCATCAACAACGGTAGCCTTTATTTGGCATTCATAGATCTCAAAACGGCATTCGACCTGGTTCCCCGGGCAAGGTTATGGGCTATCCTGGAGAAGATTGGTTTCCCAAAGTCTCTTTTGGGTTTTATTGTGAAGCTACATGAGGGGAATTATGCGAGGATCAGATGGGGCACCCAGGGGCAACTGACAGAGAGGGTGCCCGTGAGGAGTGGAGTCCGCCAGGGATGTGTTATGGCACCGACCCTTTTCTCCCTCTTTGTGAATGGTGTGGTGGATCACCTGAGGGAGGAAGCGGCAGATGCGCCATCCCTGGCGGGGTAAAAAACACCTACTCTACTCTTCACGGATGATACCATCTTGATCTCTAAATCCCCCATAGGTCTCCAAAAACTCCTGGACCACTTTAGTGAGTTTTGCATTGATAGAGGCCTCACCATCAACGCCTCTAAAACAAAGCTTATGGTCATTTCTCCTTCCAAGAGATTCAGGAACAACGTTTTGTTTAATGGTGTCCCCTTGGAGTTGGTTGATTCTTTTGATTACCTGGGAGTCAGGGTAAATAGCCGGATGAAATGAAAAGACCACTTGGCCAAAATGTTATTAAACCACAAAAGAGTCTCAGGGGTGGTATTAAGGGAACAGCGGGAGTCGATGAGTAAACCTGTGGCACCGACTCTCGCAATATATGATGGCCAAGTATTACCGGCAGCTCTATACGGATCTGAGTTATGGGGTTTGAGAACATAACGGAGCTAGTCACATCGGAAAATAAATTTATGCGAGATCTGGTGGCCCTCCCAGTCTCCACCCCGCTAATCCCGTTGCGGCTAGACCTGGGTAGGCGCACCCTTAAAGATAAAGTTCGTTTGCGCCCACTACTTTTTTGGGTGCGACTAAGAAGGACCCAGGAGCTACATAATTATGCTGCAGCTCAAGATGAACTTATCTTGCTCAACACAGGTAACAAAATCAAGTGGTTGTGCAACTTTAGACAGCTGGTTGTACAACTGGGCCTAAGCCTAAGCGAATCATGGCTGAGCCAAACTCCGCCTCCTAAGGCAGTGATTAAGAAACTCCATTGGGACTGGGTACAGGAGACGGCCATATGCAGGAGTGAAGGGGGGCCCCTCTCCCAGCGATTTCTGGAGATCAAATGGATAAGAAAACTGGAACCCTTCCTTGACTTTATAGAAAAACCCCTGGAAAGAGCACTCTACCTTAAATTCAGGCATGGGACTTTGCCGGTGAATGACTTTTCTTCTGGGTGGAGAAGTAAAGGTGTTCTCCCGAAATCATGTAATGGCTCTGCAGCCCCTAATGAGTCAGTAGCGCACTTTTTGTTTGCTTGCCCGGCTTATAGAGTGTTGAGCCCCTACTCTTTTATTTTTTTAATGTATTGTATAAACTGTATACTTTTATGATGAATTTTCCATCGAATAAAGTAAATACAACAACTTACCATATCTTGGTCTAGTACTTTGTAGGAGTTTGTTGAGGATTGCCGAAGCCAATTACTCCAAGATACTTACACTGATACGCAAGGACCTGGCACATTGGCAGCGGCTCCCGCTGTCGTGGTTTGGCAGGCTTGCAGCTGTGAAGATGAACATTCTTCCCAGAGCTTTATACATCTTCCAGACTCTCCTGTTGCAACCTCCCTGGGGTCTTCTTTCTAAACTTCAATGGGAGATTGATCGATTCATCTGGGAGACCGTGAAACCCAGTTTACAGAAACATCTCTTGCAACGCCCAAAGCTGGACGCCGGCCTTGCAATACACAACATGACCCGCTACTAATAGGCTGCATTGCTCCGCTACTTGGTGGAATGGAATCACCCGTATATAGAGAAGCACTGGGTTTTCATGGACCAGACGGTTGCGGGTCGGTATGTATGGAGGGAGCATGAGGGCTTTATTCTTCCCTGGTGTTTCTTCAGGTATGGGATGAGGTGGCAATCTCTGCAGGCCTCACCACATTCCCCTCACCTCTGACCCCTCTATTGTTTAAGCTAGATTTTCCTCCAGGTAAGGCAAAGGGTGTTGACACTAGCTGGGTTCAGGGTGGATGTAAGCGGCTGGGATGTCCCTTTGATCATAACAGACCTATCCCACAACTTAAGGAAGACTACTATTTTTCCGAGGTATACCGCTTTCTCCACCTGCAAATGTTGCATTGGGCGCTTGGTGCGTCTGTCCGCCCTGAGGCAAGCAGACCTACGTCTCCCTTCAAAAAATGGCTGTTCTTTAAGAAAGATGATAAAAAACTCATCCCCGAAATGTATTCATTTGTATCCATGAATTTGTACAAAGATAGATCTGCCGGCCAGAAGAGGTAGAAGGACTTGCTAGGCCGATCACTGTTGGACAAGGAATGGGAGGACATTTTTTATGAAACTCACTACACATCAAACTCCACGGCTCACATTGAGACATCCTATAAAATTGCATCATATTGGTATTATACTCCCTCCCGGATAAAGAAGTGGAACTCTCAGTGTGATGGCAAATGCTGGCGGGGCTGTGTCAATCCAGGCACACTACTCCACCTCCTATGGAATTGCCCAAAACTTTCTAGATACTTGGAGCGAATTTTGGATGAGATTGATCAGGCTTTTGACTCTACTATTCCCAGATTTCCCAATACTCTGCTGGGTCTACCTAACGCATTAACATTCCTGCTTCGCTCAATAAAGGATAGACAGAAGGCCCTGGCACGTAACGCCACCCATCAAGTGCTTTTGTTGTGCTGGAAATCTGAGAGAATCCCAGATCCCAGATCACACGCAGTGGCTTCACCAGTTGTGGTTTCTACTTGGCATGGAAAGACTGTCACCAGCAACTTTGGGAGACAAGTCTGACTATACGAAGATCTGGGCTCCTTTTTTTATCTATCCTCTGCTGTGAGTTTCGAGAATTGACTTTCCCAAAATACCTACGCATTTCGAGATTAATCTCGGCACTCAGGAGGAGAGTGATGCCACTTGTTCTGCTTCGTGGCCATCATAGCCCCGCTTTTTGTCAGTGGGCTATATTTCTAGGCTATTGGATGGTCTGGAAGGGGCTGGGGTGGGGAGGGTGGGGTGAGGTATTTTCCTTTCATAGGGGTTCTTTTGTTGATTTTAGTTTTTGAAATGGCAAGATATAACGCTTTGCAGCTATCCCCTGACGAGAGTAGCATTTGAAGGACTTACGCAATGTATAACAGCTTTCTCTTCTATTGCATGTATGTGGAATGTCTTTAAACCCCCCAGGTTGCACAGCAGCCGACCCAAGATGGGATGAAGGTGGCTTGCTGTGTAACCTCTATTTCGTATTGTGCTCTTAATTGCCTCTTGCATTGTCTTTCCTGTTCATGCTTATCGCAGCCGGCCCATTGGGGTTGTAGGCTAATTGCTGTGTATAGCTATCATTTAGCATTCTGCTAATAAAAATAGTTTAATCCTAAAAAGCATGGGAATAAATCATCCCTGTTGGCCTAACAGCCTGTTGTCGAAGCCAAGTAATAAAATGAATAGAAACTATTTGCATCCAAACTTGTGCCTGATCACAGCATAAGCCATGCGGATGGGCCCGCAGGGAGAAGAATCATAGCATGGCAAGATCATTGCCCATTATAGTAGGACAATTTTGCCAAATGACCCCATAACATAAATCTATCTGCACGCATAACTAGACTCGAACAGCGTGTTCGATACTTGCAACACACAGATCAGCAGGCCATATCATGGAGCGGTACCTCTCAATTGAAAATTCTACCCAAACCAGACCTGCTCTGTAAACACAGAGAAAGGTCCTTCAGCTGTGGAAAATCATAACGCAATCCTCTCTAAAAAAAAGTTGAAGACAACACAACATAAGTTGTATATGTGTAAAGTGCACAATACCTGCAATTGAATAACAGATGTTTATTGTTACCCAACTCAATGGTTCTCATTTTATTGACCTCAGAAGGATGAATCAGTCAGGCAATACTGACACAACAGTATGGAAACCATAGTGGGCATCACACTACATAATTTGCCTGAGACATCATTATCCAACATTAGTAGTATAAGTTGAAGAAGATTTAAAGTACGAAAAAGAAATCATGAAAGCTTAGTGGAAGTGAAGGTCAGTACATGAACGTACTTTATGAATAGAGACTCATCTACAGATAATCTAGAAAGGGTCTCCCATACTGGAACCGTACATTTAAAAAAAAAAGGGGGGGCGTGGCCAAGATGGCGACGGAGCAAGACGTGCCTGCGAGCTCCTCCGGCACCCCGAGCCATTCATAGCTTTGTGTAGCTGAATTGGGGCAATTTCAGCTCCGGAATTGACTTTTCTGGGGTCACTAAGGTGCCTTGAATGCGTTTGAGCCGTCTCCCGTCGAGCTACGACCTGGAACGGCGGACTTAGCCGAGGTGTCGGAGTGGTGATACAATAGCGCTGGTGCGGCCTACGGAGCCTCGCCTGGGTTGCATCGGCTCTTAGCACGAGGGGACCCTGGACCTTAGCAAGTTGACTAGTGTAGCGCTTGCATTGCGGGATCCCCAACTGGGATTGTCGCGAGCCCACCTGGCGCCCCGGTGACCCATCTGGCTATTGGCGCCTGAGCGGAGGTGACGAGGAGGCGCCGACCTGTCTAGCGGCTGCTGGACAGTGCAGAAGGCTGTGGGAAGAAGAGGAGGTGCCGCCTTGCCCCTAACCCTCTATGCCTTGGGGGAGATTCAACGGACGTTGAGAGACACGGCGAGTGCTGCCTTCTGATCGCATCGGCCTCCCGGTGACTACGGAGCGGAGATCGCGGAAGGTGTGAGGGAGCGTGGCCTGATATCCGGGACGCTCCGGGAGGACGCGAGGAGCCCAGAAGTAGGCTGAGGCGCCGCATCATGACGACAAGGAATCGCATGAATAAGCCAGGGAAGGACGGTCCTGGGAAAGGGCCGTCCGGATCGCCCCCCGGCTCTAGCAAGTCCCCGGCCAAGGACGACGGAGAGGGCCCAGTCACGAAGGCCTTTTTGATTGAACTTTTCGCATCTATCAAAGACAATATCACAGAACTGAAGTCGCAACTGGTTTCCGATCTACGTGAGGTCCGTCGAGACGTGGACGGCATCGGAGAACGGGTTGCGACCCTGGAGGACCATGAGCTGGGCCTCAATGGTGACGTCCATCAGCTACAGCAGGACATGCTCCGGCTACGCGAGCAGAACTTAGACCTTCAGGCCCACTGCGAAGATTTGGAAAACCGGTCCCGCCGTAATAACATTCGGATCCGAGCGGTACCCTGGGAAGGAGAGGGTGAGAACTTGTGGGAGTATGTGGAGGCCTTGTTTCTGCAAATTCTGGCGGAGGACGACCGCACGGAGGTTCGCATGGACAGAGTACATCGGGTTGGACTGCCGCGTGGCACGCGCTCGCCGCCACCTGACATTTTGGTTTGTGTCCATGATTTTCAATTGAAGGAGACAATCCTACGGAAAGCGAGGGACACCAACAACTTGCTCTTTCGTGGGCACAACCTTCAGCTTTTTCAAGACCTGGCGGCTTCCACACTGCAAAAACGACGGGACTTCCGCCCGATCACGGCTTTCCTGCGGGAGCGCGGGTGTCCTACTCCTGGGGTCACCCCTTTCGGCTCATTTTCAGATGGCAGAACAGACTGGTGCAAGTGAGATCTCTAGCAGCCGCCAGGGAACTTCTAGGCATGGAGGAAGCAGCCACGTCGGCGGGTGCCAGCGCCTCCCCGAGAAGACGTCGCTGTTCCCGCTACCCAGCGTGGCAGAGGGTGCATGGTGTGGCGGAGGGTCCGACTCCATCGGCGAGCCAAAGTGAGAGGGGAGAGGTTTTGGCTTCGGTGGCCCTGGTGACTGAGTCAAGCCGGGTAGACAGCTCTTGGGCGGCCTAGGCTCCCCCAACAGCGGCCCCTGGGGCCGGGGGGGATCTACCATCTCAGGTACTCTGAAGGACAGTGCTCCACTGGAGGGTTACCCCGACCCTGAACTCGAGGGGGGCATTACCCGGGTCTTCTATCCCCGACCCTTATGGTCATGTCTGACTTTCTTTGTTCTTTTTCTGGTTCTGATTCTCTCTCTTTTGTATATTGTTTTGAGGCTCCTTTGGATTGTGGAAGGGTTGTTTTGGAACGGGCTCAGTGGTGGCGGCAGGGGATTTGGTATGACTGCGAGTGTGTTTGGTTTGATTCTGGCATTCTGGGGGGCATTGATTGGAGCGGGGGGGGGGGGAGGGCACTGACTAAATGATGCCTGTTACGATAGGCTCCTGGAATGTTAAAGGCCTTAATTCTCCTCAAAAGCGTTAGAAAGTGTGGAAGTATATTCTTGATCATCATTTGGATGTGGTGGGTCTGCAGGAAACTCATTTGGCCCGTAAAGACGAATCTAGGCTTAAGCATAGGCAATACCCCCTGATTTATAAATCCTCTGCCTCTACTAAGCACCGGGGGGGGGGGGGCACTTCTGTTCCGCTCTACACTTCAGTTTCAACCCATGGGGGTGCGAGGTGACAAGTAGGGAAGATGGCTGATGGTGAAGGGGATACTCCTGGGTAAGCTTTGCACGTGGGTGGTTATCTATGCACCGAATGCGGGCCAGAATGGGTTCCTTGAGGCCTTTCTAAGGGAGGTGGGGGACTTTGGGGAGGGAGCATTGATAGTGATGGGAGATTTCAATTTGGTTTGGGACAAAAGTCTTGATTGCTCGCACCAACAAAGGACAGAGGCGGGTCTCTTCTCCCCTGAGTTGCGCGACGCCTTGGTTAGTTTAGGCCTTATTGATAGCTGGTACGCCCTCCACCCCCACACTAGGGATTACACGTTCTATTCCCATGTTCACCACACGTATTCACGTCTCGATCACATTTTTCTAAATCAGTCTTTGCAGGGGGACTTGCGTGATAGTAAAATATTTCCGCTCTCTGTATCAGATCACAGACTTTTGGTGACGTGCTTGACTCGGGCCCCAGAGACGTCCCCACACCGCAAATGGTACTTCCCTATCTCCCTTACACGTGATGAGGAATCCTGCAAAAAACTTAGGGCAGCCATTGGTGAGTTTTTTGAGTTCAACAAAGCTGGGGACACCTCGGTCTTCACCCAATGGGACGCCTTTAAGGCGACGACACGGGGCACGTGCATTGCGTTGAACTCCGCCCTGAACAAGCTTAGGCGCGAGGAAAGGGAGGCGCTGGAGGCGGAGCTGGCGACACTAGAAACTGCGCATAAACAGAATCCTTCTCAAAAGACCCTTCGCCCTCTTGCTGCAGTGTGGGGTAAACTCAGGACCCACTATAATAATTGGGCCGAGTATACCCTCTTGCGCTTACGGCACCTCTCTTATGCTCAAGGCAACAAAGTGGGGAAACATCTGGCACGGCAGCTCCGTGATAAGCGTGGGAGGGAATATGTGGGTGGCATCCGGACGCCCTCCGGCGCCGTGGAACATAGGGATGCTATCAAGGCCGAGCTTTTCGGCGAATTTTATGCCGCCCTATACTCGGCAGACCACCTGGCGCCTGCAGAGCAGCAGGAATACTTAGGGGCTTATCCACTTCCGCAGGTCTCCAAGGAATGGAATGACCTCTTGGAGGCCCCCTTCACTAGGGAGGAGGTGTTGACTGCCATTCGGTCCCTTAAACCGCACAAGGCGCCTGGCCCGGACGGCTTTACGGCTCCCTTCTATCAAACAATTGCGTCTGAGCTGGGGGATTTTTTGGTGACTCTTTTCAACGGCATGAGGGAGGCGGGCCAAACAACGGGCACCATGGCGGAAGCAATGATCTCGATCATTCCCAAAGCCGGGAAGGATCCCTCTAAATGTGAATCGTACCGGCCCATAGCCCTGTTAAACGTGGATGCTAAATTGTACTCCTCTATCTTAGCTGCCCGGCTCCAGGACCTCATGCCTGCCCTTATTCACCCCGATCAATCGGGCTTCATAAAAGGTCGCCAGACCCACGACAACACCAGAAGGCTGATTCACCTGATCGAGAAGGCTAATCGCTTTAAGATCCTGGCGGTCTTGGTGGGCCTCGAAGCTGAAAAGGCGTTCGATCGGGTGGATTGGAACTTCCTCTTTAGTACTTTGAAGGCCTTTGGTTTTTCTCCCAAATTTATTGATATGCTTCGGGCCAACTACCATGGTCCACGCTCGAGGGTTATGGTGAATGGCCATGTTTCGCCCTTCTTTGCACACTCCCGGGGTACGAGGCAGGGCTGCCCCCTATCTCCTCTACTCTTTGCGCTCAGCATCGAGCCTCTTGCCCTTAGGGTGCGGGAAGACTCGGATATTGTTGGTCTCCCCTTTTCGGGGGAGCAGCATAAAATATCCCTCTTTGCTGACGACGTTCTATTGTTACTAGCAGACCCGGGGACTTCCCTCCCACGGGTGCAGGAAGTGCTTTCTCAGTTCGAAGCGGTGGCGGGTTTTCGGGTCAATCCAGGCAAATCCTACATCCTCAATCTCACGCTGCCGCCCGCTGAGGTGGACCGCATCCGAACACTCACGCCCCTGTCGTGGTCTAGTTCCCCCATACAATATCTTGGGGTCCGGCTGACCTCGTTCGTCGCTACCTTATATGCGGCCAACTTCCCTCCCCTGCTGACCCAGATACAGACCGAGCTTAAATGCTGGAAGCCCATGTTCATCTCTTGGATGGGTCGCGTGCATGCCATTAAGATGACGATGCTCCCCAAGCTCTTGTACCTGTTCCAAGCTCTCTCTATCACTTTGGAGGGGGATTTTTTTAGGCATCTTAAATCCATTATTCTGCGCTATATCTGGCAGGCAGGCCGTGCTAGACTTTCCTTTCTTACGCTGCGTCGGCCTCTGAAGAAGGGTGGGGTCGGCCTCCCAGACATGCATCTCTATTATAAGGCGGCGCAACTCTGGGTGCTGGCCAAGTGGACCCAAATGGAGTCGGAGAAGCACTGGTTACATATGGACAGGAGTGTGGCAGGAAGATCGATATGGGACCTGGTTTGGAAGGCGAAGGGGGATCGGCCTCGCAACGCCTACATTAGCACTCCTATGAGTACCACTCTGAAGGTCTGGGACTCGGTCTCTAGTGACGAGAGCTGGACCTCCTTCCCATCCCCCTTCACGCCTATCCACTTTAATCCGGCCTTTCCGCCAGCTCTCATTGAAGGGCCCTTTGACGGGTGGAGGGCGGGCAGTTGCCACGCACTCACACACTTGTTCCATGGGTATGAGCCGCTCACCTTCCATAATTGCATGCGTGACTACGCGATGCTACCTACCGAGCGTTACCGGCACGCCCAACTGCTCCACTGGGCGTTGTCACCAGAGGTGCGGGATGCAGCGACAAGGCCTCCCACATATTTTGAATCCTATATCACCCGCACATCATCTATGAAAGGGGTGATTTCATTCCTCTATGATCTTCTATTGACTACTGCTATCTCGCCTCGCCCTACATGGGTCTGTGGGAAGAGCACCTAGGGCGAGATATCTCCGACGAGGAGTGGAGTCACCTCTGGCGTGATTTACACAAATTCAATCATTCTATTGATCTTCGGGAGGCCCATATGAAGACAATGCTGGATTGGTATCTTTACCCGACCCGATTGAAAAAGATTTTTCCCTCTGCATCGGATAGGTGTTGGCGGGGCTGTGGTTTCCTTGGGGATTTTCGCCATATCTGGTGGGACTGTCCTATCATACGCCCCTACTGGGAGGAGATACTGTCTTATATCAGGGACATGCTGGGTTACCCGATTCCGGACTCCATAGGCTTCGTGCTCCTGGGTCTTCGGGACCCGCTTTTAGAGTATCAGACCAAGGCAGATAAACAAATCCTTTGGCTCTGCATAGGTGCGGCCAAGTTAACCTTGGCTGCGGCATGGAAGAAGAAGGAGGCCCCTGCACTTTCCCTCTGGTTTGCTAAGTTGTGGAAGCTGTTGAGTGTGGCTGATGTTTTCAGAGGTGACTTTAAGAATTTCATTTTCAGGTGGGGCCCACTGGTCCGCTTTCTTTCTCGAGGTTTGCCATCGGCGGTCTGTCCACCCACCTTACGTGCCTTACATTTGTTTCAGGTGTGAAGACTGTTTGAGCGAATGCCTGCTGCTGGGCTGCCACCACTGGGGGGAGGGGGGTTGATAGATGGCTGGAGCCTTTGGGGGGGGATTTGGTTTGTTTCTTCAGAGGGGGGGTGGGTTTTTCCGTTAGACCTCGCTGCAATGTCTTTCTCATGGCCAAGACACATGGAGGCGCAACTTGAACTGGTCGACTGAGCCTCGGACTTGGACAGCTTTTGCCTGGTGCCAGTGTGGGTTTATGCCCCTCCGGGGTTCCTCGTGGGGCACGACGCTGTTGCTGGCGGACTTTGAGCCTTATCTTGCCTAGAGCGGTCACGCTGTACGACTCTTCATCAATGTTACTGCTTCTTGGTCATGTGGAGTTAGCTCCTGCTAGGGCTCTTTTTTTTTGCATTTCATGTGTTTCCATCCTTTCTCTCTTCTGTTATTTCTTCCTTTCTGTATTCTCAATAAAAATATCTTTAACAAAAAAAAAAAAAAGATTCTATAATAAAAAACAATCTGGTTAATTTTGGATATTCCATCTAGAAACAGCACTCCGCAAAGTATGTACTCAAACTACAACTAATTAAAGTTAGTCGAATGGGGAAACTAGTAGTCACCTAGAAGAACAACGCTCCTTAAATATAGAAAGAAAAACACCTGATAGATCTGTAAAATAAACATAAATGTATACATGTCCTCTAGGAATCACACTTCGCTCAGTGTGAAACCAACTACAAGCACCTAGCTATAAGATAAGCATAAAAGCCATTTACAAAAAGTAGAAGCTATGAAGTAAATGCATATTCCCTCATAGGCCACATTTAAGAAAACCTTCATCAAAAAGAAAAGGTACACCACAGATGAAAATGTCCTTCAGAAAAGAAGGAAAATGTGTAGTAATAACACAAGGCATTAAAACATCCCAAAAGACAAGACTATTAAGTACCTTCTAAATAGAAGGAATGAAATAGACAGAGATGCTATGTTGTTTTCCTGGGTTTATGTCATGTTTTATAGGTCTCCAGTGTACAATCTTGTCCAAGGGTCATGCACAAACATGTTTACACGAAGGGGTTGAAGAGCCAATCAATTAGCTGTGGCAATAAGATAGAACCTGAAGACCAAAAATACAGAGCAGCGTAAGGCTCACAGGAAGATTAACTTTGGTTAAGAATGCTTAAAAGCTTCTTGTGAAGGAGGAGATGTGGATTAAAAATGACATAAGATACAGGTTTTTGCCGTGGCCAGTGCTGACAACTATGATACACACAGCATCACATGAAAAAGTGATTTACAACCTCCAGAATCAAACTGACATATTCCTTCAGGTTTGGTCACATTTCTTGAATATGAATAGTGGTATTGATATTGATGTTAATACCCCCAATGCTTGCTACTATTTCTCTACCTTAGTCCTATTATGTTCTTCCCCTTTTTACCCTTTACTCTTTCCCACCCCTGGTTATCCTATCCTATCTTATCTTATTCTATCTTATCCAATCTTATCTTATATTATCTTATCCTATCTTATCTTATCTTCTCTTCCCTTATATCATGTCATATTATACTATTTGATAGCTAACTTTGATAGCTAACTATTTGATAGCTAACTTCTTTCCTATACCTGTCCACACTATCTATTATCTCAAAAACACCCACCTTTCCCCCCTTTTTTTCTTATTCCTATATTTATTAAATTCTTTATTTACGCATTTATAAATATATTTTCTATTTTTTAACAAATAGTACTTATCACCTATATATATTTCTGCTTATAATGTTTTCATTTTTCTACTATGAATTGTTACATGTTGAATGCTATTATCATTCTTGTCCCTGTGATTAATTTTTACAAAAATGCTAGTAAAAAATTACAAAACAAAAAAAAGAATGCTTAAAATCTAGAAAATGTATAGAACTTTTACTATCAACCATAAGCAATGTTTATTAACTGACTGGAAGACAAGTAGTTAACCAAGACCAATAAGAGAATCATATAAATAAGCATGATGTATGATCTCAAACAATAGAGGCATAGACCAACACAGAGGGTTGAAATCTGCACCCTGAAAAGAGAGTTTAATATTGGTGAAGCTGAGCAGCCCCAGCTCTGCACGTATATGTTGAGAAATGCTATGGTGGCACACACAATATACTCCACATAGAGTAAGATACAGGCCAAAAAGGCTTTGACTCTTGAGCCTGAGCTCTTCTTCAAAGTAAACCAATCTACAAGATCTGTATATCAGGTGTCAATTGAAAGCCCAAGAACAGATAAACAGCTGAAACACTGTCATTGATAGAGTTGAAAGATAACGCCACCACGTATGCACCCAGCAGAATAATCAAGAAAGGCACTTGTAGTGCAATATAACTTCTGCAATTCCAACTGACCGGGATTAAGGAACAGGAAAACACAGATAAAGACCGCAAGGTTAGCGAAGCAACCATAAGCCCCTGCATTAAACAGAAACACTACACAGATGAAGCACATATTGTAAATCAGTCATGCAGAAGCACTTCATTCTACACAGGCCAGATAGCAGAATCCAACCAAAGTTGTCAAAGATATTTTATGTGGTCTTACCACATCTTATTATTAACAACAAAAGAGCGCCTACTGCTGTGAATTTCAAAATGACATGATGCCTTAGTGAGGAAACACACAGTGACTAGACTAAATTGAATGTGCGGTCAAAAAACAGAAAAAAGGGAAAAGAGAAAAAACTATTTTTTAAAAGAACCCTCACTCACCCTAGTGGTGACATGCTTCATCATGGGGTTTGTCACAGGAGGGACCGACTATCCCCCCCTGTGTGCTTCGACTCCTGCGATTGCAGCGGAGCAGGTGTTGCAAAAGCGTGATATGTGTGATGAGTGAAAAATGAATAGTGTGGTAAAAGATCACAGCTGGACCCCAACAACTTTATTAAAGGGCCAGTTGTTCACATTAAAAACAGTGAGGTCACTTTGAGGTTTGTATTACAACCCCAGTGACCCGGTGTGAGTGGTCAACATGTTTCTGCTGTTTATTGCTTTCTAAGCTCAGCT
The DNA here is from genome assembly GCF_964263255.1 of Lissotriton vulgaris. Taxonomy (NCBI): domain Eukaryota; kingdom Metazoa; phylum Chordata; class Amphibia; order Caudata; family Salamandridae; genus Lissotriton; species Lissotriton vulgaris. The sequence goes on along the minus strand of NC_141689.1, from coordinate 1,254,868,764 downwards.
TTCATCAGGACCAATATTACAATAGAAAAAAACGTCCTCCTGGGGTCCACGCACGCTAAGGCGTGCCCACACCGTTAGGACAGAAGAGAAAAGACCAGAATTCAGTACTCTCCTCAGTTAACTCACGGTTTTACCCGCAGTCAATGCTCCTGCTATTTGCCTGGATGCAATTCTGTTTGGAAAGTTAGTGTGCCACATGGTCTCTCAGTGTGGCCCTTTCTTCACGTCCCGTTCTGTTTCGTACGGGACGACTCGCCGCCTGGAACCTAGTAGTAGATTCCACTGATGTCCGGATTCTACACAGGCCAGATAGTAGAATCCAACCAAAGTTGTCAAAGATGGGGGCGTGGCCATGCAACATGGCCGACAGGACGTGAGCTCCACCAGCTCCGTCCTGAAGACCTGCAAATCCTGAACAGACATCCTGCCTGGGCTGTCAAAGTCCTTGAAAACGGTGCCGGAAACCTTTCCAACTCGATTGGGACACCTGAGCTGAAAGAGCGATTCGGGGTTCAGCCGTGAGCGGAGATGGTGGCACTGTTGGCGTTTGCGGCGCCGCTTTGTACTACGCGACGCCACGGTCTGGGCCTGAGACGTGGGGTCGACCTTCGAGTGGCCCGCCCAGAAGAGGCGCGCGGAGGATTCTGAAACAAGCGACTCCTTGGCAGACCCCAGCGCTCTGCACTACACCACTGGGGTGCATCTGGAGGTGGCGATTGGCAGCCACAGAACCCCGGTGATATCCACTGGCCGGAGTGAGAGGATCGCGGCGCCGTCCTTCCCGAGCGGTGCCCTTGCAACGGAGCTCCCGACCGAGCGCTAATCCTGCCGAGGATCGGCTGACTGACCCCCGGGACCTCGGGGGTCCTACAAGACGCGGAGGAAACTGTAAGTGCTCTGGCCCTGACCCCTGTTGGGACCACACATCAAGCGCAGCGTCTCCTGGACTGTTGGGCAGCCGGCCTAGTCTAATCCCTTGGCCGGGACACACAAGAGCTGCGGCCTTACTCTCCCCCCTCCCACACTAAAGCCTGAATTATACCCCCTGCTGGGCGTTGCCGGTGCTCCAATTCCCGGGGGGGACGTGGGACGAGGCGCCTTGAGAGTGGCGGCAGCACTGGCATCCGTCCCACGCTCGTCCGCCATCTTTGATTGCATGATCAGGCGATTCCTGGATGGTGCTGTGGACGCCTGCGGAGGGGGAGATCTTTGATACAGCTTGAGCTGCAACTGAGTGCCCGTCCGGGGGGTTGCTCCTGGAGCCCTTGTGACCGAACTACTGCCAACTGAAGGTGTGGGGATCTTCGTGGGGTGTCTTGATGGGCAGACCAGCCGCCCCCTCTTCGCTCCTTTGACAGGCGCCGGACTCTGATCACTGCTGGACTCTTCACGTTGTAGGGGGGTCGGGAGGCCGCTACCACCGTACTATCCTTGCTGTGGGGTCGCCTGGCTTGCCTTGAACGCTGCCCATACTCTGATTGTTGCAAGTCTTACCGCGACCTTATCGCTACCTGCCCCTGGCCTGGGCCTCCTCGCACTTGCTTTCTCAAATCAGCGAGACCTAGGGAGAGCCCTCTAGCACACACTAGATAGGTGCAGCACCTACCTTGTAAGATGGCGGCTCGCAAAGATCGGTCCTCAAAGGGCTCCCAACCTAACACTATTGTGCAATATACTATCCCACGCCTGCCATCGCAGAAGATCACACGTCAGACGGGGCCCGAGGACGGGAGTGAGGGCCCCGCGGAACCCTCGAGGGCCGAAATCTTGAAAGCTATTCAGGGTTCCCACTCTGCCCTGGAGAGACAGATAGAGACTGTTTCTATAGATTTGAACCTACTCCGAACCGATCTCCGCAAAGTGGCAGACAAAGTTTCGGATGCGGAGGGCAATATTACACAATTACAGGGTGAGGTGGCCTCTTTACAAAAATCAGTTGCGCAACTTACATCTACCACCCGCGCATTGGGGAGACGTGTCGAGGAAGCAGAGGGGAGGGCCCGTCGAAGCAACATAAGGGTCCTGGCGGGAAACCCTGAACGCTTCCTAGAAACTTGGATCCGCACGCATCTGTGCCCGTCTGGTTTGTCCAGTGTATTCATTGTGGAATGGGCGCATAGAGCCCTTGTGCCCCCTCCGCGCCCAGGCGAAGCTCCTAGAGTTCTCATCGCAAAGATCCTGAACTATAAGGATCGTGACTGTATTTTGAGGGCTGCAAGGGAGACAGAGTCCCTCATGATTGAGAACAGCTGCGTGTCAATTTACCCTGACTAGACCCAACAAGTGCAGGAACATAGAAAATCCTACTTGGGAGTTAAACAAAAACTCAGTGAAATGAAACTCCAGTATATGCTTTTATATCCAGCCAAACTCAAGGTGCTCTCCCAGGGCCGTGCGCACTTCTTTGAGATGCCAGCGGAGGTGTGGGAGTGGCTTGAGATCAGAGGAGATGACCTGCCCCCGGGTGAGCGAGGTGGCCCCCGTGAAACTTGGGGGACCAGACCACAGAAGAAGCGCCGAGGAAGGGGAGGACGCCGATCTAGATCCCGTGGTTCTCCTGAGACTCGACCTACAGTGGGGGCGGATGGAGCTATTCATATGGAAACATCACAGATGAGAGCGGGACCGAGATCGCCTGGGGCTCCTGCCCCTGGTGAGATTTTGGTCCCGGACACTTTGCAGGAAACACCGCTGGACACAGACTCTACAGCCCCGGTGGTCCCGGAGACAGCCCTCTCTGAGCCAAGGTTGGAATAAATTATTGACTTGAGTTGAATGTTCCTGTATGTGCGAATGTCCTCCGATTGGGGGACCTCATATTGACACTTTGGTAGGCTACCACGGCTCCTTATTGACACTCAGGGTTTTGGATAATGGACCATGGCAGAGGACTTGCGCCCTTATGGCCTGGGGTGCTGGGGGGGAGGATGGGGCCAACTTTCGTCTTGAGTAACATCTTGCCTGAACTGCTAACAGAGGTGAGAAGACATGCCAGGGTACTGTCTTAGGATCATTGGGTTTTTCAGGGAGCTGGGAGGGAGGGTGGGTGGGGTTGATTTGTTGTGTGTGAGTGTGTGTTGAGTGAGTTGTATGGGGTGGCTGTGTACATCCTGGCACTGGCAGGGGAAGGGCGGGGTGGCGTTTTTCTTTGTTGCTATCCTCTTGCTCGTGGGTGGGGGTGGGGAACCTGTTTTTGCAAAAGTTCAGTGTTTTGGGGTTTTTGGGGGGTGGGTTGGGGTTCATGAAGAAGGTATTGCTGGTATCATGTGCATATTGAATCCGATTTGTGGGTGGCTTATTGACAGGGCTACTCCTTCAGGTCTAACTACAGTGGGGGCCGAGTGGTGGCAGGTCATATTGTACTTATACTGTGGCCCGAATGGGCGTAATCATTGGCCATGGGCTTTACATTTTTAATGTGGAATGTGTGTGGTTTGGGTACTTGCACCAAGAGACACAGAGTCCTCACCTTCCTTAAACGACATGGGGTCTCGGTAGCTTGTCTGCAAGAGACCCATCTAGACGACGACGGCGCTCAGCGGCTGTCCAAGAAATGGAGGGGCCAGATTTTCCATTCCTCCTTCTCCACATATGCTAGGGGGGTCCTCATCTGGATGGCCCCGGGGATTCCTTGCGCTGTTCAGTATATTGATGCGGACGTGGACGGCAGGTATCTATTAGTGAGACTTAGATTAGATGACAAGGAACTCCTGCTCCTTAACACCTATGCCCCGAACACTGATGATCCGGCCTTTTTCTCTCGAATCCAAGATCTTGTGGCTTCAAGTTTGGATGCACCCCTCCTTTGGTTTGGGGATTTTAATTGCGTATCGCACCCTGAGTTGGACCGTCACCCACCCCGATCGGGCACTAAGCCCCGTATGACGGCGCATTTACGGGAAGTGATCCACAATCTTGGGGCACTAGACGTGTGGCGAACTTGTCATCCTGCCCAGAAGCTCTAAACGTGTTACACTCCGACACATGGTACCCATAGCAAATTAGACCGCATTCTTGCGGCTAACCTCACACCGTCTCTCACCTTGACGGTTACTCATCAGGCCCAATACTTATCGGACCACACCCCAGTGACATGCATGGCGCAGTGGCCTGATCGAGCTGCACGTCCCCGCACATGGAGAATGCCCGCTGACCTCCTCCAGGATCAGGTGGGCAGGGACCATGTGTCGGCATCGCTGTCGGACTATTTGGAACTCAACTGGGGGGGCGATGGGCTACCCTACTCTACTAAATGGGACGCCTTGAAGGCAGTGGTGCGTGGAGCGTGTATGGGCCTCACTTATGGGGTCCGGAAACAATTGTTGTCTGAGTTGCAGGATGCAGAAGTTGTGCTTCAACGCGCCCAGTCCCGATCCGATCCGGACGCATTAGATCAACGAACGGAGATGGATGCCCTGATATCGATACATGACATCCTCACCCGACTTGACAAATTTACGTTGGGCCAATACAGGCAACGTCTCCACCGTGAAGGTGATGAATCTGGCCGCTTATTGGCCTGGATACTTCGCCGTGAGTTCGCACCTGAAAGAATAGTTGCCCTATGCGGCTCGAATGGAGTTATGGTCCACTCTGAGTCCGATATCCTTGAGGTCCTCCGGTGCCATCTGCAGGCTGTATATGAGGCTGACCCATTGGTTACGGAGGATGCCTATCGCTCGTACCTTGAAGACCTGGACCTCCAAACCCTGCCGGAGGCGGCGGCAAAAGAACTCGATACGAAGCTGACACTGGGTGAGATTAGTGCGGCGATAGCCGCCCTCCCTCATGCTAAGACCCCTGGTGGGGACGGATATCCGGCCGAGTTCTATAATTCCTTCGGGCACGTCCTGGCTCCCCTCCTGTTGCAAGTTTTCAATGAGGCTCTGCATACTGGCGCCCTTCCGCCCACCATGAATCAAGGAGAAGTGTGCATGATTTTGAAGCCAGGCGGTGATAGTACTGATCCCGCGGCGTACCGCCCTATCACCTTGATTAATACGGATGCAAAAATCCTTACTAAGTTGTTGGCCACTCGCCTTGCCCCACTCATGACTCGACTGATCCACTCCGACCAGAGCGGATTCATCCCGGGTCGTAACACGGCGATGAATTTGCGCTGCCTGAATCATGTCCTGCATGAGGTACAAGGAAGAGAGGGTCCTCATGTGTTGGTGTCAATTGATTTGGCTAAAGCCTTTGATACGGTACATTGGGGATATTTAATGCAGGTGCTCCAGAAAACGGGGTTCGGACCTGGATTTCGCAATTGGATCCGGGTGCTCTATGGAGCGCCCCGGACCAGGGTGCGGTTGGGATCGGCCCGCTCGGAAGAGTGGCCATTGGAGAGAGGCACCCGGAAGGGTTGTCCTCTCTCCCCTCTCCTGTTCGCTCTCGCAATTGAGCCCCTTGCCATTTCCGCCCGCACTGAACTACAGCAATGGGGGATAGCAGTGGGTGACACTACCAATGTAGTCTCCCTCTATGCAGATGATACGCTTTTCTATCTGACCTCCCCCTCTGAGGCCCTCCCCGTCTTGATGCAGATCCTGGACCACTTTGGTGCAGCCTCTGGGTTGCGTATTAATCTTAACAAATGTCTGGTTTTCCCGCTGACGGGCTGTGCCCCGGAATCGGGCATGGATATGCCCTATTTGGGCCTCCGTTATGAGCGAGAGGCGTTCCGATATCTTGGCATTCAGGTGGCCACATCTGATGAGGCCATACTGACTCACAATGTCGACAGAGTACTCAAAGCCCTCCACAAATCTGTTACCTTTTGGAACACGCTTCCTCTTTCTCTCATGGGGCGGTTGGCGATCGCCAAAATGGTGATGCTCCCTAGGATCCTATATGTCTTACAGAACGCCCTATGTCCGTTACCTCCTGAGTGTTTCGCATGTTGGACTCGCTCCTCACCTCCCTACTTTGGGCGGGTGGGCGCAGCAGGGTAGCTTTACGCACAGTAAGGCGGTGTTGGGAAGAAGGAGGCCTTGAGGCCCTGAGATTTGACCTGTATTATTATGCAGCGCAGCTTCTCCCAGCCGCAAGGTGGTTCGCTGAGGAGGAGAATTGGGAACTGGCACTGCTGGCTGGTACGGCAAATGAAAAGGCCCTACGGGAGGCCTTGATGCAGGGTCGCAGCGCTGATAACACTCTACCATATGTGGTGCGTCACACAGCCGGAATTTGGCAGCGGTTTGTTGAAAGGGTGTTGAGACAGGCACCGTTTCATAGGGAGCTCCCAGTATGGATCATGGCCCCGATACTCCGGTTGGAAGAGAATATGTCCTACAGGGAGTGGCGCTCTGGCGGATGTGAGACTCTAGCGGACCTCTACCCGGACGACCCCTTCGTGTCTTTTGAACGTGCCATGGAGTCCTTTGAGCTAAGCGGAGGGCAATACATCCACTACAGAAGCCTCCAGGACGTGGCCAGGACAACATGGCCCCAATATCCGGAGGCACCTCCACTCACCTATACTCTCGACATCATTTTATCCTGTGGGAGAGGCAAACGGTTGATCTCCCTTCTCTACTCGGCCATGCGCCGAGACTCGACCCCCTCGATAGCACCGGCTTGGGAGGCGGACCTAGGGGTGGAACTGGAACCTGACCAACGGAAACAGATCGGGCTTTTGACCTGTAAGGTCTCCTGCAATGCACGTTTTAAACTTATACATTTTAACTTTGTCCATCGAACCTATATGACCCCTGTCTCCCTGCATCGCATATCGGCGCATAGATGACACAATTGCCCTAGGTGTGGGGTACAGAGGGCGGGTTTCTTGCACTTGGCATGGGAATGCCCTCTGGTTCAGGACTTTTGGCGGAAAGGGGTGGCCCACATTGCTCGAGCCACACAAATTAGGCTTCTTATAGACCCACTCCACTGTCTCCTGGCGCTGATGCCCAAGCCCAGAAAGAAGAACCTGTCTTATAAATTCTTGCAACTCTTGCTAGTTCTGGCGAGGAGGCGCGTGGCTATCACTTGGATGGTCAGAGGGCACCCGAGATTTCCCTTTGGCTGAGGGATGCAAGAGAATGGGCCTTAGCTGAGGAGACGCACATGCAACGCACTCGCAGGGATGGGAAGCTGCAGGATGATCTGCTTGCTTGGAGGATGTTGTGCATGGAGGGGCTGGCGGAGGATGATTCGAATGCCACCAGCGCTGAGTTATTTACTCCCGCTGACTCGGAGTCTGACTGTGCTGGGGAGGGGGCTGATGTGGGGAGTTTGGATCCGGTGTAAAGACCCTACGTAGCCACACCGATATTCCTTGATATGTATGCTTGTACATAGCTGTGATCCCCATTGGTCCGTATTACATTATAATGACTGTGCCTTAGCTGGTCCTCGCATAAATGACCTACTTCGTTCGACTCTGTACTAATGATGCCATTCTTCGGGTATTTGGTTATTGTTAAAATGTTACATAGAATAAGAGTACAAAATAAGAAAATTAGCGAATGTAATGATAGTTTCATATCCTTAGAGCACAAATGCAATTTTCCTTTCCTTCTTACATGCTTTGCTCCTACGCCGCCCAGCCTCCGGGATGTGGGCCGTATTTGGCTGTGTATTGCCCTTGAAACAGCATGTTATCACCTTTTACATATAAGCGGTCTCGATGACCAGGTATTTTGTGCCTCTTTTATACTTTCGCAATAAAAAATATATTTAAAAAAAAAAAGTTGTCAAAGATATTTTATGTGGTCTTACCACATCTACCATCTCTGAAGCACCTTAAAGATGAATCAGCATGTTCACCAAATAAATGAACACCATCAAACGGCATATCTTTGAGGCTTTCCTGTACAGGCTGTGAAAACCCAGACTGACACAGCCATGCATGTCTGGACAGTACACGTGACTGATCCATAGCTCTATCCATGGAATAGGTGGTGTCCAGAACACATTTCATGGTAAATTTGGGTGCTTCCCGGCCATCTTGCACCCCTTGCAGGACCTCACTCCTAGCTTCCACTGAAATGGAAGGCAGTTACTGCACCACAGAGTCCCATAACGAATGGGAAAATCTGCCCAAAACTCATGCCGTGTTTAACAACCTCAATGCCGAACTGATGGAAGAGAATATATTCCTCCCACAATGTTCTAGCCATCTGGACTCTTTATTTAGTGGAACCAAGGGAAGGACACTAGCGTCAGGCGAGCAGTAGCAGCTTCAACCACCAGCCCTTTTGTGGCGGGATGTTGCAGGAAACAAAATGGGCCCCCTGGGGTGGGTTTATGACTCCGGCCCACAGCCCGGACAACTGGAGCTCCTCACATAGGTCTCGCCCAGGCACCTAACAAGAGGTCAAACAGAGACTCATTATATGGGAGTAAAGGCTCCACTCCTGCCACACCCTGATGAAGAACATCTGCCATAGGGTCTGTGGACAATTACACTAAGGTAAGCTGGCAGTCCAGACTACAGCTGCCCTCCTCAATACCTCAGGAAAAGAAGAACTTTCCTACATTGTCATACCAGGTGGAGAAAGTAAATCTGAAACTGGAGAGGACTCTAGTCTATTAGCCTTCCTCAGTTCAGTTAGACAATTTTCCAAAGCAGACAGGACAGTATTTCCAAAAGGGTTTAAACACCCTATATTCCTTTGTACACCCGTCAAACTGTGCATTCCCGTAAGAAAAACAGAAGCGGATTGAATGAGGCCAGATGAAAAGTTGCCCAAAGCAGACGGCTCCATCGGCGCCACATCTGATGCCAATGTGGCGTTGTATAGACATCGAAAAGAGTAATTTGAACGGTGTCGACTGGTGCCACTTACATCATTGGCTGACTTGACCCCAATGCCAAAGATGTGAACCCCAAAGGGCTGTGTACTGGCACCGCCTGGAATCCAATAACGGATTAAGAGGGCCCAACTGTCACAGAGGGCAAACCCACAAGTGAGGATCCAGTCAGGGCACCTCTTCCCTCCTTGTGGGCAGAAAGTGCACCAGAGGGAGACTGAGGCCCAAAAACCTTATGCAGGGTAAACTAATAGTCCTTCATTTGGACTAGAGTCGCCTTACTCCAGGATATTTAGGGAGGAGCGGTGTGGACTCCTGTGAATGCCCTGCAAACAGAGGTTGGGAGACGGCATCTGAGAGGGACATATGTACTGGCAGTTTGTGCTTAGGAGCCTCCCTTGATGTGGACAGAGGCAGCCCCTCACCGAAAAGCTCCTCGACCAGTCTCTGTGCTTCGGTGACGATTGAAGATAATGCGGTTTCTCAGATAAATGTGGCACCAGAAGTTTCATCGGATGCTCTCTCAACACCGCCGGCCAAAGACGCTGACAGGAACCACATGCCTCAGAGTCATGGTGTTTTCCAAAGCACTATAAACAGATGGTATGGTGATCCCTGACTGACAACTGTCTGGCACAAAACATACAGAGTTTGAACCCGAACAACATCGGAGAAAAGCACACTGTTCTCTCAACAAAATGTTGAGAAGGGCCTGAAAAATGCGCCCCTAACCACTCCAGATCTGCGTTGCAATCATGGTAAAGATTTAACTGACGTTGGCAGGGGGTAAAATGGACTCCATTGATTTCACATCGGCCGGACAACGTTGAAATGGAGTCCTCACCCTCTGCTGATGAGCAGATACACTATGGGAAACAATTTCCGGATCCAGTCTTGCACCTGGGGGAGGATTCTAAAGTAAGACATCTGCAGCTTCATGTCTCTGTCAGATAATCTTCATTGCAGCTTTGCTCCACGACTATCTGTCAATGAAGCTACCTCTTTGGACACTTCTGCAGCCTTGCCCTGCTAAACTCCTACCTTCTCAGACACTTTTTCTTCAAAAAATTTAAATCCGGAGGTAAGCCCTAACCGGGCCCAATGCACTATTGTATCCTCTATAGCGGTCAGCCTTAACATTTGACTTTGCCTCAGGTTAGTGCAACCAGATGTCTGTGGTTGTCACTTTTATGTTTTGGATGCTATTCTACTGTTTAATCTTTCAAAATGTCTAACTCCTGTTCTACTGATTACATTTTGGTGGACTTTATGTCAAATTATTTATTACAATGTACTCTATTTTTCTGAATTGGTTTACAATTTTTCTAGTATTGTGTTTCCACCGAATTACTGCTTGTGGTCTCCATAAATACTTTATACATTGCCTTTAAGTTAAGTCTAACTGCTTTTTGTGCCAAGCTACCGAGAGCTAAACACAGGATAATTCAGTGACCTTTTGTGGTTCACCCTGCAAGGGATTGTGGCTGTTGCTAGGCCAGGGCTCACACCCCAGTCAATCAACAGCCCAATTACTCACAGTGTTGTAGAATGAGGATATCTCTATTTTGCATTAGGGGCTGAGACTCTGCATGCAGGAGGGAACCCTCCGCATTCAGGAGAGAAAGCCCTGCATAAATCAATAACACAAAAATTTGATTGAAAAAAATTGGTGATTGATTGTGAACATAATGTATGTATATAGTCACCTTATTTTGCAGTAGGGAATATCAAGTGTATGTCTGCAGAGATCTCTAAAGTTCGGAGGAGATCGCTGCACAGAAATAATAGAAGAGGTAGAAATCTCTGCAAAGAGGTTTGGTAATAGCATTTTGTAGTACGAGTAACACGATCGTAGGCTATCACATATACTACAAAATGTAGGAACGGGTGGGAGCACACTGCTGACCTCCCAGCACAGTTCGCCCCCTAGCATTGTGGTAAATGCAGTTTGCAGTTAGTGCGCGCTTACTTGGTATTTTGCTGGAGTGTTCCACCAAAGTTGGTGCAGGTTAGTGCTGTCATCTCTAGACACATGTGTTTCTGAATTTTATCCTTCATCAGTAGAGATCAAAAACGATTTTCTTCTGGGGTTTGCAGAGCAGGCTGCCACAATTCTTACAGGTCTCAATACCTCTCACAGGCGCAAAGGTGCATCTCCACTAGCTCGTCAGCTACATGGCTCAAGGGAGCCTTTTAAAACAGGAACGGGTGGGAGCACACTGCTGACCTCCCAGCACAGTTCGCCCCTTAGCATTAGGGTAAATGCAGTTTGCAGTTAGTGCGCGCCTACTTGGTATTTTGCTGGAGTGTTCCACCAAAGTTGGTGCAGGTTAGTGCTGTCATCTCTAGACACATGTGTTTCTGAATTTTATCCTTCATCGGTAGAGATCAAAAACGATTTTCTTCTGGGGTTTGCAGAGCAGGCTGCCACAATTCTTACAGGTCTCAATACCTCTCACAGGCGCAAAGGTGCATCTCCACTAGCTCGTCAGCTACATGGCTCAAGGGAGCCTTTTGAAACAGGAACGGGTGGGAGCACACTGCTGACCTCCCAGCACAGTTCGCCCCTTAGCATTGTGGTAATGTACAGCACTAACCTGCACCAACTTTGGTGGAACACTCCAGCAAAATACCAAGTAAGCATGCACTACAAACTGCATTTACCATAATGCTATGGAGCGAACTGTGCTCAGAGGTCAGCAGTGTGCTCCCACCCCTTCCTACTACAAAATGTAGTTTGTGAAGAGATCTCTTGGTTCATAAAGTACTGCAACCAAGCTGCATTTAGATTAGAATTATTTAGCAAGTACCCTGTTTCAAGTTCATATTCACTTATATAACACAAAAAGTGTGGAAAATCTTAGGTTCCTCAGTTTAGTATTTTGTTTTGGACTCCAAACGGCCTTGAAATGGTCCTGCCAATGCTCCTCTACTCCAAGAAGGACGAGGCAATGGGATACACATTAAGTATACAATTAAAATCAATTCAGTAAATACGCAACAATTATTGCATTGTTGAAGTGAACACACGTTGTGTGACTACACAAAAGAGTCCTATTCCTTGATACCTGTGCCTACATACAATATTAACTGTGAAATAAAAAAAGAATGTTGCAAACCAAACATTCAAGATGAGAAATATAAAATATAGACCAGCAGGGTAAGATAATCCTGGTGAGCGTAAGGTTTTGGGTGAACACGCATTACCACTTCCTGGAAAAAAGAAAAACGTTACATCTTGATGTAATTTATTTGATGCGTAATTTCTAGCTGCAAAAAAGAAACTGACAATAATTTGACAGCCACTTGGACAGTAAAATCAAAATGGAGAGGAATATTTAAAGAGCAATGGTTACATTTGCATGGTTCTCGTGAACTATTCGAATTCTTCTCTACTCTTCTGAAAATAGTGAAAGAACTGTAATGCAGCTGAACAAGTCCTCCTGCCATTTCTATTGTTTAGTTTTAAGGCTGTGAAGGGCGCTAGCATGAGGAAAATTAATTCCTGAGCATTTGAAGGCATTCAAATTAAAAGGATAAAGTAGGTTTGGAAGCTGTGCATAGGAAATCAGAGCAAGTGAAAATGGTATATTTAAAATAAAAAGCAGAGGATAAAACTGTTTAATATTGCCGTCATTGTGAAAGCAAGAAGCCAAGCTTGGTAAATATTTGGCACACAGGGGACACATAAAAATACAATTAGGCCTTATTCAACAAGCATAAACATACATTTTAGTGTAAGTTTACGATATTTTTGCTATTCTCGAACAAATTATACTAGTAGTATATGCACTCGTGGTGGATACTCACACAAAAAAAGATAGGACAGGCCTTCTGTTCGTTAAATTACAGTTTTCCTTTGTGAATCAGGGCACCAGTGAGGTACGTATTGGGGAATAGTATCTGGTGCCAGCAGCACTCAAATAAGACACCAGTCTGGTGTCACAAATTCAGAGGAAATAATAGACACTGAAAACAAATGCTAGGTACTAAGTTTACGCCCTTAGGGCCTGATTCACAAAAGTAAACATAGACCAAAAGTCTAAGTTTAGACCTGAAGTCTAACTTTTTCTACAAGTAAAGTTAGACTTTTGGTCTAAGTTTGGACCAAACGTCTAACTTAGATCAAAAGTCTAATTTTAGTCGGAGTAACGTTAGACTTTTAGTCTAAATTTACCTTAGTGAATCAGGCCCATAGTTCTTATTTATTGGGCTTTAATTCAATTTTAACACATTGGGTATATTTTATCACAAAATTACTCATAATTCTCCATGTATCATTCTAAACATGAGTTTTGTACACATTTTGACACAACAAACAGTGTTGTCATAGATACGATGACTCATCGTGTACAGAATGGTTTTAGAAGGATTATAAATAATTTTGGTAAAAAATACACACAATGAATTAAGATCAATAAATAGGAATTGCTGACAGAATCTTAGTAATAAGACTTTATTTTCTTTATTACTCTTCTTTCTTTGGTGTTTGCCTAACAGGGGTGTTTATTATTTGAAATTTTGATATTCTGTTAACATTATCAATTTCTAATGGTTTGACTAAAATAGCTGTGATGCTGCCTTGACACAGACCGGCATTGTTGAAGCTTATATTTTGTTCGGGAGTCGTACTATAAACAAGCTGCATAATCTGACTTTTGGTCTGTCTTTATATATGGAGATATGCCTTGACAATGTAAAATATGGTATTTCACGTGGTATCATTTTATCCATCCATTTTGCCACAACAGCATGGTAGTTATTTATTCATAGCAAGTTTCAGGGGTTAAGGGTGCTTTCAAAATTTTGGTCTGTCCTTCATAAGTGTACTTGATGTCACTCGTGTAGCACTTATTCCTGTCGTAGGTGTAGCACACATCTTCAGAGGCTTTGCAGTTGCTGCGACTAGCCAATACTATCTCGCCTCCCAGTTCGATTTCTTGTGGGTCACACTTTTTACATCTGCAAGTAAAGAATAGAACAGATCTTAAAATTAGTTTTTTGTTAAATAACTGGAATGTATTGTTCCCAAATATTACAAGATTTTGTAGAAATTTGATCAGTATACCGCTTTATGTGTTTTTTGTGTGTGGCATTTTTCTGGTAAGCCAACTGAGGTCCTACTTAGCAGCACAATATCAGCCATGTATTAGAGAATTTTAAAAGTGTTAAAATTAAGTCAATGCATGTTAAAACTTGAGCAAACAAGTGAAAGACTCGAGTCAGCAATATACAAGTTAAATAGCAAAGGAGCCAACACGGATCGCTTCTTAAGGCCATCATTCAGGAGCAGCTGCTCCATTGGGGCAAAAAAGCTTTCACCCCCACCGCCCATTGAAAGCCAACCCATAAATTATACATTATAGTGTCCTTTTCCGGTATTTTATTTATGTGCTTTTATTTTTAGCCGCCACTGTACTCTTTTTTTTTAGTCTCAGACCACGTGTTTTTCTGCCTGAGAGTGAGGGCGGGAGTGGGGCTCGATTAATAAAGCATCGGCTACAGGGTATCAGTCCTAAAGTGAAGTGCGCATGTCAGGTTGGTCTGGTGGCTTGCTGTGCCCAGCCCGACATGCACACTTTACCCTTCTCCTTTCTGTGCAATATTAGGAAGTCAGGAGAGACAGAGCCATAGCCTCCAGTCTTCCTTTGAGCGCTGGGTTCCACTGCCCAAGCCTGCTCACAAGATGTTTACTAACATAAACAGCATGAAAGCAGCGCTTGTATTGGCTTAAAAGTCAGGCATAGGATGCGCACACAAATCCATGCGGGGTGGGATGTTCACAGATCATGGCCAATCAATGTGCAGCTTTCTTGTGAAGCCATCAATAATTGGCCATGTCCACCCCCTTCCGTTGGACACAATGATCTCTTTTTTTCACATCCTTTGCCAATGACGGCATTGTGCGTGAAGGAGTGGAAATGCTTTCTCTGTTTGATAACCGTGAGCCCTGTTTGAGAGGCATGATTAATTCAATTGTTATGTTCTGTAGATTTTGGCCGGTCAGCAATCGCTCTGATTCAGTTACTTGTTTCACAGACAAGTTATTTTCTCAGTGGACCTCTTATAATCCTTGGATGATGGTTTACGTGATCTTAAACTCATCTGCTACAGGGTATTTATTACCATTTTGAGATAAGATCATTATCAATATTATTAAACACAATTGTTTTATTACATTTATGTAGCATTAATTGGAGCACACAGCTGCTTTTGGCACCTTCATTATAAAAACAAAAAAGTGACCACATTTCAAGTCTACTTTAATACATGTTAAGAATAAAACAGGTGGAAAGGCTATTGGTGGCATGAAAGCTGGGGAGGGATCTCTAAAAGGAGTGAAGGACTTGAAAATTGCTAAGCTCTGTGTAAGTGGAAATGGTCTACAGTGTCTCAATCACTCTCATTCTCTTTTACACACCATTTTCCTCTGCAGTCTTTCTCTGTTTGAAGCATGCACCCATTTTCCTCCACATATATTTATGTAATCTTGCATTTGCATACCTCTCAAGTAGTCGTTTTCCTCTTCACAGTTTGATTCTCTCCTTTTTGTGCATACTTCCTTTCATCTTCTCCGCTTTTCTATATCCCATACGCACAGAACATGCCCACTCCACTCACCTGTGAGCACTGCATTCTCTTTTCCTTTCTTGCTGTACATACTTTAACAGCACTATGACCTCCTTTATCTACGACCTCGCCGTTGGACATTACCATTTTCAAGGAGCTCTGCGGAGAACACAAGGACTGAATGTGCCTGTTGTGTGAATACCTTTATGAACCACTGATAGGCGCTCAGCTCCAGAATTCTCAATACTGCAGCATCATAAACACTGTCAGCAAACTAAGCTCACCCAGATGGACTTGTTGAAGCAAGTAGAAACTGTTGAACAGATTTCATACAGTACAATATGGAGAAATCTTTAATGATTTAAATATTTCAAGACAACACATTTAGAATTGCATTATAAGCCTTGCTTTTCACAAATGTTTGTATTAAAATTAGCTTGAAAGTGTGCCATTTGCCCTTCTTTTTTCGAAATTTTCTCATTTGGACAGCCTCTGAACCCACCATAATGTCAGTTGGGCTCCCTCCTTTAGCTGGCTCACTACTTAAATCTCATCCCCAACATTGACACTCAATGACTTTGAAATGACACCAGCTGCCACTGCCATCAGTGGCCTCAATTTTCTTAGTCACAGTAGCTTCATCACCCAACTTGGTGTCATCCCAGATATCCGTGCATAATATCTGAATTGCACAGAGAAATGGCATTGGAATATTCCATTCTTTAAATTTAGCCCAGAGTTGGTGTCTTGGAACCCTATCAAAGGCAGATTTTGAATCTACAAAACAGACATAGAGAAGATGTTTTTGAGCACAGGACTTCTCAATCAAAATTGCTAAAAGCGGGGGTGTAGCTTACCACCGAAGGGAATGGCTGCTCGGTAGCTTAGCTCCGGAGCGCCACTCCGGAACTATCCTGTTTTCCCTGGGTTCCCCTGACCCGATCGTCGCCCCTGTGCCCTCCTTGTGGTGCGAAGGACTCCGGCGCCCTATCGGCTGACTTTGAAGCAGAGCAGCGGCCCTGATTTGAAGGAGCTCCGCGGACTGGGGCTTCATGGGCGGTCCCGTCGAGGGCCTGGCACGCGACCCTGGGAGAGCGCTACGCACGGCCGCGGCTGCGGCCCATCCCAGCGGAATTTCGAAAACCGGTGAGAGGAGCTTGGGAGTGCAAGGTGCCCCAACCGTGCAGCGGCGACGACGGCAGAGACCCGCTGGGTGCCCTTGGGAGTGCCGTGTGACTCAGCCCCGCGTGAGCACTATGTGAGGCAGCGGCTGTGGCCCACTCCAGCGATACCTTCATAGCGAGTGTGTGGGGCCTGAACACTGCACATAGCCCCAGCGAAGAGTCTGGGAAAATGGAGGGGACCCTTGGAGTGACAGCAGGAGTGTTGGGGGCCGAGTGAGGACTGAAGCAGCCCCCGCTCCGAGATGCCATTGAGTCTGTAAAGACTGCGCGTATGCGAGACCAGGAGCAGCCCACGGCCCCAAGCACTCTAGCCCAAGTGATTGGGGTGGGCAGCCTGAAGACTGCAGTGTGACTTTTTGGCGATCGAAGAGCCATATAAGTGGTCCTGGAGCCGTCCACGCACACCAGGATTGGATGCCCCTGGATTGTACATCCTCACTGGAGCAACTGTGGATGGGTGCCTGGAGGCCCGTAGGACGTCTGATCCCTGCAGAGTAGTAAACCCTGACGCTGGAGGGCTAGGAGGGTACAGACTATCTTGGCTCATCACAGGGGCCCCGGGTGCCTGGCGGGAGACATCTAGCCGTCTGGGCCCCTGAGACTTTTGATCCCCCTCAAACACTAGCCAGATCCCCTGGAGAGAGAGCAGGGAATTGGTGTGGACGGTATTGCTGACTGCTGGGAACCAGGAGGCAGAATCCAGCCTGGTTCCCTACTGCTGCGCACCTAGTTTGAGTGGACTCCAGGGAAACTACCTCAGCACAGTGCTTTCAGTAGTACGCCCAGAGGTTTGGGGTGCTCCCTGAAAACCAACAGGCCCGGTGGACAACTCCACTACAGGAGGAGGGGCCTGGGAAAAACAGCAGAATGAAGATCGAGGGGAGATGGTGGCCCCGAATGGCACGGCAGAGCCCACAAACAAAGATCTCCTCGAAGCAATTACAGTGATTAGAACCTCTCTCGAGGTAAGGATTGACACGGTGGCCACAGATGGAGCTGATACGCGAAGATGTGAAGAAGATGGCGGAGCGTGTGGGTGCAGTAGAAAACATCACGAAGAAACTGGTTACCGACACGACCCTTCTAAAGCGACAAGTTGCCGAACTACGTGCCTCCCACGAGGCGATGGTCCTGCAGCTAGATGATTATGAAGGCAGAATGCAGGGGAACAACATCCGCATTCTAGGTTTTCCGGAACATGCAGAGGGGCAGGCGGCAGATCTTGTTGTCGAAGAGTTCGTCTTCAAGCATCTACAACCCCGCGGACCTTCCAAATGCTTCACAATTGAAAGAGCCCACAGTGTTCCGGGAGGCTGGCCGAAACCGGGCGCACCCCCTAGACCACTTCTGGTGCGGGTGTTCAACTTTCGAGATCGTGATGTCATTCTACAGATGGCGCGGGCGGCCCCGTCATTGACCCTAGAAAACAGAAAAATCATGTTCTTTTCAGACTTCACTTTGAGAGTACAGAAACAGCGTCACAGCTTCCTCGAGGTGAAGCGAGCCCTCCGGGTCCAAGAGGTCCAATATGCTATGATGTTTCCCACTAAGTTGAGAGTCGAAGCCAACGGAAAATCCTGGTTCTTCACCTTGCCAGAGGAAGCTTGGGACTGGTTGGAGGGCTGGGGCACAGCGGAAAAAAAGACGAAGAAAGGACTCTCGCTCCCGATGAGGATGCTGACTGGCACCAGCAGAGATGATCTCCTCCACATTCTGACTCGGACTCCCAGGGACACATGGGGGCTTTGATCTTGGAGGCTGGTAAGACTATTTGATATCAATCCAGATCCCTGTAGGCTCTCCAAAACTGCACGGGGGCTTGAAAACAAAGCCACTGCCTCCTTAAATGTGGGGTAATTGACCATGGACTTGGGCCGAGTGGGCGGGGGTCCCCCTACCGGATGTTTGATACACCCAATTGTTGTTTATGGGATTGGCCCAGCGCTCAATGGACCCACTTAATGTCTTGATCGTTATTTTCTTTCATCGTAGCAGACTGTTTCACAATTGTTGGCTCTTTAATGGGGCCACTACTGTATTGATCCTTTCCCAAAGTCATAGCGGGATGATACAAGAGAGTATTATTGGACCTATGTGCTAAACACTGCTGTGGGGGTGGGGCGGGGCAGGGGTGCCGGGCACCTATCGATAAGTGATGGTTGTTTTGGGAGTGGGGTAGCTCACGTTCCCTGGAGTTGTTCATGGGTGGGCAACAGGCTCTCTGCATGTTGTGGGGGCGGCCGGTTCTAGTTCCGTCAAGCAGGGAGGCAGGGAGGGGGGGTGTGTTCCTAATGGTAAGGGTACTTTTAGGTTTGATTTGTAGGGGGGTCGATCTACTGGGGTTACTGCAGCGGGACAGAACGACTACTTGTATATTGATTGGGGGTATTTGTTATTATTTAATTGCAGCTGGACAAAATGGCATCTTGTATAAGTACATCTCTGCTGGTTTTAACATTCAAAGCGCTGATTGCATGCTACAAAACGCTGTATTGTGCTGTTACACTCATGGAGCCACTCGGAAGGACGCAGTTGAGGGTTCCACTTGTCATGAACACTCTGCTTATTTCATTATACCTATGCTAGAGACCAATGGCTGGTGGGAAAGGTCTTAGACTCATGACATGGAATGTCAACGTGTTGGGGGACAAAATAAAGCGAACAATAGTGTTACAATACATCTACCGTCAGGGGCTTGACATGGTGTTGTTCCAAGAAACCCATTTAATAGGCAACTCCTGTATGGCTCTTAACAGGAAAGCATATCGCATGGTGACACACTCAGGCTTCACGACAAGGTCCAGATGGGTGGGGATCCTTCTCCGTAAAGGCTGCCCTTTTGTGATACAAAACACGTGGAGTGATCCGCAGTGTAGATAAGCCGCCTGCACATTCATTTGGGAGGGCAGAGTCCTCAATGTTGTCTCCGTGCATGCCCCACCGGGTCTCCAACGCATGATGTTGGAGCTATGTTACTGAACTTGCCTGTGGGGACATTGGTGATGGGGGGGTGACTTTAACCTGACAATGAATAACCAAGTAGACCGATCCCCGCCCAGTCGAGACTCGACACATGGTTCATAATTACATGACTTTGCCAACGCCCTGGAGATGGTAGATATCTGGAGGTGGACACACCCCCACTACGCACTCTTCACATTCCAATCCTGTGTGCACGGCAGTCAATCACGAATTGACTACCTGTTTACTCACGCGCAACAAATACAGGACTTCACCGACTCTGCTTGCCTCGTGCGAGGAGTGTCGGATTATTCCCCGGTCTTGGCAGTTTTCGGTGCACAATGAACGTTACCACCAGGCCCCATCATCATCCAGTCTTGGGCACTAAAGATACCGCACATCCGAGAAAACTTAAAAAAAGATACTGACTATTTTTTGAGGAGAATATAGGATCTGTGGATTCAACGATTACACTTTGGGGTGCATACGGGGCGGTGATAAAGGGGAGGGCGTTATTCATGATGGTGGGCCACAGGGCAGAGCGCAACCGGAGAGTGAACGATCTGGAAACTGAGATCTTGAGACTTGAACGCGCTACTGCGCAAGACACTGATCAAGATGCTCAACATACCCTTAGTCTTAAGAGGCAGGATTATAAGCAACTGCTCTTAGAGGACGCCAACAGGCGTGCTCTCGCCACCCGCCATGGAATATATGAACAGGGCGAACGAACTTGGAAATTATTGGCAAGGCTGGATCTTAAAGAACAGTCAGCGAGGTGGGTGCGAGCATTAAAGGGGCCTGACGATACAATGATTACCGACCCGCGGGGCATCGAGGAGGCGTTTGCAAAACATTATGAGTAAATATATGGTCTCCCACAGCACTCACAGGCGCCACTAGCAGCAGATCTCCTCGCCACGATAGATGTAGCATGTAGCTCCCAACAGGACGGGGAGACCCTAGATGCTGATATCTCGGTTGAAGAGATTCGGGTAAGACGATGGGCCCTAATGGGCTTCTGCTCGATCTGTTAAAACCTATGGCTACGAAACTTGCCCCCCACTTGTTAAATCTATACAATAAATGTTTCAAGACTGGCCTCTTCCCGGCTGATATCCGTGCAGCCACTATGTGGTCATCCACAAACCCGGTAAACCGGTGGAGGAATGCTCATCATATCGACCCATCTCGCTGATAACCGTGGAGGCCAAAATTCTGGCCAAATTGTTAGCTAACTGTCTGCTCCCTTATCTCGCTGACCTGATTCACCCTGATCAGTCGGGATTTATGCCGGGTTGAAACACGGCACGTAATCTACGTCGGGTTCATGGCGCACTGGGACGGGTAATGGCGTTCCACCATAGCATGGGATTACCTGTTTGTGGTGCTGACTCGCATAGGGCTCGGACCCAAGTTACTTGCGTGGATCAAACTTTTGTATACGCTCCCCATTGCCCATGTCTCAGTAAACAATCATCGCTCTGAATCTTTCTCCCTCTGCCGCGGTACGAGGCATGGCTACCCACTGTTGCCGCTCCATTTTGCTCTGGTCCTTGAACCTTTAGCAGTCTGGATTAGTGGTGACCCAGGTATCAGAGGCATTAAATGGACGGACGAACATGAAGACCGTTTATCACTATACGCAGACGATATTCTGCTCTATCTACCCTCGCCAGCGCGCTCACTCCACCGTGTGCTCCATATTTTCCACATATTTGGGGCCCATTCTGGCTACCAGATAATCTGGTCCAAATCTCAGATGTATTTCCTCTGGGGTGACCCTCCACAAAGTCCTCGATTCCCATAGCGGCCAGAGGATTCAAATACCTGGGCTTCTTCATAACCATTCACTCAGCATTGTTTTATTAACAGAATCTATTGGGACCATTGCAGGGGTTTAAGTCGGATGTCTCTATTCAAGATGCTCGCCCTACCGCGCTTCCTATATGCCCTCCAGAATACTCCCATCCCGGTCCCTGAATCCTATTTCTTGCAGATAGAGGCAACAGGCAGAGACCAGCTTTGGGACAACAGGTCGCCATGGATAGCTATAAACAAATTCACCATGGGATGGCACGATGGGGGGTATCGGGCTGCCAGATATGCGTCTCTATTATCAGGCTTCGCAAATAATTGCCATTAACAAATGGGTGTTCGGGTCTCATACCGACCCCAGTTTCCGCACCGATCTTTGGTTAATGGGAAAGGGAGGTTACAAATGAGCACTATATACTAATCATAAGAAACTATGTTTGACTGGCCCTACGGCCCATACAATAGAAGTGTGGCATGGAGTTCAACGGCGGATGGGGTGGCGAGGACGCCTACCGAAGGCTACCCCCCTGTGGGAACCTGACGTCCTGGGACGAGTGAGAGCTTGTGCAGGGTTCGACAAGCTGGACATGATCAGAATATCTATGGTGGGAGATATGTGGATTAAAGGTAAAAAGGCGTCTTTTGCTGAGCTTCAAATCAAATATCAATTAGCACCATCAGAATACTTCCAATATCTCCAAATCAGTCACGCCATAGACTGTACCCTCCCTAAAGACACCCCCCTCCCTGACTCCTCTTCTCTTTCAGATAGATTATTGCTAGACCCCATGGACCGTAAAGCCATCTCCCTCACTTACAAGAAACTGATCAATAACCGGACTGACCCAATGCAGAAGTTACGAACAAGTTGGGAGTTGGACTTAGGGCTAATAGCTGATGAGGACTGGATAGAGGCCCTGGCTTCCCCCCAAGAAGTGGCTATTCCGATGAGTCTTCGACTGGTTCAGCTCAAGATCCTCCATCGGGTGTACTTTGATGTCAAATGTTATTTAAACTAGGTCGGAGACCAGACACGCTCTGCCTTCGACACTGTAACCAAACTGGCTCAGTCATACACATCCAATGGGAATGCCCCCATATACAACAGTATTGGACTAACATCACCCGACAGTTAGAAAGGACGTACGACAAACCCATACAGCCATCTCCCAAATTGTGTCTCCTCAACATCTGGGAGGCAACAGACCTCACCCATGCTGAACAATCATGGGCCACTATGAGGTGGAGTATAGCAAAACAAAACATTGCCCAAAGTGGGAAGCGGACACGGTACCACAACTACGCGACTGGGATAAAGACATGGACCATGCAATGGTAGCGGAAAAAACTGTATATAAAGAGAGAGGCTGCCCACGTAAATGAGATCACAAGTGATGACATTGGAATAAATACAGGGATGAAATTTGCATCTCCCACACGATAGAACTTAGAAGGGAGTGACAAGCACGGTTGGAGGAAGCGGGTGATGACATGGTAATGTAATATCCGATCTACCAAAACTGTGTGGGCAGATGGCGTCCCCTAACCCGAAGGCAAGACGGTGACCCTCATGACACGTTTAAGATTCTTGCACGGTTTGATAGGGTGGGCTCCGGGTGGACTGCAGACTGTAACATAATGCCAAAGGATTGTACCTCCTGCTGAGATGTCTATGTATTGCCAATAACGCTGCTATTTGTTTCTAATAAAAATGTTTTAAAAAAAAATTGCTAACAGCCATCCCAAGGAAGTACAATTTTTAATTGTAATTTCAAGTAGCCAAGGCAAATTTATGTTCAAATGAATCATTTTCCATTGCAATGTACATAGCTAGACCATCTTTGAACCAGCCTTTATTATGTTTCTTATTGAAGAACGATGATATTCAATGTTTCTTATTAACAGGCAGGAAGATTCAGGCCAAGTTTTTTGTAAAAGTAATATATCAAATTTTTGTCAAAAACTTTACTGCCTTCTCATCTAACAATAAGCCCAATAACCCCCATGGACCACAAGAATATTTTTAAAAGTTCAAAAGAGGTTGGAGGCAAGACTTTATGTCAATTCGTTTTCTTATAATGAAATACTGTGTGAAGCCAACTCCATTCAGATTCTTCCTTTAACTTGTCTGGATCAATCTTGCATAGACTTTTCTGATCCTTTCCAAGGAGAATTTGTATACCTAAATGCTCTGTGAGCTTTTGATTTTCAGGGACTACTGTCCTGTGCAAATTTAAGGGGTTTAGAAGAACTAGCTGCGTGTCATCTGATCTAGTTGGCTTCTGTACAATGTCTTTCACATGAAAGAGAATATCTGAGTATTTAGGTTTAATTTCCAACCATAGCCCAATTCTTATTTTGCACTGGCACTTTGTTTGGAAATTGGGATTCAGCTTGGCAGAGATATGCACCCTGTTCAGATCAGCCAATAAATTAACCTCTGCTCACCCTCTGATAGCTTTGCATGGGGCAGGCAGCCTTAACTTAAAAAGCAATTTGTAAATTAATTGTGCAACCCTTCAAACAGTAGCACAGTGCAAACACCACAAAAAAACTCCAGACCACGTTGGAATAATAAATTATGATTCTATAAATAAAAATGACAAAATCCAATATGTAAAAGTCAAGAGATGTGTTATCAAAAATTAAAAGTAAAGATACAGCTTAGAAACAATAATAGCACATGGGGGTTATGTGGTCACCCTGAATCGGGGCAAAGTCACGAGTTCAGGCCGACTGCAATGGAGTGTGGAACAGGGACAGGGACAGGAGCCACACAAGGCCCACTAAACAAAAGTACCTTCATCCTGGTCACAACAGCAGGATGAGGGGTTCAGCCGGTCTGTATCGATCTCACAGTCGAGGAAATGCATTGCTTTTCTTCATGCAGCAATGGTAATGGGCAGGTTCCAAAGATGAAGCGCCAGTTTTGAGATGCATTGGTTCCAAGTGAGATGCACCAGGTATCTCCACGCATGTGAGGGGATGCGCAGATCATCTCTCCTGCATCTGTGGTAATGTGGTGGCTCCAATGCATCAGTTCTGATGGGCATGCGCTGGTTCCAATTCCGATACACCGGTTCTTTTCCCACAACAGCTGTTATAAGTAGCCGAGGATATGTTGGTTTCACTTGAGCAAGCATCTGGATCCACTTCTAATGGAGGAGACACGGGAGCAGGTATTAAGACTTTGAAATCCCTGAGTCTTAGAACAGGAGGCAAGCCAGCATGCCCTTGAAGATCACTCTGGGTTCAAGCAAGATTCTAGTACTTCCTCAGCAGGGCAGAGGGTTATAGACAGCAGGGCAGCATAGCAGAAAAGTAGTTCCTATAGAGCTGTAGTCCAGCAGAGTGGCAGACCGTGTAGCAGCACAGCAGTCCTTCCTCCTGGCAGAGTTTCTTCTCAGGTCCAATAGTGTCTGATGTGGTGGGGTCAGAGGCCCAGTGCTTATACCCAGTTGTTCCTATGAAGAAGTGGTGACTTCAAAGAGGGGTTTGAAGTGCACAGATGCCCTCTCTTTTCAGCCCTAGCTCTAGACTTACTACAGGGGTGTGTGCAATTCTTTGTGTGGGTCAGCTCCCCCCTCCCCTTCTGACCAGGATGACCCATGAGGATGTAGATGGCCACTCTGTCACACCTAACCTTCCATTGTGTGTGGCTGTCTAGAGGGAATGCACGAAGTCCAGCTGTCACCCACCCCAGACATGTATTGGAGACAGGCTGCAGGCACACAGAGCCTAGAGCAGAGAAATGCCAACTTTCTAAAACCACTATACCTTTAATACATCCGAGCAAAGGGGACGTCCCATTTGAAACAACTCCTAAGTTGCAAACCAATTAGGCAGGAAAACAAGTGGTATTACTTATTTTACTTCTAGACCTTCGCGTGATATTTTGAAGATAATTTTCAACGGGATTTGTCTCGAGTACCATCACAACATAGCCTGGCGGTGTTGAAATCACTAATGTGGGACGTGTCTTTTAGTCATCATTTGGTCGTGGCCGCTATATAGACGGCTCAAATTCTTTAATATAAAAACATACCGGACGGGAACAGCTCACTAGCAGGGAATCCTATGACCTTTCAGCTCAAGGATATGTTTGACCCTACCATCATCTAGTGCCCTGAAGAAGTCCTGCACTTGGACGAAACACGTTGGCTGTACTGTGTATTGAGTCATTAGAACTGGACTCTGTGTTTTATCTACGTGAAATGAAAATGGAATAAAAAGAAAAAACTGAAGAACTTTCTTTTCTGGATATGGACTTCATAACTGTCATTATTGTTTAAATGTCTATTGTGTGGTGCACCTGTGCATTTGTTCTGAATTGTTAGATTCCTGAGGGAACATGCACTGTGACAGTGGGTGCCTTTCAGTGTGCACACAAATCCCAGCTAGTATAGAGGGGACAAGATTGATGGAGTGATAACAGGTTAGGTGCTGGCAGCTATAAGGTTCACTGTTAGGTATATTTGTTAATACTTTCATGAACCCTCCTATTTGGAATTTTTAAAAAATCGCAAAGGTCCTGTTTACTCGTCAATTTTTTTTTTACAGTTCCTATAAAGGGTTTGTACATAATGACAAGCACTTTTGTGGTCACAAACCCTGAGATTTTGCGACATGAGGTCCTTAGTGCAACAAGTGGCTTAGATGCAGGCAATAACTTATAGATCCAAAGGTCCCAAATGTTTGAATGTTCCAAAGTTATTTTGACAGACATGGCTCTGAATGCCACTCCATTACCCTATGGACCAAGACATAGCAACTTGGGAGGCCCTTTATGCTGTCTCCAAAACCAAAAAAAAACTGCTCCTACTCCTTTATATTAACCTGCAGAGGCGACTAATGATAAGGCTGATTAGAACCTTTAAAAGACTAGTTAAAGATGTTAACTCTTCTAAAGCTAGGTACTCGAACTTACCACTCCTACTCACAAAGCCATAGGAAAGAGCCAGATATAATTTTTCCAAAAGGCTCCATCTTATCAGAACACCTCTTTTTCTGCAGCACATCAGTGCATTTCAGAACTATCAATACTGGTCTGTTAAATTAAACAAATCAAACTAAAACACCTGAAAACATGATTTGTAAAAGTAAAAAAAAGAACTGGAAATGTTTTATCCCCAAGACATAGAGCCATTTAAAATGTAGATTGATTTTTATCAAAATAGAAACAATTCCATAGGGCCCATATGACGTTACTAAAATAGTATAATTGAGAGACTTCATTCTAATCTCATGACAGAAGGAATTAAAATTATGGTCCTGAT
Source organism: Lissotriton vulgaris (assembly GCF_964263255.1). Classification (NCBI taxonomy): domain Eukaryota; kingdom Metazoa; phylum Chordata; class Amphibia; order Caudata; family Salamandridae; genus Lissotriton; species Lissotriton vulgaris. The sequence continues at coordinate 1,254,842,198 of NC_141689.1, read as the reverse complement.
TTAGAGTTTTGAGAACAGAGTTACCTCAGTTAAGATGGCAGCGGACAATAGCTTCGCCATTCGGAGGAACCTCTGCCTGCCAAATTTAGAGTTGTCCGCTGGGTCTGTGGCCAGCTCTACATTGACAGGAACAGCTATCATGGTGGTTCCTGTCTATGCATGACACGTTTGAAGGACAGCATTATCACACATGATGGCTGACCAGCTAACGGTTCAAAAAGTTTTTTTTTTAAAACAAACTCTAAAAGCGTGAGTTTTGTTTTTGTAAAATAAAATAGTTAATGGCGCCACACATTGGGAGTGTTCTCCCAGGGTGACAGGGTCATTATTTTTTTTCCTGTCTCTCACAGCCAGGTTTTACTCTAAATAAGTTGACAGTACAACGCCTTACCTTTGATGGCCCCTACTCTTCCAGGCCATCAGCTAAAGTATTCTATCAAGTAGACGCACGTAAAATAGTGGGACTATGCTTAATTGAACTGAATGTCATTAGAATTTGAAGGGATTTTCCCAGTAAATTAGAGAACGACATATAGGCATTAAAGACACAACAGAGACATTTTGATATGTTACCTTTCATTCTTGTGATCTACAGAGCTACTATTTCACAGTTTCTCTTAAATACTCATTTTCCAGGCAGGAATGTGGATCCTGTATTGAGGTTTCAGAACTGATTTGGGGTGATTATACATTTCAGACTGTAGCTCAGACACAGCCTTTGTTCTATGTGATGGCTCTCACTGCAGTAGCAAGAGTTCTGGCTCCAAGCAAAAGTATCTGCAGCATGAGATCTCAGCTCCTGGCTGTCATCAGCCTTCCTGAGCAGTCATCAGGCACAGACAAAAAGGCAGCCCTGCTTAGAAACATTAACACATTTAACAAGAGACACCCATGACCTTCCACTTACTGTTACCATCTACCCTATAATATAACTCAAGAAGAACCAACCAGCAGACATTTGCTGGAAAGAACCTCACAGAATTTCTTTAGTTAGCCTCTTTTCTATTCTCCCTCACTTCAGTTCTGGGTCCCCGACTGCCTAGGGAAGCTGTATCTACTCTCCATCATGTCATGCAAAATGCATTTCACTGGTCCATGCACTTAGACTTTCATCACACAAGGAGTCTTACTAATACACTTGATGGTAGTGTTTTAGGGTTTAGGGTAGTGTTGTAGTGTTTGTGTAGTGTAGGGTAGTGATGTGGTGTTTGTGTAGTGTAGGTCGTGTAGGGGTAGTGTATTAAGGTAGTGTTGTAGTGTTTGTGTAGGGAAGAAAAGTGGTTAATGGTAGTGTTGGGGGGTTTAGCTGGGTAGTGTTATTGTAGGAGAAGGACTGTGTGTCGAGGGTAGGTTGTGCAGGGGTGCTACATTAGGGTGTAGGGTAGGTTAGGGTAGGGTAGGGTACTGACATTTACCTTTAAAAATGTTACAATGAGTATACCTTTAACATGCATGCCTTTGCGTTGCAATGGCATGCGTGGTAAAGGCATAATTGTTGTAAAAGTTTGTGTTGTGATAATTTGCGGGGTGTTTGTCTTTGCGGAATGATAATTGCGGAGTGATGGTATGCGGGGAATTTGTTTGTGGAAATATGTCACATATTCGTAAGAAGGCCAACCAGAATCTGGAAGACCAAGTAAACCGGACAATGGTGACCAGGAGGACCAGGATAAAAATGGCCAGGTTCTGGTGTACCCTAACTACGAGAACCTAGACCAAGAGAACCTGGATCCATGGCTACAGAACCAGTAGGTCTAAATGATCCAGGAACAGATCCAGGAGAACTAGGCCAACCCAAACTAGGAGGCCAAAGAATAAGAGTGACATGACACAAGCCACAAGAGGGACCAGGACATGGGGTACTAGGGCTAGGAGGATGAATGTGAGGAGAACCAGGACAAGCTGAGCAGAACCAAGAGGGCCAGAAAGGTACAGGACAGGATAGGCCAAGACTGTGGGATCCAAGAAGGGCCATGATGGCCAAAAGGAAAAGTTTATGGTAACAAGCCAAATAGGACAAGAAGGACCAGGACAACCAGTACCAAGGAGACCAAGACTATGTCCCCGGAGAACCTTAACTATAAGGAACATGACCAAGAGGATGAAGGACAATGGGCAAAGAGCCTCAAAAAGGACAACGACTATGAAAAACAAGAATAGCATGATCTTGCCCGGGAGTGCTAGGTAGCTGAGACCAAGGACACAGGCAACCAGGGTTAGAAGGAGCAGTTATAAGAGGATCGGGAAACAAAGGACTAGGGGGCCCAGAAAGATAAGGACCAAGAGGACCAGAACCTTGAGTTGCCAGGACTAGGGGTATCAGGGTGAAGATGACCAGGGACATCCGGACCAGGATGATCACTGCCTGAAGGTCCGGGTCTCAGGGCTAGAAACAGGATGGCCAGAAAGATGAGCAAAATTATGGCTAGGCCCAGGAGAAAGAGATAAAGGAAGACCTTGATGAGATTGGGTAGCAGCACGTGGACAAGGAACAGGATGAACAGAGCCGGTAGTATCAGGACCAGATCTAGGAAGACCAAATCCTGGCCAATATGACCAATGGAGTAGGATAAGCAAGGAAGATAAGAGGGTGAGTACCAAGAATACCATTAGGATCAGAGCTAGGGGGATCAGGACTAGTCAAAGGAAGATCAAAAGTATCGGAACCAAGGGTACCAGGAACAGGCATAGGAATGCCAGGTGGCTCATGACCATAGGAGAAGGGCCAAGAGTGCCAAGTGAAGCCAAACGACCAAGCCCAGGGGGCAGCAGGACCGGGTTGAGAAATATCAGGAAGACCAGAGCAACCAGAGTCAGGAAGACTCTGGGTACTGGACGTGGATGTCCAGGAAGACCAGCAGCAAAGTGACCTGGCTCTGAAGGATCCAAAAAAAGAGAACCAGGGCCAAGAGAAACCAGACCAATGGTGCAGTGCCTGAAAGACCACAAGGACAAGGCTCAGGGCCAAGAGGACAAGGACGATCCAAACCAGGAAGACAAGAATGAAGAGGGCAAGTCCTAAGAAGGCCAGGTCACAAGAGGACAGGTAAACAAAGGAGACCAGGAGGACTAGGAACTGATGTACTAGATATCAGATGAACAGGGTAAGAAGAACCATCAGGACCAGGTCACATGGATGAGGGTCAACAGGATCAGGAAAGAAACGAAAGAGCTAGGAGAGGGGGGTTCAAAGGGGCCAAGATGGCCAGAAGGATCAGAACCAAGAGGAGTAGGCATACAAAATCCCAAACAAGGAGGCCAGATACACAAGGATTATGCCTAGTGGGCACATAACCAGAAAGACATGGACAGTGAGGAACAGGAATTGGAAGACCATTGCTGTGCAAACCAGACTGAGGGTGTGAAATACCGGGAGGACAGGACCTGAAGAATCAAGATGTGATGGACAGGGAACCAGAGTCATCAAAACAAGAGCATAGAAGAGCAGGACAAGGAGGACCAGTGGAAACACAACCAAGGGGAAAAGGAAGCTCAAGTCACAGAGGCCCGGATGTATCAGGACCTGGCATACCAGGGCAAGGAGGACGGGGACGAGGAGGTAAAGGAGAACCAGGAAATGAAGGCCAGGATGCCAGGAGCAATGATGACCAAGCTCATTGGCTAAGAACAGGATGACCTGAACAACGAGGATCAGGACAAAGTGGATGAGTTACTCCAGGATGACAACAAGCATGAGGACCAGGCCCAAGAGTATCATGACATATTGAAGGAGGACCTGGAGAAATAGTCGGGTCAGGAGCAGCTGGACTAGAACCGTTATGGCCAGGGACCAGACGGGGAAGGATTACGTAGACTAGAAGGATCTGAATACGCAGGACTGGGAAGAGGGCTAGGAGGACCAGAGAGGTCAGAACCAATAGAAACAAAACCTAAACCTCAACTGGAGCAAGAGGACTCGGAGCTGTGGTATTAAGACCAGGCTGCAAGGATCAGGGGAACCAGGACAACCAGAGCCACAAGGACCAATGGGACTAGACAAGGACCAAAATGCAGAGGCCGAGCTCAAGAGTACCTAATAAGGAGGAGTAAGAGCAGTGGACGCAGTGCCAAGTGGAGCGCAAGGACTAGGACAAGGAGAATCGGGATGACCCAAACCAGGAAGATTAGGAGTGCCAGCCCTAGAAGAATATGGACAGATGGCTAGGTGGATAAGGACCCAGCAGACCAGCAGGATCAGGATGCGGATATTAGTCCCAAAATCTGGGGGCTCAGGAATGGCTAAAACAAGGATGAGCCAGGAGCAGGGCCAGGAAGACCAGGGTCCAGAAGGACTACAACCAGGAGCACCAGATTCAGGAAACCAGTACCAGGGTGACCTGAACTAGTTAGTCCAGGGACAGAATGAGGGCCAGGAGGACCAAAGAAATCCAAGTAATAAAGGACTTGGAATAAGACTAGGAGGACCAATGCCAAATAGCACAGAAGTGCTGGAAGAGATAGAAGAAGACCGGGGCAGAAGGGCATCTTTGTGAGTCTAGTCCACATGTATTAGGACATCCCTTTGTAAATGGGTCTTATTCATGCTTCTTATGCTGCCATCCCCTAGAACCCCCCACCTCTTCTGCCCACGCATACAACTGTTTCGCATTTGCTGAAAATTCAGTGCATGCATAGTGAATAAAAAGCTGGTACTGTTACACTCTGACCTCTGAGTGATAGAAGGTGTTGTCTGATGCTGGCTCAGTAGTCTGAGGGAGGACTTTTGGGACTAGGCACTTAGACTTGGCACAGGGCTTTAAAGGTAGATGGGTGAAAAGGAGTGTGGTCTGAGGATTGCAGAAATGGCTTAGGAAACTCAGAATGCTGAAGTCAGGAAAAATGGTTAATGGCTAACAAAGTGGTCAAGGTGCTATGGCAATCAGCAAAGGAGAGTTCAGGGTCATATAAAGGCTCTGATGAGCAGAAAGAGGGATGATGGAGGCCCCTGATAGATCATCTCAGATGACCCAAAGAGGGGTTCTGAGTGACCCCCCCATATCTTTGCTCTGACATTCCATGTGCATGTATGTGTGGTGGATGAATATGTGACATATTTCCGCAAACAAATACCCCGCATACCAGCACTCCGCAATTATCATTCCGCAAAGACAAACACCCCGCAAATTATCACAACGCAAACTTTTACAACGACTATGCCTTTACTACGCATGCCAATACAACGCAAAGGCATGCATGTTAAAGGTATACTCATTGTAAAAGATTTAAAGGTAAGTGTAAGTACCCTACCCTACCCTAACCTACCCTACTCCCTAATGTAGTACCCCTGCACAACCCACCCTCGACACACAGTCCTTATACTACAATAACACTACCCAGCAAAACCCCCCAACACTACCATAAACCATTTTTCTTCCCTACACAAACACTACAACACTACCTTAATACACTACCCCTACACGACCTACACTACACAAACACCACATCACTACCCTACACTATACAAACACTACCCTAAACCCTAAAACACTACCCTACACTACACAAACACTACAACACTACCCTAAACCATAAAACACTACCCCCAGCATGACCCTACACTACAAAAACACTACAACACTACCCTAAACCCTTTAACACTACCCCTGCATGACCCTCACTACACAAACACTACAACACTACCCTAAAACCTAAAACACTACCCCTGCATGAGCCTACACTACACAAACACTACAACACTACCCTAAACCCTAAAACACTACCCCCAGCAGGACCCTACACTACACAAACACTACAAACACTACCCTAAACCCTAAAACACTACCCCTGCATGACCCTACACTACACAGACTCTACAACACTACCCTAAACCCTAAAACACTACCCCCAGCATGACCCTACACTACAAAAACACTACAACACTACCCTAAACCCTTTAACACTACCCCTGCATGACCCTCACTACACAAACACTACAACACTACCCTAAAACCTAAAACACTACTCCTGCATGAGCCTACACTACACAAACACTACAACACTACCCTAAACCCTAAAACACTACCCCCAGCAGGACCCTACACTACACAAACACTACAAACACTACCCTAAACCCTAAAACACTACCCCTGCATGACCCTACACTACACAGACTCTACAACACTACCCTAAACCCTAAAACACTACCCCCTGCATGGCCCTACACTACACAAACACTACAACACTACCCTAAACTCTAAAACCCTACCCCCTGCATGACCCTACACTACACAAACTCTACAACACTACCCTAAACCCTAAAACACTACCCCTGCATGACCCTACACTACACAAACACTACAACACTACCCTAAACCCTATAACACTACCCCCAGCACGACCCTACACTACACAAACTCTACAACACTACCCTAAAACCTTAAACACTACCCCAGCACGACCCTACACTACACAAACACTACAACACTATCCTAAACACTAAAACACTACCCCCTGCATGACCCTACACAAACACTACAACACTACCCTAAATCCTAAAACACTACCCCCAGCATGACCCTACACTACACAAACACTACAACACTACCCTAAACCCTAAAGCACTACCCCCAGCATGACCCTACACTACACAAACACTACAACACTACCCTAAACCCTAAAACGCTATCCCTGCATGACCCTACACTACACAAACACTACAACACTATCCTAAACCCTAAAACACTACCCCCTGCATGACCCTACACTACACAAACACTACAACACTACCCTAAACCCTAAACACCTACCCCCAGCATGACCCTACACTACACAAACATTACAACACTACCCTAAACCCTAAAACACTACCCATGCATGACCCTACACTACACAAACACTACAGCACTACCCTAACCCCTAAAACACTACCCCCAGCATGACCCTACACTACACAAACACTACAACACTACCCTAAACTCTATAACACTACCCCGAGCATGACACTACACTACACAACCACCACAACACTACACTACACAAACACTACACTACACAATCACTACCCAAGCACGACCCCCCCTAAAAAAAGAACCCAAACTCCCTTACCTCTCTCTTGTCGTGATTCCACACTCCTCCTGGTTCCATCTTCATGAAGTCTGGGTTTTTTTCACAACGCGTGTGCATTTACCATACATGCCTTTACAACGTAATTCGTTGTAAAGGCATGCGTGGTAAATACACACGCGTTGTGAAAAAATGCGGAGCGTTGGTATGCGAGGTCAATGACCTCGTGGAGTAATGGTATGCGGGCTGAAAGTCCGCAGAAAAAAAGATGCGGAGTAAACGTTGATTACCCTTCTTACATCTGATCCTCTTCACCCTGGTCCTGCTACTTGTAATGAATGTTCTGCCCCATTTGGTAATCCGAGCCTTGGTCCTTTAGGTCCTAATCTTTATGACTGTCTTAGCCCTGTTTCCAGTCCTCCTGGTCATAACCCTTTTAGTTTACCTAGTCCTCTTGCTCTGGTCTTCTGGGTGCCCTAGGTACTGCACCCCTTGGTCTTCCTGGTCCCTGTCCTGCTTATCCTAGTATCCTGGAAATACTAGCCATTTCCCTCCAGGTCCTGATCTTTATAGTCCTGTTCAATCTGGTCTGGATCCTCCTTGCCCTAAACCTCTTGCCCCTTGCCTGCATGATTCTGCAATAATGTGTCCTGTGAAAGATCATCCTAACCTTTCCCAATTCTGACGTTCCTCTATCCCCGGTTCATGCTAGTCTAAGAATTCCTGACACTGTTTTTCCTGTCCTGTCAATTCTTCATTCCCATGCACTCCTACCCCATGTCTTTTGGACCCTCTGTCTCCTGTATCACAGGCTCCCAGTCCTGGGTCTTTTCATCCTCCCCACCCTAATTCTCGTTCATCGGTCCCCCTGGTCCTACTCCCCTGGTTTATCTAGTCCCTTGGTTTGCCTGTTCCTAGTCATCATGCTTCTGGTCCCCTAAGTCCATGTAGTCCTGGTCTTAGTTCTTGTACATCTTTCTCTGGTTCTCACGTATCAGGTCTTCTGGTACTGGTCCCACTGTCCTTTATGTTCTTAGCCTACCTAGGCCACCCGTCCTCCTGCCCCTTTCTAGTCTTACTAGCCTTCCTTGTCTCCTGGTTTACCTACTCTGCCTTGTTCTTGCCTATCTGACCATGGTGCCCCCTATCATGGTCTTCCTAGTAATGGTCCTCCTGGGTCTGGTCTTCCTCCTCCCTGTGGCACAGGTCCCCCTAGTTCCCATGTTACATGTCACCCTGGTTCATGTGGTCTCTCTGAGAATGGTTCTTCTTTTCATGGTCCTCATGGATCAGATTATCCTCCTAATGGTCCACCTTCATCCATTTATTCTCTTACAGGTCATCATCCTCCTCCTACTGGTCCTATGGCTTCCTTACCATGACCCCTCTACAAAGTCTTTAGTCAGGTGCAGCCTCCAAGCTTGCCAGATGCCTTCAACTGAGGCAGCACTGTCAAGGACAGAAATGGGGGCTCGAGTAGAGATACAACCTTGCCCACTCAAAAACAATGCTTAGAATGTCACAAATCTAAATTGCCATTGCCATTCCTAAGATATATTGTCCAGGTGATTAAAATGTGATTGTGGCTGAATGGCTAATCTTGACATGGGACCAATAAGCATCTAGGAGTTCCTTATCTTCTACTGGCCCGTGTTTTGCCTCACCGGCTGCTGCCACTGCCTCTGCTGCCGCCTGAATCAGCCCCCGGGAGAGCTGCACTGTCAGTACTGCACCTGTAACTGCGCCGCAAACAGAGGGGCAAAAACTACATTTCCCAGTGTGCCCTACTCACCTTCTTCCGGCACCCCACAGTACGTCATTGCCAGAGCGCCACGAGGCGCTTTAAAATCACGAGAGCGCTCCCGCAGCACGGGATGCGCGTGGGCGTGCCCGGGCCAAGGGCAGGCCCGTCCGCGCCCATCTAAGCCCGAATAAGACTGGACTGAGATACCTGCTTGAATGTGTACTATCCGGTCCCCTTTTGAAATTTTTGTCCGTTAAGTGAACTGATCTAATAGAGATTGTGGACGTTGTACCTTGGGTCTCAGTTTATTGTAACAAAATCTTTGTATCCTGAGATCTATTATTACAGGTTCTGTGGGCTACTCCCGGATTCGCTGAGACTATCATAGTTATTTAGAAGGGTCCTCAGTGGGAAGAAATATGCTGAGAATACCATCCCTTTAAGACATTCTTATTCTTCACTCCTCATCCCTAATTATCATACATCATCCCGACTTCTCTTCCATCAACCCTACTTCTCGACCTTCATCCCTGCTTCTCATTCCTACTTCTCAACCATCACCTCTACTTATCATCATCTTCCCTACTTCTCATCCCTACTTCTCACCCATCATCCCTATTTCTCATTATCATCCCTACTTCTCATCCCTGCTTCTCATACATCATCCATACTTCTCATCCATCACCCCTGCGTTTTATCCCCACTTCTCATACACCATCACTTCTTCTCTTCCATCATCCATACTTCTCATTCCTCATCCCTCAGTCATACCAACACACTCAATATTGTGAAACACACTGTCACATCGAATGGTTGACAACAGCCAATCAGAGTTAAGAGAGAAGACTGCACACTACTTGTCTAGCCACTGAGAAAACAGCCTTCTTATTGCACACTGTGCAGTTTGCTCCCAGGGATTCTAAGTCTGAACAGCATTTCAATATATTTAAGTGCTTTTCTATTTACATAGGCCTCAGCAGAAAGATCTGATGGTTTGGGAAAGACAAGCTTCAGCCATAAATCAGCACATGGAGAGACGGGTATACAGGCCATCAGAAACCTTGCCGGATTTCAGTTTAATATTGTAACAAAGAATATGTTTAACATCAGCTCTTGAAGACAGGGTAACAGTTCATCAGAAAGCTTTTCCGGTTTTTCTGTTTTAGTCTGAAGCTGCCTTTAGCTCTGAGAGCGGCTCTTTTTTCTTTCCTTGAAGTTAGTAGATTTCAGGGTACAGCATCCATTTTTTGACATCCTCATCCTTTACTCCTCATCCCAACTTCTCCTCCATCATCCCTACTTCACTTCTATAATCCCTACTTCTCACCTTTCATCCCTGCTTCACATCCCAGCTTCTCAACAATCATCCCTATTTCTCATCCATGAATCCTGGTTTTCTTCCTTACTTCTCAACCATAATTCTCATCATCTCCCCTACTTCTCCTCCATACTTCTCCTCTATCATCCCTACTTCTCATCCCTGCATCTTATCCTTACATCTCGTCAATCATCTGTACTTCTCTTCTATCATCTCTACTTCTCAAACCTCATCCATCATTCGTACTTCTCATTCCCCATCCCTATAGACTTTCAATATTGTGAAACATACCTTCTTAACACTGATCGGTTGGCAACTGCCAATCAGTGTTAAGAGAGAGGGCTACATTCTATTGGTCTAGCCACTAAAAAAACAGCCTTCTCATTCACACTGGGCAGTTTGCTTCCAATGAATCCAAGGCTGTACAGCATTTCATTTTATTTAAGTGTTTTTCTGTTTACATAGGCCGCTGAAGAAAGCTCTGATGGGTTGGGAAAGATGAACTTGGGCCATAAATCAACCCTTGGAGACATGGGTATACAGGTCATTACAAACCTTTGTTGTATCCTCGTGCTTCCTCGCTCTCCCCGCTGTTCTCACCTCGCCGCATGCATTGGAATGTGGAATCCTGTGTCCAGGCATTCCAGTGATTCCTGTGCAGCGGTTGGCGTGGGCTCTGATTAACGCTTTATCTTTTCCTGCAATAAATCATCTTCACCACTTCTACTTTGTTGTCAGCCTCGCTCCTTGATGGACACTTCACTGGCGACTTGAGGTGAACGAACCTACGCGACTCCAGAGCCTGCAGCCCCGGTTTTCCCGGACCACGATTACCGTTGCTGTTCGAAGGTGCTTAATCTCTTCGTCTACCCCTTCCGAGTCTTCATTACCGCAGCAACGCTCATTTGGTGAAAATCCCGCTTTCTTCAACCCAAGCGGTGAGATTATTTTCAATTTCAATGACTTTCATTTAATTTTGACTGTACCAAGTGACGTGTACACTCCACCACGCGCCTTCATAGTTCAGCGCGAGCAAGTTCACGCGCACCTCGTTCTCAGCATTCCAATCTGTCAGCGCTGGCAACCAGACAGCATCAGCGCTCCACATGCTGCTATTGTGACATCACAAAGGGTTTCTTCTAGGAAATTGCTTTTGCTGCCATTGTGACGACAGAAAGTCTGTACTCATTTACTCTTCAAGGAATGGTTCATCATATTTATGACATCACAATATCCAAGTGAAATAATTTTTTTTTTACACGCTATTGGAATTCTCTCTCTATTTTTTTTTTTATTTCTTTTCTTGTCATATTCTTAACTTCTCTATGGAGAGCTTTAATGCTCCTCCGCCATTTTTGGCAAGCCCCGGTGAACCACCATTGGAGTGGAAACAATGGCGTGAAGGATTTGAGGCCTATCTTGAAGCTATAGGAGGCGAGAATTTCACAGACAAACGCAAATTCGCAATTCTTAAGCATTCTCTCGGCGCAGAAGGGAGACAAATACTCTCTCATCTCCCTCCTATCACAGTAGACGATGAAGAAGAAGAAGAGGCCGATGTCTACGAAAATGCAATTATGCAACTCGACAAACAATTCATAAAGAAAGTTAATGAAGTCGTGGCACGTCACAAGTTCCTTAGCAGAAAACAACTTCCAGTGGAACCAGTTGATTCCTTTATCAAAGATTTAAGGATCCTTGCAGCCAAGTGCAACTATCAACAATTTCAAGATCAAATGCTAAGGGACCAACTCGTGCACAACGTCTCTGATGTGAAACTTCAAGAAAAGTTACTTGACGCGAAAGATCTATCTCTTTCAAAAGCAATTGACATCGCTCACCGATTTGAGGATATGAAGCTTGGAATAAAAGAACTATCTGAAAAGAAATCTAAAGATCTCCCTTTGGAAAATCAAAGTATTTCAGTTGTCCAAAACGTCAAAAAGAATCCAACTTCTTTTGCTTCCAACAAACCTGTGTTCACTTCTACATCTCATCAAAACTTCAGAAAAGATGTTATCTGTTTCAAATGTGGTTTTCCCGGCCATGTGGCTACGGATAAGAGATGTCCCGCTATTGGACAATTTTGCAACTATTGTAAGTCCAGAGGCCATTTCTCTAGGATGTGCAAGAATCGCAACAAGTCAAGATATTCTAGTTCTGACCCCAGACGCCCCAGGTTCTCTGAAGTCCAACCTGTGGACATTGATGACGATGAATACGACGACATCTGTACTGTCTACGAAGTTGGAGGGGAAAAGAAAGACTCACCCTTCTGTATGCTTCAAATTGGATCCAAGTCGATAAAAGTCATGGCCGACTCTGGAGCAAAGTATACTTTAATAGGCGATGACGTGTTGCTAAATGAATTTCCTGATGTTGTTTCATTATTTCCCTCTGACATAAAATTAAGGGGATATGGGAAAAAACCTATCGATGTTTTTGGATATTTTCCATCCACTTTATCGTTCAAGGGCAAATCGATTCAGGCTAAGGTTTATGTTGCCAAAGATGGGTCGTGTTTACTTGGTTGGCCACAGCAAAGAGAATTGATGATAAAACTTGATCCCAATCACCCTGATCAAGTTTTAGGGTATTCTGACTTCATCAATTCTGTTGATGTGGTTCCAGACAACAAATGGGAAACTATCTTTCCCCAAGTTTTTTCCCCTACCTTGGGTTTACTCAAAAATTTCAAACATAAAATTATTCTCAAGCACAATGCTGTTCCAAAAGTACATAAGGTACGCAACATACCTTTAGCCTTACGTGAATCTGTAAAAGTTGAGCTTCAAAGGTTATGTGACTTAGATGTAATTGAGGAAATTGAATCCTCCGAGTGGCTTTCGCCAGTAGTTGTTGCCCACAAGCCTAACGGTAAAATTCGCTTATGTGTTGATATGCGCGATTTAAATTCAAGCGTGTGGGTGGATAGGCATCCTTTACCCAATATTGGTGAAATGTTTGCTAAGCTGAAGGATGCATCCATTTTCACCACTTTGGATTTATCTAACGCATATCACCAGATTGCTCTACATGATGACAGTAGACATTTGACTTCATTCATTACCACTGAGGGTGCATACCGTTATAAAAGAATGCCTTTTGGGTTAGTGTCCGCATCCTCAGTGTTTCAGCGTGTAATGCACAACATGTTTAAGAATGTACCCAATGTATTATATTTTCAGGACGACATCCTTGTTTTTGGTAAGGACGAACGTGAACATTCTGAAGTTTTGTTTAAAGTCCTTTCCATCCTTCAGGACAACGGTCTCACTCTCACCAAAGAAAAGTGCAAATTTGGAAAAAATTCTGTAGATTATCTCGGTCATTCCATTAGCAGACAAGGCATTTCTCCCAAAGTCAGTCTGGTCAAAGCAATTGAAAATGCACCTGAACCTGTCAACAAAGATCAACTGAGATCTTTCCTCGGTTTGGCCGAGTATTATGCCAAATTCATTCCATCTTTTTCTGATAAAACATCTCACCTTCGCAACCTGATGAAGAACCATCAGGAATTTGTTTGGGACGATAACTGTAAATGTCAATTCAATTTTATCAAAAAATGTATCATTTCTGCTCCTGCTTTGGCACCTTTCGACACTAATTGTAAATCATTTATTGTTACTGACGCCAGCAATGTTGGCATTGGTGCGGTTCTGATGCAAAAGCAACACAGAGGTCTTGTTACCATTGCTTTTGCATCAAGGCCTTTACGGGGTGCTGAGACGAAATATTCCACTCTTGAGAAGGAGACATTAGCCTGCTGGTGGGGCATTGAATACTTTCGTAGATATGTATATGGCACTGACTTTGTAGTACGCTCAGACCATCGGCCCCTAGTAGACCTTTTCACAACCAAAGGCTGCGGTAAAGCCACTTCTAGAATTGCTAGGTGGCAGTATAAACTTCAAGATTTTCATTTTTCTCTAGAGTACATTCCCGGTGCTAAGAATGTCCTTGCTGACTTTCTTTCAAGACTTCCCATCGATGATGATAATTTTGTTGCACCTGATGATGACCCTGACAAAGTTGTATCTATTTGTGAGGTATCCAATGGATGCATTAGTGAAGATGTTTGGAATTCTGCTTGTGCTGGTGACCAAGTTTATTTAGATGTCATATCTTTTGTCAAAAATGGTTGGCCTCCCAAAAATAGTCTATCCCCTAATGTTTTGCCTTATTCTCATGTGGCTCCTGAACTCTCAGTCCAAGGGGAAACCCTCTTGAGAGGTTTACTGTTAGTAGTTCCTGATAACTTAAGAAACACTGTTTTGGACATGGCTCATGAGGGTCATCCAGGCATGTCCAATATGAAAAAAAGGATTAGGAGTGAATTTTGGTGGCCTGGAGTCGACAAACTTATCGAGAGAAAGGTACGATCGTGTGTTGAATGTTGTGTGAGTGACAAATCTCAAAAGCCTGTTAAGTACCTCCACGATCCCGTCTCAAGACCGTCAAAACCATGGGAATGCGTTTCTGTTGACATTGCTGGTCCTATGTCTTTTGGTCAGGGTCCTGTGTACGCCATTGTCCTGATAGACCAGTTCTCTAGTTGGCCTGAAGTCCAGTTCGTGTCTGTTGTATCTTCTAGGGTGGTTATCGATTTTCTAAATTCGATTTTTGAAAAAGAAGGTTTTCCCTCTTCCTTGCTCTCTGATAATGGCCCTCAGTTTACCTCTTCCGAGATGAAATTTTTCTGTAACAATCATGGTATTCGACACAAACGTTCCTCTGTTTATTACCCTCAAGGCAATGGCATGGTTGAAAGGTGGATCAGGGTGCTCAAAGAAGGTCTACAACTAGCTGTGTGCAATGGTGAGAATTGTTACGAGGCTGTTAGAAAGCTTTTGTGGAGCTATCGGAATACACCTAAGGCCTATGGTGAACCTTCTCCTTTTGAAATAATGCGGGGGAGGAAAGGTGTGTGTAATTTGAGCCAACCCTGGATGCATGGTCTTGTCGAGGGCAAGTGTGCTAGTCGTCGTTCCCCTTTGGTGCCTTCCTTTTCCAGCAATCCCTGTAAGGTTGGTGATTGGGTACGTGTGAGAAAGTCTGGTTTTCTTAAATCTGGTGTTTCACGCTTTTCTGACCCGATGTTAGTTGTTAGAGTGGGTAAGCAGGTTGTGGAGTTGTCAGACGGCAATGTGTGGAGCCTTTCTAAGGTTGTCAAAGTTCCTTTTTCTCTTAGCAGTTCTTTTGCTCCCAACCACACTAGGACCTTTCCTACTGGTTTCAATTCAAGTCATTCTCCTGTTTCTCCACCTTATGTTGGGTCCACTCCCCTTCACTCCTCTCATCCAATTTCCTCCCGTCCGAGGAAACCTCCTGTGTGGCATAAAGATTACATTGTTGGTAAATAACCTTTTCCTTTCCAGATTGATCTCAATGTTATATGTCTGCATTTATTACTATGCCTGTATGTACATTCTGTTAAGATTAATTCTTTCTTTTCTAGAAAGGAGGATGTGTTGTATCCTCGTGCTTCCTCGCTCTCCCCGCTGTTCTCACCTCGCCGCATGCATTGGAATGTGGAATCCTGTGTCCAGGCATTCCAGTGATTCCTGTGCAGCGGTTGGCGTGGGCTCTGATTAACGCTTTATCTTTTCCTGCAATAAATCATCTTCACCACTTCTACTTTGTTGTCAGCCTCGCTCCTTGATGGACACTTCAACCTTGTCTGAATTCATTTCAATATTGTAACAAAGAAAATGTTCATAATCAAATCTTGGAGACAGGATAATACTGTTCATCAGAAAGCTTTTCTGGTTTAAATTTAGTTTGTAACAAACAAAATGTTTTAGTCTGAAGCTGCCTTTAGCTCTAGGAACTGCATTTGTAGGTCCACGAAGCACATGCAGTGTCTCTTCAAGACATGCTGTATTTACTCTTTGGGCTTATAGCCTGCCCATTTTTATTCGGCCCTACAGTTGTTACTCAAACATGCTTGCTTTTAAATGGTTAATCCCTCTTCTGTGTCCCTCCTTTTTGTGTTTGGGTTTATCACACAGAGCATCGCCCAGTTACGTTTAACATTACATTTCTGTGTTGATTTGGGGGACTATTTTTTCTTTGATTACTCCTCGTCTCACTGTTAGCCCGTTTTCGATGGTTTCAGCATTGGCGCCCATCACATAATCTCCCCATCCTGCTCAAATACTGAGATTAAATGTTAGGCGCTACAGACGCCATTTTTGAGGGCATCTCTTTCATTTTCTCTGACTTCAAAGTGTGGGACTTCCACCAAACCCCTCCTGCTTCTCTGTTTGTTGCTATAGCAAGCCTCGGTCACCTGACCTTTAGCTGTCCAACATTGCTAATCTGAAGGTATTGGAGCGCTTTACAGAAGCACCAGTTACATTACACAAGGTAAGGTGAATGTTTCTTTTCATGTGCTTGGAGATTAAGTGATGCCAACACCGTCCCTGTTTATTCATTATTTCCCCTCTACCTGACAAATAGGAGCAGCATTCATCCCTCCCACCACCTCTAATGTCACTGCATGCCTGCCCGCTGCCTCTTGCTGTTGCCCTTTTTCTCTCAGAATTTTAATTTCAAAACACATTAACAGTAGTTCCTCAGGGACTGTGAAGCATTTTTTATTATATAATGTGAACCAGAGCCACCCGGTGCTGTTGAAGTGCTTTACATGAGCAACATTACACAAGGTCAGATTCATTTTTTTGTTTTAATAGTGTGGAGATTAAGTGATGCTGACTCTGTCTGTGGTAATTAACAAATGGCAACACTGAAGTTAATCCAAGGTTAACTTAATTAAATGTAAGAGATTCAGGGAAACGTTCCAGCCAGCTCAAAGGCACGAGGTAAACTGACTCTTCTAAATTCTACCCTCACCAGGGTTCTTTGTTCCAACCGCTCCCAGTACATTCTACCAACTAAGCAACCCCATAGAATATAATACATAATACAGATAGTACAGTATAATACATTAGATTACTACACACCTCCTCCCTTTTGTCAAAAACGCAAACAAAAATTCTAGCGGAAACTACAATGAAACCTACATACATTGTTTTCCACAAGAATACAATATACGCATTTACCTTTTAAATATTTAAATGCATGCTCACGCATAATCCTTCATGAACTTGAGAGGCACTACACTGCGCCCACTACATCTTAATTCACCAACTCTACCACCCCTAGCAGAAATACATTATTTTCCTAAGTTAGCACATGCTACCACAATTCTATTTTAAGTTCCAAATGCGGTTGTCCTTAAGTTTAACTGAATTAGGAAATATTTCCACCTCCCAGAAATGTGAGGAAGATTTTGAGCTCCCACTCTTCTGTGTTTCTTTTCAACTTCCCTTGGGTAACAAAGTATTGGGAGGTCATAATACAAAAAAATATTTTTTCATTATGTCTGTGTTTGTGGTACCTTACGTGCTGATAGGAAAGATTCTTTATTGTAACACTGTTTAGGTACAGAGGTACAAGAGATGTTTGAATACCTCCTGGATATTGAAGCAAGGGAGGTAGAGATATTAAGTTAGTTGGATATCTGTATAAAAAACTTAACAGGCATCACCTTCCAAAAGTGAGCACTATCCTGGAGAGGTATCATTCCAGGAAGTGGGCACAAAGACCCCAGGAGCCTGTGGAAGGGTATGTCACAAGTTTACATAAGTGAGGGAGCAAGGACTCATATAAAAGGGACTTGCTCGGACGCAATCCTCTCATATAGACCCGTAACGAAGTATTCACAATGTATTTGATAATAATATGTAACACATATGATATATCTCTAGATGGGGTAAGCTTGCATATGTGTTTTACTAACAAGTAACCCGAGTATGATTAAAGATGGCTGCTAACGTGCGAAACTGTATTGCGCATGCGTCAACTGCATCTACGCAGAATGACGTCTTTACGCTTGTAGGGAAAATACTGCTTCTGCGCAATAGCATCCAAAATAGCCGCTTGGAAACTCATGTGCTAAGCATCTGCTTTGCTGAAACTAAAATGAGCTGTATACTAATTGCTAATGCATGAAGAGTCTTTATAAGTAAATGGGATTAGAATAGAGATAGGTGGTATACAGTGAAATCATTTTATTTTGAAATTAATACTTTTTCTTTTGACTTCTTTATTAGTTCGTATTTGGGCCTCTGAACGATGCTAAAGCCTGCCACTCACATGATTTCCCCCGCATGCGCAAAGATGACAAGTGCAAAACAGCGACGACAAGTCTTGAAACTCATCCAAGGACAGTCTCAGTACATATCCTGGGAACCAGCTGAACATCCTGACGATTCAATGGACAACTGTAAAAACTTATACATTGTTGTTGATAACATTTGCAAATACAGGTGGGAAATAAAGCATGGGAGAACAAATTAATGGTCGGGAACTTAAAACAATGAACTAAAGAAAATTATTAAAAACTTAGCAGGGTGTGGTGATCATCTCCTTAGCTTGTCCAATCAGAAATAGGAGTTTCATTAAGTTGAAAGATTTAGGGGTGGTACATGCCATTAAGAAAGCATAATTGGACCTTTGTGGTCCTCTCAACAGTTGGGACTACTATGCCACCACACAGGTTTCGATAAATGGGACGCCATTGGCATAACAAATTTAGGCGACTTGATCCGCAGGGGCACACTTCTCACGTTTAAAGAACTACAAGCCAAATATGCTCTTGCATCCGGGGAGTTTATTCGGTATTTGCAGATTAGACACGCCCTTAGCATGAAAATTCCGGACCTAACTTTCCTACCAGACTACTCCCCATTAGAGGACTGCTTGCTCTTAGAACCTCTCTTGACCAAGGCTACATCCTGCACCTACCGCAAACTCTGTAACAACCTACCTGACTCTTTTCAGACTCTTTGTGATCGCTGGCAGGTAGACATAGGACCAATAGATGATGAGGACTAGCAGTCAGCTTTAATGTCCCCCAGGTAGAAGGCAATAAACCGCTGTTTTCACCTCATACAACTAAAAATTCAACACAGGTCCTACCTTCCTGGGGTGCAACTGGTCAAAATAGGCAGTCCTGCAGATGCATTGTGCCTCAAAGGCTGCCTCCAAGAAAGCACCTTTTACCCTACCTTGTGGGATTGTCCCAAAATACGTCCTCTCTGGGGTAATGCAACCAAGAAAATGCAAGACACATTGGGTGAAAAGATCCAATTGACACCAAGGTTGGGGATCCTAAACCTATGTGTGCAACAGATTTGATGGAACTAGAGCAACAATGGTCCGCACTGGGGTACCTGCTGGTAGAACGGGCTATAGCGATGCTTTGGGGATCCAATAGACGGCCCTTAACAGTTGGCTGGGTGGCGGAGATGGATAGATGCATGATAGCGGAGAAGGAGGTCTACAAACTGAGGGGATGCCCAAGAAATGGGGTGGTTGGAATGCCTATAGAGGGGAAATTTGTACCTCACTGACAGCAGATATGGAAATGCAGAGAGGACCAGACCTATAACCTCCCAAAGTAATGAGTGTACACAGTCCATGAGTATTGCTGAATTGTATTTCACTGCAATGGAAGGATGATATTGTATTGAAATGATGACTGTGTTTTCAACTTCAATAAATATTGTTTATTGAAAAAAAAGTATAATTGGGGGAAGTTAGTTAGATTAGTGGCCGTCAGTCACAGCCAGAACACTGAGATACCGAGATGCTGTCCGAATGCTGATTGAATACACGAAGAGCCGACTTAGAATTTCAGAGCAAATTAGAAATTAGAAGAAGGTTGCGAAAGAATCGAGAAGGTAATAGAAATAGATGAAAATCGCGGAAGAATCGAGGAGGAAGTTAGTGTCAGAGAAGGGTGAAATGCAGGTGTCGAATCCAGAAGAGGTCATCTATCCTGTCCTTAACCTGTCCGAAGTCCTTTCACCTGAACGTTCAAAAGAGCCCATTAACTCTTGGCCAGAGGGGTCTGATTTCACACCATTCTAGGTAAATTTTAATCTGTGTTTGTGTCAATGTACTTCGCTCTCTCTTTCTATCCTCTCCTTTCCTGAGGTACTTGTCGTTGTGAAAAATCATTTAATAAAATACTAAAATTGAATATAATGATCTCTTTACTCGGATAAGATGGAGTTGACACTGTAATTTGTTTTGCTCATATGATTACTTAGATAAACAATTTAAAACTTTCCAGAGTCTGTTATTATTTAATAAATAATAGAGTACATGAATGTAGGTCATATCATCAATTACTAGTCAACTAAAATGGATCCATTGATTAAAGAGAGGGCTTCTGATCAGAAAATAGAATAGAGAATTGATAAGCAAATTAACACACAATTTAAGCCCTTATAAAAATTGACCCCCAGCGGTGTTGACTAGCCTATAAGAGTGAGTGTGTTTATGGGCCCAGATGAATATATGGTATAAAATTTTCACAGGTTGGTAACCCGCTGGATCATAAGTTAGCTACTACTTTCAAGTTTGAGGGAAATTTGGAAGAGCGCAT
Organism: Lissotriton vulgaris; assembly: GCF_964263255.1. Taxonomy (NCBI): domain Eukaryota; kingdom Metazoa; phylum Chordata; class Amphibia; order Caudata; family Salamandridae; genus Lissotriton; species Lissotriton vulgaris. Next base: position 1,254,821,675 of record NC_141689.1, on the reverse strand, counting down.
TTGCATTCAATTCATGCTTGGGTGGAAAAATAGACAAAATAAGAGATGAATTGTGGCAGAAAGATGATTCTAAACTTATGATCGTGAAGAAAATTAATCATCACTGGCTTGTGTGGATATTATAAGGAAGTAGCATAATCCTTCATTGGAGTACGTACATGTTGGGCATAAGACCATTCATGCAATAAAACCTGTTTGGGGGAAATGTTTTAGGTGTAGTACTATTAGTCATTTGGCCAATGATAAAAATTGCCCTGCCTTAGTGCCTTCTCTTCCTAGGAAGCCCTTAAACAGGCGATGTTTCAGATGCAGTACTTCTAATCATTTGATCAATAACAAGTGTTGCTCGGCTCTTTTGATTAAGTGTCATCTATGTACCAAGGATGTGCACTTTGCTAAAAGTTGCAGGTCGCAAAATAAGAGCAAAATTAAGAAAGTAAAAGAAGTTATGATTTATGATGAGGATGGAATTGAGTATGATGGTTTACACTGTGGCAAAGTTGTTCTCCAAGTTGGCCTATGTGGTACAAGAGGTCCTGTTGATAAGGTAAATGTTAATGGAAAATATGTCAACGTTCTGTTTGATTCAAGTGCAAAAATATCTTTAGTACCTAAAGACTTCTTCACACTTGAACTCTCTAACAAGGTCAAACGCTGCTAGGTTATTTCCAGGGAGTTTTGGAATATGAAGGGCATCTTGCTGGTGGGAACATTTATGCAGAGGGACCAGCATTATTAGCTGGTTCCAGCAGAAAGTCTTAGGAGTCATCCTCATCAACAAATGTGGTAATTAACAGGCGGTCACACTGGAGTTAATCCAGGGTTCATTTAATTAAATGCGAGAGATTCAGGGAAATGTTCCAGCCACCTCAAACGCAGGAAGGAAACTAACTCTTCTACATTCTACCCTCACCAGGATTCCATGTTCCAACCAATCCCAATACATTCTACCCACTCAGCATTGGTAAGCCCATAGAATATAATACACAATACAGATAGAACAATATAACACATTAGATTACTACCATCCTTGTTTGTTCATTAGTTCCCCTCTACCTGACAAATGGGAGCATTTTGTTGTTGTTGGTATGTCCGGGGCTCCTAAACCCAGGGGTCTTGGACAGAGGGCAAGGCCGGGGGTTGTTGGTACATGAAAGGTGGGAGCAATGTTTTGAATGGGAAACTCCAGAGAAGGGCGCATAGCAAATAGAGGACAGGAGGAGGAGGGATGTAAGGTCTCCACTATTGGAAGGTTCATCACTGCTTTTTTAGGGCTCGCACTGCGACGCAATCGCGAAAGCGATTGTCGCAGTGGAGTCCTATTGTAATCATTCCGGCTTTCAAGGACTAACGAGGTTTGGGACAACAGACTGGCACGCTCACGCACGCAGCCTGCCAGAATCGGATCAGGTCGCGCGCTCCGATTCCGGCAGGCTCTTCAGTCACCATGGATCACGCACGCACACAGAGACCCACATACACGAGTGCACACATACATACATACATATACATATACACACACACACACACACACACCACACCTCCCCAGCCCCTCCCCCCGCCCCGCCGGCGCCCCCACCACACGAGCACACACACACACACAGACAATTCCCCCCCTCCCCCCCCGCCCACACACACGCGCCCACCCCATCTTGCTGCATTTCACACCACACCCTGCTGCAGTTCCACCCACAGCTGCGCCGTCTTACCGGTAGACAACGTGTATTTTCACCGGCATGGCTACAGGACAGTATCACCAACATGAGATCGTCCGGACTAAGCTGTACTTCCAGCACCAACGATACAATTGGTTACGTTAACAACTTTGCGCCTGCTCCGTCCAGAAATGTAAAAAAAAAAAACAGTCATGCCTGTCCGCCCATACAAGTGCAGACTAATCCATTTACAATAAGCGGAGCGGTAGGAAGGGATACCCTACCCCTCAGCTTGTGTATCTGCACGGTGCTCGCCTCGCACTTCCATTTTCCAACTAGTGTGTAAATAAACTTTATTTTGTTTTATCAGCACAGCTTCATTGACAGGCACCGTGTTTCATGTTTCATTTTATTTGTTACTTCCGAGGAGGTAGCGTGTGTGCTTTTAGAATGGTCACGCCCGCTTTCATGTTTCACCATGGGAGAGACAACGCCGAGACTCGAACTCAGTTCGAAAGTTAGCAGCTCAAGATGTTACTCCACACTCCCTGCCGAGACAATTGGCATTTTTAAATAGTTGTTTTTAATGTCAATGAGCATTTCCCTGGCTCAGAACCTTTAACTTTAAAAGACACTCTCCGTTACTCTCTCAGGCTCACCTGGTACTGCCGCTGGCTCCCTCTCTTCGGGCTGCGGCTGCCTCCTCCTCCCCCCTGCATTGCAGCCAATTTCAAATAGAAGATTGTGAACTCAGTCCTTTCATTCTAAGTCACGAAAATCCAGTAATTTACAGTTAAGGGTGTGTAGAATGTCGCACAGTACGTGAGTACTGTATTACTGACTGATGTGGATTCGAACTTGCCGTCTTTGTCTTCTGACTATTTCTTTCACATTGCGCGGGTGCAACGTGTGCAAACCTTTAGGTTTAATTTTACATGTTATGATTTATTAAGTCCAGGGATAACATTATTTTTTAAAAATTCAGAGTTTCTCATTTTCAAACCGGCCCCCAGTGGATCTGGCATTTCGAAAACTAATTGTTCTAATGCAACATATATTTCCAAATAAATAACGTGGAAGGCGACATGACTCCTCATCATGAACGGTCTAAAATCTAGTCTGTTAACCGCCAATGTGCGTCAGAACTGAGACTGTGCAAAGCAAGTTTACTTAGCCTTGTTTTATTAGGTCTGTTTCGGTGGGGGATAGCGCACTGGGGTCACACCGGCAAAGAGAACCGCAATATGCTTTTCTCCGCCATGGGCTTGGTCTCTCATCTCCCGGACCCTCCTTTCATCCTATGCTCTGTCCCCTCATACCCTTCCTCTGTCCGTGGCGGGCTCGATCTCTCCTCTCCCTGTTTCCTCCCTTCATCACATACTCTATCTTCTCTCACAAACAATGCTTATTTACCAATTGCAAATAAAAAAACAATTTCATGCAAAGCATTGTCATTTACAATGCCAGTAAGTCAAACTTCAATGCTGCGAGACCTATTGCATTGTAAATGCTTGTTTCATATGTTGTTCAATACTCTAGTGATGCAGTCACACACTAAATGTTATGGTGCTGCTGGGATGCATCGAGGCACTTGTGATTCCTTCTGTGCATTAAAAAACCTTGGAATTAGTCCATAAATGTTTCCTGAGGCAGACATTTTTGTTTTATTTATTTATTTAGTGTTTTATAGAGCGCAAACGTGACCCGTTAGGGTATCAGATAGCTTTACAGGGATAACACCTTGTATACAAGTATGAAATAGTCAAAGAAAAAAAACATAAGTAGGGGTAGAAGGAGGTGAAACATTTGGGGAATAATAGGGTGTATACAATGTTCAGATCATACTGTAGAGAAATCGAGCAAATTCATTTATGGGAGTACTAGGTCAGTACAAGATGGATAGCAGCCAGTCAGTCCAAAGCCTAGCTGCAACAAAAATAAGCGAAGCCACTGAGCGGTGTGTGCAATGCATGATTTATGGGAGAAACTTGCCTATTATGAAGGTTTTGGCTCCCTTTTAAAATTTTGACAGAGAGGGAATTTTTCTGATGAAAGACATGTATTCGGGCGTGTATTCCTGAATTAGACTGCATGACCATTGTGTAATAATTGTATAGCGCTTCAATCCCTGGCAGCTCAGCACCCAGGATAATGTGCTGCATGGATAAACACTTATAAGGTCCCAGAGGCGAGAACTATTGACTATGCCAATGTCTGTTTTCTTTCCTTGCAGTTTGCAGATTTCAGGGGCTTGGCTTTAGTTGTGTAGGAAATCAGGAAGAGTAAGGCCTGACCAGAGTTGTAAGATATGAAACTAAAACCAGAAAAGGTTTAGATGAACTGTATTACACTCTCTCCATGTGTTTATGGCCCAGGTCCTTGTCTTCTTAATACCATCAGACCTTTCCACAGAGGCCTCAGTAAACAGAAAAGCACTCCCTTAAATAAAACGAAATGCTGTGCAGCCTTGGATTCACTGGAACCAAATGCCAGTTGTGTTTCCTTTGCTCTGTCCTCGAACAGCATGTGCAATGAGAAGGCTGTTTTCTCATTGGCTAGACAAATAGAATGCAGCTCTCTCTAACTTCGATTGGCTGATGTCCGCCAGTCAGTGTGAAAGGGGGTTTCACAACATTGAAAGTGTGTTGGTATGACTGAGGGATGAGGAATGAGGAGTAGGGATGATGGATGAAGAGTAGGGATGTGACGGAGGGAAGTGAGACGTAGGGATTGGAAGTAGGGATAGTAGATGAGAAATAAGGATAATGGATAAAAAGTAGGGATGAGCTGTAGGAATTGTGGGTGAGAAGTGGGGGTGATGGATGAGAAGTAAGGATGATGGATGAGAAGTAGGGGTGATGGATGAGAAGTAGGGGTGATAGATAAGTTAGGATGATGGACAAGAAGTAGGGATGATGGAAGGGAAGCAGGGGTGATGCATGAGAAGTAGTGATGATAAGTAAAGATGATGGGTGTGTAGAGGGGATTAAGAATCAGAAGAAGGGGTGTGAAGTGGAACTGATGGAAGAAAAGAAGGGATGATGGATGAGACGTGGGGCTAATGAATGAGAAGTAGGGATGAGAAGCAGAGATGATGGATGAGAAGTAAGGATAATGGGTGAGAAGTAAGGTTGGTAAATTAAAAGTAATAATGATGGATGAGAAGTAGGGATGGGATGTAAGTATGATGGGTGTGTAGTAGTGATTATGGATGAGAAGTAGGGCTGGTGGATGAGAAGTATGGATGATAAATGAGAAGTAGGGATGATGATAGAGAAGTAGGGATGAGAAGCAGAGATGGCAGCTGAGAAATAATGATGATGGATGAGAAGTAGGAATAATGTATGAGAAGTAGGGATGATGAACAAGAAGTAGGGATGAGAAGCAGAGAAGAAGGATGAGAAGTAAGGATGGTGGATGAAATGTAAGAATGATGTATGAGAAGTAGGGATGTTGGATGGGAAGTGGGGATAATGAATGAGAAGTAGGGATGTTGATAGAGAAGTAGGGATGAGAAGCAGAGATGTTGGCTGAGAAGTAAGGAAGATGGATGAGAAGTACGAATGATGGATGAGTAGTAGAGAAGAGAAGCAGGGATGAGAGGTGAGAAGTAGGGATGATGGATGCAAACCAGAAATTAGAAGTAGGAATGATGGGAGAGAAGTTGGTATGCTGGTTGAGAAGTAGGGATGAGAAGCAGGGATGAGGGGTGAAAAGTAGTGATGAAGGAAGAGAAGTAGAGATGATGGGTGAGAAGTAGGGATGGTGGATGAGAAGTAGGGATGATAAGTAGGAATAAGAAGCAGGGATTAGAAATAGGAATGATGGATGAGAAGTAGGGATGATGAATGAGAAGAAGAGATGAATTTAGAGAAGTAGGAATGAGAAGCAGAGATGTTGGTGGATTAAATGTAAGAATGATGGATGAGAGGTTGGGGTGGTGGATGAGAAGTAGTGAAGGGATGTAAGTATGATGGGTGTGAAGTAGTGATTATGGATTAGAAGTAGGGATGGTGAATGAGAAGTAGGGATGAAATGAGAAGTAGGGAGGATGATAGAGAAGTAGGGATGAGAAGCAGAGTTGGCAGATGAGAAATAAGGATGATGGATGAGAAGTAGGAATAATGTATGAGAAGTAGGGATGATGAACAAGAAGTAGGGATGAGAAGCAGAGAAGAAGGATGAGAAGTAAGGATGGTGGATGAAATGTAAGAATGATGTATGAGAAGTAGGGATGTTGGATGGGAAGTAGGGATAATGAATGAGAAGTAGGGATGTTGATAGAGAAGTAGGGATGAGAAGCAGAGATGTTGGCTAAGAAGTAAGGAAGATGGATGAGAAGTACGAATGATGGATAAGAAGTAGAGATGAAAAGCAGGGACAAGAAGTGAGAAGTAGGGATCATGGACATGAACCGGAAAAGAGAAATAGGGATGATGGAAGAGAAGTTGGAATGATGGTTGAGAAGTAGGGATGAGAAGCAGGGGTGAGAAGTAGCAATGATGGAAGAGAAGTAGAGATGATGGGTGAGAAGTAGGGATGAGTAGGGAGTAATAAGGATGTCCTAAAATGGATGGTGTTCAGCTGAGCATTTTCAGTAAATGAATTATTGGCCCGGCATCTCTGAGTCAATACGATCTGAGGGAAAAGAAGAGGATCCTGAACATCGCCCGGTGTGGTGCCTTTTTGTTTTCTGGCATGCAACGCCTAATGATTGGCACAGAGGAGGGGTATATGCTTTGCAGCTCTGCTTATATTCCCAAAATGGGGCGCCACATGCCCCCGTGTTATGTGTGGCACTGGTGCAGGTGGTCATGGTGTTGGACAGTTGCAGCAGCACAGAATATTTTCCCCAAAAGCTTCCAGACATGGTTTTTCTTCTCTCAAGCCAGTCCCTTCAGGTCCCTGGACATACTGCCCAGCCGCTGGATGCTGTTGACTTCTAAATCATCAAGCTGTAAACCTATCTGCCCTCCTTCCTCCAGTCATGTGTGGAGGGAGCCCTCTAGTCTAGTCCAATGCTGGCTGTTGAGCTTACATTCTAACAGTGCTAATTAGCTTCAACAGCAACTACACAGCCCTCCAAGCAGAGCAAATGGCTGTGTGACAGTGATCGCACCAGAGCCTGCAAGCACCACAAGAAAACTGCCTGCAGTAGAGCACTTAGGGAGCCTAAACATGAAGGGCAACACACAGACAGGCTGAATCCTGGCGACCTCCAGCATGGCACCAGTTCTCAGATGCGCTCTGCTGTTTCAGCCTCAACCTGCCCTGGTAGTCAGGTGAGTTCAGCAGCAGAGCTCTCTATGGAGTACAGTAGCAGTGAGTGAGGGCAGGCGCAGGAAAGACATGGTTAAATAGAACAAATAATTCTGTCTCTGTTTTTCTTGGTATTTGCCCTTCAAGTAACCACATATAAAATCACATGCTACGCCCTAAATGAACGATTAATGCAAATTCAAGTAGTCAGTGCGAAATGAACTGTTTTACATTGTGAACCCTCAATTGGCTAATTCATTCTCTCTGCAGATGTCTCCGTGTGTAACAAGTGAGACAGATTTGACTCCAGGTTTTCAAAGTAGAAAATAGTGACTTGTCTATTTATAGTGCTACAAAATCCCATCCTTCAACTGAGAAAGCATATTGACTATGGCAGCGATTAACTGTATTATACACAGTAAAAGATGTGTCCGTCGAAATTGCCACACATATGGCTGTAGAATGTCACTCCAAAGAACACGGAAGTCATGGAAATTCCACACAGAAGCAATCAAAAAACGTGGCAGCTATGTTTATGTAACATGCTCTAAAACCATACTCATGATTCTTTGTAGATAGCCAAATACTCATAGACTACAATGCAACATATCAGTGGGCCATATCCTGTAGCTTCTGAAACAGAAGTTTGATTGCTGCAAATAACATAAATGTTTTCATTTAAAACGGATTTAAATGTTTTTTCATCTGTGAACAAGTTGGCTGAATTCACGCACTTATCTTTGTACAACCCTTTGAACTCTTACATATGCACTTTTTTTAATTCTTCACACATACTGAATCCCTATTACAATTTGACCACCACACTAGCATAATTGTCTGGAGTTCCTTCTATTTTCCTCATGGCCAGTTAAATAAACACCTTCTTCACACTATTTATCCAGCCACCGGTTAATGTGTACATTATCTCTGGTATTCATCCTATGTCCGGCTAAATAGCACCAGAATATGAACTCTTTGTCTGGCAGCCAGGCAAATAGCCACTTCCTTACAGGAATCCTTCATACTTAAATTTATAAATGTATTTCCATTTCTATGTTCCTCACATCTCCCTATTCATTAGTTTTGTGGGGGTCTTTAGTAACGGCAATTCCTCAACATCCACTGGATTATGTACCTGCACAACAAGCATGTAGGTTAAGTCAAAATGCACATTTTACATAACAGTAATGTTGATAACTTGTCACTTTAACCAACTCCCTTTGTACTTGATCAAATAACCTTGGAGGTGGGGGTGGAGCTAGCCATGCCTGAACATGGCCGCTGCTTAAGCGAGCTCCTTTGGGCGCTCAACTATCCTCCAATTATCCTGCGCCGTAATCCCGCTGCTGTGGCAGATATACATGATTGATGAATCGGACTGTCATCCCGTTCTACTGAGCCGATTTTTACAATCGGTGGTAACCCAAAACCTGCAGAAACAAGCTTGGAGTGGTTCCGCTGAGGCTCGGCCTATACCATGTGAGCGGACATAGCTCTGTCCTGCAGCAGGTCGGGACATAGAAGATGTGAACCCCTGAGACTACGCTAGAGGCTCCGACCAGACCTCTGACCCATGGAAAAAAAATTCTGCGAGCGGAAAGCTGCGTTCACTACTGCCTACTGTGGGGGCTGAGCAGAGGCGCAACTAGAGCCAAATTTCGGGAGGGGGGGGGGGGGGCTAAGAAAAAATTTCGGGGGGGCTGAACCTTTAAGAGTTGAGCTGCAGGGGCTCTTAGAAGGGGTGAAACAACTGCAAGACCTAATTAACATTCAAATGGTCTTTTAAAGACCCGTGAAACATTCGGGTGCGGCTGTGTGTGCCCGGGATCTGTCTCATCCCGGGCTGCCACAAACGACGGGGGGGGGGGGGGGCTGAAGCCCGGTGAGTTCAATGGGTGTTGCGCGCCTGGGGCTGAGTTCGATTACCTGCTTGCGGGGCTGAGAGGCGGTGTGGTGGCTGGCAGCGGTGGTGCCCTACATGCGGCGCCATCGCTAAAGCAACCTGGGACTATGATCAGCGGCAGGTACAGACTCCGGTAACCTCCTTACTCCTCTCCCGCTGCGCTGTCTCCTATTCTTCCCACTAGCCCGGCACTACAAATAACACTACTACGAACGCTTGTTAAACCGAGCGCCTTAAATATGCCGCATATTGGGTTGGGCTGCTCTGCAGTAATAGCGACTCTTTTGCAAGAATCGTGCCCCATGGAACCGATATAAACTTACCTTGTGGCCATAGATCACTTTAGCCCCTTGGGAGGAGATCGCTGCTGGACTACTTGGGGCCTGGTGCTTGCCTTTCGGCACCCTGGGTGGGGGATACCCTGTGCTGCATACGCTGCAGTACACCCATAGAGCGCATATCGACAGGGCTATAATCCTTTGGCTCGGAGTGACGTCAGACTACTGCTCCGACCTTTAGACACCACGCCGCTCTGAGGTACATGAGACTGGAACCTCAAAATCTGTGATCCCGGCGAACTACCGACGCTGAAGGCCTTGTGCCTCCAGCTGAGCCTCCTCTTCGCCGGCGCACTGCGCCCTGGAGTGGCAATCCTCACTGTGCTTCCCTTGCTACCTCATTGATAGGGTGCTTTGAGTGGATGAATTCCTGCTGCACAGAACTTTGAAAATATGCATCGCCAAGTCCACCCTGCCAACAGCCCCACGCACTGTACCGGCTGGAACGTCCTGCATCACTGCATCATGGGTAAACAGGACAGAAACTAAACCAAAATCAACTTTGAACAGCCAAAAAAAACAATTGAGACTGACTCGGATGACCACCACACTGTGCAACAGAGGATGTCAACAACCAGTGGGATTGCTACTGGAGATGTGCAAGCCATGTTTTCTTTGATACAAACTTTCCTCTCCACCATTGATGGCAAAATAGGCTCTCTAACTACTCCTGTAGAGCAAATGTCTGAACGCCTGGATAGACACACTGAAAGGCTGGACATGGCAGAGCATCATATATCGGATATGGAGGATACCCATCAACAAATGGATGCTAAACAAGGGAAAATGGACAAGCACCTTGGAGCACTGCTGGCAAAGGCTGAAGATTTAGAGGCGCACTCTCGCCGGAGCAACATATGCCTTATGGACATAGCCGCGACGACCAACACGGGGCCCATGAAGCATTATATAGAACAACTGCTAATAACTTGCTTAGGCAAAGACACATTTTCCGTCTGCTTCATTGTTGAAAGAGCTGACAGATCCCTCGCTCCGCCGCCGCCCCCAGGAGCCAGACCGTGTCTGATCATTGCAAAAATTCTAAACTACCGGGACCCGCACTCGCAAAGCTCGAGAATTGGGACACTTAAAACATCAAGGTAACGATATTTCCATTTATCCTGACTTTACACAACTTGTCCAGGAAGCCCGGAAAAGATTTGTGTCCGTTAAAAAGAAACTAAGAAAGCAAAATATCCAGTATGCAAGATTGAGAGTATCAGATGGGGGAAAAACCACAATCTACAACAAAACGAAGGGTGTACTCAAATTTTTGCAGCGGAGGGGATCCCAACTTCCACGCCGGAAATCACAGAGAGGAGAGAAAGAGGAACAAAATGGGGGCTCGGACATTGAGTAGCAGAGCATTGTGTTCAGAACTGCTGCCCAAACACTGCTGTGAGCAAGTGAACTATGTGGTAGTAACCGCTTAACATTGCAGATAAGTGTTTAATGGGACCTTACCCTTCCAGGTTTCCAGAGAAATTAACGGTATGACTCATTATAATGTTTTTTCAACTTTCTTTTTATTTGTTTCTGTCCTCTTTAGCGTCAATTATACTACCAGACTAGAACTGGTAATCAACCAGATCCTGCATAGATAGTGGGCTCCGAAGCACAGAGTATATCTCTGTGTTGTTGAGCGCTCCCTGTGTGACTATCGTCACCAGGGTTTCCAGCTGGCAGCTCCTGCCACTCTGTGTGTCCCACAACAAGTTTCAGATTCTCTCAGGGGAGGGGGAAGGAAATGTTCCTGTTTTTTTGGGGTTTGTCTTTGTCGTAATTGGGATGATGAAGTGGGATGGGTGGGTGGCGGGTATGGTTGGGATGGTTCGAGAGTTATGTAATTTACTTTGTCAAGCCACTGTACGGTTGTCAATTGTCGTTCCCAACTTACAAGCACACAGAAGTGTATAATTATGATCAATATAGCACCACCAATAAGCGACCCAAGCAACACTCTGATATATCTAAATCATTATAACTGGAGGAACATTGATGCACACTAACACTAACCCTCACCCTTGAAGCTCGCTACCTGGAATGTGCGGAGTCTTAATAATCCTGGGAAAATCAGGCAAGCCTTTACATACCTAGACAGGAACCACATATACATAGCCATGTTCCAAGAGACACATTTGCTCAAAAGCAAGGTGGATGGGTTCGGCAGACGATGGGCTGAATTAGTACTGTCCTCCTCTTACTCTGCATATGCGTGTGATGTGATGACCCTGATTAGAAAAGGCACACAGTTCTCGCTGGAGCAAACATTGACGAACACGCAAGGATGATAAGTCATAATTACCGGCATACTAAGTGGTACAAAAGTGGGCCTCATTAATACATACGGCCCAAATGTATATGACCCTGACTTCTTTGCGAATGTATGCCCCAGGATACGGAGGGTCCCCCCTATGGAGCTACTGTGGGGCGGAGATATGAATGTGACACTTGATAGTACAAGTGATAGATCACATACCACGGCTGAGTATCATTAACGAGCCGCTGCTGTAATATCAAGCGCAATGACAGAGTTTTGTATGTAGGACATATGGCGTATGCGTAACCCACACACACACAAAAGCACCCACTCCTCTTCTGTATATAATAGTTGGTCCAGGATTGACTATTGGTTGGTCACAGAACAAGCATGCACATGGGCCCAGAATGTCAGTCACCTCCCTAAAACGCTATTGGACCATAAACCTGTCCTGCTAGCCCTCCAAGTCCAGACATGCACTCCACCACCATTTATAAGGCAGTTCAATGCTACTTCTCTCTTGGACCCCCTCTACGCCGAAACAATTCACACAGCGATAGAAGACTTTTTCACAACCAACAAACAATCGGTAGATAGTGCAGGCACCCTTTGGGAAGCCTTTAAGGCGACCTTGCGTGGCATCTGCATCATCACCACTGTAGGGATCCTTAAAGGCATTTGCACACAATTGAAGCAATGGGAGGCACGCATCCGTAAACTGGAAATAGAATATGACAACACTTGAAGTGCAGATATATTGGGTAACATTCGAGACAAAATAAACGCATACAATGCATTAGCAGATGATGAACTGAAATATATCACAAAACGCCAAGCAGTGCGCAAGATGGGCGAGGGAGGCAGACCAGGCTGCATACTCGCACACAAAGTAAGCTTAGAACACAAGCAGCATACTGGCCTGCAAATGGTAGATGGCAATAGCATACCGCATTATGACACAGACAGCATTCTATACACATTTATGAACACCTATGGCGACATATAAAACACGCGACACGGCACACATGCAGACAATACTAAACAATGTTGAGGATATTGCATTGACGTGGCTGTCCGACGGTAAACGTGAATTCCTCGCACAACCGATCACTATAGAAGAAATGCAGGCTGCCATAAAAACACTTCCGAATGGCAAAACTCCAGGGCCCAATGGCTATACGTGTGAATTTTACAAAACATATTCCAAATTAATTCATTCATATTTGCTAGAAATGTATGATGAGGCATATCATAATCAGACTCTTCCCCCAACCCTGCGCGAAGCACTAAAAGTAGCATTACTAAAACTTGATAAAAATCCGGAGGCGGCTGACTCATATTGGCCACTATCTTCAATAAACACGGACACTAAGATACTGGCCAAGATTATTGCGACTAGGCTACAACCACTTATGACAACTATTGTCTTGCCTGACCAATGTGGTTTTATACCTTCCCGATCTACAACACATAATCTTCGTACCATATTCGCCCTCTTACATCAACTCAATCCTGAGCTGAAAGCTGTGGCTGTACTCCTTGACACAGCCAAGCTTTTTGATTCGGTCAAATGTACTTATCTGTTTACTATTCTGCAGCACATTGGACTCCCACCTATGTTCATGAACTAGATTGAACTCCTCTATACTAAACCCACTGCGTGTATCAAAGTTAATGGACATATATCAGATGCAATACCAATACAACGCGGCATGCTGCAGGGATGCCCGTTATCCCCCCTATTATTCTCTATTGCATTGGAACCGTTCGCTTCTAAACTACGTCAGTAATATGCGCATACAGCCTTAAAATTCAGATGGATCACGCTTCCTCTGTCCTTAGCAGATAGGATCTTCCTTGTAAATATGGTAGTCCTTCCTAAGCTGCTTTACCTTTTTACTAATATCCCTATCACACCACCAACCCCCATTTTTAAATGCCTCCATACAAATTTGATTAAATTAATATGGGCGGGGAAACAGGCCAGAATAAGTCTACACATGATGACATTGCCATACACCTCAGGCGGGTTTACAGTGCCTGAGCCATACTTATATTATCTATGCGCTCAAGCAGTACCCACCTTACTGGTTCCATCCGATCCGATATATGTTACACCTTGCAGTAGAAGATGGTGACGCCCATCCCATTGAACTGGCACATATCTTACCGCATCACCGACCTCACTTGACAAAACATGAAATCAACACCATATGCACTATATCCCTGGCATGGAAACGTATTAGCCATCTTACAGACAAAACTCAATTTTATGTACCAAACATGCCTCTACACTGTCACACAAGAAAATTGAGCTATTAAGTTATTAGAACAGGTGGGCATCACAGTGATGGGTGACCTATACCCCAATGACACGTTCATAACTCTGACCGATTTGACATATGTGAGTGATCAAATGCTACTGTTCCAATTTGCATACCATAGGCTACGTGCCTCTATCCAGGAACTCTACCCTACATACCCAAATGAGCCACCCACATAAGAAACACTACAGTTACTAATAGGTGCACCGGATAATGCCAACATGGGAACAAGACTTTATAAATCCCTACAGAGGGAAATTGGGGCTAACACCCAAAAAGCACTTGGCAAGTGGAATCTGTTGTTAGATAAGCCATTGAATGCGGACGAATGGCAATCCGGCTTTGCACTTACTGAACTTCTCACTCCTAATGGGAATTTAAGTATTATTCATTATAAATACTTACACCAGATTTACAACACTCCATTTCACTTCTATAAACATGGCCTGGGAGCAGACGCAAGATGTAAACGCTGTGGAACTGACCTGGCTGACTTTGGACAACTGGCATGGCACTGTAGCAAAGTAAAGATATTCTGGGAACAGGTAATATCTATGCTAAGAGGAATCTTGAATTATAATCTAGAATGCACGCCACAATCATGTCTACTGGGGCATCTAACACATTTGAAGTCTGCCAAAAAGAAGTTAGCTGCCATAGAGCTACTCTTAGCTAAACGTAGAGTGGCAATGCACTGGGACAGCATGAAAGCACCTACGGCAAACCGCCGGATACTGGACTCTATATATTGTCAGGACAATTTTTTGTTGTATGCATAAGAACAGCCCACAGCTGCTAAGCCCTCTGAATTCTGGGAACCCTTTACTGTCTACCTACGGGAACATCCTAATCTCCTTAAAGCTGATGTATAGTCATTGTCATTGCTTTCCTACTGTATTTTAGCTTAGATAAGTTGTTAATATGCTGATCATCACGTACTGTTGTTCTATGTACAATTGCTAATTGTTTATCGTATCAGATTGTGCAGATTTGATAACATTTGTAAACACTGCTTGGTAATATGAAAACAATAAAAAAAAATGTACCTTGGAGGTACATTGTGTTTAGTGGAATGAGGCAACGTGGACTTGGTTCCCTCGTTATTATGACAAGTCATTATTATTACCTCATCAGCCAGTGACTTTAAGATGCTTGGGGGGCTTTCTAATTTATTTATTATTGGTGATCACATACAGGTTTTGCTGGGAAGAATTGCTTCTATCTTTGCCCAATGGATGAATTAGTTCATTAACATCCATTCCCACTACCTGGGTAACTAAATTCTGAAGAATATCAACTTGCAAATCTCACTTCTCAGATTTCAAATCATGGGGCATATGTATCAACCGTCTTTTTTAGTCGCAAACGCTGCGATTCGCCAAAAAGCAGCGGTTGCGACTAAAAATTCGCAAAATGCAATGTATGAGTAAAATTGCATCGCAAAATTAAGGAATCGCAAAATTTGTGATTCCTTCATTTTGGGAAAGCATTTAAGGAATCGCAAATTGCGATTCCTTAAATGCTATGTATGAAGCACCCAAGTTGTGCGATTTCTCATTAAGAAATCGCAAATTATCACCAACTTCAAGTTGGCGGTAATTTGCAATTTCTTTCACAAATGCACTTTTGGGCATTTGTAAAGGTGTCATGTGGTGCACATACGTGCCCTTGGTCCCTTGAAATTATTCTCAATTTGCGATTCTCAAATTGCGAATCGCAAATTCAGAATGACTTCCCAATCATTCCTATGGGCCTCCTGGCCCATAGAAATGAATGAGAAGATATTCCTTAATCGCAATTTGCTAATCACAATTAAGAAATATTAAGAATTCGCTAAAGAATTGCGAATTTTTAAATACATCCCATTTTGCAATTCTCAAATAGCGATTCTCAAAAAATCGCTATTTGAGAATCGCAAACACGGATGTTGATACATCTGCCCCCATGTGCTTTCACTGTGGCACCAAGACACTCAAGGAAATCCAAGTTGAATGATTTACTTTTTTTTCAGGATCTTGCTGGTTGATAGACTTAGATTTATGGAACCAGTTATGTCTTCTGCAGAACTGTTAAGAAAAATCGAACTGGATAGACCAGCTAGCCTTGGGTTTGCCTCATTCTACATTCGTACTAATGACTTGTCCGTGACAGGAAATAACAAAGAATTGTTTTCCAATTGTACATCTTTTCTAGAACATACCTCATCTAGACCAACTGAGCAAGCATGATGAATATTTTGTAGATCAAATTTCATCTTTCCTTGTTGATTTATCAGGGGGTTGACTGATTGATTAGCTCCATGTAATTAGCTATATTTCTAGTTTTCAGAGAAGACATGTTAGGCTGATGATTACTAATTTGACTTTAAGATACTGGTAAAGAATGCAGAAACTATTTGTGCAACGCCGTTCGACAATTTATTATTTTTACTTTAACATCAGAAGCCTTTTTATACAAATCAAAAGGACAGGTTGGTTTAGTAATAATCTGTCTTTTCCTTCTATATTGTCTGAATGAGGCTACAACTCAATCCTAATTCTAGCATTATTAATGCAATGCATTAAATGTGCTTTGCTCTGGTACCAGGTTTTGTGTGCCGAGCTTGAAGAACTTAGTGGCTTGTCCACTGTAGCTAGTAAGACACCAAAATTCATTCACATTTGGGCGATTTATTTCTTCAAACAGGGAACTCAAGTCACAGACATAAGTACTGATCAACTTTCATTTGTTAAATCTTGCAACACACTCATATTAGACATGCTAAACACGTGTGAGGTTTTAAGATCTGATATCACTTATTGTGATGTCACTTCTTGTGATGCCACACATGATTTCATGCACTGTGATGCTACTTGCATACTGCTACATGATTATTCTCCCCCACTTATTTTTTAGGACCCATGGAAAAGGACTATACTTACAAATCTGACATTTTGTAGACAAAGTTCGTCCTCGGTGGGGAGTTTGGATCTGAAATGTTCTGTCTGCTTTTCAATGGAACACTAAAGAAAAGAGAAAACAATCTTGCATGATTAGTTTGCTGATGATAGCCAGCAAAACAGATCAACATTTAACTAAATAGCTCCTTCTAATATACACAACTTGATGGTTAACTATTCCCAGAAATTGAACAGGAAACGCCCTTTACGACATAGGTTTTGAGAAATGTACATGTCGCCCCGAACACCAATACACCCTTACAACAGCTTCACTTACATAAACACATAAGGTAGTGTGCTCAGCAGCTCACTTCCAAGAGGTTAAGTAGTAGTTAGTCCTTTTGCATCTCAGCGGTGAGAACACTCTCCCTGCTATACTGCTCAAGATCGTCCTTGCTCCACTCGCAGGGATTTGTCATTTTGAAGCTTAGCTACTGACTGGAGTAAAGACACGTGATATGCCGCTATTTCCTGATTGAGATATATTGGCTGTCCATATCATTCAAAATTCCTTTTTTTCTAAATTTTTATTTGACAAGCAAGTCAAGGAGATTAGCATATCATATCCAAATACAGAATTAATCAAAAGTAAGATAAATCAAATTCAATTCGGTGCAGGTTCATATTATACTACACACAAACAACAGTTAAAAAACAAAAAAGAAAAGTAGATTGTAGACAGTACAGGTCATTAATAATTAATAAGCCATGAACAAAAAGAACATCCATGATCCAAATCATTACTAACATTGCAGAAAATTCCCCCATATCTTGGCAAACTTTTTTTTTGCTTTAATTCCTCTTTTCCTAGCAATAGCTTCTTCCATTGTGTAAATTTCAAGAACCAGTGTCCACCATTCAGTTATATGAGGAGGATTCTGAGAAATCCAAGCCCTAGCGATCACAAGTCTGGCACAAGCCAGTGTAATATTTAGCAGTTCTTTATAGATAGGGCTACCCGGGTATATGGACAATAGTACAGCGGCTGCATTGAGTGAAAAGTTAATTAGTTGATTTTGCGTTAAAATATTTTCTACATCCTCCCAATATTTAGCTAGTGTTGGGCATGAGTATATCATATGTATGAGGTCTGCTGCCACCAGACCACATTTAGAGCATTTAGTACGGGCATTATTAAAGTTATTTTGTGTCCATTTGGAAATTTTTTGTGGAGTGTAATACAGTTGGCTAACCGTTCTGTACGATTGAAGTTTCAGGCTGGAAGACTGGACGGCTTTAGTGATGTTGACTAAGGCTACAGAGATATGCTGGATTGTCACATTATATCCTAGGCTAACAGTCCATTTTAGTGCCAGTCTAGGAGCTTCGTCAAAGCTATTCTGACTGAGACACTTATATCCCAAACTAATTAATGACTTTCTATGCACGGTATAAAAACAGGCCCATATATCTGAACTTGTAATTTCTATCAAATTCATTTTTCTTCCTAAGTAGTCCCTAATTTGAATGTATTTGTATCTCATTTTTTTCAGGCAGTTTATACAAAAGTTGCAGTGTTTCAAATTGTAAGAGACCATCAACACCATACAGGTCTCCTAAAGTCTGAATACCAAAGTTAGCCCATTCTCGACCAGTTTTATCTCTAAAAATATCTGGAAGCCCGGGATTGTCCCATATTGGCAGTTCATTATGAAAAAAAGAAGTGTTACACTTGGTCAACATCTGTTTCCATATGAATACGGCATCTCTCGCAGTCTTAAATTTTACACGTTTAAAATAATTTGGGTCTTGAACTTTTGCCAGGAATTGTTTTGAATAACCACCAAGCATGAATTGGTGAAAAAAATATTGATTATTAGGGGCAAATAGGCTACGCAGCCGGCCTAAAAAAGAAGCGAGAAAATAAGCTCTAAAATCTGGGAAGTTCAAACCTCCCTTTTCATATGAGAGTTTTAATATTGTCATAGACCTTCTAGCCTTCTTATAGCCCCAAACGAAACTACTTAAAATGCCATCTAATTTTTTAAAGAATAAGTTATTGACGCGGCAAGGTATGGAGCGAAATAAATATAAGAACTTCGGCAAAATGTTCATCTTAATCAGATTCATACGGCCTATGAGGTTTAATGGGATCTTGTGCCATTTTTTCAAAAGATTTGTAACTTCTTTTAATAGAGGATCGTAATTTAGGGAATTTATATGATCAATTTTAGATGATATCTTTACCCCTAGATATACTGCAGATTGACATAGTCCCTGCACAGGTACATTGGCCTGATAATTCATAATAACCTGTGTTTTATTTATATTTAATTTATAACCTGAAATGATCCCGAAATTATTAGCTTCTATCGTGATCCCCATTAGTGCATCCGATACATTGGTGGTATAGATAGCTAAGTCATCCGCATATGCGGTAATTTTTAGAGTTTTACCTTCATGCAAAATAGGGGCAATCTTAGTTTGAGCTTCCAGAGCATTAATGAATGGCTCCATGGAGAGAGCAAAAAGTCATTCAAAATTCCACGCAAAAAGCTGGGCCCCGCATCCTTCAACTCCCATATTTCAGTAAAAATAGGAACTTAGTAAGAGCAGACCCACCGACAAGGAGAACATTTCATCTGATGCTTCTTGGGGTTAAGAAAACCTCCATCATCCAGTATCCGGGCTTACAAATATCAGACTCCAGCCCTTACTTCTTGCCTTGAGCAAGGCCTAAAGGCACAGTTGTTGAAGGAGTCATTCTGCAAACATCAGACGTGTCATTTTACCATTATAACTCACTGTACTCCATTCTGCTATTGCATGAACCCGGTTCATTTCACTCCTATCCTTCTGGCCAAGGCACACTGTAGAAATACTATATCATACAACTAAACACATGCGATTTCACAACGGCAGCTTAACCGTTCCGCAGATTGTATAGAACAGGAACTAAGCGCTGAATCATCAATGTATTTAATTATGGGTTTGGATGCTTTATTTCATAAAAGCCGATATTTTAAGCCCCATATTTTACAGGGTTCCTTTTACACCCATACATTTTCTATAATTCGTGGATATGACATAATTATGGTGACATGTGGATTTCTCCCAGCGCAGAGTCTATTAATAAATACATAATATATGAGCATGACAGTCCATTTAGATCAATATAGCTCCAAATCACACTCCTGAGCTCATGGATTCTAAACAAAACTTGAACATGAATATTCTAAACGATGCTGTTCACGTAACAGGTAACAGATTAAAGCAGACAATCAAGATATACCGCTCCTACGACTACTATGTGAATTAGGGTTTTTTAGAAGGCCAGAACCCCAGACCATGGTAGCAACAGGACAAGTGATCCATTCCTCTCTGATCATTTGTCTATCGATTGGAAGCCGAATGGGTGTCAGCTACTCTCTCCCCTAACTGATTAGAATATTCTAAAGATAGTCAGGGCTTATGGTTAAATGCACCTTAGACCCATCAGCTTCTCACACATCTCACGTGACAAAACGACATAAAAACTCCACATCACTGCATAAACTGTATTTTACTTTCATTTTACTGCAGATATCCAAACTTTATAGTCCAGTATTTAACTTATATTCTTCATTCAAACGTACAGTGTTACCCAACAAAGCCATCTCAGGTTTCTGGTTACATTGACAAAACACTCTCACTTTAATTTTGTGATTAATAATGCTATCAGAACCCATATTTGGTGCTACTAGACAATAATATGCATTTACCCATTATGAATAAATACGTATATTTATGAATATAAAATAGTATTGCCGAGACAAACAACGCCACAAGCTCTTTAACTTACATGATTCTGATATTCCTTTCAAGGATCTCTTCAGATGGATTGTCCTTTGAAGAGACAAACCGGGAAGTCACCTTCACACACTGGCATTTGTTATCCACCAGGACATGTTCATCTTCTCCATAATACTGAGCTGTTAACAACAGATTGGCACATCAGAAATTATGTTCAGATAAAATCATTCTAAAAGACTAATTCCAAAAAAGAGTTCAATGATTAGTCAAGATGGAGGAGACTGACATCAAATCGTTCTTGTAGTCCTTCCTTGACTAAAGACAATTTCCATTGAGTCCCTAGATCCCTGCTCGCTGCATTCTGGCAAAAGTAACAAGCAAATAATGTAACTCCTGGGCTACAATCCCCACTTTTGGTTATTTGTCTCCTATTGTCAACTTGATGAATCCGGCAATTCAAATATTCAGATCATGGGTCGAATTCACAAAATACGTTTGTAAATCTTCCCCTGTAGGGTTACGCCCTTTAATAGAAGCGGATCTGTAAATCTGAGGAATTTATTTGGGTTTCCAAGACTGTGCCTGTCGCACGTTTCAGAAGAACTGGTGGAAATTTTAGGAGAATACATAGATTAGAATGTCTGAAAATGCTAAGGATGTCTCGCGAAACAACAGGGTAGAACTCATCCTAGGTACTCATGAAAATGAAGTGCACCAGTGTCAACAAACTGGCCCGGATGCAAGTTGGACAGGACAGACATTCTTCTGTAATTCATGGCGGGGCTGTAGGGTATCCACAAACGTTCGATGGACTTAGCTCATATCTCGGTGAATTTCTGGATTAGACAGAGGGCATGGGTGCGAAATTGTGCTTACTGGGGATATTATCAAAGATGTGAACCAGAGCTAGAGACACAAAGGTAAACAATCATTGGTAAATGCATTAGGTTTCGCCTATTTGATTAATAATATATTTTTTTAAGTTTTAGTTTGGTGAACAGTTGGGCAATATAATTTAAAGGAACTCCATAAAAGTGTTATGACTTTTTTACGAGAAAGGCAATATATTGTGCAGAGTATTTAAAACATCTTTGCAACCACATCACTTGTAAGAAAAACACTTGGAGCCTGATATGTACAAAAAAAACTGGCTGAAGCACATTTTTGCGGTGGAATGTACCCAGCTGCTCCTTTTGGGGTTGAAGGGTTCATGCCACAAGGGGACAGGTTGCAAACCTCGTCTCATAAATGGAGTGGCATTAACCTGCTGACTCCTTGCGAGCTGTTGCAAAGGCTGGGATTATGGCTAGCACGGGAAACATCGTTTACTGCGGTGTTTACACCGCAGTACCTTTACAACGATGCCATTACAACGCAAGTCGTTACTACGACTTGCGCTGGATGGCGCTGTTGGATAAGGAATATTGTAATTTTATATTCCAACACCTTCCCTACTGTTACGTGGGCTGGTGTTGGAATATAAAATTATAATAATCCTCAATCCGCACACACCAACGCAAGTCAATGTAACGACTTGTGTTGTAATGGCAGCGTTGTATAGTACCGCGATCTAAAAGATCGCGATGTACTGACGTACATCCAGCTAGCACAAAAAAGCACAACACCTACTGTTTATTTTGTTTTAATTGCAGCCCTGGACATAATGAAAACCAAGCAGACATACTGTGAATGGCATCGGGAGCAAATGAAGCACCTCCACCTATGGCAAAGCTCACATTCCGTAAAGTTCAGATTACCAGTTGTACAAAAACCTATTGTGTTTGATTTATTAGACTATAATGTGGTTCTAAAAATATCAGGGACTGCATCATATTTTCCATGAGGTCTGTTGTGTGATTTACATAGTAATTCTTTTCAGGGCTCGGCTAGTGCACAGGCTCTAAGAGCCGAGCCAGATTATTGGCTCATCTCTGGTTTGGCTCTCCCTAAGGAGAGGTACCGCCCCTTTCATGCCCCCTTATTTTTTTGAATTACATATTTGGTGCAAAGTGCTGAAGGCATTATCTTTTTACAAGGTACTTTTGACTTACTTAGCCAAGTGACTTGAGGCTTTGATGTCACAAAGCTGGTGGCTTTGCGCACTAGTCTTTACCATTTCAGCAACAGCAGATACAATTCATGCACGAGCAGTCGATGATTTTAGTTTTTACTTCCATCCCTACCCCAGTTTCCTTTAACACCCTGTTGTACCTTAAGCTGGGATGGTAAATGCTTTGTTGGTTCAAAGGGAGATGTGTTGTAACCTACGCATGTTTATCAAACTTTAATAAAGTGGTACGATCGATTCCCCCCTCCCTGCCCCAGCCACTTGGTATCTTCCCCCCAGTCATCCATGGAATGTGACTTATTCCTGTCAGTGTGGAGAGTAGGGTGACATCAATAAAGAAGAGTTAACTTACCATCGGTTCACGAGTCTTCATTACAACACTGGCGACGAGGCGAAGAACCTGGCGCAAGGGGCCCAGCTGTCACCTCCCCTTTCAGTACTCTCTCCAACCTGTGCTCGAGTAATGCAGTGAAGTTCGTGCTGAGTACAGATGAGGTGAAAAGTTCCATTGGTGATCTCTGTTCGACGGACTAGTAGCCTAGGGATTCAGGAAGGTCTGTCATCTTGTGTTTTCGGGAGATTTTTTTGAAGCAGATGCCATGATTAAAGGTGAGGAGGTGAGCGCCGTTGGCTGAGAGGGCTTTCTCGTCAGAAGTCAAGGTGTGCATGACCACTGTTGTTCAATGGACTTATCGAGGAGGAGTTTAACAGCTCCGATCAGCCAAGCCGAGACTGGGTGGGAAAGCGTGCGCTACTGACTGGAAAGCAGTTTCCTTGTCAAGGATATCGGAAAGCGCACTGCTGGAGCACTTCCCTCAGTAATGTTCCCCTCTTCTGCGCCTGGTGATTAATCCCGTACTTGGGTGAAGCATACAACTGCTGCAACAGGGGTGGCGTTTTTACACGACCCTATTTATTTGAAGGCTCTGAGTCTTCGCTAGTTGTCCGGTGTTAAGTACATTTGCCTGGGAGTTACGGGGTGACTTTTGCCCTGCTGCCAGTCTAAGAAACAGTGAGAGTTCTACCCCTCAGTTCTTTAGTGTGCCCTGGCCGGCGTTTCTCTGTACCGCAGTACAATTTGCCCACCGAGGAATCCCTTTGGTTTGTGCCGCCTAGGGCAGCCTGGTAGTCATTC
The DNA here is from genome assembly GCF_964263255.1 of Lissotriton vulgaris. Classification (NCBI taxonomy): domain Eukaryota; kingdom Metazoa; phylum Chordata; class Amphibia; order Caudata; family Salamandridae; genus Lissotriton; species Lissotriton vulgaris. Next base: position 1,254,798,062 of record NC_141689.1, on the reverse strand, counting down.
CTGTCAACAGAAAGGCGCTCTTCATTCGCCTCAGAGGATCCTCGTCAGTTTCCTTTTTCGGGCCTGCGCAGCAGCTCCGCCTGGAATCCTGTCAGTAACGTCAGCAGTGATGAAGGAGGCGTGAGTTCCGGTGCATTTTTCCCTCAGAGCTACCTCTAATACCATTATTTTCAATCATTGAGGGCGGCGTCCAGTGCCTCCCAGCGGGCCGCAACACAGATTTAAGAGTTTTTAGCAACGGACAAAGCTTCTCCTTTGTTGCACCTCCCTGGTCGTCCCTGCCACACGGAGTTTCCAGTCAGAACGCCGCGTGTCAAAATCCGGCGTTTCAGCCACCTCAAGACCTTCCGGATCACCAGCGGTTGCAGAGTGGTATATTCAATTTTCAGCAGAGATAATCGGAGTTTTCCATCGCACTTTGAAGCACTTTGGGGCATTTCCTTTTTCAAGTAAGGTCTTCTATGAGTTAAATTAGAACGTTTGGTCCCGCGGTAACACTCTCCTCTGTGGGATCAGCTCTTCACTACGCATCTACCGGCAGAGAGACTACTTCCGTTAGCCGGTATATTGCTGTGTCTCTGGTGCTCCTGTGTCATTGTACCCCATATCTGGAAGAGAATCGTGACTGTGTACTAATATCCTGCATTTTGAGAGAGATTTTCAGTACTGTGTCTTCTGGGGGCTATATGTAATTGACAAACGATTAAACCGTAGTCTCGTTGCTATATTCTATGTAAGGATCCAGCGCCCTCATGTGTCCAGTGGTGCTCATGACAGGAGTTGACGTCGAGCATTTTATCAGCTGCAGGTCATCGGCATCACTTTAGTAACCTACTTAAATTGTTGTAGTTCATAGCTGTGGTATATTGTTGGTTACTTCACAAGCAAAGTTTCTTGCATGCTTCAACATAATTAGAATTTCCTAAGTGAAACTACTACCATGTTTATTTTGAAGCTCTGAGGTCATCTATGCTTACTGTGTGCGGTTTTACAAGCATTAAGTAGCTCTAACCTACCATTTCCTGAAGTGCATTGCTACCCGTCCATGCAGCGTAATACTAGGGGGAAAAAGGGTACTACCGTAAATTCTAGGGTGCACCGTGCAATGTTCTAACAGTGTATACATGGAACATGCGTGATAGGTGTGAGATTGTCCATTTGCACAACAGTCATATCAGAATTATATGTGCAATTTCCTGTCTGCAGAGGGGGAGTACTGAGGTAGCAGATAAAATCAGTTCATGTATGTGTTTTGGGGGGGTGAACATTGTAATGGTGACTACCGTGTGTTAGTAATCCAATTTAATTAAATTGTTGACTTTTGTGACTTTCCACGAAGCAGCGTAGGCATTGGGGAACCTCTCCATCAGCTTCAGGGTACTGTGTAAGGACACCTGCAGTTTTCCTAGCTTAAGGTGTGAGAATTATTTTTGCTCAATGTCCTAGGTCATAAAGCTGTATTCCCTTACCTTTAGTATTGTTGATTCACCTTGTCCCAGGAAGTTCACTTACCACTTCTTGGTGACGATTTTTCCCTCTACATAACTTAGGGCCCGATGTAGGTAAACGCGATTTTCCGATTTCAAAATACCGAGGCGGGCCGAATCGGTATTCTGAAATCGGAAAACGAGATGTAGGAAAAAAATACCGAATGAATACCGATTCGGTCGGCATCGGTAATGAGATTCGGTACGTTCCGATTCTGCTCGGTCCGAATCGGAAATTACCGAATCGGCCAACAACGAATCGGAAATCACCGAATCGGCTACCACCGATTCGGATATTTCCGATTCGGCGAATACCGATTCGGTAAAAGCCGAATCGGTCAAAACCGAATCGGCAATCATAGACCCATGGCGAAAAAGGCCATAGGAATGCATTGCATGACCCGATTCGGCTTTTACCGAATCGGATAATACCGAATCGGATTTTACCGATTCGGAAATTACCGAATCGGTAAAAGCCGATTCGGCAATAGGCGATTCAGCCAATGAGGTGGCTCCCCCTCCCCCACCCAAACAGGGAGTGGCAACCCTGGCAGGTGCAGCTAATTAAGAAGTTTCTAGAAGTTTCTGGAAAGCCTGCCTGAGCCCAACACACACAGTTAGCAGCAGTGGGAGAAGGAGGTTGCAAACTGAGCAGGAGAAAATGGCAGATCAGGCAGGAAGCCAGAAGTCCTCCCAAAAGAGGAAGCCCAAGTTCACCACCACCGAACTTCAGGTGCTGGTTGAGGAGGTGGTGAGGGTGCACCGCCAGCTCTTTGGCAAGCTGTCCCTCAACGTGCCAGACAGCACCAAGAGGAGATTGTGGGCCGACATCGCCCAGAAGGTCAATGCTGCTGGTGTCACCCCCAGGTCCATTGAGGAACTGAAGAAAAGGTTTTACGACCTCCGCAGCCTCACGAAGAGGAAGCTGGCTGACCTTCAAAGGCAGGCTGGACACACCGGAGGAGGCAAGAACCCGGCGCCACCCCTCACCGAGCTGGAGGAAATTGTCTCCAGCACCATCGAGAGGGAGAGCATTGTAGGGATCGGGACCCTGGACAGCACTGCGAGAGCCACAGCTACAGGTAAGAAGCATGCGCATCATGACACACCCTACCAGACACCTCCCCATTAGACACAATGCATAGGCAAACACCAGCACTGTACTGTCACCAACATACAAGAGACAAGCATCATGGTACATGTAGTCAGCAGAAGTTAGCCAAATATGTCAGTGCAGAATCACAAGACAGGAAACAGTGTGACACGGTGTAAGGAGATGCAAGGACATGTGGAATGCCATAATTGTACTGACTGTAATACATCGGCACTCAGTTTACAAATGCTTCTTTGTACCTAGGGGCACCATCAGGCGGCAACACTGTGACAGCAGAGGGAGCATCAACGTCAGACACTGCAGTCGCAGGGCCGAGCACCAGCCAGGCTGCCCAGGAGGATGAGGATGAGGATGAGGAAGGAGACACCCCAGGGCTTGGAATGGAGGGAGTCCTGGTGATTGATTACCAAGCAGTGCACTCCCCAGTACTGGCCAGCACACCCCCCTTGCAATTTTCACCTGAAAACTCCCCTACAAGGCAGACCATTCCGCCGACACCAGCTCCTGCCACAACCGTGGCCTTGCCACCCGTCCTACCTGTCCTGGGAGCAGGGGCTCCGGGACCGGCCAGCACCACACCCCCACCAGTGGCACCCCTGCCCACTCAGCAGGCCGGAGGCAGCAGTGCCAGACGCCGTGCCACCACCACCACCACTGCTGCACCAGCACGGGAGGGCAGTGTGTTCCTGGGCCTGGAGGGCCAGATGGTCAAAATCCAGCGCCAACAGGCCAGATCCACCATGGCCTGCCAACGCCAGCTCCTGCAGCACAACATGCAGATGGGGGAGTTGGTGAAGGGTTTCCAGGCTGTTGTGGACAGCAACAAGGAGGTGGCAGCAGGGTTGGGCAGGCTGACCACTGCCATCACCCACTCATCTGCCAGGCAGGAGGAGCATGAGGTTGCGCGCAGGAGGGATGCCCGGGTGCTCAACCGGGCCATGGCCCGCCTTGCAGCGGCGACCGCACAGCTGTGCCATCGCAGCTCAAATCAAGAATCGGTGCTCAGTCAGCATACAGCTGAGCTGACTAGGGGGATGGCCAGGATCACCACGGCCATGGAGGCCATGTTAATATCAAACGCCGCCTCCAATCCTGCCCTGGACCTGGGTGATGCTGGAGACAGCAGCAGCCGCAGCAGCCCGGCCAGCGCTGCATCAGAGCCAAGGAGGAGCACCAGGCGATCCGCTGATGCTGCTGGGCATTCGGAGGGGGCCGAGGGACACCCCAGTGGGTCTGGAAAGCGGGCCAAAAAATAGCCTGGCAAGGGGGGATGAGCAAACCAGAACCCTGGACTTTATTTGAGTTTACAATCTCCATTTTTTGATGCACATCAGTGCTGTAACTGTGGTGCATCACTATTAAAAAAAATTTTTTCAAAGCAACATTTAGCTGTCTTTGCATCTGTACTCAGTCAGAAATAGTTCTCAGTGATCTCCTCACGTCTGTATCTGCCATCACTTGGCGTACACACCCCAGCTGGCTGTGTCAGTGGCACAGCTTCGTCGTCGTCATAGTCCTCGTAGTCAGACAACTCCACCTCAGTGCCCTTCTTGACCGCAAGGTTGTGTAACATTGCACATACAGCTATGATCTTGCAGCAGGTGATGGGGGTATACTGCCTTGCACCTCCACTCTTGTGCAGGCATCTGAATCTACTTTTCCAGATGCCAAAGGTCCGTTCAACAACATTCCTGGTGCGTATGTGGGCCCGGTTATACCTCCTTTGGCTGGGTGTGGAGGGGTTGAGGTAGGGGGTGAGTATGAATGAGCGGAGGGCATATGCACTGTCGCCTGGAAGAGAAAGGGGTCACATTAGACACATGCATACATGTATTACACCTACCTACTATGTGTTATGGGGGTCTGATGATGTGGCTCACCTAGGAGGTATCCTTCTCCAAAATCGCCAGCCATCAGCCGTGCATATATGCCGCTCTGTTGGAATATATAGGAGTCATGGGTACTTCCTGGAAATTTTGCTACCAGGTCTGTGATGGTGCACTTGGCATTGCAGATCACCTGCACGTTGATGGTGTGTGTAGATTTCCGATTGCGGTATATGTATTCGGTGTCCGCTGGTGGGCAAATCGGAATATGCGTGCCATCTATGCAACCGATGATTTGGGGAAATTGTGCCATCTGGTAGAAGTCTGCTTTGGTTTGTAGCAGTTCTGCGTGGGTTGCAGGGAATGAGATGTATTGGTCCATCCTGTCTATCATGGCGTCAAGGAATATGTGGAAGAACCTTGACAGGCTGCTCTGGCTCACCCCTCCTGCTGCTGCTACTCCACTTTGATAGCTGCCAGACGCTACCAGGTGTAGGCTGCATAGCACCTGGACGTGGGCAGGGATGGCGTGTGCCCTTGGGGTGTGGTGGTCCAAGTATGGCTTAAGGTCCCTGATGAGCTCAAGTATGGTGTCAGAGTCCAGCCTGTATCTCTGTAGGATCTCAGCCTCAGTGAGCATGAACAGGGTTATCCTCTGTCTGTAGACCTGTTCATTTCTTAGCCATTCCCTCTGTCCTTCCTGCTGTAGCCGTAGCCGCCTCGCAATGACATAGAAAGCTGCCATCCTGCAAGTTGCAATGCATTTTGGGACTGTTTATATGGGTTGGAGTTGGTTACCACCTGATTGCAATCCATGGTAAATACCGAGTGAATTCTACCGATTTTGAGCCGATTTCGGTGTTTCTGTGCCTCCCTACATCTCCCCAACTGTCGGAATCGGGGAATTTCCCGATCGGAGATTCATACGAATCGGCATGTTTTCCGATTCGGCTCATGTCCGAATCGGTATTTTTTCCGATTCGGTACATGGACCGAATCGGTGATTTTCCGATTCGGTGTCACTAACGATTCGGTTCTTGGACCGAATCGGTGATTTTCCGATTCGGTGTCACTAACGATTCGGTACATGGACCGAATCGGTGATTTTCCGATTCGGTGTCACTAACGATTCGGTTCTTGGACCGAATCGGTGATTTTCCGATTCGGTGTCACTAACGATTCGGTACATGGACCGAATCGGTCCTTGTAACCGATTCGGTGTTTTTCCGATTCGTTACATATCCGATTTTCGGTATGTACGTATCGGATTCTTTCCCATTCGGTACTCATTCCGAATCGGTTTTCTATCCGATTCGTTCTGTTTTTGGTTCCCTACATCTCGATGGCTGTTTACCGATCGGTAAGGGCCAAAAATCGGTATTTTCGGCCGATACCGATCGGTAAAGCCCTACCTACATCGGGCCCTTAGTTCCCTGTCCTCTGCAAGTAAATATTTCTAATATCCGAGCATCTGTAAGGACCTATAAAGGTTCCCCTTCACTTCTTCCTAGTGCATTGGTGCTTCTAGCTGCTAACCTTCCACATGGCGGCTTCATCTATGAACCCCCCCCCCCTCCTTCCTAAATGACATCGGCGATCCAGACATACACTGGAAGGATTGGATCAACTTGTTTGACTCATATCTAATAGCCATTGGGGGGGAAAATTCTCAGCGGTGCGGAAGCAACATGTTTTGCTTCATAATCTAGGAGTGCAAGGGAGGAAAATATATGACACTCTCCCAAACCCAGCATTGGAAGACGACGAGTTAGATTCAGATGTCTTCAAAATTACAATGATTAAACTAGAGACTCATTTTGGGGACAAGTTTAACGTTGTGCTTGAGCGTCACAAGTTCTTTTCACGAGTGCAGGCAAAGAGTGAATCCATAACTAATTACATTGCCGCTCTCCGAGGTCTCACACAGCTGTGTGAGTTTGGGAGTTGAACGATTCCCTCATTAGGGATCAATTGGTGAGGTGCACCCACAACCCAAAGATAAAAGAAAAACTTCTGGCAAAGAATCCCTCGTTGAGGGAAGCGGTGGCCATCGCCAACTCCATTGAGCACACCGCAAAGTGCATCCAGGAGATGGACCAACCTAAAGAATCCATGGGTTGTGTGAATAAAATCAAAGGGTTGGTGTTGGAAGATAAAAGAGAAGGAGAAGGTAACAAGATCAAATCTAAAGAGGTAAAGAGTGATAAGCCCTTTAGTGTCACAGAAGGATTGAAATGCTTCAGGTGCGGAAGCAATAATCATCTTGCTAATAGTGTGCATTGTACTGCACGAAGTTCTATTTGTATGAAGTGTAACAGAAGGAACCACTTCGCAAGGGTGTGTAAGGAAGGGGAGAGGAGTCAAGTAAGAATGGTACAAAGCAAAGAGGTACAGGATCCAAACTATGTGTTCTAATAACCTTTTTCTATCTGTTCTAGGGTGAGGTACATTGCATACAGATTGTAAATGAGGGTGGGGAGGTCCTTGTCTTTTTGACCAGGGTAATACCCACCTTAGCCACTCCAACCGCCCCTCGAGGTGTTGTGTTATTAGGGTCCTCATCCCTGCGTGTTACTGTTATTAAGTGCCAGCATTTTCCCCCCTTTGTCTTCCCTTTCCCCTTCCCCTCTTTTCCATCCCTCTTTCCCTTCGGTCCAAGGGAGATGTGTTGTAACTTAAGCTGGGATGGTAAATGCTTTGTTGGTTCAAAGGGAGTTGTGTTGTAACCTACGCATGTGTATCAAACTTTGATAAAGTGGTACGATCCATTCCCCCTCCCTGCCCCAGCCACTTGGTATCTTCCCCCCAGTCATCCATGGAATGTGACTTATTCCTGTCAGTGTGGAGAGCAGGGTGACATCAATAAAGAAGAGTTAACTTACCATCGGTTCACGAGTCTTCATTACAACACACCCTAAACACAAATTGTTTCACTCATGATGAGAGGAATGCTGTCTTAGGCCTTCGAAAAGGAAATGAGAGCAGCCCAACATGATCAATAGCAAAATATGATGTTTTTCAAGTCATTGGTGTTCTGATAGGATGTGAGGATCACGGGTCGAACACATTTCTGCCCCCTGCGAGTGATTAGAGCAATGCTGATATAATAAGTGTAACGCATGCCCTAATGTGAGTAAGGAAAATGGCTCAGTTCGGTAGTAAGAAAAATGGCGTTTGCGGTGTAGTAGGTCCCATATCACATTCTCAGGCCCCGTTGGCACTGCACCTGCTACACTCCTCATAGCTGCGCTCCTGGTGGGCTGACTGTTTGCACTGTACTGTGGTGATCCTTATTAAAACAGGCAATGGAAACGAAAAGGTAAATAAAAAACTCTACCGGCTGTTTATAATAACCACGTGACCCAATAAACCAGTCAACAGAGGAGGATTCATGAATCATTCCTGCAGCAGGGCGGACACCGCCCACCGGGAGTATCCACATCCCAAAATAACTCACCAGTGCTTTTATGGGCAAGCCTGTGGTCGGGACACTGGGAGGGGGCGCATGGAGGTGCAAAAAGGTGCAGGCAACAGAGGACTCCAAGGTGTGAAAAAAAGAAGAGTGGTGGGGTGGGGGGGGGAGACAGGGAGGGCACATGAGCAAGGAAGAAACATGGGCCAGGGGAGGGGCAGCCAGACCGGATGGGGATCTGGGACAATTGCCGCTGGCCTGCGTCGGATTGGTAACGTGGGCACTCGGGCAATGCCCGAGGGGCCGGTGTCTAGTTCCAGCTGCTTTTTGTTAGCAGTCTGGGGGGCGATGGCCGGTTTCTACGCATTGTTCCGATGCCACCAGCAGCCCATTGGGTGCCTGAGTGGCCTCAATTACCTCCCTTTTATTAAAGGGCAGAGGTGTCACTCCCTTTCTCTCGCTGGGGCCAGCCCAGTTACATATGCATATTGAGCGGGGCAGGGGGCCGGAGCAAAAGTGGTCTCAAATGTATTCAGGTGTGCTTCACCAGTGCAAGCTAGTCCGAGCATTTTTTTTTACACTCCACCCCTTTTTTTAAACAAAAGTTCGCCGAAGCAGCGTTTTGCAAAGGCAATATGTAAATGTGGGCCACTTTTTTTTATCTTGCCCGGGCCGATTTTGAATCCCAAACCAACCCTGCCGCTGGCCCCCCGAATCAGGGAACGAGGCGGCAAGCAGCAAGGGAGGGGCGGGGGGGACTTAAGAAGGGGCACAGGGTCCCAGTTTGGCACTCAAATCCCTCCAGCCAATGCCGAAATCCCACCCAACACAAGACGCAAGGGTGAAGGTTGGAGGAAACCCAGAAAAAGTACATAAAAGAGGATATTACTAATGGTAGCTAGACAACTCACACAATGTCCTTGGGATGGCACACGGCAGGGGTACTGAGTGAGCAAATGACAGAGGACAGCCACAGGCAGAGTAGATGAGATGCTTGTGCAGGATCCTTGGCATGCCACACCGCAGGGGCTCTGAGGAGCAGGCGAGTGGCCAGCAAAAGGTCCAGTGCAAGCGGGACGGCACTTGCAGCCCGGGCCGGTCCTAACAGACGCCCACAAAATCAGTAGCAAGGGAATACTGGAACCGCAAAATCAGAGGCCTGGCAAAGGGCAGCTCGAGCAAAAACTGTGCTACTGTCAGGAAGTGAACAGCTACAAGAATGTTCCAAGGACAATGCAGGATATACAACGACATAGATGTTTATGAATGTCCAAATAAAATTGCGAAATGTACAACCATGTTATGTATGAATAAACTGAGGCCTTTCTATGCACCAAATCATGCTGTCACTGGAATGATTAAGGGAGAAAGGGATGCAGTTTGTGGGCGCACAGAGGGGAAGGAAGGCTCACTCCTGGGAAGGTTTGAAGAGCAGCGGAAAATAGAGATCAAGTGAAAGGGGGCCAGATTGGTTTGTCAATACATAGAGAGAGGGGGAAGAGAGCAAGACTATTTTTAATTGACCTGTTTGGGCTTCATCAAGTTTTCAGGAGCCAGCTTTATAATGAAAAATTAGATTAACTTAAATTAAAAAGAAATTTATAAAGCGCAATACAGTTACCCGAGGGTGTCAAGAAGCTAGCTCATCATTTGAAAAAAATGCTGCAAGTTCTTAACACAAAATCAAAGTTTGAAGAGCCACGTCCATAACGCTTTCCTGAAGGCCAACAAGTGAGTTTCATCTTTTAACTTCTGTGGAAGCGAGTTCCAGAGTCTGGCCGTACCAACCAGGAAGCTTCCCCCACCCAAAGAACTTTTTCTGAATCTGAGGATTACCAAATTGTGAGCGTGATCTGAGCGTAGATGGCGAGCAGGAGTGTATAGCTGAAAATTCTGTTTAAAAAAGACAGGTCCTATGTTGTGAGTTGCTTTAAATGCTATACAGAGAGTCTTAACCTCGATCGGTCTCTTTACTGGTAACCAGGGTAACTGGATTTGTGTTTAGGAATGTTCAGCAACAAGCACGCTGAGGCATTATGCACAATCTGCAACTTAGTTAGACATTTCGGCCAGAGGTTGATGAAAAGACTTGCAATAGTCGGCTCTGGATAGGACGAGAGCTGAGACCACTAACTTCCATAAATTAACAGGGATAGATGGACGGATCTTTCTAAGTAATTTTAGTGTGCAGAAAGATACAAATGTGACCTGGTTTACGTGGCCTTTAAAGGAGAGCATGGAGTCGAAAGTGACTCCCAGGTTTTTTACCCTATTTGTTGGGATAGGTAGCGTGCCCAGCTCCGAAGGCCACAAAGCAGGCAACCAGAAATTAGTGTTGCTGCCAAAGAGTAGGACTTCGGTTTTACTGGAATTTTATTTCAAACAATTAGTGGCCATCCAGTCCCCAACCTGGCAGAGGCAGGTGTAGAACTGTGCTGCTGTATCTGATGGCGAGCCTGTCACTGAAACCACAATCTGGGTATCATCGGCATAGGAAATTGCAGAGAAACCCAGAGATCTGATTAGCCTTGCCAGAGGAACAGCTTAAATATTAAAGGAAGTGGGACTCAATGATGATCCCTGTGGGACTCCACATGGCAGTGTGAAATTAGGTGACTTGAATTCCGAAAGAGCCACGAACTGTTCACAGCCCATCAGGAATGAACTAGGTAAAGAAAGAGCCTTTCTTTTGATGCCTATCCTCTCCAGGAATTCCAATAATATTTTATGAATGACAGTGTTGAATGCAGCAGAGAGGTCTAGCAGCACAAGTGCTGTATTACCCCTGCATCGCCTGTCTGCCTAATCTGTCTGGATGCTGAAATCAGTGCCATTTCAGTACTATGGTGCTTTCTAAAGCCAAACTGAGTGGCATCCAAAAAGGCATGTTTCTCATTATAGTCTAATAATACCACATTCATGGCTTTTTCAACCATTTTTGCAGGCAGGGGGAGTCTTGAGATTGGGCGGTAATTATTGGGATCTGCCCTGTCTAGATTTGCTTTTTTAGGAGAGGGAGAACAGATGCCAGTTTCCAGTTGGTGGGGGATGTGCCTTTGGTTGAAGATGGGAGACTGATGAGAAGCAAATACTTCTGACAGAAGATGAAAGATTTTGGGGGGACAAGCATCCAATGGGGAACCATATTTAGTGGACAGAAGAAGATTAATGACCTGGTCAGAGGTCAGTGAAGGAAAGAAGGATAATTTGGGGGGGGTCACTAATATCTGGGGTAACTGAAGAGATTTCCATTGTCCCGCTGGTAGTGGCTGGTGTACCCGGGGAGAGAGTAGCTCCCTGAGAGAAAGAAGTGGAAAAGCCACATAAATTGCACTGACTTTGTCTTGAAAGAAAGTGGCTAAGGAGTTACAGAAGGTCTGGCTTACTGGTGTGTCTGTCATTTTGGGGCATCTAGCTAGCTTTTTTACTGTTTAGAAAAGTTCTTTCGAAGAGTTTTTTGCATTTGTTATGGCTGTAGTAAAAAAGCGGATTTTCTCCTCCAACACTGATTTTTTATATTCAAGCAAGGCTTGTTTGTAGGCAGTTCTGTCATTAATATCATAGCAGGATCTCCACTTCCTTTCAAGGCGGCAACATTTTTGTTTTTGAAGTCTGAGAGAATCAGAGTACCAGGGTTCAGTGTGTCTTTTCCTATGATTAGTAATGAGTTTAACAGGTAGAACATGAGCAATTGAGCTACTGAGCCACCGCTCAAGGGCAACAGCTGCCATATTTGTATTTTTATTAGACTTGGATGGATTCTGGGCCAGGGAACTTTCTAAGGTTTCAGTTGCAATCTCGTTCCAAGGCCGGACCTTTCTGGGTTGATTGTTTCTCAACTTCTCAACCTGCAGGTTGTGGAAGGAGAGAGAGAACATAACAGCTTTATGATCCTACCAAATGAGCAGTAGAGAAGGACAACATTGTAAAAACGTATTATTTGAAAATACTCCATCAAGCAAGTGTCCCCCAGAATGAATACTGCCACCTGCTGGGTGAGTCCTAGGCTGTTCATAATATCAATAAAATGTAGGGCGTCTCTGCCTGATGGGTCTTCAAGGTGAAGGTTGAAGTCACCCAGGAGTGTAAAGTCTGAGGACTGGGATATCACATCCAAGGATTGACCTATGATGTTTGAAAAGTCTGCCCGGGGCCAGGAGGTCGATAAAATAAAAGGATGCTAAAAGTGTATTGAGGGTCTATTGCGATTTTGACCAGAAAGGATTCCAGGGTTGGCATATTTTTGGGGTGATCAATATCCCCTTTCACCTACTTCAAAATATTACGGCCTGCCCCCTGCCCCTTTTTGCCACCCGGTCTTGTTTAAACATTGTATACCCAGCAGGGACAGCCATGGCTAAGTCTGGATCTGAAGAGGCCTCAGCACACATCTCGGTAATGAAGGCTAGGTCAACAGTGTGGGTTTCCACAAACATAGAAACTTGTCGGCATGTTTACAAAGGGAGCGTGCATTGATTAAAGTACATAGGACTGTCCTAGTCCTGCGTGGCCCTTTCGGGACACGCTTTAAACTGAGTGACACCAATTGTGGTTTAATGGGGCAGATGAAAAGGTTGCAGTCTGGGCACTGGAAAGGTGCTGCGAACGAGTCAGTGCTAAGACTAGGTTCCTGTCAGCACTTACTTCTGTTGTTGAGTTCTGCCAGCTGGACCCCGGTGCACAGGCCAGGCATGGACGGGTCCAGACGGGCTTGCTTAGTTTTGGGGCGCCTTAGACCGCGCTTTTCTCTCCATTGAAGCTCGGCATCTAGACCGCCGACCCTCCCCTGAGTGATTTCTGGTCTATCAGAAGTGCAGCAAAGTACAGCCGCCCCCTTGGAAGGAGCAAGTGCTATACTGGTGGTAGGTAGAATTTAATCAAAAGTGTATAAAACTGTTAGACTGTTAAAAGCTCTATTCAAATTCATACAGATTCAATTACAATGTGCAAATAGGCTAAACAATCGTGAAATCGATTATTAAAATAGCGGAGCAGAGAGATGTCCCTCGGTATGTAGTAAAAAACGCTTGACAGACGTGGCTTGTAGCTTAATTACAGGACACGAGCTAACAAAATAAAGTGAAACAAAATCAAGCAACAAAACCTTTAAGCATTAAATGTATGCAATTATCATCGGACAAGCAACAAAATGCTGTGCTTAAACAACATGCAACGATGGCTGTGACACGGTTTCAATGTGGGCAGCCAGGGAAAGCAAACCAAAAAAAGTTCCATAAAGTTATGCAAACAGCATTGTGGGCAATAGGAGCTACACCAGTATGTTAGTTCTCATATATGCATAAAGTGAAGATGCTCAACTTCCTGTGACCCCACCGCTAAGAAGTCACAAATATAAGAGAAAAGCCTTTCTCTCCAAATGATCAGATATCGAAAAGGAGCATGCAATTAAACATAATTCCTTCATCAATTATGCAAATGCATGTGATTAGACATAATTCATTCGCAAACTATGCACAATTTCTTAAAATCCACAAATCCAAGCAAAATAGTGAGCAGGGAATCTTGAGATTTATTTTGTTCAATTATTCTTTATTTGTAGTCAAATGCATCAGCCCAGCCAACGCGTTTCGTCCAACATGGACTTTCTCAGGGTTGGAATTATCTTTTAAAGATAGCCACGGCGATTTTTCTATTATAAGATGTAGTATGTGTACGCTGGTAATCATCTTTGCGTCTGTTCAGTCAGAGCTTAAAAGGATTATTGCCTTTGATCCATACTAGCATGTTGTTCGCTCAAGTACACAAGGCGTATGTTTTGTGTACTCAAGCGGACAACATGCTAGTATGGATCAAAGGCAAGAGGGGAAAGAGGCAGGAATTTACCTAGATGGTATGCGCTATAAGTAGCCAATTTACAGGGCCGGACGAAAATACAGGCAGTAGTAACACAGCAGCACCACCAACCTGTCCAGGGGGGCAATGTGTCCAGTATGCGTGAACACAAAAAAATTAAGTAATCAGAGAAAGTCTAGTAATCCACATGGTAACATATACAAAGCAGAGATGCTATCAAATAAATAGAATGATGCCATATAGGCATGAACGGAAGTTATTGACATGACCGTTTTAAAATGCAGGGACATTGCCTGCTGCTACACAAAACACAACATCATCAAGATTTGGAAAAACAAAGGAGTGTGACAGCGTGAGCAGAAACTACACAATCTCTAACATGCCCAGATTCACATACTCCAGCAAGTCTGAAGAAAGACAACATTTTGAGAAGTAGTTCGCCTTTCAAGCCCCTCATATGGGCAAGACTCGGTCAGTGAGCCCTAATTAGTTCATCTGGTATTAAGAAGAGCAACTTTAATTTCAGCTGAACACCCAGAGCCAAAGACATATAAAGTGTTGAGTTTCGAAAACCCAAACCCTGGCTCGATGAAGCAGGGCAAGTGTCATAGTTGGTCTTAAAATAATGGAAATTCAGCCAACGTGGGGTAGTACGTAATTTTAAATGTAGGGTTAACAGTGGGAAGGGAGATTTTACAGAAAATGGCTACAATATCTTTGTGGTATTCATAAACATTTTGCTGGTAGTTTTATGTAAAAACGACTCCTTTTAAGAGAAACAGTAAGTGGCTTACCAGTTTGAGGCAAGAGGCACTCGCAGTTTCAAGGAGATGTGGGGGATGATTTGTTCCCACATGGACAAGTATGGTCCCTAGGTCGAAATGTTAAATATGCATCATTTTACTCCATATGACAACCTCTGTAAATGTTTGAGTCTCATAGATTTCCGGCGATGTATTGTGAATCCCCAGCAAGTGAGACATATACTCCAAGAATAGGAGTAAACCAATGGGAGAGGAGATTCTGACTAGCCATACCTTGTGAACCAATTCCTTGTGAATTTACCACTGCCCCATACACCAGTCACTTAAGAGGAGGAGAGATGTGTGTGACTGATGTGTTTTAAATGTAGGCATCTAAAGAAACTGTGAGACTCAATATAATATACCAAGCATCTCAGAATTTTGGCAAGCATGACAGACAGAATTTGGGCGTGGAGCTCCTCTCTTCACGCTTGGTAACTTAACAGCTATACCATACATTCTCCCAAATGCCATGCCTGAATGGAGTAGGCATCAGGAACTAATAATACACATAATTTTTAAACTTCACTTATGGATGTAGTGTTTATTTTTTATAAAGGAGCTTTGCATAGCGCTATAGTGCCACTATGAGTCACTTCAGAGAACAGCGTTTACAGTGTTCAAAAATGAGGTCACCCATACTCATTATTCGACTAGATGCGTGTCCTATGATCTTTTTCAACCTCTCGTCTCTTAAACGCTGGTCTTTAGTCGAAAAGTGCATACTATGGTATGGTATATTCATTTCCAGGCTCCTCATTGGCTGAAATCTGTGATTCAAAGTGATGGTGTAATGTGCGTGAACTATGGGAAATAATTGATGGAATTTAGGGATTTTCAGAGCCTAGGCTAAAATGATATCTTGCTGTTTAGACTTGAACTTCTTCTACCAACAATTATATTCAGAGGCCATTTGTGGCAATCGAGAATACAATCGTGGCCATTTGTGGGGGTCCTACATTGACCCTGATAATTACAAAATGTCAAGTGAAATATGGATTTAGAAACCATTACTGTTTCTGTAGCAATAGTCCAACGTTAAAAATATATATATATATATATATATATATATATATATATATATATATATATATATATATATATATATATATATATATATATATATATATATATATATATATTTATATTGGGCCTCAATACCTGAAGCAACACCTGGCCTAGTATGCGCTTGTCAGAAATGTAAGATCGCCACAGAGCAAACTCTTACAGACCCCCAGATTCAAGAAAGCTCCCTGGGGCGGAAGAAGTTTTATCCTGGGGACAGTTAAAACATGGAATTCGCTCACGGCTGACATAAAAAAAAAACACTGCTATCCTTTAGAATATCACTAAAAACATGGCTCTTTAGCAACTAAAATGGGTTCCCATTCTCTATCTGGGAACCTACCGGGCCCCTCGGCTCTAGCGCGTAGACGCCCTTGGGCATTTGTGTGCTATATATATATTTTCAAATCAAATGTATAAACTGACACCATATTTTTAGAAGTTGGTTACATTGCAATTAACAAACGTTAATGTTACCCAATGAAACTCTCTCATATTAGAGATCTTCTTGGCATGATGAAAGACCAAGATGGCCGTGCCAGCTTTCAAACCTCTAGCCTGCAAGTTTCACATAAATGTGTTTATGAGTTATGTTCACTTACCGTTCTAAATTTTGGTATCATATTCTAATAAATCAATCACACATTTATAGAGCGCAGCAAATCACCGGTGAGGGTCTCGTGCTGAATTAGATTAATGTACATATAATCCCCAAAGCATCAATTTAAGGATGCATTGAAACCATTTGGCTCATACAGTTGTATCATTCTTCCATCAATAGTAGACAGAGAGACCTTAAGTGGTCCTCAGCTAGCCTAATCCTGTTTATATGAATGTTGGCCCATATTTCTGTCATTTCCACTTCTACTGAGATGTTCAGCGCGTTCACTATTCATTCTGTCTCCTATTCGGATCTCTATATGTAGGAAAGTCTTTAAAAACCCTCTCTTCTGCTCTTTGTAGGAGTGAGTCACAAAGAAATTTGCAAAGTGTGCAAAAAATATATTTGAAAATATATATTCTCATCACCGAATCATAACTGTAGGAAATCTGCATTGTTAAAATGTAATTTCCTCCTACCAAATGAAGTTAGGAGTAAGGGGTTTTCTCGGATGGGAACAAGGAAGAAATCCCCTTAATAATTGGGATGCCAGGGCCAATCTTAAGAGAAAAATGTCTTCCCTGTCCAGAAAAAAGCTTACATATGCTATAGCACATCTGCGTCAACGTTGCATATGCAGAATTTCCCTACCTGTTGGAAAATCTACTTCATACATTTTACATACCGGAGCACTCCAAGAAACCTACCTGTGTTAAAGATTTTCTTGAGTGCATCTGATATTGTTTGTGAATCCCTAAAAAGTCAGAAACCTGCTCCAAATATCGAAATAATGCACATATTTCCAACTTTTAATCCTAGGGCCCGATTTACAGTTTGGTAGACAGATTAAAGGCAGCCAGAGTGGGGAGCAATGTATGCCAGCCACCCTGCCTTTACTCCACCCCACCCACTCTCCCCAGATTTAGAGTTCACCTATGCCCTGCAGTGATGTCTATGGGTTTGTATGAACCACTGCCACGGCGGATCATGCAAAGCCATTCAAACGTTTGGTTTGTGACCTTCTCTGATAATGGATGCGTACACCACATTTTGTCAACTTTTTTCTCTTCCAGAAAAAACAACCAAAGTGGGAGTTTATTTTTGGAAAAGTAAACACTAATAGCCTCAACACCATGGGAGTTTCCCTAAACACCAGAATATTCCTGGCGGTGACAGACAGTAAAAATAAGCTATCCAACTATCCATTCTAAAAAGGGGTGGATGGCAGTGGCCGCTCCTCAGCAAAGGTGGAGGAGTATCACACCACTACTTTTCAGCACTGCAATAAAAGAAAAAGAAAATGATAATAACACAAGGTTATTATCACTTTATTTTTCTGTGCTGAGGCAGTTTTGCGGGGTGATGCGGGGCTAAGCTGGGCAGCGCAGGTGGAGGAGTGGTGGCACTCTGTAAGTGCCCAAGAATGCTTGGCAGGCCATCTTGGGCCGGCCAAACAGTCATGCGCACTTTCCAAGTTCTCAATCCCAGCTGTATTACAACCTAGGTAGAGAATATGGCCAGGCTCCCATTCCCTGTCTGAGCACCGAACTACAGCGTTCAGACCACTTACAATGCTGCATTGCAGCTGTGTGATTGGCTTTAAGGAGCCTGGGTGCTTCCTGCTTCCTGTTTGCACAGAAGCCAGGAAGAGGACGGAGGAGAAGCGGCAGCTGCCCATGCGGCCTGCAGGCCAGCTGGCAAGTAAGTTATCTTTTTTTTAACCCGCCCCATTACAGCTTCTCAGGAGCAGCCGCCACTGATGGATGATCAGAACTTGAATGGCATGTTCTCTCTGGACACTTGAGGATGATTTACACCAACAGGTACATTTTACTCCATCGGCATATACCTGGCAGGCCACCCAACTCAAAATTGTGAGGCAGACAAGACTTTGGCAGACAGTGAACTCCGCTGCTGCTACAATGGAGTACCGTGTCTGCCAAACTCTGAAACAGTCCCCTAGTGTTTTGTGATTCATGTTCTTAATTATCAAAAAAAATTGGGCATCTACATCATATTCCTCCAATCCCTTTCTGTGGCATGATCTAGAACATGTTTTTGAAATTAGTCTAGCCAAAAGCCCGGTCACACATTTCTTCAATGGGCTAGTGTATGCTTATCAAGGATGTATGACGGAATCACACATGCAATTAGCACGCATGCCTGACCATGTCGACAGTACAACACGTGAGTCATTACCACACATGCATTTACCATAAAACTTTTTACAACGTATATGCCTTTACCACACA
The DNA here is from genome assembly GCF_964263255.1 of Lissotriton vulgaris. NCBI lineage: Eukaryota > Metazoa > Chordata > Amphibia > Caudata > Salamandridae > Lissotriton > Lissotriton vulgaris. Next base: position 1,254,779,688 of record NC_141689.1, on the reverse strand, counting down.
TGCCTTTATCAAGAAAATTTCGTTGGAAAGGCATGGTTGGTAACGGCATATTGCTGGTCAAAATTTGGCATGCATGGTAAAGGCTCATGCTTGGTAATGACATGTGTGTAGTTGCAGAATCAGCCGTCTAGTTTTAAAGTATTTATCCACATGCGATCCGCTCACAGAGGAAAGTAGACATTGTGAACAGACTTGCATCTACTGACGGAATACCAGGGCAGAGATGCCAGAACCGAAGAAAGAGAACCAGAGAGATAGAGAGAATCTTAACCGGGGCAGAGACAGAGAGTATCAAATCGGTCCCAGAACTTGAACAGAGAGGGGTTCCACAAGAGTGGCAGAAAGGTACCAAGGAGCAGAGTTGTGTTGAACGCTGTGTGTTGCCATACATATGCCTTTACTTGGCCCTGAGCTCTAAAACTGCCCCCTGTCACAGTCCCCTGCCCGGCCCTGAACCCTCAAACTGCTGCTTTTCCTGGCCCTGAGTTAAAAACTGCCTCCTGCTGAAGCCCCTTGCCCAGCCTTGAACCCTACAACCACCTCTTTTCCTGAGCTCTAAAACTCTCCCTCCGGCCCTGAATCCTAAACCGTTCATAACACGCATCCTTTACTACAAATATGCCTTTAACATGCAGACCTGATTTCATAGTAAAGGCATGCATGGTAAAGGCATATTCGTGGTAAATGATTCGTGGCAACAAACATGTGTGGTAAAGCCATGTTGTAAAGGATGCGTGGTAATGGTCATGGGTGGTTATGACCATGTTGTAACGGCTGTTTCCCGCTTATCATTGAATGCTTAATTTGGGTAACAGTAATCTTAATCACTTTATAGTCACAGATCTTACTCTATTGGTAGGGGGGCAGATACCTCAGATTTGCCAAGACATCCCAGATTTTGGAGGCCTGTCCCAGCTATTTTCTGTAGACCAGATATATTTTATGATGTTTTTTAACCCCTCCCCTGCTGATGACGGAACCGCTCCGTCATCAGCCGCAGTGGCGCTGTGCTGATGACGGAGCGGTTCTGTCATGGCCCTCCCGCCGCTCATGCGCGGCGCGAATTCCGCGCCTGCACTGAGCGTTCTATTGAGCGGGCGGGGCCATGACGGAACCGCTCCGTGATAAGCACAGCGCAACCGACGCTGGTGACGGAGCGGTTCCGTCACCAGCATGCGTCCGCCGCATTTCCGCCCCGCCCTCTTAGCACTGCGGCAGAATAGCCGCCGCAGTGAAAGGGTTAAGAGATCTATAAGTCGGCCGCTGCACTGGAATTAAAAAGTGATTTTTCCTCTGTCCTCACTCTTTCTCTTGAACAATATGGCACTACAAGGCAAGAATCTCAAGAAAAGAGCTGAAAGGTGACCTCATCCGAACTCACCAGTGCCTTGTGAAACCAAGCAGTCTTCTCTACTACCTGACCCTTCTGCTTTAACACTGCCTTTCCTGTCCCCTGCCACCTTTCACCCAATACCGTGCTTGCTCTCTGCCCCTTCTCCTCACACACATCTGCACCCTGCCTTGTCTGCTCATATACTGACCTCCCTTCTCTTCTGTTCATACTGTGCCCCAGCTCGCCCTGTCTTTCCTCCTCACACACTGCCCAGTCTTCACTGGCTTCTCTGCACCCTGCTGCTTCAGATATCACACTCTCCTCTGCTCCTGTCCCACAGCATGCACTCTCCCACTTCCTTACTCTTCCACTTATGCTCACCCACTGCCCTCTCTGCTCAGTACCCCCTGTGCATGTGCACTGCCCTCTGTACCCCTTGTCCGTTCTGCTCTCACACTGCCCTCTCTGCACAGCCGCTGTCCAAATACAGCTGTTTGAGCTCCCTGTTCCTCTTCTCATACTCTTCTCCCTGCTGTCTGCATCCTATGCAGACCGACAGCCTTCTATGCTCACAGTGCCCCTCTCCCCCCCGGGTCAATCGGCGGATACGCGGCCTACACCTCTCTGATTCCTGGCACTTCAGCCTGCACTCTGCCCAGTAAACGTGGGGAACCTCAGGTGAAATATTGCTGGGGTCTAAGCGCCGGTGCCCCACAGACCTTGTTGCCGATCTGCAGACAAGCGGAGAATTTTTTTTTTAACGTGATGCCTGGAGCCAGGGCTGAACTTTGCTCAGATTTCGCCCTGGGTAACAAAGTTTGGCACCCTTCATAATCCTCTTCCCTCTCCTCTCACTTGGACTTGCTAAGCGCTATGCATGAAAGGAAATATAGTTGAGAGAGAAGGGGCGGGGTCGCTGTGTTGTGACAGAGAATAAGGGAAGATTTACTTTCTTCAACCTCCGCTACAAATGAAATAATATGGTTGCCGCCTGGCTTTTTTTTTTACAAGCATGACCTTTATTTTATAGCCGCCTCGCACACAAATTCGAAAACTCACCTAAAGCCAGTATTTTTTCCCCTTTAACACTACATACTTCAAACAGGAAAAATAAAAAAAATACTTTAAAAATGCTCTAGAACTGGATTAACGATCCCTGACTGCTAAGTAAACAAAAAGAGAAAAGGCATGTTTCAAATGAATACATATGATTTTATATGGCGTTCTGTGTAAGAACAAATGGCTACTGTTTTTCTTTTGAAAATGTGGCAACCTGAGCAATTGACCCTATGTCTTTCCTCCTCTTCGCCTCGATCCTTTTCTGATGTCAGGGGTTGGGTCATTTGGTGGGTGCTCATAGGTCAGGTCATGCTGTTCACCTCGACACAGTGACCAGACCTGAACACCTCCTCCGCTCACTTGACATTGCTCTGCCGCACACAAGCTCCAATGGCGCTAAACAGATAGTGGGAGCCCTGAGGAGAGGTGGGGGAAGGAAGATGGAGACAAGAATAGGTTTGCCACAAGGCCGATTTTTTTTTTTACTGGGGTGAGCAATATTTTTATTTCCTGGCAGTACAAAAATTAAGAAAAATCACCTTAATCCAATATTTTCCCTCTTATCATCGCACACTTAAAGCAGCAAAAGAGAACTAATTTAAAAATATGTTCTAATACTCTCTTATTGGTCAGTGACTGATAGTTAAATTAAACAATGGCAGAAACCCTGTGTTGAAAGTGAACACGGCGGATTTTATATAAAGTCCTCTTAAGTATCAGGCACTGGCCCTTCCAGAAACTTAAAACTTGAGCAAACGACCAGAATTTTTCTCTGGGAAATGTGGCATCCCTAGGCAAGGAAAGGAAAAAGTGTAGGAAGGAAATGAGGGGCTGTAGTGAAAGATCGGGTGCCGGCAGCCCGAAATTGGGAGGGGGGTGGGAGTGTTTAAAAGTAGTTTGCTAATAACGCACAGAGGCTAGACTCAATGGTCTTGGGCCCAACGTAGTCAAAAGTCGCCCCCACCTGGAGCAGAAGAGCAGGTTTGTGTTTTCCTTCGGTATTACCAGTGCTTAATTTGAGCCGGTGGTTTCTGGTGCTCACACCAGCACCTAATGTCTACAACGCTTGTGACAGTGTGCCACAAGGTGGCGATGTCTGGCTAAATGTAGAGATGATCACAATAACAGTTAATTATCATTTCATTATTCATTAAAAAGGACTATTACCTTCCATCTCCCATGTCACACTTACCTGATACAAAAGCAGCTCCAAGGGAAAGGGCCAACAGAGCCCAGAGGACAGACCCGTGCCTCACCATGCTGCGTCACTCCGTTCCTACAAACACCTCTGGTCGGAAGCGGCGATGCTGGCGTCTGTAAGAGCCCAGGACAATGAAACGAGGTGCGTGAGTCCTGACACTGCAACTCGGTGTGAGGGGTGGGGGTGTGGGTCGAATTCAAAGGCTGTGGCATCGCTGAAACCAGCGGGGGTTCCTGGGGTCACGACATCCCGCGCAGACATTCGCCGTCCTTGCCCTGTATCCGTTGGCGCGAGATTGATACTTCTCTGTGAAACCAGCTGTGGTTTCTTCGGTGCTAGTACAGGTGCAGCGCGGTTTAGATAGGATTACATAGATTGCACCAGTGCAGATAACTCTGCCGAATTATTTGCACTGGCCAGCCAGTGTAAGAACACATTTTGCATCAACTGTCAGGTGCAAAATGTTGGTTTTTTGAAAGGTCAGTAAATGGCAATGTTTTGGTACTGACTGCAAAATGACATTGCAAAATTGCCCAGCACCTGTACGTTATATATGCATTCTAGACTCTAACGGCCATACGTCTAGCGAGCAGAGAGAAATACAACAACGTGCATCGCATTCTAAACGCTCGAAACGCTATGTCTACTCAGAGTAATGCCCCACGTGTGGCCTCATCTCAAAACATGGTGCACTATGACGTCAACTCAGAGAGCCCCAAAGATGGCACCGAATTCTGTTGCAAGTCTTAAAAAAGCACTGACCATTTTCCATAGGAACTATAGGAAGAGAGTCTTGGGGCAAGATTTAGACGCGTCCAGATGGTCATGGATGAAAATAGAACTTTCAATAACAGCAATAAAAAGAACTGCCTACTACAAACCTTAAACTGATGCCTAGTTACGTTTTTGAGATGACTGTTCTACTGTTAGAGAGAAGCGTTAATAAACAGGGAGTTTGATCCAATATGCTTTGTTGCGATTGTCTGACATATGAAGGACACTTGATACGTACCTCTGATTAGCCCTCATCAAGACTCAAGGAGGCAGCGTCCTATCAGCCCTTCGGCCCAGCTGCTTTATTTCAGGCAGGTGATTTTGGGGACATTGGGGCTTCTGGTTAATGCCAGTTATCGGCTGAATTTTCAGCAACTGAAGCAAATACATCGATTCACTAAAAATACCTGGGGCAGGTGAAGTGACATGACAAGGCTTTTGACCGCCATATGACATGACAGGAAATGACATCATTTGACCTTTGACACTGACAACATCACCAGAAGTGATACCCCTGATCTCGAACCTTTGTTGGCATTACTGAAGTTAACAAGCATTTGCAATGCAATAGGTCTCGCATTTACGAGAGTTTGAGCTATTGGCATTGTAAATGACAATGCTTTTTATTTATGTGTTGTTGTTGGGTGAGGCCTGGTTAAGCCAGAATCCACAGGAGCAAAGACAAATACCCCTAACTTCAAAAAAACAGCACCCAGAATTCTAGATGTAACACGTTCTTAGTGACTGTTCTCTAAAAGTATGGGGGAATTAAAACCAAGGAGTGTCCACCACTCTCCCCATACGTGGTTGAATGTACTGGTGGGATTGGTCAGTCAGGAGCAGCAGGTGCTGAAAAACACAGCAATATAGTAACACTAACACACACTATTCCTCTATAACACACTTTATCCTGTTATACATTGACATGTGTTCAGTTATCTTCATCACTTACCCCAAGTCTTTCCAGGATAAAGAATATAGGTAGCCACTGAAGCAGGTCTTCGAGCTGAAGATTTCAATAGCCAGCACGATAGGAGATTATCAAAAATTGGGCACTCACACACCATTCACACCGGATGAAATATAAGTGGAATGGGACAACAGAAAAGAAAGGTTTCACAAAAGGAGTGACTGCAGTGAAAACCTTCTTTAGGGTAAACGTAAGGATTTAGATGTGTCTTGTGGCTGGGAAATGCAGCGACTTCAAGACAAGGGAAAGGATTTGAGGAGTTCCGACCGGCTCCCAAGGACCTATGAGAGTGGAGCAGACACACACTCAAGAGGTGTGCCGTCCGGCTCCGAAGGGGGTAAACAGAGCAGAACTGCAACACACTAGAGGAGGGACACGAGGAATGTTGTCCTGCTCTGGGGGGATATAGAGCGGAACAAACAAACACTCGTGAAAGATAAGGCGAAGTCGTAGCGTCTTAGACTACGATGCGGGAATATAAAGCCACACACTGGAAAGTACCGAGGCTTCAAAATAAGGGATACAAATGCAAGGAATGCGAGGCAGCAATTGAGTAACACTGCAACCAAATACCAGACATCAAGGCGGGAAAGCCTCCAAGCCCAGAAATCGTCTGATCAGGAACGCGCGGTGAAGCTCAGAAGCGGAGACGCTGAGACGCCACACAGGAACAAGGCGGCAACAAAGCAACGGCTTACGTGAGAGGCGTCCCTTTACGGGGCTTAGGGAGCGCCTCCAAATAGCATACCCCCCAGTGAAGTCCAGCCCTGAACACATGTCAATGTCTTCGACAATGACCCCGATCCCTAACAGTTGTTTTTAAAACAGATAACTAAAAGGCATTGTCATTTACAAGAGCAGAAACAGCGCCCGCAGTATGCTATTGACACTATCAGATGCACAGTAGTGACAGCATCAGATGGAGAGCCGCTTGTAGTTGGAGTCCGCCGACCTTGCCGGGCGACACATCGAGGAGTGCCGGGGCTGGGCCGCTGTTAAGACACACATCGGAGCCCCGTAGAGGAGACAAACGATCAAGGAACCACAAGACCCAGAATCACGCCCGCCCAAAACTACACTTCCCAGAAGGCATAGCGCGGTGAACACACGAGGAGGGCGTCACCATAAAAACCACCAGGAAGCCAGCAGTCGGCGTCGGATATTTTGAATCATAGACCCGAGTCCGTTTTGCCGAAGCTTCAAGGAAGGTGATCTCCGTGTTGCATGTGAGAGTGGTGGAAGCGCAGGACGCAAGAGCTGAAAGGCGTAAAGACACAAACCGGACCCTGCATTTCACGGGCGTTTGTGACCCGTCCACTACCTTTGCCTGTCCCCGCTCGAGGGTTCTCGAGCGCTTGGGACTCCGTCCCTTCCCAGACATTGGTCAGTCCCAGCTCGAGGGTTATCGAGCGCTTAGGGCTCCGGTCCTTTACAGTCATTTGCCAGTCCCCGCTCGATGGTTATCGAGCGCTTGGGACTCCGTCCCTTTACAGATATTTGCCAGTCCCCGCTCGAGGGTTATCGAGCGTTTGGGACTCCGTCCTTACACTGACTTTTGCCTGTCCCCGCTCGAGGGTTATCGAGTGCGTGGGACTTTGTACCCTTCTTGAACTCAGCCAGTCCCCGCTCGAGGGTTATCGAGTGTGAGGAAATAGACTGGAATTCCGTTCGTTGTTGTATTTGTTTGCCCTCCGTTGGAGCGTCTCAGGACTGACACGAGTGCGGAGGACGACTTTATCTCGCCAACCAGCTTATTCAATAATCGAGTGGCATTGTCGGCCATTAATTAGCACGGTGTCCTCTGTTGGTGGATGCTAGGACGGGCATCCGTGCAGAGGAAGGTTGGAACATCTACCGTAGCCCTACACTGTATAGCATAGTATACAGTTTCATCTGGCAGGAGCAAGCAGAAATAAAGAGCTGGTTTTATCATCAAGACACGTCTGTTACATCTTCTTGAGGTTCAAACAGCGGTGTTCTAGGGTGGTGTCAGAGTTACCCGATCCTGAGGAATCCAGGATTACAGCCGCGGCCCCCCAAGGGTGAGAGCTCCAATGCGGTGCAGCTGTGCACCGATACCCTGCGCCCTCTGTATTGCTGCCCACGGCCCTCATATTACTGGTGGCAACTGGTAACTCCTCCCCCCTCCAACCTGGGGGAGACATCGTGGATCTGGCCCATTCTGCTGCACCCCTCTCCAAGATCCCTTGAGGTGGCCAGCCGCAACCTCATGTTATCTCCAGAAGAGGCGCCTGGACGACTGCGTTTGCGGCGCTGCCGCTGCTTTTGCATACGGCCTGGGATCCCCCGGGCGTTGCGCTCTGTTGGGGCCGGCCTGTGTGACCATCCGGAAGCCATTGATCAGGTTGGTTCCCGCTCGGACAGACCTTCTCCGGTACGGTGACAACACATCCCTGGGCACGTATACGGCCATGCTGCACCAGTACATTCTTCTTACACAGCCGAAATACTCTTGCACTCCTCCACGATGGGCAGAGACAAATCCAGCGCAGCTGGCCCCAAGCAGGGCACCCTGGACCAGTATACTGTGCCCACTGGGGCTCCATGGGAGGTGAAGGGGGGCTCCATACCCGACAATGCGGCCCTCTTGGCAGCGATAAACAGTGCTAGAAACATGTAAGACGTTAAGATCGGTGCAGTGGGGTCGGAGGTGTCATTTCTGCGCCAGGATCTCCGCAAGGCTGTTGATCGTATCATGTAAGCGGAGACCAGGGTTTCAACCATAGAAGATACAGTTTCCACCCTCCAGAAAAAGGTTAATAAAAACCGCCATGTCGCAGGAGCTGGCCTCTAGGGTGGAGGATGTTGAGGGCAGAGCGCGACACAACAACCTGCACTTTGTGGGCCTGCCGGAGGGGTGCGAGGGCACATTCATGACCAGCTTCATCACTGGGTGGCTCACGGACCTCATGCCAAGAGATCTCCTGTCCTCGACCTTTGTGGTGGAGCGTGCTCACCGGTCCCTGACTCAGAAGCCTCCCCCGGGAGAGACTCCCAGACCGGTGATTGCCAAGAGACTGAACTATGCTGACCGAGATGCAGTACCGCGATATGCCCGGACACACAAAGACTGCTTTCAACATGAGTCCCGCTCCATCATGGTGTTCCGGATTATAGGAGCCTGGTCCAGCAACAATGCCAATTCTTCGCTGCCGCAAAGCACAGGTTGGGAGACATGAAATTACAATATATGTTTTTATATCCAGCCAGGATGCAGGTGATTTACAATTCCAAGTCCTTTTTTTTTTATACTCCGGACGCTGTTTTTGCCTAGACTGATGAGTGTCCTCAACTTCGGCCAGGTACCCCGCAGCTATTGGACTCAGACTCATCGCGCGGCTTATGGCCACGCAGGCCACAGAGGCCTAAATCCAAGAGGCGGCACGGTTCTGGTTCTGACAGAAGGTCCACAAGTTCGGAGCAGCCCCCCCCTGAACTCTTTGGCACAAAACTGACAACAAACAGCAAGTCGACATTGGTTTTTGTTCATTGAGACTCTTTGCCACAATTTTTCTCTGGGTTGGCGTGGATGTGGGGCCATGCACCTTTGTCAGTAAACCGCAAATTGACATTGTTCATTATTTAGCGAGACTCTATGTATAAATCTTTCTCTGGGATGGCGTGGATGTGAGGCCGTGGAACGTCCGAGCCACTGACTCTTTTTGCCCACTTGTTTTTTCTGTTTTCTGGGTGGGTAGGGTGCTTTTGCTGTGGGAGCGTAGGTTTCCCCTGTTGGGCGCCTGGTGTTCCACACACCGCAACAGATACTCCTTGTTATGGCAGTGTCAGGTTTGGGGTGGGGGGATATTGGGGGTTGTAGTTCTCAATGGTTGCTGGTTTTGTTATGTCTCATGCAGAGAGTACATCACAATTTCGATCTCTCCATTGCTACTTTCTCAAGCCAGGGATAATGGTGCCAGGTGACGTAACCCCCTTCGGGGACCTCACTGTTGTCTCATGGAATGTACAGGGTCTCCTGAATAGAGTGAAACGGGGCGTGTTATTACGCCAAGCTAAGAGGTATGGGGCTGATATCCTACTCCTGCAAGAGACCCACCTCCTTGGCACCGTAGCCCCATGTCTAGCTCGTTTTGGTTTCATTCAAATGTATCATGCAGGGTTCACCCAAGGCTCCTGGGGGTGGCCATTTTAGTACATCGAAGGGTTCAGTTCCAACACATACCGCATAGGACTGATCCAGGGGGTTGATTCCTTTTCTTCACGGGCCTAATGTATGGGGAACAAGTCACTATAGGTAGCGTCTATGCCCCTCCCCCACTAGGGACTGCCATCATTGACAAGATATCTGGAGTCTGGGGAGACTTGCAGGCGGGGGTGACCCTTCTAGGGGGCGACTGGAATGACACAGTGGGGCCTGTAAACAGACAACGTAGTGCTGACTGCCCATTACCGGATTATACTAAAATGAGTACATTGGTTTCCACCTTGAGCTGGGTTGACGAGCAGGGCTACACATATTTATCTGCCGTCCACGGGTCACAGTCTCGGTTGGATTACTTCTTCACCCCATGTATATTCCTCCACAGATTCTCACAGGTAACTCACCAGCCCCGCGGGCTCTCAGATCATTCCCCGGTCACCTTACGATTCCACATGCGCTCTCTCAAGCCCCCCTTTCGCTGGTGCATGTCTCCATGGCAACTCCAGTGTCCAGACTATCAGGATATGCTTTGTGGGGCGATCGTCACGTACCTAGACAAGAATGGCCCCTCCGCCCCATCCCGCTGTACCCTGTGGGAGGCCCTCAAGCCCACCATTTGGGGTGTTGAAATCAGCTATCACACCAAAGAAAAACAGGCACGATGGGAGCAACGTGAGGCTTTGGAGCCGCGTCAGTAGGCCCTGGTTGCGCAGCTCAACCTAGACCCTAGCCCTAGTATACAGCGCAACCTGCTGCATTCGCAACAAGAACTGCAGCAATATCTTATAGGGAAGTCTAAGATTATTTGGGAGGCGTCTCAACACAGGGTATATCAAAGGGGCGATAAATCAAGCAGAATGCTCCACCGGCTATTCAGGCTAATAACTCCCCGGCGATTGTCCCCACTATTTGCGCCGCAGATGGATCACTACGCCCGTCACCAGAGTGTGTTGCCGAGGCATTTGCTCAACACCTTATGGCTCTGTATGTCCGATACAATCTGATCTCGGCCGATCTCATAGCGGAATTCCTCATGGATATTCCACCACGGAAACTTTCGGATCGTCTTTGTGAGCAATTAGAGATCCCAATCAAAGTGGAGGAACTGACGGGCGCCCTCCACGCTATACATCCGTGGCGTGCCCCGGGTCCGAATGGATTCCCTATGGAATACCTGCGGACAAACATATATCTTTTAAAGCCCCATTTGCTGATGACAATTCAAGAAGCAGAGGAACAAACCATATTGCCCCAAGACTGGCGCCATGCCGAGATAGTGGTGTTCCTCAAGCCTGGTCGCCCTCCGGATGACCCTTCCTCATACCGTCCCATTTCCCTCATCAATTTTGAGCCTAAACTATTGGGGAAGGTCCTGGCGGATTGCCTACGGGCTTGCGTCTCGGATTTAATTCATCACGACCAGTCTGGATTCATGCCCCACAGAGCCACCCGCCACAATATTAGGAGGGTGCATAAGCTATAGCAGCTGCCCAAGCACTGTGCCGGCCGGCTGCCATGCTATTGGCCGATATCGACAAGGCCTTTGATTCCTTAAGTTGGGTGTGCCTTTTCCAATTGCTAGAGGGTGTAGAGCGGGAATATCGCTGGGAAAATATCGACTTACCTTAATATCGCCGCAGAAATATCTACAAGAAGAAATATCAATGTCAAAAATAAAGTTTGACCAGAATATCGACAGACAGGTAAGTAATATCGATAACAGTAATATAGTTGTAATAAATATCATTTACAAAAACATAGTTTACAAAAATATCGTTTTTTTAATAATTATAAGTAATTTAGTGTTTTTAATGAGTATTGTTCGTGAAAATAGTATATTTTGCAGCATTTTATTAGTTAATAATGTGTTTTATGTTGAATTTAGTGTTAAGAGTTCTGTAGCGGATTGTGGGTTTATAGGGGAATAGGATGGGAAGTAATTTAAATATAATAAAATAATTGATTAATTAATGTGTTAATTTAATATAAATAGTTTAATAATTATTATTTAATTAATTTCAATTAGTTAATTGATAATTAATTATGTTAATTAATTATGTTAATTGTTTAATTAATTTTAGGTGTGTGTACTGGAATTTTTAAGTGAAAATGTAGTGAAGTAATTACATTTTAATTGAATAATTAAATAATTAATGATTAATTAATTATAAATAAATAAAAAAAATTACATTTTAGTTTGTGTTGTGGTGTTTATAAGTGTATATGGTGTGAAAGCTATCAATTAATTAATTATGTAAATATTTTGAAAATACAATACTAATCAATAATTAATTAGTAAATATTATATGTAATTGAGTAATTAATTTTAGGTGTGTAGGTGTGTAGGTGTTTGTTAATAATAATATATTTTAATGTATATATTAAATAAGTTTATATTCTACATTAAATGTAATACTAAATTTGACAGATGGTTTATTATTTTTTTGAGTTCCTGCGCTTTCCCTACTGTTGTACTCACTGGAGAGGGAATAGTAATTTTTACCACTACGCTATCCAACGCTTTCCCTACTGTTGCACCCTCTGGAGTGGGAATAGTAATTTTTACCCCTACGCTATCCAGCGCTTTCCCTACTGTTGCACCCGCTGGAGTGGGAATAGTAATTTTTACCCCTACGCTATCCAACGTTTTCCCCACTGTTGCACCCGCTGGAGTGGGAATAGTAATTTTTACCCCTACGCTATCCAACGCTTTCCCTACTGTTGCACCCTCTGGAGTGGGAATAGTAATTTTTATCCCTACGCTATCCAGCGCTTTCCCTACTGTTGCACCCTTTGGAGTGGGAATAGTAATTTTTACCCCTACGCTATCCAATGCTTTCCCTACTGTTGCACCCTCTGGAGTGGGAATAGTAATTTTTACCCCTACGCTATCCAGCGCTTTCCCTACTGTTGCACCCTTTGGAGTGGGAATAGTAATTTTTACCCCTACGCTATCCAATGCTTTCCCTACTGTTGCACCCTCTGGATTGGGAATAGTAATTTTTACCCATACGCTATCCAGCGCTTTCCCTACTGTTGCACCCTTTGGAGTGGGATTAGTAATTTTTACCCTTACGCTATCCAACGCTTTCCCTACTGTTGCACCCTCTGGAGTGGGAATAGTAATTTTTACCCCTACGCTATCCAACGCTTTCCCTACTGTTGCACCCTCTGGAGTGGGAATAGTAATTTTTACCCCTACGCTATCCAACGCTTTCCCTACTGTTGCACCCTCTGGAGTGGGAATAGTAATTTTTACCCCTACGCTATCCAGCGCTTTCCCTACTGATGCACCCTTTGGAGTGGGAATAGTAGTTTTTACCCCTACGCTATCCAGCGCTTTCCCTACTGTTGCACCCTTTGGAGTGGGAATAGTAATTTTTACCACTACGCTATCCAACGCTTTCCCTACTGTTGCACCCTCTGGAGTGGGAATAGTAATATTTACCCCTACGCTATCCAACGTTTTCCCCACAGTTGCACCCGCTGGAGTGGGAATAGTAATTTTTATCCCTACGCTATCCAACGCTTTCCCTACTGTTGCACCCTTTGGAGTGGGAATAGTAATTTTTACCCCTACGCTATCCAATGCTTTCCCTACTGATGCACCCTCTGGAGTGGAAATAGTAATTTTTACCCCTATGCTATCCAGCGCTTTCCCTACTGTTGCACCCTTTGGAGTGGGAATAGTAGTTTTTACCCCTACGCTATCCAACGCTTTCCATACTGTTGCACCCTCTGGAGTGGGAATAGTAATTTTTACCCCTACGCTATCCAACGCTTTCCCTACTGTTGCACCCTCTGGAGTGGGAATAGTAATTTTTACCCCTATGCTATCCAACGCTTTCCCTACTGTTGCACCCTCTGGAGTGGGAATAGTAATTTTTACCCCTACGCTATCCAACGCTTTCCCTACTGTTGCACCCTATGGAGAGGGAATAGTAATTTTTACCCCTTCGCTATCAAATGTTTTAAGTAATAATATTTTTATATATTAAATAAATGTATGTATTATTGTTGTTATTTAATTTTATGTGTTAAATATATGTATATGTACACATTTATTAAGTTTATCATGAAAAAGTTTAGTTAATTTGCTATAAATAGTTAAAATATAAAAGTAATGTAATGTATTTTGTTAATAGTACTTATATTTTATAATTATTTAATATAATTTTAATTAATTTAAAAAGTCGATATTTTCAACATCTATATTCATTACATCGATATTTTTGAGTAGATATTTATGTACTTACCTGTTTAGGTATAGGGTGTCGATATTTTTGTAAACGATATTTATACAACTATATTTTTGTCAACTATATTTTTGCAATCGATATTTAAACACCCTACCTGCTAGAGGCTGTCAATTTTCGGCCGTGCTTTATTGCCTTTGTGTGCTTGCTGTACACCGAGCACATGGCGTCAGAACGTATTGCGGGGCACCGCTCCTGCCCCTTACCAATCCACAGAGGCACTAGACCGGGCTGTCCATTGTGTCCACTATTGTTCGCCCTTGCGCTTGAGCCCCTAGCAGCGTGGGTTAGAAGTGACCCGGTGCTCCGTGGCTTTGACTGTCTCAGTCGCGATCGGACCGTATCGCGTTATACATGGACTTCGTCCTCTTTTTCATGACAGACCCCTGGTATTCTGGGCCCCGTATTTTGGAAATTCTTAGGGTGTTTGGGGGAACTACAGGGTTGCACACAAACCCTGCAGTATCTGTGTTGTTTCCTGTGTGCGGTCATCAGGGTCGTGAAGCTTGGGCTTCGCATTTGTCCCGGGCGACGGAAGACTTTAAATATCTCGGTGTGTTCGTATCCCCATGCCCCACAGTCTCCTGGGCACATAATATTACCCCATTATTGGCTAGTCTCAATAGTGAAACAGCAATATGTTCCTTCCTCCCCCTGTCATTATATGGGCGCTTGGCCTTCTTTAACATGGTGTCGCTGCCCCTGATCTTGTACCGTCTCCAAAACTTCCCTTATCCTATTCCGCGCTCTTGGTTTGCACAGATGGATGCCATACTGAATACATTTCTCTGGAACGGTGGTGCGTTGAGGGTTGCCCTCCACACATGTGCACAATCCACATATTGCGGAGGGATTGCAGCAGTAGATATCTATTCCTATAAAGTGGTATCTCACATACTCATGGTGAATCAATGGCGGTACAACTCCCCCACAGACCCGGCATATGCGATTGAACATGCTGCAATGGAAGGATCCCCTCTCCTCCACCTCCTTTATAGTGCCACACGTCTCGATTTTATGCCTCCTGCCGGGAAGGTCACGATACAGCTGTGGCGGGCATAGGTCTGAGAGATGGGTTGGAATGGGAAGCTTACCCAGGCGACCCCACTTTGGCAGGGCACATACCTCCACCCTGTGGCTGCCCTGAGAGGGTTTCTGGGATGGGACTTAGTGGGAGTTTTGACCATGGGAGATGTGATGCGGGGTACAACACTGAAATCCTTCCAACAACTACAGGCAGGGTTCGACCTACACAAATCACAATTTTACAAATTTCTCCAACTTCGTCGTGAACTCACTCCTTTGATCTGCCGACCTGAGACCCTCCCGGAATTCCACCCTCTGGAAGGCCTACTTCTCATGGGTGACCTTGGTCTCTATAAGATTAGGCAAATATATCAGACCCTGATGACTCACACACCGACAAACAACACTAGACAAGACGCATATGGCGTGGCAGGCCGATATCCCAGACCTGACGGACGATGACTATTGCTATTGCCAGCCCACAGGGCCCGGTGCTTTCCACCTGATACCGCCTGATGCAGTTTAAATACCTACACGGGGCCTATTACGCGCGGACCAGACTCTCCCAGATGGGTGTTATCCAGTCTCCCACATGTTTGTGGTGTGACCTGGAAGAGGGGACATTCTTGCACACAGTCTGGAGTTGCACGGTGTTGCAACCCTTTTGGCATAGAACTAGGTCCTGTCTTAGCGAGGTGCTTTCATGCAAGCTTCTGCTTGACCTGCCCCTCTTCCTTCTGCACAGCACTGACGACTTCGAGGTTAATAAGTATAAGCAAAACTTATTGTTTTTAGCTCTCACTATCGCCAAGAGGGACATTGCACAAGTATGGAAGGCGACATCTCCTCTGACACTGGGCAAATGGAAGACAGAACTTGACAGATGCATGGGTGCAGAGATTGCAGTATTCCTAGCACATGGATGCCCTTCAAAGCATAGGAAAATATGGACCCTTTGGGCACCATACCCAGGGGACCCCTCCTTGCGAAACCAGGTAATTTTCAAATGCATAGGGGGCATCTGCGTTTTTGGTCCCGGGCTTGGTGGCCATCTTGGGTAACTACCAAACGCACACATTTCTGAAAACAAGACACCCGGGGGAGTCCATCAAGGTATGGCTTGCATGGACCCCCAATGTTTTCCTACCTAGAATCCCCTGCAAACCTCAAATTTAGCTGAAAAAATCACTTTTTTCCTCAAATTTCTTTGTGGGAAAGTTCTGGAATATGCATGGATTTACAAATTTCCGACCACCCAGTGTTCCCCCCGGTCTCCCAATAAAAATGGTACCTCACTCGCATGGGTGGTTTAAGTATCCGCGACAGGCAAGTCGCCTATTGAGGTGACATCAAAATGACCTATCACCAAACAACCTGGTTTTGCAAGGGAGGTCTCATGAGTTTTCGGCCCCGGCGGCCATCTGGGGAAACCTACCAAACCCATACATTTCTGAAAACTAGGCAGCCGGGCCAGGAAGTCCAGGAAGGTATGGCTTACTTTGATCCCCCAACGTTTCCCTATCCTGAATCCCCTGCAAACCTCAAATTTTTCTGAAAAAATCACATATTTCACACATTTCTGAGTGGGAAAGATGTAGGATCACCAGGCAGACACACATTTCCTACCACCCAGTGTTCCCCCAGGTTTCCTGATAAAAATGGTACCTCACTTGTGTGAATATGCATTGTGGCAGCAACAGTAAATGGCCAAAATAGTGTTGTGGAGACCCCAAAATTGCCTATAACAAAACTACCTGGTTTTGGAGGGGCACATGTTGTTTGGCCCAAGGCTCACCGCCATCTAGGGAAACCTACCCAATCCCCACATTTCTGAAAACTAGACACCCTGGGAGTCCAATGAGGTATGGTCTGCATGGATCCCCCAATGTTTCACTACACAGAATCCCCTGAAACCTCCAATTTAGCTGAGCAAAACACTTTTTCCTTACATTTTTGCGTAGGATCACCATACCGGCACAAATGTCCTACCACCCAGCGTTCTCCTTGTTCTCCTGAGTAAAATGATACCTCACTTGTGTGGGTGGGCCAAAGGCCTGTGAGTGGGAAGAGTTCAAAACATAGTGATTAAGAATATAGCACCAAGAATTCTAAGCGCTACATTTATTTAAAAATAAGTTTTTAGGCAATTCTGCATGGGACATCCATACAAGTGAGGTATCATTTTACTCGGGAGACTGAGGGGAACGCTGTGGGGTAGGACATTTGTGCCGACACAGTGATCCCAAGCACAAATGTAAGGGGAAAATCTACATTTGAGGATTGCAGGGGATTCTGGGTAGGTAAACATTGGGGGATCCATGCAAGCTATACCTCATTGGACTCCCCAGGGTGTCTAGTTTTCAGAAATGTATGGGTTGGGTAGGTTTCCCTAGATGGCGGCGAGCACGGGGCCAAAAAACCAGGTGCCCCCCTCCAAACAAGGTAGTTTTGTTATAGGTAATTTTGAAGTCTTCACAGTACGATTTTGGCCATTTCCTGTTGCAGCCACTATGCCTACCCACACAAGTTAGGTACCATTTTTATCAGGAGACCTGGGGAAACGCTGGGTGCTAGGAAGTTTGTGGATCTATTCAGATTCCAGAACTTTCTATCACAGAAATATGACAAATATGTGGTTTTATTTTACAAAGTTTGAGTCCCCTGGGTGTCTAGTTTTTAAAAATATGTAGGTTTCCTAGATTTCACTTGGTGCTGACAGAGCTAGGGTTCAAAATCTACAGCTAGGCACTTTGCAAAAAAAGGGTCAGTTTTCACTGTGAAAATGTGGTGTATCCACATTGCGTTTTGGGGCATTTCCTGTCGCGGGCACTAGGTCTACCCACACAAGTGAGGTACAATTGTTTTTGTAAGTATTTGGGCTATGCGGGTGGTGGAATTTTGTGGATCTACACAGATTCCAGAACTTTCCACCACAGAAATGTGAGGAAAATATTTCTTTTTACAAAGTGTGAAGTTTGCAAGGGATTCTGGGTAACAGAGCATGGTGAGAGCCAGACAAATCACCCCATCCTGGATTCCCCTGGGTGTCTAGTTAAAAAAATATATAAGTTTGCTAGGTTTCTCAAGGTGCCTGCAAAATCTACAGCTAGGCTTTCTGCAAAAAAGGGTCAGTTTTAACTGTGAAAATGTGGTGTCCATGTTGTGGTTTGGGCCGTTTCCTGTCACTGGCCCTAGGCCTACCCACACAAGTGAGGTACCATTTTTATCGGGAGACTTTGTAGAATATGAGGTGGGTGGACATTTGTGGTCCCACACAGATTCCTGAACTTTCCATCACATAAATGTGAAGAAAATCTGTTATTGTTTTTTCAAAGTTTGAGGTTTACAAAGGATTCTGGGTAACAGAACCTGGTGGGAGCCAGACAACTCACCCCATTTTGGGTTACCCTGGGTGTCTAGTTTTAAAAAATGTTTGGTTTTTCTAGATTTCCCTAAGTGCCGACAGAGATAGGGTTCAAAATCTGCAGCTAGGCACTATGCAAAAAAAAAGGGTCAGTTTTCACTGTAAAAATGTGGTGTGTGGCGGATGCAGGGAGCGGAGTTGAGCGGAGGGGATAGGCGGAGGCGGAGCCGGCATCGAACTGCTACGCTGGTCCGTGGTTTGAAGAGGCTCGTCCTGAGCGGTCGCTCCGGCCGGTCGTTGGTGGTGGAGTGGTGGCATTGTGCTCCGGGAGCGGATCTTTTCCCGGGATTGCTGATACCGGCGACCATCGCCTCGTGAGCCTGCCTACCGGCCGGATTTCTTGCTACCGGACCTGAGCGGAGGTTAGGCCTTCCATCTTGGGCGTTGGCCTATTGATATTGCAGGGCGGCCATTTTGTGCACCCCGGCCTGGCGGCTCGGCCTTCCTAGTGCTCTTGGTGTGGCGCTGTCCCCGTCTGGTGGATAGCTGCGATGACACGGTGTGCCGCACGGAAAACCTCGGCGTCCCCTACACAGCTGAAATGTCGAACGCTAGAGGACAGAGAAGGGGTGACCGGACCTTGCCGGACATGCTGGGGCGCGGCGCCCTGCGTAGCGGGGGCACTCAGCCCACCACGACCTCCCCGGCCCCGGCCAGGGGTGCAGATGGCGGAGAACCCCCGGTGACAAGATCATTTCTCGAGTCGCTCTTCAGTACCCTGCGGGAGGACTTTCAAACGCTGAAGCGTGAAGTGGCCGGGGAGGTCCGTGAAGTACGGAGAGAAATGGACTCCCTGGGGGAGCGTGTCAACACCGTGGAGGAAGCAGGCCACTCTAGAGACGAAGAGATCACCCATTTGCAGCAGGAAGTCCTGCGGCTGCGGGAACAACAGATTGAATTGCAAGCCCACGCCGAGGACCTCGAGAACCGGTCCAGGCGGAATAATATCAGGGTCCGTGGCGTGCCGTCCGGTGAGGAGGGTGACGACGTGACTGCGTACCTGGTGGCCCTCTTCCGTGCAATTCTGGGGGAGTCGGAAGACTTTCGGATCCGTGTGGATCGAGCACATCGGGTGGGTCGCCCCCGCAGAGCCACGGCGCCCGCCCCGGACATTTTGGCCTTCCTCCCGGACTTCCCCCTCAAGGAGCGGATCCTCCGAGAAGCGCGTGGCCAGCAGCCTTTCCGCTTCCGAGACCACCCGGTGGCCCTGTATCAGGACCTGTCTACGGTCACGCTGCAAAAGAGGAAATCGTTCAAGATCGCTACCGACTTCCTCCGGGAGCAAGGGACACAGTACTCTTGGGGGCATCCTTTCCGATTGATTTTTCGATGGAACGGTACTTTGCACCAGCTCCGGTCCCTCCAGGATGTCTGCGCGGTGTTGGGCCTTACAGCATCTGATACGGACACCCCGGCACCGCGTCGTAGACGAAGCACTCGTGACGGATGGCAGCAGGTGGGAGAGAGGAGCTCTCCGCCTCCGGAGCGACCGGGCTCGCCCACGATTCGGGCGGACATGGCGGCCGCCATCCAGGAGGCCTCCAGAGTGGCGGCGAATGGTGAAGTGGCCCTGACGGCCTGAACTTATTCCGGGGGGAGTCTGCTCTAGCTTTTTCTTCTTGCAGGTGCGGGGATTCGGGGGGAGGGCCGGGAGGAATGGCGTGTGCAGGAGGTGGTGGCTGGACGTCCACTAGACTGATTTACCACGGCCTTGTCCGACAAGGACCGGACTGGGACAATGTCTTTTCTGCAAAGTTTGAGAAGTGGGGTACGGGAATGGGACCGGCGGGGGGATGTTTTGCATTTGGGGACTAGCGGGGGGGTTTGTTGTTGGGAGTGGTATGGATCTGGGCGTGTGGGGTCCCGGGGGGGGGGGGCTTTTCCAGTTGCGGGGTGTTGGGGTTCGGGGACTGTACTGTGCCATGGGGATGTTCGTAGATGCTCTGTGCTGAGGCCTCGTGTGGCGCCTTCCGTGTTTGCCCGCTGGGCTTTGCTTCTTGATGTGTGCTCCAGTGCTCCCCCTCCTTGATGGCTCTTAAAGTGATTACCTTGAATGTGAAAGGGCTGAATAACCCGGTTAAAAGGCGGGCTGTGTTATCTTTGTTAGAGAACTCCCAGGCGGACGTCTGCCTGCTGCAGGAGACCCATTTGCTGGCTAAGGACTGCTCTAGGATGCGTACCCCCAAGTTCCCCACGCAGCTATTCTCCTCTAGCGCTTCTAAAACGGCAGGGGTGGCGATCCTGTTCTCTAGGGGGTTCAGGGGAGAGGTATTGCACAAAATAGCGGAACAGAAGGGGAGACTTCTGGCATATAGGATCAAGGTGGGGGGTTTAGTACTGACTGTTGGCACTCTCTACAGCCCCAATGACCGCCAGGACCAATTCTTGCACAGGGCACTAGATGACGTGGCGTCCACCTCTGATAGGCACATAGTATTGGGGGGTGATTTGAACCTAGTTTACGACGCGGCAATGGACAGGTCTGTGCAGCGGCGCCACCAGTTGGGTGAGCTTTCGAGCTCGATTCGCACTCGACTTGAGGAGCTGGACTTGCATGACATATGGCACCACCTCCACCCCACCACCCGCGCATACTCCTACTTTTCACATGCTCACAGGTCCTATGCGCGACTGGACCATCTACTCGTGTCGGGTCCAATGCTCCTTTTGGCTTCGAGCGCAGATATGGGGGTCCTCTCTCTTTCCGACCACGCACCGGTGGAGGGTGCTTTCACTCTGCCGCCGATGGTTCGGCCGAGAGGGGTCTGGCGGCTCCGAGACACGCTTCTGCATAGACGGTCGACAGTGGACCAGATCCGCGCGGCCATTTTAAATTTCCAGAGTGTGAACGATAACGAGGACACCTCTCGCGCGACACAGTGGGCAGCCCTGAAGGCCGTGCTCCGGGGCGAATTTATAGCTATCTCCTCGGCTGAGAATAAGGGTCGACAGCTCAAAAGGGACGAGCTTACCCGGCAGGTGAAGGAGCTGGAACAGGTTCATCATAGGACAGGGGCCCCCAGGGTTTGGAGGCAGTTGAAGGCAGCCAGAAAACTTTTGGCCGCCCTAGACATGGACCGGGCGGAGTATGCGATGCTTCGCCTGAAGCACAAATACTACACGGGGGGATCGATGCAGGCGGCTCTTGGCCAACAAACTCAGGGTGCAGCACCAACAGCACCGAGTGAAGGAACTGATTGACTCGACCGGAGGCTTGGTCACGGCTGATGAGCAAATAGCAGACGTCTTTCGTAGCTTTTACGCTGACCTCTACACTGGAGAGGCCCCCTCTGCCCAGGCTGAGGTGGACTATCTGGATTCGGTGCCGCTCCCGTCGTTAACGTCAGATCAGGCTCAGTATCTGGAACGTGACATCCGAGTCGAGGAGGTGATTACGGCGATATCCCGGCTCAAACCGGGCAAGGCCCCGGGACCGGATGGCTTTATCCCTCTGTTTTACAAGACCTTCTGTCAGGAGTTGGCACCTCTGCTGACCTGCCTTTTCAACACCTTTGCGGAACCGGGTGCCATCCCCTCCGAATTTCTTCAGGCCACGGTCTCCGTGATCCCGAAACCGGGCAAGGACAGGACCGCCTGTGGGTCCTACCGCCCGATCTCGCTGCTGAACACGGATTTGAAAGTGTTCACCAGCATATTAGCGGCACGCCTGGCACTGCACCTCCCGGGCATGGTTGATCCGGATCAAGCGGGCTTCGTGCCTGGCAGGCAAACTGTAGACAATACAAAGAGGGTGACCCACATTCTCGAGAAGGCCTCCAGGATCCCAGGGGAGAGGATGCTCTTGTCTATTGACGCGGAGAAGGCTTTCGATAGGGTACACTGGCCCTACCTAGAGAAGGTCCTAGGCAAGTTCGGGATAGGTGAGAAGTTCCGTCATCTGATCTTCAACTGTTACCGGTTCCCATCTGCAGTGGTCCGAGTGAACGGAGGCAGCTCTCGGCCCTTTCCCATTGAACGGGGTACGAGACAGGGGTGCCCACTGTCCCCTTTGCTCTTTGCCCTATACATGGAGCCATTTGCTCAAAGGGTTCGGCAGAATCCCGACATTGTCGGAGTCAAGATGGGTGAATTCCGTCATGCGATTAGCCTGTATGCAGATGATGTCATTCTGACATTAGATGACCCGCGGAGGTCGCTACCGGCTTGCATTGCGGAATTGGACTTATTCGCCGAGGTGGCGGGCTTCAAGGTAAACCTAGGGAAGTCAGCCGCCCTTGACATTTTGCTTGCTAGCGCTACCAGAGCGGAACTACAGAGGCTTTACCCTCTGAGCTGGTCCAGGGACCGGATTCCATATTTGGGGATCCTGTTGGCGCCTTCCCTCCCGGCAATGGTCACGGTCAATTATGCGGCTTTGAGCACGAAAATCAGAGAGGAACTTGGCCGGTGGGACAAGGGCACGTTGTCGCTGCTAGGCAGGGTGGCGGCGGTGAAGATGACCCTCCTGCCTCAGGTGCTTTACCTCTTCAGGGCGTTGCCGCTTCAGCCCCCCACGGGGTGGCTCGCGGAGACCCAGTCGGCCATCGCGCGGTTTGTATGGCAGGGCCGTAGGCCGCGGATTAAGAGGAGCATCGCTACGCTGGCGCCTGACTCTGGGGGGCTGGGGATACCGGACTTGCGGAAATATTTCCAGGCCGCCCAACTCCGCTATCTGGTGGAATGGAGCCGGTGGGAGTCTGATAAGCATTGGCTGTTCCAGGACCAAGCGGTGGCGGGTAGGACGCTACAGGAAGTACCATTCTTGAAGCGGGCCCATCGACCCTCCAACCTCACGGACTCGGTGGCCGTTAGGCATGAGCTAACTTCCTTCCCCTCTCCCTTTACGCCGCTCATTGGCAACCCGGACTTCGGCCCCGGGATGGAGAGCGGCGCTTATGAACGCTGGCGGGCGGCTCGCTGCTGCGCCTTGTATCATTTGTACAGTCCTGAGGGAGTTGTCCCCTTCCAGGATTTGCGGCGGGACTATGGCCTCCCAGAGACGGAGCGCATGCGATACATGCAGGCGCGTCACTGGGCACTCCAGCCCCAGGTGCGCGACTCGGCAAACCGGGAGATCACGGTATATGAGCGCTGGCTAATCACTCGCACGTCGGACGCTAAATTGATCTCAGATTTGTATAAAATGCTGCAGCCCCCCTCCTTCCATATTCACAACCCCGGCCGGGAACGATGGGAGCGGGAGCTTGGGCGAGTGTTGAGCCAGAAGGAATGGGAACATATCTCCTTCCGCGCACGCCACTCGGCCTATCACACGGGTCTTACGGAGACCTTCACCAAAATCTCGACCTATTGGTACCGCACCCCGGAGAAACTGCACGAGATGGACAGGGCAATACCAGGGACGTGCTGGCGCAACTGTGGCAACACTGGTACACTTACACACATACTGTGGGAATGCCCCCTTCTGGCTCCTTATTGGGAAGAGATCCTGGGTGAGGTGGACAAATGTTTTGAGATAGAGTTGCCGAGGTTCCCTGCCTATGTTCTACTGGGATTGCCAAATGGGTTGATGTATCCCCTCAGGTCCAGGAGAGGCAGACAGATTGCGATTGCTCTGGGGTCAGCGGTGCAAAATATTCTCATACATTGGCGCTCTACCACACTTCCCTCTGTAGTTGGCTGGCTGCATAGGTTATGGCATGTCCTTGGAATGGAGAAGATGTCCTTAGTGGCCCTGGGAGACACTGATACTTTTGAGGAACTGTGGGCGCCCTTTCATAGCTTGTTGTGTTCTGAGTTTCGGGAGATTACCTGTCCCAGATATCTTAGGTTGCTACGGCTGACACCGCCACCAGACCCGCCTGTCTGATCGGACGGGCTGGCATTGCTTAGCGGGGATTACTGGAGGGTTGATATGAAGAGAGGACTGATGGTAATGGCACAGTACAGGGGGTGGGTTGGGGTATGGTAGTTGGGGGGGTTCTGTAAGGTTAAGTAGGTTTTTGGAGCGGGGATGCTTCTCTACCCCTTCCCCCTTTTCCCCCTCCCCCCCTCATTTTCTTTTTCTTTGCCCCCCCTATTTTTCTCTTCCTTCCCCCTCCCCCGTCCTTCCTCCCCCCCCCTTTGTTATCTTCATGTGACCACAGGCGCGGAAGCTGTGTTCCTGAGTCGTATGAAGCCTATTGCAAAGATGTCACTGTTTTGCTGTATTTGCTGTATCACACGCACCGATTGTGCGGATCCTGTGGTTTATCTTTTTTTTTTCTCCTATCCTGCTGTTTCCTACCCCTCCCTGCTTCAATAAAATACTTTAAACATAAAAATGTGGTGTGTCCACGTTGCATTTTGGGCCATTTCCTGTAGTGGGCACTAGGCCTACCCACACAAGTGGGTTGCCATTTTTCTTGGAAGCCTTTGGGGAATGCGTAGTGGGTGAATTTTTGTGGATCCTTGCATATCCCAGAACATTCCATTACAGAAATGTGAGGAAAATGTGTTTTTTTTAACTAAGTTTATGGTTTGCAAGGCATTTTGGGTAACAGACCCTAGTGAGAGCCACACAAGTCCCCCATCCTGGATTCCCCTCTGGGTCTAGTTTTCAAAAATATATAGGTTTGGTATGTTTCCCTAGGTGCCGGCTGCACTTGGACCCAAAATCCACAGGTAGGCACATTCAGAAAAAAAGTCAGTGCCTAGTGGGCTTTCTGCCGCCCTGGGGAGGGCGAAATTGGGGGCTACTGCCCCGATATGACCCCGAGGGGGGCAAAAAGACTTTAGCTAGTCTTTTGGGGGTCGGGAGCATTGGAATGCCCATTCTGGTTAGCCCCAACCACTGCATATAAAAAAGCCATCATAATTCCTGGCGCATAGTGGGCTTTTTGCCCCCTCCCGGGGGGCAGATCAGTGGCTACTGCCCCCATCTGCCTCCTGGGAGGGGCAGAAAGACTGTGGCATCTTTTATGGGGTAGGAGGGGGCATTGACATGCCCATTCTTGGCAGCCCCCACCCTGAACTAAAGAAAAAATCCTTGGTGGCTAGTGGGCTTTCTGACCCGTCCCCGGGGGTGGCAGATAAGGTGCTATTGCCCAATCTGCCTGCCAGGGGGGTAGAAAGACTAGTATTTTTTTGGGTGGCTGGGGCCATTGAAATGCCCACTCTGGGCAGTCCCCAACCCTACCTATATATATTAAAAAATCCCTGGCGTTTAGTGGGGCTATTGTCCCAATCTGCCTCCTGGGAAGGGGGGGGGGGG
The DNA here is from genome assembly GCF_964263255.1 of Lissotriton vulgaris. NCBI lineage: Eukaryota > Metazoa > Chordata > Amphibia > Caudata > Salamandridae > Lissotriton > Lissotriton vulgaris. The sequence continues at coordinate 1,254,754,249 of NC_141689.1, read as the reverse complement.
CAGAAAGTATTTTCTTTCTTTCGGGGGTAAGGTGGGAGCATTTGCATGCCCATTCTGGGCAACCCCCAACCAGGGCCTATAAAAAAAAAGAATCCCTACCATCTAGGGTGCTTCCTGTCCCCTAGGGGGGGCAGATTTGGGCTACTACCCCCTGGGGGGCAGAACAACCAACATTTTGTGGGGGTTGGGGGCATTGGCATGGCCATCTTGGGCAACCCCCACCCCTAAATTCATCGGGGGGAAAAACCCTGGTGTCTCGTGGGCTTTCTGCCCCCCCAAATGCCTGGTTTCTAGTGGGCCTGCCCGGGGGTGGGGGGGGGGCAGAAAGACTGTACTTTTGCGGTGTGGGGGCATTGGCATGCCCATAATGAGCAGCCCCCACCCCTAATTATATTCAACAAAACAAATCCCTGGTATCTAGTGAGCTTTATGCCCCCGGGGGGGGGGGGCAGATTGGGCGCTACTACCCCCATCTGCCCCTTAAGGGGGGGGGGCAGACAGACTGTAATTTTGCTGCTAGGGTGGGGGCGTTGACATGCCTATATTGGGCAGTCGCCACCCCTATTTCACTGTAAAAAAAATCCCTAGTGTCTAGTGGGCTTTTTGCCCCACCTCGGGGGGTCAGAAAGACTGAATTTGGCCCAAAAAAATGGTGGGAGAAAAGGTCCTTGCCCAAGGGGTCGCTCCCCCTCCCTGGTGCCTAGTGGGTGGAGCCCTGCTTGGGGATCGCCCTCCTAGGGCAATCTCCTAGTAGGGATATACTAAGGAGGGGATTCTCCCCTTTCCAACGATACCTCTCCTGACTTTCTACTTGCTCAGGGGGCTGAGATAGCACCCTGAGCACATAGAAAGCGAAACTGAAATGAGACTCTTGGCTCATTTCAGTTTTGGTTTCACTGAAATGACGTCAGCCCGACATTTGCACTGATCGTCATTTCAGGGAAACCATGCGGGAAGCCTCGGGAACTGGGGAAGCTCTTCCCCCGTTTCTGAGGCTCTTGGGGGGTAAAGGGAATCTCTGTGAAATGTGCCAGGATGGCCGGGGCCATCCTACGCACATGAGCACTGGTGCGTCGGATGGCCCACGGCCAGCCGACGCACCGAAGGGGTTAATGAGAGAGCGATTTCATTGAGGATGAGCAGGTATCTAAACAGATGCTGAGGTGCCGTTCTCCTGGAGCAGTTACTGATATGCACTCCATGACTTACAAAGATTAGATTAAGTATCAGGAGGTAGCATTTATAGCCCTTTCCTTTGTGAGCCTGCCATGTTTTCAGCTCGCCTCTCTTCGTTATTCCGTCACTGGGCGCAGCTTCTCTCTCATACTCTACTACAACAGTCATGCAGAGCGAGCACTGCATGCGGGCTGCCGCTAGGCTCGACCTAAAAATATGTTGTTGAGCTGAGGTACTCAGCATTGTTATCTCAAAGACGGTTATGAAGTTCTGTGGTTATGCTTTAACCCCTTCCATGCTCATGACGAGCTCAGCTCGTCATGAGGCACAGCTGAGCTGTGCTGATGACGAGCTGAGCTCGTCATGACACCAGCAAAATGGCAATTTCCAGCACAGGGGAAAAATAACCACTTCAACATTCTTCGCATGCTTAAAAAAACATTTCGCTGGATCCCCACCGAAACTCGTAAAACGGTCACCCACGCACTGGTCACTAGCCGCCTGGACTACGGAAACACCCTCTACGCCGGTACCACCGCAAAACTCCAGAAAAACTCCAACGCATCCAGAACGCCTCTGCCAGGCTCGTACTAGACATCCTGCGTAAAGACACATCTCTGGTCATCTGAAAACCCTCCACTGGCTCCCCGTAAATAAGAGGATTACTTTCCGCCTCCTTACCCACGCACACAAAGCACTTTACGAACTTGGACCTGAATGCCTCAACACACGACTGTCCTTCTACACCCCCTCCCGTCAGCTACGATCCTCCAACCAAGCTCTTGCCACTGTACCTCGCATCAACAAAACCACCATGGGAGGCAGATCCTTCTCCTACCTGGCAGCTAAAACTTGGAACTCCCTTCCTACTCACCTTCGCCTCACTCAGAACCACCTAGCATTCAGAAAACAACTTAAAACTTGGATATTCGACAAGTAATTCCCCACCCCTCCTCAAGCGCCTTGAGACCCTATGGGTATGTAGCGCGCTATATAAATCTTTCTGACTTGACTTTCTTTCTGACTTGACTCCTCCATTTTGCTCTTTCGTGCCCATGTGCTTCTCCCACCGCCTGCCATGTTGCATCTCCCCATCTCTTCGCCAACCTGCTCATCTGTTTTTTTTTTGTTTTTGATTAAAATAAAAGTTATTTTGCACTTCATTTTTAAAAAGTGCTTTTATGCTACTTTTGTTTTTATGGATTCATCTCGGACCGACAAATAAAAAGAAAAAAATGCCTGTCATTATAGCAGGCTTTTTGATGTGTGTTGGTCTTATGATTGCACCTGCCCAATGACAATGCTAATGCATCATAAAGCTTTTCTACTTTAAACCATGCAGCACAGCAGCTGCGACGTTGTACAGAATGGCTAAAAAAAGTTAGCAAAGCCAATAGGTCTCATAGGTGAGGCATCTTGGTTTTCTCAATGCTTGTTTTATTTTACTATGCTCCAGCGTAATTAGTGGCTTAAACTGGACATAAGAAGGAAGAGAAGTTGGGTGAACATGGCTTACTGGAGAAGCTTCCAAAGGCAGGGCACTATGAGAATGCTGGATCGTGGTACACCAACTCCTGGGCGATGCAGATTTGGAGCAGACCACCTACCACCTGCACCTGCCCCAAATGACACTAAGGAATTTAGTGTCTCTTAAAAGATACGAAAAAGAGGGTAGGTGGAGACAGTAGACTACTGTGATTTTTAGATAAACTCTCAGGAAAGACTGGGGTTTCTATGCAGTATTTAAACATTCATGGTAGTGGGTAGTGCAAAAAGGAACAAATTAGGCTAAAGTGTATATAAAAATATAGCAATTTATTATGTACCTCCCTTAAGCAGGGTTACAATCTAAAATTAAAAACTTTAAAAGCAATAAAAATAATGTTATTATGATTTACAAGTAACACAATGTACATAATCATGCACAGTCAAAAAGACAAGAGTCGACGCGGCGTTTCGGTGGTTGCTACAATAGTTTCACCTTCTTCAGGACGTTTTTTGACTAGAATTACATCAAGAATCTGGAAACAGAATAACAAATTTTAGATACCTATTCCTGTATTTTATTTACATTTCATAAGTATTCCTATGCTATCTACCCACTGCATATCACTATCTACACCCCGTAGTTTGTTGAAAACAAGGCTCTCATTATTCTCATGCAGCCTACTCCTCTAGAGTTTGATAAACCTTGAATTAATTTTCTAGTACTTGATTTACCTTCGAGTTGAAGACTTCATTGTTGACAAGACCCTCTTTTATGATGGTGTCTCGTTACGGCTATTGTCCGTTAGAATGAAGCAAGACCTTTTTTAGAGAATTTAAGGACAAACAGAATATTCATTGTATTTAATGCAATTATTCTAAAGGTTTTACTCATATTAGGTGAAAACCATCAGTCTCTTTGACCGTTACCTTATTATGGTTGCCTTTTCTTTTTACATTGGTACAGAGGAGCCACCGATATTTGATATAGTAGGTTGCTCTTCGTTGGTACTATTTGGGACTCCTTTTTTCAATTGGAATCACTAAGAAAAAATGATAGAGGTAGTGTTTTTATTTTCTTCTGTGCTTAATAGTAATATCTAAGTTTTTGCACTTTTGCCATGCAGTTTGATTTCACTCACCAGAAAGGAAACGATTTGTTCCTCCGTTTTGTTCACTCTACGGTGGGATGCTCGAAGGGTGACTTGTTTGAAGATATTATTTCTGTCGGGTGAATATTTTATAGAAAATTATTAATTTCATATAGGGGCCTGTCTTTGTTTCAAGATTTCGTCCTAATTTATTATGCCTTAAGTAACCCCCAGTTTAGACAGGTTTATATCTATACTCTGGTGTGGATAAAGTGGATATTGGATACACTATCTGGGCGGAAACGATTACCATGGACCCACCCCTGGTTCCGATATTGCCGTGCATTGCTAATATTTAATGGGTGATCTCGAGCATAAGGTTTACGCCTGATGCAGTGACTATCTAAAGCTTTCAATTTAAAGTAAAGGCTCTCGTTTGTCAAAGCGACTTGCTGAGGCTTACAATTATTATTCGTGAAGCAGAAGATGCAGGGCTGTGTTTAGCCAGCCATTGCAAATACTGTCCCAGGTTAAAATATTACCCCGTATTTACATAGTATTTTGCAAAGATTTTCTATAAGTTTAAGGGGCTTCCGCCTATATTGCGGTTTCTACCAGCCTTCCGTTTTTCTTCAGGCGAAAAGGGCGATTTTCGATGGCTTCACTTACCTTGACTGGTTGATACGGCCTCCCTGCTCCTCTGTAACCGGGTTTCCATCGATAGTGATTGGAATACCCTCACTTCCGGTTTTATGCTGTCTCTGTCAGCATTTACCCGGAAGTGCTTTCCGCGCGCGATTTACTAACTTTTCTTGTTTTATAGTATATTTTTACGGATGATGGATTTAATGAACATTATATTTTTACATTTTGGATCGCTCTTATGGATCTTTTAATACTACTCGTTTTACCGCGTAATTTTTGCCCAACTGTTTGGTGTTTGGTTTGATTAAATAATGCCACAATTAAGGTCCCCTGAAGAGAAGGTATATATTAGTTGCAAGATGGTTTTTTTTTGTCTGGTACCCGAAGGTTAGGTATTGGTTGCATAACTTCTATTTTAACGGTGCGCCTCGTTTTGTGCAAACTTGGCCGCCATTTTGGATTGGGGCAACAATATATAATTATGGTGCATTGTCCTATTAGGCGTGTATAAGCCAAATACATTATATTTCATTAGGATTTTGGTATTTATCCAGTTACTAGGTCGCCATAACCAAATCAGGAGCGTTTATTTGATAATATACATAGCATCATAGTAAGGGCTTTTATGAGACACTGTCCCGTGTTCGACACCTTTGTCCATGCTTTCAAAAAATTTTTGATCACTTTTCCTAAAGTAATATACTTTAGGAAAAGTTGACACATAGTGACCATAGATGTATTTCGATTTAACAGCATGAATTCTCAAATGTATGCCCCTTTGATCAAAAAATTTTTGAAAGCATGGACAAAGGTGTCGAACACGGGACAGTGTCTCATAAAAGCCCTTACTATGATGCTATGTATATTATCAAATAAACGCTCCTGATTTGGTTATGGCGACCTAGTAACTGGATAAATACCAAAATCCTAATGAAATATAATGTATTTGGCTTATACACGCCTAATAGGACAATGCACCATAATTATATATTGTTGCCCCAATCCAAAATGGCGGCCAAGTTTGCACAAAACGAGGCGCACCGTTAAAATAGAAGTTATGCAACCAATACCTAACCTTCGGGTACCAGACAAAAAAAAAACATCTTGCAACTAATATATACCTCCTCTTCAGGGGACCTTAATTGTGGCATTATTTAATCAAACCAAACACCAAACAGTTGGGTAAAAATTACGCGGTAAAACGAGTAGTATTAAAAGATCCATAAGAGCGATCCAAAATGTAAAAATATAATGTTCATTAAATCCATCATCCGTAAAAATATACTATAAAACAAGAAAAGTTAGTAAATCGCGCGCGGAAAGCACTTCCGGGTAAATGCTGACAGAGACAGCATAAAACCGGAAGTGAGGGTATTCCAATCACTATCGATGGAAACCCGGTTACAGAGGAGCAGGGAGGCCGTATCAACCAGTCAAGGTAAGTGAAGCCATCGAAAATCGCCCTTTTCGCCTGAAGAAAAATGGAAGGCTGGTAGAAACCGCAATATAGGCGGAAGCCCCTTAAACTTATAGAAAATCTTTGCAAAATACTATGTAAATACGGGGTAATATTTTAACCTGGGACAGTATTTGCAATGGCTGGCTAAACACAGCCCTGCATCTTCTGCTTCACGAATAATAATTGTAAGCCTCAGCAAGTCGCTTTGACAAACGAGAGCCTTTACTTTAAATTGAAAGCTTTAGATAGTCACTGCATCAGGCGTAAACCTTATGCTCGAGATCACCCATTAAATATTAGCAATGCACGGCAATATCGGAACCAGGGGTGGGTCCATGGTAATCGTTTCCGCCCAGATAGTGTATCCAATATCCACTTTATCCACACCAGAGTATAGATATAAACCTGTCTAAACTGGGGGTTACTTAAGGCATAATAAATTAGGACGAAATCTTGAAACAAAGACAGGCCCCTATATGAAATTAATGTTTTTCTATAAAATATTCACCCGACAGAAATAATATCTTCAAACAAGTCACCCTTCGAGCATCCCACCGTAGAGTGAACAAAACGGAGGAACAAATCGTTTCCTTTCTGGTGAGTGAAATCAAACTGCATGGCAAAAGTGCAAAAACTTAGATATTACTATTAAGCACAGAAGAAAATAAAAACACTACCTCTATCATTTTTTCTTAGTGATTCCAATTGAAAAAAGGAGTCCCAAATAGTACCAACGAAGAGCAACCTACTATATCAAATATCGGTGGCTCCTCTGTACCAATGTAAAAAGAAAAGGCAACCATAATAAGGTAACGGTCAAAGAGACTGATGGTTTTCACCTAATATGAGTAAAACCTTTAGAATAATTGCATTAAATACAATGAATATTCTGTTTGTCCTTAAATTCTCTAAAAAAGGTCTTGCTTCATTCTAACGGACAATAGCCGTAACGAGACACCATCATAAAAGAGGGTCTTGTCAACAATGAAGTCTTCAACTCGAAGGTAAATCAAGAACTAGAAAATTAATTCAAGGTTTATCAAACTCTAGAGGAATAGGCTGCATGAGAATAATGAGAGCCTTGTTTTCAACAAACTACGGGGTGTAGATAGTGATATGCAGTGGGTAGATAGCATAGGAATACTTATGAAATGTAAATAAAATACAGGAATAGGTATCTAAAATTTGTTATTCTGTTTCCAGATTCTTGATGTAATTCTAGTCAAAAAACGTCCTGAAGAAGGTGAAACCATTGTAGCAACCACCGAAACGCCGCGTCGACTCTTGTCTTTTTGACTGTGCATGATTATGTACATTGTGTTACTTGTAAATCATAATAACATTGTTTTTATTGCTTTTAAAGTTTTTAATTTTAGAATGTAACCCTGCTTAAGGGAGGTACATAATAAATTGCTATATTTTTATATACACTTTAGCCTAATTTGTTCCTTTTTGCACTACCCACTACCATGAATGTTTAAATACTGCATAGAAACCCCAGTCTTTCCTGAGAGTTTATCTAAAAATCCTGATATTACACTGTCCATACAGAGCAAATCTACTGGTCAAAACAGATTGACCATTTAGCATACAGGGTCTCCCAATATTTTCTCTGTACTTACTCCCCTCCCTGTCACTGAACCAGGGGAACCTTCCAAATTACTTTTTCGACAGTAGACTACCACCAGCGTTAAGCAGACAGGTTATTTTGCCCTCCTTCCCCTAGTTACCCAAATATTAAGCGATGCATCTCACGACCAGATTGTTAAATGGGGTTGGTTTAGTGTGCCACTGGGGAAGGTGGACTACAATCATCTGATTGGCACTGTCGCTGTCTCCATCAGCACCTAGGTGGTGGTACCTTGGTGGAGTAAAGACTACTTGGCTACTGCCTCTTCCCATCAAGGGTAAAACCGGTGCCAACATTTCAGTGGTAGATTTACATTTCTCGAGCTCTTCTATAGGCAACAGGTACACCACTAGACTTGGATACATTTGAAGCATTTAAGAATGTTGCTTACTATTAAAAATATTGTTTTCCCTAACACTGACATCGATAACAACTCCCAACCCCTTAAGTGCCATTCCCCTTTCAATCTCTAAACCTCCTCTTTGGTTGCACAGTTTCTTTTTTTATTTTGTTTAGTACATCACAATGGTTGTTGGGGAATCTCAGGCCCAACTCCCACACGCCTGTCCCTATCCCAAATCTCAATGATTAAAATAGGCCCTTGGTTCTCGCTGCCTCTCCACAGTTGCCATCATTGATAGACCCAAGTTACAACAGGATGGTTTCTATTCTCTCTTCCTTGACCTAGTGTTAATTAATGTTACAGCTAGGAGCCGCCTCAACAAGACAAATCCTTGATCTGCTTTTCAGCCCGCAGAGATGTCACCTCCTCTCCAGACTCTCATTACAGCAGGCTCTCGGGGGGTTTGGCAGTTCACAGTATGTTTGTGAGTTGATACTGATCTGAGCGTTTACAAGATGCGCAGGGTTGGGTGCCAAAGTAGTAAATATGCAGCGAAAATCCAGTTACTCAGTCATAGCCGAAAATCTCATTATCTCCTCCCTGCTCTTCCGTCCCAGTCCTAGTTAATGAGGTTTTACTTCTTGAGTACAGATAGATAGAAAAGAAGCAGTTTAACTCCGTCCCCGGTGCAGCCTACCAATAATAAATGTAGCATCTGAAACCAACTGAAAAACAGTGCAGAAAATCGAAGTGAGGAGGTGGCTCAAAATATAACGCTGCCAACTTTGGAGCTGGAGAACAGGATTCGAACCTCGGCGTGGGCTGTATCACTTAACAATAAATAAACAGACATCTCAGAGGGGGGTGGGGAGAGACACATAAAAAACAACACACGTGGAGTGGAGGGACAGATCAAATAAAAACAAGCTGTCACCATTGTGAAAAAAATATAGTGCTTACCGACTAATTGAAGGAGACAGTATAGTGCAGCAAGAAAACAATCCAGTCCTTATGGGCGCTCCCAAAAGGAGACAGGGCGATAGCAAGGAGGGACTAAGAAGCCTCATTATCAATTGGAAGCCAGCATTTACCATGGACGATGACGCTAGCCAATGAAAAATATGGGCGGGGCTTCTACACCATTTCTAAAAAATACCCTAATACAGCATGCCTCTCAAAGCGAGCAGCGCATGCGCTGCAATGCTAGGCGAGACCTAAAAATACTACAAGTGAAAATGAAAAAGGATAGGTGCATTTTAGCTATCACCATATATTGGCTGTCCTGCTGTCCTAATATGCCTGGGGCACAACCAAAAAAGCCAGGAGCACAGCCACCATAGACCAGTGGAAAGCCACCATAATCAAGCCAAAGTCCCAATAATCCCAAATCTAGAATGAAATGCCCAGGCAAATCCTCAAATTCCCATACACATCCATTGCTTGCTAATCCCATAATAAGCCACAATCATAACATAGCATGATAAAGCATGGCCACAAAGGCCCTACTAGATCACCAAAGCCCAGTCTGCCACAGGCTTGGATCTCTTAGCTGTCCTTGACAAGATGAAACTGGGAATTCACAGAGAACAAATCATTAATCTAAGTACACTTGCTGATAGCACTGTAGGCCATCACACTAATACTAACTGGTTTCTCTCATAAAGCTAGGGGTCGCCAGCAATAAATCAAGGGTCGCAAGCTGATGTCCAGAGATCCAGCTTATCATTTGTGGAGCCCTCCAAATTATGTTAATGAAACCAAGCCCCTTCTGGTCCTGTTCATATCCATAAACCTGCTGCAACAGGATCATGGGGGCTCCTATACTGCTCTCCAGAGGTATCATAATACCCTAGATGCTAATATGCTAAAGAGCCTAAATAGTACAGTCAAAATACTAGCCAGGAAGCGTTTCAATCCATTACACATCTGTTCTTCAAGGTCAGCAGTGGCTGAACTCGTTAATTCCTAAGATCTTACATCCACAGCTCAATGAAAAAGACTTATCCAACTAACCAAGTGTATGATCAAAATACCGTACCCATAACATCATAAATCAGGCAACAGTCCACAATGGTAATCCATGAATCATGGAGAACCTCATTGTTTTGTTTGTGTTTTATATAGCGCAAACTAGACCCGGAGATATCAGGTATTAGAGTGCTTTACATGAGCACCAGTTTCATTACAGATGGACACATTCATATTTGTTAGGCTCAGGGAGATTAAGTGATGTGCCCAGAATCACAGAACGCTGAGCATTGATGCCGATACTCCAACCCAGTTCCCCAGCTTCGATGTCGACTGCTCTAGCCGTAAGCGTAAGGCTACATACTCTCCCCATTGGGCAGGAGAAACTTTTAAACTACTCACTTTATTACTTTGCTTGCAAATTAGCTGACCCCAAAAGATTGCTCCTGTTTCTTAGGTAAGTTTGAGGTAAGGTGACCTGATCCGTGTGATTACGGACACAATATCCAGTGCTAAAGTATTGTGTGTGTCAGGCTAGTGCCTTCTGGTCACTGTAGTTTTGGTTTCCTTCCATTAAACTAATTGAATTACCTGACAATCATTTCTAGGTGTAAATTTCAGGACTGGCAACTCTGTCCATGATGACATGGAGTGAGGCGGTCTCCCTCGTTTGAGGTGAGGGTGAATGAGAGGGCGAGTATTTATTGGTTAATGGCCACAATGAACAGGTACACTTTGCTTTTGGTCAAGTCAATGAGCCCAATGCCAGTCACATAATTTTTTCATATAATTTTCAGCTGCATTAACAGAATTTAATGAGTGGACAGTGTATTTTATAGGCAACAGGAACATGGTCTTTCATAACAGTTTAGACCGTTAAAGATTGAAGAGGGTTGAAGTTAATTGAGTTTCAGCAGTTAGTCCAGCTTAATGTTAATCAGGGATGTGCAACATATGATGCAAAGTGGAACCCTTTAAGATTTTTCAGGGCTCCTGTTACCAAAAAGATTTAATCTGTGTGAATGCATTTCTAGCCCCACTAGTAGAAAACTCTGCCTCTGGTTAAATTGTATTCTCTGATCATTTAAGGAGTGTGTGGGGTTAGCCTTTTTCCTGCGTTTACTTAGGGCCAGAATTATAAAGCCATGTTGTGGCTGCAAACCCTCCAGTTTGCAAAATCACTGGGTTTGCATTTATAAAATCTCTTGTTGGGATGCATGAAACCCATTTTGCAAAAGAGAAAAGCATTGCCCACTCACAAAATGGCTTTTCTGATCCATACAGAATTGCAGTAAGAAAGGTGCGTGATTTGGAATTTTGTATGTATCGATGGTTTGTGACTAAAATTAAATAAAACATTGTCTATTTTAAAGGAGGTGGTAGCTCATTCGCAAAGGGGAAGGTGTCCCTTGGAGGCAGCTGCCTTTGTGAAAGGAGTCGGCTGTCTTGGGGAAAGTAGGTAGTGGTATGCTTGCTGCTTAATATTTTAGACTATGACATTTCCTGCCTTCAGTCCGGTTTATTTTCATCTGCGGTGTTGATATTTAGAAGTTAAACTGAACTACGTTTGTGCATTCCATCTTTGATCATGTTATATCAAGCAGCACTATGGGATATGTAGTTTTATGCGCAGACTCGGAGGCTGACATTTATATCGATAGTTCACACGTTGAGTGTGACCTGACCCCGAGGTGCGGATGCCAGCAATGTGTTTCCCTGCCTGTTTGATTACTAATCTGGTATCGTGCGAACTGGTAACATTGTAGCAGTTTTCAACATTCTCATCGTAGATGCATGGTGACATGAGAATGGTGTTTACTTTATCGGCTCTAATAACCCTTTGGGAGTTGAGGCGGACTTGATTAGGACTAAGTAATGTGTACAATAGCAGCAATGTTCTTTTAATATTTTCATTTATGTTCGTTTTTATTTAAATGTGTCATATGAGATAAGATCTGGCGGCACAGCTTTTAATATCTACAACAGTCCCACTTATGGCAGATAAAAGTCTATTTAAATATGCTTATTCCATAGAAAACAAAACAGCAACATTGGTATAATTGTTGATCTGCACTGTGCAATTAATGCATTTTTTTATACATATGTTGGTTTACCTGCTCCAGTGCTAATACTCTATTGAAAAGAGCATACAATCATGGTGGATGGATAATGTATGATGCATACTTATGAGTCTGTCATCTATGTCTTCACTTACCTTAAGTGGGAAGCGCTATATATATGATGTGAATGAACAAACAACATGTTTCGGCTTCCCTGAAGCCTTGTTCACGTTCACCGGAAAAGTGCCCACCATACTGTTTAATAAAGCATTCAGCACCCAGTACGTCACGTGTACATAGTAGACACAGATAGGGGACTGTCTGTGTACAGTATCTGACACAGTAAACACACCGCCATGTTGGAATGGGGCAAAATGAATATAGATCAGATAAGTTATATTTGCACCAGCACAGAGAAACGTATTCACAATCATAATATATTTAAATCCATGATAATGTGTGACCAAATTAGATGTCTTCATTAATAAACACATTGTCTGTATCATGTTAGACATAATTACAGTGAAACATTAAATGTTTTTGTCCAAGGTGTTACATTTCCTATGTGTATCATGTTGTTACGCATGGTAGTAATATCGGGTCTATGCATGTTATGTGGCCATGTACAATACATTTACACTAGTTAATGAATGGACCGTGTTGGCGCATCTAAATTATAACAGTTGCGAGTTGTGAAAGCAGATAGGCAAGTTGTTAACTGCATGTCTATCTATCGTTTTGTGCAGGGTCTTAGCATTGACCATATGTCTATCAAATTGGAAGGCGGCCCTCAAGAAATGCATGTAAAGTGTTGTCTCTTAGGCGTGCATAATGTGCTTCCAAGTTATCATGTTAAATACAAATCCTCATTTTGAACAATAAATAGTTGTTCAATCTACAGAGTACATTAATCTCATCGTCTGTTCCAATACAATAATATGGTCATTCAAGCATTGGGATATACCAACGATTGTAGTGCGCATTTCATTAGATTACAGTCCATAGACGGTATACATTTTCAGTCCTATAGTGTGTACTTGCGCTTCGTAGGCCAGAGTGCTGATCTTATGACATAGTGTTCATGTGGAAGGTAAAAAGGAGAGATGGTGTCAACCGTGCTCAAAAAATAAAGTGTTCAATCATGTTTTTCCTGTTGAGAGAAAAGGAATCTATTGAAATCCAAACAAATAAACTACATTCCCATACATATCACCTGTTAAAATCCATACAGATCTCTCGTATGCACTGCACATGGAGGATGGAATGATATTTAGTGAGAGTGGCAGACTTATACATAGCATATACAGTTCGATAGTAGGTTCTATTCTTCAGAGATACATTTTAAGTTGTGTCACGCAGAAATACAGTAAATTTACAGATGTGATTAGTCCCTCAGTTGTATTGCCAGTTCTTCGTCCTGATTAAGGCCCCCAGGTTCTTTGGTTTGAAACTCAATTATATTTTTGGATTCTCTTTTTCTTAATTTTAGCATTCTGTTTCCACCTCTGGGGTTTTGTGTGATCTGTTCTAAGATGAAATATCTCACTTTGGAGGTGTCAGAAAAGTGTTTATTCCTGTAATGGCGGGCAACTGGGTATTTTTCATCATTGTTCTTAATTGCCCGTAGATGCTCTAGGACACGTTTTTTTGCAGCACATGTAGTACTTCCTATGTACCATCTCTCAGATGGACATACGATGACATAGACAACATGTGTGGTACCGCATGTCAAGAATTGTTGGATCTCCATGCGGTTCCCGTTATACTGGGCTTCTTTTGTATATACGCTGTTCTTGCAGGCTTTGCAATGGCCGCAGGGGAAAAATCCCTTGAGGCCATGTTCAGAGCCTACAGCATATGTAGTAACATCACTGTGGACCAAAAGGTCCCTCAGGCTCTTGCCTTTCCTGTAAGTGACACTCGGTCTCTTAGGTAGTTCATCGCCAATGACGTTATCACTTTTGAGGATGTCCCAATTTTTTGCGACAATCCTCCGGATGTTCTGCGATTCAGCGTTATAGGTGAGAATCAATCTTGTCTCAATGATTACTGATTCTTCTTGTTCATTGATCTTATCGGCAAGAGTATCGGATCTAGCTACACTGTCTGCCCTGTTTTTAGCTTTGCGAAGGACCCATTTGGGATAGCCTCTGGCAGAGAACCTGGTTAGCATGGTATTGCATTCCTCCTGGTAGGTTTCTTCAGTGTTACAGTTTCTTTTTGCCCTCAGCAGCTCGCCATAGGGGATACTCCATTTCAGTGTATCTGGGTGGCTGCTGAGGGCATGAAGAACACTGTTCCCTGCAGTGCTTTTTCTAAAGAGGGTTGTCTGAAGTGTGTTTTCTATGATGTTGATTTTCACATCAAGATACTCTGCTGTTTTGTTGCTGATGTGACTGGTCAGCACTATGTTCCTGTCATTTTTATTGAGATTGTCAATAAAGGTTATGGCATCCTGTTCAGTGCCGTCCCATATGACAAATAGATCATCAATGTATCTCCACCATGTAATAACATGGTGGAGATACGGGCCATATGTGGGGTCAGTATTAAACAGTATGGTGGGCACTTTTCCGGTGAACGTGAACAAGGCTTCAAGAATATATATATAAGGCGTTTCTGATCATTTGGACATCTTTCCTTTAGTCTGTAAATTTCTTCTTTATGAAATGGGGTACAGGTAGTGTTGTATGAAATGTTGGTTTTATTACATGTAAACCTCTTAATAGGCGTAACATGGTTGTTGAGCGCTCCTGGCCTCCCCCCCACCCCCTTTTTCGCTTTACATTATCAGCCTTTGACAAATGAGTTGTATATGAGGCAGGGACCTGTCTCTCAGTCATGGCTGAATTTGCACCTTGCACTTTACACTTTGCACGTGTGTTTTGCACTAAAGGATTAAATATGTTTAGCACCAGCACTTTAGTAACACCGAAGGGCAACAGACATTATATGCATATATCTACTTCATATTGATTTGCATCTTTATCTTGTAGACCCTTGATCCTTATATTAGGACATCTGCATAGAATTAAATATTACGCTGTATTTAAATGGTTTTATAATTTATAAACCTTTAGCCTGCAGAAATGTATTTAATACATAAGGAGTATTTGACATACATACTCAACTTTTATTTACGATGTAATGTATTTTGTTTCTGTTAAAACGGGTCTGTTTTCTAACCAGGATGAGTTGCAAACTTCATGTGTTTTCAGTGTCTATGAATGTACACGCCCCCTTTGTGTGTTAATTGTGCGCCCTATATATGCACTGTTATGGGTTCTGTCTGGCATGTGATCAAGGTCACCGTGTCGTGGCCGAAACGCGTCATGCTGGCAATTTTGAGAGAATAAACCACCTTTGAATTTCTACTCAGCGCTGTGGAGTGGTCTGTACCTGTGGTTTCCGTTGGTTTCTTTTGGGAAGCTTTTCCTTGGGCTAAGAACGGAGCAGGACTGTGAATCATATATATATATATATATATATATATATATATATATATATATATATATATATATATATATATATATATATATATATCTCAACATAGTTTTTAGCAAATCCAAGAAGAGAAAGTAACAGAACTTACTACAGAAAATGAGTTGAGATTCATAACTACATACCACAACCAGGCTTGGGAGGTACGTACAAGCTTAAAAAAGTTCTGGGAGGTTCTTAAAACAGATGAGGACTTGAGGGACAATCTGGGGCAGTATCTTTCGATAACTTTCAGAAGGAGTAATTCACTGAAAGACACGTTAATGACAAGTGACATTAAGGAACCTAAAAAATTGAATCCTATACAGGGTTTCTTTACTTGCACCAAGTGCAAGGAGTGTCGATTCAGCCAGAACTGTAAAACTGTTAAAATTTGTAAAGACAAACCTACGTTCAAAATCATGAAACATTTTTCCTGTGATACGGAATTTGCGGTTTACGCCTTAAAATGCCCATGTAATTTATTTTACATAGGGAGTACCATTAAAAAGGTAAAACTGCGTATTTTAGAGCATCTACGGGCAATTGCGAAACATGATAGACAGTATCCTGTCGCCCGGCATTTTAATGACAAACACAATTTGAATCAAAATCTCCTTAAATTTAGTGTGTTGGATGCGATACCACTGAGAGGAAGAGGGGGGAACCGCACACTTGAATTAAGGAAGCTTGAATCAAAGATGATTATAAAGTACAACACATTGATCCCATTTGGTTTAAATTTTGATGAAGAAATGTCAATACATCTGAGATTATTGATTAGCCCGTAATCATACCCTTCCTGACTGAGTATCTTTTTAAGGTTTTAAAGTTTTTTGTTTATGATTTGTCACTATGGGTTCAATAGTTTTTAACATAGAATATATTTGATTTAGTTGCAGAATAGAAGAACGTAAAAGGATGTTTGTAAAGAACTTATGAAAAACAGCTCACTGGAGCAATATCACCAGTGACTATGAGACAGCCCACAGGGGCAGAATTGTGAAGGACAATTTTGTTTTTTGAAAAAACGTATTGATTTTTAAGGCGAGCAGCAGATAGAACATAAATACGTTGATGTTCACGACATATGGAATTACAAATGAAAGACGATTTGTGAAAATTGCAATGAAGTTCTTGAGACTATGAGACAGCCCACAAGGGCAGAATTGTGAAGGACAATTTTGTTAGAAAATACTTTATTTATTTTTTAATGCGTATAGCCAGTATAACATAAATACGTTGGTGTTCACTACGTATGGAACTATAATTGAAATACGATTTGTGAGAATTGTAATGAGGTTCTTTATTTTGAGTACTTAAATACATTTATGAACATTGCATCGATCTAAAATGCCAAAGTATGTTTACTATGTCTATGACAGTGATGTAATTGAACCCTGCACCTTTAAATACATGTATTGCACTTTAAATATTTCACCCGTGAAAAAGCAGTGAGGTTAACTGCGAAACGCGTCGGGTTTACCCGTTGCTGAAAATAAATACCGTTTTGAAAATTGAGGCCACGGTACCAGTGAGTTTATTTCTCGGGAGCAGTCTCAGTCAAAAAAAAAAAAAAAAATATATATATATATATATATATATATATATATATATATTTTTTTTTTTTTTAATATTGCTTTTTATATGACAAAATTGTGATTTTATCCTAATTGTTGAAATAAGCATCATTGCATTTTTATACACAGGTCACTTTATCATGCTTCGTGCACATATGTAATGTGCTTCGTGCACATTACATATATTTGTTCTCTCTGAAGCACGGGTGTCACTGCTTTTTGCACAACTAGACTTTGATCTAGCAGCACTGTTACTTGCACTTTGATATCTTGTTTTGCCTCTGTAAATGTTGAAGACCTTCACTATATACTCTATGATATAACATTCTATGGATTTATCCAGTCATATGTTTACAAACTTCGCGACAAGACATGTTTCTTTTAAAAAAGAATTTCATTTATGAATTTAAAATTGTCTTGATAAGTTATATATATGTATCTAACTTATTTTGCGTATTTGCACAAGGAATATCTCAAAACATATAATGTTTTCTATGTTTATGGTCATGTGACGACATTGAAGGTGGGGCTTAAACAAGTCACTAAGCATTATAAAAACAAAAAAGTTTGACTAGATCTTTGCATGTGAACAAGGGCTCGGGGAGCCCGAAACGCGTATTGCCCTCCTGTTTTGCCAGCTGACAGTGCAATAAAGGATCTGTGAATTTCAGTGGTCCGTCTCCTACCTTGCTTCGCCGGTCCTGGGTGGATTTGGAAGTGGCGTTTGTTTGGAGTACAAAATCATATATATATATATATATATATATATATATATATATATATATATATATATATATATATATATATATATATATATATATATATATATATATATATATATATATATATATATATATATATATATGAATTCCAACCGGAAATTTAGTGCGACGCCTTTCGCACCAAACCCAGTGCGCAGACACAGGTGAATAAATCCACAGCCAGACTTACTTAGGATATTCTTCTTCCTTTATTGCATTTAAAGTGCATAGGTGCAACACACTGCCAAACAGACGCGTTTCGGGCGTGAACGCCCTTGCTCACTGTCAGCGGGTAAGCGGTACACAGTTCATTTATATAATACATCGCGCCAAAAGTTCCTCATGCAGTTCAGTGAACTAAAAAGAGGACTATAGTAAGGACCCATTGTCAATATACGTTGCTGTTAGTTCGGCCATTTTGGAATGGTGCAAAGTTATATTCATACATAACATGACTTAGTTATTCAATGATTTGAGGTATTAGCAATTCTTTGGAATCATTGGTTACTGTTTACGAAAACGGCACATGAATGAAAGGAATAATCTGATATAAAGTGCAAGTGCATAAATACCGTTACTGTGCAAATATTGACTGTGCAAATACGCAAGATTATTTTCTGTGCAAATACGCAACATATTACTCGTACAAATACGATTACAATCCAATATTGGCATTTCATATATATACACAAATTTAAAATCAATTCCTTACATTTGGTCACTTATGCCTCTGTTTACAGTTGTCGTTGTGTTAAAAACAAAAATTTAAAGAATAGAGATTCCATAGGGTATCACAACCTCAGTACTTGGCATGTCATGTATTCTGTTGTTACGTTCTTTTCACTGGGTTCATACAATTAAGATTGAGGATCAATGTTTGGGCACAATCGATATATAACAAGTTGAAAATAATGTATTACAATACCGCTAGCAAGAATACAAATAAAATTGTTAAAGGTGAGGGAGTGCTAGGATGTCCTACTTGAATAAACAGGAAGACATCAGGGGGTATGGGAAACTAAATTCATTAACTAAACCGTTTCAGTTACATTAAAATATGCTAACGCATAAAGTTCCATCATTGCCCACTTGTAACACAGGATGGTATATATAATTTATCACATGGTGAAGCCATTAGTCCCTGCCACAGACTATCGACTTCCATATGGAGTGACAATAAAATGGAGTAATCAGCTTTCAAAGGTTACAGTGGTAAGTAGTGAAAAGAAAAAAGCAACTATCATTTAGCAACAAGATGTTATATGATGTACAGTAGGGGTAGCCGGACTGAATCTGTAGATTGGCCCAAATGATATGACAAAGTGACACAAAAACCATAATTTAAAGAAAGGTGCTCAAATCTTCTCCCATGTTCAAACCTCCCGGGATCTTAGTGTTGAGGCGAACTATGTACAGGGACTCCATCTGCCTTAATTGTTTTTCATAGTCCCCACCTTTCCTGCTGGTTCTAACCGCATCTATTACAAAATAGCTCAGATGGGATAGATTTCTATTATGAAATTGATCGAAATGGCGGGCTACTGGATAACTTTTGTCACAGTTCACTATTGCTCTCAGGTGCTGTAAAATACGTTGGTGTACTGGTAGTTTCGTGCTACCAACGTACCTCAGATTACACAAGCACGTGAGAACATATACTGCTAACTCAGTTTTGCAGGTATAGTGGGCTTTTATATTGATGGGTTTGTCAACAAATGGTGTTGTGTATGATTTTGTGTTGGTGCCAAATTTGCACGCTCTACACGATATACATCGGAAGAAACCCTTCCAGGGTGACAACCAATCTTCCTTTTTAGCTGTTTCAGGTGAACTGGACACTAAAGCATTTCTCATGCTGTATGCCCGCCTATAGGTCACTTCTGGTTTGTTGGGCATAATCTCTTTCAGAATGGGGTCAGTAAGTATAACCGACCACTGCCTTCTGATTAATTTGGAAATCTGACTTGCCTGTCGGCTGAAACCAGTTATCAATCTTAAAGCATTGCTGTTATCTTCATGGTTACCAACTGAGGACATGGCATTGGACGGGGCCTGCAGGAGATTTGTTCTGTCTAGTTTGTTGGCATTGTTCATCGCTATTCTGAGGGCACTAGACTTGTAACCCCTAGCTTCCAACCTTCTCATGGCTTCCGATTGATGGAAGTCCCTTTGTTCTAATGAACTACACGTCCTGTGTATTCTAAGGAACTCCCCATAGGGGATGGATCTGATAGTATGACCCGGGTGAAAGCTATGAGTGTGCAATATAGTGTTGCCTGCTGTGCTCTTTCTGTACAGGCTTGTTGTTATAATACCGTTGACTATACTCACTTGCACATCTAAGAAGCTGATGTCGGTCTTACTGATATCAGCACTAAAGATGAGGTTGGAATCATTGACATTGATAGCATTAACAAAACTCACTGCCTCTTCTTTGCTCCCTCTCCAGATGATAAAAATATCATCTATGTACCTCATATACTTTACAATATTTTCCTGCCAAATAGTCGAGTGCTGTGTTCTGAGGACATGCTCCTCCCACCAACCCACGTGGAGCCCCGCGTAGGTCAGAGAGAAACATGCCCCCATAGCCACACCTCGTAATTGTTTAAACATTTTGTCATCAAACAAGAAAACATTATTATTGAGGCATCGTTCAACCATGGACAACAGCATTGCATTGTGTTTATGTAATTCTACTGGTCTCTTGCCAAGAAAATATCTCAAAGCCTTCAAACCATCCTGATGGGATATGCTAGTGTAAAGGCTGGCAATGTCCATGGTGATCAACAGGAAATCTGAAGACCACTTACATTGTTCCAAATTTCTTAAAAAATCCGTGCTGTCTCTAATGTACGCTGGAAGGGTGGTCACAAAGTCTTGCAAATAATGATCAATGTACTTCGAGGTGTTTTCAAACAAGCTATGAATAGCTGATACTATGGGTCTTCCAGGTACTGGTCTGACCCCCTTGTGGACCTTTGGGATGAAATATATATTCGGTATAACAGGATGTTCTTTATACAGATATTTCATTTCCTCCTTGGTGAGTAGGCCATCCCTTTTCCAACCATTCAATTCTTTCCAGTATGCTGTTTGGATGTTTCTAACTGCTCTTGAATCACAAGGTTCGTAACAAGCTGTGTCATTAAGGTGGCGATACGCTTCATCCATATATTCAGATCTGCTCCAAAGTACCACATTGCCACCTTTATCAGATTGGTTTATAATGATAGTGTTATTCGATTATAATTTCTTGATTAGATCATTATAAGATTTGATTTTTGGATTGATGTTATTCTTATGTCTACTAACTTGAGTGTGCAATTTTTTTAAACCATCGGTTAGTAGTTCTGCATAGGTGTCTATGGCATCCTTGGGCATAGAAGGAATAAACGTTGATGGTGGTTTGAAGCCACTTGGCTCACTTTGGCCAATTTCGATGTTTTCTTCACAAGCCACTTCCTGAGTGCATGGGGTGGATGTCACCTCGTTGCGTAAACCATGCATAGATTTCAAAAGGGGGACATCTCTAGCTTGTAGCCCACTTCTTTCTGGGTTGAGTGTAGTTGGGCCGGTTTTTTTGGTCTGAGTTAAACCCCCTTTGATGGCATAGTATTTTCGCAATTTTAATTTTCTGATAAACTTGAAAACATCTACTCGAGTGTTCCCATAGTTGAAATTGCTCTCAGGGCAATACGATAATCCTAAAGCCAGCAGTTCTTTCTCAGCTTGATCAAGTTGCACATTGGTCAGATTCACAATGGTTTTTTCGATCGCTATTGCTTGTTCACCACGTTCTTCTTCCTTTGTGGCCGCCCTTTGCTTTTTGGCGCATTTGCGGCGTTCCCTACGTCTTGTGTTTCTGCGCCGCTTGTTTTCGCGTTTCTCGAGCGTAGAGTGCCTTTTCTTTGGATCCTCACGAATTCCATCTCCTCATCCAGAGTGAGTTGCCCCAAATCCCCTTCCTCTGAACCCTGGGCTCCTCCATCCGATTCTTCACTGCTTGGAACAAGGCTCTCTGTTGAACTTGAGGCAGTGAGATCACCTGTTCCCGATGCACTTGATTGGACTTGAGGAGGGGCTGGCGCAGGTTTGGGCAGTTTAGTTCCTGTGGCTCTTTGTTTGCGTAACTGATCATACTTTCTCGCAAACGTGTAAATTTGCCCCAATTTGTAGTCCTGTTCGTCCCGGGCAAATTTGTACACTTTCCTTTGTTTAATGGTATTCTCGTGTTTGCTTAATCGATCTTTGATATCTTTACGCGTTTGTTCAATGAGGGCAATGTCCTTTGAAAACATGTCTTTGGATAATTCTTCATTGATCCTTGTTATTTCCATTAGGTCTTTGTCCCTATCAATTCTAGCATATTTCACTAAGAGACATAAAAGCCTCATGGATGCCTCCAGGTTACTTTCTGCCCAATCCTTCAACAGTAATGGATTCGGATTTTCAAAACTGGGCACCAGCATAATTCTTAGGCCCCGGGGGACCCGATTCACTTCTCGATATTTCTCTAGTGAGCGGATCTCCCACCATTTCGTGAGTTCGCTTCTCATGTGTTTCTCCAGCTCACGCAAAAGCTTTTTCACATCACTGTCTTTAGCCACCGTGGCGTTTTTACTCATATTGCCACCCTGTTTCACTGTGGGCAAATTCTGAAACAGTTGCTCAAACGCCTCCTCCCGTTCCCGCTCCTCTGACATGGTTGCTCCTCACTAGATATGCACGTAAGATATGTAACAAAAGAGAGAGACTGCACATGCACCGTGCGTCTCCTTACCGCTGGCTGCTCGGACACTTCTTCAACCTGCCTCCGGGTTTCACTTCCGCAAATCAACAGTGGATCTGGACTTCCGTACCAAACGGCTCCGACTTCCGACGGCTCCCTTGGCACACAAAAAAGCCCAGTCACAGTATTAAACGTTTCCGTGAGATACTCCGAGATGCAGGGGGCTGGTATGATTTGCTTCCCAGCGACAAAATCCAGATGGTCCGTCTTTTACCAGCCTACTTTGTTCAAAGAAGGGTCTGCGTATACAGGAGCCGACCACGTCCTGTGTAATACGAATTCCAACCGGAAAGTTAGTGCGACGCCTTTCGCACCAAACCCAGTGCGCAGACACAGGTGAATAAATCCACAGCCAGACTTACTTAGGATATTCTTCTTCCTTTATTGCATTTAAAGTGCAGAGGTGCAACACACTGCCAAACAGACGCGTTTCGGGCGTGAACGCCCTTGCTCACTGTCAGCGGGTAAGCGGTACACAGTTCATTTATATAATACATTGGTTAATTGCAACATCGCGCCAAAAGTTCCTCATGCAGTTCAGTGAACTAAAAAGAGGACTATAGTAAGGACCCATTGTCAATATACGTTGCTGTTAGTTCGGCCATTTTGGAATGGTGCAAAGTTATATTCATACATAACATGACTTAGTTATTCAATGATTTGAGGTATTAGCAATTCTTTGGAATCATTGGTTACTGTTTACGACAACGGCACATGAATGAAAGGAATAATCTGATATAAAGTGCAAGTGCATAAATACCGTTACTGTGCAAATATTGACTGTGCAAATACGCAAGATTATTTTCTGCGCCAGTAGGTAGTTATAGTTAGGACCTAGTTACCATAGGAAAATGGCAACATTGTATTCCCAATAACTTTGGCACCGATTGACGAATCTTCGGGAAATGTTCAAAACTAATTCTTTGTTAAGATCAGCTCCTATGTTGAAAGTTTGGGGGTGATTCGTCAAGGGGGGTGAGAAAAAAGGGGGTCCCTAAACGTATTTTTTCAATGTTCATTTCCATCGGAAACTTTAGACAAGGCTACAGGTCGAACGGGTGAACAGATTTACCCCAAATTTGGCAGGTAGAAGGCTCTTGGTCTAGAAAGCATGCTTTTGTTCATTTGGTGTAAATCCGTTCAGTAGTTTGTGAGAAATGTTGAAATTTACAGATATTGATATTTGGGAATTCTGCCATCTGATTGGCTGAGGCATTACGAACACAAGCTTTCTGCTTATTGGCTGCAAGTGCTGCGAGCAGTTTCAACTAGGAAGTGTTGGACGCCATTTTGTGATTCGCTTGTAGCGAGTAAGGGGAAAAAAGTTGGAAAGAGGAGGGTTGGAGTACTGTAACCTTTGTGGTGTGTTTAGGGTCTGCTATAGAGGGGGTGCAAAGCGAAGTATTCACCCCTACCGGGGTGAAAGTGCTGGGCTACGGAAATTAAGTGAGGTATTGCCTAGTGTGTGATGTTGCTAAGGTGAGCTGGTGCGCGACTCGGGGATTAAAGTGTGAGCCCAAACTGTGTGTCTTATGCTGTGAAGTCATGTGCCCTGGTCGCTGCAGTACAGTTGTGGAAGTAGTGTTAGCATGTGTTTATATCTACTAGGATGAACTACTGACCCGTACTGGTGTGAAAGTCCTGTGGTACGTAAAATATTTGAGGTATTCTCTAGAGTCAAATGGAACTAGGAAGTGTTGGCCGCTATTTTGTTATTTCGTTGAAGCGAGTAAGGGAAAAAAGGGTGAAAAACATAGGAAAGAGGAGTGTAGGAGCACTGTAACCTCTGTGGGGTGTTTATTGTGTGGTATACAGGGGGTGTGAAGCAAACTACTCATATCTACTGATCTGAAATTGCTGGGCTATGGAAATTAAGTGTAGTGTGAATAACATTGAGTTTTTAGAGTGTAGTAGATTGCAGTAAAGTAGAATAAAGTGGAGTGTGGTAGAGTGGTATGTCGTAGAGTGGTATGTCATAGAGTGGAGTGTCGAAGAGTGGAGTATCATAGAGTGGAGTGCCATAGAGTAGAGTGTCATATTGTAGAGTAGGGGAAAGGAGAGGAGGGGAGAGGAGAGGGAGAGGGAGAGGAGAGGGAGAGGAGAGGGAGAGGAGAGGGAGAGGAGAGGAGAGGAGAGGAGAGGAGAGGAGAGGAGAGGAGAGGAGAGGAGAGGAGAGGAGAGGAGAGGAGAGGAGAGGAGAGGGTAAAGAGTGATTGATGTAGGGTAGTGTGCTGTAGGGTGTCATAGAATGGAGTAGACCACAGTGCTTTGGAGTCGAGTAGAATGGAGTATGCATGATATGATTCTGCATTGCCATTACTGACAACACATTTTCAATTGAAATGACAATTATATTTGCACAGTCATGCAGTTTTATTGATATAACTATCCACGCACAAGCGATAGTGTGTGGAAATGGCATCCCTTAGTGTATTCATTTGTTTTGATTATAATACAATGTTTGTTCCAGCACACTTCAGAATTAAAAAAATGTGCTTTACTTGTGCTCTTCTATTTCTGATATAGTCTGAAATATTTGCACAGTACATTTACAGACATTTAAATTGTCTTGTGTGCTTGAAAAGCCTTTCCTTTCACCCCCCCCCCCCCACAAATTGTCAGATAATTCCTCTCACTTTGAAGTCAGAGAAGGAAAAGTAAACATTAAGCTCTCCTGGATGATAGAGCCTAACCTTTGCCTCTGTCTTCGAATGCACATGTGAGAAGATAAGAACAAAGTTTCAAAGCCTGTTTACAAAAAGCGAGCAGTTTTGTAGGAATAAAGCAAACAAGCTATGCTCCACAGGAAGAACAAAGACACGATTGACAGTTTGAAACAAAGAAATCCTGCAAATAAAAAGCAAGCTAATGTGAGTACAAACCAAAAATATCAATGGTAATCAATGGGTAGAATGCACGCTTAGGTCAGCTTTTAGAATTTCCCTAACAACTCTTTAGCACTGTCTGGTAGGTTTTGACATAAAGAAAGCTGTTGAAGCTTGGACCTAGTCAAACATTTATCTCCAAAGGGGCGACCTTTCTAGCAGCATGAGAGGTACAGTGAGAAACGTATCACTTGTTAGCATCTCATTCCAGTGCAAGCAATGTGGCCAGCCATACAATAATCCACTCAACAACTTAATCTGAGTTTAGTGAGGTTTAATTATGAATTTAGAAACAAATCAATGTAGATAAATCTCAACATAATCATATAAAAGTACAGAAAGGCCAAGATAAGACCAAATCTCCAGAAGACATTTACCTGAAATAATTCAAAGTAGACAACTGGCTCTATGACGATGATTGAGACAATCTGGAAAAAGAATTGAGTATTAACTTTCATCTGATTCTTCTTCTTAATAAGTATGAGCCAGCTATCTTTCCCTTAATTATCTTAAAAGGGAAACCCTAAACTAAGAGTAATTTGGTAAGGATGAAATCAGAAAGGTGACAGTTCTTCCGCACAACCTTCTTCACTAGGACCCAGTCACCAAGACTAAGGTTATGGCATTGCTCCTGATGTGGAAGTGCTGTTCCCTCGTTGACCTGGTAAGACACAGAACGAGCCTGCCAGCCAATCCTTTACAGTAATCGAGCACCAATTTGTCTTTGATGATTACAAGCATATTTGCAGACACAGCAGGTAATTGCATAGACCTCCCCAAGATTATCTCATGAGGCAACAGTCCTGTTTATTGATTTGGGACATTGGGACGACTCATCAGCACAAGAGGCAAACACTTCAAGCCATTTCAGAGATGTAGAAGCACACACTTTAGCATTTCAAAGTGCAGTTGCCTTGTTACCCAATACCTGAGGTTTCTGGCAGATAATTGCAATGTAATCTCTGTTTCACTTGTAACACTGCATATAACATTCACAGGATCTCATTATTAAAATGAGTTCCTCAGTCCGACTCCAAAGAGGTTGGAAATACCAATCTTGAAATTAGTTCACTCAATAACAGCTTAGCTATTGTGAGGCTATCACATTTTCTAGTCGGGGAGGCTTTCACCTAAAGTGACAAGATAAAAAACACTACTTGAATGTACCTGAATACATTACACACCAGCATTTCAATGAAATCTAGTTGAAGTCTGTTGAAAGGACCTCCAGATCTCCCTATGTAACTCAGTGTAACAGCAGTTTGCTTCCCCACATTCTTTTACTAGCAATCACACCTCAAAAATACAATGCCTCAGTCATCACTTGAAACTTTGGGGTAAACCAATTCTGCCTAAACAACCTCACCATGGCATCTCTTCCAACATGCATTGACCCGTGATAGTGCCTCATCATCTGTGGCAACAAACTATTAGGCAGTACTGGTCTACCACCTCCTGAAACCCAAATGTCATCATCTTGTTTTACACTTTCTGCTCTGGTCCAACCTCCCCATTCTCCTCAGTAACTTCCTCTTACAACCTCTTCACTTCCTCTCATGTGTCAGCATTTGTCATCAAAAGGCTAAAGTTAGGTTCATCAGTTTCATCATTTGTGTATTCACCATTGAAAGCACAAACATTTAGTGCACAGTAACGTTCAACTTCCTCGACATAACGATTACCTATTGTCATAAAATTGTTTCCTTTAAAATGGGCAGACCACTGAAGGAAAACAACTTGTGTTGGCATATGCTCATCACAATTTGTTCGCAGCTCTCTATGCTGACACCTGCTGAAGCAACGGATTTGAGTCATCCAGACAATGCAGTTGCTACTAGATCCAGAGTAGCTGAGAAATATGCAACTGGTCCACAGGCACTGCCATGATTCTGTGTCAATACAGAGAGTGCACAACCTTCTTGTTCCCTACCAAAGAGCAAAAATGCTTTTTTGTAATCTGGCATTCCTAATGCAGAAGAGCCACAAAGGCTTACTCTTAGCTCCAGGAAATGTGTTCTGAAAATTAATGTCCGAAGGCACCAGATCAGACACATCTTTGTGTGTCATCCTCTGTAGAGGCTTGGCCATTACGGAAAAGTTGGGTATCCACTGTTGACAGTAGCCCACCATTCCCAGAAACATCCTGACTTCTTTGTGCGAGCAAGGTGGATTCATTTGCATGATCAACGAGATTCTGTTTTGCAACACCTTTCTCGCACCCTTCACAATGTGATGTCCTAAATAGAGAACTTCTGTCATGCAGTACTGCAACTTTCCTGGGGATGCTTTAGGTCCATTCTCAGCCAAATGGTTCAGCAGGGCAATTATATTCATTTTACAGGCTTCTCAAGTATTCGATGCAACCAACAGGTCGTCGGTATGCTGGACTAAGACAGAATTATAGGGCATGACCAGGGACTCCAGATTCTTTTTCAAGATCTGGTCATACAATGGAGGGACTCTCACATTCTTGTGGGATATGGCACTATGTTAAAACATGATTACCCAGCCAGAAAGCAAATAAGAATTGGCTTTCCTTTTACTATTACTCTGGGAGACTTTTATGGCCCAAATGGTTTTCTAGATTTTGGCATACTTAGGCTTATATTTGAATTAAATGAGGATATGTATTTTAAATATATCCAAATCGGGGATTTTTTACTTCGTAAGATGAGGATTATAGAAGTATCACACTCGGACATTTTATTATGTCTCTATTCAGATAAAGTTAAATCACTTATAAGCCTAAGCTATGGTTATTTGACTGCAAACAAACGGGATGACTGTGGGAATCTAGCGGCTAAATGGTCGACTAGACTAGGAGTCAACATTAACCCTAAACAGATCTCATCTCATTATGTCAAATAAACCGGGTAGTTCAATCCTCAAATTTAAGGCTCCAGCTATATCGAACAGTTACCCAGCTATATTATACTCCACAGAGAATAGCTAGTTGGACACGTGGTAACCAGACTAATGATCGTACTAAATGTCCGAGATGCGATATGGATGCAGCTGGCATCGAGCATATGTTGGTTTTATGTCCGAAGCTATCTATATTTTGGAAAGGGATAACTGATGCTCTGTTGAAGAAAAAAATTAATACTCCGCCGATATCGCCACAACTGATCTTACTTGATATTCAAGACAACCACAGTCAGTGTAGGGATCTATTAACAATTGTATATGCATGTGCAAGGCTAGTTATAGCCAGATCTTGGATCTTAAAAGATCCTCCAAGCGTAATGGAATGGTGGAGCTTGATAAACGAAATTAATGTTATGGAACTTTCCTTAGCAAGACTTAGAGGACCGAATGCCTTGAAAAAGAAAGAAAAAATTTGGGGAACATTCTTTTGTTTTGAACTGTAATTATGTTTAGAGGCCAGTGTTAAATCTATAAATCTATTGTTCTAACTATGGTTTCCTGAAAAGCATTTTTGAAACTATATCTGTTTATCCCCTGCTTTAGCTGTTAAATGAAAAAAAGTATATAATTTTTTTTTTGTTTTTTTTTTTTATGATGATGTTCTTCCTGCAATAATAAACATTTAAAAAAAATTGGCTTTCCTCATGAAGGGGAACGGAAAAGAAGGCCTGGCAAAAATCAATAATGGTGAGCCATTCAGCCTCACATGGAATCTGAAACATTATCACAGATGGATTCGATACCATGGGATAGCAAAGAACTACTATGTTATTTATCTTGTGAAGATCCTGCACAATGCTGTACTTACGGCTCAGCTTCTGCAAGCCAATAATGGGTAAATTACATAGACTCCAGAGGATCTTCTTCAAAATGCCTTGCTCAATAAAAGTCTCAATCACAGTTGTAATTTCAGCAACTGTCTCTGGCATTAGGTTATGCTGTGGTGTACTTGCGTATTCTGTATTTGGCTTAACCAGGATATGATGTGACTCAACTCCTCGGATGAGTCCGATGTCTTTTCAGAAAAATCCCAAACTAGATCTCTCACTGTGTCTCTGTGATCGAACAGTGAGTCTTCCACTGTCAACATGGGGAACAGTGAGAGCGCATAAGTTCTGCCCTGCTAGTTTAAAGGCAACATCCTCATTGTTTGTCTGAAGCTCAACACCCTTCGGTGTGCAATCGATGGTACAATTTAACTTGAACAGCAAGTCACTTCCTAACAGGCACACCGGACTAGAATCACACACAACAAATTGATGATCATCTTCAAATGTCCCTATCTTCACAGGCATTTCTTCCGTAGGAGGGTTCGGCAATCGTTTATTTGTGACTCCTACAACTTGGATTGTTTTTTCAGAGAGGGGTAGGTTTGGAACCTCTGCTGTTCTCACATTTGAGCGGGTAGCACCAGTGTCAATCAGGCAAGTGACATTGTGGCCATCTACATCATCATCAACGTATGGTCCACTCTGGTCTACCCCTAAGACTGCACCAAACGTACAGGCTTCCTCCCCCCTCAGGTATTGTCATAAGGACTGATCTGAAATGTACTAATTTGATGCGTCAAACACAGGAAACTGTTGGTACGGATCCTTATAAGAGAACACGTTCTGATTCCCATTAATGTCTGCATTCTGATTAACCCCTTGCATGCTTGTGACGGAACCGTTTCGTCACAAGCCTCGGGTGAGCTGTGCTTGTGACGGAACGGTTCCGTCACGGCCCGCTCGCCGCGCCTGCGCGGCGCGAATTCCGCGCCTGCGCTGACGATTTAATGGGCGGGCGGGTTCGTGACGGAACCGTTCCGTCACAAGCACAGCTCACCCGCGAGCCGTGATGGAGCGGTTCCATCACAAGCAAGGAAACGCCGCGCGGCCGCCCCACCCCCTTAGTGCTGCGGCGGAATAGCCGCCGCAGCGAAGGGGTTAAATTGGGCACAAGATTTGCATCATAGTACCTTGGGAACCCGCCGAATTTTGGAATCTCGACTTGGGCACATTCTGGGGTTGCATAACATTACCCTGAGTTTGACTTGATTGCGAGCAGCCCGGTGGCAGTGGACTTGCTAGCAGGAGCTGAGGGCTGCGTTTCTATTTTTAAACCTTGCGCGTTGCCACGCTGACTGCGAGCGGAGACACGCTTTTATTTTGTGTCAGATTGTGATCCTTTTATTTTGTCTAACCTGTACTGAAAATCAACAGGTCCTTTAATTCTTACCTTGCTTCCTAGGGGCTGTGCGGGGCTGGCTGGCAGCTGATTACATCGCGGGCTCTCAGCGGCCGTGGCCGCCATCTTGGCTTGGGCTGGATCGCCCAACCCCACCCACGCCACTCCCCCCACGCTGCTCCTCCATTTAAACGTCCCTCATGTGTCAGCGCAGCGGACGAGCGCAGCGGGCGCGCCGTAGGCGCGCCGGAGTCACGCCAGAGTCCAGCCCGTCTGCGCCCGTCCGCGGCAGGCCGGGGCAAGGGGCACCTCCTTATGTCTCTTCGCTTACATATTCTCCCTCCCTTCTCCTTTCGTATTGGACTCCTGGCTCCATCAGCTCATCTGTCTCCGAACTTCTGATACATTTAGGTCTACTCTCCCGTCCACCTTCCACTCCCCCCGCTGTCATATCAGGAGTGTCCCCCGTGCCCAGCATTGTCCCACCCGCCCCCTCCCTTCCATTTGTCCCTCACACCCCGGCCTTTAACACCACGGCCGCGCTCCTAAACACCAGATCGGCAGTCAGCCATCAGTATGAGCTATTCGACTATATCGATACTCACGAACCAGATCTCCTGTTTTTAACGGAGACGTGGTTCAAGGCCGACTCCCTGCCCAATGTCTTAGCTGCACTACCTCCCTCATACTCTACCATCCGAGTGGATCGACCGGAGGGCAGAAGAGGCGGTGGAGTGGCCTTGATAGCTCGCACTGATTTTCATTTCCAGATTCTTCCCTCTCCCCCTATTCCTGAAATCGACTGCTTGATAATCCGCTCTAGCTCTCACTCGGCTCCCCTAACTTCAGATCTTATTTACCGTCCCCCCCACCCCACTACTACTTTTGTTTCTAGTCTCCAAGACATCCTTGCAACACTGGTAGTAAACAACTCGTCAGTGTTAGTCCTAGGTAACCTAAACTTTTGGTCTAATGACCCTGCCGAAAGTCCCCTCTCTAAAGAGTTCACCGATCTTATGTTTAGTCTTAACTTTACCCCCCACGTCCACAGCCCCACTCATGTACAAGGCCACTCGCTCGATCAGGTCTGGACCTTGAACATCCCCATCACACCTCCCATCATTTCCCCTTGCTCCTGGTCTGACCACTTCTTAATTTCCTTTTCCCTTGCTTTAGCCCCAGCCATCAAGCCTCCACTCCCCAAGAACACCTGGGTCAGAAAATGGGGCAAAGCTGATATGCCATCCCTCTGCTCATCTCTGGCCAATTCCAGCCCCGACCTTTCCGGCCTCGCCGCTCCTGTCCAACTGGCCACCATTAACAACTGGCTGACCCAAGCAGGCGACGATTTTGCCCCCTTGAGGCGGATCACTGTCAAGCGAGCCCACGCTGCTAACCGTTGGTTCACTCCTGACCTCAAGGAGAAGAAGTTGGCCGCACGTAGAGCAGAGCGAGCATGGAGAAGAGCAGACTGCCCCGCCCAAAAAATTACTTATCTCTCTCTGCTCAAGGTATACAAGCAAGGCATCCTCGATGCCAAGACCATATTATATTCCAACAGGATACTGGCAGCGGAGTCACAATCCAAAGAAATCTTCGCCACGGTGCACGAGCTTGCCTTATCTAACAGAGCTACGGCCTCGATCACCCCTTCCCAACCTCTCTGCGACTGGCTCAACGATTTTTTCGTTGATAAGGTCGCAAAGATCAAGGCTAACATTCCTCTTCCATCCCCCACATTTATCAACCCCTCCCCCCCTGCCGCCACCTCTAAATTAACTTCCATTCCCCCCCTAACCAAAGCCACTCTCCTCCCTCTGCTTCAAAGGGTGAAGTCAGGTTCCCCCCTGGACTTTGCCCCTGCTCATATCCTGAGAGAAATCTTCCTAGCATGCCCGACTCCACCCCTCACTTTTCTGAATGACTCACTCAGCAATGGAGTGGTTCCCACCCCCCATAAATTTGCGGCTGTCATCCCTATTTTAAAAAAGGCCGGTGCCGACCCTTCATCCCCTTCCAACTACCGTCCCATCTCCCTCCTGCCTTACTTGGGTAAGGTCTTAGAAACTCATGTAACCAGCATCCTGAGCACCCACGTGGAAACCAATCACTGCCTCTCCCCCCGGCAGGCGGGCTTTCGCCCCCTCCACTCTACGGAGAAGGTGGTGATCTCAGTGATGGACAGCCTACGCGAGGGCATCGATATCAATCTTCCACAGGCCCTCATCCTTTTTGATCTGTCCGCCGCTTTTGACACGGTGGACCACTCCATCCTTCTCACCCGTGTCAGGGAGGCGGGCATAGAGGGCCTAGCCTTCGCATGGCTCAAGTCCTTCCTGAGTGACAGGGCTCAGGCGGTCCATCTAGCTGGTTTCACTGCTGCCTCCCGTAAGGTTGTGTGCGGGGTCCCCCAAGGTTCTTCACTATCCCTCTTTTGTTTAATTTATACATCTATCCCCTCATTTTTATGTTGCAGCAGCTTGAGGTCACGGTGTTTAATTACGCCGATGACCTCCAGCTAATTTTCAACCTCTCTCACTCCCCCTCATCCTTCCAGAACGTCCAATCTGTTATGTTGTTCATCCAGGATTGGATGAACTGCAACCACCTCAAACTCAACCCGGACAAGACGGAGTTAATCTTGACCGGAGGTGGTTGCAGCCCTTGGTCCCCATCTCACTGGCCTCTCTCACTTGGTGTCCCCCCACTCCCCGTTCCCAAAGTCAAAACTCTCGGTATCCTCCTTAATCACTCACTTTCTGTCCACTCACAGGTTAGTTCTGTTGTTTCCTCTTGTTTTTTCTCCCTCAGAACTATTAGGAAGATTTCTCGTTTCTTTTCCCTTCCTGGCCTAAAGATTATAGTGATGGCAATGGTGCTCTCGCGCCTTGATTATGGCAACATTATCTATAATGGCGCGCCGGCCTATGCTATTCACCGCCTGCAACTAGTGCAGAACCAGGCTGCCCGCCTGATCCATGGCCTGCCTAAATTCCATTGTGCAACTCCTCTATTGCAGGCACTGCACTGGCTGCCGGTAAAAGAGCGAGCCTTGTTCAAGCTTGGCTGCCTCACTTTCCAGGCCAAAATGGGCACCGCTCTGGAGTTCATCTGCTCTGCCATTAAGCCTTACACACCGGGTAGAGAGCTTCACTCCACCCGTATGGCACTTCTGACCATCCCCCGATTTAAAAAGAAAAAGGCTGGCGGAACAAAATTTGCGGTTCTCGCTCCTGTGTTTTGGAACTCCCTCCCCGTGGAACTCCGCATGACACCTTCTTACACAGAGTTTCGAAAAAGCCTTAAAACCCTGCTCTTCTCTCGAGCCTTCGCTGTCTAACTTCCTCTGCTCCTGCTGTCTCCTCGCAATCTGAAAAGCGCCATGAAACCGCGTGGTATAAGCGCGCTATACAAATGTTTTTAAATTCAAATTCAAATTCAAACTTAACCCTCCATTCTGTTCTTGATTAGCAGAATTAAAGCGACATTCGCGCTTCCAATGCCTCAACTTATTAAACTCTTGGGGTTTGACTTCTTTAACATTGCAACATCAACTCCAGTCTTTGATCTACAGTAATACCTCTTCCCTTTCCTTGTCCCTGAAATCCTCCACCTTGTTACATTCCCAGACTCCTTGCTTAGGGGTGATATTCCCTACATAAGGATGTCCCTGACCCCGTTGAGCAGCTTTAATCTGGGCTACCATCAATTTCTCTTTCATTTTGTCCATCGTTCTTCCCATTTGTCTAAAGTGCACCAACTTTGGATGTTTAAAATTAACTCTCAAATTTGGATCTTCAATCCTGGTAATCTCAGATTCTCTATGTCCTGATTGCTGAATGCAAGTCGATGACTTTTCTGTAAAGCCTTTGTTCATTCTATGTCAACATCATATCTCTAAACCAATTCAGATTATTTCTCATGGGCCTGTCTCGCTCTCATAGTAAAATCTTTACTCATGAACAACAATTTATTTTGTCAGTATGTATCTATTCGATAAAGCGCCAAACACCCAATTATCATTTCTGCCAATTCAGTTTACAATTTAACCACATCTATTCAATCTACCTTCACAGCTGATTTTATTGTCCCCTGACTCACCTCTGCACTTTGGTTTCCATTTGAATCATTATTATTATGCTCTTTCAACCATTGCTCTAAATCCTGGACATCAAATAGATGTTCAATCTCAGAAGTTCTTTCTTATGTGGTGCAGTCTTGGGGTGTACTATTTTGTACGTTTGGGAAAGTTTCCTATACAGGGGAATCCATACCTACCAGTCCTGGAAAAGACCGTATAGGTCTGAATCCATTCTGTAGTACAGAAGGATCTGCACTCACAGCACATGGTGACCTTACATTCATTGGAACCAACAGGACAAATTGTATTCCCTGGTTATTTGCTCCTCCTTCTTGTACCTTCACTTCTGTAGAAGCAGACACCCTTCGACCCTTATTCCCTGCAGGACTAGGATTGTACAAAGCGAATATAAGTCCAATAGTAACCAGTACTGTAAGACTACTACACCAGGTATAGAAGTAACAGGTGCTGAAGCACTTCCTGGACCACCAGTAAGAATCTTATTTCCACCACTTCCCATTTGGTTCTGATTATATTGGGGTGGACGTTCAGCTACCAGTCCATCCAAAAGGCTGTCACTTTTATCACTGCCATAGTCCGAATTTTCTTCTCCTTCCATTTTCTTTTCCTTGCTCCTTCTGTCAGCATAATTTACCTTGCTGTCTCAATCATGTCTACTCTCCACCTCTTCTCTTGTTCATCCCATCTCACATCTGGCAATGCACTCATCGCGTTCTTCATCCTACCGTGATATTTGTCTCTTGACATGTTCTACACGTTCCCATGCATTAAGCGTTTCAAACTGTTAGGTCTAGATAACGATTTCAGCGCAAACAGTATTCCTCTCAAATGATTATTTATTCTAAAAAAATGCACTGTAGCTTGGAAACATCAATGCACCTTCTTTATCTGTGATTTAGTTCCAATTCTTAAGCCATATAATAAGCCCTACTTTCATCACCATATGAGCTGATGTGTCCTCCAGTGGTGTTTCCTGTCCAGTTCTAGTAGGCACACCTACATCTCATCATATCATATCTCTTATTGTTCTAAAACTTCTCCTTTTTTAACATTTTATTTTAACAATTTCAATTTAATCCAAATCAAACAATTTTCTTGTTCCACAGCGATACAATTACCAATAACAGCTCATTAGCCAAGAGACAATTTCAACCAATCCAAGCGTGTTGTTACACTTAGTTCATATATATAAGGACGGTGCATAGAAAGGAATGCTCAAAAGCTCTGATTCTTATTCCAAAGTTCCTTTATTCAATTTCCATTAAAACAACCTCTTCAGCCAACGAGTTTCGTTCACAAAGAACTTTGTCAGGGCTGCAACAATTAAAAGAATCACACCTAGTGCCAATATAGAACACCCACTTAAAACACCAACACAACATATATACCCATGTTAAAAACAATTCTTTCTCAAGTGTAATATTTTTGTGGTATAGTTACAATTCATAGCTTGGAAGGGGACAAGCCAGAAAAATCTACATGTCACATTTAAATACATAGAATCACTTTCCTCATATATTCACAGCAACAGAAATTATTTTAAGTTGGAAAGAAACAAATAATCAACTTAGTTCATGTCTCCAATGAGGCTTCTTTCCCTAAAACAAATTTATATCTAATTTATGCATACATAATTAAGAACCAACTGATGATTGAGAACCAACTGATATAAAGTCTATTTTAGTAATTCATAATTTAGAACAAAAATGTGAATAAGTTATAAGTAACAAAGAAAGTTGCCTCACAGACTGTTTAATGGCCTATGTATATCTGTTCACTATATGTAATGGTCTGAGATCAACAAGGGCAAATGGAAAATGAAAGAAAAAGTAAAAGAAAAGATAATAAGAAGACAATAAAAGGAGAGAATATCAAAGAACAGTAACCATATATATCAAAACTAAAAAGTAATGATGGAAGAAATAATTAAAGAAAGGGTGGGCGAAAAAAGACATAGGAGAAAAGGGGGGGGGGGAGGGGGTCCCAATGCTCTTACGGTTAAGTTTCTAATATGTAGAAATGAAATATATAGATGGTAATGTACATCCATCTCTATTTCAACACGGTTGGGATGAAACATTATAACTCCCAATTCCCCACCCAACCGTCCCTCATTGGAGGTATACTCCTCACCTATCAGATATCTCAAGGCGTTTCTCCGTTTTCCAGATGTTATAACGGTATGGAATGCAAGAAATTCCACAAAGAGCCAATATAATAGTTGAACACTGGATAGAAAAATCGTATGTTCTGCAAGTAAATTAAAACTAACATCAGTAACACACTAACAGAAAATACACTTTCTGTCTGTGCATCAATATCATTTAGTTTGTGCTTGACAAATAAATGGCAGTAGCACACCCAAACCCATTGTGAAGACGAGTCTTACCTCGATTGTATGGTGAAATAGGTCCCCGCTGTTTAATAGCCTCGGGAGGGTCGGACCTAGGTCTCGGTTACCAATACTATCAAAAAAATTAAGATAGAACATGGGTCATATAATTGAGCATGCGTAACAAAGATAAAGGTTTTTTACAACGTAGACCGCAATAATAATAACAAACAAATATAAACCTATTAAGTCCATATTACAGGACACAATTGGAAAATAGCATGCTCAGACCTAAGGGGGTGGTACTCACTCGTCTGCCGTTACTGTTTCAACATACGCCACTAGAACTCATCTTTCATCTGATGATTCTCCTTAATAAGCATGAGCCAGCTCTCTTTCCCTAAACTATCTTAAAATGGCAACCCTAATTCAGAAGCAATCGGTAAGGGCAAAATCAGAAAGGTGTCAGATGTCGGAGTATTCGGTAAAAGGCACTCCGACCATAGGTCAAGTAGCATAAAACCACACAAACAGAAGAATAGGTCTGCACCCTGTGAAACCCTAAGATGGCTCTCTTTTTTCTCGCTTCGTCCAGCATAAAATATAATTGTAGTCACAGTAGACAATCCCAAGTGATCTTTGCTGGTGAATTACCATAACTCTGGTTCAACTGGATACTTTCACCACCTTTCTCACATCGATAAGTTGCAGCTTCGCTCGTCCTTGGTCATTCCTCTCCTCTCCCATGAGAACTCTCCTCTGCGCTTCTCCTTGTCAACTTCGTCTTCTCATACCCTCCTATCTAAAGAAAACGAAACCCTCCTATGCTAACTAATGAGGCTTTCTCTTTCCATATCTGCAGTGGAAACAAAGTACAAGTACACACATTTTACATTGAAGGTTAAACACAAATTACATTTTAAACTCTAAACATGAGCATGGACCAAACTGTTTCTCATGGGCCACTCTAGAAAATGTTAGTAGTGCACAGAGTTACAGAATACGTGCACATTTCTACACAGACAATACATGCAGCTCCTTAACACATGTATAAATTGTAAAGAACTATAAAGATGTCATTCTAAATGCACCTACATGAAATACATTCTTGTTACCAATACATAATTAAACATTAGTTTACACACAT
This sequence comes from Lissotriton vulgaris, assembly GCF_964263255.1. Lineage (NCBI taxonomy): Eukaryota > Metazoa > Chordata > Amphibia > Caudata > Salamandridae > Lissotriton > Lissotriton vulgaris. The sequence goes on along the minus strand of NC_141689.1, from coordinate 1,254,716,216 downwards.
TCAAATTTAATAACCTCACAATGGGACACATTTATGTTAACTTATCTTGTCACATTAATTTGTGTCACATAAACCTACATTTATCACGTTCTAGACACGTCATGTGTCATGTGGAATAATTTAAATATGCACTATTCCACTCCCTTTAGTAACATTAATTACACAGAGTATATTGGAGTGCTGACTAAGCATGAATATGAATCACTCCTACGGTATCACAGATGGGATCAAGATTACACTTCTCAAACCCCCTCATGTTGTTCATTTATAAAGGAAATGCTTTAGGTTTTACAGGTTTTATTCGATCAAGTCCTTCCGGTGTGTCACAATTTTGTCAATAAATACAGAATGTTAGCGCTCTAGTTGTTCGTTAGAATACTATGGGAAGCTGCAGTGGAACGCTGGAGAATCAACCGCTATTCTGTTGGAAGTATGTTTACTCAGAATAACAGACTTTGTTCTTAAATGGCTGAATGAAGATAGTGTGAACTTAGCGAAAATATGCTCTAGTTGTAGCTTCTAGAGTAACCTCTATGAGAAAATAATGGGCGAAAACAGTTTTCTTTCAAACATTGTTCATCAAACTCCAACAGGTCCACATTTTTCACAGGTTAAAACCACCTTATACCACACAACAATTCCTAAAATTAGTATAGTGCCACCAACAAATGATTTATGTTGTGGCTAAAATCTATCATTACCCCTCATATGTGCTTCTTGTTGTGACCCTCAAAACCTAGCACCCACTACAATGGATTTCAATGAGAGCCATGTCCACGAGACCGGTAATGGCTGCCTCAACAATGTGTCAAATTGTGGCCTGCCAATAAATAGGAGGTGCACTTGCCCCTTGAGGTCAGGGTATGCCCACCTTGCCTCCTTAGATATATTTTTAATTCATTTTCAGGATGTAGGGGCCAAGGCCCCGATGTAGGTAAATCCCATTTACCGATTTTGAAATACCGAATTTTACCGATTCGGTATTTCAAAATCGGTAAATGGGATGTAGGTCCCAACATCTGGAATCGTTACCGATTCCTTACAAATTCGGTAATTACCGATTCGGTAAATACCGAATCGGTATTTGCTATTGAATCCTATGGGCCTTTGAAGCCCATAGGATTAAAATCAAATACCGAATCGGTATTTACCAATTCGGTAAATACCGAATTTGGCAAGGGTACAGGGGGTGTCACTTTGACACCCTCTAGCACCCCCAAAACGGGCATGTGTGCAATGTGGCACACAGACATGCCCTAAGGGCACGTCTGTCTGTCACATGGCACATGTGTGCATGCACAGATGTGCATGTACACAGGAATCGGTATTTTACCATGGATTTGTATTCCATGGTAAAATACCGATTCTGTAAGCCATGTGCTGATGGAACATTGGCAACCTACATTGCATTTTCGGTAATTTTACCGATTCGTTATCATTACCGAATCGGTAAATATTACCGATTCGGTAATGATAACGATTCGGTAAAATTACCGAAAATGTGCCCCTACATCTCGATAGCCCTTTACCGATCGGAAACGGCCGAAAATCGGTATTTTCGGCCGATTCCGATCGGTAAAGGGCTACCTACATCGGGCCCTTAGTCCCTTAGTCCTGTAATGGCTGCCACAACATATTTTTGAGGTTTTGATCAGCTAATCAAGATTGAGTAGTGCCCTTTAAAGAGTCCAATCAGACCATATCTGGACACCAACACTCTAACTATACCTAATTTTTTAACCTCTTCATGACCACCTCAGCATTAAGCACAAATTTCTCGAAAAAGGCTGAATGAATTTTATTTGGCTTAGTTCTCTACTGAGAACAACAAATATTTGTAAAATTATAAAAAAATAAAAATAAATTTGTCATTTAAAATTGCTTAATTACTAGGTAATCGTTCTAATACAATTTTTTTTTAAAGTTTTAAATAATTTAAACAGATTATAACACACAAATTCATTTCGAGGTGACTTAAGAAGTGAGATCAAGGTCTGAACAGTTGTGCTATTACATTTTGTTTGAATTGGTTTTAAGAACCACTTTCTAGCATCTACAACTCTCGAGTTAGGGAACAAAAACAATATGTTTCAAGTTCTGCACACCTCCATTGCAGAGGTCACACGAACTGCAGGCATTTTCATTAAAAGTCCATTTAGAAGTAAACGATTTAAGAGGGAGAATCCCGAGCTGAAGTAAAATTATGCAACACGTGACTCCATGCTTTAAGTTAAAACGAATATACTGTTTCAATTTCTTATATTCTATTGTCTCAGCATAAAGTTCGTAATGATGCAATTTAGTGCAATGTTGAATATCAAATTCATAACTTATCCTTGGTGCTAAATGTTTTAGGAAGAGTCTCAGATGTTCAGGAGTCCAGGATTGCAACAGATCAATTGTAACCTTCGATTACTTTGAATGAATGGATACGCTCTAACTAAAAACGTACTTTGATGATCCTTGGTCGAAAGCCACTGCTTTTAATAAAGATCTTAAGGTGGCTTGCTCTGCGTGTACAAGGTTATATGCCCATCTTATGATGTTGGTAATAACTCTGGCATATGAACTGACTAAGGAGAGCTCTAGGCGTAGAGCTTGTACAGGAACTGCTTGATGCCAAATAACAAAAATCATGCTTTCTGAGTAAAGTTGTAACTTTCTGCCAAATTTGGTATACTTCCATTTAGCCAGTTTTCTTTTCTGTATCCCTTCTCAAAATTTCCAATGGGAATTAACATGGCAAATCAACTTTTTGGGACCCACCCTTTTTTCTTGGCCCCTTGCTTGTTGGATTGGAGCAAAACTTTCCAGGGGGTACCTGGGGTGGAAGAAATTGGTTCTTGGAAAGGTATCTGAAGATTTATGAAATATTACCAAATGTATTAGTGAAAAAAGTGTGATTTTAGGCAAAAGGCAGGGCGTTTTATCTTAATATTACTGGCTCCTATGCCAGTTCCATGGATTAGAAAAGCAAACTCGTCTAGACATCCTACGAGGGTGCTCCAAGTTGCAGGTCTTCATGAGAACTGTGAAGTGCAGCTGCCTATGACCAGACATTAATTTGCATGCTCTGCTTTTAATTAATCACAAAATAAAAAGATGGACGGAATGTTGAAACTTTTCAAACACTCACCCCCAGTCACAGGTCTGTGTTTAATTCATCATTATTTTGCTCACCTCTGCACTCTAGTTTGGACCCAGCCGTAAGCAAATCAGTCTTGGCCCTGTTCTTTATGGGAACAGTCCAACCCCAACTGCCAAGCCAGGTCCTCCCTAGACTGGAATCAAGCATCTTGGGACCGGTTTCAGGGTATCACCCCATATCTGCCAGGCTAGCTTGAATCCAGTGTTGCTGCTAGCAACGGACCCACGTCTGGGCATACGCTCAGCCACTTGGGGTGCACATAGCAACATCACAAAATAAAATGATGGACGGAGTGTTGAAATTTTACACTCACCCCCAATAACAGATCTCGGTTTAATTCATCATTAGTTTGCTTGCCACATCACCCCAGTTTAGTTCAAGCACAAAACCAGATTGAATGATCTGCTCAGCTCTCCTTCTTTCAACAACATTAGTGTTTCATACACTGCTTTAGGGAGGAAACAGGGCACTGCCTAGGGTTGTTGTTCTGGCATTAGCCAGACATTTGTGTTAAGCCAGGTTCAAGTCTTGCTGGACTTGCCTACCTTTATTCGAGAACAATATATGTCAAGTACTTGCTGATATTGGAAGGATGCAATTGCCACTATTATTCGGGGTTATGCTTTTGGGAGTGCCAGTAGAAAACAAGTTTCTTCTCAAGTAAAAGGGCACACAAACTCGTAGCCGCTATTGGCAGAGAGCGAAGCAGCACTGACATTGTTATGAAGTCTCCAGATTCCGCTAAACCTAAGACCTGTCTTTTAAAATAATTGATTATATTGGACTGGGAAAAGTAGCTTGTGCTGTCCTAGGCAGTTACAAATGATTTTTTACTCTGTGGACATTGAAGGCTAAGCAAGGCCTACACACTTTGGATCAAGATTTTGCTAAGAATTTGAAAGCTAAGAGTGCGCTTTACATCACTGCACAAAAATGCAAGTATATATGATGTGGTATTTGTACAAAGCAAACCCAGCCAAAAGGCAGCAAAGTACTGGACAGGGTCAAAGGCAAATTACCTCCTCGTCCTGGTCTCCCCGTCCCATTCCTGATACGTGAGCAGCTAGTCTGCTCTACAGAACCCCTACGTAGCTGAGCTGTTGGCACTTCCCCCTAGGACGACGTCACCATCACGTGACTACAAAAGGGGGAAGTGCCGGAAGAATCATCCTGAAAATACTGTTTTCTTTTTTCTGCAGTCTACGACCGCGTTCCTGGCTGAGCTGTTTCCTGGAGGCTTCCTTTTTCTCGGGTAAGTCTCCCTGCAGTTTATTTATTTAAATGCGGCGGCCTTCTCTAGCGGCCGCCTCTGGTTTGTTTTCTCTGCCGCTTCTTCCGAGCTACATTTGGCTTCCTTTATGTTTACATTGTTTAAACCTCATGGGGGCATTATTTGTTACTCACGGCTCGCGTTAGCGGCCGGCTATGTTGTGGGGGCACTTTATTGCACGTGGCTCGCGTTAGCAGCCTTTCTGTGCTCTGTGCTTCGTGGTGTTCACCTGGCTTGGGTTGGCCTGCTCCAGCGGCCGTTCCTGGGCATTCTCCGGTCCGTTTTTCGCCCTGCTTTAGCGGGCAGGGGCTTTTTCATGGAGTTTGGTGTCTTGCATCATTTAAGGGGGCGATTTTGGCGGCTGGCTGGGCTTCTTATACTGGCCCGGTTTTTTTCCCATCCCACTGGTGTTCGGGTCCTCGCCTATATATGGGGTCCTTTTTGGAATTTTTTTGTCCTTGTTTTTGCCTGTTGGGTGTATTGTTTGGACTTGTGCTTCTGCAATGGATTCAGAAGCTTCTTCTTCTGCGGCCCCTCTGGATGCCGTGCGCCTCATTATTAATGAGGCTGTGGCTGCTGCTTTCCTGGCTAGGGACGCGGCTGGGCCTCCTCCCAAGGTGCCTCGTGTTTCTTTGGATGCACAGGTTGATCCTGTGGAAGACTTTGGTCCTGAGGAGGATGAGGGTGTCCGTGGTCGTTTTGTTCAGGGTGCTGAGCTCTCTGACCTGTTTGCCCATGTGAGGTCCAACTTGGGTTTTTCTCCTCCGGCGGATGCTGTTGTTGAGGATGACTTTTTTACGCAGTATGTCCAGCCTGCTCCGGATTCTTTGCCTTTGCATGGTGCTGTGCGTAATGTGCGGTCTCACGAATGGAAGGAGGTGGACAAGTCTTCTTTCCCTCGTTTCCTGTCCAGACGTTACCCTCTTGAGGGCTTTGCTGATGAGTTCCCTCAGGCTGTGAAAGTGGACAATTTGATGGCTGGCCTTTCCTCTCAGGGTTTGGTTGTTTCTGAGGACGCCCTTCCTGCGGACGCTGTGGATAAGCGTGTTGAAGGGGCGGAGAAGCGTTCCTATGCTGCTTCTAATTTCTCTGTCCGGGCGACTGCATATTCCAACTATATGGTTCAGTCGCTCCTTAAAGACTTCCAGTCTCTGTCTGTTCTGCTGAACGACGGCGAAGATGCCACTCCTCTTCTGTCTTTGATGGAGTTGCAGGTGCGTTACCTGTCGGTCATTTCCTTCGACAATTTGGGGGCGGCGGCCGCCGCTTCTGGTGCTTCCATTGCTGCCCGGCGTCATATTTGGATGCGTTCCTGGAAGGCGGACTCTTCGCAGAAGTCGGTCCTCCTTAAGTTGCCTTTTGAAGGTTCTAAGGTGTTCGGTCCTCAGCTGGAGGGCATGGTCAAGTAGTCCGCGGAGAACCGCAAGCTGGTGGCTCCGGTCCGTCCTCCTGCTCGGGGGCGTGGATTTGGTTATCGTTGCGCTTTTGGGCCTCCTGCTCGTGGCGCTTCTCAGCCCTTTCGAGGCAGGGGTCGTGGCCGGGGGGCCCCTGGAAGTGCCAAGCCCCGGGCCACTGCCGGTGTTACCACCCCCGCTTCCTCCTCTTCGCAATGACTGTCTGCCTTTGACCGTTGGTGGTCGACTCCAGTGCTTCCGCGCCCAGTGGTTGTCGGTTCCGGATGCCTGGGCGGTTCGGACTGTTTCGGAAGGGTGCCGGATAGTTTTCCTCTCCTCCTCCTCCGGGTTTTGTTCAGACTCCCCTGCCCCGTCTTCCTTTGCGAAGAGTGTCTTTGTTGGCAGGTGTTCGACTCCTGTTGGAGAAAAGGGCTATTGTGGAGGTTCCACCGCTGGAAAGGGGCGAGGGTTGCTACTCGATCCTCTTTCTGGTTTCCAAGAAGGACACTTCGGATCTTCGTCCTGGTCTGGATCTGAAGCGTGTCAACCGTTTCGTCATCCATCGCCCTTTCAAGATGGTGACCCTCCAGTCCATCCTGCCTCTGGTCCTTGCGGGTGGCTTCCTGGCGTCGCTGGATTTGTTGGATGCGTACCTTCATGTTCCTGTCCATCCTGCCGACCAGCGGTTTCTGCGCTTTGCTGTGGGGACCCATCACTACCAGTTCCGGGTGCTGTCTTTCGGCCTGCCCTCTGCGCCCAGGGTGTTCACCAAGATCCTGGCCCCTCTGGTGGGTATTCTTCATTCCAGGGGGCTGCTGGTGTTTCCATATCTGGATGACTGGTTGATTGTCTCTCCCTCTTTTTCGCAGGCTCTGTCGGATGTGGCCCAGGTGTGTCATCTGCTGGGTTCCTTTGGGTTCCTTATCAACCACCGGAAGTCCTCCCTGGTACCCTCTCAGTCCCTGAAGTTCCTGGGGGCTTTCTTCCGGATGGACCTGGGCATGGTGTTCCTCTCCCAGGAGCGCCAGTTGACTTTGTTTCGCCACCTTTCATGGCTTCTTTCCCAGTCGCAGGTGTCTGCCCGTCTCTGGTTACGGAGTCAGGGGGAGATGGCGTCCACTCTGCATCTCCTTCCTTGGGCCAGGCTGCATCTGTACCCCCTGTTGCATCATGTCCTTTCTCACTGGGATCCCGCCTCCTTGGACTACGAGACTCTGATCCCTGTCACTCCGGGGATTCGGGCGGATCTCCAGTGGTGGTTGTCTCCTCTCTCCCTTTCCGGGGGGTTCGATCTCCTTCCCCCTCAGTCTGTGGTCGTGTTGTCCACGGATGCGAGTGCATTGGGATGGGGGTTGTTCTGGGTTCTTCCAAGGGTCAGGGTCAGTGGTCCCGATTCGAGTCCCTCCAGTTCTCGAACTGGAAGGAGTTGAGGGCGGTCTGGCTGGCTCTCTTTTGGTTCGCTCCTCTCCTTCGGGGTCGGGCGGTCTCTGTGCAGACCGACAATCAGGTGGTTCGCTCCTATGTGAATCACCTGGGGGGCATGTGTCATTCTCTCTTTCTCCTGTCCCGGGAGATCGGCCTTTGGGCCGAGTCAAATCTGTTGTCTCTGACGGCGGTCTATCTTCCGGGGAAGGAGAATGGGCCTGCGGATACTTTGAGCAGGGTGTTCCCCTCCTCGGTGTCCCTCTGTCTGTCCCCGGATCTGTTCGGACAGATTGTCCTCCGATTCCGCCTTCCTTGGCTGGATCTTTTTGCCTCGGAGGATTCCGCCCTTCTTCCTCTGTTTTGCAGCATCATTCCGTCTCCATTGGCTTGGGCGACCGATGCTTTCTCGATTCCTTGGTCGGGGGGTCTGCTGTTTGCCTTCCCTCCATTTGCATTAATTCCGAGGGTCCTCCGGAAGATTCGTTTGGATCGGGGGAGGTTCTCCTGGTGGTTCCAGAGTGGTGTCGGCAGTCTTGGTTTCCCCTTCTGCTGACTTTTGCCGTTTGCCCTCATTGGAGGTTTCCCCTGTCTCCCTCCCCCCTGCGGGCTCCTCTTCTCAGTCTTGCCTCCCTGCGTCGCCTCCGGCTGGGGGTTTGGCACTTGAGAGGTTGAGTTTGCTGGGTCTGGGTTGCTCGTTAGAGGTTGCCCAGTGTCTTCAGCTTTCCCGGCGTCCTTCCACCTTGAAGTCTTATGCCCGTCACTGGAAGAATTTTTCCACCTGGTGTCTTGGGAGGGATCTCTCTCCTGCCTCCTGTGAGGCCGTGCGGGTGTTGGACTTCTTACGGGATGGTTTTGTCTTGGGACTGGCGGTTTCTTCCCTGCGGGCGCAGTGGGCTGCCGTTCTTGCCTTTCGGGGTTCCTCTGTTTCATCTGTCTCCCCGTTGGTGGCTCGCCTTCTGAGGAGTTTCTTGCTTCAACGTCCTGTCTCCCGTTCCCCTGTGCCTCCTTGGGATCTGCCCTTGGTTCTACGGGCTTTGACGGGTCCCCCGTTTGAGCCTTTGGACTCCGTGGCCCTGAAATTCCTTTCTGCCAAAGTTATCTTCCTGGTGGCCATTACCTCTGGGCGTAGGGTTGGTGAGATTGGTGCGCTGATGGCTTCCCCCCCCTTCTTGCGCTTCTGCGCTGACAAGGTCGTTCTCCATCCGAGTCAGTTTTTTCTCCCTAAGGTGATTTCAACTTTTCACTGTCAGGAGGATATTGTTCTCCCTGTGTTTTTTCCGGCTCCTGCCTCTCCTGAGGAGGAGCTACTCCATTCTTTGGATGTGTTGAGGGCTCTCCACATCTACTTGGAGCGTACGGCTGGTTTCCGTAAGGTTGATTCCCTGTTCGTCACCTACGGCCTGTCAGGTCTGGGGCTTCGCCCTTCTTTGTCCACCTTGTCTCGTTGGGTCAAGGGCGCAGTGGTTTCCGCTTATGTTTCGGTCCAATGTCCCCTGCCTTCTTCTGTTCAGGGTCGGTCGACTCGGAGCGTTTCGTCCTCCTGGGCCATGTTCAGGGGTGCCTCTTTGCGTGACATTTGCAATGCTGCTACGTGGGCTTCTCCCCACATTTTTGTTGCCCATTATCGTCTGGAGTTGGGGATGGCGGCCTCCGCTGCTTTTGGGGCTTCGGTCCTGTCTGCTGTACATGATTTATGATTTGTACTTTCTTTTGTGGATTAAATGGACCTGTTTACTGCAAATTTTCTGGTCTGTTTTTTCGTACAATCACCGTGTGCTTGGGTATGGGCTCACGTATCAGGAATGGGACGGGGAGACCAGGACGAGGAGGTAATGCCCGGTTACTCACCGGTAATAACCATTACTCCGAGTCCTGGTCTCCCCGTTCCATTCCTGAGCCCTTCCCTCCCTCCCTGGTTTGGGTTTTCTGTGGGTGATTGTATGTGTTTCGTTCTGTTGTCTTTGGTATTTTTAGGATGATTCTTCCGGCACTTCCCCCTTTTGTAGTCACGTGATGGTGACGTCGTCCTAGGGGGAAGTGCCAACAGCTCAGCTAGGTAGGGGTTCTGTAGAGCAGACTAGCTGCTCACGTATCAGAGTAATGGTTATTACCGGTGAGTAACCGGGCATGTGCAGTCAGTGAGTGGTTGGAGAGGAACATGGGTTCTGAGCGAGGAGTTTGGCTGTGTCTTCAGTGTGATGCCCTTTTGAAGAGGTTCAGCTCTTTCTTAAAGTGGAGCAGGGTTGGAGCGGTCCTGGTTGATGCAATATTGCTGTGCGCAAGAATGGAAAAGAAGTGCTTTGTTTTTTCTTTTCTTCACTTCTCTGTCCTCACAATGATGTCTTCATGACCATAGGTGTGCCGAGAGCCACCGGAGGGGGTGAGCTTTGCCAGCCAAATAGGTGAGGGGGTTGGTTGTGTAGATGCCACCACTTGTTTGAAGATCATGCAAGGCGGCAAGGAGAACAAGAGAGTTTCACCTACACACGGGTAATATGATCACAATTCATCAGGCCCAGATTAGGCATGATGTGGTGCCCATAAGGGGGTTGGCACCATCCAGATTCAAGAGTACAAGGGCTTGAACAGCACTTCTGAAATAAAGGCACATCCCAAAAGAAGGTCCGCCTGACTATGGAAGTGAATGTTACATGATGATCTGACCTATGATAGGTGCAACAAACATTGATATTAGGGCACCTGTGGAGTGAATGGAGGAGGGAGTTTAGTCTTCATGAATGAGATTTCAATCGTAAGGGTTAGTTTTAACTCCGATAATATCAAAAACAACAATTGCATCTATTTACACCTGAAAGAGCTGCCCTCCTACTAAAATAATGAAATGAGTCTTTAACTTCGAATGGCTCAGATGCGCCGTGGATGAGAGGCCAAGGTGTGTGGGGTATACTTCAGCTGTTTTGAGCGCCTGCACAGGGACATTTTAAAGATTTTGGGAGCCCTGGGCCAAACGTATTTTGGGTGCCCATGTTTGGAACTGCTTTGGATTTATGGTCAATTTTTAACTCTTTCATGCCCTCTCTGAACAGGTCACTGACACAGGCCCACTGGTCCAAATTCTAGAATTCTAGATGTGTTTACATCGAATATTCAGGGACAGTGACATGTGTTTTAATATTGTAACACAGCAGACGCTCACTGATACTACTGAAAATAATCTTTGTGACACCCTGCCATTTCTCATTGTGTGGTCCTGTTTGGATCAAGATACTTTGTACGGATGCTGCATTAAACATCAACACATTTCTCTTCATAATGTCTGTTATAGACTCACACATCACTCATATTAAAAAATAGATTAAAGGAAAACGATAGTTAAAACCATCTATTTGAAAATGATTGAAGGTCATCAGGGCAGCCTCTCTGCAGAGCAGAGTTGACTTTATGCGTGGGGGGCCTGAAAGACTGGTCCCTTAGGCAGAGCGCACTTTGCCCATGCCTTAAAACGTCTCTGCGCCTGCACCCTCTGATGCTCGCGCCTCTCCGGCAGCGGTTTCTGTTTTTAGGAAGTAAGAATTGCTGTTCTCAAGTTTGAATCGTTATTTCTAAGAAAAGACAATCTGCATATAACGCTCTGAGACGAGAAACTGCATTCTGTTCTTTGCCCTGAACTGAAACTTTTTATGCAAAGAAGGCGGTACCGAGTGGGAGTCTGACCTAACATTTCAGTTTCGTAAACCCAGCAACATCTGTTTACGCCATTGTCTATTAGCCACCAGACAGCTCGCAGAAGTTTCGCAGGAACACACACACCTTGGATTTTCCGCAGAATATGCTTGCCTTTTACCATCCAAGAATGTTAGCGTCATAATCGTGAAAATAAGACGCAGATCTGTGTGAGGCCTGCAGGCCACGGGTTGAAATCACCAGCGGGGCCCACTCAACTGCTCGAAACTAACAGGTCGATACAACAACGAGTTGCCCAATCCCATCTGCCAGTGGCGTAATGCAAAATGATGCCCCCCCCCCCCCCCTCCGCAGAATGGAAGAGGGACTCCTGAGTCGCCCATGGTTCACAGACATTCATCACAATGGGCTGAGTGGGGGCACATTTAAGGAGTTGGGGGTGCTTATTTTGGCGGGGGGGGGGGGGCTCCTGAGCCGTGTGGTCCTGCTGTGCACACCTGGCATATTTTATCCATGCCAATATACTCAGTGCGGGGTCTGACAGGCCTGGGCACGCTGAAGCAGTACTCAACGAGCCACTCCCTGCTTGTCCAATGCAGAAGAACAATTGGTGGACAAAATGTTGAACAATGTCATACATTCACCCCAGTACAACGATCTGGATCTAAATCCATCGTGTTTTTGCTCACCATGCCATTCCAGTTTGAACCCAGGCATATGCAAATCAGTCTTGAGCCTGCGCCCAATGGGAACAGTCCAGCTCGAACTGCCAGGCCAGGTCCTCCCTGGACTGGAAACAAGCATTCTAGGACCGGTTTCGGGGTTTCCCCCCTCATCAGCCAGGATAGCTTGACTCCAGTGGCATGGAGAGCACAGGACCCACGTCTGGGCATACCCGTCCCACTCGGGGTGATAAATGGAAAAAGAACAATTGATGGACCGAATGTTGAACAATGTCATACATTCACCCCAGTACAGCGATCTGGACCTAAATCCATCGTTTTTTTGCTCACCATGCCATTCCAGCTTGAACCCAGGCATATGCAAATCAGTCGTGAGCCTGCGCCCAATGGGAGCAGTCCAGCCCGAACTGCCAGGCCAGGTCCTCCCTGGACTGGAAACCGGTCCGGTTTTGGGGTTTCACCCCTAATCAGCCAGGATAGCTTGACTCCAGTGTCATTGAGAACATGGGACCCAGCAAAAGAATGATGAATTTAACCCAGATCCTTGTGACTTGGGGTGAATGTTTGCATTTTACAGCATTCCTTCCATCAACTGTTTTTTTTGCATATGTCGCCCTAAGTGGGAAGGGTATGCCCAGACGTGGGTCTTGTGCTCACTACACCATTGGATTCAAGCTAGCCTGGCAGAGGAAGGGTGATGCCCTGAAACCGGTCCCAGGATGCTTGTTTCCGGTCCAGGGAGGACCTGACTTGGCAGTTCGGGCTGGACTGTTCCCACAAGGAACAGGGTCAAGACTGATTTGCATTTGGCGGGCCAAAATTGGGGTGGTGTGGTGAGCAAAGGAATGATGGATTTAACCCAGATCCTTGTGACTGGGTGTCCAGCATTTCGTCCATCAATTGTTTCTTTTGCATACTCCCTGCTTGTCCTTCACAAAATCCTGCATGGACACAAAGGTAAACCACTGCACTGGGGACTAAAGCCAGGAGTAGCAGTGGTGCGTGCTGGATCACAACTATCGGTGGGGTGATGTCTGCCCTCCTGTCGTCTGTTCACCTTGTTGGAACTGCAGTCATGAGTTTTTGTGGAGCGCTCTCTGCTTCAGAAGAGCTTGTTTCTAAGCACTCCAGTGTCTGCAGATGAGAAACTAAAGGCAGTCGGAGATTGTGAGAACTTTTCATTTGATTACGTGGCAAGAGGTGGTTAGTGGGCAGTATCCGTCATTGATGTCCAGGAGCTTAAAATATTTTCTAATTACGCGTTATTTCATGTCCATGATACTCTCCAAGGGTTACAATAGCAAGCAGTGAAACTGATGCTTATTTTTACATGTACATTGTCACTCTGATGAATGATGCTATGAAAACTGTTAAATAAATATTTTGCTGCCTTCTCATTTTGGTTATTCGCAATCCACTAAGACCCCATTTGCGAATTTTCCACACACAGGATTCTATTTCACATATATTGGTCCTCACTTGCACTTAGCTATTGAACCCACATTCCTTGTTGAAGAAAAAAAACAGGGGAACCCTACTCACTAAGGAACCAAGGTAGTAGTTATATAGGAAAGACAATGGTTCCTGTGGAATAATGTAACCTATACTTGTAGTAAAATGCACAAACCCGGTACAGAGGGTGACTGATGTCATAGGGCAAAGGAACCACCAACACCAAGGTTCCAGTTTCACTTGGGACACTTTGCACAAATGTCTTTGAAATAGAATTGGAACAATGTATATATCTTTCTGTTTCCTTTGAAAATGTATAAAAAAGGTTATACTGAATCATTGGTGTTGGTGGTTCCTTCGCCCTCTGACATCAGTCAACTCTCTATATCGCGATTGTGCATTTTACTACAAGTATAGGTATATTATTCCACAGGAAGCATTGTCTTTCCTATATAACATTCCTTGTTGATGCTTCTTAATAATGCTTCTTAGGTCATCCACATTTTAGAACCTGCCACCCATGTGTCACCCACTTTAAACACTGATGATTACTTTGTTACTTCTAGAGGAGCAGATCAGCCAGGTCCTGTACTCCGCTCTTCACACGGTGCTAAACTGTCAGATAGAAATAGCGCCGGTGTTCTGAGAATCATTGGGTCCCCGTGAGTGGCTGCCCCCCCCTACGTCACAGGGTACAATGATTCTCAGAACCAAGCTATTATCCGTCGCTCCCCCATGGCGGTTTGCCCCCCCTACGTCACGGGGGCGGAGCCGTTCTGGCGCTTTAGTGTAGGGCGGAGCGGCCCCCGCGCGGTGTACTCCGCAGAGCGTTGCCTACATTGACAGTGCGGCCCCTTCGACCAGGTTTAACTCCCCCCATGGCCTGCTTGCGTGGTGGAGTGCTCCGGGGAAGCGGCGTACTGGTGTTGCGCCTTCTCCCGCTGCAGAGTCTGTGGAAGGCTCGGTGCACAAGGCTTCATGGCGGAGCCAGACAAGTGCAGGCGTGAGTCGTCATAATTCAAGCACGCTTCAATAGCTCAGTTGGGAGAGTGTTTGACTGCAGAGCTGGAGGACCCGGGTTCAATCCCGGGTTCGGCATAGTTGCAATTTCGGCTTTTATTTTAATTTTATTTATGTATGTATTTATTTATTTATGCGATTTTATATAGCACGGACTTTACCCGAAGGTGTCAGAGCGCTTCACTTTAGGACCAGTAATGATACAAGAGGAAACAATTGCAAATTAACAAATTACAAAAGCAAACGTTAAGTTACATGATAAAAAATGACAATAGTGAGCAACCAAAATACATGAGGTAGCAATCGGTACATTACAGGAGAAACAAGCACTGGCGTTGCCAATAGGTTTCGCCTTTGGAAAGTTGGAGCTATTGGTTTTGTAAATGACATTTTATATTTATATATTGTTATTGACAATGCCAATAACGATATATAAATATAAAATGTCATTTACAAAACCAATAGCTCCAAATTTCCAAATGCGAAACCTATTGGCAACGCCAGCGCTTGTTTTAAATGACGCGGCATGGCACAGCTAAATTGGCCGCAACACCCCGCTGCGCCATTTCCTTGTAATTATAGCCCCCTGTTCCTTCCTTCCCTCCCAGGTGAGGGTCGTCCCCTGCTGATCCTGGCAAGTGCGCGGGGTCAAAGGTTGCGTTTCACTCAGTGAAAGGCAGTAAATAAACTGGAACAGCCTCTAAATCAGCTCCCACCAAGAGGTGAGTGACGGGGGGGAGGGGCTCAGAAGGAGGGGGCCAGCCCCGGCAGGGGGCCCACGGAGCGCTGCAGGACAGGCCTTCCGGATGGAGGCCGGAGCCAGGTGAGCAGGGCGAAGATCGTGGTGTCAAGGTGCATTATGGTATATTTAGTGGATTGCATTGTTTGGTTCATATTTTGTAAACGGCCCGTGAGATCCCCGGGGCCAGTGTGGTGGGAGGAAGCCAGGCAGGACTTGCAATTAAAGTTCACCATCAGGCATCCGATCTCTAAACAGAAACAGCAGGAAAGCCCGTCGGCATAGCTCAGTGGGTTAATGCGCCTGAAAGTGAGATGTATCTGCAACCTGCAGCTTACACGCTGGAGGAGCCACTTGGGCCTTTCATCCTTCTGAGGCTAATAAAATGCTGCGCTCCAAGTTTGTATTATAAGATGACTCGCTCTTTGCAGCATTTCAAAGATAAAACTTGTAGCTGCGAGCACTACATACAAAACCTTCCATGCTGCACCCAATTACCCCACAGAGGCCAATGTACAAGCAACAGGCTACGAATCCTGCACCACGAAAAGCGACCAGGGGGTCAGTGAAAACGGTAGCGCTTCCGTGACCAGGACAGGGCCAGGAAGCGCTAGACATACACAGAGTAGCCACTTAAGAAGTGAGGAAGCGCTTCAGGCCACAAGGGGGTACGGGTAGCGCTATGTAAATAATATTAAAAATGCATCTGATGCTCTGACGAACGGGGCAGACTTGGGGGGCAGGTGGGGGATGACTCCGCCTCCTTAACGTGGCACTGGGGGCAGTCGGTAGGTAGGCGCCAAGGGATGTGCTGAGAGCCTTCCGGGCACTGTGGCCCTCACATGGGCACCGGCTGCTGCATGGTGTTCGGGCACAACAGAACGGAAGCCACGCCAGTGCAGAGTCGACTCTAGTCTATTGTAGGCAGAAGGGGAGACTGGCCCTGCAGAGGGGGAGTGGGGGTACAGACAGGAGGATGCTCATGTACCGGCATGATGGGGGCGGGGTAAGAAGAGGGGTGACGGGCACGAGAGATGCAGGATAATCAAAATCAAAAGGAGCACCGCCAGCTGGACACAGGAGGAGAGGGTGACAACACCCGCAGACAGACAGCGGGACAGCCAGAGATAGGTGGGGTGAGAAGGGCACAGAGTAAAGCAGAGGGGTGAGAGGCACGGGCGCCCTCAGGGACCCAATCACTCACCACGTAGGAGGACCCGCCCTCCCCGCTGTGGGTCTCGGTCTCTGGGATGGAGAAGTGCATGTCCCCCGGTCTCGCGCACCACGCTCCTCTCTCCAGGCACGGCACGCGCCGTCTCGCGCCTGCCCCTCCCACACACCTTCCCCTCTCCTCACAGCATCACAGACAGTGGGTGGGAGGGCGGGAGGTGGCACGGACAGTGGGTGGGCGGGGGGTGGCACGGACAGCGGGCGGGAGGGAGAAGGCAGGACAACGGGAGGGAGGGGGATTTTATTTATGAAGGCATCGGAAACGGACAGTGGGCGGGCGGGAGGGAGGAGGCACGGACAGTGGGCGGGCGGGAGGGAGAAGGCAGGACAACGGGAGGGAGGGGGATTTTATTTATTTCTTTTATTTATGAAGGCATCGAACACGGACAGTGGGCGGGCGGGAGGGAGGAGGCACGGACAGTGGGCGGGCGGGAGAGAGACGGCTAAAAAAACAAGGCCAAGGGAGAGAGGAAAATCCCTGAACATCGTGAAAGAAACAGGAGCCAGTAGTTGATGTATCTAGGATGTTTCTGTTTTGCATGTACTACACTAAGGGGATACTCTCATCCATCACTCTGCCAGGTTTGTAGGAGGATATTGGGTGGTGGTGTATAAAACAACTGAGAGGGATAGGGAAGGTTCAAGGTTCTATAGATGAGTTATAGGGCCGAAGGGAATGGGATAATATGACTGGGAAACTACACAAAAAGTGCCTTTGAAAAATCATGTGCTGACTGGCTCAAAGTAGCGGGCAGAGCGGAGCAACAACGTGAGTGTGTACAGGAAACAATTCTCCAAAACGTAGTGTGCTGGCCGGCTCAGCTTGAGTACGTGAGCGGAGCAGCAAAACATACGATAAAAAGAAATGATGGGAACTCTGAGGAGTGACACCTATGACACGGCGTGCTGACCGGCTCAGGAATTAGGAGCGTAGCAGCAATGAGCATGCAGGCAGAGCTCACGAGCAAAGAAATATGAGGCTGGGGGGGGTCGCGTGCTGGCCGGCTCCAAGTTCACAGGAGCGGAGCAGCAACTCGAATAAAGGCGAAAGGGAGATGCCAAAATTAAAGGTGTGATGCACTGACTGGCTTAGAAGCGGGCGGAGCGGAACAGCGACGTGCACGCCAACAGGAATGTACCTCTCTTGAAAGGGGGCCAAGGAGGTCCGCAGGAGTCCGGGGCCAAGGCTGGATAAACCCATAATTAAAGACGGGACGGAGAGCTGGACAATACACCAAACGCGCAGCAACCAGGAACCAAAATGAAACAAGGGGGGCGTGGTCACGTGTCAAGAACAGTAAGCCAAGCAATGGCTTACGTAGGAGATGGCCTGTTACGAGCCTCAGGGGCCATCTCAAAAGTACTCGCATCAGTGGATTTCACAATCCCTGGCCATGCATTAATGTTCTACCAGTTTGTAGTCCTCTGGAGGCATGGCGCTAAACCTAGTTCCTAACACACTAGAGATGTGTCATAAGTGTAAGGTGGTCCTGCTTTGGTGAGGGGGCGAGATAATAAAACAAGTCAGGTCCGTGAAATGATGTCACGGGGGTGTCCCGGGCCGGCAGCCAATCACAGCGCGGCCCGGGACAAAGGGGCGGGACTTAAAAAAAGCCCGAGAAACGCCCCCGAATCGCGTTTTCCCGAGAAAGCGTGATTGACAGCCTCTGTCTCCCAATGGCTAGCCTCCATTTATGGAGCTAGCCAATGGGAAACAGAGGCGGTCCGAACATCCCTACTGTAGACAAAAGTTTTCGATCTGGGAGGGGCACTGTGTGCCCCTCGCCAGGTCGAAACCTAAAAAGTGATATGTGTGCAGGCTACAAAAGCATACAAAGTACAAGTAGAGGTATAATACTGCAATAAATGGCAGACACTCCAGCACAAGAACAAACGTTACGTAGGCAATGGTGGCACTTGTGCAAGTATCTAAAGCAAACAAAATGTGAGAGGTAGCAAACAGTGTGTTACAAGAGAAAAGTGACATGTGCAAGTTACAAAAGGGTACCATACACCGGTACAAGGATAATACTGGAAAAAATGGTAAACATTCAAACTACCAGAACACACTCGGAAGGAACTTCCATAGTCCAGGACAATAGACTTTTCGATAATGGGAGGTCTTCCTTCAGAAGATAGCGAGGGTGTGAATTAGATTTGGAGGTGTCTTTGGAGGAGCAGTCAGTCTTAAGTCAAAATCAAAATCAAATTAAGATCAAAATACGGCGGTCTATCCTCAACGCGGGTGGCCTTATTAGACTTAGTTTTTATACCCGTTTTACACCCCTTTTACAATAAAGGCCTGACGGATCTCTGTTATATGTGTTCATATGTATTTCCACCTGTAATAGAAGGGACCTTGCAGCTTTTCTATGTTATTTACTGTCCCTTGGTTTCTCACGCTTACTAAGTGTTCCCGACAGGAATTGTTTTCGCCCACGGGCGGGGTACTTGAAATGTTCCTTGACCGGTGGGGTTTTACCAATGTGCGCTTCTAGTTGCAATGCCTGTGCAATTTGCATTATAAGCTTCATGCCTCAACTGCCTAGACGATGTCTTTGTGTCATAACACGAAATGGTTAACACTTCCAGTCACGCAGCCTTAAGACGGTCACGTTGGTGTGGAGATGGCGTGCTCTCATGTTATAGATTGACTCTACATACCAACTGGACGCTAAATCCAGACGGGGCTGGGAGAGCTTGGCCCCGCTCTGGGGTTCCAGCGTTACTACTACACAACTGTCGGGTGATGGTAAGGTATCTTACTAATGCCAAGGGTTACGTATTCAGTGCAGGTAGGTACTATATATTGTCCCAAACTAGTACCTTCACAATGTACTTCCATGAGTACATCGGGGACTACTTCCTATCATGGCGCAGTTTCTCGCTTATCCGCGACAGGCCTTCCCAAGTGGCTGAGTGCGGATTAGAGACGATTACGAGCCGGGGGCGTAACCCAATCAGGTTCCACTTATACCAGTTTGGATTACGCCCTTCGCTCGTGTTCCCAAATTGCTCCTAGGCTCCTAATGCTTCAAGTTCAGACGGAGCAATTTTTTGACTTACGCCTTACCGGCTGTAACAACAGGAGGGCCCTCGGAGTGCGCACACGCTCCTTATAACTAGACATGGCTCTTACGCCCTTGTGGGCTGCAATGATTTCGACTACAGCTCTGCTGAGGAGCCGGTTATATTATTAATTTCACTTCTGGTGTGCAAAGGGTTGGCTCCCCCTCTTACTCCTCCGTGATTGGTGCCTTGCACTACAATATTACATTCTGACACCCTTACACGGGCGTGATTGGTGCTTGGCACTACAATATTACATTCGGACACCCTTACAAGGCTGGGTGAGTTACACGGAGGATGAAACGTACATTAAAGGAGCATTTGCCCCAGAATGCACTTGGTGCCAATCGGGATTTTTCCATCCCAGTGTCGGTCACCAGGGCCCCAGGTATACAGTCCTCAACACGTTGTGGTAAGCCCTATGACCGCCCATCATTATTATTTACGCATATCCTTTGGGCGTTGTTGTTTTGTCTTGTTTCTTATCCTTTTTCTTTTTTCCTATTTCATTTCTCCTACCGCCAAGGTCGGTCTTCTTCCTACCATTGACATCCACTCCCGCCTGATTCTAGATCTTAAATACGATGGATTTATCCAGCACTGTCGTACTAGATAGTTCGGTCTCTCTGGGGACTCCGCGGGTTGCAGGGTCCACGATACGGTTTTGGGTACGTTTTTCACCCCTTCTCCTCCAAGAGATGTAAATCCCTTTTCTGGGAAATGGATGATTTATCCATGCCACATGGGGGGTCGTTCACCATTAACTTTGTGGCAAGGTATCTGGAGTTTTTGGGGCAAGTTTAGACTTCCCCTAGACTCCCAGGGATACGTCATAATAACGGTCCTTTACGTTTGCACCTTCTTATCGCCATTTTCGCCTATAACCCCTTATGCTTCAGGGTTTCTGCTTCCGGTCCCTTTTCGGGAATACACAATATCAGGGCCGGTTCCAGCTGCACTTCCGTTCCCCTATGCCTCAGGGGGTTCATCCATTATCTCGTTCTCTGGCATTGTCTGAGGGTGCAATCCTTCACATACTTCCCCTTGAAGCTCACTCTGGAGCTCTCCATGCAAGGGTTCCTTCAGGCGCTTTGGTGTGCTGGTATTATTACCTTCGTTCCCATTAGCCTCTTTGGCTCTTTCCAATATATTGTAAACGGAGCTACCGCCAACTTAGGAGGTTCCTGTTCCTCCTACTAAAGGAGGGGTTGACTCCTTTTCCTTTAGACACCCTTCTAAGGCCTTATATTGGAAAGGGGTGTGGCGTTAAGGCGACTGACGCTGGAATCTGGGGATCACGGTTCGATCCTCGGCGCCAGATTAGCCTGGCACCATGTGACTCTGGCAATGGCTTGCTTAATCTTCCTGACGACCCCTACAGTGGAGGGGTGGAGTGGAGAAGCGTGGCTCAGTGGTTAGAGGCGGCAGACCTAGAAGCTGAGATCAGCTGTGGACCAGGGTTCGATTCCCCGCCTCGGCGGGTGTCGGGCTCAAAAAAAAAAATTCCACGGAGTCGACAATTCTCTAAGCATGGGCGGAAAATCCGTTTCGCTCGCGGATTTTGTGGATTTTCGGTAAATTCGCAATGCGCGAGATTCGCGAATCTCCCGTAAAATCCGCGAGCAGCGGATTTTGCTCGCACTGTTCGCGTGAGTTCGCGGCTTCCCAGTACAACTTCGCGCCCCGCGAATAAGCGCTAAATTGCAGAAATACGATCTTAGCAAAACTGAAACTACTTACCAGGTTCAAAAGTTCAGGCTCATCATTAGTAGCCATTTCCTGTATTGCTTCCTGAGGGGCCCCTCCAGAGTTCAGTTGCCTACTTGCAACTATTATGTGACCCTGCTCTGAACCTCAGAATAGTTACACATATGCCACAAAGGTCCTGAATTACAGCTAAGGGAGACAAGCAGGAGCCAGGCTGGAAGTTCAAATCCATTAATCAGCCCCTAATTCATTATTGTCAGTTGTGGCAGGGCAGGTGTTGTAACTAATTTTGCAACAATGAAAGCACTTAGCAAGTGCAAAAGATCACTAATCAGGAAGCACTAAGGAAGCAGGTGCCAGCTAAAAAAATATTCTGTGACACATTAATCAGCCCCAAATTAATTCAGGTCACTTGAGGCAGGGAAGGTGTGCTTTGCTTTGCCACAATAATGTACACTGACTGGACAACCAGAGGGTGCTGTGATGAAACCGAGGGTGGCATGGGTGGGCCAGAGGGTGGCATGAGTAGTCAGAGAGTGGCAGTGGTGACAGAGAGTGGCAGTGATGAAGAAGAGTGTCCCAAACAGGCTGGACACGTAGAAACAACAAGTTCGCAAAACTTGCGAGCCGACAGGTAAGTTCGCGTTTGCGAAATTGTACAAAACCCTCACGAACTGGCAGAAACCCGCGCGAACACACAAAAAAAAATCCGCAAATTCGCGAGAATTCGCAGATTTTGCGAATTGCGAGTTCGCAAATCCGCAAAATTCGCAAACGCGAGATTCGCAAAATTCGCCCGTGCTTACAATTCTCGCTCTGGTGCCTACTCGACTCACGGGGTCACACTCTGCGACTCTGGGTAATAGCTTGCTTAATCTCCACTACGGCCCCTCGCGGCGGGATGCCTGGCTTTCACCTTGTGGATACCCGGCTGGGGTATCTCACAGGGGAATACCAGGACGGGTTCCCTAAGCAAGCGCCTTGAGGCCCCTGGGTTAAAGTGCGCTATATAAATCGAAACACATTTACATTTACATTTACAGCTCGAGACCCTTACGGGTGATCGTTTGCGCTTTGCCAATGTGAATTATTATTACACCTTCACTGTCAGCAGAAACAGATCCTAGCATTTCTGATGTATGAAGACCTCCATGCCGACTTCAACACCCATGGCCAAGGGTTGTGTCCTGATTACCAAGGTTTCTGGCATGTCCGCCGTCAAGTAAGCAATCACCTTTTTTGGGTTCAGGGTTTCCGATAACAACTGAAAATTGTCAGGCGCTTAACTGCGTTGCTGGCGCTCCCCTATAACTCCAGGTTCTTCAGTCCCTTGCGATTCATTCAACGTGGGAGGGCCAGGTTAGCTGGTGGATATATGACACGGGACTCTGCTGTGGGGTTAATTTTCCCCACATGGCGGGCGCTCTTATACCAAATGTGTGCATATTGATTTTTCGCTCGGTTTTTCCAATGGACCGGGTTTTAGACTATTATTTTCCAACAGAGGGTGAATGGATAGGCTTGAGCCAATATTTCTCGTTAGGTATTCCGTTCACTCCCTCCCACATCAGAATATTCCTCAGGGGAAGGCTTTTTCCCTACTTTCCCTTATTGATAATGGCCTTTTCATACATACTATCCAGTGATGATAGGCCTAATCTACTTTGCCAGTGTGCGTTGTGTACGGTTTGGCTGGCGTTGATGGGGAGCAGGTAGTATTTCTGCTCCCCGTGGTTTTGTGTACCCCCTAACTCAAAAGGGAGCTTATACAGGCCTAATCTACTTTGCCAGTGTGTGTTGTCTAGGGTTTGGCTGGCGTAGTATTTCTGCTCACTGTTGTTTCCTGTACCCCCTAACTCAAAAGGGAGCTTATACAGGCCTGTTCTAGTTTGCCAGTGTGCGTTGACTAGGGTTTTGCTGGCGTTGATGGGTAGCAGGTAGTATTTCTGCTCCCCGTTGTTTTGTGTACTCCCTAAGTCAAAAGGGAACTTATACAGGCCTAATCTTGGTTGACAGTGTGTGTTGACTAGGGTGATGGTGTTTGTATACCCTCTTTGCAGCTCCTTAATCATTCTAACATATAATTTCTGCACTATCTTTTCAGTTTTGGACAAAAGAGTGTTACCCCAGTGTCTTCTCATCAGGTACGATATCTTTTTCACCTTTTTAGGGCTTGCAAGCGAAGCGAGCGAAAAGCACTTTTACTAGGGTTTCAAAAATGGACCTTGAAATTCCACATAGGTCGTGCATGTGCATTTCAAGGTCCATTGTGATTGGGCTTTGCATGCGTGCTGTTATATAACAAAACACGCAATAGGCCATAGGCGGTCGCTTAACTCCGCCTACGGCCTATTGGTGTTTGTTATGCGCACCAAAGCCCATGTGTCTTCAATTATGGCAGCCAGACACGGCGCCACTCAGGAGCTTATTTGTTTTGTTTGGGATCCATTTCACTGTCGAAGCAACTAAACGCTGGATGGTGCCTGGTTGCCCAGGGTGGTCACTCCTTGGCCACAAGGGAGAGTCTTCAGTCTTCAGCTCAGGTGAATGTCGAAGGGCAAGGGACTGAAGGGCAAGGGACTGTGGGAAGTAGTGCTGTCAGAACCATTCGGGAACATGAAATGCCCCGTGTAGATAATCCAACCCTCTACAGTGCGTGGGCACAAGATAACATTTTACCTGGTAGTACTCATGCCCACGCTCTGATACCCACAGATCAGCCTGATCCGATTTCAATATCTTCTGCCTCACATAATCAGGAACTAACACAATCACAAGGCTCCTCTGTTGCGCAAGTGGTCACTCATCACGCTAAAATTAGGTCATTGGCCTCCAAATCTAAAACTCTACCCCTGCCCCCACCACATCTTCAACAGAGCCGCCAACACCATCGCACCCATGCTCCGCCAAACCATCAACCGCTCCCTGGCGATCGTCTCGTTCCCCGACGACTGGAAACACGCCGAGGTCAACCCCCTCCTAAAGAAACCCTCAGCGGACCCCTCCGACCTCAAAAACTACAGACCCATCTCCCTGCTCCCGTTCCCAGCGAAAGTCATCGAGAAAGCCATCAACAGCCAACTTGCCACATTCATTGAAGAACACAACATCCTCGACTCCTCCCAATCCGGCTTCAGAAAAAACCACAGTACGGAAACCGCCCTCCTCGCCGCAACAGACGACATCCGCACCTTACTGGACAAAGGAGAAACAGTAGCCCTCATCCTCCTCGACCTATCAGCGGCGTTCGACACAGTCTCCCACCGCACCCTAATACGCAGACTCTACGTTGCAGGAATCCAGGACAAGACCCTCGACTGGATCTGCTCCTTCCTCTCCGGCAGGACGCAGCGGGTCAGACTCCCCCCTTTCCTCTCGGACCCCACACCGATCACCTGCGGAGTCCCCCAGGGCTCCTCCCTCAGCCCGACGCTCTTCAACGTCTACATGGCTCCACTTGCCCCCA
Organism: Lissotriton vulgaris; assembly: GCF_964263255.1. NCBI lineage: Eukaryota > Metazoa > Chordata > Amphibia > Caudata > Salamandridae > Lissotriton > Lissotriton vulgaris. The sequence continues at coordinate 1,254,691,968 of NC_141689.1, read as the reverse complement.
TCATCAGAACCTACGGACTCAACATCGTGTCATATGCAGACTACACCCAGCTCATCCTCTCCCTATCCAACGAGCCCAACACCGCCAGACGCAACTTTCGAGAAGGCATGGAAGCCGTCGCCAAATGGATGAAAAACAGCTGCCTTCAACTAAACACCAACAAAACAGAAGTACTCATCATGGGCCCAAACCCCGACGCCTGGAGCGACACCTGGTGGCCCACCGCCCTCGGAAACCCGCCAACCCCCACAGACCACGCACGCAACCTGGGAATCATCCTGGACTCCGAGCTCAAAATGGACCGCCAGATCAACTTTGTCTCATCTTCCTGCTTCCACACCCTCCGTAAGACCTTCAAATGGATCCCCCTCGAACACCGAAAGACAGTCACTCACGCCCTGGTCACCAGCAGACTCGACTATGGAAACGCACTCTACGCCGGAATAAACAAAAACCTCATCCGCAAGCTACAGAACATCCAGAACGCCGCCGCAAGACTGGTCCTCAACCTGCCAAAACACTGCCACATCTCCCAGCACCTGCGCACACTCCACTGGCTCCCCGTTGAGGCGAGAATCACCTTTAAGATGCTCACCCACGCACACAAGGCCCTCCACGGCACCGGACCAGCATACCTGAACAGCAGACTCAAATTCCACGCACCACAAAGGACCCTACGAGCAGCCCAGCTTTCCTACGCCGTGGTCCCCCGCAGCAGAAAGACCAGATCGGGAGGCCGCTCCTTCTCCTTCCTCGCGGCCAAAGCATGGAACGCCCTTCCGCTCCACCTCAGACAGACAACATCGCTCCCCATCTTCGCAAGAAACCTCAAAACCTGGCTCTTCGACAGACCCCCTCCTTGATGGAATGGAACCTGCACCCCCCCCACCCACCCCTAGCGCCTTGAGACCCTTACGGGTGAGTAGTCGCGCTTTAACAAACTCCTGATTGATTGATATGGGTGGGACCAGGAAGGGCGGTGGTTACACCCCCTTTCCTTCGTCCAGTTTTGGCGCCAGAGCTGGGGCTATGCATGGAGCACCTAGTTTGCTCCAGGCAGTGTCTGTTTCTTGTCAACCCTCCTTGTCCCAATACAGAAAGTCCAGTCTGGGGTGGTGCTCCCACCTCTCCAGGCAGGAATCCTATTGTCCAGGCCTCCCTTGCACTCACCCCCTCACTTTGTTTCTCTCTGCCTCTCCCTAACGCTTATCTCTCTTGCTCTACTCCACTTTTCAGTTTCTCTGTCTTTGCTTATCTGGCTGTCTCTCTGCCTTCTCTCATGTTCTTGTTCTTTCTCTGCCCCTATCCCTCTACCTCGGTTATTGGCTACTTGACTTGATTTGTTCTGTATTGCAGAATTAATGTAGCACTTTATACCACTAGCGATGATGTAAGATGCCCTCTGATTGCCAACACGGTCTAGGGAGGCTCTTTCTGTGTGCATGGCTGAAAGAATGTGGGATGTAATCTGGCTTTTACGGGAAGTACTGAGCGTGATTTGTGTGAGAATCAGAGACATTGTAAAATCATTGTGCGGCAAATATGTACCTGCCCTTAAATCTGAAATTCTGGAGAAAGATGTGAGTACAGATAGGGTCGTGCATGCAACTGCACAGGGACGTACCTTCAGGAGGAGGGGTGTTTGTGGTGCTACAGCTCCCTAATAAATGCATTTTCTGGTAAATAGTTGGGTACAGATGCTTTAAGTCTGGTATGGTGAGGTGTCGGTCGGATTTCACCAGGAATGTTTGCATACATGCAGACAAACAATACACTGTCTCCCTCTCTGTTTTAAAAGTCTTCATAAATGTTGGTTATTTTACAAAATATTGTGTTTTCTCTCACTTAGTACCGCTACCCATCCTCATTTGTCTCCCTTTCCACTGCCACTTTAGCCCCTCTCATGCACCCTGCTTGTTGTATAATGTATTATAACATTAAATGCCAGCGCAATTGTTGGGAAATCTGAAGCTCACACCCCCAATCTTACTGACCAAACTACACCTCTGTGACTGAAAACCCGTGCCCCCTGTGCTTCAGCAGCATGCTGTCTCACAGCTTCAAGGAACTTTAACACCATCGATGCTAGTGTTATTTTCCTCCTGTGCTGAGTTATATTGGATCCCATTGTTCATGACGAGCTCAGCTCGTCATGAGTGTATGGAGGTGTACACCATGACGAGCTGAGCTCGTCATGAGCGTCGAAGGAGATAAACAGCCAGGTTTGAAGGCTTTCACAATTTGAGGTGGTTGTCAATTCTTCTTGCAAGAATTGAGTTTCAGAGGTGCCGCCCTGGACTGAGGAGCTTGCAGCAGTGCAGGACATCCTGAAGGAAGTCATCCTGTATGAAGTTTATACATTTGTGGGTGGGGGGGTGTGAACTAGACCTGAAGGCATCAGAGCGCTTTACATGAGCACCAGTTGTGTTACAGACGAACACATTAATTGTTAGGTCTCGCTAAACCAATGCGTAAGCATTGTTCGGCGAGATTATAGTAAGGCTTCGGAAAAGTCTCCCCAAACTGCGGATTCAATTCAGTTCATGTGAGCCAGGCGCGTGCGCATCGCCAGCCACATCCCACGCCATGCCTCGGCATCAGACTTGAAAGGAAGCCGCTCCCCCGCCCCACTCCGCGCAATGCCAGAGCTAGTTTTTCTCGCTTTTTTTTTGGTGTTCTTTGCGGCCCATGCTTCATTCCACCTACCACTTTACACCGACTTGTTCACTTTCCTCCCATTTCTATCTCCTTCTCTCAGTCTCCTCCTTCATGTATTCCTCTGTCAATCTCCCCGTCTCCCATTCTTCATCTTCGATGCATCTCTTATTTTCTTACATGCTTTGGTGTACTTTCTCCTTTCTTCCCCTTCCTCCATATTTTCGACAACTTCATCACCTGTATTCTCATATCTTCTTTATTACTGCCTTCCGTATTTGATTTCCTTTTCTTCATTCCACCTTCCTTGTTCTCGCTCCGGTTTTCTCTTTCTTACCTCATTCCTCGTTCTTTCCAACATTGCCCCATCCTCTTCAGTCTCTTTCTCTGTCCGTCTGCCTTTCTCCGTCTCTACTTCTGCTCATTATTTCTTCTGTCCCCAATGTGCAGCTTCCAGTCTTTATTCCTTCCATTCTCTTCGTTCTATCCTGTTGATCTTTCCCCTCTACTCCTTCCACCCTGCATGCCCGCCTCTACTGCTTCCTTCGTTTTCGCGCTTTACTTCCGTAGTCTTTATTCTGTCAATCCACTTCTGTTCTCCTCCCTCATAACCCCCTCCTTCGTTTATCCCTGTCTTTGCCCCTCTTCCTTATCATATTATTTTCTTCCTCCTCTCCTTTCCTCTCTCGTCTTCCCCGCTCTTTCTTGCTTCCTTGGTTCCTCCGTTCCTGTGTGTCCAGCCCCCTCTCCCTGGCACCTCTGACCTTTCCTGCTGCTTCCGGACCACCCTGACATTCGGGAGCTGGTGCCTGTGGGTGCAGAGTCTGGCTCGGCGTGATTTATGCCATTGGTATTACAGCAGACACACTGCAGTCCATCACTGCAGTCCCCCCTGATTAAAATTCAGCTCCGGCCCCGACTGCAGCACTACACAAATGGAATATTCTACATAATTTCCGAAAATTCTTGTTTTTCTTGTTTAAAAAGTGACCTTGTGTGATGTAAGTAGTGTTCATTTAAAGTGCTGCAATACCTTCAGATAGAGTTCGCGCTAAATAAAAGTGCCGAAAAAACACAAGACAAATCGAACGCTTTAAAGCAAGAAAGGAACACCTCGGTGGGTGAATCACCCAGCTGGTGTCACAAGGCCCCCATTGGCAGAGCGGATGTTTCTTGCCATTCCCACCTCTGCTGATTATCTTGAGGCTACCAGGCCTTACAGTGACACCTCGTCACCCAGAATACCCTCGGCACCCTCTCCAATCTCACACCTCAGCAAAGAGCCTTTGATCAGCATTAAACAGGCGAGTGCTCCCCCCTGGGGCGCTACCTCCGGGCATAAAACACCACCTTGAGTGTACCCGTTCTTTGAGGTAGACAGTACCATATAGGAGAGGTGCAAAATAAGTGTATAATCTTGTTGTAAGCCTTTATTACTGCAGGACATAATCAGGGTTTCTTTGCTACAACAGCTTGTATTATATACAACACTACATTGGGCGCTAAAAACTGGAAAAATTCACATTGGAATGTTTAGAACTCCAACTGCTCAAAATTACTCAAAACGTAACCATGAACAAATCAATTTACACTGGAAGAATACTGAAGCATTTGCTGTGCGTAATATACTAAAAAAACAAAACATAAAACCGGTTTGCCCATAGGCAATTAAAACAGAAGTGGAATGCATGCAGGGTGAATGAACTGCTCAACTTTGCGGAAAATTGTTCTTTAAGTCCACCAATGCAGTGTGCTAAAGTGTTTGGTCTTTCAGGGCAGTTTCTCAACTAGTTTTCATCAGTGGTGGTTAAGTCCCCAGAGTAATCATTTGGGTCAGCAGCATCATCCGCATCTGCACTTTCTGCCTCCACATTATCTGCTCCTCATTTTCATCGTTTTCACCATCAATGTCCTCCTTTTCGTTTTGCTCATTGTCTTCATCATTCGCATCAGTTGTTTCCTCAACTACCGATTCTCCTGTTTGTTCAACGATTTCAAAGGGATTCTCACCCTAAAAGTAAACACAAGTTTTAAACCATATTTAGCAAAATTTTGCTGAACAAATGCACACTAACTATTACAAAAGTAACAGCAAAAGTCTTGTGTACAGTGCAAGTAAAGAACTCAGATTTCATATCACAAAAAAGCAGAAAGAATGTATTATTAGAAAAGGCATTTTACAACGGGGAGAACATATGCAGGACTTCTAAATTTTAGAGTATGTCCAGACAGGCCATAGGATGGAAAAATCCATGCCAGGTCTATGAACGCCCATGAGCTCCGAGGAGTCCTTGTACAGAGGGGGCGATGACTGGAATATTGAGGGTGGGCATCACATTTCCAAGAAATTAATTTCCTGCGAAACTACAAATTTTTGGGTGAAACTCAGTACGGAAGAAGTGTTATTTGCAAAGCTGAGTTCGGAGTAAACAGATCTGAACATTCAATATGCAGTGTGAGCCCTGGAGGCAGGAAGGGTGGAAGTGCATCCACAGCATTACAGGCTGCAAGCTAATTGTTGATGGTAATTAACTTATCAGTTTGCAGCATGTGTACCTGTTTGATTTAATTAATGATTTTATTTAATTTGTATAGCTCTTGAATCACCCCCAGGGGGGTATCTCAGCGCTTGGAAGCACAGCATAGGTCATGGGTACTCACAAACGTTCTCTCAGGGGCCAAATTTACACTGTGGTTTGTGTCCGAGGGCCGCACCAGTGGGGGCGGGGTCAGTGGGGGAGGTGGCAGGGCTAGAGCAACAAAAAAAAACAACTGACCATGAGGTTGATCACTGGTCCCTGCAGCGGACACCTTCGTCCACTGAGCCACCAGACCCGGGATACACACATCTCTTGCTCTCTCTTTGTCTCCCTCCCTCACTCTCCCTACCTCTCCCATACTCTGTTCCCCTCCCTCTGTCTTCCTCCCCCTGTCTCCCTTTCCCTCTCTCACTCCCTCCCCCCTTTCCCTCTCACTCTGTCTCCCTTTCCCTCTCTCACTCCCTCACTCTGTCTCCCTTTCCCTCACTCACTTTCCCTCCCTTCCTTTCCCTCTCACTGTCTCCCTTTCCCCCTGTCACTCCCTCACTCTGTCACTCCTTTTCCCTCCTTTCCCTCCCTTTCCCTCTCACTCCCTCACTGTCTCCCTTTCCCACTCTCACTCCCTCACTCTGTCAGGGCAGTTTTCAGGAGTCTTCCGAATTTAAGATGGTCCAAACACTGTCTTAGGGCCAGCTGTAGTTGATTCCAGATGAAGGGTGCGAGAAGGACTTGCCTCCGGGTCTAGATAGATAGAAGGAGGGCAATAACAGACAGATGTCCCTTCCAATGGCTAGCCTCCATTTATGGAGCTAGCCAATGGAAGAGCAGGCGGGACAAAGCACCCATACTGCTAAACAAAAGTTTTCGCCTGCGCGAACACTGCTATGCAGCGGAACGCCAGGCGAAACCTAAAAAACAGAAGCTGTCTATCTAGAAACATACCTTCTTTGACCGCATTGCCATTTGATCCAGGTTTTCTCAATTTAGGTTTTTTGCCGACAAACGCCCCTCCAATGGGTTTATTAAGCGATTGCATCATCTTTCTTTTCATCCACCTTCCAGCAGGCCCACCAAATTGAGGGAGGGAGTGCGAGAGATTGAGGGAGGGAGTGCGAGAGATTGAGGGAGGGAGTGCGAGAGATTGAGGGAGGGAGTGCGAGAGATAGAGGGAGGGAGTGCGAGAGATAGAGGGAGGGAGTGCGAGAGATAGAGGGAGGGAGTGCGAGAGATAGAGGGAGGGAGTGCGAGAGATAGATGGAGGGCGATAGATAGAGGGAGGGCGATAGATAGATAGATAGAGGGCGATAGAGGGAGGGCGATAGATAGAGGGAGGGCGATAGATAGAGGGAGGGAAGGCGATAGATAGAGGGAGGGAGTGCGAGAGATAGAGGGAGGGAGTGCGAGAGATAGAGGGAGGGAGTGCGAGAGATAGAGGGAGGGAAGGTGATAGATAGATTGAGGGAGTGCGATAGATAGATTGAGGGAGGGGGTTCGAGAGATTGAGGGAGGGAGTGCGAGAGATTGAGGGAGGGAGTGCGAGAGATTGAGGGAGGGAGTGCGAGAGATAGAGGGAGGGAGTGCGAGAGATAGAGGGAGGGAGTGCGAGAGATAGAGGGAGGGAGTGCGAGAGATAGAGGGAGGGAGTGCGAGAGATAGAGGGAGGGAGTGCGAGAGATAGAGGGAGGGAGTGCGAGAGATAGATGGAGGGCGATAGATAGAGGGAGGGCGATAGATAGATAGATAGAGGGCGATAGAGGGAGGGCGATAGATAGAGGGAGGGCGATAGATAGAGGGAGGGAAGGCGATAGATAGAGGGAGGGAGTGCGATAGATAGACGGAGTGCGATAGATAGAGGGAGGGAGTGCGATAGATAGATTGAGGGAGTGCGATAGATAGATTGAGGGAGGCCAGCCAACTACAGGCCGAGCAGCCTTATAGATGTGCCTCAAAAACTTTTTCCCCGCCTTATACTGGACCATCTCTTGGACTGTATGTAGGACAATGACCTTCTAAGTCCACCACAGGCTGGCTTCAGGAAAAACACGTCCACACTGGACCAGATCTTCTGCCTTGTACTCCTGTATTTGCATGCTGTGAGGATCGAGGTGGTGAGGCTGTCCTCCTAGACCTCTCCGCGGCATTCGACAGCGGATCCAGAACGCCTCAGCCCGACTCATCCTCGACATCCTGCGAACCAGCCACATCTCCAGACATCTGACAGACCTGCATTGGCTCCCCGTCAACAAAAGAATCACCTTGCGCCTCCTCACCCACGCACACAAAGCCCTACACGACTAAGGCCCGAGCTACCTCAACAACTGAATCAACTTCTACGCTCCCCAACGCCACCTCTGATCAGCCAACCACGCCCTCGCCACGTCCTTCTCCTACCTGGCCGCCAAGACCTGGAACTCCCTCTCGACCGACCTACGCCTGGCCCAAGACCACCTCTCCTTCAGGAAGAAGCTGAAGACCGGCTGTTCGCCCGGGTCAGAGAAGCAGCGGGGGTGGTGGACTGTTCTTGAGTCTGCCTCCTACCCGTAACATCGTGCCCCCCCCCCCTCCCCCCTGACTTCACTTTGATGGATGCCGCCGAGGCAGACCTTCCTGCCACTTATCGGACTGCGTCCCCGATGAATGCACTCCCTACAGAATCCAGGTTAGGTCTTCCACCTTCCCAAGGGAAGCAGTCAGAACCTGACCGCCCCCACCGGTGATACTTCTACCGTCCCTCGTGCCAATAAGAGGGTGTCGCCTGTGAGTATCGGCACCCCCCAGCTGCATGGACATGTTGCGAACAACGCTAATATGGGCGAAGATTGCTGCGCCCTTCGAATGATTAACTAGTATGTGGTGGGTGTTGTGTGCGTAATGCGCTGTATCACCATTATCTTGCGACCAACCATGTATGCTGAGGCGTAAGCATTACAAGGATACTGAGGTGTGAATTGTTTGTGATACATAGACCGAGACTTCTTCACCAATGGATTGCCGCCGTTTAGGAGTCCAGCCAATGGAGAAGAGTGGCGGGGTTTACTGTGTATTACAACGTAGGACACTGATTAATAGGCTGAGCCTTCACCACCCACGGACCCTCCACCATATTATTTCTACCTCTTTTTCAAATCCTTATTTATTATATTTTTCCTCTGTATCGACAGTTCTGTACTACGTTTATCTGTGTTATATTACACTTGTAATCTTCATTGCAGTTCTTCTTCATCCTGCTGGGGGGAGGGTGGGTGCATGAGTTTAACAGAGATACTCTCAGTAACAGTGATACCATTAGTACCGAATTTTATTGACTGCTAACAAAGTACTCCATCAAATCTGTTGACTTAACCTGTTACTCCTCACAGTGCAAACCTGCATAATTCTTCTGTCATTGGCCTCTCACTGCATGTTGGATCCACCACTTTATATTCATGATTAGACACCACCTTGTGTGTACCCACCCTGATAATGGGTCCAATGGGCATTGTTCATGCACACTTTGTCCTGCTTTTTCTTGCATTTTTAGTGCAAATTGTTTTTGAAAGACCTCATCAACCCTTCTCCTTAAAAACACTGAAGGGTTTGAAGGAATTGTATATGCTAGCTCTGCATGCCACAATAATCCCAAAATCATTAAAGTAGTTTCTTTTCCCCTTTTATGCAATATTATGTATTTCCAGTATACTTTTGTGTTAGTGTGTTTCACAACAATTGAATTGACCAGCTCCATGCATATTGTGCACCAAAGGAATTGACAACGGAGTCACATTATTTATTTGTTATTATTCTTTATTTCATTTATTTAATTAAAAATTCCACATGTACCAAATACATTAATTTATTAGCATAATAAATATTAAATACATTTAACATCATACATCGCAAATGCAAACAGTACAGTAACGAAGTGTTGAGAATGTTTCAAAATGCACAATTGATTAACATTTTGCAATTCCAACAGTAACATTTAAAAATACAATTCTCTACCTGACACTAAAATTTGTGGGCCCACAAATACTAATTACTATTCTTACAACTTCTGTACTCTTTCACTACAGACCTATGTTACATATGATAAAAATCACTTACATAGTAAGTATTTGTCTTGCATGTTCGGCTGTACATTAACATGGTCGCTGTCTCTTTATATTTTTTCTACGGTCTACATTCTTCTGTTACCATCAATGTATTGATATGGTGACAATTGAATTTTGAACTCTGTAATATTTTTCTCGGTATATGTTAGTAATTTAAAACATGTAAACTTTAAAAAAATAAAAATATTAATAATTTGCCTTGGTAAAGCGCGAAATCACAAGGAAGGGGCAGGAAGGGGCACAGTGGCCCATCTGTTAGATAAATTAAGCTATTGCCCACAGTCACATGCTGCTGGCCTTATCTGCAGCTGATCGATCGGTGTTCCCCAGATTCTGGAGTCAGTCACCCTACGTGGTGGCACATCTTTTTCCTAACTGGACAGTGCAGCCATGACATCGTACTGATTGATGACATTATATACGACATTGCAAAATCGCAAAGACATTCAAGTCTACTTTTTTTTACAAAAAAATGTATGTGCACACTTAAGTTACTTCTAATTTCCTCTGTAGACAAACAATTTTTGATGCTTGTAAATAAATTCATCTACTTTAATGTAAACCAACTTTATGCAAATGTTCTCCTCTATATTTCCGGGAAAATAATGTTATTTTTTTTATTGAGCAACTACTCAGATGTCGTATTCAGATTCATTAGAGTTTCATTGATATTTTCAATACTTTTGAAGAACCGGACAACTTTTTAAACCAGATAGATTTAAATAGGAAAAATCTGTCCTGTATTTCGATTGTTCTCTTGAAGTACCCATGGAGCCCTACAACCCATGCTCAAAGTGGAAGAAGACCCATGTTGAAAAACCAATGTAAAGTACTGCGAAGAAGCATGGCTTAATAGACAAATCAAGTGCACCTTTACTTCCTAATGGCATCTACAGAGGTACTCACATTCCAAACGGAGTCTACAGAGGTAGCCATGGCTGTTTCAAATGTGTTACGCAGGCTCATACAACATGTTACCTCTCTCTATCAATTTGCTTGCTCAATACGATTATTCCTTATGACTCGAGCATGAAAGGTAATGTACTGAAGGGTGCGTGTATCAAGAGGGAGAGAGAGGACCAGAAAGCTAGTCCAGAGCCCCACTTTATATGTCAAGTTATCAAAAAGAGACTAGCTATGGAAGGGGTTGGTATGATGTTTATTTTATAAAAATGATGGTGACTCAGTTTGTTTTGTCTAATAGGGATGGCACCTGTTGGGTGTCTTTAGAAAGCCCTCACCCACCTACCTAGTTGGTGGTATGCTTCTTTATCGGGCCCACCCAGTGACACCTAGCGTGTCCCGGGTGTGCTACGACGCCTGGTTACAGCAGAGCAGGCATGTCACTGTGTGTGCGGTGAGGGGTAGTGAGATAGTGAGTGTAAAACGGCTTGGCGGGGGTCCCAGTCCTGGAGAACTTTATTAGTCTGTCCTCCGTCAGCGGTTAAAAATAAGGGTGTCGGACAATGGGGGCAGGTTACGACCTCCCACGTCCTTTAAGGTGTCGACATGTTTCAGACAGTGCCTTATCAATATGCTGGCTTTCTTCGGGACTAAAATGTGAGGCAGAAATAGGAATTAAAACTAGTGGGTGTGTAGTGTGGACTATGTGTGTACACGCCCTAAAGTATATCTAACTGTGAGAGGGGGGGGATTCCCATATCAAGATCACAAAACGATATAGGTCATATATATCATATCAGCCGCCTTCATAGCGATGAGGTGGAGGCTATCAGCGGCTCAAGTGCAATGGTATAGGTGGTACCATTATGGTGGAAGATAGCACTAGAACTTCGAGGTGAAGTGGTTTCAAAAAACGAAGTGTTGCAACAGTGGTGAGAGAGTGAGGAATGAGGCGTAAGGTGTATGGCTTACGCTAGTTTTAAGTAGTGACCTCTTCAAGGTATGTTGAGGCGGCAAGGGGTTCCACCATAATGGTACCACCAATACCATTCCACTGGAGCCGCTGATAGCCTCCACCTCATCGCTATTAAGGCGGCTGATATGATATATATGACCTATATCGTTTCCTGATCTTGAGAAGGGAATCCCCCTCTCTCACAGTTAGATATACTTTAGGGCTTGTATACACATAGTCCACACTACACACCCACTAGTTTTAATTCCTATTTCACCCTCGCATTTTAGTCCTGACGAAAGCCAGCATATTGATAAGGCACTGGCTGAAACATGTTGACACCTTAAAGGACGTGGGAGGTCGTAACCTGCCCCCATTGTCCGACACCCTTATTTTTAACCGCTGACGGAGGACAGACTAATAAAGTTCTCCAGGACTGGGACCCCCGCCAAGCCGTTTTACACTCACTATCTCACTACCCCTCACCGCACACACAGTGACATGCCTGCTCTGCTGTAACCAGGCGTCGTAGCACACCCGGGACACGCTAGGTGTCACTGGGTGGGCCCGATAAAGAAGCATACCACCAACTAGGTAGGTGGGTGAGGGCTTTCTAAAGACACCCAACAGGTGCCATCCCTATTAGAGAAAACGAACTGAGTCACCATCATTTTTATAAAATAAACATCATACCAACCCCTTCCATAGCTAGTCTCTTTTTGATAACTGAAGGTACTGAAGGGTACCTATTAATTTTTACCAAAATATATTCTTTTTATCATGAACCACCTTTTTAGAATATACATGCACCTTTATCGATACTTTAAAGTATTCGTTCTCTGACAAATACTCATGTTCATTAATTATTAAAGTTCTCGTTTACTTTAAATCATCTACTTTTGCAATGTGTCTACACCACACATCTGTAGCATTACTTCTGTACTAGTGGATTTCTTATTTATTGATATTTGATTTTATTTAAGTTTTTTTGTAGCGCAAACCAGATTTTGGAAGAGGGGGGCCTGTACTTTCAAAATGGTGTCCTACAAGTACAGGGCCACAAGTGTGGAACCTTCAAACCACAGTGAATTTTGAAAGCGAACAATTTTCAAGAAAAAATATGCAGAAAACCACTGCAACAGAAACGTACATTGACATCAACGGGTCTATCCACAGGTGTAAGTGAAATCAAAATACAAGCTGTCTTTGACTTCTAGGTGACAAATACCTGACGGGTGAACAAATGACATGAATGGATTGAGGGGAGAAGATGCACCGATGAAATAATGAAACAGGCAGCGGAGTGAACACCATGACAAAGCAAATGTTAACAAAGGCCCCTGGACGAGGGAACTGGCCACACGCATATCTCAAAGAGAACAATAAACAGCTGGTGGTCTACAAGGTAGGCCAAAAGACAGTCGACAAGACCAAGCAAACAGCAGCCAATAAAGGTGTCACTGCCGACAATGCTCAGGCACAGGGTGAAGATGCTGTTCTTTTGCACAGGTAAAAATGGAATGCAGATGTAGAACATTCCACGGAAATTGAAATGACAAAGCATCCAGACTTCTAATAGGTAACATTAACACAATATAAGAAAACTTATATGTATGATATTACAATTTAAGTGGTTTTGTTCAAGTGGAACGGCCGATGGTTTTTATTTTTTGCCCTTCGTTTTGTGCTTTCCTCGGCTTAACCGACATTGAACACCACATTGCTCATCCATTCTTTTGTATTAACACTGACTCTTGCAGCCAGAACCAGCAGAACAACAAAGAGCTGGAGGCCTTCATGGCGCACGAGAACACTGTGCCCAACACCAAGAAACCAGCGGTTAAAAAATGCTGCAAACCGCGCCCACAAGTTGGAACAGGGGCACAGGGCTGGAGGCTCGCATCCATGTGCAATTGCCGCGTGCCCAAGGGATGTTTGCCCCATCCACTGTCCCGAAGTCATGGTGATCCTGTCAAGCGTGCAATTCTGTTTAATGTCATAGGAACTAGTGTCAATATCCTGAGATGGGAATCGTAGAGTATTCTGAAGAGATGGAGGAAGACACACTTAATGTCGATGCTACTTTAATTTTGGAACATCACACATCTCTTACATGTTCCTGTTTGAAATTTTTTACTTCCATAGGTTCATGGAGTACTGTGCAACCGGAAGGACGGATATGATGCTCTAAATCATTCTGCTGCATGTGGGAGCGTTTGGCTGATTCTCGCATCGTCAAAACCAAGCAAGCAGCGGACCTTAAAGCAGCGGACCTTAAAGGTGTCCACGCCGACAAAGCTCAGGCATGGGGTGGGTGAAGAAAAAGCACTTTTGCACACTAACTTAAGCGGAATGGGACCAAAAGGCAGCGGTCAAAACCAAGTAATCAGCAGACAATAAAGGTGTACCTTTTCGCTGTAAAATCTTCATATTGAATGGCAGCAGGGCCAGTGCTTGACCTAAAAAAACAATGTTGATTGATCCAAGAAATGTGCACAGGTGGGAGAAAAATAAATAGTAATGTTAGCCTGTATGGCCAGGTACTTGTGAGTCGGATTTCATCAACCCAAAGAAGGTGAAATGCTACAAGCCTAACAAAGGCCAAATGTAACCCTAACAAATCGGTAGGCCTGTAAGGTCGACAGTTTTCAGACAAGTCTCTGCCATGAAGGAAAAATCACGATCTGGTATTGGAAAACGAAACTCAACTTCTTCCCCTTCTGCTGGATCATGGCAGCAGAAAAACCAGCTCAAAAGGCTGAAGGAGGAGCCCACGTGCTCCATATGTCTGTGATATTTCACGGACCCCGTGCCTTTGGAGTGTGGACATGTCTTTTCTCATTCCTGTATCTCTAGGTACTGGGAGGGGGCTGCAGACAGAATTCTCCTGCCCTCAGTGCATAATAATACTTGACAGTAAAACCCTCCGTCCAAACAGGCAGTTGGCAAAAGTTCGCCAAATCGCCAAACAGTGACACCTATAGCATTTGTAATGTAATATGTGTTGTATTTACTTGACTATAAAAACAAAGAGGCTTGTAAATACAAACGTTTACAATTGCACATAGAAATTGACGCGAACACATACACAAATTGTGAGGATATTTCAGTCTACTGTTTACTACTGTCCAAGTGTCTGTGTCATAAGTACAACCCTGTGCCCCGTGTGCATGCACATGTACGTACTGTGCGACTGGCCAGATACCACTGAAGTTATTATCTTATCTCACAAGTACAACTAAGGATTAACACAGCAGAGTACGCTGACATGCTGTTTTCCCGAAAGCTGACACGGCGGGCAGGGGAGGTGGCGGAGCGGGGAGAGGTGCGACTCGGCAGGCAGGGGAGGAGAGTAGGAGGAGGGGGGAGGAGAGTAGGAGGAGGAGGACAAAGTTGCGAAGGGCGAGTGCGTTTTACTCGTACCCTGGTCGTCATATCCCAGTCGGTGGCTCTATAGGTCCAGGTTACGAACACCGCGCGTCTGCGTCACAAGCCTCGCTCCGTAGGCACACTGATTGATTGAATCGGATTGGTGGATCTAATGCAAGAACGAGGCTTGACACACATAAGTTGACAAAGCTCTGAAACCCTGGAAGACACAGTGATCAGCCATAGCGATGTCAGAAGCTGCTACGGTTGGTTTCTTCTAACGAGCGTTATGATATACAGAACAGGACTACCTCGATGATTTCAATTATTTGAAACTCCGCAAAAAGGCTCTGGCCCTTTATTGCTACAGTAAAGGAGTTTGTTAAAATACATGGCATTGAAAATTATTAGTGGAAACATTGTTTGTGTCTGCTTTGGTAGTTTTACCATTGTTCACAGTCAAATTGTAGTAATAATTTTGGATTCTTGCGTCTCACTGTGACCCAGCTGGTAAAGCAGACATATCACAAAATGGCCGTCTGCAGCTGGGTACATACATGTTGTCTTATCTTTTTGTTTATGACGCTCGCTCCTCTTTATTTAGACAGGAGCGGTATAGTGTTTCAGGAAGCTACAGTTTAGGCTCTCTAAACGAGTGGTTGTCTGCGCCATCTGCTGATTGGTAGCGGTACAGTTTCAGCTGCCAGCCTGCCACTCACCATGCAGACGTTCCGCCCCCGCACAGCCCCGCTTCTTCTTAGACACTGCATGCGGGGTTGGGGACCATTAGGCTGCGCGTGAACTACTGCCATGGTTGACAAGGGCGGATCATGGAAGAGGGGGAGGAGCCTGGCAGATTGGGAAAGACTGGCCCCGGGGGCAGGCTGGACAAGAACCACGGCTTCGTGATGCACAACCGCCGACAAAGCTCAGGCACGGGGGGGAGAAGCACCACTTTGGCACACTGACTTATGCGCAAAGGGGACCAAAAGTCTGCCGCCAAGACCAAGCAATCAGCGGCCAATGAAGCTGCATTTTTTGACATTTCAATCGTATTATTCGATGGCAAGGATGCTTGGATTCCCAGGTCATTACACCGATGTACGTCCCGGTGGTGAATCTCCTAACAGCAGGACAAAGAAATCAACGGACAAAAAGGTGTCCCCGCCAACAAAGCTCAGGCATGGGGGGAAGAAGCACCACTCTGGCACACTGACTTATGCGCAAAGGGCACCAAAAGTCTGCCGCCAAGACCAAGCCATCTGCGCCCAATGAAGCTGTATTTTTGGACATTTAAATCGTATTATTCGATGGCAAGGATGCTTGGCTTCCCCACTCATTACACCGATGTACGTCCCGGTGGTGAATCTCCTAACAGCAGGACCAAATAATCAACGGACAAAAAAGGTGTCCCCGCCAACAAAGCTCAGGCATGGGGGGAAGAAGCACCACTCTGGCACACTGACTTATGCGCAAAGGGCACCAAAAGTCTGCCGCCAAGACCAAGCAATCTGCGCCCAATGAAGCTGTATTTTTTGACATTTAAATCGTATTATTCGATGGCAAGGATGCTTGGCTTCCCCACTCATTACACCGATGTACGTCCCGGTGGTGAATCTCCTAACAGCAGGACCAAATAATCAACGGACAAAAAGGTGTCCCCGCCGACAAAGCTCAGGCATGGGGGGAAGAAGCACCACTCTGGCACACTGACTTATGCGCAAAGGGCACCAAAAGTCTGCCGCCAAGACCAAGCAATCAGCGGCCAATGAAGCTGCATTTTTTGACATTTAAATCGTATTATTCGATGGCAAGGATGCTTGGCTTCCCCACTCATTACACTGATGTACGTCCCGGTGGTGAATCTCCTAACAGCAGGACCAAACAATCAACGGACAAAAAAGGTGTCCCCGCCGACAAAGCTCAGGCATGGGGGGAAGAAGCACCACTTTGGCACACTGACTTATGCGCAAAGGGGACCAAAAGTCTGCCGCCAAGACCAAGCAATCAGCGGCCAATGAAGGTGTATTTCTTGACATTTAAATCGTATTATTCGATGGCAAGGATGCTTGGATTCCCAGGTCATTACACAGATGTACGTCCCGGTGGTGAATCTCCTAACAGCAGGACCAAACAATCAACGGACAAAAAAGGTGTCCCCGCCAACAAAGCTCAGGCATGGGGGGAAGAAGCACCACTCTGGCACACTGACTTATGCGCAAAGGGCACCAAAAGTCTGCCGCCAAGACCAAGCAATCAGCGGCCAATGAAGCTGCATTTTTTGACATTTAAATCGTATTATTCGATGGCAAGGATGCTTGGCTTCCCCACTCATTACACTGATGTACATCCCGGTGGTGAATCTCCTAACAGCAGGAGCAAACAATCAACGGACAAAAAAGGTGTCCCCGCCGACAAAGCTCAGGCATGGGGGGAAGAAGCACCACTTTGGCACACTGACTTATGCGCAAAGGGGACCAAAAGTCTGCCGCCAAGACCAAGCAATCAGCGGCCAATGAAGGTGTATTTCTTGACATTTAAATCGTATTATTCGATGGCAAGGATGCTTGGATTCCCAGGTCATTACACAGATGTACGTCCCGGTGGTGAATCTCCTAACAGCAGGACCAAACAATCAACGGACAAAAAAGGTGTCCCCGCCAACAAAGCTCAGGCACGGTGGGAAAAAGCACCACTTTGGCACACTGACTTATGCGCAAAGGGGACCAAAAGTCTGCCGCCAAGACCAAGCAATCAGCGGCCAATGAAGGTGTATTTCTTGACATTTAAATCGTATTATTCGATGGCAAGGATGCTTGGATTCCCAGGTCATTACACGGATGTACGTCCCGGTGGTGAATCTCATAAACAGCAGGACCAAACAATCAACGGACAAAAAAGGTGTCCCCGCCGACAAAGCTCAGGCATGGGGGGAAGAAGCACCACTCTGGCACACTGACTTATGTGCAAAGGGGAGCAAAAGTCTGCCGCCAAGACCAAGCAATCTGTGGACATACAAGGTGTCCACACGTTTTCAATAAGTGGCTCCCTCCCCAACCGGAAGGCCATGAGGATTAAAGTTCAAAGGCTTCAATCCAGCTTTGTTTTTTCAGGCCATTGGGTTTTTGGCTTTTCAGTCCACTACACGGAATGGGGGTCGGATAACGCAGTGGGAGCCTGAGAAACTGCTACCACATGTAAAGATAGTAAGTGAACAACCTACCAAGTACAGGCTGAGTGGTTCTTATAAAAATAATGAAACCAGTCACTTTCAAGGTCCAAGGCCAATCTTTTGTGTTACATTTCCAAAAGGAAATAGCGGTGGACGGGAGTGCGTGCCCTGTAATACAGATGCTAGCAGGTTTAGTTTTACAAAGACGATCCTCAACATGCAGCCACCACAGTTCCCCTGCTGTGATGTGAGGCTTGCCAGTTGAAAGGTATAATGCTTCAGAGCAATTTGCAAATTAAGGATTACATCGAAGACCAGAGGGGAACAGCCGGTATACGATTTTCTTGTAAGCAATGAAACCTCCGTGGTTACCCAGGCATCTCCATCATTCAAGGTGAAAATACGGGGGGAGACTGCAAAACTTCCTTCCAATCCATCACCACAGACAGTTGGTTCTGGAACGTTTCCCTGTACGGTGATTGTGTGTAGTTAATATCCACTACACCCAACAAGAAGGTAGCCATGTCAAAGGCTGTATGTGATAGACGTGAATAAACGTTTACAAAGACCTTGAAGCCAAGAAAGCGGCCAAGCGTACAGACAACAAAATAGCAACATCGTCATGGAGGACAAAAATGGCTCACGGCCAGGGAGACTGGGCCCACCTCGACAGTAAAAATACAGCCCCCGTCTGTGCATGTACTTTTGCAAACAGTCAATTAATGTACAGGCACCTTATGGCGCTTGACTTTGAAAATTTTACAATGAAAGTCCATTCCAAGAAGGGCTTTGTACATCATGATTGGAACACATGATGTCTGTGCCGGTATTACATTTGTAACGTTTTGTAGACACTGTTTTTTGGTGATGTCGGTGTTGTATTCTGGGGATGGAGACCGTTGGCCTCCTGTTGCCTAAACGGATATTAAAATTTGTGACCGCCTCAGCTGTACTTGAAGGGGCCTGTCCTTTTAAAATTGAACAAGAACGTAAGAGCCCAAGAAGTGGCCTGTACTTACGAAGACAGACAATAAAATTAGGGAAATACGTGATGGTGACAGTGGAAGAGGTGCAGGACATGATGGGAGCACAGAAGAGCAAGTAGCACTAGTTATTTAGCCTGACAAGTACATCTTTTAAAATGTACGTTATTAACTACTTAGATCAACCAAGACAGTAACATAAAATAAAACCAGAGGAAATAACAAACATAACAATAGCACAGTGGCATCAAGGACTCGGCTTTTCAAAGGTGTATGTGGAGAACAACTAAGTTCAAAATAATTATAGAGAGAATGGGAGAGGCTGCGGAGGTAACATGAACATGTCATGGATAAAAAGGTAACAAACCAGAAATGACCTGGATCGCTAGCATTGTACGTCCTTAACATGTCTAAATTGAATGTTCTACGTAATACTTGGTTCTTATCATTCCTTAGCTTTAGATGCTTCCTTTTCATTTATGCGGAATAGTAAGGGATTGAAAATCAAGTCTACAAAGAGCCGCCTTATCTTGGGTTTCGCATAAGATTTTGCAAAAGCATGAACTCCACCCTTAAAGACCAAGAAATCAACGGGCAATAAAGTTGTCCAAGCTGACCAGGCCCAGGCACGTGGCGAAGAAAAAACACTTTTGAGCAGTGACTTGCTGAAGTGGAAGAATAGAGAAAACACATCAG
Organism: Lissotriton vulgaris; assembly: GCF_964263255.1. Taxonomy (NCBI): domain Eukaryota; kingdom Metazoa; phylum Chordata; class Amphibia; order Caudata; family Salamandridae; genus Lissotriton; species Lissotriton vulgaris. Next base: position 1,254,672,604 of record NC_141689.1, on the reverse strand, counting down.
TGTATGTCACAGAAACAAACGCGTGGAAATGTACATTGCATCAAAGTTCAGAAAAAAAATATGCATCCAATATTATGAAACACGAGGGATTGTACATTGTGGAAGGACTGGGAGCATTACTTTCAAATCGCACACAGCATGTGCTATGAAATGAGGGTTAAAACATTACTTATATGAAGTTTAAGTTACGTTCGATCACGCACAACACCCATTGAAGACACCGGTCTGGTGACGACTACAAGATAGTACTAGGCAGGCTAAACAGGGCAATATACAAGTGTTTTTGAAACCATATCCAGTATGGCTACACCCTAAAACGCTTCTCCACACCACCGATTTAACATCCACTGTATGGACAACATGTACACTGGTTGGACCAATAGGTTTTCATTATGCTGCACAACGGGGCAACGGGAGTAGCAGCCTTACATTACAAGTCCACATATTCACATCTTTCATTCAACTTACCAGAGCCTTTCTACATCAGTACACAGTGCAGGGCCTATGGACAGCACCAGAGAAGAAAATGGACATGAACATGCGAGAACTTATGGCAGTGTTCCTACCCTTGAAAGCCTTGGAATGACATTGGTGCAACAAGACGGTGTTCACGCAGACAGATAACATGACAGCAATGTAGTACTATCAGAATGAAGGAGGTACACACTTCACACAGCTATCACATCTAGCTCAGACCATGGAGTCCACAATCTTTAAGACTGCAAGAGTAGTTAATGTCAGTTGCGTTTATATCAGCTTGATTTTAAATTGTAAACAAGATTCTAAACCTTGTATAATTATACCGAGCTATTGCCCAATCAAGGGTAGTCGTGAAGACCAGAGGACCAAAGCTGCTATTAAGTTTCTTGTCAATGATGAAAGCTTTGAGTTTTCTGCAAAGAACCGGTTGTTTATGTGGCACTAGTAGTAGTGGGGGCCTGTAATATGCAGAAAACGTTTTCTAAATTTTTAGATAAATGAAATTGCCAGTAAAAAATGTAGTTTTTTACAGCATTGTTGCCTGTGCCTACAGTTAATAGGGCACACGGGGGAAAGGGACAAACGTCGACGGGCATCCCGTGGAGCGTGATCCCGTAGACAAGCAATAGTGATGTGGCGTTCTACAGTTCGGCTTACACTCATAAGCAGTGGAAGAAGCCACCACCAGTGGCATGGAGAGCACGCCTTATTAGAAAACACCACAAGAATCTCTGAACAAAACGTGGTTAACCAGGCATCCGTATCATTCAAGGTGAAGAAAAAGAAAGGTGGAGTTCAAGAAGGTTAATAATTTCCCAGCCAGGGAAAATTAAGAAATATGCTGCGCGCAATGCGGACCCTGGGACAGCCACAAAAAGAGCCACCCACGGCCCTAAAGGGTGACAGGCAGGGGAATGGAACATCCCGTTGAACGTAATGGTGTTGACACACAACGATGTTGGAGCGTCTTTTGATTGTAGCAAGACATAGACGAACACTGACTGACTGACTGACTGACTCTTGGCGGCTTGTCACTGGGCCCTGAGCAGAGGTGCAAGTTCAGCCAAACTTCGTTGCGTGACTACGAAAAATTCCGGGGGGGAGGGGGATTTTCGAGCCTTTAATTATTCGGCCGAGTGGGGCGGCAGGCGCTCTTAAAAGGGGTGCAAGGCCTAATTAACTGTCAAATTCTCTTTGGAAAACCTTTTAAAAGTTCTGTAGCGGCTCTGTGTGTGCCCGGGATCTGTCTCATCCCAGTCTGCCACACACGACAGAGGTGCTGAAGCCCGGTGACTTCAATGGGTGTTGCTGAAAAGCATGTGTGGTGCACGCCAACCTCACAACGTTCGATCTTGTGTGGTGCACCAAATGACACCTTTCAAAGACCAAGCGTTCAACGGCCAATAAAGGTGTCCCCCCCGGCAAGGCTGAGGCTGAGGCACGTGGCGAAGAGAAAGCACTTTTGACCAATGTCTTGCTCAAGAGGAAGAGGAAGGGGAACATGTAACATGATTGGATTTATGATAGACACTGAGTACCACAGATAGTAAGGTACAGGTAGAGCCACTCGTTAATATAGTGGAACTTCCCACTTATAATGTTTGAGAATGTTTGCAAATGTAAACATACATGTACCAAGAAATACCACTTTGAGGTCTGGACATGAAGGCTATAGAAGAAGCTGTAAAGCATTTGTGGGCCATCAAATAACACCCGTTAAGACCAAGCCATCAAAAGCCAATAAAAGTTTGCCCGCCGACAAGGCTCGGGCAAGGGAGGAAGATTAAGAACATTTGCAAAGTGTCACACTACGATGACGAGTGCGGAGCCATGAAGGCGATCGACATGTCTCTGGATAACATTATAACAATCCACAAAGAAGAACAAAGTTACACATTGCCCGATGTAAACACAATGGAACAGCGGAAGAAGATAAAGAAGGGCCCTGTACTTTGAAAATTGAACAATAACGCAACCAACCCAGAGGGGGCCTGAAGTTTTCCATCGAGGCAATGAAAGTACTTTTTGTGCCCGGAGCAAAATATGCAAACATGCTGTCAACAAGCACAGACGCCCCTGAAGGGTTCCTGGTGAGGGAACGGGGCACACCCGGACGGAGCTACCACCAACACTGATCCAGTTGACACACAACGGTGTCCAAGCGTCTTTACTGACTGTACTAATTTGCCAAAGAACAGCGAGTCCTTCAGCCAGATACAGCAGAACAACAATGAGGTGGTGGCGCACCAGAAGGCATTGACCAACACCAATAAACCAGCGGTCCAAAAAAGAAACAAACAACGCCCACAAGTTGGGACAGAGTTACAGGGGTGCCGAACGTTACACCAGTTGTCGACCAGCCACTCAGCCTCGTGGATTGAAGACTATGAACTCCTTCGTCTACACTTTGACAAAATGGAAGACTACAGCAAGGCTTGATGCCCCTTTCCGGAAGAAGCGAAAGGTGATTCGAGAAAAAGGTGCAATGAAAGAAGGCGGACAGTTGCAACTCTAAAGAAACAGCTGGCCCCCGCTCAGGAGTTTAAAAAAGGGTCCGGGGAAGGGGAATGGGACACACCGGAACAGTAGAAGTGCAGCCCCATTGTGGGCCTGTACTTTGGTAAGCAGACAAATTTTAATGGAGGGTAATTTAGGGAATGAAATTTGAAAATTGAAGAATTTAAGTACAGACCCAGGAGTGGCCTGTTTTTTGCGAAACAGGCAATCACAGTACAGGCCCAGAAGGGGCATGTACTTTTAAATTGGAACACTTTAGCAAGAAAAGTACAGGCCCGGAAGGGCAAACAGACTATAAAAGTAGAGGGCAAGAAGGGGCCTGTACTTTAAATGTAAAAGATGGAAGTCAATGCACCTTTAAATGTGTGTGTGGATGGCCTCTGGTCTTTTAAGGTGATCGTAATCTTTGAGACCGCTTCATCTGTACTTGAATGGACATGTACTTTGCAAGTGGCGGCCTGTAATTAGGAAATTGAACAATAAAAGTACAGGCCCACAAGTGTGGGACCTTCCAAGTAGACAGGGACTTGCGCAACAGCACCTTATGACGTGACACATTATTAAGTATATGAAATCTTGTGTTCTTTAATATGAGTTGACATATCGGGCCCCAAAAAATGGGAGGCAATGCTTGTGGCCTTTCCTAATAGCGGAATGGCCAAGCAGAATTCAACAATGAACGATTTTTGAGACAGTTTTAACACAAAGAACAACTTCCCTCTTCCTATCTTTGAAAGTATAGAACAAATCAACATCTATTTTTATGCCCTAGAAGGAATGTCAAGGTGAACGAACAGCTGGAAGGTACTGAATGTGGACACTGGAACATGTGGCTAAATAGCTGGCCCATGCCACTTGGGAATACATTTACCTTCACATTGTTATGCTCTCTTCACAGCATTTACCAAAAAGCCAGGGCCAACATTACATTTTCCAAACCAATCATGGCTTTGATCTCAACCAATTACGTATAGCAGATCATCCAAATATTACTTGGCGAGTTCAACCTCCACTGGAACGATCGCAATGACGCGGTGTAAAAATTCCAGGAAAAAATTCCACAATGCCAAACACATCATCCAAATATGCAACAGCCCGACCCACGTGAAACGCTCTTGCCTCCACCTAATCAACTCCAAAGAGGACTGAATCCAACTTCAGTCTATACAACCCTGTAAATGACAAGCTCATCAGATTGTCAGATTCTTCACTAAAATCCAACTTTAATTTAACCCAGGTGAATGTTCCAAGTCCAAAGGTTGGAAAAGAGACACAGCACAGAAAGTACTAAGACTATCAGAATTGACAAGTCAATTGAAATGCTACTCCGAAACGTGCATGAACATATCAGCAAGGCAACAAAGTGAGCAAACCACAAAATCTCTACTCTAAGGAAGAAGAAAGTCTTCCTCCCTGCCCCAAAAATTTCAAACCGGAATGTAAGCACCAGTGGGCCAAAGCTGGTGTTCGAGTTTATTCTGAACGATGAGTTTTGTGGAAATAACAGGTTGTTTAGGTTGAACTAGTATTGATTTTGCAAAAGTACATCGGCTGTTAAAGAAAATTTTTTTTACAGCATTGCTGCCTCGCCTAAAAGGGCACACAGGGGAAAGGGACGCACGTGGACGGACATCCCGTGTAGCGTGATCCCGTTGACAATTTTTAGTGATGTAGCGTCCAGCAATTCAGCTTACACTGAGAAGCAGAGGATGAAACCACCTCCACAGGCATGGAGAAAACGCCTCATTAGAAAACACAACAAGAATCTCTGAGCAAAAAGTGGTTAACCAGCCACCTATATCATTCAAGGTGAAGAAAAAAAAAGGTGGAGTAAAACAAGGTTAATAATTTCCCAGCCTGTCAAAATGGAGAATTATGCAGGACGTAATGCGGACACTGGGACATCCACAAAAACAGCCAGGCACGGTCGCAAAGGCCCAAAAAGGGTGACAGGCAGGGCAATTGAACATCCCGTCGAGCGTGATGGTCTTGACACACAATGATGTTGAAGCGTCTTCTGATTGTAGAAAGCCATAAACGAAGTCTGACTCTTGGCGGCTTGTCACTGGCCCCTGACCAGAGGTGCATGTCTCAGGATAACATTATACAAATCCACAAAGGAGACAGTGACACATTGCCTGATTTACACAGACACACTGTTCAGAAAAGGATCTTCTGTTTCAAATGAAAGAATAGAGAAAAAACACCCTTTATGACCAAGGAATGGGCGGCCAACAAAGGTCTCGCAGGGGACAAGAAGACAGCCAGCGTGTTTAGTAGTCACTGTAGAGGTAGAGCACCTCGTTAGCATAGTGGTAGAACCCCCCGTGACACGTCTCTGGATAACATTATACAACTCCACAAAGGAGACAGTGACACATTGCCTGATTTACACAGACACACTGTTCAGAAAAGGATCTTGTGTTTCAAATGAAAGAATAGAGAAAATACACCCTTTATGACCAAGGAATGGGCGGCCAACAAAGGTCTCGCAGGGGACAAGAAGACAGCCAGCGTGTTTAGTAGTCACTGTAGAGGTAGAGCACCTCTTTAGCATAGTGGTAGAACCCCCCGTGACACGTCTCTGGATAACATTATACAACTCCACAAAGGAGACAGTGACACATTGCCTGATTTACACAGACACACTGTTCAGAGAAAAGGATCTTCTGTTTCAAACGAAAGAATAGATAAAATACACCCTTTATGACCAAGGAATGGGCGGCCAACAAAGGTCTCCCAGCAGTTCTGGTTTTGGATGAAGCACATTAAATAAATAGACTCCCGCCAGGGACAAGAAGACAGCCAGCGTGTTTAGTAGTCACTGTAGAGGTAGAGCACCTCGTTAGCATAGTGGTAGAACCCCCCGTGACACGTCTCTGGATAACATTATACAACTCCACAAAGGAGACAGTGACACATTGCCTGATTTACACAGACACACTGTTCAGAAAAGGATATTCTGTTTCAAATGAAAGAATAGATAAAATACACCCTTTATGACCAAGGAATGGGCGGCCAACAAAGGTCTCCCATCAGTTCTGGTTTTGGATGAAGCACATTAAATAAATAGACTCCCGCCAGGGTCAAGAAGACAGCCAGCGTGTTTAGTAGTCACTGTAGAGGTAGAGCACCTCGTTAGCATAGTGGTAGAACCCCCCGTGACACGTCTCTGGATAACATTATACAACTCCACAAAGGAGACAGTGACACATTGCCTGATTTACACAGACACACTGTTCAGAAAAGGATCTTGTGTTTCAAATGAAAGAATAGAGAAAATACACCCTTTATGACCAAGGAATGGGCGGCCAACAAAGGTCTCGCAGGGGACAAGAAGACAGCCAGCGTGTTTAGTAGTCACTGTAGAGGTAGAGCACCTCGTTAGCATAGTGGTAGAACCCCCCGTGACACGTCTCTGGATAACATTATACAACTCCACAAAGGAGACAGTGACACATTGCCTGATTTACACAGACACACTGTTCAGAAAAGGATCTTGTGTTTCAAATGAAAGAATAGAGAAAATACACCCTTTATGACCAAGGAATGGGCGGCCAACAAAGGTCTCGCAGGGGACAAGAAGACAGCCAGCGTGTTTAGTAGTCACTGTAGAGGTAGAGCACCTCGTTAGCATAGTGGTAGAACCCCCCGTGACACGTCTCTGGATAACATTATACAACTCCACAAAGGAGACAGTGACACATTGCCTGATTTACACAGACACACTGTTCAGAAAAGGATCTTCTGTTTCAAATGAAAGAATAGAGAAAAAACACCCTTTATGACCAAGGAATGGGCGGCCAACAAAGGTCTCGCAGGGGACAAGAAGACAGCCAGCGTGTTTAGTAGTCACTGTAGAGGTAGAGCACCTCGTTAGCATAGTGGTAGAACCCCCCGTGACACGTCTCTGGATAACATTATACAACTCCACAAAGGAGACAGTGACACATTGCCTGATTTACACAGACACACTGTTCAGAAAAGGATCTTCTGTTTCAAATGAAAGAATAGAGAAAAAACACCCTTTATGACCAAGGAATGGGCGGCCAACAAAGGTCTCGCAGGGGACAAGAAGACAGCCAGCGTGTTTAGTAGTCACTGTAGAGGTAGAGCACCTCGTTAGCATAGTGGTAGAACCCCCCGTGACACGTCTCTGGATAACATTATACAACTCCACAAAGGAGACAGTGACACATTGCCTGATTTACACAGACACACTGTTCAGAAAAGGATCTTGTGTTTCAAATGAAAGAATAGAGAAAAAACACCCTTTATGACCAAGGAATGGGCGGCCAACAAAGGTCTCGCAGGGGTCAAGAAGACAGCCAGCGTGTTTAGTAGTCACTGTAGAGGTAGAGCACCTCGTTAGCATAGTGGTAGAACCCCCCGTGACACGTCTCTGGATAACATTATACAACTCCACAAAGGAGACAGTGACACATTGCCTGATTTACACAGACACACTGTTCAGAAAAGGATCTTGTGTTTCAAATGAAAGAATAGAGAAAATACACCCTTTATGACCAAGGAATGGGCGGCCAACAAAGGTCTCGCAGGGGACAAGAAGACAGCCAGCGTGTTTAGTAGTCACTGTAGAGGTAGAGCACCTCGTTAGCATAGTGGTAGAACCCCCCGTGACACGTCTCTGGATAACATTATACAACTCCACAAAGGAGACAGTGACACATTGCCTGATTTACACAGACACACTGTTCAGAAAAGGATCTTCTGTTTCAAATGAAAGAATAGAGAAAAAACACCCTTTATGACCAAGGAATGGGCGGCCAACAAAGGTCTCGCAGGGGACAAGAAGACAGCCAGCGTGTTTAGTAGTCACTGTAGAGGTAGAGCACCTCGTTAGCATAGTGGTAGAACCCCCCGTGACACGTCTCTGGATAACATTATACAACTCCACAAAGGAGACAGTGACACATTGCCTGATTTACACAGACACACTGTTCAGAAAAGGATATTCTGTTTCAAATGAAAGAATAGATAAAATACACCCTTTAAGACCAAGGAATGGGCGGCCAACAAAGGTCTCGCAGGGGACAAGAAGACAGCCAGCGTGTTTAGTAGTCACTGTAGAGGTAGAGCACCTCGTTAGCATAGTGGTAGAACCCCCCGTGACACGTCTCTGGATAACATTATACAACTCCACAAAGGAGACAGTGACACATTGCCTGATTTACACAGACACACTGTTCAGAAAAGGATCTTGTGTTTCAAATGAAAGAATAGAGAAAATACACCCTTTATGACCAAGGAATGGGCGGCCAACAAAGGTCTCCCAGCAGTTCTGGTTTTGGATGAAGCACATTAAATAAATAGACTCCCGCCAGGGACAAGAAGACAGCCAGCGTGTTTAGTAGTCACTGTAGAGGTAGAGCACCTCGTTAGCATAGTGGTAGAACCCCCCGTGACACGTCTCTGGATAACATTATACAACTCCACAAAGGAGACAGTGACACATTGCCTGATTTACACAGACACACTGTTCAGAAAAGGATCTTGTGTTTCAAATGAAAGAATAGAGAAAATACACCCTTTATGACCAAGGAATGGGCGGCCAACAAAGGTCTCGCAGGGGACAAGAAGACAGCCAGCGTGTTTAGTAGTCACTGTAGAGGTAGAGCACCTCGTTAGCATAGTGGTAGAACCCCCCGTGACACGTCTCTGGATAACATTATACAACTCCACAAAGGAGACAGTGACACATTGCCTGATTTACACAGACACACTGTTCAGAAAAGGATCTTGTGTTTCAAATGAAAGAATAGAGAAAATACACCCTTTATGACCAAGGAATGGGCGGCCAACAAAGGTCTCGCAGGGGACAAGAAGACAGCCAGCGTGTTTAGTAGTCACTGTAGAGGTAGAGCACCTCGTTAGCATAGTGGTAGAACCCCCCGTGACACGTCTCTGGATAACATTATACAACTCCACAAAGGAGACAGTGACACATTGCCTGATTTACACAGACACACTGTTCAGAAAAGGATCTTCTGTTTCAAATGAAAGAATAGAGAAAAAACACCCTTTATGACCAAGGAATGGGCGGCCAACAAAGGTCTCGCAGGGGACAAGAAGACAGCCAGCGTGTTTAGTAGTCACTGTAGAGGTAGAGCACCTCGTTAGCATAGTGGTAGAACCCCCCGTGACACGTCTCTGGATAACATTATACAACTCCACAAAGGAGACAGTGACACATTGCCTGATTTACACAGACACACTGTTCAGAAAAGGATCTTCTGTTTCAAATGAAAGAATAGAGAAAAAACACCCTTTATGACCAAGGAATGGGCGGCCAACAAAGGTCTCGCAGGGGACAAGAAGACAGCCAGCGTGTTTAGTAGTCACTGTAGAGGTAGAGCACCTCGTTAGCATAGTGGTAGAACCCCCCGTGACACGTCTCTGGATAACATTATACAACTCCACAAAGGAGACAGTGACACATTGCCTGATTTACACAGACACACTGTTCAGAAAAGGATCTTGTGTTTCAAATGAAAGAATAGAGAAAAAACACCCTTTATGACCAAGGAATGGGCGGCCAACAAAGGTCTCGCAGGGGTCAAGAAGACAGCCAGCGTGTTTAGTAGTCACTGTAGAGGTAGAGCACCTCGTTAGCATAGTGGTAGAACCCCCCGTGACACGTCTCTGGATAACATTATACAACTCCACAAAGGAGACAGTGACACATTGCCTGATTTACACAGACACACTGTTCAGAAAAGGATCTTGTGTTTCAAATGAAAGAATAGAGAAAATACACCCTTTATGACCAAGGAATGGGCGGCCAACAAAGGTCTCGCAGGGGACAAGAAGACAGCCAGCGTGTTTAGTAGTCACTGTAGAGGTAGAGCACCTCGTTAGCATAGTGGTAGAACCCCCCGTGACACGTCTCTGGATAACATTATACAACTCCACAAAGGAGACAGTGACACATTGCCTGATTTACACAGACACACTGTTCAGAAAAGGATCTTCTGTTTCAAATGAAAGAATAGAGAAAAAACACCCTTTATGACCAAGGAATGGGCGGCCAACAAAGGTCTCGCAGGGGACAAGAAGACAGCCAGCGTGTTTAGTAGTCACTGTAGAGGTAGAGCACCTCGTTAGCATAGTGGTAGAACCCCCCGTGACACGTCTCTGGATAACATTATACAACTCCACAAAGGAGACAGTGACACATTGCCTGATTTACACAGACACACTGTTCAGAAAAGGATATTCTGTTTCAAATGAAAGAATAGATAAAATACACCCTTTAAGACCAAGGAATGGGCGGCCAACAAAGGTCTCGCAGGGGACAAGAAGACAGCCAGCGTGTTTAGTAGTCACTGTAGAGGTAGAGCACCTCGTTAGCATAGTGGTAGAACCCCCCGTGACACGTCTCTGGATAACATTATACAACTCCACAAAGGAGACAGTGACACATTGCCTGATTTACACAGACACACTGTTCAGAAAAGGATCTTGTGTTTCAAATGAAAGAATAGAGAAAATACACCCTTTATGACCAAGGAATGGGCGGCCAACAAAGGTCTCCCAGCAGTTCTGGTTTTGGATGAAGCACATTAAATAAATAGACTCCCGCCAGGGACAAGAAGACAGCCAGCGTGTTTAGTAGTCACTGTAGAGGTAGAGCACCTCGTTAGCATAGTGGTAGAACCCCCCGTGACACGTCTCTGGATAACATTATACAACTCCACAAAGGAGACAGTGACACATTGCCTGATTTACACAGACACACTGTTCAGAAAAGGATCTTCTGTTTCAAACGAAAGAATAGATAAAATACACCCTTTATGACCAAGGAATGGGCGGCCAACAAAGGTCTCCCAGCAGTTCTGGTTTTGGATGAAGCACATTAAATAAATAGACTCCCGCCAGGGACAAGAAGACAGCCAGCGTGTTTAGTAGTCACTGTAGAGGTAGAGCACCTCGTTAGCATAGTGGTAGAACCCCCCGTGACACGTCTCTGGATAACATTATACAACTCCACAAAGGAGACAGTGACACATTGCCTGACTTACACAGACACACTGTTCAGAAAAGGATCTTCTGTTTCAAATGAAAGAATAGATAAAATACACCCTTTATGACCAAGGAATGGGCGGCCAACAAAGGTCTCGCAGGGGACAAGAAGACAGCCAGCGTGTTTAGTAGTCACTGTAGAGGTAGAGCACCTCGTTAGCATAGTGGTAGAACCCCCCGTGACACGTCTCTGGATAACATTATACAACTCCACAAAGGAGACAGTGACACATTGCCTGATTTACACAGACACACTGTTCAGAAAAGGATCTTCTGTTTCAAACGAAAGAATAGATAAAATACACCCTTTATGACCAAGGAATGGGCGGCCAACAAAGGTCTCCCAGCAGTTCTGGTTTTGGATGAAGCACATTAAATAAATAGACTCCCGCCAGGGACAAGAAGACAGCCAGCGTGTTTAGTAGTCACTGTAGAGGTAGAGCACCTCGTTAGCATAGTGGTAGAACCCCCCGTGACACGTCTCTGGATAACATTATACAACTCCACAAAGGAGACAGTGACACATTGCCTGACTTACACAGACACACTGTTCAGAAAAGGATCTTCTGTTTCAAATGAAAGAATAGATAAAATACACCCTTTATGACCAAGGAATGGGCGGCCAACAAAGGTGTCCCAAACTGACCAGGCCCAGGGCCGAGCTGAAGATACAGCAATTATGGATGTGGATGAAGCACATTAAATAAATAGACTCCCGCCACGGTCAAGAAGAGAGCCAGCTTTCGAAGCAGTCAGTGTAGAGGTAGAGCACCTCGTTAGCATAGCGGTCGAACCCCCCTCACAGTTATGGATAAGGTTGTTAAAAATTACACAGACATTAGACAGATTTTGAGGGAATTGATAAAGATGGTATTGGAATGAAAGTTCCAGAAATAAGCAACTCTAGAAAAGTGGACTCGATAGTATAGGAAACCAAAAAATAACAACAAACAGCTGGTGCTCTACAAGGTTCACAAAAAGACAGTCATCTACACCAAGCAATAAGCGGTCACATGACTAGACTAAACACATTTATCAGTTCGATCTCATCATACCTTAATCAATCAGGCTTACAAGCAGGAAATAGTACACTAAGTGGTATGACTGACATAATGGTCAAAGCCCAGGAAATCAAAGATCATAATGGTACTGGCCTACTCAAAGTATCGGGATTGAGGGGCCTGTAATTTGGAAACTAGAAAATAAGTTTGAAATTAGAACAATGAAAGTACAGGTACAAAATGGGCCTGTAACTATAAAAACACTCCAATAAAGATACCATGTGGTTATCTATCGAGTGTTTCAGGAACTTATAAGGGACTGGACTCGGGAAAGCAGAAGATAAAGTTACAGGCAACGTAGGGGCCCGTACTTTGGAAAACAGAATATAAAAGTACAGGGACAAATCAAAAAGATCTATAAACAAATGTTCCGTTTGTTTGTAAACCAAACATGCAAGGCTCCCCAATAAACTGTTGATGTGTAATGTCTTAGCAGTTACACACATTATTTTTTGGTACCAACGGTATCATTAACCCTATTTCGCTTTCAAAGAAATTGTAGTAAAATTGGATTCTTGTATATGCACTACAATTCTGAACAACAATAAGATGCCATTTGTCTACTCTATGAACGTTTGCTCGCATTTCACACCTGTTAATGGGGCTAAGATTTGATTTCTTAAATGTCATTGTCATGTTATCAATTACATTTTAATGACCCGCATTTCTAGATCTTCCCAAACGTTACCTTCAGATTTTGTGGCTTTATAGACGATACTCTATTTTGGAAGTTATTTTTGTAGGTACAACACATCTGACCTTATAGCACATTTCGGTTCTGCCTTAACAGAAAATTAAAACAACGAATGAATTCCAATATTTCGAGCTTAACATTTCCATCGAAGGATGCCTACCAAACAATCTTATTAATGATGGGGTTTAAAGACATTTTTATGATATTTAGCTGGCGGGGTGTCGTTGCCCCAAAAACATGTAGAATGTTCCAGACAACGGTTTACAAACGGCCAACCAGGAGTGGTTTCTGAAATGTAAGTTCAGAGACTGATCAGGGAGTAAGGCAAAGCACAATATGTGTTTTAATTTCCGTTAACAACATACTTTAGTATTTGACCCAGGTAAAAAAATTATTGTCTTGCACAGGTGCATTAGACTTTTGTAATTTCTTATAGCTATGTGAGGAGTACAACCCAAAACTACAAAGCATAGAATTTATATTTAGTGAGCAGTGTGGTCGATGTGTGGATTTTAAACAAATATTAAAAGGGCAAAGTTTGCATTAACCCAGTAGTGGGACTTGTACAGGTGTGTTTTAAGGAGGAGCCAAGTGGAGAGACATTAAAAACGTTGAGAAAATGCATTACACATTGAAAACAGAAAATGACTACCTCTTCCATTGTACTAGTATGCCGACCATACAGAGACCGGCACCTTAAAATTGTAATTATTAACTGTCGGTACATGTTGCCGGAAGGGCATGGTGGGTTTCTGGGAATTCAGGTCAGCACGCTGCCATCAACAGGCCCACAGGCAGATAAGGCAAGCTCCATATGAGTGATTGACATAGGTTAGTTGACAAATACATGGCTACAGTTCATTCTCTCAATAAGGGCTGTTTTTAACGTTTGGATTTTGGATTCCAACCGGACTTTTTTTGTAAATTCGTAATAGCAAATACAATGGTATACATTGTCTGCATTTTGCAATCATGGCTTTAAAATGAAACGATAACATATGGCCAAAAACTTTGAGAAAAGAGGCCACTTTCTTACCCGTGATAATATGAAAGAACATGAGTTTACAGAACATGGTGATGTACAGCCGACTTGCAAATAGTTGATAAATAACATTAATAGCAGACTTTCTTACAAACATTTGCTACAAAGGAAGCCTTGAGAAGGATGCAATACAGAGGGGTCATTTTTTATGCACCGAAGATGTATCCACCTAAAGCAATCGTGGCAAAGGACACTACTCTGAGATTGAAGACTTGAAGACGTACAACTACATTCACCACAGACATCTTGGACGGAATCTAAATTTGTAAAGAGAAACAAACATGAAGGCAATTTTAGCATCAACTGGAGAAAGTGTAAAGATTTTCAGATTACGTTTTTAACATAAACGAGAATAAATTTACCAATGGAAAATATAAGCAGCTATCGATTTGAGCTTTAATGAAAAATTGGAAGAACCACTAATAACTACAAAAATGTACAGTGAAGGACTTAAATTGTGATAACAAATGTGGCAATAAAATACACTCTAACCTGAAAACTTCATGAGCTTCATTGCTATGAACAATCTGTATTCCGATAGAAAAGAGTCATTGATTATGTCTTGCTGTGGAACGGGGAAACCAGCCACGTAGAATTCAGCAAACTAAGAAGACCATAAAAAAATATAAAGTGACACTACTAACCAAATGTAGAGAACATTATCTTTGTTAACAACAAGGTTGTATATTTTATTTTTTACAAAATCTGCAAAGATCAGTTTCCTTTCGAGTTAATGTTCTTAAGGCCAAAACGTAGGCTCCCACAAACCACCCACCTTACACTGGTCATCAGTAAACAAACCACGAATGTAACAGAAAATTACAATAATATAGAGAAATTACCAGCATGCAAAAAACACCACAATTGTAGCTGTCCTGTTGCTTGACGTTACTTTCTACCACTAACTGCCAATGCTCATTGTCTTGAGAACCGATTGCCTGTAGGAAAGCCCTTAAGAAACATAGGGACAGTTATGTTTCATATTTGTCCCTCCAGAAAAGGAAACTAACACAAAGGAAATGAACAAAACGTACACTTCGACTATCCATATATCTGCAGTCTAAAAAGTACACAGTTTTGCAGATTACAGACATTTTAGATAGATTGAAAGTAGAGTGGTACCTCCAATTAGTTAAACACTTCTGGTACTTGACAGCATCGCCGACCAATGAGTCGTATAGTAATAAACGTTTGGCCAAAGGTTTCACTATCTGCAACGGAAAGGATAAGATTGCCAATCAATATTGGATACATTCCATGTTAACATACATTTGCATCATCGAAACATGTGGACAGAAATTGCAAGCTAAGGAATAATATTTTGGTAACAAACATGGAGGGTGAGAAAACTTACATGTGAAATTAATGTATATAACTAATGAAAGTTGACACTCACCAATAGTATCCAATGCATTCCGGTATTGGTTGGACAGAGGTTAGTCTCATTTTCAAAAATAGGAAGCTATGCAATGGGAAACAAAAAGGAAAAATGATGGAAGTCAGATACAACAAACAAAGTAAAGCAAGTAACCATAACAGATCATGCGGTTGACAATTGAATGAAATTTTAACAAAGATTACCCCCAAAAGGGCAACCCCAAAAATGGAGACTTGCAATAGCTAACATGAAGCAATATTAAGAAAGTTTGAAGTACATTAGAATTCAGAAACGATTGGACCACCACAAAAACCAAGATAAATCAAATAATAGCATTGAGGAAAAGAACAATATTTACCCGGCAAGAAGATGAAGGGTAATTGCCACTGAATACACAGGAAGCCACTGTGGCAGACATCAATAAACACTAAATATAACAAACTAAGTATTAGGGAATGAAATATACATCATAAAGTGAAATTTCATGGGTATTAACAATGAAAAGTAGACCTATGACTTATCATTCAAAAGTTAAATACCTTTGGTCGGATCAAACAGATTGTGGACAGATAAGCATCGATTACCTGGAAAAGAATTACAAGAAGGGAGAATCTGAGCGTTACTCCTAGGAACAACATGAAAAGCATTAAAACGAAACAATACGTACAATAAAATAGAATTGCAAGTACACCTACCTCATCACATATCCATTCTTTGTCTTTCAAGGTGCAAAACGAAGAATCATATAACTTAAAATTTGAAACTACTGCTTCCAGCCTTCCAGTCTGAGGTTTCTTCCACACATCTGAAACTTTTTTCTTGACCACAGAGTCAGAAAATGGGGGGGAAATCAGCCGTGATGGGGAAACTTCGACCTGAGCTGTTGAGAGTGACATGTGACCTGCACTTGGTGCGAGGCCTGCTGGAGATGGGGCGACCCGTGCTGGAGACAAGGCACACACATCGGAAACTTTTTTCTGGAGCACAGAGTCAGAAAATGGGGGGGATATAAGCCGTGATGGGGAAACTTCAACCTGAGCTCTTGAGAGTAACATGTGGCCTACACTTGGTGCGAGGGCTGCTGGAGATGAGGCGACCCGTGCCGGAGACAAGGCGAACCGTGCTGGAGATGATGAAAGGTGACTTGGTGACGATGACATTTGAAATTCGGGAAGACGTGATGGTGACAGTGGAAGAGGTGTAGCACATGAAGGTGCCACAGAAGACAAAGTATCAGTATTTCTTTTGCCTGCAAACATGTATAAAAATGTAATTTATTAACAAGTTAGATCAACCGAGAAACTACCATAAAATATATCCTGGCCAAATAACAATAATAACAATTGCTCAGGAACATCGAGGAGTGGGCTTTTGAAAGGTTCATGTGGAGAACAACAAAGTTGAAAACAATTATAGAAAGAAGGAAAGAGGCTGCGGAGGTAACATGAACATGTCATGGATAAAAAGGTAATAAACCAGAAATTACCTGGATCGCTAGCATTGTACGGCCTTAACATGTCCAAATTACATGTTCTACTTAATAATTTGTTTCGATCATTTATTAGCTTTACACGCTTCCCTTTAATTTCTGCAACAGAGTAGGGTCCTGAGAATCTAGTCTCCAAAGAACCGCCTTTTCTCATGTTTCGCCTAATATTTTGCAAAAGCACAAACTCTCCTTCCTTGAAGCTGTATGGATTATATCTCTTGCAAAGTCTTTTTTTATATTGAATTTTTTGCCTTTCCTGGCCAAGCGCTATATTCTGCTTCGCCTGCTCATGCAACTCTGCTGCTCTATTTTTCATTTCTGCAAGAATTACGGGATAATCGCTTTGCGATGGTTTTACAAACTGCAGCTAATAAAGGAAACATAAAAAGCAACATTTTTTTGTTACTTCTTGAAAACTCGGGTAAGTCTTTAAAGAAAAATATGTAATAAGACTTAACTAATCCTGAATTGGTATGTCAACGAAATAATAGAAAAGTACATGGAGAATATAGGGCACATAACATTTTAAAAAGACTAATCTTAAGTAATGTATTCAAAGTCTCATACCAGTTTATTACCCAGCTCACATGGGAATGTTGGTTCACGGCCCATGTAGAGTAGAAACGGGGAAAATTTTGTGGTAGAATGCGGCTTTGAGCGTAAAGCAAACAAAACATGGTCTAAATAAAGATCCCAATCAGTCTGATGCTCATTCACATACTTTGCCAAAGCGCTGTAGAAGGTAAAAAAGAGGTAGAATGTAACTTTTCGAAAGAACGGATTATTAACGAACATTGATTTTAACTTACATATGTGTTTAAGAAAAACAATCGATAAAACATTGAAAAATGAGCCAAAAAGAAACATGACATTAACTTATGCACTAATCACAATAACACACCTTACCTTTTAATGTTAGCATTTGTACGCTCATCTAAGCCATTTGTCTGAGGATGATAGGCTGAACTGACAGCACGTTTGATGTTTAACAACTCAAATAATTTATTGTTCACCTAAAAAAAAAAAAAAAAAAACAATCGGCAAAAGAAATGAAACACAACGTACAAAGATGAATGATGAAAGAAAGATTGATTATACTTTTCAAAAGAGGAAAAAGAAAGAATATTAAAACATAACAACGGCAGCAAAAGGTAGTTCACTCACTGCGTTCAAAAACTCCCGCCCTTGATCAGAGAGGATCTTTTTCGGACAACCATGGCGGAGAAACAATTCCACAAATCTCGCAGATACCTCAGATGCATTCTTCTGTTTTAAAGGAAATGCCTCTACCCACTTGGAAAAGTAATCGGTTGCAGTGAAAATATATCTGTAGCCTGCAGCAGTTGTAGGTAAGGGTCCCATCAAATCCACGCCTATTAGCTCCCAAGCACGGCCAACCTATAAATAACCACAATGCAAGAACTATAGAATACGGAACTTCGAGAAGAAAGAATCGGCTGACAGGCCTTCAAGAAAATGTATGACAATTTAAAACATACTTTAATTGGTTGTAACTCTGGGCACTTCTTGAGAGATGGCTGTTCCTTTTGACAAGCATCACAATGTTTAATCTGCAAAGACAATTGCAAAACCCTAATGAAAATAATGGGTGATTGTACACAAAATCAAAAATGTAACCAAATACAAGTAACAAAAGATACATTTCAATGACTACAGAACCATGTGAATGGTTTACGATCACCAAGGCAAACGACATTATGACTCACCCAGTCTTTAATATGAATAGTCATATCGGGCCAAAAAAAACGGGCTCCTATGCTTCTCTGCGTTTTATTAATCCCGGAATGCCCTCCAAACGTCGACGAATGAAATTCATGAAATATTTTTCGAGCAGCTTCAACACCAACAACAACTTTCCTCTTCTCATCTTTAAATGTATAGAACAAATCTCCATCTATCAACAAAAAAGAGGAAAAATTTCCCATAAATAGCCAAATCAAAATAACACTAAAAGACATCGAGAGTCGATGCAAAACATGCAGACAAAACATGGCAAAATAAGATTAGCAAGTAAAAAATAATACCTTGGACTGTGTAGTTTCTGGACATTCGGCGCAATGTTTTCTTCTCCATTTTGGTCAAGCCAACGGGATACTCATTACGACTCAAATAAGCCACAAGGTAATTGAACTTGCAGGGATCCATTTATATTCCCACTGAGACTAAAGTATTGATAGAAATAAAATACAAGCAAATTGGGAAAATTAGATAGGAACAAAAGATATAAATGTCATACATTTACTTGATCACAACAATACTAAGGCTTAGAAACAATCATCAAGAAGGGAAACATGGCATATTCAGAACTGGAACCTGACATTGCAATAAAACACAATATACTAAAATGAGTTAGAGATGAAAATAACTTACATCTATTGAGGTCATCCGCAATTACTCAAAAGGAATTTCTAAAACATTAAACATATAATGAGAATCTATGTACTTCGCAGGGCCAAAATTAGGTGACACATAGAAGGAATCCTCAAATAACTAATTATATATTAATTTTAATGGGGAGAACATTGTTCACTTTCAGGAAACCTCTATGGACAAGACTAGCATTGGAAAGACTGCATACTTCTGGAGTAGTGAGTAACTTTGCTGGCGTAATGACGTTCAGGGAGAAGCAAGAACGTACTCTGAAAATGATGGCTCCCAAAAACTTGATAAAACATTTAGAAATCATGACTTCAGGACACGACGGGCAAAAAAAGTACATGAACACACTTGATTCAACCTGTCATGACAATCAGTGTAACGCCTAAGAATACTTTGAAAATCAAGGCTCTGAAGACTTGTTAAAACTATGGGTTGGAATTGCATGCTCACAGGGCAGTGACAACAACACTCACCAAGTATAAGAAACGCAATAGTGGGTTGCAGTAGACAGTCAAGTCTGGAAATAAACAAGGGATGGACTACAGACTGAAGTGGAAGAGACCCAAAGCAAGACTTGGACTGAAGACTAAGCAGGGCTGTGACTGCGACCTAGGCAAAGTTGGAGAAAGTTTTGAAAAATGATGATTCGTTACAATGAACATTTAATCTGCACACGCTGGAAAATGACGGTGTTTGTGAAGTACTCATGCATCAAAATCACTTAAACAAACATTGAGGTTTCATGAACTTTGTAAACGGAAGGGCAAAAAATATTCACCAACTTTAAAGAAGGCTGAGGTGAGTAGCAGGAGACAGTAGAAGTTAAAGGAATGCAGGGTTGGACTACACAGTGGAGTGTCACAGAAGCGAAGGAAACAATGGCCCTCAGACGCAGAGGTGAGAGTGCGACCTAGGAAAAGTAGTGGGGAAATAAATTATTAAAACTATTAAGAACAATTTGTACAATAATGGTGTCATGCTCACCAACAAATTTAATACACCAAGGGTTTCACCAAATTTTAAGAGAGAAAGGAAAAAACATAACACCAAAATTACATTCAAGAATCGGTTGGTTGCAATGGACATTTAGGTGATGGTGAAAAGAAGGTAGGCTACACACTAAAATACAAGAAACGTGGTGGAACAAGAATGAAAGCATTACCATTAAATGCAAAGTAACAATGAGAAATAAGAGGAAACACGAGGGATTGCACATTGATCAAGGACTCGGGAGCATTGCTTTCTAACCACATTGGAAATAAAAACACATTATTGGGTGCCAGTAATATGCACGTGTGGCCCTGGAGCCCCGCTCTGCCTAATGTTGAAAGCTCAGCCCCCAGGGAATGTTTGCATACCCCCCAACACAGGCGAATATTGGGATCGGGTTGACCACCATTTTCAAAATGTTAACCACATTGGAAATAAAAACACATTATTGGGTGCCAGTAACAAGCACGTGTGGCCCTGGAGCCCCGCTCTGCCTAATGTTGAAAGCTCAGCCCCCAGGGAATGTTTGCATACCCCCAAACACAGGCGAATATTGGGATCGGGTTGACCACCGTTTTCAAAATGTTAACCACATTGGAAATAAAAACACATTATTGGGTGCCAGTAACAAGCACGTGTGGCCCTGGAGCCCCGCTCTGCCTAATGTTGAAAGCTCAGCCCCCAGGGAATGTTTGCATACCCCCCAACACAGGCGAATATTGGGATCGGGTTGACCACCGTTTTCAAAATGTTAACCACATTGGAAATAAAAACACATTATTGGGTGCCAGTAACAAACACGTGTGGCCCTGGAGCCCCGCTCTGCCTAATGTTGAAAGCTCAGCCCCCAGGGAATGTTTGCATACCCCCCCCAAAAAAATAGTGCACCAGATAAGTATACAGGTAAGTTATATTCTCATCTTCCAGAAAGGGAGAAGATTTTATCCCCAAAATGCCGGCTACCTGATAAACAAAATCAATGGTAACCAACTGATGGTTATAATCAACAGTGTGTAAATGAGCATTAATGTATTTTTATTTCATTCCTTTTTTTTTTTTTTTGCGCACCCCCTCCCCCACCGCCACGCACATGCCAGCCGATGTAATGCGCAAAATCCAAAGCACACCTTTTTTGCAAACTCCACGTTGCACAAAAACACGCTTCCCTTCAACCCAAAAATTAGGCACACTTGCCAATCCTCTCTCCCTACAGCTCACCCAACCCACGTCCCTCTAGCCCAACTACAACACCCCCAAAAGCACTTCTCCATGCGCACCAAAAATCCCATTGGATAACATGGCAATTCGCAACTCCGCACAAAAAATTGCTCTTTGAGGCACTCCCACTACTCCGATCCGCTTCAAACTTGGCGGGACACTAGTTCCAGCGAATCCCTAAATTGTCACCAAAAATCAACCCAATCCATCCACTGGAACGGGAACGACTTTTCACCCAAAGACGCGCCCCCCGAAAACAACAAAAAAACGCCCAAATCCCTCCAAACCTTGCCAACCCCAATACCCACGAAAGTAAACGGTGGTGGAGCCGCACCCCCCCCCCCCACCGCGTCTCCGTTAAACGGCTCTGGGCCACGCACATGGCACCCCCTCCCCCACCGCAACGCACATGGCAGCCGATGTATAACACACCCTTAAATCGCGCCCTCAAAACACGCAAAAATCTCAAAAACAAGTAGGCCACAAATCAGGCCTCACAAAAACACCTCTTCCACTACACCAAATTCCTCCAGACCAATTTCCCCAAATGTTCACAATCCCGACTCTCAGCCCATCGCGTGAAACCTGCTAAGGACTAGCTGGAACACCCTCAAATGGCGGCCTAGACACAGGCCAAAATCCAAAGCACACCTTTTTTGCAAACTCCACGTTGCACAAAAACACGCTTCCCTTCAACCCAAAAATTAGGCACACTTGCCAATCCTCTCTCCCTACAGCTCACCCAACCCACGTCCCTCTAGCCCAACTACAACACCCCCAAAAGCACTTCTCCATGCGCACCAAAAATCCCATTGGATAACATGGCAATTCGCAACTCCGCACAAAAATTGCTCTTTGAGGCACTCCCACTACTCCGATCCGCTTCAAACTTGGCGGGACACTAGTTCCAGCGAATCCCTAAATTGTCACCAAAAATCAACCCAATCCATCCACTGGAACGGGAACGACTTTTCACCCAAAGACGCGCCCCCCAAAAACACCCAAAAAGCCCATAAAACGGCCAATTGTCAACAAAAAAACGCCCAAATCCCTCCAACCCCAATACCCACGAAAGTAAACGGTGGTGGAGCCGCACCCCCCCCCCCACCGCGTCTCCGTTAAACGGCTCTGGGCCACGCACATGGCACTCCCTCCCCCACCGCAACGCACATGGCAGCCGATGTATAACACACCCTTAAATCGCGCCCTCAAAACACGCAAAAATCTCAAAACCAAGTAGGCCACAAATCAGGCACATGGCACCCCTTCCCCCACCGCAACGCACATGGCAGCCGATGTAATGCGCAAAACCCATTAACGCGACCGTGGATACGATTAAACGGGTCAAGATCGGAAAAATATGGTTAAAAAAACAATGAAGCCAGCATACAACGTTCGATCAAGCAAAACACGCTGGGAGAAGTAAAGTAAATATGTAAAGGAGCAAATAGTGTACTCACCGAGGAGCTGCGGTAAAAGGAAATTTTCTGGAACGTCACGCTATTATATACAGCACATCATTCGAAAAATGGATACATAATGTTGATACAAAATATTAGGAACCGCTGATTGGACGGACTTTCATACAGAGTTCTGATTGGCCTGCGACAAACTGTGCAGAAAAGCGGGAGGCAGCCAAATATGGCTACGTAGTGCACACGTCATAAAAATGGAACTGCGCATGCGTAAAGGTTGTGCGCATGCGCAAAATGACAGGGGGGGCGCTCAATCATGGGAGCAGCGGATTATAGAACACCGGCAACATCTGCACCAAGCACAGAATTATTTTTATCGGGTCAAACTATAATAATAAAGCCCACTTTTACAAATATATAATTTTTTACAGCAAGTACCAAAGAGAAATTCACACTACATTCCAATATTTTAGCATCTGATGAAAGACAAGAGCATTATTACTTTGCAGCAGCAAATCATGTATGTGCCTATCAGGGGAGCAACTAGACCCAAACTTTGGGGGAGGGTGGGGGGGCTAAAACTTTCACCTAGGGCTGGCCCTGGCACTAGTCACGCATGGTGCAACAGTCTTTTTTGGCACCCTCCCCCATTTCCTCCTTTCTCATGAATTCTCTCACTACCACTCACCAACAATGCACCTCCTCTCTCTATAGCACCTTCCTGACAAACATTTCATTTTTTATAGCGCTACTCATAGTTTATTCACACTCAGTTCTGTGATCTACATGGTACAAGTTCTTTGCAGCAGACACATTAACCCTCTGCGCTGTGCGGGTGGCAGGAGTGCCCATGTGAGAGTACTGTGAGCGATGCAACAGTGTAAGAGTAGGGTAAAAGGAGTAACTACAGGGTGAGTGTGCTGACCTTATGCCTTTGGGTGTGGATGTAAGTGCAGAGTGGGACGAATAAATGCATGGCTGGTGATGGGCTTGTTTGAGTGAGATTGCATGCTAAGCAGTGTGGGGGACAGGTGAGTAAAGTATCACGAGGGCAGGGTGAGTAGTGTGCTTGTGTGACTGCAGGGTAAGGTACAGGGTTAACAGCGCAAGTGCATTGTGAGTGCAGAGTGATTACTGTGAGTGCAGGATGAGCAGGTAAATGGTGTGAGTGCATGGTGATCAGTGAGAGTGCATTGTGATCGCTGTAAATGCAGGGTGAGCGTGAAAGTGAAGGGCGAGAATGAGAAGTGAGGGGTCTGAATGCAGGGTGCATTCCCAGACACTTGAAGTAACTCAGCTTGTTATTGACTGCGGTTTAGGGTTTCAGATATAAGTTAAACTATTGCTATAATGGCATTAATCAGGGCTCGAGGGTGGAGGAAAGTAATAATGTGCTGATCCTGCAACAAACTTCCAGTCATATGATTACGGTTGCCAGCTCATTATTTTGATGTCCCAGACTGTACAAAAATAAACAGTCACCTAAAGCTGTATTTTCAGCACTTGTCTGTGCCTACCTCGAACAGCAAATAAAAATAAAAAGCACTTTTAATTGTGTACTAGGGCTGCCTGAATGATCCATGACTGATAATTAAAGGGAACAAGCTCAGAAAAGTCAAATCACAAATGAATACATATATTTTTATTTATAACCCTATTAAGTGTCAAGACTAGGTCTTTCAAAGCTCTTTAAACAATACATGTCTGCCATTTTTTTTGGGCAACCCTAATTTATACTCCTTTACATGAAATGCTTTCTCACACTTCGGCAATAAATGTAAAATACAAATGTAAGGAATAGGCAGAGTGGGGGCCCAGGGGATACTGGAACCAGAAAAAAACTAAGCCTCTGTAACCAGTTTACAAACGTATGTAAATATGCAAGTGGTCTTTAAAGACCTGTGAACAACTGGGGTGTGCTGGAAATAAGACTCCGGACATTACCCAGCTGAGCCCACAGCAGCTCGAGCTGAAGCAGCAGGGGCTGAGACACACAGCGGGGGTGGGTGGCTGAAGCCCTTTTAGCCCTATGGGCATTGCACACCTGGTGCCTGTATGAAAACTGTGTGCCACTAGCTCAGAGCCGCCTATGGAAGGAAGCAACCCGCAGTGGGTAGGGGCTGGTGGGAGGAGAGGTTAGATGTACTCTCTGTCCAGTTCAGCAATTTTAAGAAGACATTTTAAGCCCATTTACTAGGAAAGTGGGCTAATTCTATAGCACCTTAAACATCCCATGCCAATTGTACAGTTTATGATTTTGCATACTATCATGGTGTCATTTTTAGTAAAAGGACAAGCACTGTGCAGCACTAGCACTAATGCCAACACTGCCTCTTTTAGCACATGTGCAAAAACTTCATATTAATGCATGTAGTAACATCAGTTTCCTGCAGAACACTGTTTCAAAATGTTGTAAGGCAGACACATGGTGGCAATGGTATTGTGAATATCTGAGTGGTGAACTTTGGGTTATGTTTTCATTTTGTGTTGTTTCAGTTCATATACACTGACAAAACCATATTTAAAACCTTCAGTTGTGTTGAGGCGTTTAAGGTCTAGCTGGATGGAGTGTTAACTATTTTGCAAAGGCCATATTATTAATAGAAAGAAGAGGAGATCTAGGCCAGCCCTTTCAGTAATTGCTTGTTATGTGATTTACATATTGATCAGCCCACATTGTAGCCTTTGGTTTTTGTAACTGCATTCTTGCCGTATGGCGTGTTACCTGTTCACCAGACTAGGCAGCCTTCTATTCATAAACCACAACATTTGCAGCGCCAATTGTAGGATCCTAAGACATACTTTGTGCACCTGCATTTATCATTTTGTACAAATTAAAAAGTAAACTTAGATCTATGATTTAGCTGGAACTGGTTGCTAAAGATAGACTTCAAACATGGACACAAACACATTTTAAAACTGATATTAATAAGAACAGGGCAGCTGTGCAGGACAGTGAGAATGAAGTTTCCTCGCCGTGAATGAGATCTCTTCCCCACTAGTGATTTATAACTTCCTTAACATTAACACCTTAGATGCGGCGCAAATATCCCTCCCCAGTGCTGCGCTGTCAATTGGAACTAGTGCTGAATGGACGTCCAATGGATGTGCGCAGCACTGGGGAGGTAGTGCTGCCGTCGGCCAACGCCCCGACGCAGCACTTAAGAGGCTAAAGAACGACAAACATCTATTGAAATGAGGCAAAACAGACCGTTAGATTGACGTATCCTGTTCTATTTTTTCCTATTAAAATGATGAAACAATAGAGCCTTGTACTGTTGATGGCGGCTTGGGCGAGGGGCCTGGCTTTGTGGGGTGTACCTGTGCTGCTTTGAACACCTGCACCTCCAGATGCCCATGCCTCATCAGAAGCGTTTTTTAGGTCGAAGCCTACCAAACAGCACAGCTGTCTGGTTTGCTTACGACTTCTTTTAGGATTTCTGAAGGCCTCCCTGGGAATGCATTCCGCCCATTGCTCACTTTTGGCTTTATGGTTTGTAACTCACAGTT
This sequence comes from Lissotriton vulgaris, assembly GCF_964263255.1. NCBI lineage: Eukaryota > Metazoa > Chordata > Amphibia > Caudata > Salamandridae > Lissotriton > Lissotriton vulgaris. The sequence goes on along the minus strand of NC_141689.1, from coordinate 1,254,646,367 downwards.
GCTTGCTTTCTAAATGCTGGTTTTATTTACTTTGGACTGTCCAGCTTGACTTTGTCCCGAATAACACCTGTTACCATGCATGCCAAATCCACGCGTGGCTTCACAACACAGTCAATACCACAACTGTGTCGTTGCCACGAGTACCATTTCAACGCAAGTCATTACAATTACTTGCTTTAGGAATACTCTGGTCTTTGGAATAGTTTAAATTACTATTCCAACTCCAGTCAGTGTACCAGTAGGGAAGGTGTTGGACTTAAAATCCAACACCAGTCCAACACCGCATTCCCTAAAGCTCGTCGTTGCAATGACTTGCATTGTAATTGAACTTGTGGTAACGTCGCAGTTGTGGTACTAACTGTTGACATTTAATAGGGTTATAAATAAAAATGTATGTATGCCACTAGATTGTAATGCCTGTGTGATAATAGATGTTTCCCCTTCGTCCTTACCATGAGCATATCTTGTTTACTGTATCCTTCTGAGTACTCCCTATCTGTAAACAGGCTTTTAAATCTTGACAGAGGTCAAAAGGCAGGCTTAGTATTCTGAGGGAGCTTGGTGTTTACTTTTCTTTCTTTCACTGACTTCAAAAGTGAGAGAATTTATGTGACAATCCATCCTGCTGAGTACTTATGCCAGAGGACAGGCTGTAGGATGTTATTTTTTTTCTAGCACACAACAAAAATGAACTGTGCTGATATTTCAGAATACATCAGAATGAGAAAAGAGGAAATCAAGCAATTTTCTTTGTAATTCTGAAGTGTGGTGGAAATAAATATTTTTATACGATCAAAACACATCAATACACTAGGTGATGACATTTCCACACATTATTGTTTGCTTGCAGTAAAACTGTATGTATGTGCAAATGTAATGGTCATTTCAATAGGAAATGTGTTGTCTGGAATGGCTATCACACCATGCATACTCCACACTACACCACTCCACTTTACACTAATCCTCTCTACACCACTCTATGCTACAACAATCATCCCCACTCTATGCTCTTCCACTCTATGCCAAGCCACTCCACGCCATGCCACTCTACTCTACAGCACTCCACTCTAACACACTCTATGAAACATAACACCACTCTGCTCCCCTCCACTCTATGCCCCGCCAATCCATACCACATACCACTTACCCCACTCCACTCCAAACTACTCCACTCCAATCTACCCCACTCCAGTCCAATATACGTCACTGCACTTCACTACAATCTATCTCCATCTACTTCACTGCAATGTATCTCATTCCACTCCTATCTATCCCACTCTGCTCAATGTACCCCATTCCACTCCAATCCACCCCAAACACCTCTACCCCAATTTACCCCACCCTACTCCACTATACACTTCTCCAATCTACCCCACTGCATCCCAATCTACCCCACCCACTGTACCATACTCCACTCTATCACACTCCAATATACCCCCACTCCAGTCAAATCTACCCCTCTCCACTCCAATCTACTCCAAAGTACCCTGCTCTATACCATTCCAATCGACCCAACTCCATTCCAATCTACCCTACTCTAAACCACTCAATCTACCCACTCCAATGTACCCTATGTAGGAAGGTGGATATCTGACTATATGGTTACCCCAACTTTTTGCCTAGTGTTTAGCTGGTTTTTGACTTAGTTGGCCTGGGATCCTGCTAATCAGGGCCCCAGGCTATCTGCTCTCTCAGTAAAATGGACTCCATGTACTCCAGGTAAATATCCAATTGGGTATTGGGTCACCTTGTGAGCCCCTGTATAGTGTACCATAGGTACCCAGGGCATAGGTGCATCCAAGTCCTACCAGGGGCTGCAGCATGAATTATGCCACCCCTGGCTGGCCATCCAAACTGACACCACAGGCTGAACACTCAGCTTGGGCAAGGTGGTGTAATCACCCCTTGCTTAGATATGGTATTCCTATATCTACCCTTATATATAGACACATATATACCTATAAGTCACTCCTATGGCAGGCCTTGACAATCCTGAAGGCAGAGTGCTTGGTTTTATGTGAGATGGTGCTCTAGCATGAGCTGAGCCTGTCTGCAGCTTTCGGAACCATGTCCTTATAGCTGTTCTGATTGATTGATAGGCTTTATTTCGATATAAAAATATCATAAAAGCTTGTACAACAAGTATATGGTGAAAAAACCGACAGGATTCCTGTGGGAAGGGGTATCCGTCAGGGATGTGTGCTAGCTCCCACTCTGTTCTCTCTTTATGTGAACGGAGTGGTTGAGCATTTGTTAAGAAACCCCTCCGATGCTCCTTCCCTGGCAGGCAAACGGATCCCAACACTGCTTTTTGCAGATGACACCCTTCTTATTTCAAAGTCCCCCATGGGCCTCCAGAGACTCCTTAATAGTTTTCAGGAGTTTTGTTCACTGAGGGGATTGGCAATCAATACTGATAAAACTAAGTATCTGATTATGAATCCCCCCAAAAAACCTGGGCATCCTCCGGCGCTGAATTCTGTTCCATTGGAGAGGGTATCCGAGTTTGACTATTTGGGTATCCGCCTTAATGATTCATTGAGCTGGAACCCACACATCCAAAAAATGCTCCTCAGTGTCATAAAAGGGTGGGTGGAGTATTACTTAAGGAACAACGCTCCTCCACAAGAAAACCTATAGCCCCAGTTGTGGAGATATACAAAGCCAGAGGGGTTAGCGCTGCCCTATACGGGGCGGAGCTTTGGGGGTACTTGCAGCCTGGATGTACTAGCAAAATCTGAGAGCAAATTTTTGAAAGATCTGATGGCTCTCCCGTTGAGTACTCCTACTGTACTAGTGTTATTGGATCTAGGTTGCAGATGAATCAAGGACCAAGCGCAACTCCGCCCCCTGCTTCTTTGGGCTCGGTTGTGGTGGGTGCCCGAACTAGCCTCCTATGCAGAAGCGCTATCAGAGGTAATGGCCAGGGAAGGCTGGTCTAGGATCAAATGGTTGAGGGATGTAAAACGGCTATTAGTGGAGTTAGGGCTAGGTGATGCATGGGCATTGAGAACCGCCCCACCTAAAGCCATGATTAAGAAATTGTACTGGAACTGGGTTTCCTCCAAACTATTTTCAGATCCACGTCATTGTAATTCCACTGTAGCCTTTGTGAGGATTAAAGATGTGATGGCCTATGAACCTTACTTAGACATGATCTCCATCCCTTTCGACCGCGCCTTGTATTTTAAGTTCAGAGTGGGGACCCTGCCAGTAGGTGAACTAGTTGCCCGTTGGAAATCCTCTTACCAGTTTTCCCATCTTTTGTACGCGTTGTCCTACTCAAGTAGAGTCGGTAGCCCACATTCTTTTTGAATGTCCGGATTACTGTGCACCTAGGAGGCGCTGAATTAAACCATTATGCAGACTCTTAGGTACTCGCCAACACAAAGTGGCATTACGTATTTTAATGTCTGACACATCCACTTTGATTGTTTGTGCTGTGTCAAAATTTTTAAAGTGGTCATGGTTGATTCGTGCAAGAATGCTCTCTCTGTCAATTTAATTTTGTTTTAACTGTTTTAACATTTTCTTCCCTGTCTTCCCTTTTAATGTAATTAGGAAGTGATTGTTATAAATGTTGTGTTTTATACTTGTTGTACAAGCTTTTATGATATTTTTATATCGAAATAAAGCCTATCAATCAATCTATAGCTGTTCTATGATATAGCCATCCCATATACTCTTAAGTGCATTATAATCCTCGCGGTTAATGCTAACCTTGGTTTGGCTTTATCAAAACATGTTGTGTAAGGTGTCAAACACTTTGGAATACTACCTACCCCCCCCCCCCCCCCGCCAGTCCTGGTGGCAGGGGTAGCATTCCACTCTTCTAGAGGGAGAAGACATGTAGTTACTGCTTTACCCGGTTAAAGTTAAACGGAGCCTCAGCATCACAAAATGGATGCTGCTGCCACAGACATGAGTCAGACCTCCTGCTGCTGGATGAAACTCCGGCAGGGTAGGCCTGGACAATAGGTTTCCTGTCAAGGGAGGTGCTGGCACCTCCCCAGACAGCCTGTAGTGGATTGGGGCAGGGTGGGATCAATGGAAAGATGCTTTTCCAGACACTGCCTGGGGCACCCAAGGTGCTCCATGCTTAGCCCGGTTTAAACCAGTTGCTGGGGTACTCCAGCCCCAGCTCTGGCATGAAACTGGACAAAGAGAAAGGGGTGCAACCAACCCCTTATCAGGTTCCACCCATAGGAGGGACCTAGCAGTTAATCCAGCCCCTTAGTTTGGTATAAATTTAGGAGCTGTGTCTAGAGACATTAGATTATCCTGGAAAGAAACTCTGAAATGAACTCTTGGCCTTCGACATTCCATATCGACTCGAAGACTGAAGACATCTCCCTTGTGGTCAAGGAGTGACCACCCTGTGCAAACAGGCACCACCAGTAACTTGCTGGTTTGCTTTGTCGACGCTCCCGCTGGAACCCTAAGACTCAGAGACTCAGAAACTGGACTTTCAGGCTTCTCCAACTCCGATCCACATCCACAGCAAAGATGAGAACCGTGGCGGACACGAGAGACGTGGGACCGGACATCCTGGACTACTTGCTTTTTGCTAACCGTGCAGCTTCAGAGGTACCCTCAAAGTTGTGCATTGGGGTTTGAGAAGCCCCAGACCCGAGCAGCATTTGCACTGAAGCTCACCCCTCCACACTCCACGAGTGCCGTGTGGGGCCCGCTCCTGCATTTCAGCTTGATGCATCTTCCTGGTTGCTAGCCCGTTGGCTAGTGAGCCCTACGAAGACGAATCTTTGAATCAACAATGCTTGCCTAGTTGCTCTAGTCTTGCTCTAGCTTCCCTGCAAAGGTGAAACTCCCCAGACCTTGCTGGTCTGAACAGAAGCCAATCTTCTAATCCTGCGTGGATTGCATTTGCTAAGGTTGTTTGGGTCCAATCCGGATACCGACACCGCCAACAGCTAGATCCGTTGTGGAACAGCTTGACTCTAGCTCCTGGTTGTTGTCGACACCTCCTGGACCTCGTGGCTGCAGAGACAAGCTTCACCTCTTCACCTGATTGCATCTCGACATCGTCTGGTTCCTTCCTGGTTCCTTCCTGGTCACTGGCTAGTTACCCAGACTCTGTCCCCTCTGTTTTCAGGTTCTTCTTGACTCCGATCCACCCTTGGATCCACCCGGACACTTTCCTCCTGGTCACCTGCAGCACTTTCTTGCAGCTCTCCATAGGATTCAGCGACGAAACCCGACACGAAGAACACCTATGCACCCGGCTTCCCTGGGTGAGGTAACTCGAGTACTCCAGTGCTCCCGTGGGTATTAACTATCTAATTGTCCTAGTTTAACAGGGCTTTCACGTAGTCCATCCGGAAGCGTCCGAAATCTACTGCTTTGTAACTTTTACTTTCCCATTATAACTCTATGGTAACTCGCGTGTGTGTTTAGACACTGCACACGCATCCTGTGGGACTTCTACTTCCTAACCTTTGGTGGTCCAGTGTAGCCCCAGCGATTCTCTAGGCCTTAGGCCTATTCACCTTTCCTGAAGTGGTTCTTATTCCACTTACTTAGTATATGGTTCGTGAGGCCCCTAGGGCAGAATTGTATTTGTGCAACTTATAGTATGCTTATTGAGTAACTTGTGCTATATCTCGAACTCTGACCTCATAAAGAGTGCAGAGCCGTTGTGTTAGTAATAAATACATATATATTTGATTTATACCTTGTGTGGTGTCCTTTCATTTGATATTCAAGGGATTATTATTGGTAAAACGGATGACTTCACATGCTCTCTGAAGTTTTAGCCTAAGACTGCTTTGTCCATGCTACCACTAGGATAGCTGGTCTATAAGGTTGACTTTACAACTATCACCATAAGGGTTGTTTGGACTGATACAGGGTGGCCCCTAAGAATAGTGGACATCATATACCAGGCCAACTTTTCACACCCTACTCCAACCTAATCGACACCCTCCCCTTCAGTCTACCACCTTCCATTCCACTCGCCACTCCAATATATTCAACTCCTCTCCACTTCAATGTACCCCACTCCACTCTACCCCTATCTAACCCACTCCAATCTCCCACAATTTACCCCACTCCAATCTACAACAATCTACAACACTCAACTCTACCCCATCTACTTTTCTATACTCTAATATACCTCGCTGAAACCCGCCCAATCTACCCCACTCTACTCCTCTGCAATCTAGCACACTCCAATATCCACTCTATCCTACTACACTCTACCCCTATCTACCTAACTCAAATCTATCAACTCCACTCCACCCTTATCTACCCCAGTGCACTCTAACCTTCCCCAATCCACACGATCTACCCCACTGTACTCCATTCCAATCTAGCCCACTTCATTTCAGTCTACCCTAACATACCATGCCCCACTCTACTCCAATCTACCACTCTCCAATCTACCTGTCTACTCCACTTCACTCCAACCTATCCTACTCCAATCTACCACACTCCACTTCAATCTAACCCAATCCACCCCACTTCAATCTACACCACCCCAATTCACCTTACTCCAATCTACCCCACTTCAATATACCCCAATTCAATCTACTCCTCTCTACCCTAATCAAATCTACCCCACCCTATTCCAATTTGCCCCTCACCACTCTACCCCACTCCAACCTATCCCCAATCTGCCACACTCCAATTGACCCCAACCCGCCCAACCCCACCAACTTTTAGCCATGCTTAACTGCAGCCACCCTGGCATCATATTGCTTTTTTTAACGTCCTATTGCCGTTCCCTCTGACCCTCCTGTTGTCTGTGTTAACCTTTCCCAGTCTCCCTCCTGTTCTCTGTGTTTTGTCCCCCCCCCCCCCCCCACACGACAACAAAGCAATATGACTGCTTTCTAACTTACTGTTAGCCATGCTGCACAGCCACGCTGTTGTACAATATCGCTAAAACACATTGACAAAGCCAACAGCTGACGCACAGACGGGACTCATTGGCCTTGCCAAAGCTTATATTTTTTTCAGGAAGCGGTTTTCTCAAGTTTAGATCCTTGTTTTCAGGAAATGCCGTTTTACCAGAATTCTTCATACTGATTCTAATCGCTAAATAGGAGAGAGACGAAACTATGTTGAATACTCAAAATGAAATTCTGTTTCAAAATAATGTGACGCAGAGTGGGAGTCTGGCCTGCCGTTTCAGTTTTTGAAAACCAGCAACACCTGTTCTCGCATGGTCGATTACAGCGGTTTAATGCTTCCAAACGAGGAGACGAAGGGGGCACTTTTCTTTCTCATTATGACTCATGGCACATTTGCTAGGCTGTGAGGCCTGCAGGCCGGCTGCTTTACATCTACCAAACTAAAATAGACAGGAGCCCGGACGTGTGAGCACCCAAATGAATTCACAAAGTCTTCTATAGATACTCTCGATCAAAAAATGGAGGCAAGCTCTCACCCACCAACCTACGTGGCATGCTTCAGCAGCGGGTTTGTTGCAAATCCATACAACATGTGTAGAGGGTGAATGGGCTTCCAAAACGTTGGGGCGTAGTTTGAATAGAGGTGTGAGTATCGCCTTGTAGTTATATAGGGATCCAACACGAGTGTTTAAGAGCCCTATATAAAGCCCAAAGTGGAATTTATTGCTGGACTCTATGGGGATATTAAAAAAGTCTGGGAATGCTGGGGATATTTATTAATCCTGCATCCCCACCGGTCCACATGTTTCAGCCATTTTAGAGTCGGTTCGCTTCAAAATCTTCATAAAAGTACAAAGTTAAAAAGCATGATACACAATTTAAAATGAACCACTATAGTTATACATTTAAAAAAGTAATTGAAAGTTATTTTTTAAATGACCATTTGTCACTTATCAGAATATAAGAACAATTGATAGTGGGACCCACATTTGTCCCCCAATATTAGCAAGTAATTTTACACACAATGTTAATTATAAATCATACAGCATATATACCAATTCCCATGGCAGAATACAGGTCTATGGCTAAATTATCCGTAACGATTCCTAATCTGAAATGATACTCTTATGAAGTTTAACATGGCACAACAAACTTCAACAGATGATAGCGATAACAGATAGTCGTAACCTTCTTTATAAGTACATGGCTGCCGCCCTTTCAGGATTGGTTTAATAAATCTAATCCTTGGCTCCTGATAAAGAGAACAGAAGAGAACAAGGTGTATGGTGCTTTGGTTAACTCTGTTATTGCAAGGACAAGGGGGCAGCCTCTCACACCATCCCCCTTGTTTGGGGAAAGCAAACAAGAAATGAAGGATATCTAGCCTAAACCTTATAAGATAAAACCGCCATTGCGTATTAGTTGTAAAAGTTAAATAGAACTGGTGCTGAGACTTGACATGAACAGTTATATCACCCAAGCATGGTGTGTTTGAAAATTTCCAATAACTTGCTTTTATTTGGGCTTTTATGTTTCCCTGAATTTTTTTGGGGTCATTATAAAGATGACCCAGACCTATCTTGTGCAACATATTGCTGACATATGACAACCAAGGGATCTGCTTTGCATTATCTAGGGTCATACAGTCATGAAGAATTTCTTGGGTGAGCTGCAGCTCGTTGGATAACCATATTTTACCCCACAATAATAGGGGCGACAGACGAACGATATCAGTTACATTGGTCATACCCATTTCATTGTGGCAGAAACTGTTTGACGAGCTGGATGGGATCGATAAAACCCGCTTTAGAAATTTATTTTTCATCACCTGTATTACAGCGGGGTTTTCAGTCCCCCATACCCCTGCCCCGTAAGTGGCCACAGATAAACATTTTGATATATAGAGGGTTTTGAGGTGCGCAACGGGTTTTTGGCCCAACTTACTACAAAAACGGAAGAGGCCCTCTATGGACCGGCTGGCATTCTGAGCTCGGGCCTTCATTAATGGGGCCCAACTTAGTTTATTATTAAACAGATTTCCGAGGTAATTAAAATTGTCCACCTTTTCAATGGTAAGGTTATTCACTACAAATTTCCTGATTTTCGACCCTTTTGGACCGCAGGCCATTATAAAGGATTTTGTAAAATTAACCTTCAGGTCAAGGTCCAGCATGAAGGTATAAAAAGCATCTAAACACACCTGCATACTATTTCCTGTAAGAGTCATTAAAACAGTATCATCTGCATAGGAATGCTCTTACCATTTACTTTTGGGAAATCGCAACAGTGGTCCAGCAAGTACTTTTCTAATCCGTTTGTGTATACTAAAAACAGAAAAGGTGCCAAAATGCATCCTTGACGCACCCCCTCGGTTGATGGAATGGAATTTGTCATTTCACCTCCAGGTCCAAACCTTATGGACACGGTTGTGGCTGCGTGTAGTCTACGGAGTAGTGTGACCAGGGGTTCCTCAAAGCCCATGTCATTCATCATCTGCCACAGCTTATTTCTGCAAACAGTGTCAAAGGCACTTGACAAGTCCATGAAGGCAAGGTGTATTGCAGACTTCCTTGCCTTCATGTACTTGCCAATAATTAGTGCCAAATTCAGACACTGCTCAACTGTGCCCTTTCCTCTCCTGAAACCGTACTGGGAATTCACAATTAGGCCAACAGAATCTGCCCATGTCTCTAGTCTGGCCAAAACAACCCTTCCCAGTATTTTACATGATGCATCTATTAAGGATATAGGGCGATAGCATCGGGGATCACACCTATCGCCCTTCTTAAAAATCGGCACCACCACTGCCTCCTTCCAGGACACAGGAATACGTCCAACAACAGCAGCCTTAAACACATTTAACAACAGAGGAGCCCATGCCTCAATGCTGTGTTTAAAAAAGTCCAAAGGGACAGCGTCAGGGCCTGGGGCTTTTAATGATATGCCTTTCCTTAAAGCTTCCTCAACCTCTTCCAATGTAAGCGAAGAGCTAAGGGCCAAAGCTGTGGATGGAATCACCAAATCCCCTGTATTATCCAATATTTCCACAATTTGTAGGGATTTTGGATTAAAAATGTTGCCATAATGGGATTCCCATGATTCAGTAGTGACCTGCATCACTATGGTTTCCTTGGCATCAATAGGGGGCGGTTTAATACCTCCCAGAAGAGCCTGCTATCTTTTAGCTCAGAGGCCTTCTCTAGATCTTCCCAGGCACAGTTTTTAAAGTCCTGCTTCCTCTTTGCAATAGCCTCCTTATAGGCCCTTCTACTTGTTCTTATCAGTTCTCTGTTCCTTGGTTTTTGTTGTAGGGCCACTCTTAAAGATTTATGTGAGGCGGAGCATACGGAATTGAACCATCTAAAACCCCTTTGACCCTTTAGACTTTCTCTCCCCGCTGGTTTTCTAAAGTGCTCAGCCACATGCCCACATAGTTTTTCAAAACTCTCAATGACCTTTTCAGGATCAGATACCGGCAGTAAACACGATTCAATTTCGGGTTTACAGGTGTTAAGAATCTCTGCCTCTAGGCCAGACGCATCTATTTTCCCCCACTTCAGGGTAATGCCCTGATTCTTGTTATATTTTATGGGGTGTTCCCAAACCGGCAGTTTTTTACTTACAGGGATACACAAAGACAGCATTAAAGGATTATGGTCACTTGCAGCATTTGCTACTACCTCAAGCCTATTAACATATTGGAGAAAACTGCTAGACACAAATACAAAATCAATAGTGCTCATCACACCTCTTGTTCCCTGAAAGGTTGGTATTGGTAGTGAAGTTGAGACAACCCAGGGTTCCACCATACATAAGTCATTTAAAAGGATGATATTATTTAAGGCGTCCCCCTGGGGCGTGTGTTTAAAATGCATTAAAGGCTGTTCGTTTAGATCTTCTAAACCACACACATTTGAACCACCAAATCTACACATTGAAAAATTAAAATCACCAACCCAGATAACAGACAGTAGAGGTCGTTCACTACGCGCCTTACATATTGCTTCCTCCAAACTCTGAATTTTCGATACATCATTCCCATCAAAAACATTGTGGTACCAATTGATCAACAACAAAGGCTCAGGGAACAGGTTTTCCAACAAGAGCAACTGATACCAGGGAGTATCTACTATCTTGGAAGTTGTCAAATTCTGCAGTTTAATAGATAGTGCTGTCATTATCCCACCCCTAGCCCTCACAGCTGGTGAGGGAACCGCCAAAACATTAAATGATTGAAAACCCTCAATGTCCTGAGCCGTCCGGCTCCATGTCTCCTGTAGGCACAGAATATCCTGGCTATCCACATAATCCAGCCAGGCTTCGTCCTCCAGTCTGCCCGCAAGACCTGCGATATTCCACGAAATTAAGTGCAGTCTGGATTCCCCTAGGTTTTCCCCCATAAATTCTGTTGGAGTTACCCAGTCTTGCCCTGACGAAGATGATTTAATCTCACATCCTGGATTACCATTGTCCTCAATGTTCAGAGGGCTAGTAAACTGAGCGTCACAGTCAGGGACAGCTACCACTGAGTTATCCTTCTGCGTTTCCCCCATATTTCCCCCCATAGCCAGATGTGACACAAGTGAAGCATTTTTCTTATACCTGGCTGATGGTCAATCTAAACCCTCCATTCCCATTAATGGGTCAAAACGGTTTCTCAGGGGAATATTATTTTGCATCCACCCTAAATATTCCTCTCCCTGAAATCTTATTTTTGGTTGATTATAGGGTACTTGGATAGGATTTCGAATGCTTGGCGGTCTCATAAGGCATTCATCACCCTGGTACCACAAACCAGGATGATTTCGGGGAGGTCGAGGTGCAGCATTACTCTGTGTCCAACCAAAATGGCTGTTACCTCGAACTCTTGACTCAGGGTGGCAGAAGTTAGGGGGAGCATGATACAAATTGGGGTAAAAATATTCTAAGCCTATACATTGGATATCTCCCATCCTGGCAAACCTTGCTTTATTGCAGATCATATCCTTAACCCAAGTATCCCTAAAATTGATAAGGATACAATCCCCCTCTAAGTCCTTCTTACTTGGCCCGACCCAGGGCACCCTTCGCACACTTAATATTTTTGTAGCCGCAGCTGGTGGAAGTGGCCTATTATTATTAAGCCAAAATGTTACCTTGTTTAATAAATCCTCTCTTGTTTCATATTTGTTTGTTGCAACTACCGGAACACCTGTCAAAATTGCCATATAGGGGGCCGAGTCAGGGGGTATATTCACACAGAATGGTTTAGTTAGGGGGGCTGTCTTACCAGGGGCTGATGGTCTGCTCAATGGACTTTGATTACCTCCGGGTGTGACCACTGAAACAGAGGCAGCTGAGCTTGATGTTGATGCTATAGCTGTGACAGTTTTTTAATGAGTGCCCGCAATAGCTGCCAATGTAGGTTTGGTCGAGGCTGTTTGTACGGGGGTTCCCTTGGAGACCATGAATACGGTAGGCTGAGTTTGTGTAATTTGATTTTAGTATTTCTGGGCCCCCTTCTTTGTTGTGATACGATTCCCCAAGGGCTCAGGAGGTTTACTATTTACAGCCAGAGTCTCCAACGAGTGTGTATTAACTGATATTAAATGCTCTAGTTGATCCAATTTTAGGTTGATAATTTGTGTTCTTTCTATAAGGGGAGTCAAAAGGCTTTTTACCAGCTTCTCTACATTAACCAAGAGCTCCTAATTGTTATTATTTTGACAACAATGAATCCACTGACCGAACTCCCCTGACAAAGTTCCCCTTTGTCTGGGTAGTTTAGCGAAGACCCTTGAAGCAGATGTTTTGGCCAATTTAATTCTACTTCCCTTAGTATGACCCCCCCTCTCTTGCGTTTACCAGATTTGTTAACTACCGGGTCAGAGTCCAGGACATATGATTGTGGGGGGACCGACCCTGATACGTCCGAATTACAGTGCTGGGTACCTTCCCCAGTGGTATTCGTGGGGACATGATTTTCTAATGGACAGTCCACTACGCCATCCATAGATGTTGATTGGGAATCTGGGATTACTACTAGGTTAGGGCTGGCTTCCAGGTCAGAAGTTATACTCTTTTCAGGAATGGTTGCAGAGCCAATCTTTCCCAAAGAGGAACGTTTCCCCGTAACTAGGTCTAAAGACAAACGCCTTTCTGTGAGGGCAATTTCTTTATCCAGTATCCCCGTGGCCCGTATAATAAAATCATCTAAAGTTCCTTTGGCTGTACCACTACTTGACCTTACCGTTACCTGCCTACCCTTCCCTGATCGTAAGGACATCATGTGGGGTTACAGTATATGTACAGTTTTCAAAGTGAAACAGTTCAGGCAAATCAAACAGTGAACTTTCACAAAGAAAGTGGATTGAATACCTAAATAAGACTTCTAATTAGAATAACATACTCCAAGTCCTTGAGTCCGACACGAAAGAAGAAGGGCCCGGCCCGTCCTTATGCGTCCTTGGACGGCCTTAGACGGCCCGCCCTTTGCCCGGGCTTCTCCCCGGGCGCTCCCGCGCAGCGGTAGACGATGTCAAAGTTATAGAGAGGGTGACGCGCTGGGGCCGGGGCTTGCAGGGAGAGCGGGCCAGGTGTGCACTATTGGCCAAGCAGGGACTCCTGGTAGTTGGAGTCCCTGCAGTCGCTTGCAGCTCTTCTCCTTTGCTCCACACCAGCTCCAAAACCAGAGTCCTATGGAGCCGAGCAGTCCTCGCACACGAAGCGGGACCCGCGCAGCGGGTCCGGCGAGGGGTAGAGTCCAAAACAGCAGCAAGCTCTTAGGGCGAGAGTCCAGGTTAAAGAGCCCACGCAGGGTGAAGGGCGATCCTGAAGCACAAAGCGTCCCACCAGAGCAGGAAGCAGGTAGGGTTTTCAAAGGTCCGTTCGCTGGGGGCGGGGCTTGCAGGGAGAGCGGGCCAGGTGTGCACTATTGGCCAAGCAGGGACTCCTGGTAGTTGGAGTCCCTGCAGTCGCTCGCAGCCCTGCAGCTCTTCCCCTTTACTCCACACCAGCTCCAAAACCAGAGTCCTATGGAGCCCAGCAGTCCTCGCACACGAAGCGGGACCCGCGCAGCGGGTCCGGCGAGGGGTAGAGTCCAAAACAGCAGCAAGCTCTCAGGGCGAGAGTCCAGGTTACAGAGCCCACGCAAGGTGAAGGGCGATCCTGAAGCACACAGAGTCTTCAGAGAAGGTCCACGGCTTTCTTCAGGACATGGGTCTCGGTGTTTGATTTAGCCCAATCTGGCCCCGATTCTATAACCAGCAGAGTTGGAGTGATGCTTCTACATATCACAGGGGGAGACATTTGTGCTTTGAATTTAAACACGCATCAGAGGTCGAGTCTTCTCAGTTTAAACCTGTGAAAACATGTATTGCAATACATTAGACATATATATTCATAAACAGTTAATTAAAGTACAGGGAGGTCATGAATTATATGTGCAAATGCTTATGTGCCAAAAATTCTGACGTAAGATGTACCTGTACAGTTGCGCATAGACTGGCATTTCACCCGTCTCAAGATGGTGGGGTCTGTGTAAAAAAGAATACACTTTCTGCCAAACGAAGGCGATGCTTCTTCTCCAAAGTCTGGCTGCGGAAGAACTCAGTGCCTTTAAAACTGTGAGTTTTGATGGGTTCTGCCCCTGGCCATTGCGGTTCGCACCGCGGTTCAGTGACTAAATATCGAGGGACAGAATATCGACTGTCCAGAATATCGCAGCAAAAATATCGAGGGACAGAATATCGAGTCACTATCTACAAACAGGTAAGGATCATAATATCGAGTACAAAACATCGTTGTTAAAAATATAGATCACTAAAATATCGATTTTTTTAAATGTATTAAAAATAATATTAAAGTAATTAAATAATAAACACAATTAAGTTAAACATAGTTGAAGTCATGTTAAAAAGCTTAAAATGTAAAAATAATAAATGTAATGTAAAAAACCAATTTGAATTATTTTTTTACATATATATATATTAACTTAATAATATTAAAAAACAAGTAATATTCTTAATTAAACAATTTTTAAAACATTATTAACATTATAATTACACATATCTGTAAATAAACGTATTGTATAAATTAAAAAATAAATAATATACAATAATGTAATTAATCCTATTAATATTTTTTATGTAAATTATTATTTTACACCACATTAAATATAACAATAATAAAAGCATTGCATAGCGTAGGGAATACAATTTATATTCACACTCCAACAAGCGCAAAAGTATGGAATGTGTAGGATAGCGGGTGGGTACAAATTACTATTCCCACTTCAGCACGTGGAACAGTAGGGAAAATGTTGGATAGCGGGTGGGTGAAATTACTATTCCAACTCCAGCGAGTGGAACAGTAGGGAAAGTGTTGGATAGCGGGAGGGGAAAAATTACTATTCCAACTCCAGCAAGTGGAACAGTAGTGAAAGTGTTGTACAGCGGGAGGGTAAAAATTACTATTTTCACTCCAGTGAGTGGAACAGTAGGGAAAATGTTGGATAGCGGGTAGGTAAAATTACTATTCCAACTCCAGCGAGTGGAACAGTAGGGAAACAGTTCGATAGTGGGAGGGTAAAAATTACTATTACAACTCCAGCAAGTGGAACAGTAGAGAAAGTGTTGGATAGTGGGAGGGTAAAAATTGCTATTTCCACTCTAGTGAATGGAACAGTAGGGAAAATGTTGGATAGCGGGGGGTAAGAATTACTATTCCAACTCCAGCGAGTGGAACAGTAGGGAAAATGTTGGATAGCGGGTGGCTAAAAATTACTATTCCACCTCCAGCGAGTGGAACAGTAGGGAAAGTGTTGGATAGCGGGAGGGTTAAAATCACTATCCCCACTCCAGTGAGTGGAACTGTAGGGAAAAAGTTGGACAGCGGGAGGGTAAAAATTACTATTCACACTCCAGTGAGTGGAACAGTAGGGAAAGTGTTGGATAGCGGGAGGGTTAAAATCACTATCCCCAATCCAGGAGGTGGAACAGTAGGAAAAATGTTGGATAGCGGGTGGGTAAACATTTATATTCCCACTCCAGCGAGTGGAACAGTAGGGAAAGTGTTGGATAGCGGGAGGGTAACAATTACTATTCCAACTCCAGCGAGTAGAACAGTAGGGAAAGTGTTGGATAGTGGGAGGGTAAAAATTAATATTCCCACTCTAGTGAAGGGAACAGTAGGGAAAATGTTGGATAGCGGGTGGGTAAAAATTACTATTCCAACTCCAGCGAGTGGAAAAGTAGGGAAAATGTTGGATAGCAGGAGGGTAAAAATTACTATTCACACTCCAGTAAGTGGAACGGTAGGAAAGTGTTGGATAGCGGGAGGGTTAAAATCAATATCCCCACTCCAGTGAGTGGAACAGTAGGGAAAATGTTGGATAGCAGGTGGGTAAAAATTAATATTCCCACTCCAGCGAGAAGAACAGTAGGGAAAGTGTTGGATAGTGGGAGGGTAAAAATTACTATTCCCACTCCAGCGAGTAGAACAGTAGGGAAAGTGTTGGATAGTGCGAGGGTAAAAATTACTATTCCCACTCCAGCGAGTAGAAGATTAGGGAAAGTGTTGAATAGTGTAGGGGAATAATTTAGTATAGAAACTCCTACAATATGATTAAAATTAATTAACAAACAATTAATTAATAAAGACTTATTTATCTCCCACTATTTTCCACTATAAATGTCACCTCCAATAGTGTAAAATATTAATAAATTAAGATAATTAATTAACAATTAATTAATTAGCTATTGACAATTAACAACAAAATTAATAACTATCATATCTAAATCAATTAACACAATTAACACTATAAAATAACTTTGAATGAATACTATCTACAATTTAATAAATATTACATTTAATTAAAAATAATTCACACTCTACTCCCCATAAACACCCCTTTCACTCCTAAAAAATTGTACATACTTTACATATTTATAAACAAATTATTGATAATTAATATTTAATTATTTATTAATTAATAAAAAATTACACAATGTACATATTTATCAATTAATAAAAAACTTTTATTACTCACTTTTAAATATTTAATATTGAATTAACTAACTTAATTAACAATAGTAATTATTAAACACTAAATTATTAATTATTAATTCATAATTGTTTTATTGTTAAAATTAAATTTCTTCTCACCCTATTCCCCTATAAACCCTTCAACCCGCTACAGAACTAATGTACACAAAAATTAATTAACAATATTAATTGTTAAACACAAAATTATTCATGTTTGATTTTTATTTTTTTATTATTTACATTAAATTACTTCCCACTCTATTCCCCTATAAACCCACAACCCACTACGGAACTAATATATGCAAAAATTAATTAACATAAAAATAATTACCTTAAAAAAATTGTAACATGCATAAAAAATATTATATTCTTTTAACAGATACACTAACATAAAATACAATAAAAAGAAATTCGATATAATGACATTCGATATAATAACATTCGATATTACTTACCCATATGTCGATAATATTTCTAACTATATTTTGTCTATTCTATATTCTGTCTATTCTATATTCTGTCCTCTCGATATTTTTGATTCCATATTAATTCCTTTTGAAATTTTTAATTATATATTTTGGGTGTTTACCCTCCTGCTGAGCCTTGCTGATTCTCTTGCATAGCTGAACCCCTTCCTTGGCAGTCTTTCCTGTGGAGCCAAATTATCCTTTGGTGAAGCCCTCCTCTGGTCTGCAGCAGTGTGTTTAGGACTATATGGCTGCTGTCATGGATAGTCTCCTTGTGTTTGCTTTGCTATCATGGAGAGTCATGTCTTATACAGCTGATTAGTGATAAATGCTATGTATAATTAAAACTTGCCTTATTTTGTGTTGTGAATGGGTAATTTCCTTAGGGGTTTTGAAGAGAGTTCCACCAGGGCCAGTGTAATGTGCCACCAGGACCAGTGTTTCTTCCTTTCCTACACATTCTTCTGTGTTTTCCCAAAAGTCTGCTATCCAGTGCTTGTTATGTTGTTAAGCACCTAGCTCCCATGCGTATGTGAGACAAGCGGTAACTGCTTGTAGCACCACCATATTTCATGTAAGTGATACAGCGCGATTGTGCTCTTCAATTTGTAGGGGTGCATTATGATCACGAGCATATATTCCATTGTCATGTTAATATTTGGTTATTTGAAAGTGCAATGTAATAACGTGTAAAGTGAAGTGAGAGGCATTTTGTACAACATGAAGAATTTAACATTGTAATTGTGTTCTAAATGGTGGAGTTTTAATGCTCGTTTTACTAGTGACACATGAGAATCTAATTAACTGACATCTAACGCACTGTTTAAACATGCACAGTAATGATGTTCATGTATATGTGTGCTTAAGGAAATTCATATTGATTCTTACGTTAGCCAACTTTCTGTAGGCCTCATGTGTATTTTTTCCTTGTTCATAAAATTCATGTATATGTATGCATAATTTTTCCTTTCTCACATTTCTGTTGCTGGTGGATAAAAGCCTCTTTGTTAGTTAGAATAACACTTTTGTTTTAGGAGTTAGGCTTAGGGGGGAGAGGATACATTGGAACAAGTGGTGCTGATAATGTGGGAAGGTGTTCTATCTCATTGAAGAAGGCCTTGGAATCAAGGTCATCGAGCCAGAGACTGGGAGGATCGAAGTCACATTGAAAGTTACCTATGAGGAGGTGTCCAGCTGGCTGGGACGATCGCCTGATGTGAGGATAGGGGTGTCCTAAGATTTTGGTGTTGGGTTTAGGGACAGTGCTCTGAGGAATTGAGTTAGGAGAGGAGATCTGATCTGAAGAGAAGAAGGAGCATTTTAGAATGAGCTCCATAGCTTTACGCTACTTGGCTCATTCAACGTGAGTACACTTTTTAGGAAGTCTTCACGCGGTGACAGCTTTTCCTGAATCTGCCTGGGGAAAATGCTAAGTAGGGATGTCACATTAGTGGTAGTGTAGGGACAGACTAATGCTTTAACTTACGAACCTCCTATGCAGTCATTTTCTGTATCTTGAGTCACGAACTGGTTATTCTTTGTCTGCTCCATAGACTAAATTTTGCATGCAGGTTTGCCTTTGTATTAGTTACCAATGTATTTTTACACCCTCATCTTGCGATGTTTGTATGTCCAATTATTCTTGGCTTTGTAATAAACTAAACTTAGAACCTGGAGCCAGTGATTCTTCTGAGTCATGGTTTATTTGAATTGTGGCATCTAATTAGATAAGATATTTCTTCCCTCAACACTTTTAAGCAGGAACCAACAATCTGTCGACCCAGGGTTCCCAAGTAAATCTAGAACATGAAACCCGGCCCGTTCAGTTGGTAGCAATATCTAATGGTTTTCTGTTGAGGTGAGGGGAGAATCTTGATCATTTTAGAAAAGTTTTGCCCCATAGAGCCCAAAGAATGAGAGCCCAAAAGATTGAGAGCAGAGAACAACGGAGATTTGCGGAGACCGACGGAGAGTCATGGTGCGGCAAGAACATCGGTGAACGGTGGAGTGAGTATGAATATGGATTTTGTGTGTTGAATGGAGGTGATGGTTTGGTTGTGTGATGTCTTGCGGAGGTGGGATGAAAGTTGAGTGAATGGGGTTTTGGGCCGAACGCGCGCGGTCCATGAGATTTGATTTTAATTTGATGTCTGGCTCAAAGAGTAGCCTAAGATCCTGGGATAGATTTGTGGTGTGAAAGACACCAATTTGTTGTAAATGTCTGACCAGTGATTTGTTGGGAAGTCGTTAAGTGCTATCGACCACCCGCCTGAGACAGGGAACTTTTGTGTGAATAGATTTGTTAGTCATGTGAGAAGCCTTGTGTAAAGGGGTGGACTACACGACTCAAGTGGCCAGCGCAGGTTGTGAGTCACGATGCGTCAATGTTCTTGTAGACAATTACTTGTTTATGTGGCAGTCCAGTCGTTTCGTGGACAAACAGTTACTTAGTTATGGTCTATGTGACTGTCCGGTCGTTTTGTGGACAGACAGTTACTTGTTTCTATGATTGAGAGTGTGAATGCGTAAAGAGAGATTGTGAAGGAGGGTGAACTGCTGTGAGGGGGGCAAGTGATGTCAGAGTGTGCCACGCTGCGATAGGTCGGTTGGTGTAACGCTGCACTGGAATTGTTGGGTTGTAATCAGGAAGTTGAAATGAAAACATTTTGTGAGTAAAGAATTGTGATTTAATCATGCGATGCTTTAAAGTATTACGAGACCTCTGCAGGGGAGACAGAGGAGTGGTAACTCGAGTGGGTGAGGAAGCAAGGCCCGAGGATACCCCAGAACATTACATGGCAATAATTTTGAAAACGAGGGTGTTCCACAAACCAACAGACAAGAATGCGCTATTGGCATACCAAAGTTTTCATCCTAAATCCCTAAGGGAGAATCTGCCGGTGGGCCAATTTTTTTGGATTCGCCACAATTGTTCTGATCGTGCAGAGTTTGTCACAGAAGTGAATGCCCTGACATTGAAACTACAACAGAGGGGGTATCCTTCAAATACCATTAAAAGAGCAAAGAAATGGGCACTGAACGCCAACCGCGATTCCCTTCTTGCTACAACAAACAGGCCCAAGACAGATAAACCTGCCTTCGTTTCGACCTTTAACACAGCATCCCAGCAGATCAGACGACTGGTACTGCGAAATTGGAAGATTCTGAATACAGGGGGACTACACTTAGAGAAGCCTCTCTTTTCATTCATGCGGAGTGAGAACCTAAAGGACCTACTGGTCCACACGAGACCGAGAGTCACTAATATGACTACAGACATCAGACCAGTGACCGGTCTTCCAAGACTGATGGGCCACACAAGATGTGGTTCCTGTAGTGTTTGCACCTTGACATCCAATGCCAAACAATTGGATCTGGGCCTTCGCACCCCTTGGGAACAGAGATCTCATACCAACTGCAATTCCCAAGGGGTGATCTACTTGATTACGTGCCCTTGTAATAAATTTTACGTGGGGATGACGAGTAGGAAGGTGCGTACTAGGATTACAGAGCACCGGAGTACTATACGATGTGGAAGATCGAATACCAGAATGACAGCCCATTTTTTAGAAATGGGACACTCTGCCAATGAGCTTAAATGGACCATCATTGAGAAACTGAATTTAGGCAGACACATGGCAGATGAACACCGCATTCTCTTACATCGAGAACAGAAGTGGGTCTACCGCCTGAATAGCCATGTTACGGGCTTGAATGATGACATACCCTGGCAAGCATTGGGCAGGCGGTAGCCCTTTTTCCGTTTTGGAGGGAATGTCAGAGCGGCATTAGATGAACTCTATATATATAGCGGGATATGATCACACAGTCTGGCACCATGAGACTCGCTTCTGAATCTGTCATTAACCATTTATACATAGAGAGGTCTCAACAATAGGGGAGCCAAAACAATTCTGTAAATCTTTAGAGGACCCCTATAGGATACTTGCCTTTCATGACACACACTGGTCTATATATGGGTTGAATTGACGTGGTTACCATACTACATTTTTCTGCACTCGAGGCAGTCAGAGGTCCGGGGCACCCGTGGAGTCTGTGACACAGCGGGTGCATCCAGACTCATTCGGCTTCAATTTATGTATATTTCCCTTCTGGAGAAGTCGAGCGTACCTCAAGTAGTTGCCTTAAAAGGAGAGTATTATATTATCGCTCTGGCAACGAGTGAGCAGAAACTCGATCTCCCATGATTCCTTGGTTTCGCACGTGGTGCGGAATGACGTAGGATGCCCCACTACGCATTCCGCAGAGTGCGTGATTTGCAGGCGGGACATTCAGGTTATTTCAACGTTTTTCAACAGATCGCCATTATCTACGCTGCGATCCAGAGACAGGCAGTTACACGAGGTGTCGTCCTCGGAACAGTAAGGAGTTACAGAGGGGCTCAGGGTAGTATTGTGACTTGCTACTCTCTAGGGCAGGCGGCACTGCTCGGGCTGATGACATCATGTCTAGAGGATGTGGGCTCATATTTACTCACGGTGGCACACGCCTATGACATTTTGAGCTAGACGTAACTACAGCTTGGGTGCGATTTGTTTCTCTTGTCTTGTCATTTCCCTTGATTACAGGTTGTGTTCTTGGGACACCTACCTGCAGGGCGCCATGTCGAGTTTACTTCCTTAATAAACTCGGTGAGTTATTTGCATGAAAGATAGACATTTTTGCCCCCAATGATGATGCATGTGGGGCATACAGACGGCAATTAAACATTATTACCGGAGACAGAGGGCGGATGTATAAAGATATGTAGTTCGATTTTGACTATAACATTGCACACAAGGTTTTATTTCATTGTATTTGATACTGGTGGGTGATAAATACGGTATCCCGGTAGACCATAGAAAGAATCTTCCATTATGACCAAGGGGGTTGTGATGATATGATTATATTCTTTTCCCCCTCTTGAGTTTCTAACAATATACTTACAGGGGATTTTTACTATTCCAGCATGTTTCCCTTGTTGTTGGGATCCCCTCCATACATGTTGATTCAACTTTAATCCCATGCGATCAGTGAATTGGTACTTTGACCGAATTACGGTGTGACCAATAGTGGGACGGGTAGCAACACATGTCCTGAAGAAGACCGAGGTGACCTCCGTGGCACAGTAAGTTGGTCGAAACATGTTGACAAAGGCGGTATTAGGAGGGTTGTTTTGAGAATCTTGACTTTTCTCTTGGAAACATTACCCATCCTTTTCTTTCTTTTAATCCTGGTTGCGGAACCTGTTGATAAAGTTTTTGTTTGGTATTCCCAAACCAGTTTTAAACACTTTCCCTTTAACTGCACGTGTTGCTGACCTATTCCAGTCACAGGGTGATATCCACCGATCACTATTTGATTTATATGTATATATGGTGTTTGGTTTTGTACATTTGTTGTATGGTCTTTTTATGTTAAAACCCTCCCCCTATGCTCCGTCCAGAGTGTGGCTACACCTGAGCGTATTGTAAGCAGACCCGATGATGAAGCATGTCACACACCTCGGTGTGTGAGTGAGGGCAGTATTTTCAAAACAAAGGATTTTTTTTTTGTGGGATGTGTAGAGGTTTTCTTTGTTTTTCTCTCCACCCATCTATGTGTGTACAATTATAATTTAGGGGGTTCGGGGTGTGAGAGTTTTAAATATGATTGACCCTCTCCCCTTACGTGTGTTGAATGAATTAATGTAGTGCTCCATACTATAGTTTGACTTCAAAATTGACATAAGATTACTGAAAAGGAGGGAGATTTGACTTTTCCATGTTACCGCTCATTTAGATTAGAGGTGCTATATCAGTTGAGGGGAGTGATTACTATGACTTCCGCCTAAACCAACACAGTTTGAGGCATTAGAGTCTTGGATGGGAGCAGCACAGGTGAAGAGCAGGGAAAGAAGTCAGGGGAGGATTAAAAAAACATGAAGGCATACCAGGATACGCGATGGGATGCACAGTTGAAGAAGTAGACACCATCGAGGGAGAGAGGTTATACCCACTATTGGTGAAAGAAGGAGTTGCTTGGAACAGGCATGGGCAAAACAAAGCCCACCGCAGCCCTCAGTGCAGGGGGGACCGAGCTCCAGGGGGTCCCCTCAGCACAGTACCCTGGCCTGAGAGCTCCTGAGTGCGTATGGAGGGGAGGGACTCTATTTACTTTGCAGAGGGGTCCCTTCAAGTTTCATTACACCATTGAGAACAGGAAGGAGGATGATAGTGATACTGATGACAGTTTGCTAGATGGATTACTAGCCGAGCATCCTCTACCATACAATCCAGATTCAGATGAGGGAAGGTGAGCATTGGCAAATGCAGTGGACATGGAGAGAACGGGAGTACCGCAGATGAGCCATAGTGTGAGAGTAGTGGCAAAGATTTCTACTGGAACGGAAGAAGCAGGGATGTCAGCAGGAAGCACAGAGATGAGCTGAGTTAACACTGCTCTGCGATTACCGGAAGCCTTACAGAGCCGGTACTATTGGACCTATAGTGTCGGTGTATGACCCAAGTCAAGGGGATAGCAGTAGTCAGCTACAGTCAGGAACAGGAGAAAGAGTCAACTTAGGATGAAACGTTACAGCAAATGGAAGTGGTTCATATTTGGTGCCTGTTGAAGCTAGTAACCCATTGCCAACAACTGCAGATCCTTCTAGAGTGCGGGTTGGGTCTAGTGCAGTATGATCAGTGTCATTGGCGGGTTCACGTTCAGACTTGAGGATGTGGGAAGCTCCAGTTAGAGG
This sequence comes from Lissotriton vulgaris, assembly GCF_964263255.1. NCBI lineage: Eukaryota > Metazoa > Chordata > Amphibia > Caudata > Salamandridae > Lissotriton > Lissotriton vulgaris. Next base: position 1,254,622,266 of record NC_141689.1, on the reverse strand, counting down.
ACCTGCGGAAAGGATGTCAAAAGTATGAGTTGATCAGGGAGTCAGCATGTTTCGCTGAATATAGCGACAGGGGATTAGCCACAGAAATCAGAGCAGTATAAGAGAAGGACAGGGTAACATGTCAATTAACGGAAACATTAAGGCAGCACTAAAGGCCAACGTGTTAGATGTAGTGAGGTGGAAGGCAGAAGTAGAGGAAATAATCAGTAGAAGTCTGTCTTTGGAAAGGATAGAACTTTATGAGCAGAATAAGTTGTTGCATGTGGCGAAGGATGTTACTCATAAGGTGAGGCAGGCACATGAGAAATTGGCAGATTTGGCACAAAAGTATGAGGTGGATGTGTCCAAAACGAAATGTTACAGGGAAGTCACAGACCGAATTACAGTGATTATGAATTGAAGAAGAAAAGTTATTGGTTTAAAAACGCACATTCGAGAACTGGTTGTTGGGACACGTGCATGGGGCATGCTTGATAAGTGGGAGGAAAGATGGTCAAGGAAAAAAATGTCAAGAAGGGGATAGGAGACACACCACCTCCCAGAAGGGGAACAGCTGGAGTAGAGGCTTTCCCATTGCGTGTGGTACTGAGCGGAGGGTATGTGTATGTGCCTTGGAGCCGGGGTAATTTTGCAGCATTTATGAAAGATTTTCCTCGGCTGAGGGAGAAACCTGCTGAATGGTACAAACTTGTCTATTATTATGTGAAGATTTCTAAGGTGGTGTGGATTGATTTGAACACTCTATTTGATATTGTGGTACCCAGTGATTTGTGGTCTTCTTGTAAAATTGCTGTTGATTGGCCGGCTGCTGAACCAGACCAAGCCCCCATAACATATGGTCCTTCCCCTTTGGTCATAAAAAGGTTTAAGCAAGTAATCACATGGTTCCAGTCTAAGATTCACCACAAGATATTGATTGGGTTAAGATAGATCGAACCACTCAAGAGCCCAAGGAAACAGTACATGCTTATTACGAAAGGCTCTTGCAAGCCTTCAAGCAGTATAGTGGGTTGGACACTCAAGATTCCAAGGATATGGGACAGTTTGTTTTCCAAGTTTGTTCTGTGATTGAGACCTGAAATTAGCTTTATGATCCAACAGCATTTGATTTGCTGGTAGAACAAATCTGTGGACGAGATTCTGTGATATGCTAGCTACTGTAGTGATGAGGTGGATTCTAAGCATAAGAAAATGAAGGACAAATTGATGCTAGTCAAGATGAGGAATGCTGATAGGGTAGACCAAGTGCATTCGAGCTGCGGAACGTTGGGTCGGAAGCAGGGAAATAATCATGGAGGGGCCCAAAATGCGTAGACTCACACGTGTCAGGGAAGAAGAAGAGCTATAGATCCTGAAGTCTGCACCCTGAAGAAGACCACTGCATGTCATCATTGTAACAAAATCAGGCATTGGAAGCACCAGTAAATCATCATCAAGATGAGGAGATAGGGCAGGTTCCTGAAATTATAAATACTGTAACAAGACCCAGGTCCATGAACGGAGGAGGTCCGAGTCTGCAGGTGCAGTTTCCCCAACCTCTGAGAATTCCACAGGGAAATCAAGTCAGCGGGTGCCTTTTGTTGAGGCACTAGATGAGTTTGATCCAGACCTGTTGCAATGACTGTGCCTGAGGGGGGACGAAGACTATACCCTTGGAGCAGTCTTAGAGGTAGAAGAGAGAGAGCCGTACATGGAGACAGATGTGAACAGTCATCCCATCACATTCTTGATTGATACTGGTGCTACCTGTTCTACTGTGAGGTCTGCAGTGGTCCCAAACCTACCCCTCTTGGGACAATCGATCCAAGTTTTAGGAGTTGCCAATATGAAAATGACGAATCCATTAACAGACAAGATATCTGTGAGAATAGGAACATTTCAAGACTGACACCAATTTGTGGTGTGTGTTTCGAGTCCAGTCTGTTTTCTGGGTCGTGACCTTTTGTGTAAATTATATTGTACCATCTATTGCATGCCCAAAGGAGTAGAGTTGCAGACTAATGATGATGACATTGTATTTAAACTGGCGAATCAGAATCTCTGTATAGAGATGTTCCCTGTGTTGACGGTGGAAGACCTGCCATAGGACTTGAGGGACTCTGTCTCTACAGTGGTGTGGAACTTCACGGCAGTAGAGATAGGACTGATTCGAGGGGTTAAGCCAGTTAAGATACAGGTCAAGCCAAATGCTGAGTTTTCAAGTATACCCCAGTACAACCTGACTCCAGTAACGGTGGCAGGAATTACACCTGTAATAGTGTTGATGATCGAGCAGGGCATTCTGAAGGAAATCATGGGGAGCCCATGCAATTTGCCGATAATGGGATTGCAGAAGCCAAGTGGGAAGTACAGAATCGTGCAGGACCTGAGAAACGTCAACACAATTGTAGTTCCATGTTGTCCTCTGGTACCAAATACATCTGTGATCTTGTTCCAAATTCCTTGTGAGGCTGAATGGTTTACAGTGATTGACCTATGTCAGGCGTTCTTCCCGATACCCTTACATGAGGAAGCCAATTTTTATTTGCTTTCCATCTGGAAAATCGTGTGTTAAGGTGGTGGAGTATACTGAGAGACCATCCATCTTTATTCAGATTTTGAAAAAGAACCTTGAGAGTTTAGTACTGCAGCAGAGTTCCGTACTCGTGCAATATATTGATTACCTCCTGATTGCATTAGAGACCGAGGAGGCTTGTAGGAATGATACTGTAGCTATGTTAAACCACCTCTCGGAAAACGGACACAAGGTGTCCCCAAGCAAACTCCAGTACTGTTTGCCTGAAGTCCAGTATTTGGGTCATCGCATTGAGAAAGTCAAGAGGAAGGTGTCACCAGACCACATTGAGGCGATCATGAAAATGAATGCACCTACCACTCAAAAGGAAGTCAGGATGTTTTTGGGAATGGTTGGGTATTGTTGTCAGTGGATTCCCAACTTCTCATTGAAAGCCAAACCTTTGCAAAGGTTCACACACAAAGATGTGAGTGATCTGGTACCGTGGGAAAACGACTGTCTGATTGCCTTCTTAGAGCTGAGAGTGAGCTTATGTCATGCTCTGGCTCTGGGAATGCCTGATTACAACAAAGCGTTTTCGCTCTTTTGCTGCGAGAAGGAGGGTTGTGCACTAGCAGTACTCACCCAGACACATGGGGGTGTCCTTAGACCAGATGCCTACTTTTCTGCTACATTAGATCGTGTAGCTTCAGTGTTGCCCAGATGTCTCAGATCCGTTGCTTCAATAGGTGTCAGCATTAAAAGGTGTGAAAGCATTGTGATGGGTCATCCTTTTAACGGTTTATGTTCCACACTCAGTTGAGCTCCTGATGACGAGAACCAAAACACAGCATTTGACAAATAACCAGCTCACATGCTATGAGCAGGTTATTCTTGCATCTGAAAAAATAACTATGAAGAGATGTTCTGTTTTGAATCCTGCTACTTTGATGTCCATTCCAAACGTTGAAGAGGAAGATTGTGAGGACCATGACTGTCTCGATGTAACTGAAATTTGTACCAAATCGAGACCCGACATTGTTGATGAATCTCTGCCTGAATCAGACACATGCATGCCTTGTTTCTGATCAAATCCGAGTCACCATCTACACCGATAGCCAATATGGGTTCGGTGTCGTTCATTACTTCAGACAGCTATGGTCACAGAGGGGGGTTCAGGATCTCCTACCAGAAATGGGAAATATGTGAGACAATTGTTGGAAGCTTTACAACGACCTGGGTAAGTGTACTGCCCATGGGAAGGAGGAGGACTTTGTCACATTAGGCAACAGGTACGCTGATGAAGTTGCACGTATTTGTGCTGAACAAGATTGATTTTTATTGGGGATTATAAAGGGGAGAGAGTACAGAAAGAATCGAGCTCACCATGATGTTAGCCATAATGTACACTTGGGAGGAGGCCAAGCGTCTGCCGGGAGAAGTGTCAGATCAAGAAGGAGCTGGTTGGATGAAAGAAGGTTATGAGAAAAGAGAGGATGGCATTTGTGTTTCAACTGATGGTCGAGCAGTGTTGCCGGATTGTTTGTTGAGCCCTATGGCGAGACAGATTAATGGAGCAGTTCACATTGGGAGAGATGCCATGGCGCAAGTGTTCAGGCAGACGTGGTTCAACCCACGGTGTCTTGCTTCACACTTCCAGATCATGCAGAATACCACTCTCCCACACGTTGGCTCAAATCCAATGAAGCAATACACACTACACAACAGCACCTGGAAAGGAATTTTACTTTATAAAATGAAGCACATCAAAGACTGTTCTCAGAATAAGGCTTGGGATTTAATCTATGCAATGCTCTCTAACAGAAAGGCTTTCCCAGATGTCAAATGAACAAGAATCAAATATATATATATATATATATATTATGCAAAGACCAGGATTGATCTTTTCAAATACACCCGCAAATTGAGGCAATAGAAATACTTTATTTACAACAAATTCCAGCCCACAACAAATAAGACATTAACAACCAACACTTTACCTGGCCTAAATGTTAATGATCTGGAATTAATACAGGATTTGGAAGCAATGCACAATGAAATCCCGCGTTCAGGCTTCTCAGATGAACATTTGGTTTTAAACACTCCAGGCAACACCAAATTTAAACCCAAGCCCACCTTTACCCCTTTAACACCTTGGCTGCGCAGGCTATTCCTCTGCTGTGCTGGGCCATAATGATAATGGGTGTGGTCATGACGAGCTCAGCTCGCCATCAGCACATGAGCACCGTGACTCATGACAAGCTGAGCTCGTCATGAGCACCGAAGGGGTTAATGTTACATGACAATATTGATATCTTTCATGAATTGGCCATCAAGGGGATCAAAGACCTTTATGTAACAACATTGAAAGAAAAACGCAAATATTCAGCACAAAACAATTGCTATGTGAATTTGACCAAAAGTTACAAGCGGACAATAACATCATAATCCGCTAATCAGATAAAGGGGACAATGTTGTTCTGTGGCCACGTTCTTTATACATGGAAGAGGCCTACCTCCAGTTGAATGATCCACTGTGTTATAAGCGGTGTGATGCCAGCTCTGTTAGAAAAGCACAAGCGGATTTCTACACACAACTGATGGGTTGGAGAAGTTCGGGTTTACTGAGTCAGGACGAATTAAAGTTCCTTAAAAATGAACATCCGGTAATCCCCGTCTTCTACCTTATTCCGAAGGTCCACAAGAACCCTGAGAAACCCCCAGGCAGACCCATTATTTCTGCACATAGTGGGCTTTTGGAAAATACCACCATGTACATTGATTTGTTTCTTCAAGAGTTTGTCAGTGCCTTGCCATCCTATGTACAGGACTCTGGTGATTTTTTGAGGAAACTTAATTGTGTAACATGGGACTCAGACTGTTGGCTAATGACCTTGGATGTTTCATCCTTATATACTAGCATTCACCACCTTGATGGTCTGAGGGTGGTGCAGTATTACTTGGGTAACAGACCTATCCAAATGGCCGAGCATAAAAAGATGTTGTTAGCCATGAACGCCTACTGTTTGCAAAATAACTTTTTTATGTTCAGCAACCAGTATTTCCAACAGATCAGGGTTGATGGTATGGGGGCCTGCTTGTCTCCCAGTTATGCCTGTTTGCATATGAGTTACTGGGAGGAGCAGGTCCTTCATGGTACGTTTCACAACATCTGTGTTGAACATATTGTGCACTGGTATAGGTATATCGACAACATATTTTTAATATGGCGAGGTACCAAACAGCAGGCTGTGGATTTTATTCATTTGATCAATAACAATGCATTTAATCTTGCTTTCACCTCCAACATCAGCCAGGAAAGTGTTTATTTTTTGGATGTGAAAATTGTCGCTAAAAACAATAAACTAAAGACAGTATTGTGTAGGAAACCCACGGCAGGCAACACCGTGCTCCATGCCAGGAGTCACCATCCACTTCTGATACTCAGTATCCCCTAACGGGAGATGCTGCGGAACAGACGCTTCTGCAGCACGGATCTGCAATGCCTACAAGCACAGGAGGCCAGCAAAGTACGATTCTTAGCCAGAGGGTATACTGCTACTGCAGTAAACAATGCCATCTGAAAGGCCAATCTCATTCCCAGGAAGGAGGCTCTAATATACAAGAGATCTCAGGCAGCAGACCCCAACACAACCATCCAGCCTACCTGGCTCATTTTGACATATAACAGGCAGCATCAAGCTCTACGCAAAATCATCAATAGAAATTGGAGTCTGGTGCGCAATGACCCGGTCATTGGGGTGCTGATGACGGTCAAACCTGAAATAGCTTTCAGGAAAGCACGCTCTATGACCGAGGCTTTAGTTAGGTCGAGCCCTGAGGTTGCAGTTAATACTACATGGTTGCAGGCCAGTAAGTGTTTTAGAAAATGCCCCACTTGTAAAGCCTGTAAGCATGGGGTCAATAGGACTGAGTTCACTACTCCTTTCTCTGATACCCCTCGTGCTATCAGCAAACAGCTAACCTGCAAGACTGAGTTCGCAATGTATGTGCTGGAGTGTCCGTGTGGCCTGCAATATATTGGTAGTACCAAGTTGCAGGTCCACAAACGGATACTCCAGCACATTAGGGCCATCAACACCAGTGGTACCGTGTACCCAGTCGCACGACACTTCAAAGAGAAGCATGAAAATAAAAGTCAGCTGTTACAGTATTTCGTGATAGATGCTGTTTCCCCCCCGTAGAAGGGGAGGTAATAGGGAGGCCATCTTACGAGCACTCTAAACGAGGTACATTTTAGAATTGGACTGTAAGACCACTCTAGGCCTTAATGCTAGCAAAGATTTCTATACTTGTCTCTAGTTTTAATCATTAACCCTCCATTGGGAGCTGTACAAAATGTATTTGTAATTCCCCACTGTTTTGACAATCATCTGACTTTGGGATGCTCAATGGTGTGGTCTCCCCTCCCGCAGATCTTAATATTTTTAACATTGGAACTGGTTTTTTAAAAAAAAAATTGTTTTCATTTACATGTTTTTTATCTACTTTGCACATTTTGCACTATTGTTCATTTGGTCTGCACTAGAATATTAGATGGGCGCAGCTGCCCCTATAATTACAGACCAGGGGTTACCTGGAAATTAACCCACTTGGGTTGTTGCTTTCGACGCTAAGGTACACCACAGTGCATGAGGAATAATCGATAACCCTCTAAACCTAATATTGTATTTTAAAACTGTAATCGTGTGCTGAGGTTTGCTGCATAGTACCAGTGCTGACACCTGATAATTAATTTTAAATATCAGATAGCTGGGCACCTATTGGTGTAGGCATGATACAGAAGATTTTAAATATAGTCTATAATGCAAGCTATTGAGAATTTGTGGTCTTCGCCTAGACAACATAGATAGATATTAAATAAGGTAGGAGAGAGGGCAGACACGAGGAAACCCTATAATGAAGCTTTACTGGTTGTTTCCTATGCATAAAGAAGTATCAGAACTATCTAATAGTATCTATCGGATCCCTCAATAATGGCTGCCAGGGATTCAAAAAGTGCCATACCAAATACAGCATGGAACTACAACATGTCTAACAGCAAGACAGCCTCCCCTCGAATAAACTGCCGGATGTTGTCCCAAAAAACCAGGATGGCAATATCAGTCATGTAAGATGGTCTGAATCCAGGCTGAATTTGAGCTAGCATGGCATTCTTATCCAAGAATGTTTATAGTTGAAGACTAATAGACTTTTAAAAGATTTTCACCAGAAGAAGTAAAGTGTTTATAGCTGGTATTTGGTTGGATCATAGGGTGACAAGTTAGGCTCCTTGATAAAAATGGCCACACAGCTTTCTTTCATAGAGCAGGGAATGCATTTTTACTTATTTATTCGAGTTTGTCCAAGGCTGGGACCATGTCATGTCAACATCAGAGCGCTTTACTGTGTTATGGACATTAAACCTGAATTTGTGAAGCGAGAGGCAAGATGCACCTAAACATGTGTTTAATTAAAAGTATTGCTATCTGACAATACAACCTCTCTCCTCGATAATGTGGTGGCAGATAAGCCCCATTTTGCAGCATTTTTACCTAGACATCTTTCCTATTTCTAAAACAGAGCACTTAGGCAGATCTGAATCCATGAACAGCTCTACTTTAGATAGATTCATAACCTTCACAGACTCCTCTGCCAGGGGATGGAACACAATTTAAAGGCACAGTGTGTGTATTATATGTAATGGCTTGTTTTCAGTCCTGAAATCAGTCCTGATGCATGTTTTTTTTAAAGATGTTATGGGGGTTTTGTACACATACAGCGCATCACAGTGGTACATTCGGTACAGTTAATCGAGTCATTGATGGCTCAGATATCTTTCTCGAATCCCCTCATCTTGGGTTACAGTCCTGAAGTTGATGTGAATTTTGTACATGAAATTTATTTGACAAATGTTCCTCCTTTGGTAGCAGCCACAATGTATATTTGCCCATAATGTCAACATAATGAAAGCTGTGATGATGTGGCCCAGCCAGGAAGGCACTGAAGAATGGGGTTCAGGTACACGACTTGCCAATCTATACGAACAGAGTTGAGTCTTCCCTGTTTGCTCTTTCATTGGATGTCCCAAAATTTGATCAAACCCCCTCCCTATTCTGGCATACGCCGATGATGCGGTACTGATGGCAAGAACTGGGTTGGCCTTACAAAAACTAATCAAAGCTTATTCCATCTTTATGTCTTCCCTTGACTTGAAAGTCAATGAAACAAAATCATTTATAATTGTGGCCGGAGAGGCTAGAGGTGAGAAACATCCCCACTTCCAGACGGAGGCCAAGAAAATTAAGGTGGTGGACTCCTTTTCATATCTAGGAGTGCTCTTTGGCAAGGATCACTCCTAGTCTAAATTAGTAAAAGCAACAGGCCAGGGCATGCAAAGACGCCTCAGCGTTGTTAAGAGATTCGCAAAAAAGTTGGGCGGAAGCCCATTGCATGCACTTAAAAACATATATTTAGCTAAAGTAAAATCAGCCGTTACATATGGAGCAGGTGTTTGGGGGATGGTTAACATTGGTACATTACAGCAAATGGAATACTCCTTTTTTAAAAATCGTGTGTCTTTACCACAATCAGCCCCAAACCACATCTTCCATCTTGAACTGGGGCTTCCGTATTTGAGTGACTCCATAAGGATGGCCCCGGTCCTCCTGTGGTTGTCAATATGGCAGAGAACTATGGTCGACCTGACACAAACCATTATAAGAGAATGCTGTAATCTAGATCATTATAAAAGGATCGGGTGGCTAAATTATGTAGAAACAGTACTGAAAGCCCTAGGGATGGCAACACTTTTTCAGGACCCCAACAGAGCAAGCCCGTAGAGAAAGAAAACCTGATACAGATGATAAAGATTGAAGCATACCCCGTACCTTGGGTTAGCTAAAATACTGTTAAAACTAGCAATTGTCCCAGATTATTTCCACAGTGGATCTGACTCTGAATGAATTACAATATGTATTCAAAAATATCTCATGATATCCGTATTGTGTCAACTATATTTTCACTACAAAAATATTGAGGAGCAGTATATAGAAGATTCTTTTATTGTATAGTAGAATATTATATACTTTATTTACCAACTCATATTAGAGTGGTAGACTGTTGGGTTTGTAGGGGAAAAGGGTAGGAAGTTATTTAAAAAATGTTTTTGTTTTATTTTTTATTTTATTTTTATTTTTTAAATATTTTTTTATTTTATACTTCAAAATCAGAGCACACATTTTGAAAGAATACGCAAATTTCTCTCTTACATTTGTTCATCTCACAGTATGAAAGGGAAAAAAATGAAAACAGTACAGAATAAACTCAGAAGAAGGGAGCCATTACAACAGTGCAAAGTATAATAACATTTCCATAGAATCAGAAAGTCAACATAAAACCATGTCAACCTATTCCTGCTCTCCACTTCTCCAGGGGCCCCCAGATTTTAATACCTCGAGCTCTCCCCATCCTACCTTTTCTTGCATATATATGTTTTTCTAGATTAGATATAGAAAAAAGATTTGATAACCATGTTTGCATGGATGGGGGACTCTTATCTAGCCATACTCTAGCTAACATTAGTCTAAAGACAGCAGATACCATAAACAAAAACATTGCATCACTTGGATCCATTAGAGCATTTTCCGCATCAACTCCCAACATAATTAAGCTTGCTGTAAGGGTTATCTTTATCTTTAGTGAATTGTCCAAAAAATACTCAATATCCTTAATTAATGTATATAACTGAGGACATGTAGCAAACATGTGGACGATATCTGCCTCAGAGGAATTACATCTGGGGCAAGTAATACCCTCAGTACCCCCCATTTCGCAATCCTGGCTGGAGTGTAATACAATGAGAATAAGGTTTTGTAATGTTGGGATTGCAAGGAAGCAGAGCAGAGCATGGACCGACCTAATTCCAGGGATTCATTAAAGGATTCGGAAGTAATCTCTATTCTCTCCCCCCATTTATCCCTATGCTTGTCCAAGTCATCCGGTCTATTTTTTGACAAGAATGCATATATCGATCTAATGGAGTGTTCCTCCCCCGTGGTTATCCCTTCCATCAAGTCGTTAGGTTGAAAACCTACCGGTCCCCCTTGTTTGTTTCTTAAAAAACTCCTAACCTGAAGGTATTTAAAAAAGTCCCTTCTATTTATTTTATATGTATTTACCAAATCCTCAAATTGAACAATCGCCACTGAGTTTCTTAAATCCCCAATTTGATGTATCCCTTTATCTTCCCAGCTCGCCATTACTGTATCAGCGAAAATCTCTTCAGGGAAGGATTTATTTTTATATACTTTAGTATATCTATTGAATCTTCCCATACCTGTCTTTTTTAGAAGGGAACTCCAGATTTTAAGGGCCGCCCTAAGAGTCTTGTATGTCTGTCTTCTAAGATAACCCAAATCAGTGTAGTACAGGAAGCAGTTTTCTACATCTTGGCCTAGTACAGCTGTGTAGACTTCAATTGACATATTAATGGTTTTTGATAACCCACCGCCTCCTCCTATTAGCCCCTGCATATACTGGAGAGCCGCAGCAAGATAATATAATATAAAGTCTGGTGCACCCCAGCCCCCTCTATCCCTTGGTAGAGTGATGAATTTATAAGCCCTGTGGGTTTTTCCATGGGCCCATATAAACCTATTAGCCAGACCCTCCAGCATATTAAACCATTTATTCTCAAAAATTGAAGGAATTGATCTAAATAAATACAAAAATTTAGGCAAGACCATCATTTTCAACACATTAGTGCATCCAACCAATGATAAGTGCAAGTTATTTATCCTTTCCAGATCACTTTTAACCTTCGCCAGCAGTGGAGACATATTGAGCTCGATTACCTCCTCCAAGTTTGTAGAAATATCAATCCCTAAATAAGTTGCACTGTTAACCACCCTGTTATCCACGCTAGTTGCAAACCTATTCAAAATTATCTGGGTTTTTGTTTTATTTAAACTGTATCCTGAGACCAGCCCAAAGACATGCGCCTCTGCTTCTACTCCCACCATAGCTATATCCGGATTCGGGGTCAGTATAGCCACGTCATCGGCATAAGCGAGGGTTTTTACAATGCAGCCATTCAATGACATAGGCTGTTTTTTTTCCGGATTTCCCTCCAGTTTGCGAAGTAGTGGCTCGATATACAGGGCGAAAAGCAGTGGGGAAGACGGACAACCCTGCCGAGTCCCTCTTTGTATGTAAACTGGATCTGAATGCCCTCCGTTGACTCTGATTTTTGCAACCGGATCTCTATATAGGGCTTGAATGGCCAGTATATACCCTGGCCCTATACCACACCACTTCATAACTTCCCATAGATATTCCCAGGCGACCCTATCAAAAGCCTTCTCGGCATCTAGGAAGAGTGCTGAAATAGGGTCGCATGTAACCTCTGCTGCATCAATCATGGTTATCACTGTCCTAATATGCTGAGTAGTACCCTTCCCAGGTATAAAGCCATGTTGTGATGGGCTCACCAAATGTTCACTACAGCCTGCTAACCTCTTTGCCAACATCTTTGAATATATCTTAACATCTGAGTTCATCAGTGTGATTGGCCTGTAAGAGCCAGGGAGAGATACAGGCTTCCCTTTTTTAGCAATAACAATTATATCGGCCCCTCCCCATGATTCCGGTGGTTGTCCCCCCTGTTGTACATATAACATAACCTCAAACATATAGATCAACAAACATTCACGAAATACTTTGTAAAACTCAACCGGAATTTGATCAGGTCCAGACGCCTTTCCTGATGGTAAACTACCCAGTGCATCAATAAATTCTTCCAATCGCAGATTAGATTCTAATATTTATCCTTCTTCCTTTGAGAGAGATGTGGGGACTATATCCTGAAGATAATTACTAATTTCTACAGTTCCCCCTGTGTCTTCCCGTGCATACAGTTTTTCATAAAAGATTCTAAAAACCTCTCTTATCTTATCCGGATCTGTGACAGTATTCCCCTGTGGATCCAATATCTCTTTTATCTCTGCAGCCGCCCTCTGCTGTCTAATTTTAACCGCAAGGATATGACCCACTTTCTCACTACACTCGTAAGCCTACTCCTTTTTAGCCAGCTATTTTTCTGCCATCTTTCTAGAAAAGCTTTCTACAGCTTCTGCCTTTAATGCTACCAGTTTTAGTAGTAAGTGCTCCAGACTAGATTTAGATTCTACTGCAGCAGCTAGTTTTCCTTCCTCTATAATCAACTTTTGCCGAATGGCTTCAACCTTCATCCTCTCTTTCTTACGTCTTGTCAAAACATAGCTCAATGTTTCTCCTCTGACCCCAGCCTTGAAACAATCCCAGGTTTGTCCTATAGAAGCAGTGCCATGGTTGATTTCCCAAAAGGACCTAATCCAACCTTCCATGTACTTCTGATAGTCGATATCTTGAAGAAGGCTCCGCTCAAAGGTCCATGCTGACCTCTTACTCTGCGATTGCGGAATCCTTACTGTCAATATTAATGGACTATGATCAGAAATAGTCCTTGGTTGTTTTCCAATCAAAGTCTCAGAAACCAGAGTCCTTGAGACTAGAATATAGTCCAGTCTTACCAAGACCTGGTGTGGTGCCGAAAAAAAGGTACTGCTATCTAGCAGTGGATGTTGCATCACCCAGGGATCTACCAATGAGTTATGATTGACCATGCTGGCAATAGCCCTATATACCTTTCTCTTTCTTCCACTATACACCCCTCCCGTATTCAAAAATGAACTTGTGGGATCATGTAAATTGAAATCACCGCAACATATTACTGGTTCAGGCCACTGAGCTAGTTCTGTATCCATAAATTGTCATATCTCAGGATCATCCTCAGTGGATCCATACATAGTTACTAATGTTAACCTGAGACTTTTAAAACATAATTCCACCATAGCCCATCTCCCCCATTGATCTTCTTTCTTCCTTTTAACTACCACATCTCTTCTTCTCCCCAAAATTGCAACCCCTCTTGTCCTAGATCCTTGCCTACTAGCTGCTAGCACATCAAACCCCAAATGATTCATTAAATATATCTGTTTTTCCTCTATGTGCGTTTCCTGTAAGCATACTAAGTCCACTTGTAAAGTTCTAATATAAGCTGCTACATTCGCCCTTTTCCTTGGATCATTTAAGCCACATACATTTATTGAAGCTAACTTACAAGACATTGGGAATTGTCATAAGCAACTTTTCTTCGTATCCCAACTATTCCTTTAACTCTGCTTTCCCCATTTCCAACCTTTCTCCTCTCTTTTCTATTCAAAAAAATAGACAACAAAATATATATGTAAACAATGTGTGCTAAAAAACTTAACCAGCCTACAACCTGACACTGATTTTTGGACCCCCACCCCTCCCCTTCCCTCCTTGCCACCCCCCTCCCCTTACAGGCAAATAGGTCAACAATGACCTATGTGTGACCGCTTCTTGGTTGTGTTAGTCGCACCCCTCTCCCACCCTCTCCAGTCCCTCTCCAGTGCCCCCCTTTTTTTACCACTCAAAACTCTCCAAACTCACCTCAATAATTCATAGTATTGAATTTAAGACCTACAGCCATCTTAAAGAAATACAACCCATTATTTCTTCTCCCCCCCAACTCCTGAATAAACTCCTGAGCTTTCACTTCTGACATAAACATCCTAACTCTGCCCTTTGTAATGACTTTTAGTCTAGCCGGGAACAGTAAGTATGCCTCTGACCCTAAGGCCTGAAACTGTGAGATCAGTTTCCTGAGCCTCCACCTCCTCTCAACCGTCACATGGCAAAAGTCCGGCCTAGAAAAGAAAGTGACACCCTCCACAGTTCTTTTGCTGTCAGGTCTAGCTTTCTGAATAATTTCTTCTCGGAGCAGAAAGTTTCCGACATACACTAATATTGCTCTGGGGAGTGTTACTTTAGAGCCTCCTTCAGCTCTATATGTCTTACGCTGGACAAAGGGGAACCTATGTGCCCTCTGAATCTCTGTCTCCCACTGCCACTGGGACTCTGGAAATGCACCCTTTAGTAGGCTAATCACGAACCTCCTAGGATCCTGGCCTTCAAGCCCTTCTGCCACCCCCAAAATGCGAACATTGTTACGTCTTTGGCGATTTTCAAAATCCTCCATCTTCCAGAGAAAATCGTCTGCCTTCTTCTCCTGTTGTGTTTTAAACTCCCGAAAGCTACCAAAGTCATCCTCCATCTTGCCAGTTCTTTCCTCCACCTCAGCAACTCTTCCCGCCAGGCCTTCATAGAGTTTGTTTGTTTTCCGAAGTGTTTTTTGAATCTTCTTGAAGTCTTGTCTTGTTTTTCGGCTTGTAGATCTTGCTTCAGATTGTATTTGCTTCAGCATGTTGAACACCATTCCAAATGCATCCTCTTGCCTTGGGCCTGCTTCTTGCTCTTCCTGGTACGTCTGTGATGTTGCTGAATAATCTCAGTCCAATTTCCTCTCAGCTCCTCTTGAGGGTGACCCTCCATGTCTACACCGCCTTATCTGTTTCCTCTTTTGTGTAGAGTCTTTGCCTATGTCAGTTTCTGAGGAGGTAGAGGCTGACCATGAATCCTCGTCGTCTTCGTCTTCCTCCTTTTCCACCTCCTCCTCTTCATCTGTTATTTCCTCCTCTTGCTGTATAGAGTCTGAATCCTCATTCACTGAGAAGAAATGCTCCCCCTCCAGCGAGCATAAATCCTCCGTTTCCCTGGGATGTCCGCCTTCTGCCCTTACTGCCACCAAGCTTACAGAACTCCCCCATGTGGATTTAGGGGATTTTGCTAATAATTCTGCTTCAACCTGCATAATTGCCAGCAGCATATCTGCATTTTCTTGCCCCCTTGGCTCCCCCTTACCAGCTTCGTTATCCTCAGTAATCTCCGCTGTGGCCTCCGTCTGCTGCAGAGTCTCCTTCTCTCCTTTCTCTTCAGCGCGTTTCTTAGCCCTCTGCCCTGCAGTTTCCTCAGCGCTCCTGTCTGCGTTCAGCTCGGCGCTCACCGAGAGTGGTTGCCTAGTAACAGCCGGATCAGCGTCTGGCACGTCTCCTGCTCCCGTTCTTGCTGCTGCCGCTGCGTCCTCGAGGAAGCTCTGCTGATTGTCTCTAGGATCGGTTTCTGCATCACCGGGGGCTCCCGCTGCCGATTCTACCGTTTCTGATATGGCTGGACGGGTAAATGACTCTGGTAAGGTGAGCTGCCTGAGGGGGGTTCCTCTGTTTCTTGTTTTCGTAATCGCTGGTTTTTCTAGCACTTTAGAGCGCCCTTTCATCGTAGCGCTCTCATCACTGCATAGTGGTTTCCCTTTCAGATCCATTTTCTTTTTTGTCGGGGGTGCAATCACCTTCTTGATTGCACCCGGATTCTTCATTGGAATCAGGATCTTCTGTGCTACGGGCGTCTCCGGCTCAGTAGAGGTCGGTTTGGTAATCTCCATCCCGTCCTTGGTCTTCGCTTTGTCAGCCTTTGTAGACCTAAGGGGCATTTTTGTAAACAGCGAGTAGACTAGGGCTTTTATTCCTCGTTCAGGTATAAACTTGACTTGAGATATCAGGCTGCTTGCGAGGGCTCTTAGTTTCCTTCTAAGCCTGGCAAATTCAGCAATCACGCTGACTCCAAGCCGGCCAGTACTTGACTGTGATGGATTGAGAAAAACATACTCCCCAGCTCCGAGTCCGGCTTCAATAAGGGCAGGGTCAACAGCCATCAGGGGGGTCTCATGCTATCATTATAGCGCGCAGCTACTGCATACTATTGCATACGGATGGGAGAGAGGCTTTGGTGCGACTGCTCACCACAACCCACCCGCGGCCATCTTGCCAACTCATATTAGAGTGGTAGACTGTTGGGTTTGTAGGGGAAAAGGGTAGGAAGTTATTTAAAAAATGTTTTTGTTTTATTTTTTATTTTAGTTAAATATTTAACTAGTAATATATTATTTAATTGATTATTTGTATGTATATTATTATATATTATTTAATTGTTAATTCATTTGATAAGTGTTTTAATATTAAACTTTGTAAAACGTATTTATATTTATTTTTGGTTTTAATTTCATGTGTTTACATAATTGTTATTTTAATGTTACTACAGTTTTAGTTATAGTTTATTTTATTTTGGGGGTTGTGGTTTCTTGGGGTATAAGACAGGGAAATGTATTACATTTAAATGCCTTTTTTTGCTTTTTATTTGCTGTAATCAGCTATTATTACTTTTTGTATTTACATTTAATTCCATTTATTTAGTATATGCTTTTATTTTGGATTTTTAATAATTTTGTGCCGTTAGGTATTTAAATGTTTTCTTAAAAAATAATTAGTAGTTGGAATGATATATGTTACTCTTCCTAAGTCCAACACTTACCATTTTTTTGCTTTTATTGGAGTGGGAATAGTAAATGTTACCCCTCCAAAGTCTAACACTTCCCCTACTGTTGCTTAGATCAGAGTAGAACAGAAAAGGTAACCCCTCTGAAGTCCAATTCGTTCCCTTCCAATGGCGTAGATTGGAGAGGAAATTGTAAATGTAACCCCTCCAAAGTCCAACACTTTCCTTGGTTTTGCTTACATGGGAGTAGGAATAGTAAATCCAGTCCCTCTAAACTCCATTTTTTTCCCTAATGATGTTTAGATTGCAATGGGAATAGTAAATCTAACTCCTCAAAAGTCCAACACTTTCCATGATTTTGCTTGATTTGGAATGGGAATAGTAAATCTAATCCTTCCAAAGTCCGACACTTTCCCTTCTGTTGGTTAGCTTGGAGTGGGGAATAGTAAATACATCCATTCAAAATCCTCACTTTCCCTACTGTTATTTAGATGGGAGTTAGAATAGTAAATCTAACCCCTCCAAAGTCCAACACTTTCCCTGATTTTTCTTATGTGGGAGTAGGAATAGTACATGTAACATTTTTCTTATGTGAGAGTAGGAACAGTAAATCTAACTTCTCCAAATTCCAACACTTTCCCTACTGCTGTTTAGATTGCTATGACAATAGTCATGCCAACCCCGCAAAAGACCAACACTTCCCCTGACTTTGCTTACCTTGTTGTGGTTATAGTAAATCTAAAACCTCCAAAGCCCAATATGTTCTCTACTGTTAGTTAGCTTAGAGTAGAACTAGGTAATACAACCCCTTCAATATTCAGTACTTTCCCTACTGTTACTTTGACTGGAGTCAGAATAGTGAATCTAATCCTTACAAGGTCCAGCACTTTCCCTACCATTCCTTTGATTGGGATGGGAAAAGTAAATCTAACCATTCCAAAGTACAACATGTAAATGTAAATGTATGAAGCTTATATAGCGCATGACTTACCCTGGGGCATCTCCGCGCTTGCTTAGGGAACCCGTCCTGGTATTCCCCTGTGAGATAACCCTGGCAGGGTATCCACAAGGTGAAAGCCAGGCATCCCACCGCAAGGGGCCGATGTGGAGATTAAGCAAGCTATTGCCCAGAGTCGCAGAGTGTGAAACCGTGAGTCGAGAAGGCACCGGAGAGAGAATTATCGAATCCATGGAATTATTGAGCCCAAGACCCGCCGAGGCAGGGAATTGAACCCTGGTCCAGGGCCAAACTCAAGCTCCAGGTCTGCCGCCTCTAACCCCTGAGCCACACTTCTCCACTTCTCAACATTTAACATTTATCCATGACCAAAAACATGATGGACGCTAAAAATGCTATTAGATCTGGGAAAGGAAGGAAGTGCCAATAAGGGTATGCTATAATATTTAATAATATATTGAATATATATTAACGAAAGTTAGCTGGATCACCCTCTAAAGGTATGAGGGTAGACTAAGTCCTAATCTTTCTGGGACATAGACAGGAGTTATAAGAGGACCCTGGGGCGATATAATAAGTCTGATATGGTGCAGCTCACAAACAGCTCTTCTCAACATGTTGCACTTCTCAACATGTTGCCTGAAATTGTTTAGATTGGAGTGTAAATAGTAAATCGAGCCCCTCCAAAATCCAACACTTTACCTACTGCTTAGATTGGAGTGGGAATAGTAAATCTAACCCCTCCAAAGTCCGGCACTTTCCTTCTTTTTGCTTTGAATTTGATAAACAATCTCATGGGTCTCTAGTATTCAAACTGTGACTGTGTTCCTTGGGGAAATAAAGGCTTGCAATTAAATTTGAGATATATGACAGATTATATTGCTTAATGACCTGGTTATCATTTATAAATCCAAAAAACGTTGTGGGTATGGATCTCTTAGAAAGTGTTTCTGGGTAACAGCAGTAGAGTTATGAGAGAAAAGAGTGTTACAATATTTTGAGATTAAGGGCCTGATTATTATCTGATGGGATGCTCTGTCTCAAACGTGATGGTTATCCATCTGCTGTTTTACAAATGCCATAGGATATAATGGAACTTGTAATACGGCGGATGGGACATCCGTCATGTTTGTGACGGAGTATCATATCTGCCAAGATCATAAACGGGCCCTAAATATGCAATATATAAATATTAAGTATACCTTATTGGTGCTATATCAAGTGAAAGAGAGACTAGGAATGGAATTGCATTTGTAGTGAGGGCCTGCTTGCACCTTCAGAACAGTTATGCTGCAATGTTTGTTTTTTGTGCAGGGCTGTAAGGGTCCCTTGCACTGGTCAGTGGAAACATATCTGTGAACTTAAGGTTGGTACTGTATCCATCCTTTTAGGCCCTGATTACAAGCAAGGCACAGTGACATTTCCATATGAAATGATGTCCTGCCTAATAATAAATGGATTGGTGTTCCCAAACCTGGTGCTTCTGGGTGTGGGAACACAAGACCTGATATTACCCTCTGATGAAATCGCATGAGGCTTTGGTTGCAGCAAACAAATGATAGATGGAATGCTGACAATGCAAACATTCTCCCCCAGTCAAAAGATCTGGGTTACAACCATCATTCTTTTGCCCAGTGCTCGTCCCCAGGTTGGACTCAGCCATATGCAAATCAGACTTGACCCTGTGCCCCATGGGAACAGTCCAGACTGAACTGCCAAGCCAGATCCTCCCTGGAACGGAAACAAGCATTCTGGAACCGGTTTCAGGGTATGTCACCCTTCTTCAGCCAGGCTAGCTTAAATCCAGTGGCACAGTGAGCAAGGGACCCACGTCTGCGTATACCCATCCCCCTTAGGGTGAAAAGTGTTACAACAAACAAATGATGGACGGAAGGCAGCAGCAGACAAGGCACGTCACCAAGTCACTGAAAATGTTTTCTTTGGCAAGGGGTGAATATTAACTACTTCCCCATTCAAATCTATGCCTCCCCTACACTCCCAGACCCCTCTCTCCACCTGCACCCAGAAGGTAAGCCTCTACTCCCATTTACCACCTTCTCACGGCAGATGGTAAATGGCAACATTAAATCCCTCAGAATAGGGAATGTCATGTGGAATTCTGTACAGTAATTCCTTGTCTGCACAGCGATTCCACATGCTGTAGGGTGTAACTTGTAACAGGAGGAACTCTATGCAGAGATATAAGCTGGTCACGTTAATTATAGTTGTTGGGACTCTACGCATGAAATTCTGCCTAACTCGTAATCAGGGCCTTAGGGTTAACTTGCCCACTCATGCAAAAGGTACACTTCTGTACTAATGCCCAAATTACTAGACTTGCAATTAAGATCTACAACTGAGACAATTTATCAATTTATAACGATCTAGATTTGCGAAATAGCGGCGTCTCCGGTTCAAAACCTGTTGACAAAGCAGCATTAACATTTATCTATGACCAAAAACATGATGGACGCTAAAAATGCTATTAGATCTGGGAAAGGAATAAAGTGCCAATAAGGGTACTATACTATAATATTCAACAATATAGTGGATATATATTAACGAAAGTTAGCTGGATCACTCTATAAAGGTTTGAGGGTAGACTAAGTCCTAATCTCTCTGGGACGTAGACAGGAGTTATAAGAGGACCCTGGGGCGATATAATAAGTCCGATATGGTGCAGGCTCACAAACAGCTCTTCAAAGAAAGGCAATGTTGCAGCCCATGACCTAAGTGGGGCTGTTTTTGCTTCTTTCTTCTCCTGCACAAGTCGCTCTTCAGTGACCTTGCTTTATTTAGATGATTGCCACTCGGATTGTCTAGTAAGCTAGGCCTTCTACATTTCTTCCTTGGACAAAACCAGCTACTTGCAGCAAGTACAGTGAAATAAACTTTGGGTCTCCCCCTAGGTTGCAGGGGCCAACGCTTCCTAGGCCCAGTCAGAAAGGAGACAATCAACCCAGGAGAGGTTTCACCCCTGTTTATACATGTAGCAATGTAAATCTAGGACACCAGGTCAGCAGTAAACAAATTATTTACATATGTCGCTATGATTTGCAGGTTTTACAAATATGGACACAGGCCTGTTAGTTTATTCTATACCATTTAATATGTGATTTCATAAAGTATTTATCAAAATGAACTAATATATATATATATAATCCATTTGTTATGCTGATTTTTTAAAATATATTTTGTGCCTCATTGCAGCAGGCCCTATGATCTTTATAGATGACAAATCCGCTCGATTGACTACCGGGCGGAAAAGCTGTCAATATGGTGGGGGTGTCTGGTAGACACCGCCATCCATATTAGCATACAGACAGGGACATGCCTTTCCGTGGTGGCCACCACTGAAAGGCATGCGGTCTTCGTTGGGGGCCCGTAGCGGGCCGCCAGGAATTCTGGGGGAAGGGGGTGCACATGGGGGGTGCCTGCCACGTTGTACATTGAAAGGCACAACTTGCTTTTGTGTCATTGCGGCGGGCGAGGCTTTCAGCACCACCCGCCGCAATGTTACATATGCGGGATGCGCCTGCCAGTGTGGCGGGTGCATCCTAATTGTAGGTGCGGGACCGCCGCAAGCTTTGAAGGCAGTCCTGTTTCACGGGGTTTGTCCGCCCGCCATACTAATGACCCCCTATGTGTGATAAAGTCACACAACTCAATAGCACTAGAAAATGTGATTTTATGCATATCTGAAAACACTTGTAAATCATGTTTCATTACAAAATGCACAGCAGGTTCAGGCCAAAGACTCTGGTACCTGAGAACTGTATAGTACTCTGTGAAGTCAGTCCCAATGCACAAAACTACACACCCTTCTAAAGGGTTGCAACGTACAAGCTATAGCTGGGGACATCTAAAACATTCCAAAACATGTTATTAATAAAGAAAGGAACAATACAAATTATACATTATGGTTCAACTTATTTTTGAAGTCAATATATGTTAAAAGACCTTACTTGACCACAGGATCAACCTGTTTGGACATGGGGGACACCATGTACTAATGCAGAATCTCATCTCAGGTGCATTTTTATGTGGAATGTGATCAATCAATCAATCAATCCTAGCATTTGTAAAGCGCACTACATACCAGTGAGGGTCTCAAGGCGCTGGGTGGGGGGGGGATGGTGCTACTGTTTGAAGAGCCAGGTCTTGAGGAGTCTCCTAAATGGTAGAAGGTCTTCGGTCTGCCGTCGGCGGATGGGGAGGGTTTTCCACATCTTGGCGGCGAGGTGGGAGAATGATCTGCTGCCGGTGGTCACTCTTCGGATGCAGGAGATAGTGGCGATGGCGTGGTCTCCGGGCCAGAGATTCGTTTTTCATACGCGTGCACGAATTTGTCAAGGTGCAAAAATGGTAGTTCGTCGTAGGAGTCACAGAATCCCTGCCCATTATTGTTAATAACGAAATAGAGATTCAATTTTCAAATGCCTGCAAATGTCTGCAAATACAGGTATGGGCTCCTGCAATAGACAGCAATCTTCAGTCTGCATTTGTATTCACAGAATGCCAACATGGGAACTCCAGCATTTTAAAGGGACAAGAGCTGACGTACAAAAATCTGACATGCTGTGAATTGACATCAGGCTCAGCATATAAGGGCCCCATGGACTACTGTTTGTTCCCCGATGCCTACCGCTATGATTCAGAGTTGAAGTTGTCTGTTGCAGATAATAAACACATTTTGTACCCCTGCTGTCGGGTTTCACCGGTTGGGAATCTGTCCATGGTTTCTAACGACAATTGTAGTTACATAGAATTGGGACATGCTGAAGCAACTTACAAAGAAGGGGTGAGGGTGCCTCTCTCTTTAGCCCTTATCCTTGCAAATCAATGTATTCACTGTGTGTTGGAAGAACGTTGTTATTAACATTCACCATGAGATGAGCACAAAATAGTGTTTACTCCTGATTTACACAAGCACTTGCCATCAGGTCTACTAGGGGATGACTGCCCTTGAAAATATGCACTTTGAGTAATAATACAAGCAAGGGGGCTGCAAATCGCAGTTGTGTACCTTATGTACCATTGTGCTTCTCTTGGGTGTAGATCTAGCACAGTCATCTTCCGCTGGCTATGGCAAATGGCGCTTGCACCAGAGTGTTCTTGCATCCAGGACTAGCATTGAGATGTAAATGACCCCCATACGAATGCAATTTGCCATGTGGCAGTTAGTATCACCGTCTCTTATGTTTAATCGCATTCCTAATTTTAGTTTAATAAGGGCACTCTCCTAAGTCATAACAATGTTAATTCTTTAGACTTAAATTCTTAAAAGAAGAGATATATTTGTTGTTGTTTCTGATTATTTCTTTTTGGTGTAGAGGATGCCAACCCTGCTTTAGTGATAACATATTAATATGCTAATCTGGATTTTGTAGTGGTCAATCAATCAATCAATCAATCAGTGACACTTATAAAGCGCGCTACATACCCGTAGGGTCTCAAGGCGCTGGGGGGGGGGGGGGGGGGGGGGGGGGTGCCGCTACTGCTCGAACAGCCAGGTCTTCAGCTTCTTCCTGAAGGAGAGGTGGTCTTGGGTCAGGCGCAGGTCGGGAGGGAGGGAGTTCCAGGTCTTGGCGGCCAGGTAGGAGAAGGACCTTCCTCCTGTAGTCGCTCTTCGGATGCGGGGGACGGCGGCGAGGGCGTGGTTGGCTGATCGGAGGTGGCGTTTGGGAGCGTAGAAGTTGACTCGGCTGTTGAGGTAGCTCGGGCCTTGGTCGTGTAGGGCTTTGTGTGCGTGGGTGAGGAGGCGGAAGGTGATTCTTTTGTTGACGGGGAGCCAGTGAAGGTCTCTCAGATGTCCGGAGATGTGGCTGGTTCGTGGGATGTCGAGGATGAGTCTGGCTGAGGCGTTCTGGATCCGCTGGAGTCTCTTCTGGAGCTTGGCGGTGGTACCAGCGTAGAGGGCGTTGCCGTAGTCCAGTCGGCTGGTGACGAGGGCCTGGGTGACGGTCTTCCTGGTCTCGGTGGGGATCCACCAGAAGATCTTCCGTAGCATGCGTAGGATGTTGAAGCACGCCGAGGAGACGTTGTTGACTTGCCTGGTCATGGAGAGGGAGGAGTCCAGGATGAAGCCCAGGTTGCGTGCATGGTCTGTCGGTTTGGATGCGGTGCCCAGGGCGGGAGGCCACCAGGAGTCATCCCAGGCGGAGGGTGAGGAGCCCAGGATGAGGACCTCCGTCTTGTCCGAGTTCAGTTTCAGGCGGCTGGTCGTCATCCACTCGGCTACCTCTTTCATCCCTTC
This sequence comes from Lissotriton vulgaris, assembly GCF_964263255.1. Taxonomy (NCBI): domain Eukaryota; kingdom Metazoa; phylum Chordata; class Amphibia; order Caudata; family Salamandridae; genus Lissotriton; species Lissotriton vulgaris. The sequence continues at coordinate 1,254,598,263 of NC_141689.1, read as the reverse complement.
GTGCAGGTTGGCTCTGGCGGCGGCGGGGTCGTTGGTCAGGGAGAGGATCAGCTGGGTGTCGTCGGCGTAGGAGATTATGCTGAGGTTGTGTTTGCGTACGATGGCCGCGAGGGGGCTCATGTAGACGTTGAAGAGGGTGGGGCTCAGAGATGATCCTTGGGGGACGCCGCAGATGACTTCGGAGGCCTCTGACTTGTACGGTGGTAGGCGGACTCTCTGTGTTCTTCCGTCGAGGAAGGAGATGATCCATTCCAGCGCCTTGTCCTGGATTCCGATGTTGCTGAGGCGCCGTACTAGGGTGCGGTGGCAGACCGTGTCGAATGCCGCGGAGAGGTCTAGGAGGATGAGGGCCGCTGTTTCTCCATTGTCCATCAGGGCTCGGATGTCATCGGTGGCGGCGATGAGGGCGGTCTCGGTGCTGTGGTTGGCTCGGAAGCCGGACTGTGAGGGGTCGAGGGATCCGTTTGTCTCGAGGAAGGCGGCCATCTGCTTGTTGACGGTCTTCTCGATGACTTTGGCTGGAAACGGGAGGAGCGAGATGGGGCGGTAATTCTTGAGGTCGGTGGGGTCCGCTGTTGGTTTCTTGAGTAGAGCGCTGAGTTCGGCGTGTTTCCAGCTCTCAGGGAAGATGGTGGTGTCGAAGGATGTGTTGATGATGTCTCGCAGGTGGGGTGCGATGACAGCGTCGGCCTTGTTGAAGACGTGGTGAGGGCAGGGGTCGGTCGGTGATCCGGAGTGGATGGAGTTCATTGTGCGGATGGTGTCTTCGGTGCTGATCGGGGTCCAGGCGTGGAGGGTGGTGGTGGGGGGTGGTTGTTCGGTCATGGTGTGCGTTGGTTGGTTGTTGAAGCTGTTGTGTATGTCCGCGATCTTGTTGTGGAAGTATGAAGCGAGGGAGTTGCAGAGGTCTTGCGATGGGGTGATGTCGTTGTTTCCTGCGCTGGGGTTGGAAAGCTCTTTCACGATGTTGAAGAGTTCCTTGCAGTTGTGTGCGTTGTTGTCCAACCGGTCCTTGAATGCTGTTTTCTTGGCGGCGCGGATCAGCTGGTGGTGTTTCCGGGTGGCAAGTTTGAAGGAGGTCCTGTTGTCCGGTGTCGGTTCCCTTCTCCAGACTTTCTCGAGGGCTCGGCAGTTCTTCTTGGAGCTCTTGAGTTCGTCGGTGAACCATGGGGCCTTCTTGCTGCCGGGTCTGCTAGGCGGGGTCCTCAGTGGGGCGAGTTCGTCCGCGCAGTTGCTGATCCACTTCGTGAGGTTGTCGGCGGCCTGGCTGGGGTTCGCTGAGCTGGCAGGAGGGTGCTGGCTCAGGGAGGTGGCGAGCTGGTCTGCTGTGATCTTGTTCCAGCTTCTGCGGGCGGCCTGTTGCTGGTGTTGGTGGGTCGTCGTTCTCTTGAAGGTGAAGTGGACGCAGCTGTGGTCCGTCCATTGAAGCTCTGTGGCGTGGCTGAAGTCGATGTCTGTGCTGGAAGAGAAGACTGCGTCGAGTGTGTGTCCGGCGAGGTGGTGGGGGTGGACACCAGTTGCTTGAGTCCCAGGTTGGCGAGGTTGTCGAGCAGGGTGCTGGTGTTGCGGTCGTTGTTGTTCTCCAGATGGAAGTTGAGGTCTCCCAGGAGGATGTAGTCAGCGGAGGGGGGTGCATGTGGGCTGACGAAGTCGGCGATGTCCTCGCTGAATTGCGTGCGTGGTCCAGGGGGTCGGTAGATCAGGGTGCCTCTGAGGGTGGTGTTCGGGTTGGTGTGGATCTGGAAATGCAGGTGTTCGGCGCTGGTCAGGGTGTTGTCGGTGCTGGTCGTGAGACGGATGGTGCTCCTGTGGATGATGGCGATGCCTCCTCCCATCTGGTTGGCGTTTCGGTCCCTCCGGACGATCTTGTAGCCCTCTGGGATAGCGATGGCGATGTCGGGAGCTGAAGAGGCGTTCATCCAGGTCTCCGTGAGGAAGGCAACGTCAGGGGCTGTGGCGTCTAGGAGGTTCCAGAGTTCGATGGCGTATCTGTGGACGGAGCGGGTGTTGAGCAGGATGCACTTGAGGTGGGTGCTGCTGGTGTTCGACTTGGCGGGTGCTGGTGCGAGGCTGGTCCGGATGCAGGTGAACTTGCAGGCGTGGCAGCTGAAAGGTCCGTGGGTACGTCGTGGAGTGGCTTGATGGCATTCTGGGAGTCGGCCGGTGTTGAGAGCGGTGAGGGTGGCGGCGGAGTACGTCAGGCGGGTCGGTCGGGGTCCTCGTGGGCCAGGGGTCCTGGCACTGGGCGCGGTCCAGGCGCGGACGGGCGTAGACGGGCTTACCTTTGGCGTGCCTTCGGCGCACAATCGGCGCGCCCGCTGCGCGTGACCGCTGCGCGTTCGCACGGTCGCCATTTAAGGCGAAGTGCGCGGGTGGGCGGAGCAGCTGGGAGGCGGGAGCGGGGAGGGTACAGAATAGAAAAGGGGCGGGAAAAAGCGGCGGTGGCGGGAAGGGAGGGCGGAGGGCGGCGAGGTAGGCGGACAACAAGGAAGGAAAAACCAAAACACAGGCAAAATGAAATAAAAAACAGGCACAAATTATCGACAAAACAAGGCAAAAACAACCGCAGCGGAGGCAGCCGGCAACCGACAAACGAGGCAGCAGCGAGGCAGAGGGCAGGCAAGGGGCACACGCAGCAGCTGGTGGCCGTGCGGCGCGGGGGTGTCCCAAAAGTGGGTCACACTCACCTGCGTCGCACGGTCGCCATTTAAGGCCAAGTGCGCGGGTGGGCGGAGCAGCTGGGAGGCGGGAGCGGGGAGGGTACAGAATAGAAAAGGGGCGGGGAAAAGCGGCGGTGGCGGGAAGGGAGGGCGGAGGGCGGCGAGGTAGGCGGACAACAAGGAAGGAAAAACCAAAACACAGGCAAAATGAAATAAAAAACAGGCACAAATTATCGACAAAACAAGGCAAAAACAACCGCAGCGGAGGCAGCCGGCAACCGGCAAACGAGGCAGCAGCGAGGCAGAGGGCAGGCAAGGGGCACACGCAGCAGCTGGTGGCCGTGCGGCGCGGGGGTGTCCCACAAGTGGGTCACACTCACCTGCGTCGCACGGTCGCCATTTAAGGCCAAGTGCGCGGGTGGGCGGAGCAGCTGGGAGGCGGGAGCGGGGAGGGTACAATATAGAAAAGGGGCGGGGAAAAGCGGCGGTGGCGGGAAGGGAGGGCGGAGGGCGGCGAGGTAGGCGGACAACAAGGAAGGAAAAACCAAAACACAGGCAAAATGAAATAAAAAACAGGCACAAATTATTGACAAAACAAGGCAAAAACAACCGCAGCGGAGGCAGCCGGCAACCGGCAAACGAGGCAGCAGCGAGGCAGAGGGCAGGCAAGGGGCACACGCAGCAGCTGGTGGCCGTGCGGCGCGGGGGTGTCCCACAACGTCATGTACAAATTACGGGCCAATATATATCTCCGAAGGAAAAGAAAATAAAGGATTAACTTCATGCGTGTTAGCGCTGGATTCACCTTCAAAAGTAGGGGACCTTAAACTGCTTTAAATTTATAAAATTATCTTTTAACCAAGAATCTCAAAATTTTGAAATAAATGTTATGTCTGGTATTTAAAGGTACATGATTGTTATAATCTACTTTTAAATTAAAAACAAAAGATAGTTTTCTAACCCTATTTCAATCCAAGCCTCATGTTAGTTGTGTTATACGTAAGGAGAGTACCAAAAGTATCCGCTCAGCCCCCTCCATGATAGCTTCCTTGAAGAGCCTGAATTGACTTACTGAAATCAGACCCTTTTGGTGCAACTATTTGAAATTGTTTGAAGAAAATACATGATCACCACTACAACTTACATTGCTATCTCATAAGAATCTGTTGTGGTTGTACTGGGAAATTCATTCGTATGTGATTCTTCAGATAGAGGAGCACTTTCATCCCTTCATGTATGATTCAAGTCAAACGTGACACATATAGGGTGGCCCATTAAAGCTGTAGTTTCCATAAGAAATTGAAATACATGTACTCAAGGTACTTGTACCCATCACAGATCTAGGGGATCATGGTGTCCTGTACTAGCACCCTCTAAAGAAAAGGGTCTGATTTCAGTAAGTCAATTCAGGCTCTTCAAGGAAGCTATCATGGAGGGGGCTGAGCGGATACTTTTGGTACTCTCCTTACGTATAACACAACTAACATGAGGCTTGGATTGAAATAGGGTTAGAAAACTATCTTTTGTTTTTAATTTAAAAGTAGATTATAACAATCATGTACCTTTAAATACCAGACATAACATTTATTTCAAAATTTTGAGATTCTTGGTTAAAAGATAAATTTATAAATTTAAAGCAGTTTAAGGTCCCCTACTTTTGAAGGTGAATCCAGCGCTAACACGCATGAAGTTAATCCTTTATTTTCTTTTCCTTCGGAGATATATATTGGCCCGTAATTTGTACATGACGTTATCATCCAACACTTTAGAAGTACCTGATCGGCAATGGTTTAACAGAGACTTTATTGTTTAGGATATATTCAAGAAAGTATACATTTTATACTATTTCATCAGCATTTCAGTAAATAGCAACAAATCTGAACCCTTTCATCCATGGTGGATGGGAAATTATCGGAAATTTCACACTATTAGCTAGTAGCTGGATATTATGACAGAGAGTCCTCTCTATTCAAACAATGGGTAGCTAAATAACCATCATTCTTTAGGACCTGCCTGGTAACTAGGAAAATAGCAAATATAGCAGTCTCCTAAATACTGCAGAAACGTCTAGGCTATTCCAGCCCTCCTTCCCTAGAGTCCCCCAATAGGCGAGGGAAAGTAAATTGCGGGCCTCTCTTGGGAAAGGAGGTAGGAGAGTCCCTCTGCTCCCGGAGAAAGAGGATAAACAATTCCAGACTCACAAAGAGGAAGATAGAAAATGGAGCTGGGTGCCAGGGCACTTATTTCCAACTGCTCCATAGAGTTAAAGTTCAAAAATTGCTCCTAGTAATGATCTCAAAATAATTTCTTCAAATGTAGCCGGCTTGCTCACTGATAAAAATAAACTGGTATTCTTGAAAGAACTGAAAGGTGACATAGTGTGCATTCAAAAATCTTGGATTGTAAAGACTTGTCTAGTAGAAGCATATATATCGTGTTAAGCGGTCCAACATTACCTGTCAAGAGAGGTCATGCGAAAGGAAGCATAGCCATGTTGCTCAGCACTAACTTTAGATGGTATATCTAAAGTTATCCGCAATTCTCAAATTTAATTCAGGCAGTAAAGATAAGTTTTCATGAGAACCAGGAAAGTATTGGCTCAGTACTAGTTGTATATGTTTACATTCTACCAGACTCTTCTCATTGGGAGGGAGGGCGAGGGGTGGGAGAAAAGTAGACCAAAAATGTTTTGAGTGTGAAAAAGGCCGCTTTATTAGAAAACAGGTGCACATTACAAATATAAAACCCTGGCAACGCCTTACAAAACTATACCTCTCTAAATAAATAATTAACTACAAACCCCGTCCCCCACCCCCTCCCCTAAAATTCTTTGGCCCCTCCCCACACAACAATACAGCATTAAAACATTACAATAACATTATAAACATAACATAATCAATAAAACATTACGTCATTAATCAAGTCATTACGTCATCATTAACCCATTAGTCATCAAACCCCAATCACATATTGAAAGCCAGGCCCTCTATAACCAGAAACCCTGCCTGACCCTTCACTCCTGCCAATACCCCCCAAAACCTGAACGGTCAAACAATGACCAACTTCCCCTGTACCTGTCAATCAATGAATCAACCCAATACTCATCAACAACCTACAATAAACCGCACCGAGACAACCAAAAACCCCGCACAGCACCTGTTCCTAGCGACAATACAAAGCACAAGAAAAAACCCCTGCACACCTATTAACCAAGAAAACAGCCTTTTAATAAAAATAGAAAAATTATAAAATTAAAGGAAGAGAAAAAACCCTAACTTAACAAAAATGAGGGGGGGGGGAAACCCAGAGAGGAAAGGATATAATAAGGGGAAGGGTGGGTGGGACCAAAAACGCTAACTGCCCTCCTAGCCACCAGGTCACCAAACCTAAAATGGTGGCTAGGAGGCGGGGACACAGGGTTTTATAATTGGGCTGGCCAGTCCTACTAGGCCAGCCCAAATCCAGAACGTTCTGGCAACTGCTAGAGGGACCCCTCGCAGCCCTCCCAAACTGCCCAGGGGAGGAGACCTCCCTTCGGTCAGCTCCCTCCCCCAAGCCCCCTTGGGAGGGAGGGCGAGGGGTGGGAGAAAAGTAGACCAAAAATGTTTTGAGTCTGAAAAAGGCCGCTTTATTAGGAAACAGGTGCACATTACAAATATAAAACCCTGGCAACGCCTTACAAAACTATACCTCTCTAAATAAATAATTAACTACAAACCCCGTCCCCCACCCCCTCCCCTAAAATTCTTTGGCCCCTCCCCCACCCAACAATACAGCATTAAAACATTACAATAACATTATAAACATAACATCATCAATAAAGCATTACGTCATTGATCAAGTCATTACGTCATCATTAACCCATTAGTCATCAAACCCCAATCACATATTGAAAGCCAGGCCCTCTATAACCAGAAACCCTGCCTGACCCTTCACTCCTGCCAATACCCCCCAAAACCTGAACGGTCAAACAATGACCAACTTCCTCTGTACCTGTCAATCAATGAATCAACTCATCAACAATCTACAATAAACCGCACCGAGACAACCAAAAACCCCGCCACCCAGAAAGGTAGGGGGGGAGAGAAAACTACACCACCTCCCTTTTTGCCCCCCAACCAGTAAAATAGAAGCAGAACTGAACAAATATCAACATTGCATAGCTAGCGAACGTGCTAAAACTTCACGTAACTCTAACAAATAAAGGTCCATCCCCACTCTGGACAGGTGAACACCATCATCTCTGAAAAATTCCACTGTCTCAAATTTAATCTCTCTATGGGAAATCCTGCTGAAACCAAGACCACGGCAACATCGAGAAACCTCAGAGTTTACTTTCTTCCTGGCTCTGTCAACAGCCCTGGGATTGACCGCTCCTCGCCAGATCCTACGCGGAATTAACTCAGTCCAGAAGACATGGCACCCAGCCCAAAACTCTTTGATAAGGCTCAAATCCTTCTTAATAGCTCGCAGAAATACAACACCTTTAGTAGCACAAAGATCGTTCTCCCCCAGATGTATGACCAGAATATCAGGACATAGCCCGCCCACCATATTGTTGTTAAGACATGGGATTAACTCCTTCCGGAGCATACCACCTTTTCCCTTCCAAACCACATTGAACATGCGAGCGTTAAAACCCAGAAGTTCTCCAAAGTAACTCTTCGCCGCCTGGACTCGGGCCCATTTCACGAAGGAATGCCCAACTATCCAGACTGTCACCACAGGAGAACGAGGCCCAGCAACAGATCCTAAAAAAGAAAATAGAGTTAAAGCTCATGGGAAGGAAGATGACGCATGCGCCTCTTCCGCTTGACTTCTCACGTAGCGCTGAAAGCAGTTTGAAGACCAACGTCCCAACCTCATGATATCCCTTTGAGTCCAACCTCTATTAAAGGCTTCAGTTGCAGCACCAATCTGGAATGAATGTGTCCCATATAAGTTCCCATCCAGACCCAAGTGTTGCAAAGCCTTGCGTAAAACCATGCGGAATTGGTATGCTGTAACAGGAGTGCCATCAATATGCTGAAAAACAAGCGCATCATCACCACCCCCGCATAAAGAACGCCAGCGCCGCCCCAACAGTAAAGGGCAAGTAATCCTCGGAGCACGCGCTTGCAACCACACTCCCTTCCCCTTCCTTGTCTGATCAGTTTTGGAGCTCGCTAACCAGATATGGACCCCCTCATCAGAACAAAAAACATCACGCCAAAACAGGCCACACTTACATTTCGAGCCCAACAACTCCGAAACCCTAAAAGCTCCAAAAAACATAAAAGCCATTAACATGGAAAATAAGCATGACTCAAAGTCATCTGAACAAACCGAAGGTAAAATAGTTATCAGCCGAGCCAGAATCTGCCAAGATAAAGGAGCCCTGAATCTACTGGTGTGCCCTTGTTCTCTGGCCCAACCCTCAAGCATTCTCCTGCCAATCTCCCCCGCTGAAGGAGAATAACCCCATAACAACTTGCCCATGAAAGCTATCCCTGCCAATTTACCTGCAATAGTTACCTTGGTCAGCCCTTTGTCCATGAGATCTAAAATGAAGTTCACCACATCCTCCGAACGACGCCAAACCTCCTCACGCCTACAAGCGCCGGACTCCAGAAACTCCCTCCAGGCCAGAGAATAAGCAGAACGCGTAGACACAGACAAAGAACCTACCACCAGTTGTAAGACCCGACGTTGCCTACGTGCTACAGATGAATCGGCATCGGGGTCGGTGCTCTGTCTGCCTCCCTCGCCAGTCCACGGAATCTCCCCCACTGTGAACGAGACAGAGCATCCGCAATGTCATTGTCCACACCAGGAATGTGCAAAGCACGAAAGTGAATGTCGTGTTTCAAACAGCCCAGCACGAAGACTCTCATGAGCTTCAAGACCTGTTCATCCCTGGCAGACTGTCGATTAACAATCTCCACCACAGCCATGTTGTCTACACGAAAAAGCACTTTCTTGTGTGCCAAGACCTCCCCCCACAGGGTCAAAGCCACCAGCAAAGGGAAAAGCTCCAAAAAGGTAATACTACGACCACCATTCAACCACTCATCTGGCCAACGTTCCGCACACCATCTTCCATTCCAATACAAACCAAAACCATCACTGCCAGCTGCATCCGAAAACATTTGCACATCCCACTGGAAGTCAACGTCCCGAACCAAAGGAACACCATTAAAAGAAGAGAGAAAAAATGTCCACATTCTCAAATCCTCCTTGACACCAGCTGACACTCGAACACGATGGTGAGGCAAATTTTGACCTGCAAGAGCCCTGCCCAATCTGCGACAAAAAGTCCTTCCTGCTCTCACGACCCTACAGGCAAAATTGAGATGGCCTAGTAACACCTGAACATCTTTCACCAACACTTTCCGTTTTGATAACATGTTTTCAAGCAACTCCAGCATTTTCACTTTTTTATCCTCAGGCAAGCGAGCCCGCATTGCCACAGAATCAATTTCAATACCCAAAAAGGACAAAACAGTGGCAGGACCCATAGTTTTCTCGGGAGCCAAAGGAACTCCCAGATCCTCCATGAGCCCTTGGAAAGTGTCCAGAGCAGACTGGCACTCCGTGGAGCCCGGGGACCCGACAAAGAAAAAGTCATCTAGGTAGTGCGTTACCAGTGAGTGACCAGACTGATGAGTAAAGTACCATTGTAAAAAAGTACTGAAACACTCAAAAAGAGCACATGAAATGGAGCAACCCATTGGCAGAGCCTTGTCCACATACCATCTCCCTGCAAATTGTATACCTAGGAGATACCAGTCATCCGGATGGACAGGCAGCAGCCGGAAAGCAGACTTTATATCACACTTGGCCATCTCAGCAGCTGCGCCCGCGGTCACAACAAGTGACATGGCCACGTCAACTGAGGAATAAGGGACTGAAACAGCATCTGGATCAATAAAATCATTGACAGACGACCCTTCCGGCCATGACAAGTGTTGAAAAATCCTGAATTGTCCCGGATCTTTCTTCGGGACCACTCCAATAGGTGATATTATCAAATTAAAGATTGGCAAATCGTGAAAAGGGCCAGCCATCCTTCCTTCATGCACTTCTTTATTTAACTTGTCTTGCACCACTGCGCCATACTCAGACGCTGATTTCAAATTAGCAGACCATCTCCTTTGTCTGGAACCCATGTAACCCACCTGGAATCCAAATTCAAAACCATCCAACAATTTTGTCTTTGCAGCTTCATCATCATAATCCTGAAGTGCAAGGCGCAACTTCTCCAACTTAACCGGCATATGAGCCCTTGGGCCCAACACCCTGAGTACCTCGGGATCCCCTACCCCCTGAAGACTGTTGGGATGTCCCAGAGCCACCTGCACCTGCCTGTTTCCCCTGTGGGCCCCCTGCTGGTTTGTTATCCCAGCATCTAGAAAATGGGTGCCGCCTACCGCAGCCAGAGCATTCGTGTCTAAACTTACAATATTCTCTGCTACATGCTCCCTTGTTGAACTCCCAGCATGTGCCCATTCCGGACTGTGTGCTTGAAATAGACCCCACCCCTCCTCGGGTGGGTTTGCCCTGAAAGGGCAGGTAAATTAAGGGGAAACCACTGGCCGTGAAAATAGTCTTACCCCCCGATGCCGATCCCATGGTATGCTGCCATAAGTCGTTGTCTGGCTCTCCCCACTTGGCCTCCGGATCCCAAGCCATCCTGGCCCTGAACTCCTCGTCATATTGAGACCAAGCAAACTCCCCACCAGTAATCTGCGCTTTGCGTATAACATCCATGTATTTAAAAAGAGACACGCTGCGCTCTGGGAACTTTTCACAGTATACACTCGCATAAATAAGGAATGCCGCCGTCCAATTTTCAATGGTTAGCGGCACTCGAGGACGTTTTGCCAACTCAAACTCCTCTTCTTTCGACCCTTCTTTGGACCGGACTTCCCTGTGCAGTAGTTTAAGAATCTCAACATACTCTCCATTCCAAATACGTTCTTTTGTAGCCAACATTAAATGTGCACCCAAAGGCTTTGTCATAATCCAGTACCACTGAATCAGAACCAATAGGCAACACATCACCATGGGTCTTACCTAACCCGGTATCAACAATAGTACATTTTAATGCTTGCGAAGGACCTCCAGGGGGGGGAGCAGACTGTACCCGCCTGTGACTCCCCTTGCGTTGACTCTGCAGCTCCATAGCCGCCGGTAAGGTAGGCCACCTATACCTGCTACTCGTTGGGGCCGGCGGGGTCACGCCAGACCCTCTTGTGCCGACCGCGGCGGGTTCCCTCGGTGGAACAGAGAGGGCCGCGCTAGGCATTCTCCTCGCTTCACCTCGGCGAAATTGGACTGGACCGCACCCTGCCAAGTCTGGACCGCCGCACCTATCCCTGTCCTGAAAAGAAAAAGTTTGGACTGGTGTGCTAGGGTCCCTGAATACAACACCTGATACAGACCCTGTCCCCTGCAAATTAGAACCAACAACCATCCCTTGAAACCTATCCAAAGAACGCCCTCTAATACAGCCCCTCAAAGGCACCCCCCTGACCGTAGAGTCGCCTATCACCTCTTCACCATCACTCTCATCCAAGTTATCCCCCGCTACCGCTGAAGAAGAAGCCTGAAGAGGGGCCCCTGCACCCCAAACTTGACCCTCACCATCCTTCTGTAAACCACGCTGTGCCAAACCTGCAGCACCAAAATGCTCCCACCCAGGAGAATCACACATAAAATAAGGGCCTCTTGCATCTCCAGTCCAACATGGGACCGAACCCCTAGCCCTTTGTACAGGCCCACCACTCACCTGCCTGAAACCCCCTTCATGCACCGACATCGTGCCAGGGAAACCCACACCCCCTAAACTCAGTACACCAGGCTGGCCAACCCCTACAGGATTATGCTCAACTGCCCTTTCAAGCCCCGCCAACCCTGGACCAGGCGCAGGTCCTGCTACACTGATATCACCAGAAAAAGCTCCATGGCCCACCTGTGATACCCTCCTGCCCTCCCTCTGAAAAAGGTCATTCACCTCCTGAAAACCAGAAAACCCAAAGCCCCCTGACCGTGAAGTCTCCTGCCCCAAATCAACACCAGAAAAAGAACCCCCTTCACCCATCTGGGCCCACTCTCCCTCTCCCCTGGAACCCCCCCCCCCACAGACAAAGCAGCACCCACTGAAGAACCAGGAGTAGAAAACAGTAAAGGGCTGCCCACATTACCCCCACCTCGCTCTGCTCAGTACCAACATCATGGGAAGGAAAAACCTGGCCAGCATGAGATTCAAAACCCCCATGTCTCTCCAAACCCCCATGCCTCTCCACCCCACCAGCTACAGACCGGCCTGACACCAAACTATCCACAGCACAAATTCCAGGTACAAAAAGACTGGGAGGGGTTAATAAAATCCGGGTGCCTGTGTCAAGGTTAAGCTGTGTCTCTGCTACAACCCCCTCTGCCACATGTAAATGAGGCTCAACGTGCCCCTGAACTGCACCATGACTATCTGCAAATTGCACCGAACCTCTGCGCGCTCCCCGAGCAGCCACAATGAACTCAGGCTCCAGGCGACGCTTCCCTAGAGGGTCGGATGCGGAGCGCTTCTTGCTCCCTCTCCGCACCCCCCCTCCCACGGTTGGCCGCTGATTCAAAAACAGAAGCGAACGCTTCAACGTTCACAAAACTTCCCGCCCGCACCGCCGAGGAAGACACAGGCACGCCTGCTTCACCCGACCGCCCGGGAGCCTTGGCAGAGACCGCCGGGGCTCCTCCCGCCCCATCCGCCACCCGAGCACGCACAACAGGGGCCGGTCGCGCTTCCATCGCGCATACCACAGGAGCGCCGGACGTCACCGGAGCTCCACTCCCCCCCCCCGCCACACGCGCCTGCAAAGAGGGGGCCGGTTTCCTCGTACGGGACCGGCCCCTTTCGCTTACCTGGCCTGAACGCCTCTTCTTAGGCGAGGAACACGCCAGCACAGCAGCGGACACACCGGCGGAGGCCTGCCGCTGGGGGCGCGCCGGCCCCCCTCCCACCAACAAGTCCATGCGCCCTGCCTCCGACAGCAGTCTCATGGCCTCCAAAACACGATAGTCCTCCATTAAAGCAGTATAAATGACACAGGAAACACTAATAGAAGTACCTAAAGCACCTAATAAATCACTATGCACAAAAAACGCTAACTGCCCTCCTAGCCACCAGGTCACCAAACCTAAAATGGTGGCTAGGAGGCGGGGACACAGGGTTTTATAATTGGGCTGGCCAGTCCTACTAGGCCAGCCCAAATCCAGAACATTCTGGCAACTGCTAGAGGGACCCCTCGCAGCCCTCCCAAACTGCCCGGGGGAGGAGACCTCCCTTCGGTCAGCTCCCTCCCCCAAGCCCCCCTTCTCCCCTGCTGAAGGATCTGTTTGATTTCATTTCTATTACCATGACAGGAGAGGATCGGACACATTTAGTCCTGGTAGGCGATTTGAATGCTAAAGTCTCTACCCACAGTTTAAGGTTATTTCAAATGCCCCAGAAGAGGAAGCTTTACAAATTCCTCCAGCTATTTTTCCTAACAATAGTCGAGGAGATAAAACAGGTCTCAATTTTTTAGAAGACTTGAGAAATACAGAATTATTATTTGTAAATGGGAGCATAGAAAATGACACACCTGCGAACGTTAACCATAAATCCAACTCTAGTGGGTCTATCAATTATATAATTGTCTCAGCTGTCACTTTTAGTAGGCTGTCGCGTATGGAAGCACAAGATAATACTTATAGCAATCACATGTTGATCTCTTGTGAGATTGACATGAGCTTAATGGAAGTAGGGCCTTGGAATTTTAAAGATAAAACAGTAGGTTTTAAAAAATCAAATGGTAGAATGTACTGGAATACAAAAGCCTCAGTAAAATGATAAGAATCAATGACAATATTAACAGAAGATCGGCAGCTTTCCTTTCCACACCCATTGATTTCACATGGAACTTGTATAAGAACTGTGGTCTCCGCCTGTAAAACTAACTATTCATCCAATCAGCAGAGACCATATTGTGATCCGGTAATTTCTTTAAATAGGGAAATATACAAATCAGTTAGGGGACAGTTTCAGTATTTCTCTATAGAATTAAGTAAATTAATGAATCTCTTACTGTGGAAACGACATAGGAAAAAATGTCTCCTAAGAAAAGAAAAGGAAGAATAGAACTGGGCCCAACTAAAAGAGCTGGCCTCTGGGAAATATGCTAAAAAGTATTGGGAAATAATTTCTGATAGTTGTGGATCCAGGGTAAAATCTCTCCCTATTCCCATAAAAGTAGCAGATTGAAGAACTTACCTTGAGAAACTGTATTCTGCCAATTCCGAATCAGTTTGTTTATCTTCCCCTGTAACAGTAATCTCTGTGTTGCCTCAGCTATGTTATGCTTCCTCAAAGTGTGAGATTGTGAGACTTATTAAGAGAATAAGGGCTTCTGGAGCCCACTTGCATCTGCTTTGTTTTCAATCCTAGTCCTGATGATGATCCCGTGTAACTAGAGCAGAAGTGGATCGAAACGTCGACTTAATGTAGTGCTCTCACAACCTAGCCATTGTGTTGTATCTTAGTTGTGTCTAGCACTTCCTGGCAAACCTTTAATCTAATATTGATTTGAAAGTGGCCAGCATTGCTCTCTTTTGCCCGTGAACTCTTTCTTCTTATATGTTGTTTGTTCTTCCAGAGTAAGGTACAGGACTGTGCCTAAAACATTTATTTAACTGTTTCTCATTGTTTAAATAAATACCCTGTCCGGCTGGACAGTGGCCAAATATAGATTCATATTATGGCCTATATTTCATTCACACCTCTGATTTGGATAAGCTAAGGACCATTGTCTTTTGGAACATAATTCCCCACGGTCCTCAGCCAACTGTTTGGGTTCCCTTGTTAGATTAAGAAAGTAATTAAAAAAGAGCCCATCTTGTGGACTTCCTATCTTGCTCCCCTTTTTAGGTCTCGCTGAGTCAGAGTGCATGCGCTGCTCGAAGAGACATTTAGTAGCGGCTTCTGGAAGTTATGTCAGGAATAACCAGTCTAGGCCCAGACATCGTTATGCAGTGGGATGATTCCCTTGTTACCTGTGTTCCAGGCGTCGAAGATCAATTCCTGTAAGACTGGTGGCCTTATGGGTCAGGTTATTGTCTTGGCGGAATTCCAAGATGGCCGCCGCTGTAGAAGGGAATGGTTGGCAGACTAGTGTTGCGGCAGGGAAAGCCTCTCAGCTGTCGTCGCTCGCGTTTGTTAACAACGCTGCGCACTTCAACTGGAGTCAACGCTGAGGTAGGCAGCATTTCACTTTGCTGCTGCTTCACAAGTTATTCCGGTATTTTGGGCATTTCCCTGGAGGTATTTATAGCGCTCCAGTTTACATAGAGAAACGAAAGAAGTAAGAAGTCCAGCGAAGGAGTGAAAGTTTTGAGCCTTTTTGTGGAGGTTAGTCAGACGCTCCAGTGAATTAGCAGACAAGTGGAACTTGGCACATATGCAGCTCACATTTGTTCTTTGAGCCCGAGAGGCTCCAGCCCAGTGATCTTTGAGCCCCGAGAGGCTCCAGCCCACAGTTGCTTTAAGAGCCCAGAGAAGCTCTGGGGGCATTTTCATTGTTTAGAGCGCTGAAGCTCTTAAGTGCCTATCTGCTTTGCGAGCCCAGAGGCTCCCACACAGTACTTGCCCTCACCATTGTGTTCTTGAGCCCACGAGGCTCCAACGTTGGCATCATCTGTATTTACAACTGTCCAGCACTTAGTGGACAGTTGCTACGTTTAGGCTTGTGTTCTTGGCTGTCTGCACAGCCTTCCCTGACAATTTGGGCTCAGGGCATTTCAGCCCTTGCGAGGCCAGTTGGCCTGGGGGACAATTCTAGTGTTGTGCTAAATGCACCCCGCGCATTGTAATTTACTTGTTTATGTGATTCCTGCGCAAATGTTCTACCTGCACCTCTGAATGTGTTTTAATGCCTCATGTGCAATGTGTTTTATGTTTTATCCCCTTTGCTAAAAGTGACCTGCTTAGAGGATTGTTTATGTTTTATTACCTTTGCTAAAAGTGACCTGCTTAGGTATTTTATGTTTTATCCCCTTTGCTAAAAGTGACCTGCTTAGATGATTGTTTATGTTTTATTACCTTTGCTAAAAGTGACCTGCCTAGGTATTTTATGTTTTATCCCCTTTGCTAAAAGTGACCTGCTTAGGGGATTGTTTATGTATTACCTTTGCTAAATGTGACCTGCTTAGGTGATTGTTTAGGTTTCCTTCCCTTTGCTAAAAGTGACCTGCTTAGGTGATGGTTTTCCTTCTATAGGTCCTGATGATAAGGTCCTAGTTCACTGCATGATTTTCCTACAGTGTTTAGGGTTGCGTAGGAGGTATTTACTCTTTACCAGTGATTACTGGTTGTGTGCTGCATTTACTATCTTAGTGCTACAGTCATTATATGTTTATGTGCTAAGTGTTATACCTACAAGTATTATTTCTAACAAGTGCCTACCCCTGACAGTGGTCCAAGTGGCCCTGTCCTGTACATAATCCCTTGTAAATTCTGCCCGTGCCTGTTGGTACATTGTAAAGTGTGTGTGTTATCTAATGTGTTTTTACTATAATACAAAGGCTATTTTTTTATATAACCTTGTGTGGAGTTTCCTTTGTGGTGGGCCTTGGGTGTTGTTGCTGGGTGCGCGCGCAAACGCTTTACACATCGCCTCCGAGATTAGCCTTGCTGCTCGCGTCACGTTACCTAGAGGGTGAGCTGGGGTGTTTTTTTTTTATTTTAGTTTTTTTTTAAAACCTTTATTGATAAGCATGGATATACAATAGCAATCACACAGCCACATCGGGTCGGCTGGCAACATTTCCGATGATCATAACAGGATGAATGAATACACAGCCCTTCAGTCGACAACCCTAGGGCCCGGCGGCAATTAAACAAACATATCATGTCATACATTAAATCGCAGGATGAATAAGGTCTTTGTTTTGTGTTTTTTGAAAACCAACCAACCAAAAATTAAAGAAAATAGCTGCGGAGGCTAAACGCAAGGCCGATACATAAGTAATCCTGCTGGGGAGGGAGTACCACATCTACAACTGTTACGTAGTAACAAGCGCAATTGAAAGGCTATTAGAAAGCAGACGGGAGGGGGAAGGGGGGAAAGAGAACAAGCCAGCAATACATAGACAAAAATCCAGACTGCAAGGAACATCAGGCTAAGGGGAGTGCAACACCTCCGGTGGAGGCACAAAAGGGGGAGTACAAATTTCACCACGATACTGGTTCCACTGATTCCACACCCTCCCCCACTTCTTGGGCCTGCCCCGAGCAATGTAGACTGTTTTTTCACGAAACATGCACCAGTCCATGTTTCTAGACCAGGCCGACAGACTGGGTGCCCTCGACGATCTCCACAATTGCGCAATGTCACGCTTAGCAATCATAGTACCCAAGGTGGCCCACTGTGTCTGTGCTACATTATAATCATTAGGCTCCCACACATTCAATAGACACCTTCGGGCCTCAGGCAAAAGCGAAACACCCGTCACCTGAGCCATAACACCATGCACACGATTCCAAAAAGACACTAACGCCGGACACTCCCACAGAATATGAAGGAATGTACCCACCATTCCACACCCGCGCTTACACAAATCATCCGAAGCATACCCCATACATAACAAGCGAGGACCCGTCATGTACACTCGGTGTAGGTATTTCAACTGCACAAATCTCAGACGGGCCGAGATTGCTACCTCCTTTGGGGAGGAGATCGCCGCCTGCCAGTCCTCATCATCAAGTTCCAGTCCATCACTGGTCCAGGCCGTACAGAGCTGTAGAAGAAGGTCCGCTCGGTCATTTATCAGCTTTTTGTATATAAGTGAGATCGTACTGTCCGGGACGTGTCCGTCGAGTACTCTGTCCTCCAGGGGTGAGGATTCTGGAACAAGCGTGCCGGCCGGAAAAACAGAGGAAAGGGCGTGTCGGAACTGTAGGTACCAAAAGTATTCTCGGTTACTGAGTTTGAATTCAAGTTGCAACTCTTCAAAAGACTTTATCTTGTCTTTCCGCCAAAGGTCCTCCACCCTACTAATCCCAATGAGGTCCCATTTTTCAAATCCCTTGGTGGTCCACAAACTGCCTAATCTCTCGGCTGCGTAGAGTGGAGTCGCTCGAGTGAGAGTGTCCGACCAGCCCATAGCAGCATTAGCGTTATACCAGACTAGCACCGCAACTCTGGTGGGCCCCGTCAATGCGACATCAGACCGTTTGGAGTAAAGCGCCCTGTTATAGTCCCCGCCCGGCAGCAACCATTTGTCCATAGCAAAAGCCGGGTTGGAAGCTGGACCATACATCGCATGATTAACTGAGCTCAGTTGTGAGGCCTAGTAATATCGTCTTATATCCGGTAACGCTATACCGCCATCATACCAAGGCAGCGTAAGCTTAGCCAAGGCAATCCGGGGACGTCCGGCCCACAGCAGTTTCCTTTGTAGGCACTCGATCTCGTGGAAGTAGCTGGAAGGCACTAGATCCAGTGTATTTTGGAGCGCATATAAAAATCTGGGGAGGGACATCATTTTGAATAAGGCTGCTCTGCCTACCAGGGACAGCGGCAGTCTGCTCCAGGCTTTCACGTCCGCTTTTAGGCGAATAAGCGGGGGGAGTAAGTTGCGCTGATACCTGACAGCCGAGTCACGCGAGACATAGATACCTAAATACTTGAACCCGGTGGATGAAATTTGTATCGGACAATTGCGCGGTACGACTGGAGCATCGTCTGTGAGCGAGTAAACGCAAGACTTCCCCCAATTGATGACAAGTCCGGGTTCCTCCCAAAGGAATTAAGGACGTCGAGCAATACCCCCAGAGATTTCCGAGGGGAGGTGAGATAAAGAAGAATGTCGTCCGCATAAAGTGAGATGCGATCTTCAAAACCGGGAGTACACCTGATACCTCTGAGGGACGGCTCCCATCACAACCAAGCGGCCAAGGGCTCCAGAGCCAAGGCAAAAAGCAGCGGAGACAGAGGGCACCCCTGTCGCGTACCCCTCCCCAGAACAAAGGGAGCCAATACTCGACCGTTAACAACTACCTGGGCTAGGGGCTACTCATAGAGTAACCGGACCCATCCGATGAACACCGGTCCGAAGCCGAACTTCGCCAGCGCTGCCCATAGGTATGGCCATTCCACTGTGTCAAATGCCATAGTGGCATCCAAAGAAACCAAAATGGCCGGCTCAGGCAACATCTCCGCCCTCGCCAGCACGCCATGAAGATGGCGTAAATTCAACGCGGTATTGCGGGCCGGAATAAAGCCAGACTGGTCCGGGTGCACCAAATCGCCGATCACTTTAATCAGACGGTTAGCTAACATTTTTGCCAAAATTTTAGGCTCCACATTAAGAAGTGAGATGGTCTATAGGATGTACAGAATTCACGGGGTTTACCCTCTTTAGGGATCACCACGATAGACGCTAAACGCTGGTCACGGGGAAGCGAACCCCTCTCCCTGGACTCCAAGAACATCGAGCGAAGATACAACGCCATTTTGTTCGGACACAACTTGTACAGCTCGATGGGTATGCCGTTCGGGCCCGTGGCTTTTCCAGAGCGGATGGAGCGAATAGCGAGCGCTACTTCATCAGTGGAGAAGTCCGCCTCCATTAGCTCTCTGTCAGATTCAGACAAGCAAGGCAAAGCGATATCCCTAAGCAAAAGATGGGAGTCGTCCTCCGGCCGGTCCGAGACCGGCGCATACACCGTTCGGAAGTGGCAGGCGAACTCCTCCACGATCTCCAACGGATCCGTCACGCGTACACCATCCACTCGCTCAACCACCGGTACCACTCGATTCAGTCTTTCCCTCTTGTCTAGCCAAGCTATCAACTTCCCCGCCTTATCGCCCACATTATACAAACGGCCCTGTTGCTCTCGACTCATGGCTTTCGCAGCATTCGTAACCACCTCTCCATTGTGGCGCTTCTTAGAGCTGGCGACTAGCGACAGCGTCTGACCCCGTATCACAGTTTTAAAGGCCTCCCATAGGGACACAGACGAAAACACCGATCCCACATTTTCAACAAAGTAGTGATCAATGGCTTTGGTCACCCCAGCCCTGGTTTCCGGAACACGGAGATGCCAGGGATTAATTGGGGCGACCCGGCCCCCTGCGTCTAAATGGAAATCTATATGGATCCATAGAGGGGAGTGATCCAAGATGCCTCTAGGCAAATGTCGGGCCTCTCGCACCGTTGTAGCTTGGGCTGCGGGCAAAAGAATATAGTCAAGTCTAGCTAAGCTCCCATGGGCCCCGGAGTGGAAAGTATATTGAGCCTGCCCTGGGTGAAGCAACCGCCAACAAAACACCATACCAAACGTTTCCAAAAAACCACTCAGGCAGGACTGCGATGGTGTAAGAGCCCTGGGGGGATGTCGATCCTCCAGGCCGTTAACCACCGAGTTGAGATCCCCTCCAACCACCAGAATCCCCTCAGGAAGCCTCAAAACCAGTTCCCCCAGATCGACAAATGTGGTGGCCTGCAAACCCGGGGGGACATATATCGAGAGGATGGCGACAGTTCTCCCCTCCCACCTGCCAACAATCGCTGCATACCTTTCCCTATCGTCCAATATCGTTTCATCGATCTCCAAGGGAAGGGAACCACGGATCATAACCCCAGCCCCTCTAGAGCCCGAAGTAAATCCTGAGTGTGCCACCAACCGGTAGCCCCTCCGGTTCATTGCATGGAGCTTGTTCCCCACCAAGTGTGTTTCTTGCAGTAATACAATGTCGGGGGAATGGCGCTTTACATATTAGAGTACAATCCCCCGTTTTATTTTGTCCCCCAAGCCGTTGACATTCCAACTCAAGACTCTCAGCCCCCTACCCCCCATCCCGAAAAAACTAGCAGGGTCCCCCAAACCCCACGAAGGAAACACAGAATAAGCCATTCAGCAATACGGAGCCTCGAAAACAGTGCAAACAGTAGAAAGAAGAACCCCCCCTCCTCCAAAATACCCAGAACAACAACCCCCCACCCTGCACCCCTGCGATAAAACCAAAAAACCACCCCATTCTGCAGTGTGCCTGTCGCCCAACCCCAGAAAACTAATCCACAAATAGAAAAGGAAACACCCCCGGAGGAGGAAAAGTCCCGAACTCCCCGCCGCCCCAGGGTTTGTCTTTAAGAGTGTCATTGACCCAAAAAAGGATAACATTCCACCGCAGCACGGTACCATGGGAGCAGACGCCGGTGTCCCTACTCCTCCTGGTCCCGTTGGCTGCCTTCAGCACCTCTGGATTGTTCCGCATTATCCCGTGGCATTGATAGTGTGTCCAACCAGTCACTGACCACCTCTGGCATATCAAAGAACAGCACCCGCTCATTATGTTCGATACGCAATCGGGCGGGGAAAAGCATAGCATACTTCATCCCCAGGTCTCTTAGTCTCCGCTTCACCCCAGAAAATCCCAGTCTCTGCCTCTTCACCGATGGAGTAAAATCAGGGTAGAAGTTGATAGACGCATTCTCGAACTTGGTGGGGCCGCTAGTCCTCGAGGCCTGCAAAATGGCGTCTCTGTCCCTATAGCTGAAGATTCGCGCAATGATGGGTCGCGGTGTAGCCCCCTGCTTGCGTCTGCTGCCCGGGATTCTTTGGGCACGCTCCACCGCAAAAAGGTTACTCAGGCCCTTAGGGGTGAGGTGGTTGAGAATCAGATCTTCAACGAGTAAGTCCGTCGATTGATCGGCTGAGGACTCCGGAACTGCAACTATGCGGACATTATTGCGCCTAGCGCGACTTTCGAAATCCTCAAGTCGGCGGGCAAACTGGTCACTCGAGGTCCGAAGAGTCCGGATCTCAGTCTGGAGTTCGGAGACATCGGTGGTGAGACTAGCTGTTTTGACATCCAATGACTTGACTCTCTCATTAGTCTTGGCCAAGTGCGCCCTAATCAAGCCTATATCCACCGCCACCATGTCGATCTTGGCCGCCAAGGTTTCATATTGTTGGCCCATCGAAAATTGTATACTCGCAATGGCGCCCATCAGGTCTCGAAGAGTCGGCTCCTCCGACTCAGGGGGGCCACCACCAAGGTCCTCCGGGGTTTTGCCAGTCCCGCTAGGCGAGCCCTTGTTGCGCGCAAATCTGTCCATAATGGTGGTCTGAGTTGTGCCACCGCGAGTCGCGTTCTTGAGGGACTGCTTGTCACTATCAGGCTTGCCCGCCATGGTGGGCTGCGCGCCCCTCAGGGGCTTTTGGGACCTGGTGTAAATGGCTCCCCACAAGGAAAAACAACGAAAGACTGAAGTGCAGGGCGCCGGTGAAGAGCAGTCAAGCGAGTGCGCTCACAGGTCAGCTTGATCACTAGGCAGCCACCTCCCAACCTTCATAGCCAGGAAAAGCTCAACCGAAAGTAGACCACGGGTATTCGTCCCCTTCACACGCCGTTGTTGTTCAACTACTTTCGGGGTGCTCCGGATGCCCAAGTCCCGGGATCAGCCACGGTGTAGACCTTCAGGCTTCAGGAAGGAGTAATTCGGGTGTCCGGCATCCGATTCAAAGTCTGAAAAAGGCCTTTCAGATCAGGAGAGTCTCAGCTACTAGAACCAGTCGTCAGAAACAGGATTAGTGCCAGGATAGACGGTGGAGGCGGCAAGGGTTTCGGGAGCTCACAGCTCACGCAACCATCTTGGATGCGCGCTAAGCTCCTCCTCGGGTGAGCAGGGGTTATCTTGGTGTGTAACTCCCTTGCCCTGACCTTAGACATGGTGGTCTCTGACCGACTTTGGCGCGAGCCTGGGCCAGCCCGGGGTCCCATTTCTAACATTGGTGGCAGCGGTGGGATTGGACTTGCGTTTTCGCTGTACCACAGTGGCGACAGGCCGCACTACAAAACTCTACATTTTTAGATAACCACATTTTGGGGATTATTGTTTTTTAGGTGAAGTTCACTATTGCTTCTCCTGAAAGGTATCATTTTGTAATTTTGTCCAGTACCTTGTTCCCCGCCCTGCTCCCAGATTGGTACCTGTGTCGCTTATGGTCAGGTTGAGAAATCAGGGGTGGTAGAAACTGCCTTACCGAGGGGGGGTGTGTGTGAATGAGTGGTGTGTTACACTGGACAGAGGAGTGCAAGTTCTCTGAGATAGGAATCTTGCTGAATTTTGTTAATTGTGTACTCCTGTTTAGCTCAGACCCCCAGGTTCCCTGTGTCAAACTTTTCTTGAGAATGTCCGCCAAAATGGAGCCTGCTTTTGATCTCTGTGGTCTTTTCAGATACAGTAGGTTAGAGCTGGTCAGATTCTGTGAAAAGGGAGGCATAGAGGTGAGTGAGTCGGATACTCAGTCCCAGCTTAGGGACAGCCTGATCCTATGGCAAAAGGATCAGTGGGATCTTAAGCACAGTGAGAGAGATAGGGCCCGGGCCGCACGCCATGAGGGTGGTGAGTCTGTGGGGAGCCCTGAAGAATGTGAGTTGGATGATGATGACAGTGAATGGGCACCAGCAGATAGTGAGGACCCCATAGATAGGGAGTCCCTTGCTGGGTCCAGTGTCAGTACCAGTGCCCCCTCCCTTTCCCTGTCCCCAGAAGAGTGGTTGGATAGGAAGGAAGAGCGGGAGCATCAGCTAGCGATGGAACAGCTCAGGTTGGAGCATGCCAAGCTAGAGGCTGAAAGGGCCTTGTTCAGGGAGAAGGTAGACCTAGAGAGGAGGTTATCCCCTGAGTGCAGTTGTAATTGTCTGGATTCCCCAGGGAGGGTGGAGTCCAGTGGTGGCAGCGATTTAAGTGTCAGTGTAGACAGTCCCACTCCCAGTTCCCCGAGTATAGTACCTGTTTCCCGAGAAGAGGAGAATAGGTTGAGGTTCAGGAACCTTAGAAAACCACCTCACCAGGAGTGGGGGTATTTTGTGGATGACTGTTCGGATGCAATGTGGGAGTGGCTGGCGGCTAACCCGGACGATGAGATGGACGGAGTGGTGAATATGTTCCTCAAAGAGCAGTTGCTCAGTGTTGTTTGTCCAGAGTTGAGCCAGCACCTGCTGAAGTTGAAATGTTTTTGTCCTTGGGTCCTTGCAGAAGAAGCCGAGCGGTGGGACAGTGCGAGAGGTTCTTTAGAGTCACTAGTGAGTGATTCCAACAATAGCGGGTCAGGTGTCCTCCAGCCCAGCGTGGTGGAGGAGGGTGAGAGTAGCCCAGCTAGGTACCAGTATGGTGAGGAGGGTGTAGGGGCTTACTGCCTGTCTCAGTGGAGCGGGAGTGAGTGTGAGACCGAGAGTCCCCAGACGCCCGAAGCCCTGCCTCAGAACCTGGATGGTTGCTTTAGGGAACACCAGGGTGGGGACCTAAGCTTACCTGTTAGTTCACTTGAGGGAGATCTCCTAGAGTATGGAGGACCTGGAGCATCTGTAAGTGGAGCTTCTATGGTTATAGAGTCTGGCAGTACTGCTCCAGTAGGGAGGGTACAGAAGTCCAGCGAAAAGAGTGATTGGGGGATAGTATGTGAGTCCCCAGAAGTCCTGGAGTGCCAGGCAGTGATTCCACCAAAGGTTCTAGACCGGAGGTTGGAGGTCCAGGTTCAGGATTTGCCTGACCTGAAGGGTGGGAATACTGTAATCAGTGTCCTGACCAGTTCTTTTTCCAGAGGTACCTCCCCGGTTGGGAGGGAGCAGGACTCTGGAAGGGGGTGCAGAGGGTGGGAGAGCCCACCTCTGACCCTGGTACTACCTAAGGGGTTAAACCCTAGGTTGGGAGAATGGTGTTTTGAGGGTACCCCTCGCAGGAGGAGGAGGAACCCTAGGAGAAGAGGTAAGGGGAGGAGAGCCTTCCCTGAGACTCCTGTTCCACCTAAGGTTGTAGACCATAGGCTGGAGAACCAGTGGCAGTCTAGCCCTGTCTTGCAGGCAGGAAGAGTGGAGAATGGCTATTATGTGCCAGGGGTTACTACCCCCCACTTTGTGAGTAGGCAGGAACCAGTGGCACCTGGGTGGCCTAGGGCCTGGTACTGGCGAGGGCAGCTGGAGAGTACCAGTGGGGTAACCCAGTTAGTCCCTACCATAGTTTTCGAAAGAACCCCAGGGGTTCACCGTGGCGTAAAACAGGAGGGTATCCCTGCAGTTGCGGGCCCGCGTCCGTGTTTTATCGCCCCAAGCAGGGAAGCCCATCATGGTGGTGATTGATCTGCCCTGCGTTTTGGCTGGAAGGGGGTTGTGTTGGACTTGGCCCTACTGGCAGTTTCACCCCTAATCTTTTTGCTTTTAATCTGTGATCTGTGTTGATGATTTTTGGTCTGTGCGCACTTTTTCCCTGTGTCCCAGAGTAAAGTGCGTGCATGTAGTTAGGCTGGCCTGCTCTCCTATAGGGATGCATGGGGAATGTCTGTGTCCCTGGTAGTTCCTGATGCGTGGGGAGTGCAGATTCGAATTTGGTATGTGCGAGCTCGTGAGAATGAATGCTTTGCAATGATGTATGTAAACAAAACAGGTGATGGACCGAATGTGGATCAATGTCACACATTCAACCCAGTCCAAAGATCTGGGCCCTAATCCATCGTTTTTTTGCACTCCACACCACCCTGGGTTAGACAATGGCGATATGCAAATCAGCTCTGACCCTGTGCCTCATGGGAACAGTCCAGTCCGAACTACAAAAGCCATGTCCTTCCCAGAACGGAATCAAGCATCCGAGGACCGGACCGGTTTCGAGGTAACACCTCTCATCAGCCCGGCTAGCTTGACTCCAGTGGTGTGGAGTGCCTGGGACCCACGTCTGAGCATCCCCAGCGCACTTAGGGCGAATTTGCAAATAAAACAGGTGATGGACCGAATGTGGATCAATGTCACACATTCAACCCAGTCCAAAGATCTGGGCCCTAATCCATCGTTTTTTTGCACTCCACACCACCCTGGGTTAGACAATGGCGATATGCAAATCAGCTCTGACCCTGTGCCCCATGGGAACAGTCCAGTCCGAACTACAAAAGCCATGTCCTTCCCAGAACGGAATCAAGCATCCGAGGACCGGACCGGTTTCGAGGTAACACCTCTCATCAGCCCGGCTAGCTTGACTCCAGTGGTGTGGAGTGCCTGGGACCCACGTCTGAGCATCCCCAGCGCACTTAGGGCGAATTTGCAAACAAAACAGGTGATGGACCGAATGTGGATCAATGTCACACATTCAACCCAGTCCAAAGATCTGGGCCCTAATCCATTGTTTTTTTGCACTCCACACCACCCTGGGTTAGACAATGGTGATATGCAAATCAGCTCTGACCCTGTGCCCCATGGGAACAGTCCAGTCCGAACTACAAAAGCCATGTCCTTCCCAGAACGGAATCAAGCATCCGAGGACCGGACCGGTTTCGAGGTAACACCTCTCATCAGCCCGGCTAGCTTGACTCCAGTGGTGTGGAGTGCCTGGGACCCACGTCTGAGCATCCCCAGCGCACTTAGGGCGAATTTGCAAACAAAACAGGTGATGGACCGAATGTGGATCAATGTCACACATTCAACCCAGTCCAAAGATCTGGGCCCTAATCCATCGTTTTTTTGCTCTCCA
This sequence comes from Lissotriton vulgaris, assembly GCF_964263255.1. Lineage (NCBI taxonomy): Eukaryota > Metazoa > Chordata > Amphibia > Caudata > Salamandridae > Lissotriton > Lissotriton vulgaris. The sequence continues at coordinate 1,254,572,062 of NC_141689.1, read as the reverse complement.
CACCACCCTGGGTTAGACAATGGCGATATGCAAATCAGCTCTGACCCTGTGCCCCATGGGAACAGTCCAGTCCGAACTACAAAAGCCATGTCCTTCCCAGAACGGAATCAAGCATCCGAGGACCGGACCGGTTTCGAGGTAACACCTCTCATCAGCCCGGCTAGCTTGACTCCAGTGGTGTGGAGTGCCTGGGACCCACGTCTGAGCATCCCCAGTGCACTTAGGGCGAATTTGCAAACAAAACAGGTGATGGACTGAATGTGGATCAATGTCACACATTCAACCCAGTCCAAAGATCTGGGCCCTAATCCATTGTTTTTTTGCACTCCACACCACCCTGGGTTAGACAATGGCGATATGCAAATCAGCTCTGACCCTGTGCCCCATGGGAACAGTCCAGTCCGAACTACAAAAGCCATGTCCTTCCCACAACGGAATCAAGCATCCGAGGACCGGACCGGTTTCGAGGTAACACCTCTCATCAGCCCGGCTAGCTTGACTCCAGTGGTGTGGAGTGCCTGGGACCCACGTCTGAGCATCCCCAGCGCACTTAGGGCGAATTTGCAAACAAAACAGGTGATGGACCGAATGTGGATCAATGTCACACATTCAACCCAGTCCAAAGATCTGGGCCCTAATCCATCGCAATGATGTATGTGGCATGAGTGTGTCTTGTGTAGAAATGCCACTTCTAGGACTTGGCATATTAATGTAAAATATGCCTTGCGTGTGATTGGCTGGAGCTGGCTGGTGAGCCTGGCTCCAGTAAGGCTGGATGGGTCTGCCCGGTGGTGAGTGTGAGATTAGCATGTTGATGGCTGGGGAGGAGTGCACCTGGTCCCTGATGGGGCTGGACTTTCCCCACACAATGCTGGCTCCACCCCCTGTGGTGCGACTGATGACCCTAGCCCTGCTAGTGAATGAAGGCCATCAAGGGTACTCCAAAACCAGCTGAGACTGGTTTCTCCCCCACCCTGCACCTACAGACAAAGGAATTTACAGTATAAGAAGGGGCTGTGTCCCTTAACAAAATGTTCTGCTGTTGGATCCTAGCTGAGGGGGCTGCTGCTGTTGCGGGGGCCAGGAGGACCGCCACTTGGATTGTCTCCCTGCCTGGAGACCCAGTGAGCTGGCTCTGGGCCCAGCCTTGCTCCCCCTGCCTTCCTAAGGACTTTGCTGGAGCTTTTGCTGTGCCTATAGTGCTGAGAGCGCTGCTCTCTTGCCCTTCAGCGCTGGGGAGTGCTGTGATTCCTCGCCTAGCGCTTGAGAGCGCTTTATTTTGTCCTCTGGCGCTTGGGAGCGCTTCCCCTTGCTGCTAGCGCCTTGTGTACCTTGGCCGGTGCCCACTAGGCATCTTTCCACCCCGGGTGGTGACCGAGCGGCGCGGGTGCTACTCCGCTCATTTGCCACCTTTATTTGCCCGGGTTCGTATTTAAATTACGAGGGAGCCTACCCCTCGAATACTGACACCCTGCCTGCCTACCTAAAACGGGCCGCCGCGCTGCCCGCGACGACTCGGAAGTGGTTGGCCGGCCGGCAAATTGGAGCGCGGCCCGGCCGGAAGTCCCGCCCGCAGCCGCGGAGCGAGAAGGAGCATGGAGCAGCTGTCCTGTCTACAGCGAGGCCCCGGAGAGTAGGAGCCTCGCCCGCTGCACCCGCGAGTCTGCCCAGAGGCGCTCTCCCGCCTGCCGAAGCCACTGACGGGGGAAGGAGTCTCCACCCCGCAACGAGACCCGGTGAGTGCGGGGACAGGGTCCTTTGTGTGATTTAGAGCGGCCCCGGTTGGCAGCGGGCCGCTCCAACTTACAAGAGTCATTTCGAGTCCACGAGGGACTCCAACTCCAGGGACACATTTCGCATTGAGAGCCTGAGAGAGGCTCTTGGGGGCATTCCTGTTTGCGAGCCTTGCGAGGCTCAGGCGGCATCTCTTGTTTTCGAGCCCCTGCGAGGCTCATTGCCCACATTTGTTCTTTGAGCCCGAGAGGCTCCAGCCCAGTGATCTTTGAGCCCGGAGAGGCTCCAGCCCACAGTTGCTTTAAGAGCCCAGAGAGGCTCTGGGGGCATTTTCATTGTTTTAGGCGCTGAAGCTCTTAAGTGCCTATCTGCTTTGCGAGCCCAGAGGCTCCCACCAGTACTTGCCCTCACCATTGTGTTCTTGAGCCCACGAGGCTCCAACGTTGGCATCATCTGTATTTACAACTGTCCAGCACTTAGTGGACAGTTGCTACGTTTAGGCTTGTGTTCTTGGCTGTCTGCGCAGCCTTCCCTGACAATTTGGACTCAGGGCATTTCAGCCCTTGCGAGGCCAGTTGGCCTGGGGGACAATTCTAGTGTTGTGCTACATGCACCCCGCGCATTGTAATTTACTTGTTTATGTGAATCCTGCGCAAATATTCTACCTGCACCTCTGAATGTGTTTTAATGCCTCATGTGCAATGTGTTTTATGTTTTATCCCCTTTGCTAAAAGTGACCTGCTTAGAGGATTGTTTATGTTTTATTACCTTTGCTAAAAGTGACCTGCTTAGGTATTTTATGTTTTATCCCCTTTGCTAAAAGTGACCTGCTTAGAAGATTGTTTATGTTTTATTACCTTTGCTAAAAGTAAATGTAAATGTAAATGTAAGGTGTTTTGTAGCGCGCTCAACTACTACCGGAGTATCCTGGCGCGAATGACCGCTGGGGAACCCGTCCTGGCTTTCCCTGTGAGATGGTCCCATGCTGGGTATCTCCAAGGTGAAGCCAGGCATCCCCGGCGTCTGTGGGGGGCCGTTGTAGAGATGAGGCAAGCTTAATGCCCAGAGTTACCGAGTGTGATCACTGCCCAAAGTGGGCACCGAGGCGAGAATTATCAGTCCGCTGACCCTGGTCCTCGACCCTGCCGCGTCGGGAATCGAACCCTGGTCCCGGGCCGTTCTCAGCCTCCGGGTCTGCCGCCTCTAACCAGTGAGCCACACCTCTCTGACCTGCTTAGGTATTTTATGTTTTATCCCCTTTGCTAAAAGTGACCTGCTTAGAGGATTGTTTATGTATTACCTTTGCTAAAAGTGACCTGCTTAGGTGATTGTTTAGGTTTCCTTCCCTTTGCTAAAAGTGACCTGCTTAGGTGATGGTTTTCCTTCTATAGGTCCTGATGATAAGGTCCTAGTTCCCTGCGTGATTTTCCTACAGTGTTTAGGGTTGCGTAGGAGGTATTTACTCTTTACCAGTGATTACTGGTTGTGTGCTGCATTTACTATCTTAGTGCTACAGTCATTATATGTTTATTTGCTAAGTGTTATACCTACAAGTATTATTTCTAACAAGTTCCTACCCCTGACAGTGGTCCACGTGGCCCTGTCCTGTACATAATCCCTTGTAAATTCTGCCCGTGCCTGTTGGCACATTGTAAAGTGTGTGTGTTATCTAATGTGTTTTTACTATAATACAAAGGCTATTTTTTTATATTACCTTTTGTGGAGTTTCCTTTGTGGTGGGCCTTGGGTGTTGTTGCTGGGTGCACGCGCAAACGCTTTACACATCGCCTCCGAGATTAGCCTTGATGCTCGCGTCACGTTACCTAGAGGGTGAGCAGGGGTTATCTTGGTGTGTAACTCCCTTGCCCTGACCTTAGACATGGTGGTCTCTGACTGACTTTGGCGCGAGCCTGGGCCAGTCCGGGGTCCCATTTCTAACATATATCAAAAGTACTAGCGGCGCTGGTATTTTTCAGAGAGATCTTTTGTGCTGTAGGACTAAGAAAAGGTTGGAGGTGATATCCTTATCTTGTTATCCGAGAGTAGCCCAGGAGTACCAGGCCTGGAATTTATATCATAGTATCAGTCGTTTGTAGCTATTATTTCATATGAATTTGCTTTAGTTAAATGCTTTAACAACAAATTGGTACACTTCTGTGATAACAAAAGAAGATTGTAAAATGTGTGAATTGGGGATTCAGGACCTTAACCATGTTCTTTTTGACTGCCCGGCTCTGTTATCTTAGTGCCATCAACTGTTAGGGCCAATGTTTTCACAGAAAAATGTTCACGTCATAGTGGCAGCACATGAGTTTCTCTTTAATCCAAAGAATGAAATAATATGTACACAATTATTCAATTTTTGTAAGGAGTTTTTGAATTTATATATTAATACTCTCAAGAATACTGCTATACTAGTGGAAGGGATTTATTCAACTGCCTATCTTGGAGTAACTCGTACATAATGACTGCTGCTATGGTGGGGAGGAAATTCCACTTGTTAACCAACGTAGGATTAAAACTGAACATGAGTTTTTATCTTGGGCCCCTGTAATTTAGCATGAATGTGTTTTTTGGATCAAGGTGTAGACCCCTGCTAAGACTCTCTATTGATTATATATTCTTGGAGTGATTGGCACATAATGTTTGCTGCTATGACGGGGAGAGTGATTATTTGAAGTAACTATGGAGCATTTGCACATAATTGTAATTTTTTTTTCTTCATGTTTTATTAATTGTTTTTATTCATAGACGGTTTTAATTGTAATGAAATGTACGTATATATTTAACTGGATTTAGGATTGCAGCTTTACTGGGGGCAGATATTTCCTCTTGTTCATTATGTAGCACTTTTGTATGTAATATCAAGTACTATGTTTTAGGGAGTAATTATTAGACATTAAGTGGAATTTTTGTTTAAAAGTTTTTCTTGCTCCAGCCTATTTGAATTATGTCCAGTATTTGTACGTAAATGATTGCCATGTAAAGGATTAGAGTGTACATATTCTCTATTAGTATTACGATGTACAGTTTCAATTTTGGTGTGATTTTTTTTAACTTTCTGTGGACCTCATTTGAGTTCCAAATCGTAATAAAGTATTTAATTGAATTGCAGAATCTTTGTAATCTGGTTAGTTGCACACTATGGGCCTCATTACCAAAATGGTGGTCCGAGGACCGCCATACTTGCAGGGTAGCAGCAGTGGCAGTCCAGCCACTGTCGGACTGCCATTGCACTGCCGAAGTCACCAGGAAACTGCTATTCCTTGGTGGTGGCACAGCAGTCAGGGCATCAGTAATATGCTGGTTGTGCCGCTGCAGCCCCACAATGCATATTTCGAGTTTCAGGACAGCCAGCAGAATCATGGAGGTCTTTCCTCCATGAAATGGCTGGTAGTCCTGAAACAAAGTGGGCCCTACAGGGCCCTCTGTTGCGCATATGCATGGGAATGCATGTAGGGGGTGCAACACATGCCCCCTGCATGCATGCACCCCAGTTCCTGCACGGCATGGACTTTATAGTAAGCCTGGGTGGAGTTCTGATACGCGGAACTCTGAAAAGGGCAAAAAAAACTCTGCTGCGCTACGCGAAGCTCCGCAAGCGGTGGAGTGCATTGGATACATGTTGTTTGCGGTGATTTACAGTGCCAGGTGCTTGTCTGCACTGTGCAATCATCGTGAATGGCACCATGCACCTCGTAAGCATGCGTTGCTTTCTTTCTGCCACCCGGGTAGATTTTTACTCGGTCATGAGCATACACGACCACTCGCAATGAGAAATCTGACCACCTGCGGTGAGAAATATCATCGGGAAGTTGATTTTCCATGCACACCCTTGCCAACTTGATGTTGACAATCGCGAACAAGGAAAAATCTCGCTGGGAGGTGGATTTTCCTAGCTTGCGCTAGCCAACTTGATGTTGACGAATGCGAGCGAAGAAAAAAACTCTGCTTCTCTACGCAGAGCAAAGTTTTTCAGAACTCCGCGAGCTCTGCGTATTGGGGAGCGGAGCATAGTTCACCTCCCAGACTTACTTTACAGTCAATGCCGTGCAGGAACTTTTGGGGGCTTTGCCACTGCGCTGCCCATTTTCAGAGGCACCACCATGGGAGCTCCAAAATCAGCCCACCAGACACGAGGAAATTCATAATCTGGCAGACGGTTCAACCATGGGTTTGGTGGCGCGGGAGCAGGCCGCCGGACGGCGGTCAACTCCCGCGTCGCCAAACTCGTAATCAGGCCCTAAAAGGGAAGGTTTTCTGTCTGCCTGACCCTTGTCCAAATGATGCAGATTGTATGCTATTTAGTCTGCCACTGAGTAAATAGTGGACTGTTCCTTTGATTTTTTCCCTTTGCCACTAAATAGTACTATTTTCTGTGCTACATTGCTGAAGGATTGATAAGTAATTAGATTTTCCACTATTTACCTGGCTGCCGGCCAACTAGTACACAATCTCTACAATTTCTCAGTGGTTCCGTAAAAAGTGAAGGTTGTTTGGTATTTGCAGGGCTTCTGCACAAACAGTACTGAAACTGCTGTTTAACTGTCCTGTCATTGACCTTTGTTTGCAATTTGATTGGATGTTGACTACATAGCACATAGCTTCAGCTGTTTAACCCCTTCGACGCTGATGACGAGCTGGGCTCGTCATGGCGTAGCCTCCTCGCACGCTGATGACGAGCCCAGCTCGTCACGTAAAGTGCGTTTTTTAAAAACCCAGTGTGCGAGCGGAATTCCGCTAGCGCGCATGCGGTTAACTAATATTCACCACCATATGTTTAACCCACTTGTTAGACCTGGCACCATTGGCGTGAGTCTCCCTTCCATTTTCGCTGTTGCCTCATGTGTTTTGCTAGTGTTAGATGCTCAGAGCCCTGTGCCACTGCCAACCAGTGCCGCAGTGCAAGTGCTCCCTACATAAAAATGTATACATTGGCTTATTTGGTTTACTGTCAGTCCCTAGTACAGGGCACCAGGAGTGCCAGGGCTTGTAAATACAAATGCCGCAGGTGGGCTTGCAGCACTGGTTGTGCCACGCACAGAAGCAGCCTAGTAAAATGTGTCTAAGGTCTGCCATTGCAGAACGTGCGTGCAGGCTGGTACTGTCCTGCTGACTGAGCAAGGGCACCTACTTGCCAGTCCCTAAACCTTCCCTTAACTTCTTATTAGTCACACCTATGGTAGGCCCAAGGGCAGGGTGCATTGTAAGCATAAGGTAGGACAAGCCCTGATCTGTGTGGCATGGCCTAATAGTGAATTACAGCCATTTTCATTTTTCACTAGGCTACCTGCTCTCCATAGGCCAAAATGGGCTGCTGGAATTATTGCACTCTATAATCCTAACAGACTCAGAGAGCATGGTAGAAAGTCAAGTTTAGTATGCCTGGACTCAGAATAATAAAATACTTATTTTAGTAAAGTTTATTTTAATATCCTATGATTGCAAATACGACTTTTAGAAAGTTAGTATTTGCTTTCCTAACCATTTCAGCCCGCCTCTGGTTGGATGTGTATCTGCTGTCTGGTTTCTGTGAGTGACAGGGCTGGGGGATTCGAGAAGACAGGCTGGGGCTGCCAGGTGGTGAATAGGGAGATTACACCAGGATGGGCGGGAGGAGTGCCCCTTGACTCTGAATAGGGCTGTGCTCTACCACCTCAATGCTGGCTCCACCCCCTGGGGAGCGTCTGATGTAACTATGAGCCAACAATCCGCAGAATTTGCGGATTTTCCACAATTTTGCGATCCGCGAATCTCTCGAAATTGCAAAAAAATCCGCGAATCCGTGAGCGGGACAAATTTTTTCCAGGAAGCACTTACAGGGTTACAGCAGGTGCCCAAGTTGAAGCTAATTTCTTTGTAACCATTTACAAAATGGTTACAAAGAAATTAACTTCACCTTGGGCACCTGCTGTAACGCTGTAAGTGCTTCCTGAGCGGTGCCTCGTTTCCTACTTGCAACTATTCTCTGACCCTGCTCTGACCCTCAAAGCAGGGTCAGAGAATAGTTACAAGTATGGCACGAGGCTCCTGTCACAAAAATTAAACCTCAATAGGAAGCACTTACAGATAAATAAAGCAGGTGCCCGAGTTGAAGCTCAAACTCAGTATCGTTTAATTTTCCCTGCCGTCAAAAATTAGCTGTAATACTTGAGGGAGGTCTTTGCATCCATGAAATTCTCGAGCGCGATCCCCTTGTAGTTCCTGTGGCCAGGAGGCTGCTTTCTCCTCACCTGCATCCCTGTTCGCTCTCTGGCCCTTTACACAAGAGGCATGTGCACACGCATAGAAGCCCTGCACCACACACTAGCAGTATCAAATGTTTTTCCTGTCCTTTCCCAACTATGATGGACAGCTCACTCAAGGGACCTCGGCACCTTTTGGCACAGTGGCAAACTTACAGGCACACATGGTCACTGGACACCAATCATCTGGCCCTTTACGCAGCTGAAGTGTAGGAAAAGCACTATACATTTACCCAACGAGGTAGCACTTACTGATTAGCCAGTAGAAAGTACTCAGCTAAGTATGGTGCAAATCGCAAAAACATTCGCGATTTCGTGGGAAAATCCACAAATTTGCGGATTTTTTTGCGATTTCCCGCAAATTCGCAGACCGCAGATCCGCAAAATTCGCCCATACTTAGTCTGATGTCTCTGCCCTGCTCACTGAAAGAAGAAGCCAGAGTCACCAAAACAAAGAACTCAGGAACTGGCCTGGATTAGGCAAAGGCCCCCTTGGCCTGAAAGAACAAAGGATTTTGGGTATAAGAGCAGGAGCCCTGCTCCTAAGAAATCAGATCCTGCTTTGAACCAAGAAGAAACCTCTGCCTGAGGAGAAGGAACCGGGAAAGCTGAAGGAGGAAGACTGTCCCTATCCTGGGGGACTGGCCTGCAGTGGTTGCCTTGCTGCCAAAGGAGAGAAGGAACCAACAAAGATTTGTTTATTTTGCTGAAAAGACTTGTGCTTCAAACAAACAATCTCCAAGGGCTTGGAAGCGAACTTGCCCCCTGAACTGAGCCCCAGGACCATTGGGCTCTTCTCCTGCCTTCCTTGAGAGCTGCTGGACTGCCTGTGTCCGTGTGCCACTTGGGCGGTCACTGAGTGCGCCTCGCAAACCCTGCCGGAGAAGTCCGTGCCGCTGCCGCCCTGCCCGTGTGTGTCCGCTTATCCCTGAGCCAAGGTACGCTTCGAAGTTGGGCCGCGCGCACTCTGATCTGCTTCCTGTTCCGCTGCTGCCCTGCCTGTGTGTCTCCGCTTAACTCTGAGCTGAGGTACGCATTGCAGCTGGGTCGCACCGCACCCTGATCTGCTTCCCCCGCCCGTTTGTGCCGCACTGCCAAATCGCCGCTGGCCGCCCCGGATTGAAAGGCCCATTCCCCCGGTGAAGTCCGCCACGTACACCTGGAGCGTAGGAGATCGCACTTCTCCCTCAGAGGCCACACCGCACCGAAGAGTCACCCAGTACGTTGTGTACTGGCTGCCAGTGCCGCGTCGACCGCTCCCAGAATCAGCTCCACAACGAAGGTATGGATCGTACGTCGTGATCGCAACCAGCAACCCACATCGCTCGCCCCACTCCTTGAGGTCCGCCCGCTCTCCGCCACACACCGAGACGCCGCCAGAGCCAGGGCCGGCCTCGTGAGGGTACCTGGGCGCCCTAACACCGCCTACAACCCGGACTCCCACACAGAAAGGTACAGTTCATCCAACGCGCACTACGGTGCGTACACCTGGGCCCAGGAGCCCGCAATGCTTTGTGTAAACTGCGTTTCTGACTGCGCAACTATCAGTGAGAGTCGGACAAGTTTGCGCCCCACGCACAAACACGAAGAACTTCGCATTCTGCAACCAAAGAGCGTATTTAATTGCATAAAGAGTACTGTGGCCTAATTTACAACGTTATTATGGTCTTGTCATAAGCCTGCTTAAATATATATAAAGAAACCTTATTTTTATACAACTATTAGACTGGTATCCATTTGTGGTGGGCCAATGAATTACTGTATGTGGTCATAAATGCTTAACCCATAACGCCCTGAAGTTTAGCCTTGTCTGCTCGCGCCACGCAACCTAGAGGGTGAGCAGGGGTTATTCTGAAGAGTAAGTCCCTTGCCCTGACTAGAGGAGAGGGTCCCTACTTGTCACAAGTGCTTACCTGTGCCAACCAGAGACCCCCAATTCTTACACCACTCATAGTTCATTACTCTGAAATTTGCGAACAACAATATTGGCCATTTAAATGGATTCTTCAGAGGCCTTTGAGCATCTACCAACCGCCAATATATGACTACTCTTATAAAGGGAAAGAGAGCACATTGAGATTGTGTATTTATGACATGGGTCGTTTTCCTTGGTGAGCCATGCCCTTTATTGAGGGTTTTGAATGCTTGGCAGAGTTGACAGTAATGAAAAATAAAAGAATAGTTAATATTTTGCTATTTTATCCAGCCTACTACCCTTCAGCCTCTCTGCATCCTCAATTACCAAAAATGAAATGTTTACCTCTAACCCACCCCTTTCTAATGTGCTTTATGTGTTGTTGTAGATAGTATTAGTCAGACTCCTGACAATGGTTTACACAACCGCCTGTGCAAGTGGACCCTTCCAACGCCTGGCCCCAACCAGAGGTATCACTATTGCGCACTTTGCGCCTTGTGACATAGGGGACACACTTCGACTGCCTTGTGCATCCTCTCCCCCTCAGAGTTGGTAAATCATCCAGCAGGAGGGGCAGGTTTTCCCATTGCAAGGAGCTACTTCCCCTGCACATCCATTCTCTACTCTTTTTCTTCTTCCACCCCTCTTGCTTAGGTCTCCTATATTGTTGATTGGTGCTTAAGCTGACTTGGTATATGAATACAAAGAACCAACATGTGAAATGTTACAATTTATGTCCAGTGACATAGACATGTTGGTACCTGTAGTTAGACCTCAATTCAATATGTAACCTATTGTTAATGTGTGTACAACAGTTACTATGTTCCCATAATTTCTTGATATGATGCTCTAATTTTCTATTGACCTGCGTTTTGCTAACCATCAAGTAGACAATGTGCAAGATTGTCACGTATCCACAATAATGCTAAAAACCAAACTAATCCTCACATTCATTCACATATGGATGGGGTAGAAACCATAAGATCTTGATATATGGGTTAACATTGGACATTTTTTGTACTTTTTCTTCCTTGTCCCCCCTTTAGCTGCCTCTAATGGCGCAGTGCCTTTTATGAATTTATCTTTGACTCCTGACACTTTTCAGTATGTGTATGTACAATTTTATATTCTTTTTGCACTTATGAATGCCTTCTACTTAATCACATACATATTTCCTTCACAATTATACACCAAGTTTGTATCCCTGTGATGATTTCTTAAGGACGACATGGACCTATTGCTCTGATTATGTGAATTTGATAAACCATAACATTTTTTCTATGCTCATTTACTTGGATTTGTTATTTGGATGCCCCCTGAATAATGTTATTCGATGTTCATCTATTTGGAGTTTGGAATAATGATGTCCCCTGAATTACTATTGGAAATTCAATATTGCACATTAGGTGTTCGCACATCTACTGACAAATTGATAATTAAATTCCTTGGCTGATCTTAACTGTTTTCTTTTGGGTTGGTTTCACACGGTTATGCCTTGGATTTCTAGTTTCGTTTATTTCTCTCTTTGGCCTCTATGCCAATGATAATACTAAATGTGGTTTCAAAATATATTTAATCTTTACAAATATAATTCATATTGTCAGCCTGGAGAAAGCCCCAGGCCTGTACACCCGGAAGGGGCAAAACACGGTTTGACTGTTCTATGAAGAAAAAAAATTCCATTAAGGATAATTTTGGAATGTTAGAAGAATAAAGATTTATTTTCTTGTTACTTTGTATTCACTTTTCCATATTGGAAGCATAATACAGTAGACTATTCAGTTACCCAGCTCTGTCATTTATCAATCTTATGGAATTTTCTCAAATGAGTTAGGGGTTTCCAACTTTGGACATCTGGCTTCTATTTGGTGGTTCCCATTAAACTAGAATGCACCAGCCCTGGGATAGTTCACCTCTACAGCCATTCAAGTGTAATAACTCCTGTATCTCTCTCAGAAACATAGGGTTCTGTCCCTGGCTATTCTTATAACCCATCACCCCTCAGTCAGCATGCTTTAGATATAGAGATAGTATGCCCATACCCGTGCCACCTCCTTAACGCCCTGCAACCCCATATCTATTGGTTTGCTCATGTCCACAGATAAGGCATAGGGTCCTCCTTGAGACACAATCATCCCTTAATGCGACTTTAATGGTTATAGTGTTAGGATATTCTCAAAGTGAGATAGGCCAGCAGGAGCGTGAGAGGAAAATAAACAAACAAAAAAAGTTCAAGATCAGGCTCCACCTTACTCCCTCCCTTTTCTCTGCGCCGGGTTAACCAATACTCACCCGGTCAGCCACAACTCTCCTGAGTTGTGGTGGGCTGTTTCGCGACTGCTGGCACCATCCTCCACTCATCAGACTAGTCCTCCTCCTCCTATCGTTCTGTCTCATCAGATTTGACCGTGCCCGCTGCTGCTTCGTCGTACTGATTACTGATGTAATGTGCTTTCGCTAGTCTTTCAATCATCTCATCAACTCTAGGGATAGGATAGGTATCTCATTTAGATATTTTATTGACCTCTCTGCAATCTATACAAAAACTCACTGTTCAGAGAAACACCACACCGCCCCAGGGTACACTTTCTACTCCCATGTGCACCACACATACGCCAGAATAGACCACTTTCTCGGTTCCACAGAACTGACCCCCATGGTACAAGATGTAGAAATCACCCCGGCAGCATTGTCAGACCATGACGCGGTGGTCCTTCAACTGACAGTCCCACATACACAACATCACAGGGGCAGATGGTGACTTAGAGAAAACCTACTTACCCACAAAGAGGTTACACAGCAATTATCCCAAAGTATTTCTGACTACTTAAGTCGAAATGACACAGAGGAGGTAGCCCAGTCGACGGTTTGGGGGGCGCTGAAGGCGGTTCTCCGTGGGGAAATAATGGCGATCGCAGCGGCGGACAACAAAGAGCGAAAAGAAAGATGACGGGAACTGGCGGAACAGGTGTTAGAATTGGAGAGGGTTCACTGCCGGACAGGGGCCCCAAGAATCTGGCGCAAACTGAAGGCGGCCAGGGCGCAGCTCGCGAGCCTGGATTTGGACCGGGCGGAATACGCGGCACTCCGCCTCCGCCACACGTATTATGTAGGGGGGGACAAGACTGGCCGCCTGCTGGCCAGCAAGCTAAAAGCAAAGGCTGTCCGCTCCAAGATTCCCGTCATCCGCGCGGAGGGTGGAGAAGATGTTCGGGAGGACGACCTTATCGCGGAAATTTTTAGAGATTTTTATGCTAAGCTTTCCGCGGCAGACCCAGCTTTGAATCACGAGGCAGGGACAGCGTACCTAGAGACCGTAGACGTCACGGCTATCAACGAAGCGAGCGCACAGGCACTAGAGGCCCCGATTTGCCTGGAAGAGGTAATTTCGGCAATCACAAGACTTAAACCACTGAAAGCGCCAGGGCCAGACGGATTCTCTGCTGGCTTCTATAAAACGTTCTGCCCCCTCCTAGCGCCGGTACTAACGAAACTGTTTAATTCCTTCCAAGGCCCGGGTTCGATACCACAGGAGATGCTGGAGGCAGACTTTATCGTCCTGCCGAAACCAGGACTTCAAGTTATTCACGGGGATCTTGGCTGCGAGACTAGGCCCCTGTTTGACGGGAGTTATAGAACTAGACCAGGTGGGCTTTGTGCGGACAATACTAAACGTCTAATGCACGTAATTGATAAAGCACACTTCAATGCCTCAGACACTGCCCTGCTATCGGTCGACGCCGAAGGAGCGTTCGACAGAGTTGACTGGAAATATCTGGATAATACTCTGGCGAGATTTGGCTTGGGGGACAGGTTCCGAGCCTGAGTGGCCAGCTGCTATGCGTCTCCCCGGGCGACGATCAAAGTCAACGGGACAAGCTCCAGGCCGCCGTTCGAAATTCGGCAGGGCTGCCCGCTCTCGCCGCTGCTGTTCGCCCTCTATATAGAACCCTTCGCCCAACACGTCCGAAACAACAGAGACATCTCGGGCATCAAATTCGGAGGGGAGGAGCCGATTAGCAGTCTCTACGCAGACGACATCCTAGTCGCTGTGGACAACCCCAGAGTGTCAATACCAGCATTCCTGACAGAGATGGAGTGGTTCGGGCGATCTCGGGATTCAAGATGAACATGGGAAAGTCTGTTGTTCTTCCCTTGGGCAGCAACACCCGTCAAGCCACCAGGGGAATGCTCCGCATAGGGGGGCTGGCCGTCCAACCGCACTGCCATACCTCGGTATAGAACTGACACCCTCAACAGCCCAGACAGTTGAACTAAATTACTTCAAACTCCTGATACGCATACAAGGGAATATTTCAAGATGGCGACAACAACCGCTCTCGTGGTTGGGCCGGGTGGCTGCTGTTAAGATGTCCCTGTTGCCGAAAGTGCTTTACCGTTTCCAGACCATCCCAGTCACCCCTCCTTTGGGCATGCTTAAGAAATTGCAGGACACCACGCTACAGTACGTCTGGGTCAATGAACGCCCCAGGCTTAGACGTGACCTGGTCACCAGAACGAAGACGGAGGGCGGGCTAGGGGTACCTGACTTGAGGCGCTATTTTCAGGCAGCACAGATGCGATATCTCTTGGAATGGTACCGGCCTCTTTCCGAAAAAGCGCTGGCTTTTTCAAGACAGAGCAATGGCGGGTATGCCACTATGGAGAGTCCCCTTTCTGGCATGGTCGGACAGACCAGCCTACCTCAGGAAGTCGCCCATCACCAAGACGCTTCTCCAGGTATAGGACGCGGTGGCGGTCCCGAGGGGTCTGACATCCTTTCCATGACCAATGACACCCCTACTGGATAACCCGGCATTCCCTCCTGGGGTGCCCCCTGGCTCCTTTCCCCAATGGCGACAGATCGAGTGCTGCTCCGCAGGACACTTATTCGACCTGCAGGGCTTCATGACATTAGACGCGATGAAAGATGCATATGGGATCGACAAACTGCATTGCTTTCAGTATTTTCAGCTGAGGCACTGGCTCACGCACAAGGATGTTGAACCCCTCGTCGGCCGCCCCCTCACTCCATATGAGAAATGGCTCCTCACTAAATCCAAAGACTCGAAGGCCATTACAGAATTATACAAACTGCTGACCCCCACACCACCCACGACGAGATCAGCGGGTCAGAAACGATGGTAGAAAGAACAAGAACGCACACTTTCCGACAAGGAGTGGCAAGACATCTATTATCGTGCACACCACACTGCCAGAAACACAGCTAGCAAAGAATCAGTGGTGAAAGTGGCCTATTATTGGCACCTGACACCGGAACGCCTACATCAGGGTAACCCACGGAGGGATCCCACATGCTGGAGGGGGTGCGGACACACAGGGACCATGATACACATACTATGGGATGCAAGAATACTGGGTGTGAGTACTCAAAGACATTGATACGCACTTTGAGACGGAGCTCCCCCGTTTCCCAGCATATGCGATCCTCGGTCTCCCCAATAGACTCACGTTCCCACTCAAATCCATTAGAGGGAAACAGATGGGGCTGGCGTTAGGAGCTGCAACACAACACATCCTCTCCCTATGGGGCACGTCGAGGAAACCCACACACACAGGGTGGCTACATCGACTATGGTACATAATGGGGATGGAGAGAATTCAAGCTTCGCTCACACAAACATCTGATACTTTCAAGGACATATGGCAGCCAATACTTTCCCTGCTAACCCAAGAATTTAATGAGCTCACATGCCCTAAATACCTAAGGGTCCTCAGACTATCAGATGAAGTCCAAAATAGGACAACGGAGGAGAAACACAAGGCCTAGAACGGGTCCCATTGGGCACTTGCCAAAGACTCGCTGGAACACACGAGGGGAGGGGGGTGGGGGGAGGATGGAAACAGGGGAGGGGAAGCAGTTGGGGTTAGGGAGGGCCACGGGGGAGACATGGGTACAAGGGTTCTAGCTCGCGATGTTTGTTCAGGTTCCCACCCTACGAGCTTACATGGACACATGACATTTGTCCCCATTGCTCAGAAGTCCGGGGTATATGCGACACACCAGATGGGAAACCAAGTGCAAGGTTATGTTGGTCCAAATACTGTATTGTATTGCTTGGCTGAACTCAATAAAAACAAATTTGATCCCAAAAAAACTCACTGTTCCATCCGGTTTTGGAACAAGCACCACTGACAAATTCCATTCACTTAGGGATGGCTCTATAACTCCTAATTTTAACATATTTTGTACTTCCTTTTCTATGTCAAAACACCAGGTCTGTGGAATTGTGTATGGCTTCAAAAGGACCTTTTCCCCTGGGTATGTCATTATTGTATGTTGTATTACATGTGTGCGCCCAGGAATTAATGAAAACATTTCTTTTTTGTCCACATACGCCAAAGATATGCTCAGAGTGCATTTTTTCAAGGCCATCCACTACGCAGCAGATTTGAAACTTCGCCTATCATGGACTCTGGAGATCTTAATGGAAGCTCTTTCCGCAAATACCCGTAAGCATCTTAAATTCAGTTCTTCTAACTTACCTGCAATCGGACTGATCCTGCGGGTATATTATCTTGCAGAAAGGCATAATCATTGGACACAATAGGTCATTTCTCCCAGGTTATCCAGCCAGTTAATACAGGGGGTCCAAAAATGATTTTTGTCTTTTCCAAATTACCCTAAGTTCATTGTGTATTTAATTCAATTAATCCAATCTAAATGGGTTGGTGCAGTATCTTTTACCCATAGTTTACAAATTTCTCTACAGGCTAGGATAATCAGATATAATGACAGCTTATTAACATCTCGAGGAAGTCATTCATAATTAGGGAAAATGCCAAAGAAGATTAATATTACGCTCACCTGGATATCAAATTTAAACAAGACTTTCATACCTTCACATACCGCCCTCCAGGAAATTATGCAAAACAGGGCACATTAAAAACATATGAAGATCATCTGCTTTATCCTGCTGACACTTTGGGCAGCATAGAGTAGTGTGTTGCGAAAATTTTGAAAGCTTAGCTGGAGACCAGTATACTCTGTGAAGAGAGAACAGATGATTTCGTTTTAAATTGGCTGGAGATACTGTGGTATGTTATGTTATGTTATGTTATACATTTATTTGTATAGCGCACGGCTACTCAGAGAGAGTGTCCCGGCGCTTTATCTAGGCAGCTCAGCAATTAAAAAACATAACAACATAGGACGGAGGAATAAGAAAGGAAAAACACCCTAGAGGTTAAAAAGCCAGGTCTTAAGGCTCTTCCTAAACAGGAACAAATTGGGAGTACTACGTAGAGCCAGAGGTAAGGAATTCCACAACTGGGGGGCCCTGAGACGTGTATGTATAAATCATAGGAGGATACTTGCCATATTTCTTCTATATCCTTGTCGGGCACATGAGCTCCCCATAGCTGGGCAGGCAAGATGAAGTTACCATCCTCGGCTTCCAAAATAGTCCAATACAAAGTTGCCGTTTTTACCTTTTTGCTCTTATCTTGAAGCAATTTCTCCACATCGTTTGTTGCTGCCACTACTGAGCCCATAGCCCGACTCCATCTGTTAATTTGGATATATTTAAGCTTAGATAAGTTTCTCTGAGTCACAATGGAAATCTCATCCTATCGCAATGACGAACGGTCTGGCATTAACTGCGACCAATGCTTTATATTGGCTTCCAGAAGCGGTTTTGCTAGGACATCCTTGGTCCACTCAGGAGAGCTTGGTGACTCCCAAATGGGAGTCAGAGCACTATAATAACCAATATTCAAAGATTTCCTTAGTCTTGCCCATGTGGAAGCCATATCTCACAGCAGCTTTAGACGGACCTTTTTGAAGAAACGCGGGTCTCTAAACTTGTACAGAAAGCCGTAGTTTCCCCCTTTAATTTCCGACAACATAACCTTGAACATTACGCCCATCTCTGATCCGCCTGGCTGGTCAAAAAGCATTTACGCTGCCTTGAGTAACAGCGCCCAGGCATAAAGCTTCAGGTCTGGAGCACACAAACCCTCTTTGCTTTTTTTCTCCGCAACTTCCTCCATGAAATCCTTACACCTTTAGAGGCCCATACAAAAGAATTAAAGTTAGATTGGATTTTTTTTAGTTTGTCTTCTTTAAATACTAAAGGAATGTTCTGAAACAGAAATATTAGTTTCGGTAGGAGCATCATTTTGACAATGTTCACTCTTCCTATTAACGTGAGGGGCAGAAGAGACCATCCTTTTAAAGAGTCTGTAATTTCTTTATCTACCTTGACAAGATTTCTGTCCGACATCTGGTCGATATCCTGACTTGAATTCCCAAATATCTTATCTCTTGTTTCAGAATGGGAAGGTGAGCATTTATGTTCCAGGCCATACACTCAGACTTCGACTGATTGATTTCATATCCCGAAGTCTGGCCAAACTGTGAGGCTGAACTATAAATTAAAGGTATCGCTTGTTTTGGATCTGAGGTATAAATCATCATATCTTCAGCATAGAGTGATACCTTTTTTCCCAGTTTCTACATTTGAAGGGTGGTATATTCATATCCTGCCTTATTTTCTCTGCCAAAGGTTCAATATATAAAAGAGTAGAGGTGAGAGGGGGCATACCTGTCTCATCCCTCTTTTAATAGTTAAGGGTGCCAATAGATTACCATTTACCAAGAGTCTAGCTGTAGGGTGATGGTAGAAAGATGAAATGACTCTGCAGAAGTTCTTACCCAGATTACATTTTTCCAATACTCTAGCTAGATAGGCCCAATTTACGCGGTTGAACGCCTTTGTAGCGTCAAGTGTGATACTAACCATTGGCAATTTATATGAAGATGGTAAGTCTATAACTCCCACTAATGCATAAATTAGATCTTGTATGCTCCGTCCCTTGACAAACCCCTTCTGATCGCAATGTAAAAGATTACCTACTACACCATTCAATCTGTCTGCTAAAATCTTGGCAAGAATCTTATAGTCAAGATTAAGCAGAGAGATAGGTCTATAGGAATCGCATTGCCCCGCTGGTTTAGAGGGTTTGAGAATATGGACCACAGTCGCCTCATTCCATGACGGGTGTATTTTCCGAACCCTCCTCGAAAATAGAAGAAAAAAGCCTACGAAGCACAGGGACAATAACTGGTGCTAAGACCTTATATAGTTCAGCTTGCAACCCGTCTGGACCAAGGCACAATTGAAATTTCCTTCATCCTTGAAAGTCATGTATAAAAATAAAATGAGGGTCTTTAAGAGAGTGGAGGAGGCGGATGCCTATCTGCAATTGATCTCTGAGGCAGGCCGAGAGGTAGAAGTGGGGTAACTTTCCTTATGGCTTTATATATCTCCCTTATCTTTTCCTTTAATTTCCTTTATCTTTCTGTATTCATTAACTCTCTTTGCTGCATTGTATAGCGCAAAAGAAGAAAGAGAAGGGGGAAAGAAGAAAAAAATGTCATTATAAAACAAAAAAAAATAATAATAAAAATAATATGTATATATATATATGACGATTTTGAGCACCGTGGAATAAATACCCTTGCACTTACTTCTGGGTCCGTGTCTGTGTTTTGCTGTTCGATTTATGTGCAGCGGTCTCATCGGATTTCCTTGGAATATATATATATATATATATATATATATATATATATATATATATATATATATATATATATATATATATATATATATGTGTGTGTGTGTATATATATATATATATAAAAAATAAAATAAAAAAAGTAGGGAAAAAAATCCAAAAAAAAACGTATTCACTTAGAGCACATTGCATACTCTCCGGATATCGGGAAGGGGAGCCTCAAGGCCAGAGAAGGGCCATAAGAAGAAGAAGTTCTCCAGGGGAGCACTAGGGGGGGGAAGGTGGCTGGGGAGGGGGGGACGGACACTGGGTGGGGAGCATATGGGTAAAAAAACAAAAATACGTCCGACTCACCAAATCAGGTCATTGAAAAAGTCATACTATAGATTTTGGAAGGAATGCCACAAGGTAGATCAGTGTAGGATGTATATCTGAAGGTCTTAACGTGGAATCTTAATGGTCTGAGGGTTAAACATAGAAGGGAGAGAATATTACAATATCTTAAAGATGCTCTGGAGCAAATTTTCATTCTCCAAGAGACCCATCTTACAGAAAAAGAGCTGAGGGAGTTCTGTAAGGGGAAAAAATGGATACAAGATGTTATATGCACTACTCAACAAGTAACTATAAGGGGGGTTGCCATTTTAGTTAAAACAAATGCAGCCTTTGTAATGGAAGACTCTAAAGTCGATAATAAGGGCAGATGGGCCATAGCGAAGATTAAGTTCCATACACATAAATTTACTGTTGCTGGGTATTATGGCCCAAACCTGGACGATCCGGCACCGCATAGAGAGATATTGGAAGAACTCCTAGCTTTTAAAGATCCACTAATTCTAGCGGGGGATTTTAATTTGGTCCTGGATCCCCTATTTGACAAAACATATAAGGATAAAATCCCACATAATGGTAAAATGAGGTCTCTTTTAACGACCGCAATGCGCCAAATGAGTTGGTTGGACGTTTGGAGGAAAAAGTGTTGGTTTAAAAAGGAATATACTTTTCATAACAAGAAGCTAGGTCATAAATGCGGATTGGATTTCTGTCTGATTGCTGAAGAATTATTAGGTGCACTGGAGGATGTCAAGCACTTAGCTGAGCACCTGTCAGACCATTCGGCTGTCTCTCTAGCGTTAAAGCTGTCTAAGCAACAGAGTATTAAAAAATGGACTCTTGATCGAACTATTTTGCTCGAAGATGAAGTGGTAACAAAATTATTAGATGAGCCAGAGAGGTTCTTTGAGTTTAACCTAGGCACCTCATCAATTGAACTCGTTTGGGACTCTTATAAAGCCTTTTTGAGAGGGATGATAACTGCTATTCAATTTACAAGACAAAAAAATTTTAGGACCACAATAGCCGCAATTGAGGCAAAAATTGCCAAGCTACAATATAACCTTACACTCCAGAGTCATCTATCTAAGGCAAATATTCAAGGGGAGCTCTCTGCCTGTAAATTGCAACTGGCAGAGATATTAGATGCTAGAGTTAGAAGGTGATGGCAGGCCAGTATCCTTGTACACTTTGAATACGGGGAAGCCAGTGGGAAGCTCCTAGCTTGAAAGACTAAAAAGGAGCAAAGCAGAAATAGGATCAAGGGAGTTTTGTCTGGAACCTCGGGGGAGATTTCAGAGAATGCAATGGATATTGAGACAGCTTTTTCTAAACACTTCGAGCATGTATATAAAGAAGATCTATCTCCGCAAGATAGCTCAATCCGAGCATGGCTCGAGCAATATTCTTTGCTAAGAATTAACGACGAGGCATCCAACAACTTAAATGGAAATATTAGCTTGAACGAGGTGGTTAGTGCAATAGACTCGGGCAAGAGAGGCAAAGCGCCAGGTCCATCCAGGATAATGTTTTAACCATCTGTGAAACTCTTGTTTTTGGTCTAAATGTAACTCTGGATGAGTACAGAGTATGTTCTCCTCACTCTCTGTGGTACCTACTCCATAGAGAGTGGGTAGGGGCCCCTTCTATTTTTTAAATAGATTACATGATATATTTGTGTTTCCTTTTTCACATGGTTAATCTCAAATCTATATGTCACAGGGGTTACTCTTTCAAGAATTTTCAAGGGAGCTTTCCAGTGGCTTAACATGTTGTATTCACTTGAGGGTAATAGGAGCAAAATGTACTCACCCGGAGAAAACTGTCTGAGTTGTGCTTTTTTTATCGTATAACTCCTTATGGGCTTGTTTACTTCTATTTCATATAAAATCTCACTGTCTCTCTGATCTCCCTTAGTCTGGTTTTTAATTGACTCACATATTCTAAAATACGTTTAGATTAATGTTTCTCTTGCTCCCAGGTCTCCTTGGCCATATCGAGCAAGGCTTGGGGCTTCCTTCCAAACAATAATTTGAAGGGAAAAATCCCTGTGCTTTTCTGATCTTTACACCATATGGCATGGTAACATAAAATCCCCTTTGACTATCTCTAGGTCTATCAATTTCTTAAGGGTAAGTTTCAATGCAGCAATTTATTGTTCCACCAGGCACTCTGTTTGTGGATGATAGACTGCTGTTTTGATCTGCTGTATGCCTAACTGTTGGCATATCTGATTTATTAGTTAGGAGGTAGAAGGGCTTCTTGGTCGGTTAGGATTTCATTTGGGAATCCGACCCGAGAGACTATCTCCACCATAGCTTTGGCTATATAAGTAGCATTTTGCTGACGTAAAGGCACCACCGCTAGACACCTATTTGCATAGTCAACTATGGCTAATACCTATTGTTGTCCATTCTGTGCGGGCAAATGGGGCCCTATGATGTCCAATTCTACTTCAGAGAAAGGCTATTCTATAATGGGTAATGGACATAAAGTGGCGCAGGGAGGCTTACATCAGCTTGTTTTTTGACATATGGCACATTCTGTAAAATACTTCTAGATATCTTAATGTATCCTATGCCAATAAAAGTGTTTGTCTTTTTCTGTTTTTTCTCCACCAAAATGACCTCTAATAAAAAAAAACTATGGGCCTAGTAAATTGTTTATTTTCCTAAAGAGTATGGGGACTAAAAGCTGGCTAGGGTGGGTCTTTCTCCCTTTCCTATATTAAAGGCCATATTTCTTCAAAGAACTGTGGACCCATCCCCTCCCAGTCTTCCTCCTCGACTGCTCTTGCCCATGCTTCCCGGAGGGAGATGGTCTTTATGTGCATCCCTAAACCCACCCAAGCCATTCATCTTCTTGAGTTTGTTTTGTCTTTTACACTTTATTTCTTTAGGAGCTGGCCACTCTTGGTCCTCTAAACTGGAAAATTGCATTTCTCCCCACCAGGATTCCCCCTTTTCCCAGGTATCCAGTGCTGGAGCTGTTAGGTGAGAATAATCTGTATCCACAATTATACTTTCTTGTAACTTAAGATTTAGGCCTACTTTCTCCATACCCACTTGAACCACAGGATAGTCTTTTTGTTCTCCATGAACACACTGTATAGTCACGGTCCCTTTTGGAGTTGGGGTGTCCCCTTTTAATTCCTGATGCCGCATAACAGTCTACCTACATCCTGTGTCTAGGGGGCCATTACAGGATTCCAGTTGGCCCTTAAAGGACAGTAGTATTGGCTTTAATTTTCTGGCCTCCCATACATAACATGTTTGGATAGTCCTAGCTCCACGGGTGTAGGCTTCATGGGAAGAATCGTGCTATATGCCCCAATCACCTGCAAGTGTAACATTGGGGACCAGAGATGATGGGGGGGGTAAGTTTACCACTGCCGGATGAAATTCCCTCTCCTTTTCTGAGGCTCGTTGCTTTTCCCCTCTTGTCACTAGAGACTCCTTGCCCTTTTGGGTTACGGTCCTCACTACCCCCTCTGCTTTCCTGAGCACTTCTAAATGCACCTGCAATTTCTACAGCAGTTTCTAGAGTCAGGTTGCTATGCTGCTTCCCCTCTGGATAGGGGGTGAAGGGACTTCAAAAACTGTTGCAAATATTTTTCCTTTAGTATGTCTTCTTTCATAGCCATCTCTAGTTTCAACCACCTATCTGTTAGATCTTTTTTTTATAACCATTTTTATTGTCTTTTTCAGCAAGGAAAACACAAAACAAGCATGTCAATATCGAGCAACACTCCCACATCCCCCCACCTTACCCTTCCAACCCTCCCAACGAATCAGGCCCCAAAGTCCAACAGCCAAATGATCTGCCGCGTCGCTCATCAGAGTCCATTGCAGCATCATCCCCCGGCCCCAATAGCCCACACCTCCCCCAGTACTCAAGCAAACAAATGTTTGCGACCTCTCCAAGTCCTCCATCAAGCCCATGATAATGTCTCCATTTGCCCCATACCCTGCGAAATTTCTTCGGGCAGCCCCTCGTCTTGTATGTGACCCTTTCGGCTGCCATGTAAAGGTCCATGCCCCTTCTCTACTCCTCAAGCCGTGGGACATCAGGCGCCCCCCATTTCCTGCTATCTGTTAGATCTTTGACTCTAAAAAACAAGAGTGGGAGTTTCACAGGGGACCACCTCTCATATCTGATGTAGCTTAATTTAGTACTTCTCTTAATCGGTTCCCAATCTTTCTTATACATTCCTTTTAATGTATGCATAAGGCGTGGTTCCTCTGGGATTGGCAGCCTGATATGCTGTCTGCAGCACTCACATGAGGAGAGGTCCTAAATAATATCCCCACCATTTTTGCAGCCATGCTGTAGCCTGTGCAATCCTTTCACAATATTAAAGAAGTTAGGGCCAGATGTAGATAATCAGCATTTACCAATTCTAAAATACCGAATTATACCGATTCGGTATTTTAGAATCGGTAAATGCTATGTAGGTATCCAATCGGTAAATTTTACCGAATCTGTAAAATTCGGTAAATACCGAATCAGTATTTACCGATATGGTATTCCCCATTCATTCCTATGGGCCTTAAGGCCCATAGGAATGAATGGGAATTACTGAATCGGTAAATACTGATTCGGTAAAAGGGGGGAAACATTGAAGGGTGGCAATGTGTCACTTTGACACCCTGTTGCACCCCTGAATTATGTATGGGTGCACATGTAGCAAACATACATGCCCTAAGGGTATGTATGTCTGCCACATGGCACTGTTATTATTTGCATAAATTTGCATTTTTTAGGGTTTTCGAAATGTACCACTAACTTGTAGTTGGTGGTAAATAACGAATCCTAAAATTGGGAAAATCACTCATTTGAGTGCTCCCTACATATCAGGATTCGGTAATTTACCGAATCGGTATTTAAGAATTCGGTAATTTACTGATTCCTTAAATTACCGATTCGGTAAATTACCGAATCCTTAATTTAGGCCCCTACATATGAAAAGCCTTAGTCCGATCGGTAACAGCCGAAATCCTACATCTGGCCCTTAGTGTCTTCCCCTTCTATATACTTTTGAAGAATAACTGAGGGCAAGATTGCATGTTCACGTTGTTGACCCAACACATTAGTTAGTTTTTCAATGGCTGATTATTGGCTTTAGGCCACATCATCTATCTGTTTAGTTGGGTCTGAAGACACTGGTTCATCAACAGGCTTACCTACAAAAGCCTCCATTTCTTCACATCCCACTTCTGACACCACTTTGTGGAGGGATGGACGGAAATAAAGCTTCAGAGGCTTTTTGGATCTGAGAATGATGGCTTGCTTTAATGCCAGAGAGAAAAAAAATACAGAGGACCATACAAAACCTTTTTGCAAGGGAAACCATCCCTAGTATGCAAGAATCAATGTCTCTTCACTCAATCCACGGGTGATTAAAATGGCGTCCTCTCCAGAGTTTCAACAGGGTCCTTCTTCGTCCTTCGCGGTGTACTAGGATAATGCCGCCAGTGCTCTAAGGAAAAGAAACCGCAGGAAAAAGCAGGTAAGTATATCTACATATAATAACGCCTGTATTTCTCACAGGAACATGGCGTTTTGTTCCTGACTATCCTTATAGCGGTCACTGCTTTGTGAGCGTGCTCTAGATATAGGGTTAGTATGCCCATATCTGTGCCACCTCCTTAACATCCTCTGTTGGTTGGCTCTTGTCAGTTAATAGGACATTGGGTCCTCTTTCAGACACAATCATACCTTACTGCAACTTTCATGGCTATGGGGTTAGGATATTCTCAAAGTAAGATAGATCTGCAAGAGGATGAAGGGGAAATAATTAAACAAGTAAATGTAAGAGAACAGGCTCCACCACCACCTTCCTCGCTCTTTTTTCCCTGCACCAGGTTAACCAACATTCACCCGGTCAGCCAAGTCCCCTGAGTTCTGGCAAGATCCTTTGCAACTGCTGGTGGCATTCTCGAGTCTTCTGACCAGTCCTCCTCCTCCTCTCCTTCAATCTCATCTGCTTCAGCCGTGTCCTCTGCTGTTTCCCAGGACTTCCAACGATCTGTTCTCCTCTCTGGCTTCCTCTTTCCCCTACGGTCCGTCCGGGCGCTCCCCGCTGAGCAGGTCTTATCTCACCTTCAGTTCCTTCGGTGCCGTTCTCTCCTGTACCTTCCTGTTCTTCTTCCTCCTCTCTCTGGTGTCTCCAGTCTCTGTTCTCCTAAAAGTTCGCCTTCAAGTGGTAGTCTCGTGTTACTCTTGTTTCCCATCTCCACCACCACCACCACCTTCTCCTCTTCTCTGTCCTTTCTCGATTTCAACCCTTCTGTTGGTGTGGGCCTAATCTCCACCCCTTTTCTCCCTTGTTGTTCTCCTTCCCTTTCCAGGTGGTGTTTAGCGTGGAGCTTCACTGTGTCGAGACCCTGTAAAGGTAGGTATTAGCAGTTAATCCCTGCCCCCTCACATTCTTCCCATATTTTTGCTCACATTGCAAATGCAAAATTCCAACAATGCCTATGTGAATCTGGGTTATGAGTTTACCTTTGCAAAGTACGTTTAGTGTATATTGAAACTATACTCAATGTCTACCTTGAAGAACTTGTCCCACGCAGATCCTGAATTAGAATGTCTACTCTTCTCTCACCCTCATGTCTCCAAAAGTCAATTCAGCGTCAGAGAGTCATAAGTACAACATAGCGTAGAGCCACTGCAGTTTATTTCTCAGAAGAAAAGGGGATACCTTGCATACTCTTGTTCAACAGTCATGACGTGGCAATGAAATCCTTGATACATTTCTATTTAATTGATAATGGGCCAAAGGCATTCATTCGCAGCAGCTTCTTAAATCTGTCTGCAATACCAATGTTAAAACACATGGGACCAAATTAAATCAACCAACTGGGTTGTGCTCATTTGCACAAAGGTGCAATTTACCACAATTTATTATCCACGCACTTAGTAACCCACTGGAGATATACAATATTTATTGCACATTTTTTGCAACCAAGATGAGGCCATTGAAATGGGGCGTAAAATTTAACTGTTGGTACTTTGCTTGTACCAGTATTTAACAGGCATGACTGGCTTTAGCACTGGTGGCGTCAGAGTGACAATCTTTTTTGGTGCCAAATGACTTTTATTATGGTTTCCCTCACTACCAACCTCCAATAGAGCCCCTCATGTTTCCATAGCCACTCTCTCACATGCATTTCATTTGTTTTATAGCGCTACTAGCTTACCCGTCGCGCGTTGCTGCGATCTCATAAGAAAGGAAATTTAAGGAAACTTGTTATGATAACATTCAATTTACATTGTGTCATTTTTATTGAAACTTATTCATTTTAATATGGAAAACATTTTAAAGTGGTTTAATTCTGTTTATTTATTCGAGTGCTTGTGGATACACGGTATTTTTTGTTTTTCCGTCTGGTATGTACACAAATAAATCAGAAGGTTTTCCGACGCGTGAGCTGGCCACATACAGTTGTCCATGTGAGAAGCACGGATTGTCCAAATGTAGTCCACACACTTGCAGCGATTGTCCTTGTGCTTTGTTGATGGTCATTGCAAAAGCGAGTCTCACCGGAAAGTGTAAACGTTCAGTATTGGAAAGATTATGAGAGCCCTGGGGGGCCGATATTTAACATTTGTTTTTGCCAGAAACCTTCGCGGGAGTGTACTCAACAACTTTTAAACAATGTATTTTTTTTTGTTTTTTTTTTATTAATTTATTTTTTTAGCCAGACACTTTTGCGGGAGTGTACTCAACAACTTCCCAAAGTTTCATGCCGATCGGATGAATGGTGTGGTAATGCATAAAGGACAAACGGACATACTTTGGTTTTTATATATATAGATTGGTACCAGTGTAGGCTGTCTGAGCACTTGACATCACACATACAAAAGACAATGAATCTTACGTGTGTAACTGAGTCTATAGGAAATGTTACCTGAGACTATGAGGATTACAGGTCATCCATACTAGTAGGCAGTATATTTTAAGACTGTTTTGTCTGAAGAAGCACAAGCTCAGGATTTAGACGGTACCCGAGTGGTTGGGGTTTCCTTTTCTAATAACAATTCATTTATACCTAAACAATCCCTTTTTGCGAGGTTAGAATCATGAAAGACTGAGGAAAAAACATAACGTTTTAACCTATATGATACAGTTTGCACGCAGCTCTTTGATGGCAGCTCATAGGTCACTGTCCTATACTAGGACTGTAATTTATGACCTGTAAGTAACAAAGGGATGTCTGTAACAAAATCACTGACCCACAGAGCTATCCACATAAAATACGGTTCTGTGATCTGAATGAAACACGTTCTGCAGCAGGTATATTAACCCTCTGATCTACTTCATGGTGAATCAAATCTGCCACTAGACACAACTCTGATCTCTTTCCAACAGAAACATTAATTACCAGTTATCTTGCAATGTTCATTGTTGCTGAAAACTGCTGGGCACACAAGGAATTCTGCAGTGGGTGCGTTTAATTAAGCCCATAAGAAAAGTCATCATCATCATCATCAAAGCTTTATTTCGATATAAATATATCTTACAAGCATTTTACAGATCATATAAAAAAGCACCATTTATAATAATTGCACAAAGAAATCAGATAACAAATCTTAAAAGACATCTCTCAAAGGATGCAAATTGCTTTACAGAACAGTGGAATACCTATTCTAAATTTAGGACAATTTGTAAGTTACATTCCAGAGAAATTCATTTGACATAAACATTCCATCAATAAATAACAGCTCAAAAGGATAAAAACCCACAAGGGAAGTTAAAAGTGAATTAAACTATCTCAGCTTTGATGGAGCTTAAAAACAAATGTAATAAGAATCTTCAGCCTGGTCATAGCGCTTTTAATCTTATCACCCAGGCCAGGCTAAGGAATTTGGCCACACCGCAAGCAAAAGTTGTATTGGTTTCTGCTCGCAAAATTCTAAGTGCTTCGTGGTGGTTCCTGCTTCTGAATTGCCAACAAATGGGTTTAAACCATCTAGTTCTTGGTTTATAATAAGCTGGCATGCAAACAGGAGATGTGGGACGCTTTCAACTACTCCTTCACAGTGCGGACAAGTTGAGACTGTTTGATGGGGAGGCTTCCATTTATTTGTATATTCACGAATGGGAAGCGTACCCAATCTAAACTGAATGAAAAGGGCCCTATCCCTGGGTTTCTGAATAAAATCTAAGTAGGGCTCCAAACGGGTCATCAGCTTGTGCTGACGAAACTCGTCGGTCAGTCTGCCTGGGCTGGGATTTCTATTTTCCTGGCACTTAACGCATGCCCAGTAGGCTCCCTTGATATCTAACTTAGTCAGCGGGGCCCCTGACTCCCAAGCCGCTTTCAATCCCAATGCTAAAAGAAACCTTTTTGTATTTGTTAGCCAACTAATCTTATGGGATCCCTCAAGGTTCATCACTTCTCTTAGGCCGTCGGTGTATTTAGATAACTCGGGTGTACGCCAAAGACGAGCCCAGTATAGAAGAGGACGTAAGGTAACAATATCCTTGATTGAGCGGCGTCCCAAGTCGCTCAGTAGTGGCTTAATGGGCGTTCCCTGTGGGAGTGAGACCAATTTTCGAAAGAATGTATTTTCCGCTTTTACAATGACATCAACGTTGTCAAAGCCCCAAAGCTCAGCACTGTATAGTGCTGAACCTACGGCCCTGACAGCATAAATCTCAAGGGCAGGAGCAATCGACCTAGATTTTGAAGCACGATATTCCCTTCCTATCACACCCACAACTCTCTTGTGATTCAGAGCCATTTTGTCAATATGTGGTCGCCAGCTTAAATTGTCTGAGATTCTAATTCCCAGGTAATCAAACGTTTAAACAGGCTATGGACTTAATTGTTAACCTACAATCTGCGGATACCTGTTTTTATACTACAATGTTTTTAAATAAGTGCATTAATTACAGGAAAAGTATGTGTTTCAATGAACTCTGATTGTTAATTGTATCTGTAAATATCTTTTAAATGTAAAATTTTTATGAATTACTGTACATTGTATGCTTGTGCTTTTATAGTCATTAATTTGTACCGAATAAAGCTTCATGAATTGAATTGAATCAAACGTTTTGACGCACTCTAAGGATGCCCCATTGAGTGCGAGGGTGGACTTAACCGACCTACTGGGATTAAAATAGAGGAGCTTTGTCTTGGAGGTATTAACTACTAAGCCCCTCAAATGGCAAAAGATTTAAAGCCTGTTTAACAGTTTCTGCAGTCCAACAGGGGTTTAAGATATTAATAAAGTGTTGTCCGCGAAGAGTAAGGAAGGCGCCTTATTACCCGCCAAAACTGGGACATTAGCATGTATTTCCAATAAAAAACAAAACCACCCCATTCACAAAAAGAGAGAAAAGGGTGGGGGCCATAACACATCCCTGACGGACGCCTCTATTGACAGGGATTTTATCTGTTTTCTGTTCCTGTGAGCCCCATCTAACTCGGGCGTAATTGTCCTCATGCATACAGACCAAAAGACTTAAAATGGACTGGGGGAACCCCATCCCCTGTAAGACCGACCATAGGCAATCTCGAGGGACCAGGTCAAAGGCAGTCTTTAGGTCAATGAAGGCGAGATAAAGACTGCCCTTGCTAATGGTCACCACTTTCCAGTATAAAAGGGCCAGCCTGAAGGCCTGATCGACCGTGCTTGTGCATACCCTAAAGCCAGCCTGAAATTGTGACAGGATATTGTTATCCCAGGCCCAAGAGAGACTTCTCTCCAATAGGACCCTGCCAACCACCTCCTGACCAGCATCTATAAGGCCGAGGTGACGATAGTTGGCAGGATCCTCCCTGGGGCCCTTCTTATAGATAGGAATAACTTCCGCCCCCTTCCATGAGTCAGGGACAGGGGCCCCTTCCAGGAGAGCATTAATCAAAAGTGCAAAATATATGGCCCATTTTTCAGAATTTGCACGAAATAGATCGCCCGGTAGGCCATCTTGGCCAGGGGCTTTCGCCAGGATAATCTTATTTATGGCGGGCTCTACCTCGCTTGTCACTATGGGATCAAAAGGTGCAGGGGAGAAGGAGGTTGGGGGGCAACAAGGGAGCCATCAACCCTCGGGATCGTCATCTCCCGCATAAAGTTTTTTAAAGTGAACATGCCACTCCCAGTCGGTGATGTGGTTCGGAATCTGGTCTGGGTCCCGTCCATTGGATCTTCTAACCAGGCTCCAAAACAACTCACCATTCTTGGACAGACTAGTAGCCTTTAGATCTGTCCAATATGATTCCTCCCAAACTCTCTTGGCCTCTGCCATAGCCCGCCTATACTCCGTTCTGGCCAGTCGTACCTCAGTAGTATTTGTGAGAAGTTGGCCTGGTATATAATGCTCACTAATTCTGGCAAATCAAATGTGCTCAAATATTTGGCAGAAGCCAACTTGTCAATGAGCTCATCTGCCCTTGGAATAGGGTGTGCATCTGTCCTGGTGACAGCATTGAGTCCTCTGTAATCCACACAGAACCTCATCTCTCTCTTGCCATCTTTGGTGTGAGGTTTGGGGACCAGAACCACTGGGCTAGCCCAGGGGCTCTCTGAAGGCTCAATGACACCTAATTCCAGCATCTTTTGCACCTCAGTCTTTATACAGTCCCTGACGTGGTCAGGTTGCCTGTAAATCTTGCTCTTTACAGGAAGACTGTCACCAGTGTCCACCACATGTGTACACCAGTTAGTCTGACTGGGTGTCAATGAGAACATATGCCTGTATGCCTGTAGAACTTGTCTGCAGTCATGTTGCTGATGTTCAGTGAGGCTGCCACCTAAGGCCACACCATCAACTGAGCCATCCTCAGGGTTCTGAGTGAGCAGGTCTGGGAGAGGGTCACTCTCTTCCTCCTGTCCCTCATCTGTAGCCATGAGCAAGCCCATGTCTGCCCTGCTGACATATGCCTTCAATCTGTTTACATGGAGCACCCTGTGGGGGCTCCTGGGAGTTCCTAGGTCCACCAAGTAGGTAACCTCTCCCTTCTTCTCCAGAATTGTATGGGGTCCAGACCATTTGTCTTGGAGTGCTGCTGGGGCCACTGGCTCCAACACCCATACCTTCTGTCCAGGCTGAAATTCAACAAGGACAGCCTTTTGGTCATGCCAAGCTTTCTGTAATTCTTGGCTAGCCTCAAGGTTTTTGGATGCCTTTTCCTTGTACTCTGCCATCCTGGAGCGGAGACCAAGTACATAGTCCACTATGTCTTGCTTAGGCTTTTTGAGAGGTAACTCCCATCCTTCCTTCACTAGACACAGGGTTCCTCTTACAGGGTGCCCAAACAACAATTCAAAGGGGCTGAAGCCAACCCCCTTTTGAGGGACCTCTCTGTAAGCGAACAAAAGGCAGGGCAGCAGGATGTCCCATCTTCACCTGAGCTTTTCAGGTAATCCTTTAATCATGCCCTTTAGGGTCTTGTTAAATCTCTCAACAAGCCCATTGCATTGTGGGTGATAAGGAGTGGTGAACTTGTAGTTGACACCACATTCCTTCCACATAGCTGTCAAATATCCTGACATGAAGTTGGCATCTCTATCAGATATTACCTCCTTAGGAAACCCCACTCTGGAGAAAACTCCAAGTAAGGCCCTGGCCACAACAGGAGCTGTTGTGGTCCTAAGTGGAATTGCCACTGGGTACCTGGTGGCATGATCCACTACCACCAGTATGAATCTGTGCCCAGATGCTGTAGGGGGATCCATTGGACCAACAATATCAATCCCCACTCTTTCAAAGGGGACCCCCACCACAGGTAGTGGTATCAGGGGGGCCTTTGTTGTTCCACCTGCTTTACCACTGGCTTGGCAGGTTTCACAGGAGCGACAAAACTCCTTGGTGTCTTCAGACATGTGAGGCCAGTGAAAGTGAGGGACAAGCCTGTCCCAGGTCTTGTTCTGGCCTAGGTGTCCTGCTAAAGGAATATCATGGGCCAAGGTGAGTAGGAAGCCCCTAAATTGCAGAGGTATAACCAACCTCCTGGTAGCACCAGGCTCGGGGTCTCTAGCCTCTGAATAAAGGAGTCCATCGTCCCAATATACTTTATGGGCACCTTGAGCATTCCCAGCAGCCTCAGCAGCAGCCTGCTGTCTGAGGGGTTCAAGAGAAGGACAGGTTAACTGAGCCTGCCCCAAGTCTGCCCTAGAAGGTCCCCCTGTCCCCAGAAACTCAACCTGATCAGGTTCAAGTTCTTCAGAGACAGTTCCTTCAGGGGTCTCAAGATCAGTTTCCTGTGAAGCCTGATCCTCACTTGTAGGCAGTTGGGAAGGCGCAGCCTTAACCCTCCTGTTATTCTTCTTGGAAGGTACTTGGTCCATTGTTCCAGGATCCAAGACCTGAGGTTCAGAGAGGTACTTTTTGGCCTGTGACCTGGTCACAGCAAGGACATGTGATGATATCCCTAACATCTCTGCATGAGTCCTGTACTCAACTTCTGACCATAGAGAGTTCTCCAGGTCATTGCCCAACAAACATTCTACTGGGAGATCAGCACTAACCACAACTTTCTTTAGGCCAGTTACCCCTCCCCAGGAAAAGTTTCAAGTGCCACACTATGTGTAGTAGTGACATTGCTGGCATTGGTCACCAGGTAATCATCGCCTGGCATGTATTGTCCAGGGTCCACAAAGTTAGGTGTCACCATAGTGACACTGGCACATGTGTCTGTAGGAAGGTGGATATCTGACTATGGTTACCCCCAAACTTTTTGCCTGGTGTTTAGCTGGTTTTTTACTTAGTTGGCCTGGGATCCTGCTATTCAGGGCCCCAGGCTGATTGCTCTCTCCTTAAAATGGACTCCATGTACCTTAGGTGCATAACACAATTGGAATTGGTTCACCTTATAGGCCCCTGTAACAGAGTACCATAGGTACCCAGGGCATAGGTGTATCCAAGGCCTACCAGGGGCTGCAGCACGTATTGTGCCACCCCTGGCCTGGCCTCCATCTTTGACACAACTGGCTGATCACTCAGCTGGGGTAAGTCGGTGTAACCACCTCTTACTTAGGTACAGTATGTCTGTGCCTAACCCTAAACTGGACACATATGTTCCTATCAGCCACTCCTATGGAAGGCCTCATCAATCCTGGAGGCAGAGTGCTTGGAAATATGTGAGATGGTGCTCTGGCATGAGCTGAGCCTGTCTGCAGCTGTCGGGAACCACTCCCTAAGCTGTTCCGGGATATTGCCATACCATATACTCTTAAGTGCATTATAATCCTCGCGGTTAAATGCTATCTTTGGTTTGGCTTTATCAAAACATGTCGAGTAAGGTGTCATACGAATTGGAATACTATCCCCTCGCCAATTCTGGCGACGGGGATAGCATTCCACCCTTCTAGAGGGACACGACATGTGCGTAGCCTTAACCCCGGTTAAAGTTAAACAGAGCCTCAGCTTCACAAAATGGACGCTGCCACCACAGACACAAGTCTGGCCTCCTGCTGCTGACCGAAACTCGGCAGATGGTGGCCTGGACAAAGGGTTTCCTGCCTTGGGAGGTGCGAGCACCACCCCAGACAGGATTTTGTGTATTAGGTAGGACAGGGCTGAAAAGAATCAGACATGCCCGGGGCACACAAGGTGTCCCCGTGCATAGGCCAGTCCAAACCGGTTCTGGGGCCTTCCAGCCCCAGTCCTGGCGCGGAGCTGGACAAAGGAAAGGGGGTGTAACCGCCCCCCTTCCTGGTTCCTCCCAGAGGAGGGACCTAGTAGGTGATCCACCCCCTAGATTGGAATAAGAGGGGGAGCAGTGCCATTGCACAGCAGATCATCCCGAAATCAACTTAAACTAAGAAGAAGACTGGACTTCGACATTCTGCTGCACAGAAGACTGAAGAAGAATCTCCCTTGTGGCCAAGGAGTGACCACCCTGTGAACACAGGTACCAACCAGCAACTCGACGTCTGCTTTGCCGCCGCCTCCCGCCGGAGCCCGAGCCCAGAGCCCGACAAGAACCAGATTCCCAGACCTCTCAGAGCCCGATCCACAGTCCCTGCAAAGAAGGGACCCGTGGAGGCACCGAGTGACGTGGGACCGGACCTCTTGAAAGACACCCGAAAAGCTGACTGCGCAGCTTCTGAGGCATCCTCGACGTTGTGCTTTGGGGATTGAGAACCCCCACCACCGAGCAGCCCTTGCACCGAAGATCAGCCCTCCAGCATCTCCACGATCTGCGTGGGGCCCTTTTGCATTGTGCCACTCGACGCGCCATCCCGGCCACTAGCCACGCGGCCAGCGGCCAACTTGGCGACGAACCCGAAGATTTAAACAGCAGGTCTGGTTGCTCCAGACCTACCCAAGCTCCTGTGAAAAGGAGCACCCGCTCTGACCTTGCTGGTCCGAGTGAACAGCATCTTTCAACTTCTGCGTGGCTTGCATTTGCCAAGGCCTGTTTGCTCCGATCAGGTCGCCGACACCGCCAACAGCGAGAAGCCTACGTGGGACAGCTCGTGACCGACTCCTGGACGTCCTCGACCCCGGGTATCCACGTGGCTGCAGAAAGAAGCTACCCGACAACGCCTGTTTGCACCCGACATCGCCTGGTTCCAATCTGGTTCCACGGTAGTCACTGGCTAGTGACTTTGAACACTGTCCCCTCTGCTTTCAGGTCTTCAACTCTTCAGATCCACCCTTGGATCCACCGGAACTCTTCTCATCGAGCCGCCTGCAGCATCTTCAGCTCCAAGCACCATCGACCAGCGTGACGAAACCCGACACATCTTCGACCCTGTGCACCCGCTTCCTGTGGGTGAGGTAACTCAGCTCCGCCGGTGCTCCTGCACTGGTACACATCCCAAGGGCCTGTGTTTTAAGTTTCAGCTCCGTAGGTCACTCGGAAGGTTCCTAACTTTCTAACTTTGTGCTTTTTACGCACCATAGACTTTGTATTGAGAAGTGCGTGCACTTTGAACACTGCACCCGAGTCCCGTGGGCCTTTCCCGACTTAGTTAACTCCAGTCTCGAATAGCTCCAGCGATTCCCAAGGCCCTAGGCCTCTTCACTTTCCTTTAGGTATCTCTTATACCACTTATTTAGTATATGGTTTAGGTGGCCCCTAGGGCTCATCCATATTGTGCAACTTTTGTGTATTTTAAACTGTCTTGTGATTTAACGCTTGTGCTTCTGTGCTCATAAAGAGTCCAGGGGATTTTAATAGTTAATAAATCAATATATATTTTCAATATATATCTGTGTGGTGTCCCTTTCATTTGGTATTCAAGGGGGTTGTGTATGGTATAACAGCTGGCTTCACATGCCTTTCAGAGTTTAGCCTAAGACTGCTTTGTCCACGTTACCAATAGGATAACTGGTCTACAAGGTTGAATTACAACCATCATCATAAGGGTTGCTTGGCATGGTACAAAGTGATCACTAGAACTAGTGAGCATTATATACCAGGCCAACTTCTCACATTGGTGAGCAGCGGATTGGGATCTGAGCTTGCTGTTGTTTTACCATTACAATCTTTGAGATTATCATTTGAAAGATCATACAGGTACCTGCTAGGTACATATAAAACAAGACTAGTATACTTAAGTTCTACTGAACTTAGTTGTTGTAGAGCAAAGGGAGTAGCACACCCTAGCTACAACTACTAGATAGGTTTAGTAGGTAAACACCAGTGTAGGTAGATTGCAACACATCCACCCACACTAGAGCAATGTCTGGAACAGAGGGGTCCAGTGGACTTACTCCTGTTGAGAGTGACCCTCCAAGGGCACCATCCCAGTTTGCTATTTTTCCCTTTAAGGAATTAAGACAGCTTTGTGTCTTAAGGGGTCTGAAGACAGGGCCTTCCCCTACTACAGACCACCTAAGAGAGCTCTTGGATCAGTCTGAGGCTCTAAAGACCTCTAAAGCAAACCCCACAGGGGATGCTGAAGGAGGCCATCCTTCAGAGGATGACACTGTAGACACCCCTGCCCCTATCATCCTAGTAGATGAGGAAGCCTCCACCACTGGAGCTCCTCAGGTAGATGAAGAGGAAGAAGAAGAAGAGGAGGAGGAGGTGGAAAGCAGTGAGTCAGATGATGACAGAGATAGTCAGGTGCTGGTCAGTAGACTGAACCAGGCTAACTTAAGTCAACTTGGGAATGAATCAGGTAACAACCCATTCAGACCCCCAGGTGGACTTAACCAGGGCCATAGGAGGAGAAGGCATCACTCAGGTGAATCCAATACCTCCCATGTCTCTAGAGGCTCTCATGGTCACTCCAGAAAGGAGATGACTAGCCCTCAGAGAAGGGAACATGAGGCCAAGATGAGAGAGGCTGAGCTTAGGATCCAGAGGCAAGAACTAGAGGTTGCCCTGGCCAAGGAGAAACTTGCTAGAGCAAGACAGCCTAGAGAGAGTGGATTAGGATCCACTGGTGGCAGCACTATCCAGAAGGATAAAGACAGGTCTTTTGATACAAGAAACCTGAGTAAGATTGTGCCCCCCTACAAAGCTGGGGATGATATCCACAAATGGATGACTGCACTTGAGAGAGCCTGCATGGTACAGCAGATCCCTCAGGAGCAGTGGGCAGCAATCCTGTGGCTCTCCTTTGAAGGTAGAGGCAGAGACAGACTCCTCACAGTTAGTGATGAGGATTCTAGAAACTACATGGTCCTGAAGAGTGCTCTGATTGATGGGTTAGGCTTAACCACTGAACAGTACAGGTTAATGTTCAGAGATACCCAGAAGACACAGACTCAGGACTGGTCTGAATTTGTTGAATGTGCCACTAAGGCTCTGGAGGGCTGGTTGCTCGGAAGTAAGGTTACTGACTATACAGGATTGTATAATTTAATTATGAGAGAGCAAATCTTAAGTAATTGTCAAAATCAGCTTCTACATCAGCACCTGGTTGACTCTGATCTGACCTCCCCACAAGAATTGGGTAGGAGGGCAGACAAATGGGTCAGAACCAGGATCAGGCCTAAGAACCAGGGTGGTGACCAAAAGAAAGAGACTACCAAGCCTCAAGAGAAGGGTGGGGATAAAAGTAAGGAAAAGACTTCCCCAGGGCCCCAAGACTCCAAGAATGGGGGTGGGTCCCAAGACACTTCTACATCCCAGAAAAAGCCTTATTGTCATACCTGTAAACAGGTGGGGCATTACAAAACAGATAGCTGTTGTCCCAAGAATGGCAATAAGGAGAATATACCTCCAGGTAAGGCTCCAACACCTCCTGTCACTGTTAGCAGTGGTCCCCCAGGTGGTGGGAGCACCCCCAAGAATTTGGGTGGGTTTACTTTTGGAGGACAGGTGGACTCTGGCCTATCCAGGTCCCCTAACTCAGATACTCTTGTCTATGAGACTGGCATGGGGTTTGCCAATTTCACTGCTTGCCCAAACACTTTGAGCAAGTATAGACAGGAGCCCCTCATCAATGGCTTGAAAGTTGAGGCCTTCAGAGACACAGGGGCTAGCATCACCATGGTGGCTGAATGTCTAGTCCCCTCAAGGCAACTTTTACCTGATGCCAAATATCAGGTGACAAACATTGATGGCATAGAATCCAATCATCCCATGGCAGTAGTCAATCTTAGCTGGGGAGGTGTCACTGGCCCAAAGAGAGTGGCAGTGTCAGCAAACTTGCCTGTAGATTGCCTACTGGGTAATGATTTGGAAATCTCAGCCTGGGCTGAGGTTGAACAGCAAACCCATTCTAGAATGGTAAATCTCCATGGAAAGGTTAGTGGGGCTGTAATGGCTACAGCCCCAATTCAAGATGTCCTTCCTGAAAAGGTTGGGAGGGCTGAGCAAACCTCAGCCCCATCTTTAGATAATTTCCCTCCTGGAAAGAGTAGCAGGGCTGTACTAGTAACAGCCCATACCCAAACTGAGTCTCCTCCTGAAAAGGTTGGTGGGGCTGTGATGGCCACAGCCCAAACTCAAACCGATACCTGGATAGTGAAGCCTGAAATGATGGATCACTCCACCCAAACAGAGAGCATTGAGGAGGAAGAGAAATCTCCCTCCCACCAGACTTTAGGAAAGGATCAGCCTCCTCAGGGAACTGATCTTACCCCTGATGAAGGAACTGTCCCAGAGGTTGTTAGGCCTGGCCTGACAGAGCCTCTGATGGCAGTGGACCCTTCTCAGGAGGGACCCAGTCTGGAGCAGGTAACCTGCCCCTCTCTACCTTGCCTTACTCAGCCCAGGGCTGCAGAGGACAAGAAGGACAGTGAGACCCAAAGGGCCCCCTGTCAAATAAAGCACCCCCATCAGCAGATTAGGGGCACCGAAACTAGTAGCCCTAGTGAGGTGCAAGCTTTAAAAACTCCTGAGGGATCCCCCTTAAAAGTAGTTAGGGACCTCCCCCAGATGGATATTGTTGGGCACAGCCAAACCTGGGACCCTAAGGGCCCAAACCTGAACTGTCCCTCCAGTAAGCCAAACAGAGGGACCCAGCCTCCAGCTTTAGGTAGCCAGAGGTTGACCCTGAGAGCACAGTGCGACTCAGTCAGAGAAAGAAAGGCACACATGGTGGAGAGTGATTGGAGGAAGCTGAGCCCTACAGAGGAAACTCACTTCAGTACTCCATCTCA
The DNA here is from genome assembly GCF_964263255.1 of Lissotriton vulgaris. Lineage (NCBI taxonomy): Eukaryota > Metazoa > Chordata > Amphibia > Caudata > Salamandridae > Lissotriton > Lissotriton vulgaris. The sequence goes on along the minus strand of NC_141689.1, from coordinate 1,254,532,773 downwards.
ACACCAGCCTTTGACTTTGCAAAGACACACCACAGGTAGAGATTCCCTATGGTGGAGACCCTCAGATACCCTTAGGGTGAGGGATTGCTTAGTGGACCATGAGACAGGGGGTTACCAAGCCAGAGCTGGTACTTCCTTATATGGCCACTTAGGCAATATAGGCTTACCTGGTCAAGGATAGCCTTATCTCCTTTCGTTTGGGGGGGGGTTATGTAGGAAGGTGGATATCTGACTATGGTTACCCCCAAACTTTTTGCCTGGTGTTTAGCTGGTTTTTTACTTAGTTGGCCTGGGATCCTGCTATTCAGGGCCCCAGGCTGATTGCTCTCTCCTTAAAATGGACTCCATGTACCTTAGGTGCATAACACAATTGGAATTGGTTCACCTTATAGGCCCCTGTAACAGAGTACCATAGGTACCCAGGGCATAGGTGTATCCAAGGCCTACCAGGGGCTGCAGCACGTATTGTGCCACCCCTGGCCTGGCCTCCATCTTTGACACAACTGGCTGATCACTCAGCTGGGGTAAGTCGGTGTAACCACCTCTTACTTAGGTACAGTATGTCTGTGCCTAACCCTAAACTGGACACATATGTTCCTATCAGCCACTCCTATGGAAGGCCTCATCAATCCTGGAGGCAGAGTGCTTGGAAATATGTGAGATGGTGCTCTGGCATGAGCTGAGCCTGTCTGCAGCTGTCGGGAACCACTCCCTAAGCTGTTCCGGGATATTGCCATACCATATACTCTTAAGTGCATTATAATCCTCGCGGTTAAATGCTATCTTTGGTTTGGCTTTATCAAAACATGTCGAGTAAGGTGTCATACGAATTGGAATACTATCCCCTCGCCAATTCTGGCGACGGGGATAGCATTCCACCCTTCTAGAGGGACACGACATGTGCGTAGCCTTAACCCCGGTTAAAGTTAAACAGAGCCTCAGCTTCACAAAATGGACGCTGCCACCACAGACACAAGTCTGGCCTCCTGCTGCTGACCGAAACTCGGCAGATGGTGGCCTGGACAAAGGGTTTCCTGCCTTGGGAGGTGCGAGCACCACCCCAGACAGGATTTTGTGTATTAGGTAGGACAGGGCTGAAAAGAATCAGACATGCCCGGGGCACACAAGGTGTCCCCGTGCATAGGCCAGTCCAAACCGGTTCTGGGGCCTTCCAGCCCCAGTCCTGGCGCGGAGCTGGACAAAGGAAAGGGGGTGTAACCGCCCCCCTTCCTGGTTCCTCCCAGAGGAGGGACCTAGTAGGTGATCCACCCCCTAGATTGGAATAAGAGGGGGAGCAGTGCCATTGCACAGCAGATCATCCCGAAATCAACTTAAACTAAGAAGAAGACTGGACTTCGACATTCTGCTGCACAGAAGACTGAAGAAGAATCTCCCTTGTGGCCAAGGAGTGACCACCCTGTGAACACAGGTACCAACCAGCAACTCGACGTCTGCTTTGCCGCCGCCTCCCGCCGGAGCCCGAGCCCAGAGCCCGACAAGAACCAGATTCCCAGACCTCTCAGAGCCCGATCCACAGTCCCTGCAAAGAAGGGACCCGTGGAGGCACCGAGTGACGTGGGACCGGACCTCTTGAAAGACACCCGAAAAGCTGACTGCGCAGCTTCTGAGGCATCCTCGACGTTGTGCTTTGGGGATTGAGAACCCCCACCACCGAGCAGCCCTTGCACCGAAGATCAGCCCTCCAGCATCTCCACGATCTGCGTGGGGCCCTTTTGCATTGTGCCACTCGACGCGCCATCCCGGCCACTAGCCACGCGGCCAGCGGCCAACTTGGCGACGAACCCGAAGATTTAAACAGCAGGTCTGGTTGCTCCAGACCTACCCAAGCTCCTGTGAAAAGGAGCACCCGCTCTGACCTTGCTGGTCCGAGTGAACAGCATCTTTCAACTTCTGCGTGGCTTGCATTTGCCAAGGCCTGTTTGCTCCGATCAGGTCGCCGACACCGCCAACAGCGAGAAGCCTACGTGGGACAGCTCGTGACCGACTCCTGGACGTCCTCGACCCCGGGTATCCACGTGGCTGCAGAAAGAAGCTACCCGACAACGCCTGTTTGCACCCGACATCGCCTGGTTCCAATCTGGTTCCACGGTAGTCACTGGCTAGTGACTTTGAACACTGTCCCCTCTGCTTTCAGGTCTTCAACTCTTCAGATCCACCCTTGGATCCACCGGAACTCTTCTCATCGAGCCGCCTGCAGCATCTTCAGCTCCAAGCACCATCGACCAGCGTGACGAAACCCGACACATCTTCGACCCTGTGCACCCGCTTCCTGTGGGTGAGGTAACTCAGCTCCGCCGGTGCTCCTGCACTGGTACACATCCCAAGGGCCTGTGTTTTAAGTTTCAGCTCCGTAGGTCACTCGGAAGGTTCCTAACTTTCTAACTTTGTGCTTTTTACGCACCATAGACTTTGTATTGAGAAGTGCGTGCACTTTGAACACTGCACCCGAGTCCCGTGGGCCTTTCCCGACTTAGTTAACTCCAGTCTCGAATAGCTCCAGCGATTCCCAAGGCCCTAGGCCTCTTCACTTTCCTTTAGGTATCTCTTATACCACTTATTTAGTATATGGTTTAGGTGGCCCCTAGGGCTCATCCATATTGTGCAACTTTTGTGTATTTTAAACTGTCTTGTGATTTAACGCTTGTGCTTCTGTGCTCATAAAGAGTCCAGGGGATTTTAATAGTTAATAAATCAATATATATTTTCAATATATATCTGTGTGGTGTCCCTTTCATTTGGTATTCAAGGGGGTTGTGTATGGTATAACAGCTGGCTTCACATGCCTTTCAGAGTTTAGCCTAAGACTGCTTTGTCCACGTTACCAATAGGATAACTGGTCTACAAGGTTGAATTACAACCATCATCATAAGGGTTGCTTGGCATGGTACAAAGTGATCACTAGAACTAGTGAGCATTATATACCAGGCCAACTTCTCACAGTGTCCCTGTAAGCTTGAGCCACTTTATTGTTGATCAAAGGTGTCTGTCTGTATTTGCCCAGGTTACTGGGACTTATGTCAGGGGTCAAATCTATGTCCCCTTCACAAACCAGAACAGCCTGTGTAAGGGTTCTGACTAGGTCAGAATCTCCTTCAGTTCCAAAAGTGATACCCACTAATCCCTTGGTTTGAGGACCAGCACTGCTAACTGTACTAGTGGGTGCAGGTGCCTTAGGGGCTGCAGTGCTGGGGGCTCCACCCTTTTTACACTCACTTGTCCAGTGAGAGGTGTTCTTACAAGTTTTACACCAGGGTTTCTTCTGACCTTCTTTCTTCTTCTTCTTGGAAGTTTGGGACCCACCCTCTGTCTCAGTTTGGGGCCCTGTTGAAGACTTCTGGTCTTTAGCTTTCTGCTCCCCACCCTTCTGGTCTGTTTTCTTCTGGTCACCACCCTGGTTCTGGTTCTGGTTCTTTTGCTTAACTCTGGTTCTTACCCATTTATCTGCCCTCTTTCCCAATTCTTGGGGAGAGGTCAAATCTGAGTCAACCAAATGTTGATGCAACTGCTGGTTCTGACAATTATTTAAAATTTGTTCTCTCATCAGCAAATTATACAATCCTTCATAGTCTGTAACCTTGCTTCCCAGCAACCATCCCTCCAGAGCCTTAGTGGCACACTCAACAAATTCAGACTAGTCCTGAGTCTGTGTCTTCTGGGTATCTCTGAACATTAACCTGTACTGTTCAGTGGTTAAGCCTAACCCATCAATCAGAGCACTCTTCAGGACCAGGTAGTTTCTAGAATCCCCATCACTAACTGTGAGGAGTCTGTCTCGGCCTCTACCTTCAAAGGAGAGCCACAAGATTGCTGCCCACTGCTCCTGAGGGATCTGCTGTACTCTGCAGGCTCTCTCCATTGCAGTAATCCATTTATGGACATCATCCCCAGCTTTGTAGGGGGGCACAATCTTACTCAGGTTTCTGTTATCAAAAGACCTGTCTTTATCCTTGTGGATATTGCTGCCACCAGTGGGTTCTATTACCCCACTTTCTCTAGGCTGTCTTGCTCTAGCAAGTTTCTCTTGGGCCAGGGCAATTTCTAACTCTTGTCTCTGGACTCTCAATTCAGCCTCTCTAATTTGAGATTCTCTCAATTTGGCCTCATGTTCCCTTCTCTGAGGGCTAGTCATCTCCCTTCTGGAGTGACCATGAGAGCCTCTAGAGACATGGGAGGTATTGGATTCACCTGAGTGATTCCTCCTCCTCCTATGCCCCTGGTTAAGTCCATTTGGGTGGCTGGGCAAGGTCAGCCTTGCTTCAGTCCCAAACACACTTAAGTTAGCCTGGTTCCGTCTACTGACCAGCACCTGACTATTTCTGTCATCATCTGACTCACTGCTTTCCACCTCCTCCTCTTCTTCCTCTTCTTCCTCCTCATCTACCTGAGGAGCTCCAGTGGTGGAGGCTTCCTCATCTACCAGGATGATAGGGGCAGGGGTGTCTACAGTGTCATCCTCTGAAGGATGGCCTCCTTCAGCATCCCCTGTGGGGTTTGCCTTAAAGGGCTTTAGAGTCTCAGACTGATCTAAGAGCTCTCTTAGGTGGTCTGTAGTAGGGGAAGGCCCTGTCTTCAGACCCCTTAAGACACAAAGCTGTCTTAATTCCTTAAAGGAAAAAATAGCAAATTTGGATGGTGCCCTTGAAGGGTCACTCTCAACAGGAGTAAGTCCACTGGACCCTTCTGCTCCAGACATTGCTCTAGTGTGGGTGGATGTGTTGCAATCTACCTACACTGGTGTTTACCTACTAAACCTATCTAGTAGTTGTAGCTAGGGTGTGCTACTCCCTTTGCTCTACAACAACTAAGTTCAGTAGAACTTAAGTATACTAGTCTTGTTTTATATGTACCTAGCAGGTACCTGTATGATCTTTCAAATGATAATCTCAAAGATTGTAATGGTAAAACAACAGCAAGCTCAGATCCCACCGCTGCCACCAATGTGAGAAGTTGGCCTGGTATATAATGCTCACTAATTCTTAGTGATCACTTTGTACCATGCCAAGCAACCCTTATGATGATGGTTGTAATTCAACCTTGTAGACCAGTTATCCTAGTGGTAACGTGGACAAAGCAGTCTTAGGCTAAACTCTGAAAGGCATGTGAAGCCAGCTGTTATACCATACACAACCCCCTTGAATGCCAAATGAAAGGGACACCACACAGATATATATTGAAAATATATATTGATTTATTAACTATAAAATCCCCTGGACTCTTTATGAGCACAGAAGCACAAGCGTTAAATCACAAGACAGTTTAAAATACACAAAAGTTGCACAATATGGATGAGCCCTAGGGGCACCTAAACCATATACTAAGAAAGTGGTATAAGAGATACCAATGGGAAAGTGAAGAGGCCTAGGGCCTTGGGAATCGCTGGAGCTATTCGAGACTAGCAGTGACTAAGTCGGGAGAGGCCCACGGGACTCGGGTGCAGTGTTCAAAGTGCACGCACTTTCCAATGCAAAGTCTATGGTGCGTAAAAAGTACAAAGTTAGAAAGTTAGGAACCTTCCGAGTGACCTACGGAGCTGAAACTTAAAACACAGGCCCTTGGGATGTGTACCAGTGCAGGAGCACCGGCGGAGCTGAGTTACCTCACCCACAGGAAGCGGGTGCACAGGGTCGAAGTAGTGTCGGGTTTCGTCACGCTGGTCGATGGTGCTTGGAGCTGAAGATGCTGCAGGCGGCTCGATGAGAAGAGTTCCGGTGGATCCAAGGGTGGATCTGAAGATGTGAAGACCTGAAAGCAGAGGGGACAGTGTTCAAAGTCAATAGCCAGTGACTACCGTGGAACCAGATTGGAACCAGGCGATGTCGGGTGCAAACAGGCGTTGTTGGGTAGCTTCTTTCTGCAGCCACGTGGATACCCGGGGTCGAGGACGTCCAGGAGTCGGTCACGAGCTGTCCCACACAGGCTTCTCGCTGTTGGCGGTGTCGGCACCTTGATCGGAGCAAACAGGCCTTGGCAAAGGCAAGCCAGGCAGAAGTTGAAAGATGCTTAACACTCGGACCAGCAAGGTCAGAGCGGGTGCTCCTTTTTACAGGAGCTTGGGTAGGTCTGGAGCAACCAGACCTGCTGTGTAAATCGTCAGTTTTGTCGCCAAGTTGGCCGCTGACCACGTGGCTAGTGGCCGGGATGGCGCGTCGAGTGGCACAATGCAAAAGGGCCCCACGCAGATCGTGGGGATGCTGGAGGGCTGATCTTCGGTGCAAGGGCTGCTCGGTGGTGGGGGTTCTCAGTCCCCAAAGCACAACGTCGAGGATGCCTCAGAAGCTGCGCCGTCAGCTTTTCGAGTGTCTTCCAAGAGGTCCGGTCCCACGTCACTCGGTGCCTCCACGGGTCCCTTCTTTGCAGGGACTGTGGATCGGGCTCTGAGAGGTCTGGGAGTCTGGTTCTTGTTGGGCTCTGGGCTCGGGCTCCGGCGGGAGGCGGCGGCAAAGCAGACGTCGAGTTGCTGGTTGGTACCTGTGTTCACAGGGTGGCCACTCCTAGGCCACAAGGGAGATTCTCTTCAGTCTTCTGTGCAGCAGAATGTCGAAGTCCAGTCTTCTTCTTCGTGTAAAGTTGATTCAGGATGATCTGCTGTGCTATGGCACTGCTCCCGCTCTTATTCCCAATCTGAGGGGTGGATCACCTACTAGGTCCCTCCTCTGGGAGGAACCAGGAAGGGGGGCGGTTACACCCCCTTTCCTTTGTCCAGTTCCGCGCCAAGCCTGGGTCTGGAAAGTCCCAGGACCGGTTTGGACTGGCCTATGCACGGGGACACCTTGTGTGCCCCGGGCATGTCTGATTCTATTCAGCCCTGTCCTACCCAATACACAAAACCCTGTCTGGGGTGGTGCTCGCACCTCCCAAGGCAGGAAACCCTTTGTCCAGGCCACCATCTGCCGAGTTTCGGTCAGTAGCAGGAGGCCAGACTCGTGTCTGTGGTGGCAGCATCCATTTTGTGATGCTGAGGCTCTGTTTAACTTTAACCGGGGTTAAGGCTACACACATGTCGTGTCCCTCTAGAAGGGTGGAATGCTATCCCCGTCGCCAGAATTGGCGAGGGGATAGTATTCCAATTCGTATGACACCTTACTCGACATGTTTTGATAAAGCCAAACCAAAGATAGCAAATAACCGCGAGGATTATAATGCACTTAAGAGTATATGGTATGGCAATATCCCGGAACAGCTTAGGGAGTGGTTCCCAACAGCTGCAGACAGGCTCAGCTCATGCTAGAGCACCATCTCACATATTTCCAAGCACTCTGCCTCCAGGATTGATGAGGCCTTCCATAGGAGTGGCTGATAGGAACATATATGTCCAGTTTAGGGTTAGGCACAGACATACTGTATCTAAGTAAGAGGTGGTTACACCGACTTACCCCAGCTGAGTGATCAGCCAGTTGTGTCAAATATGGAGGCCAGGCCAGGGGTGGCATAATACATGCTGCAGCCCCTGGTAGGCCTTGGATACACCTATGCCCTGGGCACCTAGGGTGCACTAATACAGGGGCTCATAAGGTGAACCATTTCCAATTTGTAATGCACCTAGAGTGCATTGGCAGTAATTTAGAGAGAGAACAGCAGGCTGTGGGTCTGATTAGCAGGCCCACAGCCACATTAAGTCAGAAACCAGTGAAGCAAAAAGCAAAAATTTGGGGTGACCATAGGATAGCAGACCCTACTCTCCTACAGTATTATGGTTTTTAATAGCAGATATCAGGGAAGTCTTTTTCTGTCTGAATTTCTTGTTATACCATGTTTCCGGTGGTTTGCGGACCATAGTGCGCTTGTTGGGGAGAGAGGACTCTAAGAAAAGGGAACCCATCTGGTCAACAGTGTCGACATAGGTGGATCCAACAGCTAAAAACCCATCCTTAGCCAGACATGCTGTAGATAGTTTAGTAGTCTGATCACTCAGAATCTCCTCTAAAGCTTGCATTTTCTGTTCATTTACAGCTATTTTTGGCCATTTGGCGAACCTCTTATAGTTGGATGGTAAAACTCTTTTGTAGACATTCTAGGGCCAGTGTTGGGACGACATTCCTTACTAGGCCATAAATCCATCATAGAGAGGCATAATGGGTTATGGTCGCTATCAGTAGATGGAACTATGATCATATCGATCACATGTCTCCAAAGTCTCCTATCAACCAGTATGTAGTCGATTCTAGTCATAAGATATGTTAAAAAACAATGCTCCCTGAACTCAGCGCCAGGTATGGTTGCACCGCCTTAATGCCGGCCCTGTTAACAAGCAATTTTCCACAGTTAACTTCAGCAGGGTTGAGCTGCCAAAATTCACCTTGGAAAATGTACAGGGGGGCCTTAATTGCTACGAAGTTCATGATTCCGATCCCTGCTTGTGTCGGAAAAACGACACACTATGTAATGAGAGCCATAGCTGTGCTATTTTGTTAGTTTCATTTGGCAGTATTCCTTTTAGTTTTGTTAAGACAACAATCAATGTTAATACTCTGGCCTATTATGGTGCTTAACAGCACACCAGTGTAAGTTAGCACTTCCCAGTTAGTTTGTTCTCCTTTCCTCTCTGAGCTATAAAAGTTTCATTATTTATCAAAATCTCTCCTTTAAAACTGTGACAGAAGATGGTGCTGCCAGATAAAGAGTGTTTTAGATAACAGCTGGCCTCCAAAAATAGCTTTGCTGCATATGTGAAGACTGCACCTGTGTTGTGGCCTTTGCTAGTTTTGTTTCTAAAAGAGAGACAAAATAAGCTGCCACCTGGGCTTGTTTGCATTTCCAGTTGCAGTAAAGTGTATTTCAGTCTCAGCAACAAAGTGCAAGGTGACCAGATAGAACTTGTGAATAAGTTTAAAGCAGGAGTGTGTTTTCCTTTCATATTGCTTAAAAACTGGAAATGATTTTAAACAGAAGAATTCAGACCTTGGCTGAAATTCAACTTGTTATCACCACAATAAGAGCGTGAGAAGATATAGCTCATTGATCGCCCTCCTGATCCAAGTCACACATCATATGAGAGGAAATAGATGACTAAAAACACCCTCGCGTATATCCATTTTCAGAAGAAAATGGATCTTGCACCTCACCAACATTTTTCTGGCGTGCTTCATCATTGGTGTCCTTCTCTCATCCTAGTAGGTGGAGAAGCGCAAAGCTGTATATTATTTACACGTCTTGAAATAATGCAGAATATGATAGAAAGGGTCTAGAGAAATGTGACATGAAGGTGCACCTTGCACGTGTTTCTTACCTAATTCAATGATTTATGAGAAAAGTTACACTGAACAGTATTAAGAGATTTGCTGTAGAAATAGAGAATTTACTCACAATAATATGTTTAAGCATACTAATTAAGGTGTTTTAATGAAGCTTGATTAATAATAAGAGAACGATCCTTGTGTAAAACTAACTTTCACTGATGAAGAAACTCGACTTTTCTAAACACGTGCTATATTGTCTGTGTAACCCTTAGAGACCTAGGGGGTGAATACGATGCCGGTCAGACTGGCTTTCGCGGTCCAGGCGGAGGCAGTTGGACCACCGCAGTCATGTCAGAAGTCCTTGTTCCGACTGCTGGATTAGATTACAACGCATGAGAATGCACAGAAATCAAAATGCCGCAGTCCTTCTGATTCTGACAGAAATTTAGAAGCTCAGTGGTCTTGGAATGGACCAATGGAGGCTGTCGGAGAGCAGATCGGTCTACAGACCGCCAGCCCTATTACGATGTGTCATTCAGATGAGCAGGCCGTAGCGGTCCAACCACCTCATCAGAGCTGGCAGAAAGGAAGGTATATAAACCCAACACCCACCTCTACACAACTTCTCACTTCCTAAACTGACATGGAGCCTGTTCTACATGTCTTGCCTCTACTGTACCTGCTTGCTCACTGAATCTGAACCGTCATGGACACCACCGCCGGTAAGTGACACATCGACCCGTACACATACGCTCCCCACCAAATTGAGGCACTGCCATGAAAGAGTAGGCCCATACCATTGTCTTTAAGAATTGGGGTGTGTGTGCGCAACATGTCCCCAAAGGAGCAAGCTGAACATATAGCCAATGCCAAATATATGAGAAGTCGGAAATGAGGGGGCCTGAAGGGACCTTGGAAAGAGCGAATAGTGACATTCTTATTGAAGTGTTTGAAGTGTTCCGGGCTGTCAGTGGTTATCACTAGCAGGTGCTAAAAGGTGACGCAGAAAAGGGTCCTAACAGTCTCCATATTATTTCCTCACTCAAGGTGTGATTTATTATCAACTTTGCAGCAGTACCACCTACCACTGCCGCACATGGAACAGTCAAGAGAAACTTAAAAGGTCATTCCCAGTATTGATAGGTCAGATCAGAAGCCTCACCATAAATATCATGCTATAAAGTCTGAGTAGTAACTCCTAGAACTAATGCAAGTAACAACCATTGGCAAATCTAACTGCACTGAATCCCTGTAGATTCAATGTCAATTGTGTCAACAGATACCTTGATGTTGTGCTATTATACAATAACAAATATCTTATCTAAGTGGGATAATACCGCTATTACATAGGTACAGCCTACATGCTTGTAAGCCACTCTCTGATGCACCTTACCCACCCACCTGAGAGAGACCCACAGGACACTCATCACACCCATTGTACTGTTGTGCAGGAGACTAAAACACATACAAACACACATTTAAAAAAAACGTAAATGTCTATCATAACAGAGGAGACAGATCTGGAGACAATCTGGAGCCTTAATAGGCTCCAGATTGTACTGAACCAAGCAGCAAGGCTGGCCTATAAAACCCCGAAGTGGCAATCCGCGAGACCACTGCTTCACAGACTCCACTGGTTGCCGGTGGAGCAGAGGACTGCATTTAAGATCGGCTGCCTGACCTTCAAAGCTGTGTTCGGGACCTCCCCTGCCTTTCTCAAATCACTGGTCATTCCTTACCATCCGGTACGCAATCTTCGTTCCTCCCATCGCCTTTTGCTAGCTGTCCCTGCTACCAAACTAAAAAAAAACGGCGGTCGCAGATTTGCCTACCTTGCCCCCGCCTTCTGGAACCAGTTGCCTCTCCCTCTTAAATCTGCCAATTCCCTTCTGGCTTTCAGAAAACTCCTGAAAACTCACCTCTTCACACAGACTGGCTAGACCCCCGTCTCTTCATCTCATTGGCACTCAGCCAGCGCCAGGAAACCTTTCGGTGTCAGTGCGCTATATAAGAATCCCCTAAGATAAGATAAGATAAGATGGTGTGCATGTGTCAGTGCGTGTTGGTCAAACATCCCTGGTGAAAATAAACAGACACTGCACATCACCTGACTGAAAAAACTACTTGTCAACTTTGAACCACAACATACATCAATAATGGGTTTCACACACTACATCCCCACCCCCGAGACACCACACCGTGGATAAGACTAGGGGCATGAATCCCTGGACCAAACATATCTAGTGGATCCCTGTATGTAGCATCATTGAATGTATGTTCCCATCACATCTGCATGGTTATGCCTATTTCCATGTCAGTGACAATGTACAGGCACACACTCACAAAATCTACATGAGTGGACAGCTCAGAAACAGGTGTGAACAAGAGGTCAATAAACAGTGGCACAAAACAGTACCTTCTTACGGAGGACATAGCTCTCATAAGCTGTGACAACCTCAAACTGTACATAAGCTAGCTCCTGTTTTGAGATTGATAATACAACTGTATGGATGTCTCAGTCAAAATATAAAGTACTACATTACAAAAGCGCTGTAGTGCCCCTTTCCACATCACACACATTAATAAGTCAGTTAAAGGGGATTGTCATAAACTACAGTCTCATATATGTAAAGACCACACTGCAAAGACACCCTGCAGATGAGGGTATCCAAGCCAGGTGGACTCCTGGAAGGCGACAGGCCACGGACACATTGAAGATTGCACCTGCATGAATCTCACCATCTGCATAGTCCATGTGGTATGGTGTAGAACGGGGACAACCAATATTGTAATATAGTGGCATGCTCATGTGGCTGATGTGTAAGTGCAAGTCCTTAAAATAAACCTACAGCAACAGCACCAGACAGACGAATGCTGAAACAACACACATGAGAAGGCTTACATGTGCCTCCAAAGTAACAAATATCTATCATAACATGGCTCTTCCCACATGTGGTGTAACAAATACCTACTAAGCACATATGTAACATATATCCACCACACATCTCACCTAGTACAGCAAGCCTGATGACGTGGACATTGGGCAAGGCAAGATACAATACTTATCATAGCAGATGACACACAAATCAATGTATGCCACAGTTGGAATGTATCTCACTCATGAAACCATAGAACATTGACCCTCGTCCTCTGTCACCCCATTACTTGTTACAAGGTTTGACTAGACTTAACACAGGGAATGAATCAGCTATCATGGGTTCCTTCTTTATTCATACAAATTCCTCAGTGTGATGAAACAAAGGTCAATGGCCAGTCCAAAATTGTCCATGTAGTCCAGCACACTGCTGTACCATGACGCTTACCATCAAGATCATTGCTAGGGAAACCTCGCAAGGAAATCAGCATCCAATGGACAGTCCTGGCAATTCTGTTAGGTTATTGGGATGGGCTGTGGTTTGAATTGGGGGGCTGGGGAGTATTTGTCTCGAGATTGGGAGGGTTGGGTTGGTCAATTGAAGTGATGGGCTCGGGTTTGGGAGGTCTGGAGTCTAGTGTGGGAGGGCTGGCCAGAGGTTTTGGAGGACTGGGCCATATCATCCTTGGGATTTTCTACCCTTTTAGAGTAGTAAGTGGAATAGGGAGGGTGTACTCTTCTTCATAGCAGCTCTGGGGTGAGGAGGGAAAGACGACCTTTTGGTTTTGGGATGGGGTGTCTCGGAATCCAGATGGGTGGGGTTGCGTTTTTTACCCCCTTTGGTGGTAGGGGTTGCTTTATAGTGGAGGGGCCAGTTTTTGTGGTTGTTGACGGGAAGGGTAGGGGTGAAAGCCAGACTGTTTGGGTGGGGGGGCAGGTGTGGCAGAGACATGGTCAATGGCTCACATGGTAAAAGTTTTGAAAGGCTGGGGGGAGGAATGACAGGAGGTTGGGTAGAGGGATGTGAGGTCTGAGGTGCTAATGTGTTTGCAGCGCATGTATGTATCTGTGTGTTTGATTTATGTTTGGCTGTGTAATGTTTCTTGTGCTTGGAAGTGTGGGATGTCTCTGTGGCTGGTGTTGTGGGTGTGGTGTCTGTCTGTGTGATGGTGGAAGTGTCTGTGGCTGCCGCTGTTGGTGTGGTGTCTGTGTGTAGGTCAGTGGCTGTGGGGGTGAGTGTGGTGGCTACATGGTGAGTGGCTGTGCTTATTTTCGGCATTTTATATTTGTCTTTGCGTGTTATGCGTGTGACTTTTGATGTGCATGAGTGATGTTTATGTGAGCTTTGGGCAGGTAGGGGGTAAGTGATAGTGTTTGGGGAAGGGGCAGTAGGTGGGGTGGAAAGCTGGGAATGTTGGAAGGCTGCTGTGAGTGTGGAAACCAGAGCCAGAAAAGATCTCAATAGGGCAAACAAAACAGCGCAAATGCCTTCCAGGTACAACCACATCAGGTTTTACTGGGATATTTGCACCTGGAGGACATTCAGCACTGCTGTCTGACCAACCGAGATTTGCCTCAGGAGGTCAAAAGCCTCCACACTCAGGGCAGTAGGGAAGACAGAGGCAGAGGGTGAGGTGCCTGGGAGGAAAGAGACTCCCCTGCTTAGGGGAGCAGGCCCAGACTAATAATTGGCAAGCAGGAGGGAGGGTGAAGATGGTAGGGAGTGGCGGACAAGGATGTAGCGGACTGAGGTCCAGGGAAGTCCACCACCACCACCTGGGAGCATACATTGGAGCTTGACGAAGCCCTCCTGCAAAATCATCGGACCCAAACCAAGCAGCCACCAACCTCACACAATGGATCACCCACAGCGCTGACGAATTAGCACCCTTGAAAAACCATCAAATCAAGCAAGGCAGCAAAAAAGCCCCCTGGTTTAATGATGACTTTAAGAAATCCAAGAAGATCTGTCGCACCCTCGAGAAAGCCTGGCGAAAAAACCCAACCGCTGACAACCTGACCACCTTCAAGAACGCCACCCGCAAACACCACCAACTGATCCGAGCCACCAAGAAATCAGCATTCAAGGATCGACTCGACAACAACGCCCACAACAGCAAAGAACCATTCAACATCATCAAAGAGTTTACCAACCCCACCGCCGGCACCAACGACATCACTCCATCCCAAGACCTCTGCGACTTTCTAGCCTCGTTCTTCCACAACAAAATCGCTGACATACATAACAGCTTTGGAGACCAGCCCACCCCACCTGCCTCCGAACTAAAACCCCCCTGCAACAACCTTTACGCCTGGAACCCAATCACCACAGAAGACACCATCCGCCTGGTGAACACCATTCACTCAGGATCGCCAACCGGCCCATGTCCCCACCACATTTTCAACAAAGCAGACTCCATTATCGCACCCCATCTCCGAGACGTCATCAACTGCTCCCTCAACTCCGCCACCTTCCCAGAAAGCTGGAAACACGCCGAACTCAGCGCCCTCTTGAAGAAACCTACAGCAGACCCCACTGAACTTAAGAACTATCGCCCCATTTCGCTCCTTCCATTCCCTGCCAAAGTCATTGAGAAAGCCGTCAACAGTCAACTCGCCGCCTTCCTCGAATCTAACAAATCCCTCGACCCTTCACAGTCCGGCTTCCGAGTCAAACATAGCACCAAGACCGCCCTCATCGCAGCAACAGACGACATTCAAACTCTACTGGACAACGGAGAAACTGATGCCCTCATCCTACTCGACCTCTCCGCAGCCTTCGACACAGTCTGTCATAACATCCTTATACAACGCCTCAGCAACGTCGGAATACAAGGAAAAGCATTGGACTGGATAATCTTGTTCCTCCCTGGAAGAACCCAGAGAGTCCGCCTCCCCCTTTTAGATCAGAGGCCACCGAAGTCATCTGCGGCGTACCCCAAGGATCTTCACTCAGTCCCACCCTCTTCAACGTATACATGAGTCCCCTCGCATCCATTGCGCGCCAACACAACCTCAACATTATCTCCTACGCAGACGACACTCAGCTGATCCTATCCCTCACCAAAGACCCAAACACCGCCAAAACCAACCTACACGAAGGGATGAAAGAAGTAGCCGAGTGGATGAAGAACAGCCGTTTAAAACTAAACTCGGACAAAACGGAAGTCCTCATCTTAGGATCATCCCCCTCCGCCTGGGACGACTCATGGTTGCCACAGGCCCTGGGAACCGCACCCATCCCAATGGACCACGCACGTAACCTGGGCTTCATCCTGGACTCCTCCCTCTCGATGACCAGACAAGTCAACGCCGTCTCATCATCATGCTTCAACATCCTACGTATGCTCAACAAAATCTTCCATTGGATCCCCACCGAAACAAGAAAGACGGTCACCCATGCACTGGTCACAAGCCGACTAGACTACGGAAACACCCTTTACGCCGGAACCACAGCCAAACTACAGAAAAAACTCCAATGCATCCAAAACGCCTCAGCCAGACTCATCCTAGACATCACCCGCCAAGCTCACATTTCCGGTCACTTGAAAGACCTCCACTGGCTCCCCGTAAACAAGAGAATAACGTTCCGCCTCCTCACCCACGCACACAAAGCCCTCTACGACCTAGGACCCGAATACCTCAACACGCGCCTGTCCTTCTACACCCCCACCCGCCAACTTCGATCGTCCAATCAAGCCCTCACCGCAATTCCACGCATCCAAAGATCCACCATGGGAGGAAGATCCTTCTCCTACTTAGCGGCCAAGACCTTGAATTCCCTCCCCACCCACCTCCGCCTCACACAGAACCACCTCTCCTTCAGAAAACAACTAAAAACTTGGATATTTGATAAGTAAAGCTCCCCCTTCCCTCAAGCGCCTTGAGACCCTATGGGTGAGTAGTGCGCTATACAAATTTAAACTTGACTTGAACTTGACTTGATGTTGCTGTAGAGTCACCGTGCTGCTCCTACATGACACTCCCACCATCCTTTGGACCACTGGGTCCCTCTATGTCACTGGGTAGAAGGGAGCCACTGTGGCCAGCTGCATCCCCACCTGTCTAGGCCCTGTCTCCTTTGCTGCCCTGGGTAGATGCAGAAATAAGAAGATAAATATGTGAGTTGCAATAGCCTGAACAACCTAGGCAAGCATATCATAATACAGCACATGAAGTTGACAGATTGACATGAATAGCCTAGCTAGGTGTCATATGTAGCACAGAAGAGTAGAATGGAGACATAATGGCTCTATTTGGTTTTAGTTATCAGGACAAATATCCATTGTATATTAGTCTGCCTAGAAACATCCCCTGTCTAGATTGTCTCATGTGAGCCCACCTTTTAGAACAAAAACATCTCAATGATTTCAGAACATATGAAGTACATGAGGTATAGGAAATGTATAATGCTTAAAGAGGACTTACTTATGTCCACTGGGGAAGTGGATTCACTGCACATTTCATGTTTTGCTGTCACAAATACCTATGTAGCACTAAGTGGTGACACACACATGACCCCAACATGTCAGCATACCACTCCTTGAGCTAAATCATCAGCCATAGAATGAGCCTACACAGACGCACATGTGCGTACCTCCTGACTGCATACAGACTTCACAATTGCATGCATGGAACATTGCCCGAACGTCTTGGAAGTTTTAGAACCATATGTTTCATTGCTTCCACATTTGACCTGGGTAATGATGTCCGACAATGGGTATGTGTTACTCATCCACCCATTTCTAAACACTACAGTATGGGGTAACACATATTCTGTATAGCCATCTCTTACTTACATTGTCATGTACACATTGGCCAACATATGAAATATGGTGGGATATTGTCAGAACAACTTGTAGACCCTCTTCATCATGTATGGAGCAGTTGTACATGTGTCAGTACAAACATAAATGTACACATGCCAACATGTAGGGGGTTGGTTTAATTGTGGTCACGAAGCAGCAGCGAGTTGTTTTAGTACTTGCATGGAGATGAGACAAGAAGGAAAGGAGTCAGTTTCATTGCTCAGGAAAATCATTTTAGCTTCTGCAGGTACAAATAATCATGACCAGTTTGGGTAATTTATAACACTACGAGTGTTTAAATCAATATACACTTAGGGGAGTTCAGTTGTACAGGAGAAGTATTCAGTTGCTGTTTTGAGATGGGGGTAGTATGTCTTTATGCAGCATTATTTTATTTAAAGAGTGATGATTACAGTTTAACTAATGGGTTAAGATACTACAGTTTATGCCTGTTGTCTAATGTTATACAAACATTTAATTTAAATTTATAGTTACCCCTGACGAAGGGCTATTTAGCCCGAAACGCATTGGGTCAAAGTGATTACAGCTGCCCAGGACGAATTATACATGCCCACGTGCTACAGAAAAAGTATTGAGGCATATCTATTGCATTTTGAAAAAATTGGGAAGCATGCAACCTTTTAGGTGAATAGTGAAAGTAAAGTGAAAGTTGTGAATAAAATAAGGATTACAAAGGATTACTATGGACTAAAACGGATCACTTAATTCTTGATGGAGTTTGTGGAACATATTCTGATTTTGTTGTTTGACTGGTGGATGGGGCGCCGATGCGCTCCACTGATTATGAACACGGAGGTGGCCAAATATATGCCACCAGTGATGTTTGCCAACTCACGTTACTCTACATTCCCATCTTTCCAAGGGGATTTAGTGCTCAGTGTCTGCATTCAGAGTTCATTGTGTCACATTCCAGAAGCGGGTGGTTCACCATCAACAGAGACCCAGTAGTGCAGAAGCATCACTCCAGACACATGGCTGATAAGTGGCCTTTTTGGGATCAATGTCAGACATCAGAGGTTGTTTATCTCACGCAAATAGGAGGAAATAGGAGGAAGTGGCTGGTCAACAATAGATACACACACATGTGACTTCAGCATGCTTAGTTCATGTTCACCTGTACAATAGTCAAAGCGGAACACCATGCTCCTACTACCAGACCTACACATGCAACAAATTTCATATTGTGTGGAAAATTAGTCATCTTCCACCTTAAATGGTCAATAGCTGCCCATAGAAAAAATTGATGGTCATGCATAATGTAACACTCACCCCCTCCTAGCTGCTGTTGGGCTCTCCACTGCCCATCAAGGTCTAGAATGCCACCACCAGTATTCGGGCCATTAGGGGGGTTAGGGTTCGGTGAGGGCCCCTTCTACCTGGGGAGGACAGCACCAGCTGGAACTCTATGATCTTCCTGGTCCAGCATCTCAGGTCCTCTTACCTTTTCTTGCCGTGGTCACTACACCAACAAGTGACCCCCTGGGTCCGTACCCTCTGGATGATGGCTTACTACATCTACACCTTATGATGGGCCTAGACCTGTATGGATGCCAGATGAAGAGACTGAGTGGACCCGCAAGATATAGGTTATCAGCTACGGTGACACAGAGCTGCTTCACAGCTAGCAAAGACATCTCACAATATTGTATAGATGACATGTTTGAAGTGCGCATGCTGACCTACAGAAAATACTCAACTTAAATCTCCTCTGCTTACTGCCCTCCATCTTGATCATGGCTATACTCACTACGCAGCACCTCTGACATCATGTACCCATGGCCCTCACCACATGTGCTGTGAATGGTGTTACAACGCAACACAGCACATCAATGTGTCCTCCAGAAGGCTACACTTGTTTTGCAGCCATGGACAGATATCTGTACAGTCAGGACAAATTACTTCAATCTCACTGGCTAAAACATCACTACTACCATTGCAAGCTTTGGCCTCTCAAAAACAATAGGTCTTCCATGCATGTAAATGGCAGTTTAAAGTCTGTGGATCAGTGGACGTGTAGATTTCTGATGTAAACCTCAGACTACATCTGCATGTGTCTGTGTTTTGAGTCCTGAGATCATGGAACACACTGTATGAGGCAGGGTGCGTATGGGACGATATCTAAATAGTATTGTACATAAGGCATAATTGCACATTTTCAGACAGCTGGTGATGCACTTTGGAACAGCACTGCAGATGTGCCAAAGTATCAGACAAGACAATATTTGTCATTAACAATGTTCCTGTACAATGGTAGCATCACTCTTATGTCAGGTAAGATCCAAGGCATGTGAGAGTAAAGGGCCTGTGCCAAGACAATAACAAACACTGACAAAATGGGCCCATGAACAGTAGTCTCTGGTGTGGGGCTCCCATCTTGCACCATACCCAACCTAGTCTCATTAGGTTCATTATTGCCAACTCATGTTCCTCTAACACTGTTTCAGCCCACATTTGTTTAATTGGGAATACACTCTGCAAGTGCCTGGGCCATGGTGCATGCAAGGCACATATCAATGTCAGTGTTAGATCTCAGCAGGCTGTGTATACTATGCCCTCATGACCATCAGGTGGCCACATGTACCATACTGTACAGTGCATCTAGTGCCCATCCTATGTGTCACATTAGCATAGTGGGTCACTATAAAGGGGTCTGTGAGGTCTTGGTACCTGACTGAAGACAGGTTGGTAATGCCATCTGTGCTGAGCACATGTCTCATAAAAACCAACCCCAAGCACATATACGCTAATTTGGGACTAAATCCACAATTTGTTCTTCAAAGATTCAAAAATACTTTATTCGGTTAAAAAGCAAGATAACCATGAAAGTAGCATGAAAGGTACAATTTACAAGAGGTAGAGTAAACTTTTTTTAAAAAATCACGAAAAAAGAAAGCAACAAAATTGAATTCATATATACAATAAAAACGATCAGTCCGTTTGAATTGATTTACGGCACTTAAAAACTAATTTTAAAAATTCTGCAATTGAGGCAACCATAAAAACAGTTTCCATTTTCTGGCACTCTGTGAACGCTAGGCGGCATCTATATACATTTAAATCCTTGAGGATAGGGATGATAAGTTTCTTTCGAGGAAGAGTATAAAATTTACAAAAGAATAATATGTGTATATCGGATTGTTGGGATACATCATCACATGGACATAGACATAAATCCTTCGACCAACAATTCATCACGGGGAATGATAATGTCCTAAAAACAATATTCAATCTAAAACGGGTCAAAAGGTAACTTTCATGATTGGACATGTACAATGAAAGATATGGCTGCAATTTCTCTCCACATAGAATGTCCTGGTGGACAGAAACAGTCTTTTTTCTCGCCTCTTCTATATGTCTCTTTTCCTTGAGGTACACCATACACAGATTTTTCAAATCTCTTCTAGATATATATTCCATTGATTGTGGGTCCTCAAAGTATTGGGGGCAACTTATTTTTTCAAGAAAGTTTCTGACGTAGCCTATCCATTTAAAGTCACTGATATTGTCCAATGCCATGATATCCTTTAAAATAGCCCGATTGACAACACATTCATCATTTGTCCAAACCCTATGCCAAAGGAGGACTGGCTGAATTTTAATAGTATCGTAACATAAGGTGTTCCCAATTCAGCATGGCATATCATCGTTGCAGTACTTTGGGGTACGGACAGAATGTGGCATAAAAACTTGTTTTCCATGATTTGAATCGCACTAATATTTGAATACCCCCATAATCCTGCACCATAGGTGGCTACAGATATACAGGTCGCAATATAAACAGTTAAAATCTCCTTTATGGGTTTTTTACCTAATTTTTTCATAAAGCATTTTAGGGCCATAATAGTCTTAGAAAATAACAAAAATCTAGCATGAATTGCTGTAGTCCATGAGCCACTTTCATGGAACAATATCCCCAGATAAGGGAAGGTAGGGGTCCTTTCTAGGGGATTGGAGTTTATGAAGATTGGCTTCAAGTGCTTGCTTGTTCTGGACCCACAGTACATAGATAAAGTTTTAGAACAATTGATTTTCAAATCTAAACCAAGCATAAAAGTGTTAAAGGCTGTAACCAAAGTTTGTAAAGCCATTGGTGTGCGTGCCATCAGAACAGCATCATCAGCGTACATCAGTGCAGGGACAGGCCTACCTCTCACCATAGGCATGTCTCTGCCCTCCTGTACGAGGTGCTTCTCCATTCCATTTATATATAACAAAAATAAAAAGGGGGCTAGGACGCACCCTTGGCGCACACCCCGACCAATCCCAAATTGTCTGCTGCATTCACCATTATTCCCGTATCTGACACTAGCAGTGGCCCCAGAATAAAGCTCTCTCAGAAAACATATAATGGCGTTGTCTACCCCCAATTCGGCCATAATTGACCATAATTTAGTGTGTGACACACAGTCAAAAGCTGATGTTAAATCAACAAAAGTGAGGTATAGACGTTGTTTTTTAACCTTTATATACTTCTGTTGCAAGGTGAAAAGATTCAAACCTTGCTCTATGGTCCCTAAACCCTTTTGGAACCCAAATTGGAAATCACTTAACACCCCATTATCCTCGGCCCAGCTTTGCAATTTAGCTAAAATCACTCTCCCCAAAATTTTTATAGAAGAGTCCAATAAGGAAATTGGCCTATAGCAAGTACAACTTAGCCTGTCCCCTTTCTTGAAGATTGGGACTATTACCGATGTAAACCAGGTAGGAATTGGGCTATTTACCAGAGCAGCATTGAAGAGCTGAACTAACAGTGGCCCCCATAATTCGATGTTAGCCTTATAGAGGTCGGCTGGTATACCGTCTGGTCCTGCTGCCTTGCCCCCCTTAGTCGCCTTCAAGCTTGCTATAACTTCTGGAAGGGTTACGATCAAAGTTCTGGATGTATCTAAATTTAGCAACCCCACGTCCTGGCCTGTTTCAGGGGTTTGTTCCACAGCCTTATAAAGGGAGGAAAAATGAGCCACCCACTCATCTTCTGAGATGGCAATTTCCATGCGTGCTTTTTGTTCATGTAAAAGGGGGGTGTTAATGACCCTCCAAAAAGCAGCCGGATCCTTTGATTTTGAGGCAGCGCATAGGTTGTCCCAAGCCTCCCTTTTTATCGAGGCCTTCCTGTCCTTCAATGCTGAATTATAGTCCTTCCTTGCAATTCTAATTAGGATTACGTCCCGTGGTCTTTTATGAATTGCATGTCTAAGCTTTGTTAAGGCTCTAGTGCAGTTCCTATCAAACCATTTCCTATTGGACTTTAGGGAATTTTTCCTTTCAACCCACAAAGCTTCCTTAATTGTGCTAGAGATGATATTAAAATGGGTTATTATTTCACAGTTCTCTGCGTATTCATCTAAACAGATCGAGAAACTACTCATGCATTTACTCAATATTTTGTACAGGAAATCATCCGGGACCAGTCTGCTCCATTTAAGGTTGTAACCATTTTGGGCACCCAACCTCACGTCCGGGACCATTTGGTCCGGACATTCTCTAGTATCTACTACAGCAAATAGGTTCTCCATTTTTAATACCTGTGGCAGATGATCACTCAGTGGTAAGTCCATGATGTTTGCTCTAATCAATCTGCTCGCAGAGCTAAGTGTACATAAACTAAAATCGATAATAGATGAGGCACCCCGCCCAACAAAAGTTGGGGCAAATGTCGTTGTATGATGTGCTAACTCATTTGAAAACCCAAAGTTGAAATTAAAAATCATCTCATTTAATGAGTCGCCTAGTAGGGTATGTTCAAAATGCGTCAAGTTGACATCTTGTTCCAGCATTAAACCACAGATACCCTTTTGGCCCTTTTTGCAGAGAGTGCAATTAAAATCACCCTCCCATAATAACATAACTTCAGCCCTCTTGCTCTTATCAAGTTCGTCTTGCATTTCTGAGGTTAGTGTGGCAAGTACGTCCTTAATCATGCTATCTGGACAGTTATTGTAAAAATTAAAAAGAACCATCTTTGGACCCTTCCTTGTGTATATCACTATTTTTTGATAGTAACTGGATCCAGGGGAAAAAGAAATTTTATCGTATACTAAGAGATTAGATATGTATACAATCAACCCCCCCTTGGGTCTCCCGTGTACTCCACCCACCGCCGGGGTAAAGTAAGTTTTGTAGCCATTAAGATGTATCGGCGTGGTGGCCCAAGTTTCTTGAAGGGCTAATATTCCCACGTCGATAATGGCCTCATCCCAGGTTGGATTGGTAATCTTTTGTTTTAACCCAGCCACGTTCCAAAAGAGCACCTTACAGTAATCTTTTTCTACAGGTGAAATATCTACAGTGTCCCCTAGTCTTCTGACCAGGCTCCCTTGTATAGACTGATCCCCCACCTGTATTTCTAGGGTTTCCTCAGACCCTAGACAACTTATAGAACCCAAGCCCACAGAATTGTTAAACAGCCGGTCATCTTCCTTGATCTTGGGGAGTCAGTCCACTGCTTCCAAGCAATCAAACCGGTTGTAACACGGGAAAAACGGAGGAAATTGCAGATTGCCTGTCCATCCTGGGTCATAACCTTGTGGATAAAAGTAAGGAGGCCTCCCTTTGTGTTTCACAGTGTTCCAGCCATCTTCATGCCTCCCATTCCACTGTGTGTTGTGGTAGTTATTATCAAAAGCCTGACCAGTATTACCACCATGGTGTCGTTTGTCCCTGGTCCAGCTCCACCTATTATCCGGTTGTTCACCCTCAGGGTAAAAGTAGGATAATGACCTAGCCACAATAGACAAACCATAATTTCTTGGGGGCCTCGATGTAATAAATTCTGCGGTGCGGGGATTCTCAAATGTTATCACCACGCAGTCACCGTGTGTCCTTTTTTTATTATTATACCCCACCCAAGGAGCCCTTTCGACCATAAGGATGTTGCTTTTAAAGGCTGGTGGAAGAGGGTAATTATCATTTAACCAATGTATTGTTTTATTTACAAGTCCCCCATTATTTTCATTTGATTTATTATCAGGTTGGGGGACTCCAGTAAGGACCACAACGTATGGTGAGGCTTCTGGCGGTAGATGTATGTTTCTACGTGTCTCCCTTTTTTCAACATTAACTTTATCCTTGGGAGTTTGTGTGGGTGGTACAACTTTGTCAGTTGTGGTTGGGTTTTTAGGTGTTGGTGTAGGTTTTGGAGGTGGATTAGTGGTGGGTTTTGGAGGTGGATTGGTGGTAGGTTTTGGAGGTAGATTAGTGGTAACATCGCTTTTAGCAGCTGTGAGTGGTCTATTCATAGTTGGTTTTTTTTGTGGAACTTTATTGTTCGAATTGAAGCTAGGGGCACTAATATCTTTATGGATGTTAGTCAGTATTGTTTCCAGACATCGTAGCCTAACCTCAATAGGTTCTAAGAGAATTTTTAGCATTGCAAAGATGTTATTATTAACCATGCTTAGGCTACTACTGTCCTCACCCCCTCCAGCTTGATTGTCAACTACCCCACTTAGTTCCAAGATCCCCTCCAAGCTACTATCCAAGATGGTTTCATCTGGCAGGCTTAGTGTTATGCCCACACTTGCCCGGGGCCCACCTGCGGTATCATTAATATTGGAGTGAGCATCTAGGTTGGGGCTCACATTCAACGGGATCAGATCCAACTGAATTGGGTCATGGATTTTGCTAGTCTGGGGTTTTTTCCCTTTTCGAGTGGTCGTTTTAATGGACTTTTGTTTAATACTCTTTTGTTTAGGGATTGCCCCCTCCTTCCTCCCCCTTTCAATTAGGGTACTAGCTGTGGTTTCATTCTCGGTTGCAGCCGGGCCATTTTCCAGCAACAAGGAGAGATTTGGGGTTGCCTCCAGGCCTTCCTGCGAGGCTGGTAAGTCACAACCCCGGTCCTTATGTACCATTATGAGTGTTTTTGGAGCGGATACACTGTTAGGTGTGCAAGCTTGTGCAATATGGCCCAGAGAGGAACGCTTTGCCATGGCTAAGTCTTGGGACACCCTTCTATCCATCAGTATGATCCCTTCGTCAATGAGGGCATGTGTGCGTACTATAAAATCATCTAAGGTACCAGTTAGTTTCTTTGCCCCAGCGGCTGCCATGCTTCTGGTCTCTGGGTGGTTCATGGCAAGCCCAATAAATAACCCACTATACAGCAGGATATGCTTATGGCCAATAACCAGTACCAATCTCAGTACAACAGGAACTCAGGGGCTCACAATGGTATGTTACAGCAAGATTTAGCCAACTTACAGTTATGCAGTCTCGATGTCCTTTGGCTACTTGCAACCGGGCAGGGTGTCTGGCACAGGCCAGGCTCCTCAGGCCTCTGAGGGCCTAAGAGGGCCCGCCCTTTGCCCGGGCTTAGCCCCGGGCGTCCCGCTCGCGTCCCGCGACGCGGGGGCTCTCCTCCCTTTCAAGGGCTCTGGCGCCCTCAGCAGCGCGACGACCCGCGTCACTGCAAACGCGCCGCTGCGAGGCCTGCCGGGATTTGTGGTCTCCCGGAGCGGCGGCGCGGAGTCCGGTGTCCAGGGACTCTTGGTGGTGGCGGCGGAGATGTCAGCGTTCCTTCGCGCCTGCTGCTGTCTGCCCAAATGACTCTCGTGGCGGTGGCGGCAAAATGCAGGTTAGTAGTGATTCCCCCCGCTCTGCCGGGGCTCTCCTCCCTTTCAAGGGCTCTGGCGCCCTCAGCAGCGCGACGACCCGCGTCACTGCAAACGCGCCGCCGCGAGGCCTGCCGGGATTTGTGGTCTCCCGGAGCGGCGGCGCGGAGTCCGGTGTCCAGGGACTCTTGGCGGTGGCGGCGGAGATGTCAGCGTTCCTTCGCGCCTGCTGCTGTCTGCCCAAATGACTCTCGTGGCGGTGGCGGCAAAATGCAGGTTAGTAGTGATTCCCCCCGCTCTGCCGGGGCTCTCCTCCCTTTCAAGGGCTCTGGTGCCCTCAGCAGCGCGACGACCCGCGTCACTGCAAACGCGCCGCCGCGAGGCCTGCCGGGATTTGTGGTCTCCCGGAGCGGCGGCGCGGAGTCCGGTGTCTAGGGACTCTTGGCGGTGGCGGCGGAGATGTCAGCGTTCCTTCGCGCCTGCTGCTGTCTGCCCAAATGACTCTCGTGGCGGTGGCGGCAAAAAGCAGGTTAGTAGTGATTCCCCACAATTTGTTCTTGAAATATGCCATAACAAGATAAGCAAAGTCAGCATTGTCACACAATAGTTCCATACTCCCATTGCTATGTGCATTCACCTGGTGTATGGTTCAAGGGTGTATGGACATCACCTTGAATATGTTACTCCACAAACATCAGTACCACATGTGCCATAACTGTTGGAGTCCTATGTTGTGGCCACCACATCATCATTACAATATATTGATATCAGTATGGGAAACTATTCCACAATGTGTCTCATGGGCTTGGCTAGGTTAATCCATAACGAGGAAACATTATATCAGCAGAACTCACCAGCTCCTCTGGTGACCCATAGAACAGGTGGTACAGGGAAAAGACCCGTCTACCAGTGTCTGGAGCTACTCTGGAGTGAAGGGAGGGGCCCACTGCCCTGTATAGCATGTTGTGGCATCTTCCAGAGGTGGCAAACAGCATCTGGAGATGGGGAGGTGTAGTAGGCAGCAGTGTCTGTAGGCATGTGTTTATTTTTCCAAACTGCAACCTTTAAATACAACATGCAGCCAGTCTTCTGTGTAGACGGCCATGTACATTAGACCGAGGCGGTCACATTTTACAACCTTAGCCAATGGCTGTGACTGCAATAGTAGAAAACGCCTACCACACTTTTTAAATCAGCCTGTGCACACCTATTGGAAATGTCCCATTGGCAAACTCAGGCATCCACTTAGGCTGTCACCTCTGTCTGCAAAACATCACTCAAACCACAGAGGTCGCATTTCACAAAGGTAGCCAATGGCTGTGACTGCCACGGTCGACTCTGCCCACCACGCGGTTCAAATCAGCCTGCGCTCGCCGATTTGGCATGTCCCAATAGCAAACTCAGGCATCCACTTAGGTAGTCATCTCTGTCTGCGAAAAAACATCACTCAAACCATGGAGGTCGCATTTCACAAAGGTAGCCAATGGCTGTGACTGCAAGAGTGAACTCCATCTACCGGGCAGTTCACATGAGCCTGGGGTCGGCTTTCCTGCATGTCCCATTGGAGAGTCCGAGCCTCCACCTTGTCAGTGTTGAGATCAACAACATAAAACGGTTCTCTACATACATATTCAACAATATATGTATGTTGTAACATCACACATGATGTATGGTACCATTCCCTTGTCTATACCTTTGCTCACACGTCTGCGTTGAACATGACTGTGTATGTACACACGTTTACCGTGGGCCATGTACAACATCGCAAATGGAAGTAATGTGTGCAATGCAGACTCCACTACATGACAGAGTCCACCATACCTAAGAATTGTCCAAGATGTACACAGTGCTGTATCAGACACATGTGTTCTCTAGATTGGTGATGATGGTGGCAAGGTCTATGAAAAGCAGTGCATCTTAATCATCCTGCTGACTCCAGTAAATAGATTGACATGTGATATTTGTATGTGACACTTTTGGCTGTCTTCCACATAGAATGGGCTCTCACACAACTGTGGCCACTGGTGGAAATGTAGCATCCAGCTATGTGTAATGCATCTCATTCAGCTTCATCATACAAGAACTATCCATGTCTGAAAGTATTTTGTGGTACAGAAAGTGTAGTAAACTGCTGTGGACATGCTCACATATGTATTATTGTATTTTCACATCACTTTTGGGTGTGTCTTGCTAAATGTTTGTGTGGATACTGTGACCTTGAAATCACACGTCCTGCTCAAGCAGTATATCCAAGATGGCCCCTGTACAGTGCCTAAAAGGAAACAAGCTTGTTGCTCCAGTAGTGCGAGAGCACATGACCATCACGTCAGTAGCAACACCAAGGGAGCAAGGAGCGTGTAGGGAGGAAGACACGAAAGACGGAGAAGGAGAGAATGCTAACAATGAAGAAGGCTCTGAGGACAACACCAAGGAGCACCCGGAGGAGAAAATATCAAGCAGGAGCAGCATGGTAAAGAAGCATCAGGAGGCGGGAGGAGCCACATCCAACACTGTGGAAAATGAAGAGAGGGCGCCTAGAGGCATCGCCATTCAGTCTACCCATCCTGAGGAAAGAGAGGACACTGTGACTCCCTCTGCCACGACCCCAGCGGGCCGTGGCTTCAGTCAAGTGCCTTTTCTCCAGTATCTTGCTGTAGGGACGTGGTGGGGAATCTAAAGCTACAGAAAACCACTTTGGAGCACAGAGCAAGCGACATGATCAGTGGGATGTCTAGGTGGAGGTCAAACCTAGAGTCCCTACAATGTTACATATATTTTTTTGATGTTGTTTTCTTTTGAGGAGAACCTTTTCTCTCATCCCGGGCTGCTCATTGGGACATTCTTTGCTTCAGTAAACAGCCTCCTTAAACTGTGCCGCTTACCATCAATAAAAGGGCCAACTGTCCACTGTAACCATGTGTTGTGTGTCTCTTCTTCAGTGACCTCAATAGTGTCAGAAATGGGATTGTGTCATTTAGGCTACCATGACCCAACCCATTACTATGAAGGCCATGGTCCCTTAACTGGCCGAGGGACAACAACACCTCCAATTGGTATTGGAGCAACAAAATCAGATGGTCCAAAAAGAGAGGGAGGCCTTTCAAGTGGCAAAAGGAGCAAGCTGCATTAATGGCTTCGAAGCAACAAATACAGGACACCGCTATTCTGGGTCTGACAGATGCTATCTCCACTGCAAGAGTCCATCCAAATATCCAAAGCTCTGTCCTACAAAAAATTCAGGATGGCGATGATCCCAATGTTTTCTTTGTCAACTTTGAGAGGGTGGCAACAACTGCCACCTGGCCCCTAGAGAGGTGGGGCCAATACATTGCACCACTCCTTACCTGGGAATTACAGGCAGCTTATCAGGTCTCCAATCCCGCCTGGATTACTCCCTATTCCGATATAAAGAAGGCCATCCGCGAGAAGTTAGGACATGACCAGGAGTAATACCGACCTAGGTTTCGTAAGGAGCAGAGGGTAGTGGGTGGTAACCCTAGAGCACTATTCTATAGGATTAGGGAGTTAGGTATTAGGTGGCTACAACCCAACTCTACAAGTACTGAAGACGGCACTCAGAAAATATATCTTGAACAGTACCTAGAGGCTTTACCATAAAACACTAGGTCATGGATAAAGCAATACTCCCACCTGACAGTACAAATTACGGTGGAATTAGCTTGTGCCTATCACATGTCCCCATAATTTAAACCTGTAAGAGCCCCACTTGCTTCTCGGAGGCCCATCCTAAAGTCAGGGGGGAAAGTAGATTGCCAGGAGTGTCCAAGCCCTTGGTCAAACATCCCATGCACCCCTACCCTTTGCAAACAGGGTCACATTGCAGGAACTGCCTCCTTAAAAATGATGGAAGAGAACCCTTGGAAGGGAGGCTGCCACAGAGTAGGGTTATGATTATAAGAGAAACCTAGGGACGTTAAAGGATACCCATCCGTCTGAACGGAAAGCCGGTAGATGCCTTACTGGACACCGGCTGTCACCACAGCATTGTCAGTAAAGACCTGGTACCCCTTAACCGGATACTTAGTGAAGAAAGTAAACAGGTCTCTCGTGTATCCATGGGGACATACGTTTATATCCCCTGACGGAGGTCTTAATAGAGATTGATGGGAACCCTCAAGTACGGAGGGTGGGAGTAGTTCCAGTACTGGTAGAGAAGGTACTCCTGGAGACAGATCTCCCCCAAAAATTGGTGAGTATTTAGTCATTCTGGCAAAGGAAGACCTTGGCTCGGACTGGTTAAAAGAAGCCCCTTTTTGTATGTCAGATATACAAGACACCCGGATAAAAATACCCAAAACCAGGGCGGAGAAAAAAAGAGAACGAGAGCTTAATCGGAAATCATCCCAACTCCCTGTCACTTGTTTTCTTTCCTCCCCAGAGGATGAACACATGCCATACCGAAGTTTCAGGGCAGCCCAAAGAGAAGGCAGCATGTCATGAATGCACAGAGACAAGCAGAAGAAGAAGGCGACCCCAATAAGGTAGGCCCTTACTTCTGTGTTAAGAGGGGTCTTCTGTATAGGATTAGTGGGCTTCCAAAGCAAAGAACAACTGAGTGTTTCCTTGGCATTTAGGGAACAAGCTATGCAATTTGCTCATAGCCAGGCTGGGGGTGGACACTATGGACAAGAGCACACCCTTAAGTACCTACTAGAAAGGTTCTAGTAGGTAAACCCCTCACCGAAAAAACACCCCCATTTTCCTGTTGCCCATTATTGATGTCCCCTTCAAAAGAGTGGGTATGGACTTGGTAGGACCCCTTCATCCCTCAGCAGGAGAACACCAGTACATACTAGTCCTGGTGGATTATGCCACTTGTTACCCCAAGGCCATTCCCCTCTCCAGTATAACCACTCTTTCAGTAGCGCAGGCCATGGTCTCTTTCTTCTCCCGGGTGGGCTTCCTATGTGAGGTGTTGACAGACCAGGGAACTCCCTTTATGTCCCGTTTAATGAAGGAGATATGCAAGCTGCTTGGTGTTCACCAGATCTAACTGCTGTGTATCACCCACAGACAGACGGTCTAATGGAACTATATAACAGGACTAAAAAACTATTCTAAAAAAAAAAGCATAAACGAAACTGGGAAGGACTGGGACCATAAGCTTCCCCTTGTCCTGTTTACCATCAGAACCCATGAGAAAAAATCAACAGAGTTTAGTCCTTTTGAACTCCTGTTTGGTAGAAAACCTCACACGCTCCTAGAGATGGCTGCAGAACAGTGGACTGAGGAAGAGGATGAGGGAAAGCCTCTTTTGCGACCACGTCCTTAAAAAGAACTCTGTCTACACTCTGGGAGGAAATGCACCAGAATATGGAAAGAGCTCAGCAGAAACAAAAATCTTATTATGACAGGGGAACCTAGGTAAGGGACCTGACTGTAGGGGACAAAGTACTGATCCTCTAATCATCCTCACAGAAAAAACTTTAGCAACATGGTAGGGGCCTTATGTGATCGGGGAATAGATTACCCCTGTTACATATAGAATGTCCGTTCCCCACAAAGAAAGCAGTGGACAAATATACCACATTCACTTGTAAAAAAAAAAGGGAAACTCCTGCCTTCCATGTTAAGGCCCCCTTCCGACTATCAATCAAGTCACCCTTACGAAAACCCTAGAGATCCCTTTACCAACCTTTAAAAAGACATTTCAGAAAGACCGCATGTTGGTGAGAACCTTTCCCCGTCCCCAAAAACAACAACTCTATGACCCCCTAGATCGATTCCCTGGACTGAGTTCTAGCACACTTGGGTGCACCTCCTTGGTCACATATGATATTAAGATAGAGGCTGGGAAGGTAGTAAAACTGAGACCTTACAGTTTCCCTGCCACCCAGTAATAGGCCGTGCAAAAAGAAGTAGAAGCCATGTTGCAAGCCGGTATCATCGAACCCTCTCGAAGCGACTGGTATTACCCGGTGGTGCTTGTCCCCAAACCTGGTGGTAGTATTCACTTTTGCATAGACTTCTGCCAATTGAGTGTCCACTCCAAGTTTGATAGCTTTTTTATTTTAATCTTTTTATTAAATTGAATTGAAACAGCAGACGAAAACACAGAGTATTCAGCTCACCATCACAAATTGTACCTTGCCCGGCCACCAATTGTCTAACACGGCCGTTATGCCAACATCCCAGAGTGGGCAGGTGACGGTATTCTGCAAATGCTAAATAACAGTGCAATAGGGGCAGCAGCCACTAACACACATCAGGATCGTGGTGAAGCGGCACTCCAAGGTGCACCTCCGCTAACCGGCTCCAGTCCAGGCTCTCAAAGCAAATACTTATCCTCCTTACCACCATGCCAACTGGTGCAGCACACACAAAAAACTCCCCGAACAGCCCACACATCAGTATCATTCCATCTATCGGAGGGTGCCAGTCTTCAGCACAAATCATTAGCCAATTCCTGCAGGCTAATAAGCTCTAGTAGCATCCAAGTTTCCCCTGTCCGTTGCCTCTTCCCCACAATCACTCTGTGCACCTTGCACGTATGAAGTATATAGTCCCCAAAGGTTTTTCGGTCGGCTTCTGGGCGGAAGTAACTCACTATAGATTACGACTGCGTAGAGCAGTACAGCATATCCCTGGACCATTGCTCCAGCGTCGGGACAGGGCCCCTCAACCAGCATATAACAACTCTTCTCTTGGCCGTAAGCAGTCCCATACCAACCAACTTGCGAATTGCCTTTGGGAGCAATTTGGGGTGTAACTAGAGGGTCTAATGTAAGTTCAGTTTCGACCCCCTTCCTAGCTCCTCGAATACTCCCATCCAGAAGGAGTATACCCCCGGGCACAACCATGCCAGGTGCATGAAGTCCGCTGTAACACAGTGGCATCTCTCACATTCAGCATCCTCTCGTAGGCCATATCTACATAGTCTTTCAGCGGTATAATATATTCTATTAATGTACTTGAAGTGGTCCAGCCTGTGTCTGCCATGCAGAGATATTTTTCTAGTATTCATACAGCAGTAGGACCATTTATCATCATCCAGCTGAACATTCAAGTCACGCTGCCATGCAAGTCTGGCCGCAGTGTATTTATGCGCCCTGTGTGATATTGCTATCTTGTAAAGAGCTGTGATCAATTTGCGAGAGGATGTAGCTTTACTAACATGTGTCAACTCATGCATCTCTGGAGGCTCTACCATATCTTCACCCAGCAGTGCACGCAGGGCCCCCCTCACTTTATGAAATTGGAATTTATTTAGAGGTGTGCCGCCTTCTGGCGGGCCAATAAGGTTTTCTGAGGTGCGCACTGTCCCCTTATGAAAGAGGTCCCCGCCACCTCCAGTTTCAGTGCGCGCAATGCCCGAATCACACTCCTTTCTGTGCAAGGTCCTAGCCATCTCATCGACTCAATAGGCATAACCAGCGAATATAATATTGCACCTGCCTGATTCTGCAGGAGCCAATGCCAAGCATGTCTAGTAGCTTTTAAGGAGTCCACAATACCAGTCCTACGGTCAACCGGTTCCATAATAACTGCCGGCAAAGGTATCTAATCCGCGAAAAGTCGCTCCATCCGAAGGTAGGGGATGTCTGCTTCACCCTGGTTCCTTGCATGGAGGTGAGCTCCCTGCGCCACCCTATAATACAATTCAAAATCTGCCGCTCCAAGTCTCCCCAGATGGCATGGAAGTGTGAGTACTCCCCACTGTACCCTAGCTTGCTTACCCGCCCAAGCCAGTTTTAGAATTGATTGTCTCAGCCTATGGAAAAAGGTGCGTGGCAGAACCAAGGGAATATTCGTGAAAAGGAAAAAGAGCCTAGGCAGAACTACCATCTTCATGATAGAAATACGCCCCATTAAAGACAGGGGGAGGCGACACCACAGCTCCACATTGTCCTCCAGCCTAGAGATGGCGTGCCATAATTTTATCGAGATACAATACCAGCCGGATGCCCAAATATCGAACTGAGTCCTCAGTCCATTGTAAAGGGTATTCCATCTCAAATTCCGTGGTTGCTGGCGTATGCGGGAATACAAGCGATTTTGCCCAAATAACCTTCAGGCCCGATAACGCCCCAAAGCGGACCACCTCTCTAATAACTGCTGCCAAGTTATCTTCTGGTTCCCTAACATAAAGGAGTGTGTTGTCAGCGTAGGTTGACACAATTATTCTGTACGTAGGAAATCCAATACCCTCATTCCCATGATACTCCCGCAAGGCACAAGTCAAAGGTTCCGCCACCAGGGTGTAGAGGAGCAGGGATAGGGGGCAGCCCTGTCTGGTGCCTCTAGTAATACAAACGGGGGTGGTGACCAGTTCACCAATACGCACTCGGGACGTGGGCTTATGATATAAAGTACTGAGCAGTTGCAAAAAAAAACCCCAAGCCCCATTCTGGTCAACACTTGCCATAAAAACAACCATTCCACCGAATCAAATGCTTTTTCCATATCCAGAAAAACAGCCACTGCTTTATTTTCCTGGCGGACATACTGCATCGTGCCAAACACAGTTCGAATATTATAAGTTAAGTTCCTAGATGGAATGAATCCCGCCTGCTCAGGAGCGACTAGGATATGAGACATCCGCGCCGGTCTAGTGGCTCAAATTTTAGCGAACATTTTAGTGTCTACATTGAGAAGGGATAGGGGTCGGAACAAACTACATTCTTATCCGGCTTAGGGATGGCAACCAGCATGGCCTCACTCATCGACGGGGGCAACGTGCCCGACTCACACATATCCTCAAACAGAGCCGCAAGGTGAGAGAGCAACTGTTCTGAAAACGCCTTATAGAAAGCAACTGGTAAACCATCTGACCCTGGTGCACTACTAGCTTTCATGCTACCCAAGGCTTCAACAATCTCATCCCTCTCTATCGGGTGTCTTAGGAGTTCCCTGTGCGCATCTGGAAGAAAAGGGAGCTGTATATACTCCAGATACTCCGCGATTTGCTCTTCGGACCCCTCAGACCAGAATCTGTATAGTTCTATATAATACCGCCGGAAGCGTTCAGCCACAGCCACCTCCTCTGTCAAGAGTTCACCACTCTCCCCCTTAATCTCCAATACCTGAGTCCTATTGCCTCTAGCCTTCATCAGTCGGGCCAGGACAGAACCCGGCCTCTCTCCCTCACCATATGAGCGTGCCGTGGCATACTTGCCCAGGTGCTTCACTTCACGATCAGCCGCGTCACGATATTCCTCTAGTAGTGCCTTAAATTCACTCTCTATATTCTCATCGCCCCCTGCGATTCTTTGCTGCCCTAGGCTTTTCAGTTTACCCTCCAGATCTGCCAGGGTCTTCCGAAAAGCACACCCGAATGCTTAGCCATTGCCATACCTCTAATATACACTTTAAAAGCTTGCCAGATCGTTTGGAAACTATAAACAGAGCCTATATCAGTGTCAAAATAGGTTTCAATGGCTACGGTCATCTCCTCCCGAAAAAACGGGTCCAGTAAAGAGTATGGAGGGAATCTCCACGTGAATGGCGGTAATCTCTTCCTAGGAGGGTCCAAGACCAGTAGCAATGGGGAGTGGTCCGAGAGTGTGCGTGGCAACACCATACATTGCCGTACAAGATTAACCAATGAAGTAGATGCCAACCAATTATCAATACGTGTGTGAAGATTATGATATGCAGAGTAATGTGTATAACCCCTCACTCCCCACTTCTCATTCACCACACGTCACACATGTCCAAGCACACCATCACTTCCTCCAGCTTTCTCGCAGCCGCCGCTGGGCTCCTAGGAGGACCCGCCGATCTATCCAGTTCTGGGTCTCTGACCAAATTCAAGTCCCCACCCCACAGGATCTGAGTGTCCTCATGCTGGGAAATAATCCTAGTGAGTTCCCCAAAGAATTTGGGGCAATCATAGTTGGGTCGTATACGTTAAGAAGGAGAAGATCCAGGCCCCGTCCCTGGCATTTGGATATGAAATATCGGCCATCTGCATCTTTTCGGAGCATCGTGAGAGTAAGTGATGATCTAGGGTTGATCCAACTTAATACCCCCCTGGCATGCGCAGTGGTCCCCGCCGAGTTAATGTTACCCTTCAGTGCTCTGAGCCTAAGCATAGGACTTGTTTTAGGAAGATGCGTCTCTTCTAAGAGAGCTGGATCCACATTTTGTCTGTTGAGATAATTCATGACCTTCCGGAGCTTACGATGATCATTGAGTCCCCTGACATTCCAGGACTGCACACGCAGTCCGCCCATACGCTCCCAGGAATCTAATGTTTCATGTGCCATTAACTACACATACCGACCATATCATGTAGCAAGAATGTGTGCGCGCTAGCATGCCATGCATCATCTGCTTAAGAAACAACAAACTTTCAGAAAAACCCCACATGGGAAACTCCCCTCGACTTCCCCCTACCCCCCACCCACAGCAGACCTCCCCCAACATGGCTGCATGAGTCCCAGTCCCAATCCCCCAACACTCGATACCCCCCCCCAGACCTTAACTTTCATGGAGGGGGAGAAACAACAGTGCCAGGCACACGTGAGCGGAGATAGCCCCCCGTGGCTAACGGAAATAAAAACCAGTAACAGTGAGAACCGACCCCGGCTCCCACGAGTCATCGTAACCATATAAGCAGCTAAGTATTATCACGTCAAACCCCACACAATCACATAAACAAACCTCTGTAATACTTTGTAAGATTCTATCACAGCTTACCCTCAGAGAGGGCAATACATGTCTCAGGCTGCAGCCCCACATTGTAGATTCAGTTGTCCCAGGGTGCTAACCGTCCGAACTCAGAGACCAATACCCAGGACCACAGCCAATCCATTTGCACCAGGAGTTAGACAGCGGTGCGCCCACCATACCTAGGATTAGTTTGGTTTATCACTATAAAGTCACATATCTGCAAGCAGTATACCATCCCGCCCCTCTGTCCCCTGGACCTCTCACCGCCCGATATCTTTTAGTCCGATTTTTCAGTCCTGCTTGTCCAGCGCTGACCCCTCCGACTTCTCTGGTCATAGCTGTACTGGGCTGCTCCTTCATTCCTTCGCCCAGTTCTTGATGGCTTGCTGCAAGATCGTAGGGTCTGTAAAAATATGTGATCTTCCTTGCCTATTTACCCTCAGCTTCGCAGGGTACAGCATGGCATAGTCCACACTCATGTCCCGGAGCTGTGCTTGAGTGGCACAAAGTGTCTGCGTGCTTCCTGCACTCGAGCAGTGAAGTCAGGATACAATGCCAGTTCCGAGCCCTCATACCTCAGGACCTTCTTCTCCCTAGCAACACGTAGGGCAGCATCCTGATCCCGGTAGTTAAGCAGCTTTGCAATTATCGGGCATGGCGCAGCACCTGGCGGAGGCCTAGGCCCCAGAGTGCTGTGCGCCCTCTTCACCACAAACATAGCTGAGAAGACATCATCCCCCAGTAATGTCACCAGCAACTTCTCAACGAACTGCTCCATATTCCCCGTAGCCGTTGTTTCGGGAAGGCCAATAAGTCGCAGGTTGCAGCGCCAGGACGTGCTTTAATGTCCTCGGTTTTGTCTTGTGGGACACGCAGGACCTTTCCCAGCATTTTATTGTCAGCGTCCAGGGTGGAATGGGCCTCCTCGACCTCCGTTAAGCCCCTCTCAGACATATCCAGCCGTTCAGCATGCTTGTCAAGTCGTTCTGCCATTCTATCCATCCTATATGTCAGGGCATCCATTTTTGTGCCCAAGGATGTGATGCCACTCTGCAGAGACTTCTTCATAGCCCTCAAGATGCAGCGTATATCCGATTCCTCATCTGGTGCTTGTGACAGCGCCCTAGCACCCCGATCCGGAGCAGGGTCCTGTGATTTGGCACGTTTCTGTTCAAATGCCAGCTTGGTCTGGGTCTTATCTCCTTTACCCATAGTGTCAGGGAGCACCTACTTCTGTTAGATGCGTACAGTAGGACTCACTCCTCGACCTGGTATGAGCATAGGTTTCAATACTGTGATACCCAGTCAAGGCCACTGCTATGTGCAATTCCGTTTCACACACCCGATGCCCAGGGTGTCAGTAGCACATCCACAGGAGAGGGTTGCCTATGACACCAGCGCGCAATGGTTTACAGTACAGTTCACCTGCAGTCAGCACACAGGGAGGGCACCAGAGGTACGATTATAATGCCACTGCTCAAACGTAGTAGATCCGGACTAGTCTCACCCGGTCAGGCCTTTGGCTATGCACGCTGTGATCTAGGCAGGCCACCATTCCCCACCTTACGCATAGCCAGGATCCAAGGGAGTTCAGGAGCACCACCACTCAATGTGTGAAAGCATACACTGTGGGCTGAGGCAGACCAAGCAACAAGCTGACATCCCTTGCTAGGTTAATGTAGGGTTGGTAGTGTGGGCTCCAGCCCCCGGTGTGCCGGAACGCCGCCCAATCAGGTGTGCCGCAACTGACCGTGTCTCCAGCACTGTCCCCGAACTGGCATACAGGGCCCCATGAAGACAGCAAGAATCTAACTCTGCGTTACGCAACTGGGCCCCGCAGCCTACTGCTCTCACCACGGCTCCTCCGGTGCGCTTCCAGTGCCTTCAGTAGATCCAGTAAGTGCCTAGCAGGTCACCGCTCCACCTCCGTAGATCACCAGTGGAAGTGGCGCCCCCTCAGGTCTTCTCGCGGCTGCCACCGCCGAACTCGGTGCAGGGTGTTGAACTGTCCGCACGTCAGGTGACGTCGCTCGGCCACCGCCACCACTGTGGGCCGGGGATCCGTGGCCCAGACGCAGCAAACTCTTCAATAATCGGGGCGCACGCCACCGTAAGGCAATCTTGGGGTCAGACCCTCCATTCGGTTCCGGGCCCCTTCCGATGCTGCACGGACCGTATTAGGGGTAACGTGGGCCACTATAGCTGCAGAATAACTGATGTTTCTTTCGATGACCTGGGAGAGCTCCGGGCTCAGGC
Source organism: Lissotriton vulgaris (assembly GCF_964263255.1). Lineage (NCBI taxonomy): Eukaryota > Metazoa > Chordata > Amphibia > Caudata > Salamandridae > Lissotriton > Lissotriton vulgaris. Next base: position 1,254,494,426 of record NC_141689.1, on the reverse strand, counting down.
CTCCATCACGTTCTCGAGCTAGCTCCGCACACTCCAAGTTAGATAGCTACCTTATGCCCGAGTGAACGAACTTTTGGACACACTAGGGGGAGCAAAGATAATGTCCACTATCGGCCCAACAAAGGGGTGCACGCAGATCCTTCTCAGCCCCGCAGCTAAAGGTAAGACGGCCTTTTCAAACCCTCCGGGTTATATCACTTTAACGTCATCACTTTTGGTCTCCTTGGCGCCCGCCACCTTTCAGCGGTTAATGGACATCCTCTTAAGAACCCATCAGCAATACGCAGTGGCTTACCTTGAGGAAATAGTCATTTATAGAACGACCGGGAAACCCACATGCGTCACTTGGGTCAGGTCTTTTCCACCTTATACCAAGCAGGACTTACATTATACCCAAAGAAAAACACCCTAGCTACTGATCAGAACAAATACCTAGGATATTTTCTTTGGAAAAGAACAGGGGCCCCTGTATAATTGGATGAAACCCTCACAGGTAAATAACTTAATTGATAAAAGAGTTTGCACCGGGGTCAATGCACATATAACACGTCTTGCACTCATATATTTGGACCACAATCAAAAAAGAAACTAATTAATATATATATATATGGCAAAAACAATTTGAGCCAGATGTAGGTAGCCCTTTACAGGTCGGAAACGGCCGAAAATACAGATTTACGGCCGTTCCCGACCGGTAAAGGGCTATGGAGATGCAGGGGCAAAAAAAAAAACGTACATTTTCGGTATTTTTACCGAATCGGTAATTTTACCGAATCGGTAAAATTACAGAATCGGTAAATTTACCGATTCTGTAAATTTTACCGATTCGGTAAATTTGCCATTCGGTAAAAATACCGAAAATGTATTTTGTGATGTAGGTAGCACTTCAAACAGTGCTACAGGGCCTTTAGAATTCGGTATTTACCATGCAATACAATTGCATGGTAAATTACAAATTCTCGTGTACATTATTATTATTATTATTATATTTCTTATATAGCGCCAGAATCGACCCCCGAAGGGGTATCTCCGGGCTTGCCTTGGGAACCCGTCCTGGTTTTTCCCTGTAAGATAGCCCCTACAGGGCATCCCCAAGGTGAAAGCCAGGCTTCCTGCGGGGGCCGTTGTGGAGATTAAGCAAGCTTAATGCCCAGAGTTGCAGAGTGTGAACCCATGATTACGTCAGGCACCGAAGCGAGAATTATCGAGTCCATGGACATTTGAGCTCAACACCCTGCTGCGTCGGGAATTGAACCCTGGTCCCGGGTCTGACGCACATCTGTGCATGTACACCTGTGCCATGTGGCACACAGACATGCCCTAAGGGCATGTATGTGTGCCACATGGCGCCAAAGCCAGTTACAGGGGTGCAACAGGGTGTCAAAGTGACACCCTGTCCCCCTTAGCAATTCGGTATTTTTACCGATTCGGTAAATACAGAATCTGTGTTTGCTATTGAATCCTATAGGCTTCAAGGCCCATAGGATTCAATAGCAAATACCAATTCGGTATTTACCGAATCGGTAAATACCGAATCTTACCGATTCAGTAAATAATACCGAATTTTTACCTACATCTCATTTACCGATTCATAAATACCGAATCGGTAAAATTCTGTATTTATGAATCGGTAAATGAGATTTACCTACATCTGGCCCTTTATCTTTTTATTTTTTTTAATTTCATTTGTTATTTAATCAAAGATATAATTTATCAAAATACATACATAAATAAACATTGTAGGAAAATAATCATTTGATGAAAGTGATTCAAGAATACATATAAATCATGAAGAACATTTTTCAACCACCAGATGATATATGGTTTGGCCCCACCCCGGAAGGAAAATGGGGTTAGGAGACAAGACTTGGAACAAAATACCCCTAAAGAATATAGTTGACCCGTCACAAATGTGTCTAAACATGTATGTTTAAACTTGAAAGGACTGGTTGCAGATGTAAACTACCAATGCGTTTCGGCAAAGCCTTCCTCAGGGCATATACTTCATACCAGTGGTTTACTAAAATGCAAAAAAAGGGCAATACATAACATATTAATTGTGGTCCAAAATAATTGTGTTAATTGCAAAACTTAAAACACACCGCCCAACTGACTGTCAGCTATCTTAATTAAAACAACAATGAGATCTGCACACCCGACACAAGAAGGAGTTTCCAAACACATTCCAAGCGTTGCTATTTACTCATACATTCACAAACTAACATTTGTCTGTATTTCTTCTTTGGCTAACAACTACTACCTACATACAGTTAATTTCTCAGATTCTCAAATGTTATATTAAATGCTTTTACCCAACACAAGAGGACGTTATATCTATGGGGTCACTTCATATATTTTACATGACACCAATGGAGTTCCTCAGAAACACAGTTCTCACCAAGTCCATAGACCCACAGAGTTAAGTCTAAACATTACAATGCTATTGCTCAGATAAAATTACACATATAGCAGAGTGGCCGATGTCTCTATGCTTAATTATCAGGGGTATAGTTTAAATATTCATTCATTCATTCAGAAAACTTTATTTCGGTTCGGTCAAACGATAAAAGCACAAGTAATTAAACAATTTACAGTTTCAAGAAATTGGGATATAAACCAAACTATACATTAATATCATTGTCAATGCAATTCTTCTTCCTTAAAATTAATCGTCGTGGGAAAAGATTTATAAAAGAAAGATACATTTAAAAGTTTAAATTCGGGGGAGGAGCTACGCGGGCATCCAAGATGGTCGCATGAGCAGAGGGCTCCCGAGACCCGCGCCGCCCTCTCGCATTTATCCTTCTAATATCCTGAATAATGTTATGGGCTTTTGAAGTTCTACTCCTGCTGATCCTGATACACTTTCCAGGGCTGAGATCGGACTTCGGGAACCATTTTTACATCGTCTTTAACTTTCTGGCCTAACATCGGACGGGACCGGGGTCTCTGCTGCTCTGGCTGACCGAGACGCAATTCAACAACAGCGGTCAATGGACATCCTCTCCACCGGTGTCATTGTCACTTTCGGTTTCGGTTTCCCTTCTACCTCCTAATTGACTGTTCTGAAAGTGCTCCTTACTTCGGACCGCGGTGGCCTGACCCGCTGTGCATTCTGGCCATAACCCAGGTCTCACAGACTACGATTTTGGATGGAAATTCTGCTTTGGCGACCTAAAGATAACTGCCATTTACACCAGGTCCAGAGGGGCCCTTCAGGGCGCGGCTTCCAATATGGCGACTAAACCTGAAATTGAGAAGCGCATGGTGAAGGTGCCGACCCGTGGGGGTTCTGTCCAGACTAACGTTATGGATCAATATACGCAACCGAAGGGTCCCCCCAGTGCTGCTGGCCGTAGTCTTGAGGACCCGAGGACGGGCCTGGCGGCGACATCGGAGGTCTCCCTCCAGGATCTAATGCGCGCCATCGCTGGGATCAAGAATGATATGGGGCTACAATATGAGGCCATTGTCTCGAAGATCGACACGGTGGCCGTTGATGTTACCCTCATTAGAGCGGACTTGGCTAAGACCAATGAGAGGGTCAAAGCCTTGGACCTTAAGGCCTCCAGACTTGTTACTGATATGGCAGACGCGCAGTCGGAGATTGGCAACCTGCGGTCATCGCAGGATCTGATGGCCAGACGTCTGGATGAGTACGAAAATAGGGCCCGACGTAACAACATCCGCTTAGTCGGGGTACCTGAGAACAGTGGTGACACTACCATTGACCTACTAGTGGAGGACTTAATTGTGACTCATCTCGCTCCCGCCGGACTTAGTAAGTTCTTTGCGGTTGAGCGTGCGTACCGTTTCCCGGGTGGACAGACCAAGCCGGGGGCTCCCTGAGGCCTATTATCGCTAGGCTTTTCCACTTTCCGGATAGGGACGCTATCCTCCAAGCTTCTCGTAGGCATGGCCCACTGAAGTACGAGAACAGTTCAATTTCTATATATCCTGATTTCACTCCTCAAGTCCAGCGGCAACGGATGGGATTCCAGGGAGTGAAACGTCGATTGCGGGACTTGGGACTCAAGTATGCAATGCTGTTTCCAGCTCGGCTTCGCATCGAGCATCAAGATCGTACTTTCTTTTTTGATCGACCGGACAGTGCTGGCGACTGGTTGGACTCGCTGCTGAAGATGGATGGTGGGAGTGGAGGCCCCGGCGGCGCGGATGGAGGTGCATCGGCACAAGAATGACATTTTGGTTCTTGATGTCTGGTTTTGGTTTGCATTTATCGGCTGAGTTCTGCTTTTATTTCCTTATTATTGCTTTAGGCCCGAGGGTGGTGCGGGGTGGGACAGTCTCTCTTTCCTCCTCCGGGGTTCTTTGTGTAGTGTTCTATGAAGGGGCGACAGGCACACTGCAGTTTGGGGTGGCTCTTTAGTCGTACGCAGGGGTGCAGGGTGGGGGGTGTTGTAACGGGTTGTTGGTTGGGGGTGATGGGGGTTTGTTATTGTTTTTGTGTTTGTTCTTTTCACATGGTACACTGTCTCTGGCTATTATCCTGTTGCTCTTGGGTTTCGAGGGGGGGGCTATGGGGCTTTGTTGAGACGGGGGGTGATTTGAAACTGTTGTCTTGGAACGTTAATGGTCTGGGTGACAAGATCAAACGTGGTGTTGTACTTCAATTTATTAGACATCATTCCCCTGATATAGTCCTGTTACAGGAGACCCATCTGATAGGGAATGCTTGTAGGGCCCTTGATAGACGAGGCTATCAGTTGGTAGCACATGCTGGATTCACGTCTGGCTCCAGAGGAGTCGGAATAATGGTTAAATCCTCTCTGCCCCTCGAAATAGATGGTGTTGCCCTTGACGATAGGGGCCGTTATGCTGCTGTCTCTGGGCGGTGGGAGGGGAAGGTGCTCACAATTGTTACTGTCTATATTCCCCCGGGGCTTCAGGCTACCACCTACACTGATCTCGGGAGAACTCTCTTAGGGCTTCCGGATGGTATCCTTGTACTGGGTGGGGATTTCAACACGGTGGTCTCGGGGGAGTGTGACCGGCTACCCCCCAGGGTCCTGCCGGCATCTCAGTTGTGGCTGCCTGAGTTGCTTGAGACTCTTGGGTTGGTGGATGTCTGGCGGATGCTGTACCCTACGCAAACGCAGTACAAGTTCCACTCTGGAGCACATGGCAGCCTCTCGAGGATCGACTATTTTCTGATGTTGTCCGCCCATACTCCCTTGGTGCGTGGGGTTCGTCATCTTCCCAGGGGCATCTCTGACCATTCACCCTTGTTGCTTGAGGTTTCAGTGGGTTATTGTGGAGGGAGTAGGGTTCCCCCTATCCACCCTTGGCATTTTAGGAATCCCAAGCTACGCTCCGAGCTTCTCAAAACTATCGATTGTTACTTTAATGAGAATGAGGGGTCTGTCTCTTCCCCTATTTCCTTGTGGGAGGCTTTTAAAACTGTCGTAAGGGGCGCTGCACTGTCATTAATTGCTGCTGCTAAGAAGGCCAAACAGGAGAACTTGTTGCTCCTTGAGGCCGAAATTACTTCGCTTGAGAGCGACTTGGGTGTTGACGATACCCCTGCAGTCTTACACTCCTTGGCGTTGAAACAAGCTGATTATAGGGCCCTGGTGACCGATGCTGCTGAGGTTATGCACAGGAATCAGCTGGGCAGACTCTATGATGTGGGAGATAAGGCTAGTAGGCTACTGGCATGGTTGGATAAGTCTGAGAGAATGCATAGGAGGAGCTTCGCGCGGATCCAAGATGGACGCGTGAGCACAGGGCTCCGGAGACCCTCTTTGCCTCCCGCATCTATCCTGCCACAAATCCTGATTCGATCGATGGGTACTTGTTGACTATGCCCTGCTGAGTCTGCGGAACTTTTCAGAACCGAAATCGGACGCCGTGATCGGGACTTGCTCCGTCCTGGAGTTGGTGGCCTACATCGTAGACCGTCCCCGGGCTGGAGTCACCGAGGAGTCAACAACAACGGCTGATTGGACACGCCCACTGCCCCTGTGGTGCTTTCGGTTTTGTTCTGGGCCATTGTCGCTAAGTCTATGGCTGCCTCACTCATCTTTTTGTCCTTGCTGAGGATCCTGAATCTGCTCTGGTTTTTAGCCCTCTTGCCCTCGAGGTTCATCGAAAACGTGATCATTTTGACTAGATCGCAACGAAATCGTGGGAGCTCGAGGCCCACTATGGCGGGCAGGCTGGATGCCGAAAAACGGAACACCAAGAGCACGCATCGTGGGGGCCTCATTCAAACCCAGACTATAGAGCGCTTCACCCGCCCGAAGGGGTCTCCTGGCGGAGTGAGTAAATCCCCTGGAGGAACCGTGGATGATACCCCGCCGTCGGAAGAACCGACACTGAGTGATATCATGGGCGCCATTACTAGTGTCCGGACCGACATGGGCCATCAATATGAGACTCTTGCTGCCAAGATCAATACGGTGGCAATTGAAGTTAATCTCATCAGAGCCGACCTGGGGAAGACAAATGAACGGGTCAAATCCTTAGATATCAAAACTGCTAGTCTGACCACGGATGTCTCAGACCTTCAGACTGAGGTTCCCACGCTTCATGCCTCCAACGATCAATATGCCCGCCGGCTGGATGACTTCGAGGGCCGGGCAAGGCGCAATAACATTCGTATCGCGGGGGTTCCGGAGACCCCTTCGGATGTCTCTACGGACCTTCTGGTGGAAGACCTGGTCCTTAAACATCTCGCGCCTAAGGGACTAAGTAACTTTTTCACAGTGGAACGGGCCCATAGAGTTCCAGGCGGGAAGCCGAAGTTGGGAGCTGTGCCAAGACCCATCATTGCCAGGATCTTCAATTTCCGGGACAGAGATGTTATCCTGCAAGCCTCAAGGACCTCGGGTCCCACTAAATTTGACAATGCCTCGTTTAGTTTCTACCCGGACTTCACCCAAGCAGTCCAGAAGCAGCGCATGGGTTTTACCGGAGTGAAGAGACGACTCAGAGATATTGGTCTCAAATACGCTATGCTTTTTCCTGCCCGGTTGAGATTGAGTATGAGGAGCGGGCCTTCTTTTTCGATCGCCCTGAGGTGGCCAGTGACTGGTTGGATACTTTACCGACACATCGTAATGGCGGCGAGGGCCCTGAAGGTGCCGAGGGCGGCCTGGCTGAACAGGAGGAATGAGCCTGCAGCGGTGAACTGATTACTTTGGACCTCTAGCAGTGGCTTTTTCATAGACTTGCTACTACTGTGGATACCCGGAGGTGGGGGGATTCGGGTTTCCTCTTCCTCCTCTGGGGGACTTTTCTCTCTTTTCGTAGGTTAGTTTTATGGGGCGACAGGCACACTGCAAGTTGGGGTGGCTTTTTGGTCTAATGCAGGGGTGCAGGGTGGGGGGGTGTGTTTTTCGGGGTGTCCTGGGGGTGGTGGGGAGGACCTTTTCTTCTTGTTTTGATTGAGGCTGCTACATCTCCTGTTGTCTATTCTGTGTATTTCTTCCTGGGCATGGCGGGATGGGTGTTCAATGCTGGGATGGGGGGGGGAGCTTAAAATGCTGAGTTGGAACGTTAACGGTCTTGGTGATAGAATAAAGCGGGGTGTTGTCTTGCAATATTTGAAACGTTATACCCCAGATGTGATTTTGCTTCAGGAGACACACTTGGTGGGCAATGCATGCCGTGCACTAAACAGACGTGGTTATCATATGGTGGCACACTCGGGGTTTACCTCCGGCTCGAGAGGGGTGGGGGTTATGGTACGTACTTCCCTCCCACTGGAGATCGATGATGTTTTACTAGACGATAGGGGCCGCTATGCAGCCATTACGGGGCGGTGGGAAGGGAAAACTGTCTCCTTTTTGTCGGTGTATGTTCCCCCTGGCTTGCAATCTACCACGTTTGCTGATCTTGGTGATGTGATCCTCGGGCTCCCGGGCGATGTGTTGGTGGTGGGCGGCGACTTTAATTCAGTGGTGATGTAGATCGCAGTCCCCCCAGAACTTTGCCTGCTGCACAACTCTGGCTAGGGAAGCTGCTGGATATGCTGGGACTGGCTGATTGCTGGCGACAGTTACACCCAGGTCAGCTCCAGTACACCTTCTACTCGGGTGCGCACAAGAGCTTCTCGAGATTAGATTATATTCTTATGCCAGCGGCACAGATGGTCTCGGTAAGGGAGGTTAGACATTTGGCCAGGGGGATTTCGGATCATTCTCCGCTTTTCCTTACGATTGATATGCAGTTGGGCACAGAAGGCCGAATTGGCCCGATTAACCCCTGGCATCTTCGTAATCCTAAAATCAGGTCAGAGTTGGTGAAATGTATGGATTGCTATTTCGCTGAGAACGATGGATCGGTCTCCTCCCCGGTTACTTTGTGGGAGGCCTATAAACCAGTGATTCGTGGGCAGGCCCTGTCCCTCATTGCCAGCGAAAGGAGGCCTAAAAATGCGGCGGTGGTGGAACTAGAAAACGAGATCACTGCTTTGGAGGAACAGGTTGGGACTGGGGACGATCCGGAGGTGTTGCATACCCTCGCCCTGAAACAATTTGACTATAAGACCCTGGTCACTGATGCAGCTAAAGCGATGCACCGAGAGCAACAAGGGCGCCTGTATGATGTGGGTGATAAGGCGGGAAAGTTGATTGCATGGCTGGATAGAAAGGATCGATTGAACAGAGTGGTGCCTGTTGTTGAGAGTGTGGATGGTGTTAGAGTGGTGGACCCGACTGACATAGTCCGAACATTTGCCCGTCACTTTCAGACGGTTTATGCGCCGGTCTCGGATCTTCCGGAAGAGGATTCGCATCTTTTGCTCCGAGATATCGCTTTGCCCGTCCTGTCGGATCCCGACATAGAGCTTATGGAGGCGGATTTTTCCACCGATGAAGTAGCGCTCACTATCCGTTCACTTCGGTCCGGGAAGGCCTCGGGCCCAAACGGTATACCGGTAGAATTGTATAAACTCTGCCCGGACAAAATGGCGCCATATCTTCGTAGGATGTTTTTGGCCTCGCGAGATCTCTGCTCTCTTCCTCGCGACCAGAGACTGGCGTCCATTGTCGTCATACATAAGGATGGCAAACCCCGTGACCAATGTTCGTCATACCGGACGATCTCGCTTTTAAATGTCGAGCCCAAGATCCTTGCTAAACTACTGGCGAATCGGTTGGTTACGGTGATAGCAGATTTGATCCACCCGGACCAATCTGGATTTATACCCCACCGAAACACCACGCTCAACCTATGTCGCCTTCATGGCGTCTTGGCAAGGGCGGGGACTCTTCGGGAGCCGGCCATTTTGGTTTTCCTCGATGCCTCGATGGCCTTCGACACGGTCGAATGGCCGTACTTGTGGGCTGTTCTCGCCAAGTTTGGTTTCGGCCCTAAATTCATCGGCTGGGTTAGACTCCTATATAAGCAGCCACTGGCACAGGTGGTGGTTAATGGAAGGGCTTCCGAGCCCTTCACCCTCGGCCGGGGAACGCGACAGGGATGTCCCTTGTCGCCGCTCCTCTTTGCACTTGCCCTTGAGCCCCTGGCTGCATGGCTGAGTTGGGAACCGTCGCTTAAGGGCATCCGCTGGTCGGCGGACTTCGAGGACCGTATATCACTCTATGCGGATGATATCTTGTTGTATCTTACCTCTCCTCGTAAGTCTCTAGGCGTTCTGTTCGACGTGCTGCGTTCCTTTGGAAGGAATTCCGGTCTGGTAATTAATTGGGCTAAATCCTGTATTTATCCACTCACCGACGATGGGCTTCTTCTTCCTCGCCATTGTCCTATACCGGTCACTAGGGACGGTTTCAAATACTTGGGGATCTATATTTCACTAGACCCCAAGACTCGTTATGAGCGGAATTTGCTACCTCCGCTTTCCCGGCTTCGTTCGGACGCTACTGCGTGGAATGGCCTGCCGCTGTCCCCCTTGGGACGGGCGGCCCTGTTCAAAATGATGTCTCTCCCCCACTTCTTATATGCCATTCAAAATACACTTAGTTTGGTACCTGCTAGCTACTTTCGAGAGATCGAGGGCTTGCAGAGGCGGTTGGTTTGGGGTGGGCGACCACGTATTGCACTGGCAAAATTGACTTTGCCTTGGTACGATGGAGGTATCGCACTACTAGACATCAAGCGCTATTACTGGGCTTCCCAGTTGAGTGCTGTTAATCACGCCATGTATGGCCCCGTCCCTAATCCCGCCTTTGAAATGGACAGATGGCAACTCCCTGGGGGAGATTACAATCGGGCCTTCTACTCCAGAGCCGACCGCAAACATCTCACGGGCCCTACGGCAGTGGCTGTGCGAGTTTGGGGAAGCGCGACCGCTGCCACGGGATGGACGGATACATTGACGAAGTCTACTCCACTGTTTGCCTTGGAAGCGCTAGGTGGTCTGTGGAAATCGAAAGGTTTCACCAGTTGGGACCTTATTGGTATTAGCAAGGTGGGCGACCTCTGGGCCAAGGGTGCAGTCAAGACCTTCGAGGCACTACAGCGAGAATATAAACTGAGCAATAGAGAGTACTTCCGGTACCTCCAGGTCCGCCATGCGATTCAATTGTTTTTTCTGGCTGACGCTTCTATTCCGGAGGCCTCCCCTCCTGAGGATAGGGTGCTTGACGGATATGTCCCCGATAGTATTATATCCCTCATTTACAAGAAACTCATTAATGATCGATTGGACCTACTTTGCAGTTGCGGACTGCCTGGACCAGAGACGGATTAGAACTGGACAATGAGGATTGGCAGGCGGCGATTTCTTCTCCTAAGGAGGTTGCGATCCCGGCACGTCTCAGACTGGTGCAACTTAAAATATTGCATCGGGTGTATGTCACGGGTCCTCGACTGATGCATATGGGTTTCTCTGTGGACGGGTTGTGTAGGCGCGGATGTGGTATGCTAGCCACTTTTCTGCATATCCTTTGGGAATGCCCGGAGGTGGCGGTATTTTGGCGTCGAGTGCATGTGGTTATGGGTGAAGTGACGGGTGTGGTGTTGTTGCCTGAAGCTAGGCGCTGTCTGTTGAATGTTTGGGAACCGAATGATTGCACTGTTGCTCAAACTCACTGGGTCACACTGGGTAATTTGGTTGCTAAACGTGACATAGCCCAGCTATGGGGTTCCCCACGGCCACCGACGCTCCTGTCCTGGAAGGAGAATATGGATTGGTCCATGTTCAGAGAGAAAGTTGGGTTTGTTTCCCGTGGCAGACCCAAGAAATGGGGTAGGATATGGGGACAATGGAATGCATATCGTGGTGAGATTTGTACCCCACCATTCACTGACCTTCCGGATCCGCTCCTTTTTCCTTGATCGTGCGTTCCTGATACTCGGCTCTTGTTGGTTGCATTGTATTGGTTGCTACTAGGTTTCCCCCCACTTGCCCTCCTCGATATTTCTCCTTATTTTATTGACATTTATGATTCACCTGTCCCCCCCCAGCCACAGGGAACTACCAGTTTATACATAGCCATGCCTCGTTTTTCTTTCTTTTGTGTTTTTTGTTAGTGGGTTATTTAAATAAAATACAAAATGCGAAACCTTTCACGTATCCTACCACGCCACAGGCTTGTACATAATCGTGGAGTATCGCTGCCGAACCCCCGGGTTGTCGGCTGATGAGCTGTGTAACTTGATGTTGATGTTCTTATGCTCGACTGACCAGCCTCCGTGGTTGTGGGTCTGTAACTGTTATTTCTTTACATAATAAAGGTTTTCAAAAAAAAAATAATCTGAGAGAATGAGTCGTGTGGTGCCAGTGATTACCCGTGCGACTGGGGAGTGCGTGTCTGAACCAGGAGAGATTGTGGAGTGCTTTGTGGACTATTTTCAGATGGTCTATCGATCGGTGAGTGATAGAGATGAGTCTGACTCCCGCTTGCTTTTGCGCGATATTGTGCTGCCCTGTGTTTCGGACGAGGATAGATCCGCTTTGGATGCGCCCATAACGGTTGACGAGGTTGCTATCACGATACGATCTCTTCGTTCGGGTAAAGCTATGGGGCCGAACGGTTTGCCCATCGAGCTTTACAAGCTACGGCCCGATAAGATGGCGACCTATTTGCGCAATATGTTCACTGATGCCTTTGAGGCTGGTCTCCTTCCCCCTTGATCAGCGTTTGGCTACTATAGTTGTCATTTACAAGGATGGTAAGCCTCGTGACCAATGCACTTCTTATCGCCCTATTTCTTTGCTTAATGCTGAGCCCAAGATCCTGGCTAAATTACTAGCGAATCGTTTACTAACGGTGATCTGTGACTTGATCCATCCGGATCAGTCCGGTTTTATTCCCCATCGGAATACGGCGCTTAACCTTCGCAGACTTCATGGGGTTCTCGCGAGAGCTGGGACGCTGACCGAACCCGCCATCTTGGCCTCGCTGGACGCCACTATGACCTTCGATACCATTGAGTGGTCCTATCTGTGGGCGGCTCTTTCGAAGTTTGGTTTTGGTCCTAACTTTATTGCCTGGGTGAAGCTTCTCTATGAACAACCATTGGCCCAGGTGGTTGTTAATGGCAGAGTGTCTGGTTCGTTCCCGCTCAGGCGTGGCACTCGACAGGGCTGCCCGCTCTCCCCCTCCTCTTTGCATTGGCATTGGAGCCGTTGGCGGAGTGGCTACGGTGGGAGCCCTCGATCAGGGGCATCCGGTGGGCCCCTGATCTTGAGGATCGCGTCTCGTTATACGCAGACGATATTCTCCTTTATTTTACTTCACCTCAGAAGTCACTCAACGTGCTTTTTGATGTCCTCACCTCCTTTGGGAAGAACTCGGGTCTCGTCATTAACTGGAACAAATCATGTATTTATGTTATAGCGGGGGAGCTTCCTCCGCTACCCCGTAGATTCCCGGTCCAGGTGGCGGAGACTGGGTTCAAGTACCTGGGAATTTACATCTCCCTGGACCCCTCTGTTCGTTATGACTGCAACTTATATGCTCCCCTTCGGCGCCTTAAATTGGACGTCCATCGTTGGCGCGGCTTGCCCTTGTCCCCAGATTTTTGTACGCTCTGCTGAATTTTTTCGACCCTGTACCCTCTAGTTATTTTCGTGAGGTTGAGGGGCTCCAGAGGCAATTGATCTGGGACGGGCGGGCACGCATTTCCCTGCCTAAACTCACTTTGCCATGGTATGATGGTGGCATAGCCCTTCCGGACATCAAACGCTACTACTGGGCCTCTCAGCTGAGCGCGGTCAACCATGTAACGTACTCCCCGGGTCCTGTCCCAGCTTTTGCAATGGACAAGTTCCTCTTGCCGGGCGGTAATTTTAACAGGGCTTTGTACTCGAAGGAGACATTCCGACTTCTGACTGGACCTACAAAGTGTGCTGTGCGTGCGTGGAGAGATGCGACTGTAGCTACGGGCTGGGGTGATAGGATGACACGACTGACTCCATTGTATGACTCTGATAGGTTGGGCAGCCTGTGGCGGACGAAAGGGTTTGATAAGTGGGATACGATCGGTATTAGCAAGGTGGAGGATCTTTGGTCCAAGGGCACAGTTAAGTCCTTTGATGCCCTTAAGGTGTAGTACCAACTTGGCGACAAGGAGTATTTCGGATACCTCCAGGTACGCCATGCTTTGATCTCAGTGTTCCCTTCGGGGACGGAGATCCCCCAGTCATCACCACTCGAGGACCGGATTCTGGATGGCCACGTGCCTGATAGCACGATTTCGTTAATATATAAAAAGCTTATAAACACCAGGGCTGACCTTCTAGTGCGGCTTAGGACCTCGTGGATTGCGGATGGCCTGGAATTAGACGACGAGGATTGGCAGATGGCTATTGCCTCTCCTAAAGAGGTGGCCATTCCAGCTCGCCTTCGTTTTGTGCAACTGAAGATCCTCCATCGAGTCTACATGACTGGTACGCGTCTGGTACGAATGGGATACTCGATAGATGGGCTGTGTAAGCGTGGCTGTGGCATGAGTGGTACCTTTCTACACATCATCTGGGAATGTCCCGTGGTATCCGCTTTCTGGTCCAGAGTGCATGATATTATGGGGCGGGTCACCGGGGTCTTTCTTTTGCCTGAGGCTCGTCGTTGCTTGCTTAATGTCTGGGAGCCTACGGACCGTGCGGTCGCTCAGACCTTCTGGGTTACTCTTGGCAACATGGTTGCCAAGAGGGACATAGCGCAACTCTGGGGTTCTCATAGACCGCCTGGGATAACAGCTTGGAAGGAGAACATGGATTGGTGCATGTGTCGGGAGAAGACGGTCTATGAGGCTCGGGGCCGTCCTAGGAAGTGGGGCAGGATTTGGTCCCAGTGGAATGCGTATCGTGGAGATATCTGCGCTCCTCCACTCGATTATACTATTGATGTTCCTTCGTCCCCGTAGTTGACGTTCCAGAAGACTGTCTAAAATAACCTCTTTGTAATCCTTTTCACCATTCCCCCGCCCCTGGATATAGGTCGCTAAATTCTTTGGAGTCTGACTCCCTCGTCCTCTCCCCTCGAGCTCTAGGGATTGCTCCTACCATGTGATTGTGTGTGGTGTTTGTCTTATGTTTTCATCAAAATCACAAAAACGAAACCTAGTTTATCCTTTTCTGTATTGTGTATTGATGCCAGTGCACCACTACGTTGCCATTCATTGTTTTAAATGTAATGCCTCTATGTCTGGTATCCAGATGTTTCTTGTCATAGCGGCCGGCTCGATTGGGTTGTAGGCAGATGCTGTGTACTGTGCAATCCGAAAATAAAGGTTTAAAAAAAAAAAAAAAAGTTTAAATTAAGTATTACATTTAAAACGACAAAACTTCCCTAAGTCTACACATCTCGAGGGGATGGCGCAAAACCACCTACTCTACAACTAATTAGAAGTCCACAGTTTGGTCTTAATAATAGTAATAGGGCTCTAAACTTTAGGAAGCAAGTTCCTACGAATATTCCACATGTAGAGCAGGAACTTAGCTATAGCTGTCACATAAACTGGGTCCGTATCTGTCTTTAAAATCCTGTAGAAGACAAGATAATTCCTAATGCCTATATTATTACACAATTGGATAATCCAATTCTGCCTGATTGACTTATACGCCGCACAGAAGAGGATCACATGAATCGCAGTTTCCTCTTCCTTTAGGCAACCAGGGCAAAGACTGATAGGGCCTCTCACCCACTTAGCTGTGATTGCATTTAATGGTAAGGTTCCATACCTAAATTGGAGGTACAAATTCTTAGCCAGTGTAGGTTGTATGAGATCTATCACCTCTTCAAATTTATAATAAGACTTAATATCCAAAAAACTATACGTTAGGCTGGAGGTATTTACAGACCGAAACAATTTCATTAGGTTATGCTCTTTTATCGTGTTTGCCAAAGTTATCTTAGGAATGGCTGAACAGGATTTCTCTGGGGTAAAACATAGGCTATCCATACCCATCTTAAACTTAAAACACATCGCCCAACTGACGGTCAGATATCTTAATTAAAACAATGAGATCTGCACACCCGACACAAGAAGGAGTTTCCAAACACATTCCAAGAGTTGCTATTTACTCATACATTCACAAACTAACATTTGTCTGTATTTCTTCTTTGGCTGTACATATCTTTGCCACGGTTTCCTTTCAGTACACTGTGGCCATATCTGGAGGAATGTCACAACCTATGTTTATTGGCGTACTGTGTGATGTACTTGCAGCGATGATGAGACACATGGACAGATATTTTCAGTTCCCCCAGCATGAAGATTGGCCAGTGTGAAGGGAGACCTTTATGGTTTACGGCGGATCCCACATGTTATAGGATCGTTCGATGGCACACATATCACCTTGTTGGCATCACAGGCCATTGAACATGTCTATACGATAAGGAAGCTCTTCCATTCTATTCAAGTGCAACTGTTTTATTAGCAGATTTATACACCTCACACATTTGTACCAGATTCCCTGGTTCTGCCCATGACTCCTTCATACTGGTGAAGAGCACCATACTCCAGCTAATGTCACAAGTACTACTAGAGGGTCTGGCTTGTTGGTAAGTATGTGTCCAACCTTTGTGTGTGTGTGATGTCAGGTTGCATGATCAGAAAGTGTGTGAACATTTTAAGCACATCTATCTGTCTTCCATCTCGGAAAAAGAGCATATCCCAACTGTACATGGTTGTTGACACCACTGAGGAATCCAATAACGCCAGGGGAGAAGTCCGCTTCAATTAGGCCCATGGAAGAACATGGCGACAATGGAGTGGGCTTTTGGGCTCCAGAAGGCCAGATTCAGATGTTTGGACCAGACTGGGCGGGCCCTCCTCCACTCCCCCGGAAACGTTTTTCAGATCACCATTGCCTGCTGTGTGCTCCACAACCTCCACTGCGACGGAACATCACTCTCATAGCAGAGGATGGAGACCAGCAGGTGCCACAGGGTGAGGATCCTGAAAAGCCAAATGATTATGAGGATAGTGGTGAAAAGGGAGGAGTTGACTTGCATCATGTGGTCATCAACGACTTCTTCTCATGAGTCTCACTCATGATGTTTATTATCATTACGTAGCTTGTTACAGTGACTGCTGTTCTGATGATGTGAGGAGTTTGTTGCTGGCTAGGCTACCTGTTTGGTATATGCAGCTGTAAAACAATCTGTCCACAGTGTGTTTGGGGAGGTAGATCTTGACACATGCTCACATTTATTGGTATAGGTGACATTTGGACATGTACTGTGTACTCCAGAAGTAGACTGTGTTTGTCATCAAATGTATGGCTTCCTTGCTAATCTAGTTGTATTGATCTGTTGCAGGTACCTTCACCATGTCATCCTCAATTGGACATTTCAGAGTTGTAACTTCAGCAATTTTGTGATGGTGTTACAAAGTATGAAGTGAGCAAGGATTGTTCCTGGAGATATCTGGCACAGTTCTGGGTGTACAACTCCGGTACCAAGCCTACTTGCAGTGTGATAGGATGGAAGTTGCAATTAATCCACTAGACGTGTTCCCTGTTATATGGTGGTCCTATTGCCATATGTGTGCCATCGTATGCTCCAGCACAATGTTGTTGTTGGGCCATATCATGCTAGTCTCCCTTCACACTGGCTAAGTCATCAATGTGCATTTACTGGGTATAGCTGTTGATGTGTCTCATGATTGTGAACCACAATGCATGTGGCACACCACTGACATTGTGTGTGACATTCTACGAGAGGCAGCTACACAAAATTTGAAAGACCCTGTGTACTAAATCCTGTTTTTCGGCTATATTGTTTTCTGTTCTTCTCACTGGTGTGGTAGTCCTATTGTGAGTTAGTAAATATAGCACCAGCTGATGACATGCCAAAATAGGCATGTGGAAAAAAAATTGTATAGTGATATGTATCCTTTCCTACCATTTTCTTCTGTTATCAACATTACCTTTGTGGTGCATGAGACTGATCATTACAGTGTTATACAATTTTGACTCTGTTACTGACACTGCCAGTCTCAGGTTGGAAATCTGAAATAAACTTGGGATGGAGATTAGGCATTTGTTTGTCTGTGTTGATGTGAAATGTTTGTGATACTGATGTGCACATAGTACACAATCCACATGTTGATGCTTACACATGTTGGTCATAATTAGAATTGTTTATCACATGGGAATTACATGATACCTCACGAGATCTCAATGATGCTACAGGAGCCTGACAAATTGTGAGCATTGAATTTATTGCAGTGCACATAGTGACAACAGAAAATAGGATGTAAAATCAAAATAGTAAAGGTAAAAGACTCTTCCAATTGGAAATGGGAATGTGTACTTGGAGAGTCCACAAAATGATGGTTTGGCACACAAAGTGGGACATTAGGTGCCTCTTCTTGGCAGTAGCTGGTGCCTTGCAACCCGAACCTCCTGGAATTTTCCTAAGACATCCCGACCCATGATGGGTGGGAGGATCTGCTGCTGCAGGGTCAGGGTTGTCTGAGGACTCTTCTTCTGTCAGGGTCTCCCTTCAGGTGGCACCCACAGATGTTGAAGGGAAAGATTCTTTGTACCACTGGAAGGTGTTGTTGTTGGGGGAAAACCCTGCAGAGTATGGTGCTTATCTCCCTCAGCACCCTGATCAGCTTGCCAGTGTTTTCATTGTTTGTTTTGAGCCGCTACTCTATGGACCTCTGTAGCAACTTCATCTCCCAGAGGTCCCCATCTATCTGGCCCATCACTCCTTAGTTGTCCTCATGGACACCCAGGAGTCTCTCAAGGTTGCTTTGTACTTTATTAGTAGCAGTAGTCTCACTTAGCTGGCTCACTGTTACCCTCCCACCACTCCTGCCCCCAGGGGCCTGTGACCTTGACACAGCCCGCACCCACCCATTGCCTCCTACGTCCTCAGTGGAAGGGTTGTTAGCCCCCAGCGCTCGAGTTGGATTAGGGTGCAGGAGATGTTGCCGGCTGTGCTGGGAGAACTGGTTGTTGGGGCAGAGGTGAGTACAGATGTTACAGCTGTGGTGGGAGATATGGATGATGCTCTGGTGGGACCCACTGGTGCTGTCTGCCAGCAGCATCCCGTGCAGGTAAAAACGGTGGGGCCGGGGGCGAGGAGAGATTTCGACAGATGATCAAGAGGGGAAATTAAATAAAGAATTAATTTTCCCTCATCATCATCTGTCAAACTCTCCAACCCCCTGCCCCATCGCTCTTACATGCACGGCCCGCTGTTCAGGCCCACCAGATCAGCCAGGCCAGTTCTCCATGTCTCGTCTACTGGAGAGCCAGCATCACTGAAGGCTTGCCCATGGGTGGGATAAGGAGTCTGGGGGGTGTCTTGACTCTGGACAGATTCTATGCCATATTGACATGTTCAGAGAAAG
This sequence comes from Lissotriton vulgaris, assembly GCF_964263255.1. Taxonomy (NCBI): domain Eukaryota; kingdom Metazoa; phylum Chordata; class Amphibia; order Caudata; family Salamandridae; genus Lissotriton; species Lissotriton vulgaris. Next base: position 1,254,475,679 of record NC_141689.1, on the reverse strand, counting down.
AGTACATTGTCATTGGTGTGTGTTTTGTGCAGCCGCGTCATCATTGACACAGTGGTTTAGAATCGGTGAAGAACATTAGGAGTGTAGGTTAACATTGAGAGCTCTCCCCTTGGGAACACATGCCCGTGGGTACAGAACCATTTCAGCAACTGCAATACAGAGAATGTGGTTTACCTCCTTACGTGCCCATGTAACCTCAAAACACGTATCAATGAGCACCGCAGCGCCTTTCGGTGCAAAAAGAGCAATACTAAACTGACCAGACATTTTCTTTAAAATGATCACAAAGACACGGTCCTCAAATATGTGGTCCTGGAAGTTATGAAAAGACACAAAACAGACCTCAGCAGGCCACTCCACATTAGGGAGCAACGGTGGGTCTACCGCCTTCACACCTGGAAAGAAGGCCTCGATTAAAGATATCCCGTGGCTTCAGCTTAATCAGTAGGGGCCAGCTCCCTTTTTGCCACCTAGCCGCCACCAAGAGTATGATGGAGCATAAGATGGCATCTTCAGAAACATGCTCCCTCACCAGCTGATACAACCTCTGGGTGTCCCTAACTTGATGTAAATAAATAATTTACTCTCTTAATTTCTATGCAGGTAAGTACTTAATCAATAATAACTCAGATCGGAAGAAAAAGACAGAGTCCGTGGTGTTAGAGTTCTTAGGGGTTTTATTCCTTAAAAAGGAATGGTCATGACTAGGATATCATGTTCTGACCACCACAGGGGTGTCAGAAGGGATAGAGCGCTACATTTTATTTACAGTACATAGCTTATATACTTTATTCATGTCATAAGGAATGGTGCAGGAGGCGTAACAGCTGAGAGAAGACAAGATAACAGTATACACGTGGTACTAGAACGTAATCAAGAGGCGTGAACTAGAGGTGTGTGCTAGAAACGTCACTGATAGGTGTCACAAAAGGGTGGCACCAACAGAAAATGTTGCAATGTCAGCAGAAATCGGAAACTTGGATGCGCGCGCAGCTGCATGACGTGTGAATGGCATGAAGTCGGAGGGTGCTGGGGACTTGACATTTACACTGACGGAAAGAGACAGAAGTCTGGCATGTCAGATCAACTTGTGCTTCTATCATATCTGATATCTGGTATTTATCTGGTGTTGAGGAACTGAGCTATCTGGACGGAAAGGTCTCTAGGGCAGAAGCTATTCTATACTGACTGTGAGTGCGTGTATAAGCGCCTAAGTGTCTGCATGAGAAGCGTGGGGGCATGGGCCTTCAATGGGAACATGGCAACAGAAGCTATGAATTACTTGCACGGAGACAGGTCGGCCCTTTGGCCCTGTAGCTGAGGGGTATGTTTACTGAAGCTAGCAGGCAGGAATGTATTTTCGAGGAGCGGAACAGATAACTCGAAGGTTATAGTCAATCTTGGCAGAAAGCAGGCTGAGCTGAGCGCGAGGGGCCGCGCTGAAAGTAAGTCAGAGTTCACGGGTACAGAGGTAGCCTGGGCTGAGGCCCTCGGAGTCAGAAGCCAGAAAAGAGGTTCGGTGGCAGAAATTCAGGGCCTACTCAGCCAGGGCTGAAAAACGGAGAAGCACACCATAAAAAGACATTGGCATGGCATACTTAGGAACGGACCATCCAACCCATTCAGGGTGGGTCTGAAAGAGGACATGTTAACGTTGGACGCAAATGTATTTGCGTCTTCATAGCTGGTACAGGAGGGAAGTTACATGTACTTTAACTCGGTACATGGAGTCGGTGGGGTACGCGCTAGGGAACACAACTTGACCATAAAATTTATATTTCCTCATTCCCTCCTTGTTCCCTACGGACCCTTCATGAGATATCGATCATCATAAATTGATCAGTTTGTTCTTGTAACATAATTTGTTCATCTCTCCTCCGTTGTCTATTTGACAGAAAACTGGAATGTTCAATGCATGATGTGGCACACAGTCCACATATCGCCGGCCCACACTGTAGGCACAGGCAACAGCTGAATACTATGACAAGGCCAAAACCTAGGAAGGATAGGATCTTCCATCCCCAAGCAGTTAACGTTGTCCAGAACCAACCGGACCAAGTCCAGGTGCCTGGATTCTGATGTATCTGATTTGCAATTTTATGCAGACGGGTAATAGCTTGATAGACAGACGGCGCATTTTGTGGGATGAAAACGCAGCAACTTGACCCGATGACCTTACAGGCTCCACCTCTATCTGCCAAGATGACGTCAATAACAAGACGATTTTGAAGGACAACAACCCGCATAGCAGATTGCTCCTCTGTTAAGTTACCTAAGGCGGAGGCAGTTTCATGTACTACAGCTTCAAGTGTTCTAGTTAATCTACGTATTAATTTACTGTTTTGGACGGGTCCTAAAAAGAAAAAGAATCCTTTATTAAAATCAGTGTACTGTTCCCATGCCGTTTCTGTGTAATCGACAAGTGGGATATCTCTTCTGAGTCTATTCTTTACTAGATTTATGTTTCTGTGGTAATCAGGAGGAGCTAGAAAAACAGGTGGCAGAAGGAATGCAATGTAACAGGTACCATCCCAATCTGGAGGTAGGCGTATGTATGCGGTATGACCACAAACAAAATAGGAATGACTGACAGCTTTAAAGGACGATTTACCATGATCACTGAATTCGACCACAGTAGTGCATTTACTATGACCTAAGTGTACTGAACCTTTCTTTCGGACACATAATTCACCAGTGACGGGTAATACTAGCATATGGGGCAGAACTGGTGCAGCCTCGGTTTCAACAGTAAGGATCATAAGACTAATGGTGTAGTTACCTAATCCATATACTTCATTTTCTAGATCAGTTCCTATTCGAGTGGGGAGTCCCTCCTTATCCGGGTAACAGACGTCGAGCAGGACTAAGTTCAAGTTTCCCCAAACCCAGCCCCCATCGAAAACAGCAATATCAGGATCTAGGGAATTAATTATTTTAAACCATGCCCCACAGGAGCCATTGTGAGTGAACGGATACGGAAAGAGGGGCAGAGCTCCCTTGTAATTCTGGTAGGGAGGGAGTCGACCACATATCCAGCAGTCTGTAGCATTGTTAGTCTGATGGGAGTGATGTAACATACTAATGAATGTGTTGTTGCGCAGCGCAAGTCTGTAAGAGAGTTCATGTAGAGGTAACTTGCTAAAAGAGTGTTCAGCAGAGACATTATAAACAGATTGTTCACGCCTGAAAATAGGCCAGTAGATAGGTAGCAGAACGCTGGCAACAATAATAAAAATACTCAGAATAAACATGATTAATAGTGTCACTATACAGTGACTACGAAGTGATTTACAATATGCACTTTTCTTAATTCGTCTCTCTCTCTCTCTATCTCGATCTAGGGGATACATGTCAGAAACTATTTAACCGATTCACCTAGGGGAGGACTTAAACAATTAAACTGTCTGACTTGCTAGATCGGAGTTTCATACGGTATTCCTCCTGGGGAGTTTTCTCTCGTTCGAATACTTCAAAGTCACTAGTTTTGATACAGTCTTTGGTGGGGGTGGACGAGTCAGAGTCCTGTTTCAGTTCTTTTTTCAGTTCATTGCAAAGCTTGATATGACTCGTGTGGACCCACCCCTTTCTTCCCTCCAACTTGACGGCGGTCCTGGTAGTAAGGAGGACGATCTTCGGGGCTTTCCAGCGGGGCTCCAACGGACTCTTCCGGTCGAAGTTCCGGACGAGAACTATGTCCCCCGGACGGACCTCATGTGGCTTTACATCAGTGTTGTCAGGAAAGGCTGCGGCAACCTGTGAACGACATGATTGGAGTGCAGACATCAAGGAGGCAAGGTAATCTGTCAACATATTACAATCAACATCAGTGATTTTTTTCGGAATGGGCGTCCCCCACATATTCGGTGGTCTGCCAAAAACCACTTCGTACGGGGATAGCCCCGATCTTGAGTGGGCGACCATCCTCATGTAGAATAGTGCCACGGGCAGGGCGACTATCCAGTCGACCCCTTTTTCCTGACATATCTTAGCAAGTCGGGTCTTTAATGTCTGGTTATGCCTCTCTACAAGGCCTGCGGCTTCGGGGTGTCGGACACAGTGGAAACTCCACTGATATCCTAGCAAAAGGGAAACCTGTTTCATCAATTCGGATGAGAATGGCTGTCCGTTATCTGAATACACGACACGGGGCAAACCGTACCGTGGGAAGAATTCACGAACCAGCTGCTTGGCAGTGGTTGGGGCGGTGTAATCTGATACTGGGTATGCTTCGGTCCAACGGGACAGAGCACAAACAACTACAAGGACATACTTGAATCCTCGACATCGGTCCATCTGGATATAATCCATCTGGAGGACTTCAAAAGGGTGATCGGGAGGATGAAATCCACCTTGCTCTACAGGGACGCTTTTACCTGGATTGAACTGACAACAGATCATGCACGTACGCACTTTCTGTTTTGCTGCTGCTCGTAAGTGTTTATTGCTCCAGAGATTTTGTAAACTGTCTAACATCGCTTTCTCTCCTAGATGTGCTGGGCTATGTGCTGTGTTAATCATGACTTGAACCATAGAGTCAGGGAGAAACCATGTACATTTTCCCTTCGTCATCCAACCTTGATCTGTCTGGATCCCTCCTAGTTCAACCCATTTCTTTATTTCATCTGGGGTAGCATGTGCCTGAATGTCGATTACGTCTAGGGTGGGATCTCTAACTGCCATACACTTTGTCGGTACTATTGTCTTTGTCACATCAGTAATCTGGGTGTGAGTCAGTGCTGTATGTTTTGCTGTCTGGTCTGCCAGGTCGTTACCCTGGGAAACAGAATCTGTAACTTTAGTATGTGCTTTACACTTCATGACTGATATGCCCGAGGGCAAATGTATTGCTTCTAACAGTGCTTGAATGAGGGGACCATGTTGTATCTTGGCCCCATGAGAGGTCAGGAAACCTCGTTCTTGCCAGAGGACTCCGAAGTCGTGTACAACTCCGAATGCATAACGTGAATCTGTGTATATGTTAACATTTCTGTTCTTGGCTAGAATACAAGCTCGGGTCAGAGCGATGAGCTCCGCCGCTTGAGCAGACAGTGTGTCAATACGATGTGTTTCTTTAACTTCAGTGTCAGTGGTCACGGCATATGCGGGCACTAATTCTCCTGTACTTGTTCTCATGCATGAACCGTCCACATAAAGTGTTAGGTCTGGATTTGTCAGTGGGACATCTGTTAAGTCTCGTCGGGGTTTTGTCACTGTATTAATGACCTCTATGCAATCATGCGGGGCTGGATCTGTCATAATTGTAGGTAACAGTGTTGCGGGGTTCAGGATACTGCAGCGTCTGATTTCTATGTGTGGCTGGAACAGCGTTAATTCATAACCTGTCAGTCGTGCTATAGTCAGGTGCTGAGTCTGGGTTCTGTTTAACAAAACCTCTACAGAGTGTGGTACTTGAACTGTTAACTGATGCCCTAAAACAATTGAATCACTTTGTCTTATTGCTAACGCCGTTGCTGCTACTGACTTCAAGCACGCAGGGAGTGCCTGAGCTACTGAATCCAATGTACTAGAAAAATAAGCACAAGGCTTATGTGAACCTGCCTGATCTTGAGTGAGGACAGACAACGCTGTACCATCACGTTCTGTAACAAAAAGTGTAAACGGTTTGCTGTAACATGGTGTCGCTAAAACTGGTGCTTGGCATAAAGCTTTCTTTAATTCTTCAAAAGCCTGTGTATGTTCTTGAGTCCAAGGGAGGGCAGTCGAAGTTGCTGCCTCCTGCGTTGTTAACTGAATGAGTGGCTTGGCTAAAAATGCATACTGGGGAATCCATTGTCTGCAGTACGAGGTGAGGCCTATGAAGGCCCGCATTTCCTTTTGTGTCTGGGGTTGTGGCATATTTGCAATTAACTGAATGCGATCGGGAGTGAGCTGTCTCCCCACTTTGGACAGCAAGTGACCCAAGTACACAACTTGCTGAACACAGAATTGAAGCTTCGAAGGAGACACCTTGTGTCCCTTGTCGGCCAGAAAGTGTAAAACTGTCAGTGATGCTTGTTCACATTCGGGCTCACTTCGTGCGGTGATCAGCAGATCATCGACGTATTGCAGTAAAGCGGTGTTAACTGGCATTTGAATACAATCTAGTTGTCTTTTCAGTGCTTGACTGTAGATGCTGGGGCTTTCTGTGAATCCTTGAGGTGCGCGCGAAAATTTGAAACTGCGTCCATTTAAACTGAATCCGAAGAGATATTGGCTCTCTGTTCTCTACTAATTTTGATACAAAAAGATGCGGATATGATTCGCTACTTGGTTTGAGGCCACTATTAATAATGAAACATTTCTCAAATCTTGAATAGAAGTCACTAGTATCTTCATCATGTTTCTGTTTACAGGACGAGATTGCGTCCCAATCTTCCTTTCTAGTCGTCAATAATCTAGGCAGGACCTGTACTATTAAGCCTGGTAATGCTTTAGTTTTGTCCCCAAGGCCTACCCCTGGGACCCGTTTTCTTTCTTCGTCCTCTATTTCTGCCCATGCAATCTTTGTGTCCCCCACCTCCCATTCCTTTTCCTTCAATTTCTCGAAGATACCCGTGGGCAATAATACTTTCAACATTTTCATGATATCATCATACGTGTAATCCCCCATTAGTAACATGTCTTTAAGCTCTCTGTGAAAACCTGCGGGGTCTTTATCATGGCACGGGACTAGTTTCTTCATTTCTAACAGTTCTAGCTTGGTCAATGGCGTGTGTACATATACACGTTTCAAGATATTATCTGTACCCATAACTGGGTGTACTTCTCGTAAGGGGTTCTGACTTTCAATGCCACCCCCGCATTGCATGTGGTACATCTTCCTTTCTGGAGGCGGGGCGGGAACATATTCGGAGCTGATGAATGTGTCATATCTACGGCGTTGTTCTAGAATTATTTGTATTAACTTGGTACTTAAGCCTCTCCATCTATCCATGAGTAGTGCTTCTAGTGTTTCGTGTAAGGGACCTGGATCAGAATAATGTTTTCTGTATTTGATGAGAAGGTGCTGAATCATGTATACACCTGCTAATTTCTGTTCGTCGGGGGAGAGGTTCAGAAATGTCTGCGCTACCGTATCATCATTATATATGTCTGCATTCTCGGCCCATGATACAGCTGATCGGGCTAGTTCTTGTTCATCCATAGAATTGAGTACGTGGTACCCAACTCGATCTCGAAGCCTTTTATCAGTTTCCTGGAACTGATGCTCAGCAGAATTCGGATTTGTCAAGGCAGAGAAGAAAACTCTCTTGCTTTCTGGACGGATGCCTTTCCTAAGGTAATTTCCCTTACCTACATATGCTATAGTATCTGCAGCTCTTTCTGGTTCTTCAGATTCTTCTTCCTCCTCGGAGGAAGCTTTGTCTTTCTCTTTTTCGTGTATCTCTGTTACTGTTTTTCTTATTTTCTTGTACATACTGGCTATGCAATTCTGTCTATCATGTTTTCCTTCCGATATATTTTGACCCCACTTGTGGAGTGCATCTAATTCACTCTGATCTGTTCCAGGCCTATCTCGTTCTCTTATTAGGCAGTTTATAAAAAAACGTAATATATATGCTTGAGTGTCAACTTTCTGATGCTCCAAGGCATCTTTAATGCTTTCGGGATCTTTTCCAGTCTGTATAAACCGGTAGATTCTGTCTAGGTGCTCTTTCATACCTGGAAACATTAACAGAAAATCAGTAGCGGCACGTAACCGCAATGATGCCATCATCATTCTATCCTCTTTTCCGGGTACTGGATCATATCTGCAAACTGTAAGTTGCCCTTTGAGTATATCAAGACGGGGTGATTTGTACATGGTGGGACTCCGCAAGTCCCCTAGGGATAACCTGTGCGTTAAGGGCGGGGTCCGAGGACCCGCGTTCGCACCTCCTGAAGCGGAAGCTTGGGCATCCTCTCTGTGTGGAGTCTGTAATTGAATTTGTCTTTTGGTAGGATCTGGTAGACGTGGTTTCGGTAGGTCTATTTTGGGTGCCGGAAGTGGCGGGGCTGGCGGAACGGGGGAGGTCTGTCGTGGTACCGGCGGAACATGATCTGGGGGCGGGGTGCCACCCCCATCCCTGTCAGTAGGCAGGGCTCGAACAGGCAGATTGGTGTAAGCTGGTGCTACATCCTCTAGATAAGAATTTAGGAATATGTCTTTAGTAGTCTTATGCATTACTTTAGTTGGAACTAATGGTGGCGGTAAGTTTTTCGGTATTTCTGAAAGGGCCTCAGGTGTACCCTCGGCCACAAGATACATACTATTTACTTGGCTATTTCGGATGCGATCTATTTGTTCTGTTTTTACTCGGATTCCTTCGGTAACTAGTTCGTTTTCTTGGGCTTTTTCTGTTTCTTTAAGTCTATTTTCTCTACGTAGTTCTCTTTCAGCACGCTTATGTGCTTCCTTACGCCAAAATTCTATGGCGTCTTTCTGAGATTGTCTAGCTTTCTTTTTCCATAACGCTTCCTCTACCTTCATGATGCACTCGGCATCCCATGTTCCGGTAACGGGCCATCTGTGTCTTTCATCTAGATGTTTCGTATAGTCGGCCCATAAATCTAGATATAATATGGCATCTATGCCATGCTTGTTGTACATAAAGTTACCTGGAGTGTCCCTAGGGGGAATAGGGATTTCTTCCTCCAGCATCCCTTTCCTAGTTCCTATCTGCTTTAACTTGTTGAAAAACGGCATCTTGTTTACTGAGTACTGAATGTTCGATTCTTACTGCTTAAATCTAGACACAACTAGTTACATAAGAACACAATAATGCACATAAAAACAGTCACTCATACCACGACATTAATCACATAAAGAGACATTTGAACATAAATGACTACCCCCTATATCGGATGTACTGCTAAACAGTACAGATACACTGGTGTAACAGTGCAGGAATTCAGAATACTAGATATACTGCTAAACAGTACAGATACACTGCCTAAAAAACAGTGCAGACCGGACTTGTGTACCCAAACCCGTCTAGATACGTCCCAGCAATGGTACTCACCGGGAAGCACGGAACAGAAGGCCTCGGAAAACTCGACTGGACTCGACTCGACACTTCGGAAAACTTCGGAAAACTTCGGAAAACTTCGGAAACCTGGGTGGGCCTCTTGACACCTCGGACCTTGTTTCTTTCGGCTAGGCTCTGGTCGGGATCCTCCGCACTCCTCACCGCCTCGTCTGGGCACTGATCGCAGTCTTCGTCACCTCCGTGGGTCAGAGGGAGATGCAGGAAATCCTGCCGGTACGCGTAGGTTCCATCTAACTGATGGCAGGGGACAGAGCTTGCAATGCGCCAACCGGCGCGTGAGGTGGGGGAGGGGTCCCTGTTCGGGCGCCAAAATGATGTAAATAAATAATTTACTCTCTTAATTTCTATGCAGGTAAGTACTTAATCAATAATAACTCAGATCGGAAGAAAAAGACAGAGTCCGTGGTGTTAGAGTTCTTAGGGGTTTTATTCCTTAAAAAGGAATGGTCATGACTAGGATATCATGTTCTGACCACCACAGGGGTGTCAGAAGGGATAGAGCGCTACATTTTATTTACAGTACATAGCTTATATACTTTATTCATGTCATAAGGAATGGTGCAGGAGGCGTAACAGCTGAGAGAAGACAAGATAACAGTATACACGTGGTACTAGAACGTAATCAAGAGGCGTGAACTAGAGGTGTGTGCTAGAAACGTCACTGATAGGTGTCACAAAAGGGTGGCACCAACAGAAAATGTTGCAATGTCAGCAGAAATCGGAAACTTGGATGCGCGCGCAGCTGCATGACGTGTGAATGGCATGAAGTCGGAGGGTGCTGGGGACTTGACATTTACACTGACGGAAAGAGACAGAAGTCTGGCATGTCAGATCAACTTGTGCTTCTATCATATCTGATATCTGGTATTTATCTGGTGTTGAGGAACTGAGCTATCTGGACGGAAAGGTCTCTAGGGCAGAAGCTATTCTATACTGACTGTGAGTGCGTGTATAAGCGCCTAAGTGTCTGCATGAGAAGCGTGGGGGCATGGGCCTTCAATGGGAACATGGCAACAGAAGCTATGAATTACTTGCACGGAGACAGGTCGGCCCTTTGGCCCTGTAGCTGAGGGGTATGTTTACTGAAGCTAGCAGGCAGGAATGTATTTTCGAGGAGCGGAACAGATAACTCGAAGGTTATAGTCAATCTTGGCAGAAAGCAGGCTGAGCTGAGCGCGAGGGGCCGCGCTGAAAGTAAGTCAGAGTTCACGGGTACAGAGGTAGCCTGGGCTGAGGCCCTCGGAGTCAGAAGCCAGAAAAGAGGTTCGGTGGCAGAAATTCAGGGCCTACTCAGCCAGGGCTGAAAAACGGAGAAGCACACCATAAAAAGACATTGGCATGGCATACTTAGGAACGGACCATCCAACCCATTCAGGGTGGGTCTGAAAGAGGACATGTTAACGTTGGACGCAAATGTATTTGCGTCTTCATAGCTGGTACAGGAGGGAAGTTACATGTACTTTAACTCGGTACATGGAGTCGGTGGGGTACGCGCTAGGGAACACAACTTGACCATAAAATTTATATTTCCTCAAACTTGTGCACATTTTCTTGATTCTTTTATCTCTGCAATATCCAAGATGGGGGATTTTCTTCCCAATTATAAACACATCACCAGAGATTATTACAATTGATACTCTATTAACACCCAATACTCTATTCACACCGAGTTTCAAGCTTACTACTATCATTCTATCCCAACCTGCTCTCCATTTGGTCTGATTAACTACCATTTTTCTTATCTAGCAACCAGTTGTCGCCCTAATCTCTGACTTACTGGCCTTCAACATCTAATAACCACCATTAGATGTTGCACTGCATAAGCCCTCAAACAGAGCTTTAAGAGGCTACCCTCTTTTACTTTCAGCAAACTGCCATCGACATAACCAATCACGAAGGAGTGTAGCAATAATGCAGTTTGACTGTTTGAGTACTGTTGTGTATTACTAGAGCAGTGTCAGGCAGCGTCGGATTGGTAACGGGGGCATTCGGACAATGCCCGAGGGGCCGGGGTCCGAGTTCTAGCTGAGGGCTGCTTTTGAGCAGCCTGGGGGCCGATTTGGGCGGCGTCTCTGTTGTTCGACTATACCGCCAGCGGCCCAGTGGGTGTCTGAGTGGCCTTTCTGGAGGGAGATACTCAAGAATGTCTATGTGCATTCATTGTTCCTCCCGTTGAAACTCTGGCTAAAGTGTGCAAAAGCATTAAATCTGGCTCTCCACGAGATCCTGCACCACCTAAAATCTTGGCAGAGACCATCTCCGTGTTAGAGCCCCATTTTAGACACATGCTTCAAGTCTCCTTCTCAACTGCCTGTCTACCTACTGATTGGAAACAAGCCATAGTGCTCCCAATTAAAAAAAGCCTAGTATGAGCCAGGACATACTGGAGAACTTACGCCCTATCTCTTTGCTACCATATTTAGCAAAAGTAGCGGAGAAAGTTGCCAATGTCCAACTCATTATTTTCAAAGAACAAGGGAGACCCAAAGGAACATCACTAGGGACCTTGGGCAGTTACGTATTTCAAAAGACAGTGGTCCCTAGTAGTTCAGGGATTAGGCAGAATTGATGGACATACACTCAATAGTCAGTATGACCTTTGTCCAGCAGGACAGGTTTTTATTTTAAGAGATATGGAAAACATAAAAGGATTTTTTACAAGGTGGGTACAACCAGTAATCCCTGAACTACTAGGGACCACTGTCTTTTGAAATAATGTCCAACTCATGGCTCATCTTGAAGCCCAGAATGCTTTCCATACTTCACAGTCAGGCTTCAGATCCAGCTTCTCTACCGAGACAGCTCTGTTGAGAGCAACTGAAACCTTACGGGAAGGAGCGGATTGACGGCAAGACCATGGCCCTCATCATGCTGGACCTCAGTGCAGCGTTTGACACTGTAGCACATTCCATCTTGCTACAGTGTCTAAACAGAGCGGGGGTCACCAAAAAGGCACTGGGATGGCTGAAAGCCTTTCTTACGAACAGGAGCTTTCAGGTCCAAAGAGGGACTTTCCTCTCGGACAGTATGACGTTAGAACAGGGGGTACCTCAGGGCTCTGCCCTGAGTCCCACCCTGTTCAACTTGTACATGGCACCGCTGACAGGAGTGGTACAATCGTTCGGCGTAGAGCTTGTCTCCTACGCCGACGATACTCAACTTTTAATCTCCCTGTCTCAAGCCCCCTCCTCCGAGGCTGAAAATTTCAAATCCTGCATGTGCAAGCTTGCTGCATGGATGACGGAACACTGTCTCAAATTAAATGGCACAAAAACGGAGGTTCTAATAATAGGTGGAAATGACACTAAATGGACGAAGGACTGGTGGCCTGTCTGTCCGGGTCCCCTACCTACCCCCAATCAGGAAGCAAAAAACTTGGGTGTCTGGATAGACAACAAGCTCTCCTTCGACAGCCATGTCAAAAAGACAGTAGGCAAGTGCTTTGGGGTCATGAAAACCCTTAATCGTACCCTGGATTTGCTCCCGCTGAATTCCAGACGTACTATGACACAGGCACTGATCACTTCCCGAATAGATTATGGGAATGTGTTGCTGCTGGGCACATCAGAAAAAAACATTAAACGACTACAGGTCCTGCAAAACTCAGCAGCTCGCCTAGTACTAAGACTTCCTCGTAGAGCTCCCTCCAGACCTTCCCTGGCCACCCTCCACTGGTTGCCAATTAGCAAGAGGATACATTTTAAAGCTCTCCTCTGGTGCCATAGGATTATCCACCAAAAAGCCCCTTCATATCTGGCCGATCTAGCAGTACCGTACGAGCCCAACAGATCTCTCAGATCTAAAGGAACGGGCCTGCTTAAAACATCGCTCTCAAAAAAGGCTAGAATGGGAGGTAGGTCCTTTCGCACTCTTGCTGCTAGGAAGTGGAATGCCCTCCCCACGAACATCAGGCAAGAAACTAATGAGTCAACTTTCAGAAAGTTATTGAAAACCCATCTATTTACTCTTTAGATGTAGGCTCTCTGTCTCTCCTCCTAAAAGTACTCTCTCTCCACAGCGCGGGGACACGCCGGGAGGCGTCACCAGGCGCTTTACAAACCCCTATAATAATAATAATAGATGGGCGCTCATTACCTCCGGTTTAGCAGCAACAGGTAGAGGTGTCACCCCTTTTCTTTCGCTGAGCCTCCCATTAATGTAGGCATACAGAGCGGGGCAGGGGTCCTGAGCAGCAGTGGCCTCACTTGTTTTAAGGTGTGTTTCACTAGTGTAAACTGATGCATGCATTTTTTTTACCATACCCCAGCCCCCCTCACTTTTTATGTACAATTGCGCTGAAAGCAGTGATTTGAGGGAAGGCATTATGCAAATGTGGGCCGATTTTTTTTATGCGTGCCCGGGACGATTTTTAATCCCAATCCAACCCTAGTGTCAGGAACGATAGGCATCACGATCGTGCCTGCACCGTGTATTGAGATATTACACCACATGCGCTTGTGTAGCTTAGCACCGTCTTTTTAATTCAGGCTGGGTGTTTCACACATGCGCTTTCAATAAGTTTCACTCATGCGCAACTTGTACCTTTCCTCCTCTCGAGCAGCGCTTAAGTCCCATATGCGCATTAGAAAATTATCAATGCGAGCATGCGCAGTGTTTTTCACTTTCAACAAGCATGTACACCGGCGAGCCACCTTCCACACGGGTCGCTTGACCCTGCAGTAACTTTACTCCCCGCACGTACTCGGTCAATTAAGGATGTGTTTCCGGGAGCCTTACATGGGCAGTCAGGCACTTCCCCAGCCTTCTCCCTCAGCATTCAACGAGGACACCGGATCATGCACGGCTGCCCGACATTGGCGCTTATAAATCACCTAACTACCAGAGCCCAGACTATAAATAACAGTCACTGGCGAGCTCACTTTACCAGCGAGGAGCGGAGGCATGCAGATCTAGGCATAGAGGCGGAGACCACGTCATTCGACAGTAAGAGTTTGAATGTGGTGCTGGATGGTTTCTCTCCCTTCAGGTCATACGATCTTTTAACAGCATAGAGACATTAGTGTTGGTCTTTCTGACAGGCCCCCTGGGGCCTCTAACATAGTGATTTTCTGTTCTTTCTCCCCCACTTATTTCTAGTTTCCTCTGCCCTCTCCCTCCTATGGGGCCATTTTGACCTCAGCTCAGGGTAAGCGCATTGGAGATAATTTCTCCAGCTTTGGTCCACAGATTGTTTTCACTTGACTGCTGCACTCCTAGCCACTCACGATATAACCATGGTGATTGTGGCTTAATTTGCCTTTTTGTTTGTGTGTCTTTTAGTTATGTGACAGTGTTATTGGTTTTATATATACGGTTTTTCTTTCAGGTATAAAGGATATAGCCATATTATAGTGGAGTGTGATCGCTATCACCCCACTGAGTGGAACCCTCTGGCCATAGTGTGGTAAGAGTGGAGCCCGTTCTTTCATGGTCCTGATGAATGCTGCGGACCCAGATGGGCCTTTTGGCAGAAGCATGTTGACCTCATTCACGGCTTTGGGGGGACATTAATATCCCCATTACCTTATTTTAAACCACCATATGGATGCCACCACTATTAAAATTTAAGCTGACACCCATAATGGCCTTTTAATTCACTTCTTTTTACAAGGGCCCCCACTTAGTTTAGAAGTATTCCCTGTCATCAGGTGTATGCCCACCCTCTATCAAACCAAGTTTTTAGAGGGCGAGGACTGGTCTATGATGAAGCATGACACCAGGTGGTGTGTGAGACCAGTCCTTCACTTTTTGTGAGATGCATGCACTCACAAATTTAAAACTGCACTAACACTAGCGACTGGGAGTGGCTTATTGTGATACATAACAATTGAGATATAGCTGACAAGTGAGTATGGGCAAACAGCAGTAGTACATCTTGTTTAGTGTTGAAACAGCAGGGCCTCATGGTAGGTGTAGTAAGTCCAGGCTCCCATCCCCTAGATTAGAACAATGGCTGCCAGTATGTGAGCTACAGTTCAGCTGCAAGATGGTGGACAAGTGGGTATGGACAAACCGCACTAGTACATCTTGTTTGGTGTGCAAGCAACAGGGCCTAATGCATGTTTGTACAACAGATGGACATTACTATGGCAAGAGCTGTGCTGCATGTATTTAAAGATAGATATGTTGTGACAGTTTTTGAGGTGTTACTTATCAGTCTCTAATCCCCCAGGTATTCTGATCAAGCCTTCTGAAAGCACGATGGTGTGCACCTTCTCCTCCCAGGGTGTGACCTCCAATGGTGTTCTGGGAGGATAACTGTCCGTCTTGAGGTGCTGCAAGGTGGTGCCTGGGGGAAAATTTGTTGTCCCTCATCTTCAGGTCGTGCCACCTCTCCCTGATGTCATCCTTTGTGCAAATTATGGTACCAGCAGCATTCAGCTTTCATTTCTTCGATTGAGAGAAGTTTGTTGGACTTGGGGTTCCAAAGATTTGTGACTCAACTCTAATGATTTCATCCACCAGCACTATCAACCTGGTGTCTGAAAACGTGGCTTTTTAACAGGTGACATTGTGCAAAATAAAATCAAAAAGGTATGTGACCGTGAAGGAAACAAACAATGTGATGAGGCCAAGGAATAATAAAGTGATGAGTGCCTAAAACATGTGTGGAGTGTGATGGAATTGTGATATCAGGGGTGCCTTCTCAACAAATTGTCAAATTTGTCAAACAGCAATCAGTCGTTGGTCCAAACCACTCTGAACTTGGTGGCAGCCCACCCTCATGCAACGATCTTGCTGCTTTCTTCTCGGAGAAATCAAGACTCATCTCTGCTGACCTTGCCACTAAGAAGGCTCTATTGCCTCCCTCAAGTGCTGTCTCCCCCCTTGACCCCTTTGAGAAGGACAAATTGACCACCAAGAACACCAAGAACAATACGTCGTGCGGTACCTTTACCCCATTTAGTGAAAATGACATCCACAAGATTCTTCAGACTATCAACCCCTCCAACTACTTCAGTGATCCGTTGCCCCTGGCTATCTTCAAAGAAATAAAAAATGCACTCATCCCCACCTGTTCAAGGATAGTAAACACTTCTCTTTCACAAGGCATGATCCCCAGTTGCCTAAAAGCAGCTCAGGTAACACCTATTCTAGAAAAAACGAACGCTGACAAATCTGATCTCAATAATTTCCACCCCATTTCCAACATCCCCACCCTAGCTAAACTTCTAGAAAAAGTGTTCAATCTTAACTTTGTGCTCACATAGGGAATGATCAACTTCTAGACCAGCATCCATCTGGTTTCAGGAAGGGACACAGCACCAAATCGGCTCTCACCCACGTTATGGATGACATTTTAAAAATGCTTGACAAAAACTAATCCTGCCTCTTGATTCCCCTTGACTTTTCCTCGGCTTTCAACATGGTTAATCATGACAACCTCCTATACATCCTGCAAAACATAATGGGTTTTTCTGATCAGGTTACAAGGTTCTCGTCTTTCCTACATCACAGATCACAAAGAGTCAGGGCAAACCACTCTCTCTCCCAGCCCTCTCCTATACTCATGAGGGTCCCTCAAGGGTCCGCCCTCTCTCCCATCCTCTTCAACCTTTTCCTGGAACCTCTCGCTAACTCATTAAACTCCATGAACATTCTCTTCCACATGTATGCGGACGACACACAACTCTTATTGAAAATCTCATCCTTGGAAAACAACGTCTCCCTCAACACTTCTCTAACATCTACTCAAAACTGGTTAACGGAGAACAATCTCCTGCTTAACACTTCCAAAACAGAATTCCTGCGCATCTCCCCTTCGAACCACATCCCCAAGATAGACCTATGGCTGAGTCACCTCACTGCTTTCAATTGCACTCCTCTCATCATAGACTCAGCCAAATCCCTCGGAGTCACCAAGGACAAGCACCTGAATATGGAAAATCATATCAGCAATGTATGGAAAATCATATCAGCATTGTATGTAACCATTTGTTGACATCACTCAGAAATATCACCTTTCCTTCCACTAAATGATTTCAAGCAGGTGGTCCAAGCGCTTGTCTTGCCGAAGCTTAACTACGGCAGGGCTACCCTCCGTGGCCTTCCCAAATACACCCTGGCTCCACAAAGATCAACTCTGAACGCAGCGGCTAGACTGGTCACTGGAACCAAACGATATGGTCATATATCCCCAGTCCTAAAATCTCTCAATTGGCTACCCTACGAAGCTCGAATTCAGTTAAAGATTGCTGTTCTGGCTCACAAAGCCCTTCACTTCAATACTCCCAAGTACCTTGCGCAAAAACTTAAACTATCCTGTGATTTTAGAGCTTCAAGAAGTGCCACTACCTTCCTCCTGAAACCACTCATCCTTAACAAGAAAAGAACTTGTCACTGAGCCATCTCCTTCACTGCACCAAAGATTTAAAACTCTCTTCCACCGGAAGTACGCAGAATCTCTTCAACTAAGGCTTTCAAATTGGAAGCTAAACGATTCCTTATAAACAAATTCTTACCCTAAGAGGGTTACGCTCACTTGCTCGGATGTTGATATTGCATTTATGTTAGTCCTCCCATCATATTGTAAAGCACTCCGATATCCTCCGTGGTCTTGTTTGCGCTCTATAAAACTTATAAATAAATAAATTGTATCTTGCTGTGCTGGAGTCTAGTGGCAAAGGATCATGGTCTTGGATGAGGTGCTTTTTACTTTGAATTGTAGATGTGTCCACTTTGGAAATAGCCATAAGCTGTTTTATTTTTCAAATCTTTCAATGGACAATCTGCAACCGCTATGGTCCATGGGCAAAGCTTAGCAACCACCACACTCCATGACAGGTGTTCGAGAACCACTGTGCACCATGCCAGTACATTGGAGATCACCACAATCGATTTCGAAAATATTCTGACTGCCGCAAAAAATGTCCAGTACTTTCCAAGCGCCGCGCTCCATGCCGATGGATCTCCAATCGCTGCGGCCAGAGATTAGGCCTGCATGCATCGTAATGCGACAGAGACTAGTTTGCGCCCTTGTCAGTTGGAATTCGACTGCAGCCACAGTGGGCAGACAGTCAGTCAGTCCGGTATCATGAAGTCTTATTTATTAGTTATCAACCATCTTCACATGTGTACAAAACTACTTGAAGCTAAACTATAATAAAAATGTAATATATACATTAATGTTACATATATGCACATTCAAACGTAGTTCTCAGTAATACTTACCTTTGAATAAGTTGATTATTTACAGTATGTTTTATACAATATGAACTAAAATGTAGTACAAAATATAAGTTTGTGTATGTTAATTTGTGCACATGCATATTAAATGTGCACCATATAGTTTAATGGTTAAAATGACATTATAATTTAGGCCTGTATTTCTACTTGCAGTATTTCATAAATTACTGTGCTAGTTTTCTGCTAACTTGACATTTCTTGAAGGCATTCACGTGCATTGTTAGTTTAGAATAGATACATTTCTATACAAGGGTTAGATACATTGCCTGAGAAACAGAGCTTGACGAGAGCACACGGGAAACCAGGACGCTAATGAAAGCACCATTGTATCCTAACCTGGGTGTGAGAAAGAGATTTTGTTCCCATATCTAGTGTAGGACTTTGCCTGGATGTCGCAATCTGCAACATAGATAATGAAACTAAAACAATGGACATTTGACAAGAATGTGACCCTGGGGGTGTCACCTACGTACCTTTGGATTATAATATAGCACTCATCTTGTCTGACTTTGAATACCTGCCCCTAGAGCTCTTGAGGACTCTATGCTGGACTTCTTTGCTGAACCCCTTTCTGCAGATTCTATGCAGAAGCTACCTTGGACTCCTACCCGACCCCTTTCAAGATTCCCCACTGTTCCTCGAATGGACTTTGAGAGGTTTACCTCTATGCCCCTTTGAGTACTTTCCTAAAAGTGGCTTCAGCTGACACTTGTTCTTGACATATCGAAGGCTCTTGACCAAGCCTTTGAGATGCTAATACTTGTCTTAACTATACTTCTGTGCTTTGTCCTTATGTCTTACATGGAACTCTTTGATTTCTGTACTCGTTAGATACTCAAACCATTCCTGTGCCTTGGACTGTGCTTGGGAGACTTAGATTACTAATGTGTAGGAAAGACCAAGTAAGATTGTTTTCTGGGCATTAAATTCTGATGTTATTGTTTTGTATTGCAACTACAGAATTGCTTGTTTGTTTAATTCTTGTTCACCTTAATTTCTTCAGGAGGCTTGGTCATAGTGTATCCTTATTGCATGGTTTTAGGAGGGATCTATTTAAACCTGATTACTAACTTGTAATAAACATTCTTAAACTTGGCTACTGATTCCTGGTCCTCATTTTGAAGCCAAATGAGGTGCACGGTTTAATAAGATTGATTTGATAGGACGTGGAATGCTTACTGTGAGAAGTTGGCCTGATATGCAGTGCTCACTATTCTAGTGAACACTATGTATCAGTCCAGACAACCCTTATTGATGATTGGTTGTAAGTCAACCTTATAGACCAGCTATCCTAGTAGCGTGGATACGAGCAGTCTAAGGCTAAAGACTCGAGAGGGCGTGTTAAGCCAGCTGTTATACCATCACATATACCCCTTGAACACCCAGTGAAAGGACACCACACAAGTGTTATGAAAATAAACAGTGTATTTATTAGAATCACAACAGCCCTGTACTCTTTATGAGGACAGGGTACTAAGCACAAAACAAAACTCTTACGAAAATACTTAAGTTAGCACAGTATATACAAATGCCCGAGGGGCACGGAAAACCATATACTCTGAAAGTGGAATGTGAAATTACTAGCAGGTAAGTACAGTACTAATAGGCTTTGGAATCGCTAGGTCTTGACTATAGAATCTTCAGATTACTTCTAGGAGGCCTAGGGGACTCGGGTGCAGAGTGTGCACTCTCACGCGGGATGCGGGACAAAGTCTATGGTAGCTAGATTTCAGAAAGTTAGTGTTCTCGGGCGAACCTGACCTGGTAGGAGGAAAACGAAAGTGGATTCTGACCCTTGGATAGTGAGGCTATGCTGGGGCACCGAAATGCCGAAGTTACCTAGCCCAGGGGCTGCAGCTGCATAGGTCTCAAAAGACGTCGGGACTCCTCGTAGACGGACCAGTAGCGTGGAAGAAAGATGCTGGCAGGCGACCAGTGAAGAGAGTTCGAAGTGATCCAAGCCTGGATCTTGAAGATGGATGATACCTGAAAGCAGAGGGGACCAAGTTCGAGACTACTAGCCAGTAGTCAGGTGGCACCAGGAGGGCACCGGATGGTAGTCACCTCGGCTAGGTGAGTGGGCGATGCTGTGCTCTGCAGATCTCACGGACCAGGAGGCGTTGTCGGCGACCAGGATGGAGGAGCGAGCTGTCCCACGATGGATGAAGCTGTCGGCGTCTCTGGACCCAGGATTGGGCAACAAAGCCTTGGCAAATTCAAGCCCACACGGTGGACCTAAAATGGCGTCTTGAGTGGACCAGGAGGGTCCGGGTGCTCCTCTTTTGGAAGGGAGCAAGGGCCAGTCTGGAGCAACCAGACCAGCAGCAGTGATGTCGTCGGGCGTCGTGAAGAAGGCCACAAGCCAGCGGGCTAGTAGCCAAACAACGAGGTGAGCAGCAAAAAGCAGAAGGGCCCCACGCAGATCGTGGAGATGCTGGAGGGCTGATCTTCGGTGCTGGAGCTGCTCAGGGTCGGGGCTTCTCGGACCCCAAAGCACTCACCAGTGGATTACTCGGCGGGCTTGCTGTAAGAAGTCGTGCAGTCTTGAAGATGGCCGGTCCCTCGAGGTCTCGTCGCACTCACGGTTCTCAGCTTAGCTGTAGAGGTGAGTAGAGGTCAGAGGTGCCAGGGAAGCCGGTTCTCATCGAGCTGGGCAGTCGGATTCCGGAGGAAGGACTTGCAGCAGACCGCAGTGTTCTTAAGATGGTGCCTGCGGATGCAGGGTGACTACTCCTTAGCCACAAGGGAGAATCTTGAAGAAGAAATCTTGAAGTCCTTTCGCAGAAAGTCGTGTCTTGATTCCAAAGATGATTTAATTTGAACAGGGGGCCAGCTCCTATCTTTATACTAAGAAAAGGGGTTGACCCGGTGACTAGGTCCTGCCTATGGGTGGGACTAGGAGGGGGGTGGTCACACCCCTCTCCCATGCCGGACTTTCCCCAGGCCAGGGGCTGGTGTGCCCCTGGAACTGGTTCTGACTGGCCTATGCGTAGTGAGCACCGGGGTGCCACTCAGCAGTCACCTTCCTGTAAAGCCCTGCCTACCCAGGATACACAAAACCCTGTCTGGGATGGTGCTAGCACCGCCCCGGACAGGAAACCCTTTGTCCAGGCTCTCCTCGCTGGAAGGACTCCCAGCAGCAGGAGGTCAGACTCGTGTCTGTGATGGCAGCATCCATTTTGTGGAGCTGAGGCTTCGTTTAACTTTAACCGGGGTTCACAGTTACATACATGTCGTGTCCCTCTAGAAGGGTGGAATGCTAACCCCGTCGCCAGAATTGGCGAGGGGTTAGTATTCCAATTCGTATGACACCTTACTCGACATGTTTTGATAAAGCAATACCAAAGATAGCATTTAACCGCGAGGATTATAATGCACTTAAGAGTATATGGTATGCGTTATCATGGAACAGCTATTAGGACTTGGTTCCGCAAGCTGCAAACGGGCTCAGCTCATGCCAGAGCACCATTTCACACGATTCCAAGCACTCTGCCTTCAGGATTGTCAAGGCCTGCCATAGGAGTGACTGATAGGAATCTGTGTGTCCATCTCTAGGGTTAGATATAGGTATACTATATCTATAGCAAAGGGTGATTACACGACTTTGCCCCAGCTGTCATGCAGCCAGTTGTGTCAAATTTAGGAGGCCAGCCAGGGGTGGCATAATACATGCTTCAGCCCCTGGTAGGCCCTGGGTACACCTATGCCCTGAGTTACAGGGTCTGATAAGGTGGCCCAGTACCAATTGGTAAATGCACCTAGGGTACATGTTGTAATTTAGAGAGAGAACAGCCAGGCTGTGGGTCTGATTGGCAGGCCCACAGCCAGAGAAAGTCGTAAACCAGTGAAACAAAAGCAAAAAATCTGGGTGATCATAGGATTGCAGACCCTACTCTCCTACACTTACCTTCTTTCTCCTCTGTGCGACAAAGAAAAGATCTATTGGCGGACCAAGATTGAATGTAAGTAAGACATAGATAGAGAAAATAAGAAGATTGACGGACCAGAAATGCTGTATCATAGGAATATACCTCCAGGAAGGACTCAACCTTTCAAAGGAGTGCAGCATAAGAATAAACTGGATAGGTGCAGGGATCAAGAAAAACTGGAAAAATACTTAAGGGTAACACAAAAGGTATCTCTTTAATAGGTGGGTACCCTAACTACAGTTAAATAGGAGTCACAGTGGATGGCCATAGAAATCAGTCTTTCACACATCCACTGTCTAATGTCAGCATATTCCAAAAGGTCCACAACTTACCTCGTCAAGAGAAATGTGCTAGCATAATCAACTTTTGTCCCTGCTTCCATCGTTGATAGTAAAGAGACGGCGTACAAGAGGCCTCTTAAATCAACCGCTCTAGTTGTAGCTCACAGGTGGATTGGAGCTTCATCGCGACACAGTAGATCATGTGACAGAGCGTGATGACGAGTCAGCCTCCCAGTGGATGTCTGAGAGATATAGTTTAAGCCACTCACACCATTTCCATGGAATGTGCTATTCTTATTGGCTGTAGGTTGATTTAAAAGGGCTATTAAACCCAATCTCTTTATTAACAATAGCAAAAGGAGGGGAACATAGGTGACTGTGCATGCAAATTTCTCTTGACAAAGTAAGTTGGTGCTATTTACAAATATTTGGATGGCATAGTCTGGGAAGGCATCATACGCTTGTGACATTATGTGTGAACTGATTGTGAATGAATATAGTGATGACCTCGGAGTGACTTGCACTCTGAATGGGCTTAATGGACCCTTGATATTTTATACAGAGAGTAAGTATGAGTGTAGTAATAACACTAAGTAATAACAAGCAATAGCCTCCAGTTTTAAATGTTGTTAAATATTCTAAATGTTCAGGTACAGTTGCTGTACCCATCTCAAACAGCAGTATATGTTTTTTTATGTTTTCACATTTGTCTGAACATCTACCCTACATACAAGAGTTTCACTACAGAAAGTGCCCACTCTTAACGATCATGAAGCAATTTTGAACTCAATTCAATTCAATATGTCTTTATTCGGCATTTAAAAAATACCATAAAAGTACATAAAAACAGTAAGAAATAGTTAAAATACAATTCATTGACCCATGGTTATACAGTTCACAAACAGTACTTTCAACACCGCCCCCTCGAATTCCTCAGCCTTACAGCAATCCTGATAACATTCATTATACAAAACAGGGTGTAGGGATCATTAGCCCTTTGCAAAAACAATAATGCAAACTTAGCGTGTTTAAACTTTGCTTGTTTTAAAATACCCACTAAAAATTTACGCCTGGGTAAGGTATAAAATGAAAATAACAATACAAAATGAAGGGTATCCTGCGGAGACCTATTGTCGCAGCCGCAGGTACCCTTCTGCTCAACCGATGGCATAAAACCCGAAGGATCGGCCAATATGTGGTGTAAAAGGTTGAGCCTAAAACGGGTCATATAAAATCTGTCCTGGGCATTATATGTCAGTGCAAGATAGGGTTCCATTCCTATCTCTGTTTTCAGGAGTCTGTAAGCACCCACTGTGGATTTCTGTTCTTCGGCGACAGCCCTACGTGCGGCTGCCCGTTCCCTATATTTTTTTTAACTCTTAATTTGTCATGGACTTTGATTTCCTCAGGGTTGGTAAAGAGATTCAAGAAGCCAATACCCTCCAGTGTACCCTTTACATATTTAAGCCAGGGGATACTCAGTCCTTTATCCCTTTTCAAACAGTCTTTAATAATTTGTCTGCTTAGATCTGCCTCGTTGTTAGTCCAGATCTTCAGCCAGGCCAAAAGAGGTCTAACCTTTATTAGGTCTTCAATGTACCCCCCCCCCCCCCCACCCCCCCACGCCCTAGTTCATCATGTATAATGTGGGCAGAGATGCTTTGTGGGGTTTTGAGGACCTTTCTGAAATATTTATTTTCCTCTGCCTGTAACTGTTGGATGTTTACGAAACCCCAAACTTCCGATCCATAAGTCACTTTGGAGCAACAGATTGATCTGTATAGATTCATGACTTGTTCAGGAGACCACCTTCCCAGCCTCTGACCATAATTCATTATAGCCCATGTTGAGGGCACCAATTTGGAGCAATGTTTTTCCACTAGGAGTTTGAAATTTAGCAACCCATCGAAGAGCAAGCCAAGATATGTAAAGGACTGAACCAACCCTAGTTTATGAGTGCCTATCTTATATGCAAAGTTCTTAAAGGGTTTGACCCCTGCCAACATGACATAGGATTTATCCAAATTTGCAGATAGGTCAAGTGAATTCATAAAACTGACAAATCCATCAATCAACCTCTGTAGGACCTTAGGGGTACGGGCCAGCAATACCCCGTCATCCGCGTACAACAAAACGGGGAACGGACGGGAGCCTACCTGGGGGGGAATCTACTCCTAGTTTGCATAATTCCCTATCTAAGTCGTTGATATATAGGGAAAACAAAAAGGGGGCTAAAATGCAACCTTGCCTGACCCCAATATTGCATGGAAAAGGTGATGTAATCCCTCCTTCTGAGTTAAAACGCACTCTGGCCGAGGTGTTCCAGTGCAATGCTTTCAATATGTTCACACGGTCGGGCTCTACCCCTAAAGTTGTCATCAGGGCCCAAAGCTTTTCTCTGTTGACATGGTCGAAAGCAGCAGATAGATCCATGAACCCCAGGTATACTGCCTCGTTGCTAGCTATTGTATACTTGGCAACCAGGAGGTAGAGGTTCAGGCATTGATCCGTTGTCGACCTTCCCTCCGTGAACCCATATTGTGTGTCAGTTATGACGTTATGTATATCAGCCCATTCCTTAAGGCGATTAAGAACCACACGACCCAACACCTTAGCCGTTACATCAATTAAGGATATCGGGCGATAACATTGGGGGTCGTCCCTGTTCCCTTTTTTTAAAATGGGGACTATTATTGCTGTGGACCTCGAGCATGGGAGACCTGTTTCGGATGCTGCATTCAAAGCCCTCGTCAAAATGGGGGCCCACAGCTCAACCTTACTTAGATAGGGGTCAGGTGGAATGCCATCTGGGCCTGGAGCTTTATTTTTAGATAGGCCCTGAATTGCCCCTTCTACTTCTTTCAGCCTGAACTCGGGCCTGGCAACCCACCGGGGGCCTGGCTCGTGCCCCTCGTGAATTGCACCCTTGTAGTTGTATACATCGTGGAAGTAGGTATGCCATTGTTCGGGTAAAATTGTGTTTCATATCTCGGGGGCATTTGCATCCTGAAAACATGGTTTATTTATTATTTTCCAAAATGCTGTCAGGTCTCTTCTCTCCGCAGCCTCCCTTAGATCCTCCCAGGCTTGGCGTTAGAGAGATTGTTTCCTAGTTTGTAAGGCTTCCTTATATATGCGCCTACATTGGGCAATATATGACTTGTTTTGTGGTAATGTTTTGAGGCTGGCTTTCAACTTCTTGTGGGCCTGCGAGCAGACTTTGTCGAACCATCTTGGTGTGATGTTTAAACTCATTTTCTTGGTGGTCATTAGAAATCCATCAATCAGGTGCGCTATATCCTCGAATGCATTTACAACCGCAACACCCTCGAGGGAAAGATCGAGACACACCTTAAAGGCGTTTCCCCCTTTATCCATTAATGAGTTATAAAACCTGTCCCTGTCTATTTTGGCCCACCTGAGACGCCCCACCCTGGTCAGTTGCCCTCTCAATATTGCCTAGCCCCCGGGATACCCTTTTAGAGGGTGGACTTTTTTGCTCCAGCACTAGGGGATTGTGGTCACTGTAAATACTCCATTCAATCTCTGCCCCTTCCACCCAAACTTTAAGCAAACTAGACCCCATGATATAGTCAATAAAGGAACGGCAGCCTCTGTCCTTAAAGGTGGGATTAATCTCCTCTCCATCTTCTGCTGCCACTAGGTCAATTGTGTGCACCAGGTCGTGGCCTTTAAACAGCCTGGCCAATTCCATCCCCTCAGTTGAGTGCAAGAAGTGTGGGCTGTCCTCCAGCATGCAGCGGGACCAGTCCTTGTTAATAAGTCTCAGGGTCGGGCAAATGTGGCAGTTAAAATCGACAACAATAACAAAAGGTGGCGCTACCACCCTTTTCCCGTAGACTGGCTCTTCATTAAGGCATCTGTCCAGTTCTTTTGTTGTGGATCCCTTACCATTAGTCCCCACAGCATTATATAAGTTGATCATTGTAATATTTAACCCCTTTGTGTGTAACCCCAAGGCCTGCATGTTATGTGATGGCCAGTTGTGGTCAGTCCACACTCCTTCTACCTGTAAGTCCATATATATAATCAGTCCTCCCATAGCTCTCCCTGATGTAGACTTCTGGGCAGGGATTGAGAAGCACTTATAACCCGGTAGAAAAAATGGGTTATAGTCAATCACCCAGGTTTCCTGCAAGCATATTACCTGCAACCTGGTGACGTATTCCTTCCAGTCCTGGTTATTGAATTTCGCTGCAAGCCCAGCTATGTTCCAAGAAAGCAGCCTTAGCCCCTCCTCCTTATAGGTCATACTAAAAGGTGTGATGGAATTGCTATTTTCTGTTCTGTTCCCATTCAGGGCTTCCTTGGATTCTGTTTTGGTGTACAAGTTCAGGTCCTGAGGGGACAAGGCAGTGATGTCCAAACCCGTTGTTAGATTTTCAGCTGCGGGCCAATCTTGTGGGCCCTCTCTAAGTCCGCCCACCCGTTCAGAGGGAATATCTAATGAGTTAT
The DNA here is from genome assembly GCF_964263255.1 of Lissotriton vulgaris. Taxonomy (NCBI): domain Eukaryota; kingdom Metazoa; phylum Chordata; class Amphibia; order Caudata; family Salamandridae; genus Lissotriton; species Lissotriton vulgaris. Next base: position 1,254,448,778 of record NC_141689.1, on the reverse strand, counting down.
ATGTTAGGGAGTGCTGGGGTAAAACTGTGGGCTGTACACCATCTATGTAAGGACCTTTTCTACAGCAGCCTCTCTTTGGGGGGATCTATCCTTCACTAGTCAGTCTATTTCTTCCAGGGTCATCAAGGGATCAAATCTATTCTTCAGGTGTATCACTCCTTGATTCCTAATTGGAGCTTGCGAAGGTTGACGTTGAGACCCCACCCGGATCCACTCACTTCTGCTTTGAAGGGCAAGATCTTGGCTTGGGTTAGGCATGCCCCTTGAGTAGAAGGAGCATAAGGGCATAGATCTAATGTTGCTATAATGAGTGAGCGGTCCCCAACTTACTATTTGGTCAACAATGCGGGGGTTCCTGCAGTTTACCACCCCACAGTCCCCGCTGATGTCCTTGGGCCTGTTCCCTACCCAGTTCACCCTTCGTGCCAACAGTACTTCCCCCTGTTCGTTCTCAACTCGGTCTGTGCTTGTTTAGCCAAAACATGACTTTGTTCTTAAGCTCGTCGTGGTCCTCGGTCTGATCCGGCCTTAGCTCAGGGACCCCTGTTAGAATAATTACGTATCGGGCTGCTTGAGGTGGTAAATTTATACTAGGTAAGATATTCATGTGTGCCCTTGGTGGGGGGGGGGGGGCCTTCTACTTGATGCCGTGTCAGGGGGTGCTGGAGAAGACTGTCTGTGGACTGTGACTTGGTGAGTAATTTTTGGCCCGACCGGGTTCATCTCACCACTATTGGTAGTGTGACCCTTCGGAACCTGAGTTGTATGTGACCATTGAGGTCCCACCATTTGAGAGGGGTATGTGGCAATGGTGGTTGGTCCTATTGCGGGGTTACTGCATGTTGCCTTGGCCAGATTTATGGTGATAGGCTCCCCTCCTATGATCCTATTTGGAGTGGACAGGGTGCTCCCGCCACCCAGCCCCTTTGTTTTTACCAAGGTGACTATCTTGTCTCGTCTACTACTGATTAATTTCATTTGCGTATTGATAACATTTTCAAAATGGGCCTGTCGGTCTGAAATAATTTGAGCTACCCACATGGGGAGGGGTTTAAATATGACTTATCCTCACCCTGAGACGTAGCTGTGTTACAATGGTTTTTACTCGCAGCCACGACTAGTATGCTTTTCTTCTGCCTTACTCTCTTGGAACTCAACTTCTTCTTTTTCTTTCCCAATTGAGCCAATCCCGCCCCCTTAAATGTCTCTTGAACTTTCAGGGTCCACCCCTGGGCGCAGGTGATGTCAGTTAACTCGGGGTCTGATAAAGTGTGTGTAGGAATTGGTGACTCTTCTATCTCACAGTCTACTTGTGATGCAGTTAGATCAATTTGTGGAGTAAGTGAAAGACGCCTCTCTGTGCGCTCAATTTCCTCTGCGACTACCCCTATTGCTTTACACAGCATTTTGTCTATTGCTGTAGGTTTTTCCAGTGTGAGGGGGGGCAATTCCCTTTAATTTGTCAGCCGAGAGGAGGCCATGTGGGGTGCGTACAGTGTGCTTGGCTGACCTGGTTTGGACCGTGCTGGCCATTTTATAATCGGTCTGTTATTACCTAAACTTGTAGCAGTAACTACCACGAATGCTTTCCTGGAAAATGATGCGAATTAGATGCCAGAGCCCCCCTCCATAGTTACTCAAACACGCAAAATCTGCTTCGGTCCCTGGCCCCAAACCCCCACACAAACTCAGGTAGCCCCTTATTGCTGGCCCACAGAGTTGTCCCAGTGTAGTCACACAGTTCGTTCCCCTTATGTTCCTGGAAGGGATCAACAGTACCTTTGTATTTCAACAGGAGTGTCAGGGAGGGTGGTCCAGCCCGACCTCCTTTGGCCCCGGACAGCCACAGACGGCCCACACTTTGCCCGGGCTTAGCCCGTGCGCGGTCCCGCGACGCGGGGGCTCTCTCCAAATTTAGGCGCCTCCGGGCGCGGTGTGGGCGGTGGCAGCTTCCCTCACAAAGGCTCCTGGTAGTTGCAGTCACCCCTTCGGCCACGCTGCACTGGTGGAAGGTGCTGCAGCGGCAGGGGGACCGAAGAAATCACCAGCGGGACAAGGAAGGAGAACGCAGATTGCAAGCTAATGCCCCCAACAGCTGAGCACAGAGCCCCAAGTTAGATAAAGTGGCGAGGATCAGAAATTGTACATGTTGTTCCCTCACATGTGCCGTCTTCTGTTTTGATTGGTAGTGAGTACACTACATAGCACCCTGGGAAATCATTGTGTGGGTTTGTTTTTGAGCATTACAGTGATGTAGAACAAATCTAATTGTGCAATTTGGCAACCCTATTCAATCTCAAATCAGAGGTTTATCACTATATGATCATAATAAAGGTATGAGAGCCTCATGATTATTCAGAGAATGAGTACATGATGGTGTATGTAGCTACTTACGTAGCCCTGACAAAGGCCACCCACTCAAATTGGTACTGATGATGGCAGAAACATTAGCGAGTGGATTTGTGAAACATTTATTTCTAAGACATTTCCCACAATTCTTTTTTTAACTGTAAACAGGGCATGCACCTATTAAAGAAATATCTTTTGAGTTTACCCTGAGGCATTTTCCATTTTTCTGGATCCCTGTAATTAACTTTTTTTCTCCTATGCAGAACTCCCTCAAAAAGTCTATCCTGGACGCATCTGCCTACCAGGAAGGGAGAAGGACAACACTGATAAGTGATAAAGCTTGCCACAAAATGTGGGTGAGGTGTTGTTTTTAAAAAACTATGGTATGCTATGGTTTTGTTCGCCTATCTTTTGCCTTTTGGTGATGGATGAAATGTTGACTTGAACAATAACAAATGGATTCTTCCTGATCCAGATGCCTCATGTTTTTGGACAGCGAACTCTGCAAGAGCAGTGGAAAATAAGAGAAATTCAACTGGTTTACAAAACAAATACCAGCTCAATCCAGCAAGCACAATTAGACAACAAAAGTAGTTCAACAGCAAATGAATAGACTTAATTATACTACGTGGTATTTGAGTAGGAAGTTAAGTAATATATATGTTGCCAAATGATTCCAGGAGAAATCAATTAGAATTGGTCAGTTGGGATTTCCATTGCAGAATACAAATGCCCACACCAGAAGCCCTGCAGCAGAGGCAAATACGTATTTTCGCATGTCTGTTAAGAGCGCCAAGAAAACATCTACCAGACTTCAAACATGGAAAAGTGAGGATTTCCAAATCAAAGAGTTGTAGGATTAGGATTTAACTGCAATGCTAGATCTGTGGATGATAGTGGCAATTGACCACAAATCTGCAATTCACAATTGCACCTCGTTGCAAACACAGTAGCTTTAGGTGTACACCCCTCCTATAGGACAATTACTTTAAAAATAAAAATAACCAAGAAGAGGAGGGGGACTCATCAGGTTTCTATGGTAAAACGTGAGAGATAAAGCAATGTGACAACACTTTACAAAGATAATGTAAAAAGGGGACATGAGAGTTCCTTAACCTAAACCATATATGTAGAATAGTGCGGCCGGCTAGGACAAATATTGGGGGATGACACTCAGCCATGGGTGGCGTGTGAAAACCTTCTCCTGTACCTGTTGAACACTTAAGAATGGATGAGACAAACATCCTTCCTGACATATTATTATCCAATCATAAACCACTCAATAGGTGGAACTATGGAAGGCAGAGCACCGCAGACTCAATATAAATGCCTGACTTTCACGCAGGAGATTATTTGGATGAATGATGATATCCTGGTGGATGATAGATAATTGTACTGGAATGGAATGCGGCCAGCCTCTCTCTGACGAAACACTACATAAATGGGGAGTGGGTAAAATCATATGAAGAGTTGAAAAGAGAAAGCAATTTCCCAAAAAGGGACTTTTGCAAATACCTTCAGCTAGGACAATGTCTTTCAGAAACATTGCCAACCTTGAAGCTGACAGAGCAAGTAGACACCACAGTGCACTGATAGATAAGAATGCTTCATTGGGAGCATTGTTAGCATATAGTTGACCATCGGTGATAGCATCATTTTAATTGCTTCTATCCTTCCCCACCATGTTGTGAACTTGGGGGACCACCCTTCTACTTTGTCCTTGATTTTCTGTATCGTTGCGTGCTCGTTGAGTTCCAGTGTCATTCTTAGGTCCCTCTCGAAGAGGATACCCAGATATTTTATAGGTTTTGGTTGCCATGTTAGTCCTTGACAAGATACTAAACAGCTTCCTTTGGAGGGGGAAGAAACCAAGAATAAGCCTACACAAGCTAAGGCTATCTAAAGAACAGGGCGGCCTGAACTTAACGAATTTCAAGCGATTCCAGACGGCATGCATAGCTAGACAGGGACTACATTGGCTAGACCCAAGACAGGAATACACCCCAGCATGGCTATCTTTTGAGCGCGGTCTACTAAAAGGCATGAACCCTATAACCCTCCTGACAGCCACACGACACCCAGCAGTGAGGGAGAACCCCGTCCTCAAGAACACAAAGACAGCTCTACTGAGCGTCGACAAAACACTGTCAACAAGCATCAGGGGAGGCCAATTTGAATCCCTCTGGCACAACCCCACCTTAAAATACAGAGATAAGGTTCTAGACATGCCTGTGTGGTACGGACAGGGCATATCCACAGCCCATGACCTTCAAAGACAAGGCGAGAACACAACGTTTGACACACTCAAGGAAGCGCACAACCTACAAAACATAGAACTATACAACTTCCTGAAAATAAAAGTAGCAATTAGGAAGGCAAACCTCACAAGCCAGACACCTTCGCTCTTACAGCTTGCAGCCAATCTCAACAAAATAGGACACCAAATAGCACACCTCTACAGAGCCCTACGCCCCAAATACACCAAACTCAATGACAAGGTCATAAACTTCTGGGGGACTGTAGCAGGGAAGGAACTAAGCGAAACAGAAAAGGCCGAATTGTGGAGATCGACCACTAGGAAAAAGATAACTGCTTCACTAAATCAGACCAAATACTGGTTAGTACACAAGGCATACTGGACACCGGCCCGCCTATCCACCCTGGGGATCCGAGAGAGCGACACATGCTGGAACTGTAACAAAGGTAGGGGGGATTTAGAGCATCTCTTACTCAGCTGTCCTCAGATCAAGGATTTCTGGAAAAGAACGGGGAAGCTTATCAATGACATCACTGGTGTAGCCATACACATAGATTTTCCAAGTCTAGTCCTGGGCTTTGCATCCCCGTCCATCACAACAACAGAAGACCGCGACCTCATTGACCTACTGTTGACGGCTGCAGTCAAAATAATCCTAAGCAACTGGAAAGACACCACAAAAGCTACACCACAGGCGTGGCTCAACTGGGTCACTTTCCTAAGAGGGGCAGATAACATTACAGCGAAATATACTCCGAAAACACACAGGCAATCAAACATGTGGAGGCCCTTAGACCTCTACCTTTCATCACATAAACCCCCCTAGGCGCAGACACCAGACACTAGACAGCCACTGAGGGACACACCATAGGGACCGACACTCCAACAAAAGAAACCTGCTAGGAAGAACACTCTCCTATCTCCTACCTCTATCACTCTCTATCCTCTCTATCGTCCGGGGTGCTATACCCACCAGGCAGCTCAAAGGGGGGAAAGAAGACAACGCCAAGCAAGACTCGGATAACGGACTTCTTCTTCTTTTTTGGACTAGTAGAACTATCCGACCCCACGCACCATGGCAAGGAACGAACTATTGCAGGACAATATTACTATACCCCCCCCGGCGCCTTCTTTTTTTTTTCTCTTTTCTTTTTCTCCTCTTTCTTTCCGCCACTCATGTATGCTCCATGTAAATATATATCTTTTTTATATACAATAAAAAATTACAGAAATTAAAAAAAAAGAATGCTTCATTGGATATTCAACTTTGCAATCTGAGGAAGGAAATCCAAAGATAACAGCTTCGAGAAAAGTGAAAGAAGAATCTTGAGGGTCAAGATGAGGATGATGAATGGAGGAGATACCAGACCTGTGGCAAGAGAGTTGCAGGGACGACTGCACAAATAAGATTTTGTACATATTACATTATACGTATTTATACAACACCCTAATCTGGCAATATAGGGGCACTTTAGATCTAAAAATCGAGGAAAAATGGCGAAGGATATGGGAATTGTATGCACATATTGTGAGACCATCGCAGGTTAAAACATTCTGGCCAGAAATATGTAGTAAATTTGATTCAACTCTCCAACTATAAGCAGATGGGTGACAACCTTTACGCATATGCCTTTTTGCCACGCATGTCATTACCATGCACACACCTTTAACACAGAGGGTCTTTACTATGCATGCATTTACCATGCATGCCATTACCACGATTTTTGGGTAATTATATAGGCAAGTATATGTAAATATGAACAGGTGTCCGTAAATTTGAAAACAAAATCAAAGAAATAGTTATATATGAAATATTTTATTTATAGGTTTATAAGTAACATTTATATATAAGAATAATTTTGTAAATAATTAAAACAATAATGAAATTAAGTGTTGGGTGGACATGTAAAGGGATACTGGGTGGGGAAGTGTATTAATTCTCAGGTATTAACTGTAATACCTAAGTATTCATTTTAATGCTTTAAATTATTGGGTTTAAAACCTTAAAATATTTTTATATAAAATGTTTAAAAAATGGATAAAATAAAGTTTTTGTGGCAGGATACAAGAGGTATAGAAGTAATGGGTGGGGAAAAGTATTAATATTCAGGTAATACTTTTAACACCTGGGTATTCATTTTTAATAAATCTATGTATAGGGTTTTCAATTTAAATTATTAAAACATTCTTATTAATAGCAAAAGTAGAGTTTAGGGGCAATGAATTACTAGCGACATGAAGTCTATTTTGACACACGTTTTAGTGTTACAGGTTTCAATAGTACTATATAAAGGACGCTGGCACCACCCTGTGGTCACTGTTAACCAGATAAATTCTGAACTTCAATACTCCGCACAGACACACGAAAGGCGAAACAGCCATCCTCCTCACACCCGCCTCGATTCTCTTCTCCGTTTTGCTTTGTATGTTTAACATGTCACGTCCTCGGATCCCATCACAGGAAGTGGTATCACATGAACTCTTCCCAGAGGACATCAAAGGAAGTGATGCCACGTGCCCTTTCTTTAGTGGGAAACACAGACATCAACATCACACAAGTAAAATAAATTACCGGTGCAAGGTTAATAAAATGAACACAAGTTATTGAAGCAGGTTAAAGTGACTTATGCTAGGAGAAAGTCAGGATGTACAAGGGACGCGGCTTGGACATGCCCAGGGTTCTGCCATCATACACCTGTGCAGTGATCGAAGGCATAGGAACAACTACTTACAAACAACTATAGCATGAAATGCCTAAGCATAGCCATCATATCATGTATAGAGTGAAAAGTCTATGCACAGCCTCAAATCATGAGGCAAAAGTCCCAATGTCCCGACAGAAGAACAGAGCTAACCCTGAGGTAACACAGAACTTGCACGCTCAGGCTTTGCAAAGCAAACTTACTCCTAAGGTTAAGCAGATTTCACTGACTCAGGCTACAGACAACCATGCTATCCTTTAAGTAAAACATTATAGCGGCTGAACCTTGGCTAGCAGAGTTGGTCTTCAGGCTACCAACAGTTACACTGTTAGACATCAGGCATTGGATATAGCCCTAAGGATACATCCCTGAGTCTCAGGCCTCAGGAAATAGAGTTACTGTCAGATGACCTGTATTTTACAGTCTCAAACAGCAGAGCTATCGCTCAGGCATGTGGATCTCAAACGTTGAAGCACAGTTCTACAGGTTACACCGAGGTTGCAGACAGCTTTGTCACCTTTTCCTGATAAAAATACTGGCTGTTCATGTTTTATGATTCTGCAAATGCCCAGCAATGTATTCTAAGATAGGACTTTATATAAAATCATCTGTATTTATTTCTAACGTGGCTTTTCTGACATTGTTTAATTGTGGCATTCATTTTACGCTAATAAAATGAATTCAATTGAGGTGGCTCAGAACTCCTCTAGAGAGATTTTCTCCATTGTCAAAGCATTCACATTGTTGGATCGAGTTTCTGCCGCAACACTTTCATCTGAGGAGAGCTGTGACACGCTGGCAATTTGTTTTCGGATAAAGTCTCCACCATTTATTCCTCCTTTCCGGAGGCAGCCAGAAATGTCTCTTGCCGCGCTGCGTGGTTTGAGCCTTCCAATAAAAGCAACTGCCTGCTCCAGTTTAAACCCATTGATGGGGATGAGCTGCAGATTTGCATGTCTTCTATGAAGTAGGGTTCTCCTCTTGATCCGGCTACTAACAGTATTGTGGAGCGTGGAGTTGCCAAACTTCTTCCTGTATTGAAGGAGCTGCTTAACCTCTCTTTTGTGGTGGCTCAGGTACCTCTGAACCAGAAACATGCCTCTGTCGTTCCTTTGCTTAAAAACCCTTTTCATCTTGGAGGAGCTGCCGCCGGCGACCAAGATGGCCGCCTGACGACTGGCTCCGGCCAACCCTGCTCCACCGGCCCATTATCCTGCAACTAATCCTGTCCCCGCCTAGTGCAATAGGCGGGGGAAGCCCAGCGGTGCCGGGAGAGACCATCCCCAAAATCCTGCGAGCCCCCGGTACCGCGCAGCGCCGCCCGGTGTTTTGCGGCCTGCGCACAACGGAAGCCGGGGACTCGGATAGCCAGGCCCCCCTACCAGAGTGGAACAACATCGGCCGCCGGGGCGGCCTGTTTGCCGGCCCGGTCGGCGATTGGGGGGGGTCGGCTGGCGCTTTGCCCCGGGAGCATTTCCCTGCAGTGCGGGACCCCCGCTTGACGGGGGTCCCAGATATCGGTGGGGGCTGCAAATCGCCCTCAGTGAGGCCCTGAGACTGGTTTGGCGCCGGAGCTTTGTCCCTGCCATTGTCGGGTCTGGGGAGGAGCCCTGGGCCCTGGAGTGGGCCTCCTCAGCAGCGTTGGCCTGCCTTTGTTGTGGTTTAGCAGGGGTGTGGGACAGGCGGTCCCCCCCACCTGAAGGTTGGCGCGGGGTCGGCGCTGATTCTTGGTGGAGGCCCTGCCCGGCACATCTGAGGATCCTCGAGGTGGCGTGGGCCCCAATATGAGAGGAGTGACCCCGCCTGAAGATATTGACAGCTGGGGAGCCCGGCCCTGTGGGAGTGCTGCAGTTTGGCTGCGGGTGATGCGTGGCCCTGAATGGACGGCTGCCTGGCCTGGTGCATTGGCATTCACTGTGGCCTTGGTCGGTGCGTGGCCAGGCCCCTGCTCTGAGACTGTTGTGGAGTTGAGTTCGGCCTCAGCTGTGGTTGGCTTATCCTGCCTGGGACTGAACCCGCGTTGAGGCATTGGGTGCCAGAGCTGTTGGCAATGGCGACGAAGACTGACTCCGAGCGGCAGGGCCTCAAGACAACCAGGGGGGCCCGACAGGTCCAGTCTAACAAACTCAACAGATATACCCTGCCTAAGGGTTCGCCGGCAGAACTTAAGAGGGGCCCGAGTGGCGGCGCCAGCGATAGTCCTGCAGTGGAGGAGCCTACGTTAACAGATTTGTTGGCGGCCATCACCGGGGTCCGTACGTCCTTGGGGCAGCAGAGGGAGACTCTGGATGCCAAGCTTGACACGGTGTCAATTGAGATGGGGCTGATCAAGGCTGATCTGTCGAAGGCCAACGAGAAGGTCAAGTCGCTGGAGCTTAAGACGACTAGCCTAATTGACGATGTGAGTCAGCTCCAGCGGGAGATGGGTGATCTTAGATCCTCGAGGGAGACCATGGATTGGCGGTTGGATGAATACGAAGGGCGGGCCCGACGCAATAATGTCCGCATCTTAGGGATTCCGGAGAAGACGGAGGGGCAGGTAACGGAGTGGAGAGTATTTATGATGAGTGATCGACTTTTGCGTGTTGCAGAACAAGAAAATAACATGGATAGCGGCGCTTCGGAATTGATAATAATGGTTTATACGTGCGACAATGATGGCTAAATTTGGAAAATTCGGCAATTAAAAGAACCTTGATATTCGAGATCGGTGGTTTTGTTTCAAAATATACTGCATATCACTCCATTCTAAGATGGCGGCCACGTTCCTTGCCTCGGCTGAGGGTCTGGTGAGCATGCCCCGTCAACCACGTGACCGGACTGTTCCGGGTTTGGTGAAAGCATTGTAACCTTAAATAGTGTGGGCAGCTATTACGCGGCATTCCTGGGATGATACAACGCCCTGGCTCCATGTTTGTACGGTGAGGAGAATGGGGGGCGGCAGAAACGATGCCTGTTTGTATCTCTGTAAAAGGCTCCATTTCGGTAAACAGATGATAACGTTTCCGAGCTGGGCTACTTTCGTTCCCAACAACTTTCACTTGGTTGTGAGTGGCGACTGGAAAGTGAATGTGATGTTCTATTTCATTCTACTACTGTTCTTTACGATTTTTACAGGGCTGTGAGTGGCGCTTTGAGAGTGAACTAAGCCCAAATAGACCTCTTTTTTAAAGCAGTGTACAGCTGACAAGCACGTGCGAGAGTGGGTACTCATATACAACAGAAGGGTAGAAATGATGCCCGCTTTTACTTCTGTGAAACGTTCCATTATGGTCAACAGACGATAACGTGTCCGAGTTGGGGTAGTTATCGGATGTTTTATTTCACTCTATTTTCGTTCTCAACGACTTTTACAGGGTTGTGAGTGGCGACTTGAAAATGAACTAAGCCCAAACAAACCCCTTTTTCCATAGCATTGTATGGTGGACACGCACGTGTGAGAGTGTGTACTCATATACAACACAATGGGTAACATATGTGCACGTAACACTTTTCATGTGATATCAAGGCATTGCGTGGTTACAAGTGGGTTCTGTCAGACTTTTGAGCTACAACCAAATGTCGATTAATTGCAGATTGATGCTACGATCTACAGTAGGGCGGATATGCTCCTGACCAGCTGGTATAAGAGGACATGGCTGGTTTAGGGTAATTATTACCCTCCTTTTTAACACTCTATATAATAATGGAGATGAGAATGTTCCAGATTAGTTTTTAAGTGAGGCTTGTTTTTCAACTCGACAGTTTCCTATAAAGATGTCCAACACTGGTGCGGTGACCGAGTGGTGAACCCTGATGAATCTGCCATAAAATTTACCGGGCAGTGAAACATGTCGGTTACAGGTAGTGGTATGCGACAGTATGCTACCAGCCTTTTTATTTCACCAGTACACACCAGAGTTAGTAATAAAGTTGTACAATTGGTGTGTCTGCTGATTTTATCTCACTCTTTTTTGTTCGTCACACCAGGCAGGGAGCTATTTGTCTAGCTTCTTGTTTAGCACTTTTCTGTACGCACCTCTTGCTTTTGACACTGTCTTCTTCTTGGAAAAGGAATGGCAACCGATGATGAGAAAGGGGCATAGAATTAGTAACATCTGCCAAGTTCCCCGAGGGTTGTTCGCCCGTGAGGTGCCTTCCTCTCCGCCACACATTTTTTTCACTTATTTATTATTTATTGAGTATGGGTGGATGGACTGTCTCAGTGGGGCAGACATCGTTGGATTTTTCGAGTTGAACCTTGCCCGGAATCTCCTGTTTTAAGTAACAAACAGTGGTTTATTGTGGACAGTCAGGCATTAGAGAATACACACCTCACCGTAAACAGAGAGGGGGTGGGTCTGGATTTGGACAATATATCTTCCAGACAACTTTATACTCATGTCTATTAGGCGCGTGCTAATCAACGTCCAGGGTACAGGGATATTGTTGTATTGAATTTGACTGAGTGGCGGGCGATCCCAATGGTACCTTGTTTTCCCTCTTAGCTCCTTTGTGATATTATACCTAAATGGACGGCTGCCTGGCCTGGTGCATTGGCATTCACTGTGGCCTTGGTCGGTGCTCTGAGACTGTTGTGGAGGTGAGTTCGGCCTCAGCTGTGGTTGGCTTATCCTGCCTGGGACTGAACCCGCGTTGAGGCATTGGGTGCCAGAGCTGTTGGCAATGGCGACGAAGACGGACTCCGAGCGGCAGGGCCTCAAGACAACCAGGGGGGCCCGACAGGTCCAGTCTAACAAACTCAACAGATATACCCTGCCTAAGGGTTCGCCGGCAGAACTTAAGAGGGGCCCGAGTGGCGGCGCCAGCGATAGTCCTGCAGTGGAGGAGCCTACGTTAACGGATTTGATGGCGGCCATCACCTGGGTCCGTACGTCCTTGGGGAAGCAGATGGAGACTCTGGATGCCAAGCTTGACACAGTGTCAATTGAGATGGGGCTGATCAGGGCTGATCTGTCAAAGGCCAACGAGAAGGTCAAGTCGCTGGAGGTTAAGACGACTAGCCTAATTGACGATGTGAGTCAGCTCCAGCGGGAGGTGGGTGATCTTAGATCCTCGAGGGAGACCATGGATTGGAGGTTGGATGAATACGAAGGGCGGGCCCGACGCAATAATGTCCACATCTTAGGGATTCCGGAGAAGGCGGAGGGGCAGGCCACGGACCTCTTTGTGGAGAACTTTATCCTTGACCATCTTAAGCCGAAGGGGCTTAGTAAGTTCTTCACTGTGGAACGAGCCCACCGAGTGCCCGGCGGCAGGCCCCGGGTGGGGGCGCCTCCTCGGCCGATAATTGCCCGAGTGCTGAATTTCCGGGACCGAGATGCTATCCTGCAGGCGGCCCGTTCGGCTGACCCCCTAAAATTTGAAAACGCAACGATCCTGTTCTTTCCTGACTTCACCCAGGCGGGTCAGAAGTAAAGACAGAGGTTCCTCGCGATCAAAAAGAAATTGAGGGACAAAGGCATGCGGTATGCAATGATGTTTCCAGCCCGTCTTCGTGTGGAACTCGATGGGAAGGCCTGGTTTTTTGACAATCCTGAGGTGGCGCCCGGTCCGGGAGGCTGCAGATCGAGAGGAGGCCGAGGAATAATGATGTGGTTGAGTGGGGCTTAATGGGGGGCAGCGGATAGTAGCGAGGGTTGGTTTTTCCGGGTAGTCTTGCTTGGACCTTGGGCAGACTTTTTGTTAGAGATTTTGTTGAGTAATTATGGCGTCCCATTACATTTATGGTGCCGGTGGGCGGGGGGTGGGTGGGCCGGTCCGTGGGCCCTCCTCTGTGTTCTACTTTTAGATTTTCGTAGCTAGTTGGGGGTGACAGGCACACTGCTAGTTGGGGATGAGCGCAGGCTATATGCAGGGGTGCAGGGTGGGGGGTTGGGGGGGATTAGGGGTTAGTTATTGTATTTTTGTATGTATGTTCTTTTTGCACTGGGCGCCATTGCATTACTATGTTTGCTTTTGCTTCCTTAATGTCCTCCGTTAAAGGGGCAGTGGGGATTTCCGCACTGAGCTGGAATGTTAATGGTTTGGGGGACAAAATCAAGATGGGTATGGTGGGCCAATTGATTCGTAGGCATTCCCCGGACGTGGTATTATTGCAGGAAACCCACTTTATGGGTAAGAGGTGCATGGCACTCCACAGAGGGGGCTATAAATTGGTGGTTTCACGACTGGGTCACGAGGGATCGGGATCTTGGTCAAGAATGCCTTCCCTTTAGCCATACAGGCCACATGGATCGACCATAGGGGGAGGCACATTGGTGTCTCTGGTCTGTGGGAGGGGAGAAGTGTGACTTTTTTGACTGTTTATGTTCCTCCGGCCCTTCAGACGGACACATTCCACGATCTGAGTAAGATTGTTTTTGTCCTTGCTCGTTGGTCTGCTGGTTGTTGGTGGGGATTTCAATGCTGTTATGGATGGGAATGTTGATCGATGCCCGGCTTGTGAGTTGTTGTCCTCCCAGAGGTGGTTAGCTGATTTTGTGGGCACTACAGGTCTGGTGGACGGTTGGAGGCTTAGGCACCCCGACGAGACACAATATACGCACGTCTCGGCTGCGCACAAATCCTTTTCTAGAATAGATTACGTCCTGGTGCCAGCGGCCCAGGCTACGTGGCTCCGGGAGGTGCGGCACTTGTCCAGAGCGGTCTTGGATCACTCACCTGTTTGGCTCAGCCTAGATCGAGGCGGGCGCGATGTGGCCCGGGTTGCACCGATAAGTGCTTGGAAGTTCCGGCACCCGCGGCTAAGAAGGTGATTGTGCGTGTGGCAGACAGGTATTTTCAGGAGAACGTTGACTCAGTAGCCTCCGGGTGCTCCCTATGGGAAGCATATAAGACCGTCCTCAGAGGGGAGTTGCTTTCATATATTTCGGGAAAGAAAAAGATGGGGCGCGCTGAGGTTGACAGGGTGGAATCAGACTTGCTTGCGCTGGAGCGAAAGGTGTTGCTTGCTTCCACGGCAGAGGGACTGCATCGTTTGAATCTCCTTAAGGATGAATACAGGTGCCTGGCCCGTGACAACGCTAAATCACAATTAGCCGATACCCAGAGTAGAGTATATGAGCATGGGGATAAGGCGGGGAAGCTGATTGCCTGCCTGGAAAAGGGGGATTGGGCATTGCGGCTAGTTCCGGTGCTGCAGTCTCCTGGGGCCGACAGGGTCACTGACCCGCAGGAGATTGTGGACGTCTTTGCCAGATACTATGAGAAGGTCTACGCAGCTGAGTGTCGGTACTCGGAGGCCGAGAATGCGCATATTATCCGGGACATTCCGATGCCTATTCTTTCGGACGAAGATAGGGAGTTCCTCGACTCTCCTCTCACTAATGACAAGGTGTCACAGGCGATTAGAAGGGTTCGGTCTGGTAAAGCGTCAGGCCCTAATGGGCTTCCTATTGAGCTGTATAAAGTTAATGCGAATAAGTTAGCTCCTTTTATCAAAGATATGTTTATGGAGAGTAGGGAGAGAGGTTTGCTTCCTTATGATCAGCACGTGGCGAATATCATAGTCCTCCATAAGGAAGGTAAGCCGAAGACCGAGTGTTCCTACTATAGGCCGATTTCCTTGTTGAATGCTGAGCCTAAAATTTTGGCAAAACTGTTGGCGAACCGCCTGGTCAAGGTGACTACTACGCTGGTACATCCAGACCAATCGGGCTTTATGCCCCGCCGGAACACAGCTCTTAATTTGCGTAGGTTGCATGGGGTAATTGGTGTGGCTTCGCAGATACACGAACCGTCGATATTACTATCTTTGGATGCCACTATGGCCTTTGACAGGGTGGAGTGGCCTTATCTTTTTGCTGCCCTTGGTAAGATGGGTCTTGGCTCGGAGTTTGTCTCATGGGTTCGCCTCCTATATTCTGGTTCGCTGGCCCGAGTAGTCGTCAACAATCACAGATCAGCTGATTTCGTGCTGGGGAGAGGCACCAGGCAGGCCTGTCCTCTTTCCACGCTGCTCTTTGCATTGGCGCTTGAGCCGCTAGCGGCCTGGGTTCGTTGGGATAGATCGATTAGGGGGCTCCGATGGACACCCGACTGGGAGGACAAGATATCGATCTTCGCGGATGATATTCTCTTGTACCTAACCTCCCCTCGAGCTTCACTTATGGCATTTCTAGATGTCTTGGAGGTGTTCAGTAGATACTCTGGCTTTTTGCCATTAATTGGACAAACTCAGTCCTGTTTGTTTTGAGTGGTGATCCCCGGAGGTTCCCCCACGCTGTCCGGTTAAATTGGAAGCGGAGGGATTTAAATATCTTGGTATTTTTATATCCCTGGACCCTCGGAGCAGATACTCCCATAACCTGTTGCCTCCGTTGGTTCGACTTAGGCGCAACGTGGATTGCTGGAAGTCGCTTCCCCTTTCTCTTCTTGGTCGAGATGTTCTGTTTAAGATGATGGCCCTTCCTCGTTTCCTCTATGCGCTCCAGAACTCTATGGATCCGGTTCCGCTGTCGTACTTCAAGGAGGTCGAGGCTCTTCAGAGACAACTTCTCTTGGAGGGCAGGCCCCGAATTGCGTTTGCAAAATTGACATTGCTGTGGTACGATGGCGGGATTGGTCTGCCTAATATTAGGAAGTATTATTGGGTGTCACAGCTGGCGGAGGTCAATCAGGTTATTTACGGTTCGCCATTGGACCCCGGCTATAGAATGGACCGTGGCCAGGTTCCCGGGGAGAATTTACTAGGGCATTATATGCAAGACGGGGACACTTTCCCGTGGTGGGACCGACGGCGGTGGCAGTTGGGGTCTAGCACGAGGCTACCCGCTCCCTCGAATGGAAGGGGAAGATCACGTTAGCAACCCCCCTCTGGAACTCAGAATATTTAATTTAATTTAATTGCAGGTTTATATAGCGCTAGGGAATGACTCCCGGAGGAGTATCTCCATGCTTCGACCGCTGGGGAACCCGTCCTGGCTCACCCTGAGAGATGGTCCCTTATGGGTATCTCTAAGGTGCATCCCCGGCGGTCTAGGGGGGCCGTTGTGAAGATGAGGCAAGCTAATGCCCAGAGTTGCCGAGTGTGGTCCCTGACTGGAGTAGGTACTGAGGCGAGAATTATCGAGCCCGCTGATCATGGTCCACGAACCTGCCGCGTCGGGAATCGAACCCTGGTCCCGGGCCGTCCTCTGCTTACGGGTCTGCCGCCTCTAACCAGTGAGCCACACCACTCCACATGCTTGGGCAGCCTATGGAAATCCAAGGGCTTCGATAAATGGGACCTCATTGGGATCTCCAGAGTTGGGGATCTATGGGGCAAGGATAGTATCCTTCCATTTGAGACCCTACAGGAACGCTATTGGATGCAGGGGAGCGAGAGGTTTCGTTACCTTCAGATTAGGCATGCACCGCAATGCTCCCGGAGGCCTCCCCGCTGGAGGATCGAGTGTTGGATGGTCATCTCCCAACGAAAACAATCTCCCTGATCTATAGAAAGCTAGTTAACCACGTGTAGGATCCTTTGGTGGCCCTAAGGGACCAGTGGACGGCGGATGGATTGCTTCTGGATGATGAGAACTGGAGGGAGGCAGTGGCCTCTCCGAGGATCATTGCCATTCAGATGAGGCTTCAGCTGGTTCAATTAAAGATTCTCCATCGCTGCTATGTGACTGGCCCATGGTTGGTGCAAATGGGTTTGGCTGTGAGTGGCGATTGCAGGAGAGGGTGTGGTGAGTCAGGAACATTCTTTCATGTGTTGTGGGACTGTGCCCTCATTCGGGGGTATTGGTCTGCTATTCATGCCAAGGTGAGGGAGGTGTGGGGAGTGGGGTTTGAGTTGGAGGCGAGGCGTTGCATCCTGAATGTTTGGGACCCGACTGATCTCCCATCCCATGGAAAGATGTGGGCCACGTTGGCATGTAGTACTGCGAAGCGTAATAAAGCTCAACTGTGGGGGGCGGTTCAGCCACCGACGGTCGGGAAATGGATGGACGATTTGGATTGGTGTATGTTTAGAGAGTGGGCTTTGTATGTGGCAAGGGGTAGGCCCAAGAAATGGGGAAAGATTTGGGGACCCTGGAATGTTTATAGGGGTGAAATCTGCACTTCCCCGGTGGCAATGGACGACCCGGAAGTGCTGGAGGATCCCTGAACCCGAATACAGACATCATTGTTGATCTTATTCGCTAGGAGGATGTGATCAGATTTACTGCGCAGAGTGGCAGTCCAGTGCACTTATTGTGTGTTATTTTTTGTTTGTGTTTAATAAAAAGAATTACTTAAAAAAAAGGCTTTTCTTGATCCTGCTTAACCAGAGAGTTATATGCCAATCTCTCTACTTCCTTTTTTTAATCAAAAGTGGTAGAAAAATACATATAGGTGCCAACTGTAGTTAGCCTGGTTACAGGTTCTAGCTTTGGGCAGCTGACCTTTCCCTCAGGGTACACAGAACATATAGACTCATGCCTCAGACAGCAAAATTAGCCCCTAAGTTAAATAGAATGGAAATGCTCATTCCTCATGCAGTAGAATTTTTATTAATCTGGAGACACAGATCTTACATCACAAAACGTGGACAGCACAGCAGTCCCTGACATCACAGATAGCAAAAGATCCATCATCAAACAGCGTCATCCTTCAAGCTGCCTCATCCTCATGGGGCTCAAGCTTGGGACAGCAGAGCTAACCTTCAAATCATACAGACCTTACATGCTGTTGCTTTCAACAGCAAACTATCTCTCAGATCACATTCGAGCAGACTCAGATTTCAGGTACATTAGAATCCGTGCAGCCACTTCGGATGTGAATCATTACATTTCAAGAAATATCCCATAAGGTTCAGAAAAAAGTGAAAACCGCACCATCCCAATATAAACTGCATTCAAAGCGCTCAACAGGGCTCATGGCACATGACGCACTCAGCGATTCCTTCATCTTTATTCCACAGATTATGTGCTGTCAGATTTTTAAGCCCATACCTGTAATAGGAACAAAATAAAATTATAAATCCCAGAATGGGAGGTGGAGTTGAGAAAAAGGCGCAAGTGTCTTTTAAAACATTTTTTTCACATTTAGTTTAAAGAGCTTTATTAAAGCAAATAGGAACATAGGTACGTTATTACAGCAACAATTGTAGAGAAATAGCAAAAAATAACAAGCAAAATGTATAGTGAGGCAGAATGAAAACTTAAAATAACTACCATTGTCATACAACTAAAACCAAAAGATGAAAGCAATAGTGAAAGGTTGTACCTTAAAACAAGATAGCATTTTACAATTTTCAAAGTGTAAAGAAAGAAAGAGAAAGAGAAAAGAAGAGGAGAGGGAGAAGAAAGGAAAAGAAAAGACTAACCAAAAGAGCAAAGAGAAGTCAACATTCTTACCGGATATCATATGTAAGACTATCAAGGTACAATCATTGTACAATTTCTGAAAACAGAATAAGAACCATACATTGACTTATAAGAACTATATAAAAAGAAATGAGACATAATACGCATGGCGGTTGAAAAACAAATGAACTGTTTTTGTTACGTAATGCAGAGGAGGATAAATAGTTGGTGAGTTGAGATCAGAAGGTTTCTTTTCAAAGAAGTTGCTGAGGTGTGATGGCAGAAGCTCTATCCAGCCTGTGGTGATAGAAGAGACATTTCACCAAGCAGAAAAAGAGACCTTGGTGGCATCCTTCCAATTAGATGTATTTACCTGAAAGGCAACAGCAATTAACAAATCCACAAAAATGCCCACCCTGTGATACCCAAACCAATTTGCAGAATTACTTCCCAAGGATATAGAATACATATCAAAGGGAAAGTGGATAGAGCAAATGGAGGAGATTGATTTACATACCTTGGTCCAAAACAGGGTAATACTATGGCAAAGAAAAAAGGAGTGTATAAATGTGCCGGGGGTATTTTTACAAGACCAGCAGTTCCAGGAGAAATCAGAACTATACTTGGAGAGAGATAATGGAGTTAAAAACAACCTCTGATAGAAATAATAAAGAGCCTGGGTGGTACTGGCAGTACAGGAGGTATGGTGTATGCACGCCCAAATAGAGTTCCATGTGTGAATAGAGAGGGTATGTTGCAAATCAGATTCCCATAGAAGTTTAACTTTACTCTTGGGGCGGTTGGGAGAGGAGAAATGAAGATATTTGTCGATATGAGAGGTCCAAAAGGAAAGAGAGGTGCATAAAGGTTCTAAAATGGGGTCTGATGCAGAGGGGGGAGATCCAGAGAGAAGAGAAAACTGATTAGTTAAAAGCAATCTTAAAGAGTCGTACCTAAGAAGTGAGGAGGCAGGAAGGCCAAACTTAAATTGAACTTCCTGAGAAGAAAGAAAAAGTGAACCATGTATTAAATATTTAACCTGGAAGATCCCCCTAGCCGCCCAATCTTTCCAGAAAATAGTACGAATAGGAAAGTTTAATAGATTTATTTTGCCAAAGAGGTAAGTCTAGGAACATTTGTAGAGGTGTATGGGATTTGTGCATGGCCGGATAGAAGGTTGAAATACATTGTGAAATGGTTGGGGAATTAAAAGAATGAGGAGGATGGGTGAAGTTGGCTAACGAGGAAAAAGGGAAAGGGTGAATCAAGAATTCCTCCAATCAAAGCCAAACTGATGGGGGGGTTTCTTCCGAAGAGGACAAAGAAGGTAATGCTTGACGAATTAAAAAGGAGGAGTGATATTGACAAAAATTGGGAACATGGACACCTCCCCAATACTCAGGAGCAGACAGGAAAGGTATAGAGATACGAGCTGTCCGACTATTCCAGAGAAATTTACTCAAAACACCATAAAGGGTTTAAAAAAATGTTCATGGAAGTTTCACTGGTAACATGGACAGATAGAAGTTGATAACAGGGAGCATCATCATTTTGATTGCGTCCAGTCTACCCCACCATGACAGAAATAAGGGAGACCATTTTCCTGCCATATTATTCACTTTTGATAGAACATCTTCCAAATTAAGCTGAACCATTCTCACAATTGAAGAATAATATTTAATTCCCAGGTAAATGATACTATTGATGTTCCATTTGAAATCAGTCCCTTTGAACATGCTTTTTAAAGAATATTTGTTTAATGGAAGTACTTCGGATTTAGAAAACTTTAACTTGTATCCTGTCAAGGCGGCATAAGAAGATAAGAGATCTGTTAAGGCGGGCAAAGAGGTAGGGGATCGGAAATGTATAGCATAATATCATCCGCATAAGTGGTAAATTTGATTTCAATTGCCTTGTGTTTAAAACCTTGAAAAGTAGAGGAGTGACGCAGAGAGTGAAGAAAAGGTTCAAGAGAGAGAATAAAGAGCAAGGGAGAAAGAGGACAGCCTTGACGGGTACCTCATTGTAAGGTGAAATAAGAATATTGAGAGCCATTAAGAAAAACTGAAGTGGTTGGGGAGGAATATAACAAATTGATAAAAGACAGGATAGAGGGACCAAAACCATGCCATATGAGGGCGTGCATCATAAAAAGCCAGTGAATGCTTTCAAAAGCTTTCTCCGCGTCAAGGGTTATGGCTTCAACGGGGGAGGAACTCCTAGATGCTAGATGAATAATATTAAGAACAATTCTGGAATTATCAGCTAAAGTCCTTCCTTTAACAAACCCTGTCTGTTCAGAACCAATCAAGTCTGGAAGTACCTGGTTGATACAGAGGGCAGCACCTTGCAAAAAATGTTCAATTTAAATTGATTAATGAAATGGGCGATAATTGGCACACGAAGACTGATCCTTATCTTTTTTGGGAATTAAACAAATCATGGCTTCAGCAAAAAATATAGCCCTTAGCCTCATTGTGAGAAATAAAATAATGAAAAAGAAATAAAAGATAGGGCTATAGGATCTGTGAGAAGCTGGAATAAAATTTGGTGGCAAAGCCGTCCTGTCCATGGGCCTTATCCTTAGGTAACTAAGCCAAGGTTAACAATCTCAGAAAGGGACATATCTATATCTAATATAGAGCAATCAGGGGTGGGGAAAGAGTGGGGAGGCAGTGATTCAAAAAATGAAACCAAGGCAGAGTCAGAAGGGGAAGAGTCAGAAGTGTATAATGTCTTATAGAAGTCCGTAAAGTAATTCAATATCTCCTCATCTTTAAAGTGATTAACACCGCTATCATTAATTGTATTAACTATTCTAGATCTTTGAGATTTGACCTTCAAATAGTTTGCCAGCAATTTACTAGCTCTATTGCAACCGCAATAAAATTTGAATACATTTTTAGTAACGTCCCGGAAGCTTCCTCTGTGGATTTCCTATTAAAATTAAATTTTGCTTGGACCAAGTTCTTAAGATTAACCTCATCGCTGGAAGAAAAATTGACGTGTTCCAGTTGCTTAATGGAAGACAGAATAGAGGCAGACTCCTTACGATGTTGTTTCTTTTTAACAGCCACAATCAATAATAAAGCCTCTGGCTGTCACTTTAAAAGCGTCCAAAATAGTATGAAAAGGCATTAAAGAGAAAAAATTCTGACACGAAATCTTTAAAGCACCCAATGAAAGTAGGATCTTTGAGAAGATAGTTATTAAAGTGCCACCTACGGGATTTGGAAGGTACGGAGGGAAGATCTTAATTGATAAAGGCAGGAGCGTGATCAGAAATAAGAATGGGTCCAATTTCAACATGGTGTAAATTGGGGAGAAGATGTGGGCTCAAAAAATATAATCAATTCTAGATGTAGAATTATGAGTGGGACAATAAAAGGTGAATTCCAAACAGTCAGGTTTATATATCCTCCAGACATCTACCAAGCCTATTGAACGTATTGTGCTAGCAAAAGTTTTTTGCATTTTATTCAGAATATACCTAGAAGAGGATTTCCTATTGGTAAAATGGTCCATTACCTGATTGCAATCCCCATCCACTATGAGATTAGAGTCAGAACATGAATGAAGAGTATGTGACATGGATTGCCAGAACTGTGAGTCAATACCTGTGGGACCTTAAATGTTGAGGAGAGAAATAGGGGATCCATTTATGAGTGTATGAAGAAGAAGCCATTGTCAATCTGTATCCTTTTTCTCCCTTTCTATAGTAAGGGAGAGAAACTTATGGAATAGTATCACCACTCCATTTTTCCTTAGCTGGGGATCAATACACATACTAAAACTCACACTGCTTAGAGGAGAGTCCAAGGGATACTTTAATGACTCTATACTGGATACATGCCCCTGACAGAAAATTAGTTACAACAAAAAGTACCCAGGAGTCAAAAACATATTCTTCTCACAGACAACCAGTTACACAACACAAGAAAAGATTGTGGATTGAAAGCGATTGAACACATAAAGCCATTTAAACACACATACGTGCAACATACAACCAGGGTGAGAATTTTCCATCAGTTGTCTCTCTGTACCACCACTATTACATCATTTGGGTTCTCCTTACCCAGGAGTTAGTGTGCACACAGTCACACAAGTTGTGAGGGAAGGACTGTGCGAGTAAGAAGACTCAACAATAGTTATTTCGCTAAGTGGTGTCAATATGGTGTTGGTATGATGTTACAACTGAAAAAGCAGTGCAAGTGAAATTAGTGAAGTGAATAAAATTAGGTGAAACTGAGTAGAGTGGTTAATTTTAATATTTTCTCTCAGCTCCCTAAGCTTAAAAACATAGTGAAAAGTGAAAAAAGGCAGATTTAACATAATATCTGCTCAGCGAGTGGTCGACATGTTTCTGCATATGAGGACAAGATCATCTGTATTCATCAGGACCTAGATGTTGCTACTGCTGTAAGGTTATGTGAGAAATGATAAAAAGAGATTATATCACCATTTTTTGTTTGACCTTCCCTCTGTTTGAATTTACTCAGGTGTTGTTTTAGCATTTCCTGTATGTCCCGGAGAGGTTACTTCATTTAACAATACTCTGTAGCTCTGACCTTGTTACGTTTCAATATCCACAATGGCTTCAAACTGTGGTATAGCCTTTGAAGACGCTGAAATACAGAATATTCTTGAAGAAAACCCTAGTCTATTGGACTGTGTCCCCCTTGTAGTGAGTACCAATGATGATGGTTGGAATAAGATCTTGATTTAAAAAAATCCCACTCTAGGACTATAGTGCATGGTATCACTATGGCAGAATACTTACGTGGTAACTGTGCACCGTCAGGACTAATCGTGACCAACGCGCCAAGACTTTTCTTGAATGATAAAGATTTCTTAAAGGACTGGTCAATGATTGCCTGGCGGTGCACAAGGGACTGGTTAGTCCTTATCATCAAAACCGCCAAACGTGCTGCAGACAAGATATTGGTTGAAATACAATTACTTGAAGGGAAAATAAAAAACACTTTAAAATCAACACTCTTTAAAACTGGACAAGATGATTGTAAAAGAAAAACAACGAATTCAAGGAATCTATCCTTTTCTCTAAATTAGAGAAATTCAAAAAGGATTTAGCCAGATTTTCCACCGAAAAGGTTTATCCTTATACTAGTGACTCTTATGTGGCTCCATCATTCAATCATAATGGACGCCGAGGAGGCTCTACTTATGCCACCTCGAGCTCCGATGACAATTCAAGTGACTCCGAGACGTCACAACGTGGAAATGGTTTTAACTCGTTCAAGGGACGTGGTAACAGAAGGGGACGAAGAGGAAACTTCAATAACTTTGGCCAAAACCAATTCCAACCGTTCTGGCAACCAGGCCCATGGATGTATGGTCCTAATTTCCCTCCCCAGATGGGTCCAGGCTTTTTTCCTCACCAAATGCAACAAGCACAGGGACCCCAGCCTTTTTTAGGGTTTGGCCCCAGGACAAACAGGGGCAGGAGAAGACAAGGACAAGGACCTCAGGTCCGATGGACAACACCAGTACAACAACCTACAATGGACCTGAGGAATAGCAAGAAGATACCACAGGACGGAGCGGGAACGAGCGGGGGAATCAACCAACCAGCCTCGTGATCAATCTGAGTTCCTACTCTTTGTCAGAAGATGAAGAAAATCTTCTCAACTGAGGATTAGGCTTTGTAGCCACACACAACGGTGACCAGTTTACAACACAAGTGGAACTAGCAAAACTCTTTAGGAAGATTAGATTGCACTATTTTTTTGCCAAACAAAATCCTGGCAACAATGAACAATCAGTTATGAATACTGGTTTAAAGAGACCATCGACCTTTAATCCGACAACCATTGGATTACCTGCACGTGTTCAAACTTTTGAAGAGGCAGTGGAAAATGACACCAACACACTCTTTAATACTAAGTCATCTAAATCCTATGTTAATCTACCCAATAGAGAGAGATCAGCCCTGTGTGCTTTAACAACAAATGAAGCCATCACAATAAAGCCTGCGGATAAGGGCGGTGCAATTGTCATCCTTGATACAGAGACTTATAGAACAGAATGTCTCAGGCAACTTCGAGACCGGAAGTCCTACCTTCCTCTGGAAGATGATCCTACCGAAAAATTGAAGATCAAGATTTGACAACTGGTAGAAGAAGCCACATCGGAGGGATGGATTACACCACAGGAAGGTCAATATCTGTGTACTTCCCATCCTTCTGTTCCTTACTTTTATTACCTCCCCAAGGTCCAAAAACAACAGAGACCACCTCCCGGGAGACCAATAATCTCTGGCATCGGGTCAGTTTTAGAACCGTTATCCACATTTGTGGATTTCTTTCTGAACCCTATAGTCAAAGAAATGCCAACGTATCTAAAGGATACTAAAGACCTACTACGGTTGCTTCCGGATATTGATTTTGACATCTCTACTGATCTACTCGTCTCATTTGATGTAGAATCTCTTTATACATCAATTCCCCAAACAGAGACTCTGGAAGTGGTGGGCACCTTACTACAAGA
This sequence comes from Lissotriton vulgaris, assembly GCF_964263255.1. Lineage (NCBI taxonomy): Eukaryota > Metazoa > Chordata > Amphibia > Caudata > Salamandridae > Lissotriton > Lissotriton vulgaris. Next base: position 1,254,423,684 of record NC_141689.1, on the reverse strand, counting down.
GAGGGATCTCCAATCTATAACACCGGCCTCTTTTATCATGAATTTGGCCGAACTAGCCATGAAGGAGAACTATTTTAAATTCGAAGACACTACCTACCTCCAGATATCTGGTACAAGCATGGGTAGTGTCTTCGCTCCTAGTCTGGCTAATCTATACGTTCATGTACTGGAACAGACTAAGGTGCTCAACCAAGACAACCCTCACTATGTATCGCTTCGAGTCTGGAAGCGATACATAGATGACATCTTTGTTGTGTGGAGAGGCTCCGAGGCGAATCTGTTGGAATTCCACAATTGGTTGAGCTCTTGCAATGATTATCTAAAGTTCACGGTGGAATTCAGTAAGACTCAGTTACCATTCTTAGACCTTTTGATATCGGCAACCACTGAAGGTCTTACTACAGAGCTATATAGAAAGCCGATGGCACGGAATGCGCTCCTCAACTACGAGAGCTGTCTCCCTAGAGCTCTCAGGGATAATTTGCCCTTTGGGCAATTTCTCAGGCGTAAGAGGAATTGTTCCACAAAGGAGGCCTTTGAGATACATTCGGAGAAATTGTCTGAACATCTACGAGAAAAAAATTTCCCTAACAAAATCATACGCCAATCAAAGAAAAGGGCGTCCAACAATAACAGGGACGCCCTTTTGGATATTGCTGTCCCTAAAGAGAAAACAGACAGGATGACATTCGTGAATACCTTCCACAAGAAATCCAACCAAGTACTGAAAATCATAACAAAACATTGGTCCATTTTAAATATGAGTGGGGACACTCTACCTGTTCCACTCTTTGCTTTTAAGAGAGGACAGAACATAAAAGATCAGCTGGTCCATACTAGACCTAAAAACAGACTGGCTAGACAAGTTGGTACCCTGTGGGATCTTCCTCCTGTACAAGACATCATCCTTGTGGAAATTGTTCCGTATGTCCCCAAACATCCAAGTCCACCACGGTAGACATAGGAACAATGCGACCATGGCAACAGCGAAAATTCACCAATTGCAATAGTGAGAATACCATCTATCTCATTACTTGTCCATGCCCAAAAAGATATCTGGGCATGACGACAAGGAAGATAAGAACTCGCATTGGTGAACACAAATGTACAGTTCGCTGTCGCAAACAGGCGACACGCCTAACAGCCCACTTTTTGGAAGTCGGACATGGCCCGAATGATTTTACATGGACGATACTGGAACAGCCCACCATACCAGATCACTGCCCAGATGTAGGCACATTTCTGTTCAAAATTGAGCAGAGATGGGTCTACAAGCTGAATAGTGACAAAGATGGCCTTAATGAGCCTATCCCCTGGATGTCACTATGAGGTCACTATGGCGAGGCAGGATGTTATTGCGATACAGTCGTATTAACTTTTTAAATATGCAACAACCGGTATTTATAACACGTCTGTATTCCATACACTGACATCATTGTAAGTCCATGAGTGGTCATTTGGCTTTTGCCATTAATGCCTATGTCACTCATACTCATTTCATTTTCCACGTTTAATAACTGGTGTGATAAGTATTGACAGTTGGATACAGACTTGTAGTCTAGACTTTGCTAACTCGGTTGTGCCTTTCTACAGTAAGAATGAATACTATTTGATGACTGTCCATTATGTTTGGGCTTTTTTACAAACTTTGTACCAACATAATAGCACACTCAGACTGTAAACGTCTATTCCTGTACAATTCCAGTGCATAATTTGATTCGGAATGTTTTCTGTATTTTCAGCGTTTTCTGTTCTTTTGTATTACGGATATAATAATACACTTAAAATAAAAACTGCCTAAGACTACAACTTCCAGAACTCTGTGTATGCAATTGGGGATACACTAAGATCGAGATAATCTCATAAAACCCCTGGAGTCATACAATACTGTTTATTTTTGACTTCGGAATAATATGGGTTTTTATCGTCTAAAAAATACTCCCCCCTTTTTTTGTAAAATAATTCACTCTGCTAAATGTTGCTTTCTTATAAGTAAAATAAGCCAGTTTTTTCCAATCGTGGCAAAATAATACAAACAGCCACGATATTGTCCTCAAACAAACGATCGGTAACTACAAATCCCAGTTACCCTTGCGTGCTTCTGCACGCGAGAGGAAACAACCGGCATAGAAATAGCCGTTTCCCCTTCCGTTTGGTGCCTCCCCAGTATAGCCCAGAGGGACGCCTGGAGACACCGACGGAGACGTAAGCGGGGGTAGCAGACTGTTTTTCACGATTGCCGCTGCATGCGAGACATGTAATGCACGGGTGGCGTCTCTCGATATCCTTCACTTTTCATGAAGCTCGGGGGATATCGTACATGCTGTTATCTAGCCGATCATGGTATTCTTGCATCTCTCTTAAAATACGCTTCGGGGGCAAAAAATATGTAAAGCACGAGTGGCAGAAATGAAATCTTTCCCATCTCGTGGTATGTGGATTTAGCACTCGGGTTGATCTCGAGACCATCAGGGCTACAAACGACAAGAGGCTCCAGGGCTCATATAATATAACTTGCTTACGAGTATTTAAGCAGGTAGACACATAGAGATTTTATAAAACCAGGAAATTGGGCATACCATTATTTTTATATTATAACGAGCAATACTGAGGTCACAATGTACGTGGTCAGACAGATGTATATTTTGATATTACATCTGTTTTTGTAATTTTTAACCTTGTTATGGGACAGTCAGTGGAATGTTTTCACAATTGTGTGTTTTTATAAAACAGAGCGGTGCTCCTTATTTACCTGAGCTGCAGCCAGGTGAGGTGAGGCGCTATCCCCACAGAAATTGGGTGAGTGATATCATGTTAACCAAATCGTAATGACATGAACACTAGAATATCACTACTATAGAGTGTATTTTCTGATAAATATGTTTGTTTTTTCTCATTTTCTTTCCGTGTTTACATGACTATTCTAGATTGTGGAGGAGAATCTACACCTGACGAACAGGTGATATAATCTCTTTTTATCATTTCTCACATAACCTTACAGCAGTAGCAACATCTAGGTCCTGATGAATGCAGAGGATCTTGTCCTCATATGCAGAAACATGTCGACCACTCGCTGAGCAGATATTATGTTAAATCTGCCTTTTTTTCACTTTTCACTATGTTTTTAAGCTTAGGGAGCTGAGATAAAATAATAAAATTAACCACTCTACTCAGTTTCACCTAATTTTATTCACTTCACTAATTTCACTTGCACTGCTTTTTCAGTTGTAACATCATACCAACACCATATTGACACCACTTTGCGAAATAACTATTGTTGAGTCTTCTTACTCGCACAGTCCTTCCCTCACAACTTGTGTGACTGTGTGCACACTAACTCCTGGGTAAGGAGAACCCAAATGATGTAATAGTGGTGGTACAGAGAGACAACTGATGGAAAATTCTCACCCCATGTGTGTTTAAATGGCTTTATGTGTTCAATCGCTTTCAATCCACAATCTTTTCTTGTGTCGTGTAACTGGTTGTCTGTGAGAAGAATATGTTTTTGACTCCTGGGTACTTTTTGTTGTAACAAACAATACACATAACCTACCCAATGTATTTTAAGAGAGTTAATATCCTTGTCATTTAGATGTGTTTCTTGTAACATCGCAATCTTACATTGTAATCTGGAGAGATGTGTAAGTACCCTTTGTTTTTTGATAGAATTACGTAGACATTTTACATTTCAGGAGACAATGCGAACACTATCAGTCATCAAAAGGGGGAAAGGGCATTAAACAGCACCATGAGTATTTTAAAATTGAAAACTCAACATGTAAAAATTGTGTGTAACATTGAAGTAAAGACAGATAGAAAAAAAGGATGTGAAAGAGATGAAAAGTAGGGGTTACTAAAAGAAAGAGAGTAGTAGAAGGTGATACATTTGAGGAAGAAAAAAAGAGGAAAGGAGCCAGAAGACAAAGAGAAATATTCAGAAAAAGAAAAACAAGAAAGGAAGAGAAAAGGAAAGAAGAATAAGAAGAGAATATAAATGACAGACAAAGAGAAGTTGACAAGAAGTCATGAGACTTCAACCAAGAAAGATAGAATACATATCCATACTAAAGAGGATATCATGAGGAGGCTGGGAGCCACAAAAGGAAGTCAGATGGCAAAGCCAGCGAGGACAACGAGAAACAACAGGAACCACTATATAGAGAAATAGGAAAAAGGGGAGCCTAGTAAGAGGCAGCAACAAGGGAGATACCGAAGACATATAAAAACATAAAATAATAAATATATAACAGGCAAACAACTGTAACCAGGGTACTTGATGAAGGTATTAACACTTACCACACATGAGGAGTAACTATGAACATTAGGGGTGGGATGGGAGGGCAGGAAGGAGGAACCATCAGGGAAAGGAGTCTGTACCTGACAGGAGACATCTGTGGAGAGAAACCAAATAGTATATGAAATGGCCTCCATAGAAGGCAGACAAGCTTCAGCAACCAGCAATTAAAACAACAGGCAACAACTAACAACAACGAAAGAGGACGAATATCACCAGACCCAGTAGATTAGGAAAAGTTAAGCCAGAGAGACTAAGACAGAGCGGAAGAGACAGTGCTCAGGCCCCTCCAAAGTCCATCTCTTCTCCTTTATGACAAAAAATACATTGTCTTAGATCTTCAGGACGATCAAAAGAGTAGGTCCTTTCCTTATGAGTGACTTTAAAAATCAAGGGTGCACCAGAACGTATCTAGCATTCATGGATCGAAGGGCCAGGCAAAAAGAAAGGAACTCCTTGCGAGGAGCAAGCAGTAGTGGCACAGGCCACATCCTAAAAGAGAAAAACTCTTTGACCAGACCACAACATCTGCTTTCTTTGCTTTTCCGCAGAGAGAACCATTCACAATTCAGTGTACTCCAGAAATAGAACAATTATCCCTCTGGGGCGGTTGACTGACAAAGTAGAAGATGAACCCCCAGGCATAGGACCAATGCGATGGGCACGTTGCAGATTAAGAGTGGTGCTGTCCTTGAGACCAACAATTTTAGGAATATGTGTTTTTAAAAAGGCGACCATGTCCGACCCCTCTTCTCTCTCAGGAATATCATAAATTTGAAGGTTGTTGCGTTTATTGCAATTTTCCAAGGCCTCTGTTTGTGTTTTGAGAAGAGCAATCTCTTTAGACATAGCTGCAACCTGAGGGATCACTGAGTATCACTGATCTTCTGTTCCACTGCGGACACTCACGAATCTAGATTGGACCACTTCTCTTCTAGCCTCTGACAAGTAGCATTGGTGTCAATCACAAATGGTTTCATAAGCTTTATCCCCTCCATTGGGTCATCCAGTGTTATGGGTAATGGAGATGTAGTAGGGGAGTTAGGTTCCTTCTTGTGGTATTTGGAAGAAGCAGCAGTATTCGAGTTCTAGCGGAGGGAAGACATATCTACAGAGGCATTAATCTGACCGAGGGAGGAGGAAGGCTCCATATAGATGAATGTGTTAATATAGCAATGTCTCAAGAGACAGGCAGTATATAGCAAAAGGATGTAAAACCAATAAAAACTGCTAAAAGAAAAAATTAGACAAACCTCTATCTCGTAGTTTCGTTTCAGCACCATGCAGAACTAGAGGTGTATTTAATGATCAAATTGGAGCTGGGAGGATTTAAAGTCAGCACAGAGGGATCCAAAAACTGCTAAAATAGGTCACAACATTTTTAATGGCTGGCTGCTAAAAAGGGTTGAAGCATTCCCAAAATCCAGGCAGTGTAAGGAGCTCCTCTAATTACCACCGCAGCCCACTAAAAACAGAACATCGGGCGCTACCAGAACTCATAAGGAGAGCACATTTAATTTATGGTGTCCGGACTCAGCCGCAACAGCTCCGCAAACCCGTTCAAAGCACAGAACCTCAGCTAGATGCGGCCATCTTGTGGTGGCTCAAGCCGTATCCCTCATGAAATTTTGCTTTATTCTCTGCTAGTGACTCCAAGTTGTACTAAATTTCTATAATATAGGCCTAGTCTAGCTGAAAATCTGGTTATTGAGATTAGCATATTTTGTACATTTCCCCCTCTCCAAATGCTTACTTCTCCACACAAAGTTGCCTATAGGGGACACTATTCCAGTACAAAATGACTGACACAGTCAACCTGAAGCTCTTCACATGCAGCAGCAGCAGCAGCGCCTCCAGGACTCCCTTCAGGCAGCACAAGGAGTGCCTTTAATCACCACTGCATCCCGCCGTGGGCAAAATGGTGAGCGCTGCCGGAACTCCTGAGGAGAGCCCGGCGTGGAGAAAACGTGCAAAAAGCTGCTCAAAGTAGAAGAAAATGACAGCTACCTGTGCCCAGCGCCCGCTCCTCAAGTAGATTCAAATTCATGGCATCCGGACTCTGCAGTAACAGCTCTGTATAGAGATAATGTCCTGTTCAACGTGCAGAGCCCCAGCTGGATGCAGCCATCTTGAGGCGGCTCAGGCCATGCCCCCAAGGCACAAGTGTCTTAAGGTGCTAAACATGATATAGTGTTCCGATGTGGCACCATATAGGTGCGTTATGATGAATATAACAGAGAATTGATCACCCTATTTCTAATCTGTGCTAGAGAAAACAATATATACAACAGCTTCCTGATAATATCTTTTCGTTGACTGCATAGCCTAGGGATTCTGCATTTCTTCCCTCATCCTGATTCATGCTGTTTTCTCCTGAATTGGGTTTCTATTAACTCAGGCATTCAGTTAGGTTCATGCTGGTAAGAAATGAAGTACAGAAAACAACTCCACACACCACCGTCAGTCTCAGAAGTCCATTGATGCTCCCTCCAAACAGCACCCAGCTATTAAGGATGCTGCTGCTACAGGAGCAGAAGATGCAAAGAATTCATAGTATGAGTCGCACGAACACGCCTTGGTGAATATAGGCATGTTAGTTATAAGGTTTTTCACAAAGTTTCTTTATTTATATGTATCTTGTATTGCCTTTAAAAACAGCCAACACGTTTCGTTCTCAACGCACTTCTTCAAGGCTTACCAGTCATCTATCACAATTTGTCAGTCCACTTAAAACAGAAAGAGTGTGAAGTCTTGCAGTTTAGGAGGCATGATAGTATCACATGAGCTCAGTCTACATATATAGTCACAAGTATTAACCCACACACAGTTGATTGTCTCTTCACATGAGTGTAGTGATTGCCAAGGTTTTGGTCACTTTTGTAAAGACATGATATTTGATCAAAGCAGTGTTACAGTGAGACCATTGTAGTCTGCTGCCTTCCCAAGATCCCACAAGAGGGCACCACATTACAAAAATGATTGTCAAAATGGCGTTGTAGGAGAAGGAGGTGGAGAACTCACATGGGAAACATGGCTCTGAAAATCCTTGCATGGGAGTGGTTGGAAATAGGGCCAATTATATACAAAGCGTTTTCCAGAGAGAGAGGCCTAGACTCAAAAGCCACTTTCCCAAATGCTCTGACTTCTAATTCCAGCTTTCATAACTAAAAGATCAAAGCAAGAGTAGAAAGGCTGGATTGGCTGACAGGGCAAAACTACCCCAACATGAAAGAATGTCCAGTCTGCTCAAATGCATGGTTGGGCAACATCAACAGAATTTCCAAGTTCACCCCATGTCCGCTGGCTAGGGATTGTGTCTTTTTAGGACCAATTGGCAAACCAAAGTAGATGTCATTGCCTTAGTAGAAATGAGCAGACATTAATGCATTATTTTATTCCATTTTATTTGTGATTTATTTGACCTCAAGTGACAATTGCAAGCTGCGTCAGAGTCCCCTCTGCCACGGGTGTATCTTTGGGAGGGGGTGTTTGGGGTGTAACCCCCCCCCCCCAAAAAAAAATCTATTTACTGGTAAATAGTTAGGTACTGGTGCTTTCAATTGGGTATGGTGGTGTGTGTCGGATTTCACAAGGAATTTTGACATACACACCGACAAAAACGCATGCGCACTCACTTTCTCTCTGTTTTGGAAGTCTTAAAAAATGTTGGTTAGTTTACAAAATATTGTGTTTTACCTCACTTAGTACCCCTACCAATTTGCATTCCTCTCCTTTTTTTCTGTCCCTTAGGCCCCTTTCATGTGTCCAGCCTGCCGTATGATGTATTTTAACATTAGATGTCACCTGATTGTTGGAAAATCTGAAGCTCCCCTCCTCCCCCCAATGTTACTGACCAAGCAATGCCCCTGCCCTCTGAGGATGTGATGGGATAAGAAGCTCCTGGATTAATTTCAGTTGATAAACACATGCAGGTGCACCAGGATTGGTCTGGACAGCCCAGGAGAGGACTCTCTTACAACTATATTCTTCACACACTAAGCTGGAATAGGGTGGTGGACCAAAGGAGAATGCAAAACTAAGGCATTCATGAGGTCCTTGTTACCACCAACCATAATCACCTGTTAGCCCATCTCCACTCACTGACCACCAGCAAATGTTCCTTAATCAGGGTTATGGATACTTAAGAATAGAACCCGAAGCCATATAGTTAAAATGATAACTTATTTTTAGAGCTTCACGCACTACTGTTACCTTTTCTAAACAGGTGTTTTTAATTTCCACTGTATTGGTACAGAACTTCTGGTCTCTGGAAGATCAAGGCTTAAGTTCACCTTTCTGGGATTCATACTTGTTACCTGGAGATCATAGTAGATATCAGCAGTGTGTGTGGAACTCTAACTCTTTAGTTCATCTTTGCCGCTGATCTTTTGTGAGTTGAATTTGATTCTGAAAGAATTGAAGCAAAGTTGCTAAAGGACATTGAATTAATATGTGATTACGCAAAATTCAACTTTTGTGTGGCCAGTTGAATGTTGCTTGTATGGCAGCGAGAACTGGTCAAATTTTTAGCAAAACATTGGGGGGTAGATTTAAAAAAGGATAAGGCTACCAGAACATCACTTTTAGCTATGTTCTGGTGGCACTATGCCCTTCTTCATATTTACAGCCAGTTTTTGTGCCTTAACGCCGCCTAGTAAATGGGTGTTGCTGTGGGCGTTCCACCACACGACCCATTGCTTTTTGACACTACCCCAGATTTACAGGATGTGTAAATCTGAGGCAGCGCCAAACACTAACGCCATGCAATAGCAGGCGTTAGAATGGCGAAACAAGGAGAAATTCTTTCACTTCTCATGTTTGCTTTTTTTATGTGTTTTGCATTCTGAAGCACTCATAGAAAGAGCAAATCGACATTATTGATTGTTTATATTTTTTTATCATTCTTCATTCTTTGTCTACTCTGTAATATTTGTCGTGAAGCGTTATTCATTTGTGAACATTGCCATCTGCCCCATCTTTTTGTCTATGTGAAAGGCAGAATTTTATTTAGGGACTTATCCTTCTTGGGTAAGTATGGCTTGTTGGCTTTGAGGCTTTGACTTTAGAGTCGCTGTCTGTAAGCCTTTGACTCAAAAGATGTTTGGGCAAGTAATGTTAGACTATATCTTTTTGGGTGTTTTTTCATTTATGCACGGTGAGAGAATCGCAAGCACCTTTCTTTTCTTTTTCTGAGATCAGCAGGACTATGCTGACTATTCTCTGTGGACTCTAGCTTCTTCTTTGATATTCGCACTGTATCTTCTCCCTTTGTCTTCTAGTTTTCAAGTACCCTATGCTTGGTCTATGCATGTTTTGCTCTGTTAGCCCAGTACCCCTTTTTTAGCCTGGCAATTAATATTTATCCAGTTTTTATATAGACAGAGTCTTTTGGTAATCTATACTAGGATCGCTTTTCCCTCCTCTGGATCTCGAAATACCTACCACTTGTGTCACCCTGAAGAAGATTGACCGTATTGTGGTCTACACCGGAACGCACATTGGCGCTTCTGTTTAGACCAGTCAGACCAAGACCACTAATGTAATATAAGAAATACGGGCCATTCTACAGTTTCAAATTATATTCAACTGATAACATTGAGTCAAGATGGGGTCTTTTTAGGAAATATTTTCTCTTCCCTTCTTAATTTATTGATAACGAGTGCTTTGTTTATCCTATTTGAGAATATTTTTCCATCTGAATGGTTAAAGTTTTGGTTTGTCTGTGTATGCCTGATTAGAATACATGTGAGTGTGCATGAGGTATCTTTCTCGAGTGATGCTTTCTGGCTTTTTGTGAATTTCAGTGCAGATCATTTGTATAACTTTTTTGTTTTTGTCATTGTGTGGTTTATTGTTTTGTATTATAGTTGTTCAAAGTTATGATACAGTGTTTATATATTTAAAAAAACAAGAAACAGAAAATAATACAATTGGTAAAAAATGTATTTCTTGCTATAGAAATCATTGCACCGGACTGTTTTTTCCTTTGAGGTGTGGTGGGCTATTTTGTGACATTTTGCATTTTGTAATGTATGATTTTGTTATCAAAATTGTATCTATCTACCAGGCAGGAATTAGTTTTGTTTAGAGCTCTTAGTACTACTGTTGCGGGGATTCTGCACTAACATAGAACGATGCGCAGGAAAACAGGACCTCAGCATATAGGGGTTGTACCTTCCTACCACCTTAGTACTCAAAATCCCGAAATCGACTAGCTATTGTGTCTCATTTGTTCTACATAATCACGAAGCTACAATTGATTAGACAACCCAGAACACAACACTCCAACTCTCTCAGGAATCGTGGTAACAAGACATTCCCTTTCGCTTACTCACTCGTACTTGTCCACAGTAAGAATTGTCAGAGTCACGGTTATAGTTCAAAATGTTTATTTTAACTATCGTGCTCTATAATGCAGTATGTGATCGACTACCAGCAGCAAAATGCATTAACCTAAAACTGTTAGCTTTGTTACAATTCCATAGAATATAAAGGGGGATGTCATCATATACAGACAGTGGAAAAAGGACTATACGGCTTAACCTCCCTCCCCTTGTTAAGGTGAAGTTTATTATATAAAGGAAGATCTCTGGGCTTTGTCAGCAGACCCCATACCTTAGTGCCTAGATGGAATTTTACATCATAAGAACAGCATAGCTCTTCTCCCTGGAAAGGTCCCTGTCCAAGTGTGTGTTAAACCACATGCATCCCCATAGTATTAAAGCAAGAGTTTCCAGCAGTGCAGCTGTGTTAGCATGTTTGTCTAGGTGCTAGGGACTGACCAGAACAGAATAACAAGGGGCATTGTTTATCGACCTTGCACATTGGGTTCAGACTAAACTCCAGGACCCGGCAAAGAATGCAGAAAGAAGACAGTTCTCATGTGAAAGCGACAGAGTCTTGCAAAATAAAGTCATGTAATTACGTGCGCAAAAGCAGCACTGTGGCAACAGAGCTCATGCTAACTAAGCAATGTCGACAATTACCCTAACTACCAGTATTGCCTCCATTATTACAGCTGTAATTATTACTACTAAGAGTACAACTAGGACAAGCCCTACTTCTAGAATTAGTGAACAGTACTATTTTAGGATTAGCCCTATTAGTATATTTACTGTTATATGTAGTGCAGGTACTACTACTACTACAGTTAGTACTTCTTGTGCTGCATCTAGTGCAACAACAACAGAAGTTACTTAAAGGACTACAGGTAGCACTCCTATCCGCCCTATTACTATTTGTAGTAGTGCTGCTAGAATTACACCTAGTGATACAACAAACTCTGATTGTATTAATAATGCCACTAGAACAACCACTAATTTTAGTACTATTTCTAATAATTCAACCAAAAAACATACACCTACCTCTTCCACAGGAGCACACCCTGAGCAGAGCCATCAATTGTTATTTTATGCTTTCCATGTTTATTATCTTTTCACAAAGTGTTTAAAAAAGTACTTGACTCAATTTGTGGGTTACTTCTTTGAAATTGACTTGATGTAAAATGCAGTCAATAAGTTTGAACTCCTTGACACCCCTCTTTCTAGGGGAAAGGGGCCAGGCCTGATGTTGTGATGAATTATTGATCCTTTCATTGCTTCAAGAGGGTCGACATGGGTTTCTTGATGGTTTTATTTGGGTGCCGGGGAGTGTAGGCCATCCAGCCTTGGGTGAACGTGGGCAGTTTAGGGCCTATGCCCTTTTTGGACTGCAGAGTCCTTTGTTGAGAGGTTGTTCCCTCCAGGGACAGGGAAATGGTAATGGAAATTGCTTAAGAGTTGGATCTCCATTGGAGCTGACTTATTTGAAGGAACCGATAAATCAGTCTATTTTGGAGATCTTTGCTTAGTTCCGAGAAGATATTTTTGTTAGTGGCAATGGCCTTGGCCAGGCAGGGATTCTGGGGCACAGGTTGTCAAGCCTTCCTCTTTGAATATACTTTCATACAGGCTGATGTTCCTCTCTTGCACTGGACCTCCTTGGCTAAGGAGAAGCCCTCCTCTCACAACAAGCAGCCTCCGTTTTCATTTAAAACCAACCGATTCTCTGAGGAAGAATCCAGGTTGCTCCTCATCCCAGTCCTTACTTCATTGAGGGGCTGTATGTTTTTATTGCAGGCTATTGACAACAATAAAAACATGCAGTCATTTATATTAAAGGCCAAAGGTTGCCTTATTTTAATTTTACTTATTTCAATGAAGGTTATTTTTATAATTTATTTTAATTTCATTTAGTTGATGCTTAATTAATCATTTTAATTTACATTAACAAAAAATAACTTTTAATTAGGGTAACTGTTATTTAATGAAATTCAGTTTAATTTAATATATTGTAATTAAGAGTATGCATTAGGGTAAATCATTGTTTTACTAAATATCATTTAAATTAATGGTTAGAGAATTAGTATAACATAATGTAATGTATTACATTTTGTCATTTGTATATAATTTAAATGCGTTACATTTATATAATATTTAGATGTTATAAATACTATATTTATATAATATTTAGATGTGATAACTTTCAACATAAATTCATAGGCGACATCCGAGAGATTGCATCGATGTTTAGACACTGTGGAATGAAGCCGGGGGTGTCCTCACAACAATGCTGCCTGCGTAGTCCCCTCATATGCAACAAGCTTGTTCTTGTCCTATGGAGAGATTACAAGTAAACCTGGGCGTAGTTCGCGAAGTAGCGCTACGCGAAGCTATGCAAAGTGCACTTCGCACTATGCGAGCTACTCGTAGCACTACGCGAACTGCATAGTACCCTGTTCGCGATGATTGCACAGTGCCGGATGCTTGTCCGCACTGTGCAATCATTGAAAACGGCATCTTGCACAGAGCGAGATGTCTTTGACTACCACTCGGGTAGATGTTTACTCGAGCGGCAGCTTTCTCAACGCGGACTGGTAGTTTCTCATCGCGATCGGTCACAAGCATACGCGACCACTCGCACTGAGAAACCTGACCTCCCCGCGTTGAGAATCTCGCCGGGAGGTTTATTTTCCACGCTCGCGATCGGCAACTTGATGTTGCTGATCGTGAACGAGGAAAAAGTCTCACCGGGATGTCATTCTGCTTGCTCGCGGTTGCCAACTTGACGTTGAGCGTGAGCAAGCAAACAATTACCGCTGCACTATGCTACGCGTGTTTGCACTGTGCTACGTGCAATTCGCGTAGTGCAAAGTAGCTCAACCTTCACAGACTACGCGAGCTGAGCGTAGTGCTTTGCCCAGGGTTAATTACGAATCTTGGATCTTCACCAAGCGGCCAGTCCATGCTCCTGGGCTGCTGATCATTTTAGGTTACACTGCATCACTAAGATCTTCAGTGGGATTCGCGGGAAGATGTTATAATCTGGTGGACTATGAAAAATAGAAGAGACTTTCAAAGAATGCATAAAAAATCATCAAGGAATAAAAGATCAGTCGTACATAAAAAGTGAATACAAACTGTGAAAAGACAGGTTCTGCAAATGCAAGGTTTCGAAGAAATGTATTAAAAAAATGACATTACACCAAAGGAGATTTATTTCTTAAAATGTAAATGTATCTTTTTCTTTGAGGCCGTCTGTTTTGCACAGCATTATTTAGGTACAAAAGAGGCCGCAAAAAGTGATTAAAATATAATGTTTTGTCTGATTCGCTCACTGTTATTTATTATACGGTATTTTGAATAGAAAGTACGTAAATAAAGAATATAATTCTTGAAAGGACAAGGCACAAGCTTTGTAATGCACAAAAACATGAAGGTCCTTTTCTTTTTAAACACTACTTAATGGTTTTCAGTTTCAGTTCATAAACTTTATTCAGTTTTTTGGTAAACCATAAAATTCACACAAACACAGAAAAAGTCAAGATATTGGGGCCGGCGAGTCAGGGCTTTGGTAAAGGCTTTCTAAGTGGGCCTTGAAGGCCTCAACAATATCCTACTGGATGTGCGCATCCTGGCCCACAGTCCCTAAGATGGAATACTGGCGTACAAGGAATCACCTTCCTAAGGAGCCAGGCCAAGAGGCTTCCCGAAGTATCAACCTCTCTATAAAGAAGTTGGTGAAAGGATTTCTTGAGCCTATCCCGTACTTCTATGTGTAGCCGGACAACCAATTTGGTCTGGGGCGCCATCCTGTGACCGCCACAGTATGCATGCCAATTCCATTTTCCCCTGCAGAAGCTCTGACTGGCGCGTGGGCCATGCCCCCTGATCGCTGCCTTCATCGCCTCCCATTCTGTTGCCCAGTGTGAGGTGGATAACCAGTGCATTCCCCCAGGCTTCCAGAGCATTGGAGCATGATCAAAATGATACCTAGAGAGTTGGACAGCAGAGTGTACCCTCCCTTCCAGCGAGTCTGAGACCAGTATATGATCCAGTCGTAATGTGTATTGTGAGTAGGGGAATAACAAGCATACGCCCGCACATCAGGCTGAGTGTCTCTACCCACATCGCATTATTGATACAAAAACTTTGAGGGCCTAATGGCTGCTACTAACTCTTTCCAGTTGGATAGTGTCTGCAGTAAGTCAATGTCCTACTGGGACTTGGCACTCCCTCCCAGCCATCCTCAGCATGTGGTCTTAGAGCTAAGGCGATCGATTATAGAGAGGAATTCCTGTGACAAGATTTAAAGTGTGGACACCAGAAGTTGACAATTAGTGCAGAGGTATGGACTGATGTGTAACTGCAGATAAATCAGTCTAAGAAGACTGGGGATGTACAAATAAAGGGGAAAAGATGTGATCCCTCTGGAGAGATACCAGATTGATGGTACTTTCCAGGACTGCATGTTGTAGGATCTGGAGACTTTGTGACAAATGTGCTTCTTTAAGGACGGAAATCCTGCTAATGTTTTCATGACTGAATCATCCAATATTTCACATTTAATTAACAACTTGTTTCAAATTATATAATTCTTTTTTTAAATTTGTTTTTTTATTAGGAGATATGACATATAAACAAAAATACAAAAACAAAGATAAGAAACTTGCAGTCCCATCATGTCATAAATCAATTTTTTCATCTTATCTCCCACCCAACCCCCCACCCACCCCACATGGGTCGTTATAGGGAAAAGAGGACAAAAGGGAAAAAATGTTTGCTCATTTCATATAGAAAATACAGAAGTATATATATAAACATATAAATACAGACAAGGTAACCACTTTCTTCTGTCGGGCTGAGGAATATAGAAGAATATGGAGAGAACAGATTATCTATGCTCTGAATTCAGCCATTTCGTTAAAGGTTCCCAAATCCGCTCCCCCTCCCTCCGAGCCCTAACTCCTCTTCTCTTAAATACAGAAATTTCCCATTTATAAATACTCAGGAACTTACTAAACCACACATGTATAGTCAGGGGAACTGGCTCAAGCCAGACTGTGGCTAGACATAATCTAAGCACGGTCATTGCAGCAAACAGCAGCTTTCGCTCGATTCAGACGTATTTTGATCAGAAACACCAAGCATAATAACCTGAGGTGTCAAAAAAATAGAAAAACTTGTCCCAAACGCTGTTCTATTTTATGTAGCAGTTGGGCCAAAGAGGGGCAGGAAGCAAATATATGGATACCGTCGGCCGCCAATTCCCCACAACGTGAACAGTTTATCCCTGCTATATCTCCCCATTTATGTATTCGGGAGGGAGTTATATAGCCACGTCTTGAAACATTGCACCTGGAGGTTAGCTGAGAAAAAAGCAGATTGACTGTATAAAAGTGAATCCTCACATACCCCTGGACCTGCTTGTACCCTAACCTCCCACCGTGTGAAATGTTTAATCAAGTCATCAGGTCTCTTGGCATTCAGTAGCTTATAAATCGAGGATATAGTTGATTGATTCCCATTCATGGCTTCAATTAACGAAATAGGGGCCCAAATAACTGTCCTTTTGCAAAGAAAATCCCTGACCTGTAAAAACTTAAAGATATGTCTATTATCTAGCCCTAATGTTTGTTTTAAAGCTTCAAAAGTCATTAGCCCGGAAGTAGCCAATATATCCCCGACAACCCTAACCCCTTGGGCAGACCACTCCTTAAAATAAGCATCCCGAAAAATTTCTGGAACTAGACCATTATTTGCAAAAGGAGAGTATATATGTAGTCTACCTATATCAAACATTTTCCGAACTGACGTCCAGACTTTGAAGGCACCTAGGAGACCCTTAAACCTAACCCGTTTAAAATACGCAAAATCTATTTGTCTAAACAAAAGTCCCTGAGCCTCGGGCCCGAGAATTAAATGATAAATCGAAGTATCACAGTGATCTGTAACACCTGTATCCAACAGATAAGATATATGTCTAAGTGTTATAGACCAATAATATACCTGAAAATTAGGTACCGATCAACTTCTCCCTATCTCTGGGCAGAGTCATATATTTTAGAGCCCTTCTTGGTCGTTTGCCGGCACATAAAAACCATGAAATAATCCAATCCAGTTTTTTAAACCAAATTGGGTCAATCAACAAGGGGATGGCTCTGAGACAATACAAAATCTTGGGTAAAAAAATCATTTTAATGACATTACATCTGCCCATTAAAGTCAGCTGTAAGTTATTGATTCGACGAGCATCAACTTCTAATTTACATATTAAAGGATCCAGATTTATCTCTACTATCTCCTCAGGTTTTGAACAGATCTCAATCCCCAGATATTTAGACTTACTTACTATATGAGGATCTCTTAGGTTGATTTTGTTATTACATATTATTTGAGTTTTTGCTTCATTAAGAAGGTAGCCGGATATTGCCCCAAATTGCGATGTTAAAATTTGAATTTCTTGAAAAGCTACCTGGGGGGAGTCTGTCAAAATAGCAAGATCGTCAGCATAACCAAGAATTTTAGTATCCCTCCCTTTAGCCTGCACTGGACGGATTGAAGCCTAATTAAAGATTTTCATGATTAAAGGATCGATGTAAATCGCGAACAATAAGGGGGAGCAAGGACACCCCTGCCTCGTTCCTCTAGTATATTTATTGCAGCAGACTGAATCCCCGTCACAGAAACCTGAGCAGTTGCTTGGATATACATGCTCTGGATGGCACAAATATACTTCTTCCTAAGACCGTGATGCTGTAATGTAGCCCATAAAAAAGGCCAGGAGACCCTATCGAAAGCTTTCTCCGCAGCAAGCAGAATTAGAGCCCTGTAACCTTAGTATAATCAAACAACGCGATTGTACAGCGTATATGTTCGATCGTTTCTCGGCCTGGAACAAAGCCATGTTGTTGTGGGGAAACCAATTTTTTAATCACCCCTGCAAGCCGATTGGCAAAAATTGGGAGTATATTTTTAAATCACTGTTAATCAAGGTGATAGGTCGATAAGAACCTGTATCAGAAGGTATCTTCCCCTTTTTTAGGAATGTAACAATCCTAGCCTTCCGCCAAGATTCTGGGGGTCTATCACCGTTTGAACCTGTGAGAACACCTCGAGCATTACAGGAGTAAGTTGTGCCCGAAACGTCTTATAAAATTATCCAGGTAAAAAATCTGGTCCGACGGCCTTGCCACTTGGAAGAGAGTCTATGGCCAATCATAGTTCCTCCATTTTAATTTCAGCATCTAGCATTCCTACTTCTTCAAATGTTAAAGCCCCCACCTCAATTTCATTGAGATAACTTTGAATTTCTGCCTGGACCTCGCAGTTATGACTAATGTCTTCATCATATAAATTTTAATAACATTTCTGGAAGGCTAGAGCTATGGCCGCTTCCTCCGTGACTAACCCAACCTCCAGATCCATGATCTCTTTAATACGTGAAGCAGCCTCTTTCTCTCTAGTTCTAAATGCTAGCATTTGTCCAGCTCTTTCATTATTCTCATACAATTTCGAGCGCCAAGCCAAAAATTTACCTGCAGCTGTAGCCTGTGAAATTTCAATTATTGCTGCTTTTTTGATGATAATCTGTGTTTGTGCCGAGTCCCCGTTCCCACCACCCGATAAAATCCTTGCAAGAGTTTTCTCAGCCCCTTCAAGCTCGCCATATAGCTTCTGTAGCTTTAGTTTCTCCTTTCTCTGACTCTCCCATCCATAACGTGTAGTCTCTCTGAGGAAAAATAAATTTTACATGGCCAGTATGTCCCCTGCATGTACCCCAACGTTTAGTGTATGTGCATGTCACCCATGCATTTTCCCTCTATGACCTGCAATAATAATGCCTCTGCTTTTGCGTCCCACATTAGGATGTCAGTCACCAAGTCACCCATGAAAGACACGTTAATTCTGCAGTGAGGCCCATGTGGCCCATGTGTTTGCATTGTGCACTTTTAATGTATCACGAAAAACCCATTTTGTGGCTCAGCCAGAGCCAGTTCCCGAATTCAGGTTTTTCATGCCTCCAGACACTCTGAGGGCTGCAGCTACGTGTCCCTGACCTCGCATACTTCTTGCTCAGCCGAGAGGGGCCCAGCCCGGAGTGCCAAGACAGTATTTTGCACAACAGTTATCTGCTTGTTCTACAGAATCACATTCCTGCCTGGTGAAAAAGGTAAACAGAACCCGTCTGCAGAGATAGGGCCTAGCCTTTCTGTCTCCGTTTAAGTGATTTGCAGAGCTCCCATCCATAGAAAGCTCAAAGCCCCCATGAAATGAACGAAGAAATATATGCCCACACTGGCTCTTGGTGATGAGCGACCTTTGCTTCAGATAATACATCCCCTGACTTAAGATATCAGATAATACCAGACGTTCTGGTCGCCCTGACACTGAAGGCCTCCCTACCAGACCGAAAGTCAACTCCCTCCAGCTTCCCCCAGTTACACGTCAATTGCACGTCATGATCAATTTGCGCACACAAGTAGGGCAAAGGTTCCAGCTGGCCATGCAACCCCCTTCCATGCATCCACCCACCTATGACTCACCTATGACTCATCAAGTGAACGCCTACATGTACGCCCATATGCACACCCACATGCTCTTATCTCTTTCTTTCTCTTGCTCTGCCTAGAGCGCTCCTCCTCTATACAAGATTGAATGTATAAATATTGTACTCTGTGAATAAAGTTAAGAAGACCCTTCCTGAACCTTAGTGGTGATGGAACCGATTCTCCCTTAACTCGAGTTATTGAAATAAAGCCCTTTTGAATCGGACACCACGGACTCTGCCTCTCATTTTATGCATGACCCTTTGTTTAAGTATAGAAATTATGACAGGGTAATATTTTATTTACCATATAAATCTGGCGCCCGAATAGGGACAAATCCCCTTCCCCACGCGCCGGAGATGTAGGTCCAGCCCTTGCCCCCTTCTACAGCTGTGACGGACTTCAAAGTGTACACGCCAGCGGGACTTCCTGCTTACTCCCTCAGGCCCACGGAGGAGACGGACTGCGACCAGGCATCCACACGAGGCGGTGAGGATCGCGGATCATCCCAACCAGAGCCCAAGCCGTGAGAGAGCAATGTCCGAGGTTTCCAGAGGCCCACCTGTTCCGAAGCGCATGCGCAGTATCAAGTTTCCGAGGCCTTCAAGTTCTGCTTCCCGGTGAGTACCACTATTGGGAATGCATAAAGATTAAAGACAGGTTCATTTATATGAACACGGTCAAGACGTGTCCGTTCACATGAACACGGTAAAGACGGGTTCACGGTAAACGTGGACACGGTCAAGACGTGTCTCTTTACGAGACCGGTATGGTTGTACTGTATTCCAGTGCATAAAGTTAACTGTTTTCAAGTACATGTTTTACTCCATGTATCTAGTTAAACTGTATCTGTTTTAGTGTTTTAGTGTGAATGATTGTTTCAGTCAAGTCTATTTTTGTGTGTCTTGTGTTTTCGTTAAGTTGGTTTCAACATGCCACTGTTTTCGAAATTACGTCAGATAGGGACCAGAAAAGGCATACTAGAAGAGTCAGTTGACATCCCGCCTAGAGACACACCTGGTCATTACATGTATAATAAGCACGGGCTAGATGCCATATTGTATTTAGATCTATGGGTAGATTACACAAAGCATTTAGAGAAGTACAGATGGCCTGCCTCAGGAACGTGGGATTCTGAATGCATTATGAAAGTAGAGGAAGCGCTATGGAAAAGGAAATCAAGACCCTCTCAGAAAGATGCCATTGAGTTATGGCGTAAAGAATCACATAGGAGAACAGAGAAAGAATTCCACCAAGCAGAGAGAAGTAAACAAGCAGCGGAAAAAGCCAAAGAAAAAGAACTGCGGGAGGAGGGGGAACGGGTCAAAGCAGAACAGGCCGATAGAGAAAGAAATGCCGTCGTTACTGGTATTTATCCCGTCCTCTCAGAAGAACTAGCTAGAGTGACCCCCTCATAAACACCCCGTAGGTCGCGAACGCCACCACCTGTACCCTATAGAGTACGTAGAACAAAGCCAACAGTATCCGAGGCTTTTATTTCCTCCTATCTAGAAGAGCCCGCACCGGACTACGCAAACGCAGATTTCCCTCCGCCCCCATCAGCAGATCAGCTCCATCAGCTCCAGCAGCTCGTGAAAGACGACGTAGGACAAGGGGCCGTAGGAGGAGGGGAGCCTACCATAGATGTAGCAATCCCCCACTGTATATACGATCCAGAACCAGGAAAGGGCCCAATGCTCGTGATTTCACTAAGACTAAGACAAGCTGTCGACTATTTAGAGACACTACCAGACATGAAAGAACACCTAGATAAAATATATCGTTTCATTAGGACGGGGCAGGGACCCGAGTGTATAGCAGAGGCCATGCAAAACAGAAAGGTAGGGGTTAAGAACCACATCCTCCGTTTTATTATTAACTGCCTGATCAGAGAACAAGACGAAGGAGACGGGGATGTAAAGCCTGGTTTGATAGAATGGAGTGGTAACATAGATGCCGGTCGGCATGATAAACAGTGACAGACAGATAACATGATGAAGAAAATACAAAAGGAAATATTAGCAATACACAGAGCAGAGTCTGACGAGAAGAGTGGGTCATCAACGGAAGAGTTAGAGGAAAACATGGCAAAGGAGAAGATAAATTATGTTGGCAAAGCAAGACAGTTTGACAGGCCCAAGTGCCTCGACTACCGTAAACAGGGACAGGCTATAAAAGAAAGATATTCTCTTGAAAATCTATTCCAAGCTACTGAAAAGGCACTGAAACGACGGATAGAGAATGAGAGATCCCACACCCGCACGAAATGGAGTTGGCCCGGTCAGCCACCCAGTGGGTGTCCAATTCTAACATATATAGCGTGATATAGTGGCTCAAACTTTCTTGAGCCTTCCGCCGAACGAACAGCGTTTGGCTGGTATTTACATGGTTCAACATTTAATAACGTTGTATGAGAGTCAATATTCCGATCCCGGTCACTTGTATAAATTACTGGACGACATAATCCTAGACAGATGGACAGGCATAGGTAATGATTTAATTAATGTCATCTTGGATCAACGACATAAGTACATCCATTTTCTGACCACGCGCATGCTTCCCGCCCCACACCGCGACAGAAAGCCCCTATACATAGACAGACAGAACCCCCTACGAGAGGTACATCCCGTCAAAAATGAAAACAACGAGCTTCAACGAGTGTATGTTTACACCCCCTTAACGAAATTAGAAATACTGGAAATGAAAAAGATGTTGCCCTGCCATGATAAAGACCCGGGGGGTTTCACCGAGAATTAAAAGACATTCTCCGCATCGGAGATTATACGTACGCTGACATTCTGAAACTATTGAAAGTACTGTTGCCTGCAGGTATTTATGAAAAGCTTAAGGAAAAAGACTGGGAGGTGGGAGAGAAAAAGTTAAGTTGGACAGAATTGGAAACAGAGGATAAAGCCAGGCTCCCAGGGGTTGGTCTTGGGGACAAAGCTAGAGAACTACCTGAACTCCTAATACAGGTTTTGCCGAGACTATTGATTACTAAAAAGGAAGACTGGGATGCTATTTCAGCCTGTAAACAAAAACAAGATGAGAACACAAGCGACTTTTATTCTAGATTCGAGAAATGCTTTACTATTAATAGTGGCCTTAAGCCTGGTAGCGAGTCATATCCGCATCTTTTCGTGAGCAAATTAGTAGAGAATTCCCTACCCCAGATCAAGAATAGAGTACTGAAGGTTGAGAGTACCTGGCAAGCAAACAGCCCTTCACAAATGTTACAAATGCTACAATATCACCAGAACAGGATTAGAGAAGAGCAGGATCAGGAAAAGAGACGCATGAAAGAGACAAAAATGAAGGTGCTGGTTGCCCAAACGGTACCGGCAAACACGAATAAAAATGGCCCGACACCTGTCAAAGGGAACTGTAATTAGTGCAAGCAACCAGGTCACTTTGTAAAGGATTGTGCTGTCCTGAAACACAATATAGCTACAGGCAAAACGAAAGAACGACGGCACCCGCCTAGGCAAAATAGCACCCCACAGAGCACACAACAGACAGTAGCGACATTTCCACCCCCACCACCGCCTGTTCATGCCACACAGCAAATGTATCAGTACACACAGTCTGACTATCCTGAATACCAAGCATTCTCATGAAACAGCCTTGAGAGGGAAGATGGCTTGCCCCTTATTGAGGTTCCTGTAGATCAAGAGGGTCCCTATGTACATAGTCGTGTATTGGGAAAGGACAGAAAGTTTCTGATTGACACAGGGGCGAGCAGAACGACCATCAGCCATGACGAGGTTCCAGGGGCACCCCTCTCGGGCTCACAGAATATTTCCCTGGGATTTTCAGGAAAGCCTATTGTTAATGAAGTATCGAAACCAATCTCCCTCGAGGATGGTCCACTGGCACGTACCACAGACTTGCTACTTACTAAATCATGTCCAGAAAACTTACTTGGTATAAAGACATTAAAAGAACTAGGAGCAGTTATATGTTGTTCTCCGGAGGGAGTACGATTGTTCTTACGTGATTTTAAGGGACATTATGTGTTGACAGATTTTGACTACAGACTTAAGGATTTACCACAGCACCTATGGGCACAAGGTCCGACTGACGTAGGTTACATGAACATAACACCACACCGTGTCACACTCAAAGCAGGAGTAGTACTACCACGTATACGACAATACAGAATACCACCAGAAGCCGAAGTGGCCTTATTGAAAATTATTGACGAACTCATTGCACAAGGGGTGGTAGTGGAAACTGACTCGAATGTATGTAACTCACCTGTCATTCCTATCCTTAAACGATCAGACCCTAATGCACCACCAGTTTACAGACTAGTTGTTGACCTTCGAGAATTGAATAAATGCGTAGTCCCACAATACCCAGTGGTTCCAGATATTTCTTCATTATTGACTGCTATGGATTCAGAAGCAACGTTCTTTACAGTAATTGACTTGAAGAATGCCTTTTTCAGCGTTCCAATTCATCCAGATAGCCAATACCTTTTCGGATTTAGTCTAAAAGGATGCAGCTTTAAATTTACGAGAGCACCACAAGGTTTTACAGAAAGTCCTAGCATTTACAGTCAAGCTTTAAAAAGACATCTGGACAGTATTAATATGCCTACCAACACTGCACTGCTCCAGTACGTAGACGACATCCTAATTACAGCACGATCAGAACCAGACTGCGAACATGCATCACTGACGGTTTTACACTTTCTGGCAGACAAGGGGCACAAAGTGTCCCCTTCAAAGTTACAATTCTGTGCACAGCAAGTGGTGTACCTTGGACACTTGCTGTCCAAGTGGGGTAGGCAACTGACACAAGAATGCATTCAGTTAATTGCTAACCTTTCACAGCCCAAGACACAAAAGGAAGTGCGGGCCTTCATTGGCCTCACTTCATACTGCAGACAGTGGATTCCCCAGTATGCCTATCTAGCCAAACCACTCATACAGTTGACAACACAGGAGGCAGCGTCTTCGACTGTCCTCCCTTGGACACAGGAACACACCTTGGCATTTGAAGAATTAAAAAGAGCCTTATGTCAAGCGCCAGTTTTAGCGACTCCTAGTTACAGCAAACCCTTTACGCTTTTCGTGACTGAACGAGATGGAACAGCATTATCTGTCCTCACACAAGACCAAGCAGGAAAACACAAGCCTTGTGCTTATTTTTCTAGTACACTGGATCCAGTGGCCCAGGCTCTGCCTACGTGCCTGAAATCAGTTGCAGCAACAACCCTAGCCATAAGACAAAGTGACTCGATTGTGCTGGGACACCCCCTGACAGTACAGGTACCACATGCAGTGGAAGTTCTCTTGAACAGGACACAGACACAGCACTTGACCGTAGCGAGACTGACAGGATATGAACTGACGTTATTTCAGCCACACATAGAGATCAGACGATGTAACATTCTGAACCCTGCTACACTTTTGCCCTCAAGTATAGTAGACACTGCACCACATGACTGTGTGGAAATAATGAATATTGTGACGAAACCAAGACAAGACCTGACAGATGTGGCACTTCCAGACCCTGACCTGACACTCTATGTAGATGGATCATGCATGAGAACAAGCACGGGAGAATTAGTGGCAGCATATGCCGTGACCACTGCTACAGAAGTCATAGAGACACAAAGAATAGACATATTGTCAGCACAAGCAGCAGAGCTCATCGCTCTGACACAAGCCTGCATAAGAGCTAAGGACTTGAAAGTAAACATTTTCACAGATTCACAATATGCTTTTGGCGTTGTTCATGATTTCGGAGTACTCTGGAGGGAGAGAGGTTTCTTGACCTCTCATGGGGCCAAAATTCAGCACGGCCCGCTTATTCAGGCCCTGTTAGAAGCAATACATTTACCTGCAGCCATAGCTATCCTGAAATGCAAAGCACACACCAAAGTTACAGACACCATTTCCCAGGGTAATGACCTGGCAGACCGAACTGCTAAACTTACAGCACAGACGCCAACGGACACGACAAAGACAGAGGTACCATTACTGACAAAAAGTATGACAGTCAGGGATCCTTCTCAAGATGTACTTGACATACAGACACATGCCACTCCAGATAAAATAAAGGAATGGACTGAACAAGGAGGGGTCCAGACTGACCAGGGTTGGATGACTAAGGGCAAAGCAACATGGTTTCTCCCAGATTCCATGGTACAAGTGATCATAAACACAGCACATAGTCCAGCACACTTGGGAGAGAAGGCGATGATAGACAGCTTACATAATATCTGGTTTAACAAGCACCTGCGTGCAGCAGCGAAACAGAAAGTACGGACATGTATGATCTGCTGTCAGTTCAATCCAGGTAAAGGCATCCCGGTGGAACAAGGCGGATTTCATCCTCCTGACCATCCTTTTGAGGCCCTCCAGATGGATTATATCCAAATGGACAGATGTAGAGGTTACAAGTATGTCTTGGTAGTTGTGTGTGCACTATCTAGATGGACAGAAGCGTATCCAGTCCCAGATTATACTGCTGTGACAACAGCCAGGCAATTGGTGCGTGAATTCTTCCCTAGATACGGATTGCCCCGTGTCGTGTACTCAGACAATGGTCAGCTTTTTTCATCTGAATTAATGAAACAAGTGTCCCTTCTGTTAGGATACAATTGGAAATTTCATTGTGTGCGACACCCTGAAGCAGCTGGTCTTGTAGAAAGACATAATCAGACAATTAAGACGAAATTAGCAAAGATCTGTGCAGAAAAAGGCGTGGATTGGATGGTAGCCTTGCCGGTTGCCCTCTTTTACATGCGTATGGTAGCCCATTCCAGAACAGGCCTATCTCCATATGAAGTGGTTTTTCGGTAGACCGCCGAATATGTGGGGTACGCCTGTGCCTAAGAAAATAACTGATGTTGACAGTAACATGCTGACAGATTACCTGGCTTCCTTGATGTCTGCACTACTCTCTTGTCGTTCACAGGTTGCCGCCGCCTTCCCTGACAACACCCAGGTCAAGGAGCACGCCATAGTCCCCGGCGATTTCGTGTTTATCAGGAACTTTGATCGATCGAGCCCCCTTGAGCCGCGTTGGAAGACGCCGAAATTGATGTTATTGACCACGAGGACAGCCATCAAGGTCGAAGGGAGAAAAGGATGGCTCCATGCCCATCATTGTAAAAAGTACTTTGGAAACTCTGGAACTTTGGTTAAGAAACAAGACATTAAAGACAGTACAGACTTTGAGCCCCCTTTGCTAGAAAAGACTCCAAAGCAAGAGTACAGGTCCAAATTAAGATCTAGAAAGTCAGACAGCGTTTAATTGTTTAAGTGCACTAGGTGGTGAATCGGTTAGACAGGATTTCTGACATGTATAGGATCGCGGACCCCAATAGTAAAAAGAGCAAAATGAAAGAGAAATACTGCAAGATATTACGCAGTAGATGTATAGTAACTCTGATTTTTCTATCTCTTCTGTGCATCACTATAATCTGTATCAGCTTAATACTACATGTTTTCTTTCCTCCTATTGCCTCACATATACACATTTCCATTAATGACACCGTAGAGCATACATTCAGTGATCTGCCACCCCATGAACTGTCATATCGACTGGCCCTGCGCAACAATACTTTTATTCGGATGTTGCACCTTTCTCATCAGACCAGCAATGCTACAGATTGCTGGGTATGTGGCCGACTTCCACCTTATCAGAAGACGAAGGGAGTTCTGCCCCTTTTCCCTTTTCCGTTCTCCCACAATGGTTCGTGCGGAGCATGGTTTGCCTTAATGACATTAGATAGAAAGTTCACAGTTTCCCAGGGTGACTGGATATGGGGAGATTTGAATAAAGTAATAAATGAGGTATGTTTTCCAGACGAAGACGGACTTCCCCAAAGGAAGGGGACCGATCTAGAAAATGAAGAGTACGAGCAAGGAAATGCTTCCCTCAGCTTTATGATGCTGAATGTTCAGCCCATGCAAAATGCAGGTCCACCGTTTATTTCAGTCCTACCAGTTAAAGGTGATTTGTGCGTTAGAAAGAAAGGATCAGTACATATGGGACACAGCGAGTGTAATGCTGTAGTCGAGTTTACTGATAAAGGAAAGTCTTCTTTCAAAGCATCTCGCCATTCCTATTTCATTTGCGGTCAGACAGCCTATGTACATCTGCCCTTAGACTGGGGTGGGACGTGCTATATAGCGTTCCTGCTGCCACCCGTCTTTCTGGCCCCATCCAATTATTATCGAGATTCACGACTAGAGCATGTTAGACACAGGAGAGAGACTGATTCCTCCGTGGTTGATCAGACTGAGACAGCCTGGGAGCAATATACAGATTTCAACAGAGGATTCTTTTTCTTCATAGGTCCTGTCCAAAACAGTAAACTGATACGCAGGTTAACAAGAACTCTGGAAGCAGTTGTGAATGAGACTGCATGTGCCCTGGCGAACTTGACCCAGGAGCAGTCTGCCATGAGACTTGTTGTTCTTCAGAACCGCCTTGTTCTTGACGTCATCCTGGTGGATAGGGGCGGGGCTTGTAGAGTGATCGGCTCCAGTTGCTGCGTTTTCATTCCAAATAACGCGCCATCTGTGTACGCAGCAATATCAAGGCTCCACAAGATTGCTCATGATATACATCAAGACCCAGGCACATGGACTTGGTCCGGTTGGCTCTGGGGTGTAATATCGGCATGGGGATGGAAAGTGTTGTCGTTCCTAGGAATGATACTGCTTATGATATTCGGCTGCTGTCTCTGTCTGCAGTGTGGCCCGGCCATTTGCGGCCTGTGTGCGACTGCCTGTGTTCCACATCCACATGTACAAAGAATAAAGAATGAACAAATGATGCTATTTGAACAAATAGACGGTATCATGAATATAGATGTGACCTGAAGGGTACAGTAGGGGACAAGGAGGGAATGAGGAAAAAGAAATTTTACATGGCCAGTATGTCCCCTGCATGTACCCCAACGTTTAGTGTATGTGCATGTCACCCATGCATTTTCCCTCTATGACCTGCAATAATAATGCCTCTGCTTTTGCGTCCCACATTAGGATGTCAGTCACCAAGTCACCCATGAAAGACACGTTAATTCTGCACTGAGGCCCATGTGGCCCATGTGTTTGCATTGTGCACTTTTAATGTATCACGAAAACCCCATTATGTGGCTCAGCCAGAGCCAGTTCCCGAATTCAGGTTTTTCATGCCTCCAGACACTCTGAGGGCTGCAGCTACGTGTCCCTGACCTCGCATACTTCTTGCTCAGCCGAGAGGGGCCCAGCCCGGAGTGCCAAGACAGTATTTTGCACAACAGTTATCTGCTTGCTCTACAGAATCACATTCCTGCCTGGTGAAAAAGGTAAACAGAACCCGTCTGCAGAGATAGGGCCTAGCCTTTCTGTCTCCGTTTAAGTGATTTGCAGAGCTTGCATCCATAGAAAGCTCAAAGCCCCAATGAAATGAACGAAGAAATATATGCC
The DNA here is from genome assembly GCF_964263255.1 of Lissotriton vulgaris. Lineage (NCBI taxonomy): Eukaryota > Metazoa > Chordata > Amphibia > Caudata > Salamandridae > Lissotriton > Lissotriton vulgaris. The sequence goes on along the minus strand of NC_141689.1, from coordinate 1,254,395,090 downwards.
CACACTGGCTCTTGGTGATGAGCGACCTTTGTTTCAGATAATACATCCCCTGACTTAAGATATCAGATAATACCAGACGTTCTGGTCGCCCTGACACTGAAGGCCTCCCTATCAGACCGAAAGTCAGCTCCCTCCAGCTTCCCCCAGTTACACGTCAATTGCACGTCATGATCAAGTTGCGCACACAAGTAGGGCAAAGGTTCCAGCTGGCCATGCAACCCCCTTCCATGCATCCACCCACCTATGACTCACCTATGACTCATCAAGTGAACGCCTACATGTACGCCCATATGTACACCCACATGCTCTTATCTCTTTCTTTCTCTTGCTCTGCCTAGAGCGCTCCTCCTCTATACAAGATTGAATGTATAAATATTGTACTCTGTGAATAAAGTTTAGAAGACCCTTCCTGAACCTTAGTGGTGATGGAACCGATTCTCCCTTAACTCGCGTTATTGAAATAAAGCCCTTTTGAATCGGACACCACGGACTCTGCCTCTCATTTTATGCATGACCCTTTGTTTAAGTATAGAAATTATGACAGGGTAATATTTTATTTACCACATCTCCCCTCATTCCAGCTTTAAGTGTGTCCCAGACATTTTGTATATTCGTACTACCTATATTCTCATTAATAAATCTAGTAATCCATATAGTCATACAATCGATATAACCGCTATCACTTAACAGACCTCTATTAAAAGTCCAAGCATCTGTTTTTTTTACCTTGGGCTATATATTGACCTCAAGTACTAACGGATTATGATCCGACATAACTATCGGAAATCAGGCCACAATACTCTGCATCTGGACAGCTGGCGAGCTCACATCCTATGTTAATAGTAAAATCCCCGCATATTATAAACGGGGCGGGCCAACCGACCAACTCCAGATTGAGCCAATTATAGAGTTCAGGATCATCCAATACCAGGCCATAGACTGAACATAGTGTAAAGGATCTATTTTGAATGTTGCCATGAATAATAGACCACCGTCCATATACATCTGCCAAGGAGCGGGGTATAGTAACCAACCTCCGACGAGCAAGAATAGCAACCCCTTTAGTCTTTGCTTCTAATTTTGTCCAAGAAGCCAATTGTAATTCCTCAAACTCTAGAAGTTTTTGACTGCTAGCCTCGATATGTGTCTCTTGGAGACAGATGATATCTGGCATCAAAAATCGAATATCTTCTCTAAACCGGCGCCGTTTAACTGGGTCATTCAGCCCACAAATGTTAATAGATGCAATCCTAATAACGGCCATCCCAAATAAATGATCGTACCACAGTCGCCATCAACATCAGAAAAACAAAATAACCATCTAAACAAAACAATCCTCTTCCTGAAATCAAACCTCTTATTACCTCCAACCTCCCCTTTCCCTGGAACAGACCCCGCACCCAGACCCTCCACTCTACCCAACCCCAACCTCCCTTCCCTACCATACAGGCAAAAAAGTTCTGCGGACCCTTGCGATGCCTCCCGCATGCCAAAGTGCCACCTGGTCACCCCCTGATATTCTAGAAATCAGAAAGGAGAGAAGATAAAGGAAGAAGGAGACATCACCGAATTATAAGACAACAGAAAAAGAACAATCATAATTTGAAACAAGACCGGGTAAGCCTACCCAGCCAAGCCCAAACCAAGCCCACAACCCACCCAAAACCCTAATCTATTTCATATCCCTGCCATAACACCAAAAAGAAACAAGCATTGGAAATGCAATAGGGCTCGCATTAGGAAAGTTTGAGCTATTGGTCTTATAAATGAATTTTTTTTATTTATGTGTTTTTTTTTAAATAGCTAAATTAATAGCTTTGTCATTTACAATGCCAATAGTTATAACTTTCGCAAATGTGACACCTATAGCATTTGTAATGCAACACGTTTTGTATTTACGTGACTTAGATGTATTGATATTACAAATAACAATGGCTTTTAATTTTTCAAAATAATACTTAAATAATTTATTTAATTTGTAATGGCAATAGCTTAAACTTTTGTAAATAACTTTTGTGAAGATTATGTTCAGTGTTTTTTATTGTGACGAAAATTCAAGAACAGAAGTGAAATATTAACTTCTTTTTGTGATTTGTAATAAAGCGTGAAAGCTTGAAAACAGCTTGAAACATTGAAAGAACATATTTGAACCAGTGATGCTGTGGTTGCGCAGAGTGATGCTGTGGTTGCGCTGAGTGATGCTGTGGTTGCGCTGAGTGGTGTGTGCATCGGTGGAGCTGTTTGGGGGGTGCATCGGTGGAGCTTAGTTGGAGCATCGGCGGAGCTGTGTGGTTGGTGCATCGGCGGAGCTGTGGTGGGTGCATCGGCGGAGCTGTGTGGTGGGTGCATCGGCGGAGCTGTGTGGTGGGTGCATCGGCGGAGCTGTGTGGTGGGTGCATCGGCGGAGCTGTGTGGTGGGTGCATCAGCGGAGCTGTGTGGTGGGTGCATCGGCGGAGCTGTGTGGTGGGTGCATCGGCGGAGCTGTGTGGTGGGTGCATCGGCGGAGCTGTGTGGTGGGTGCATCGGCGGAGCTGTGTGGTGGGTGCATCGGTGGAGCTGTGTCTTGGGTGCATCAGTGGAGCTGTGTCTTGGGTGCATCAGTGGAGCTGTGTCTTGGGTGCATCAGTGGAGCTGTGTCTTGGGTGCATCAGTGGAGCTGTGTGGTGGGTGCATCGGTGGAGCTGTGTGGTGGGTGCATCGGTGGAGCTGTGTGTTGGGTGCATCAGTGGAGCTGTGTGGTGGGTGCATCAGTGGAGCTGTGTGGTGGGTGCATCTGTGGAGCTGTGTGGTGGGTGCATCTGTGGAGCTGTGTGGTGGGTGCATCTGTGGAGCTCTGTGGTGGGTGCATCGGTGGAGCTCTGTGGTGGGTGCATCAGTGGAGCTGTGTCGGTGGAGCTGTATGGTGGTTGCATCAGTGGAGCTGTGTGGTGGGTGCATCGGTGGAGCTGTGTGGTGGGTGCATCGGTGGAGCTGTGTGGTGGGTGCATCGGTGGAGCTGTGTGGTGGGTGCATCGGCGGAGCTGTGTGGTGGGTGCATCGGCGGAGCTGTGTGGTGGGTGCATCGGCGGAGCTGTGTGGTGGGTGCATCGGCGGAGCTGTGTGCATCGGCGGAGCTGTGTGGTGGGTGCATCGGCGGAGCTGTGTGGTGGGTGCATCGGCGGAGTTGTGTGGTGGGTGCATCGGCGGAGCTGTGTGCATCGGCGGAGCTGTGTGGTGGGTGCATCGGCGGAGCTGTGTGGTGGGTGCATCGGCGGAGCTGTGTGCATCGGCGGAGCTGTGTGGTGGGTGCATCGACGGAGCTGTGTGGTGGGTGCATCGGTGGAGCTGTGTGGTGGGTGCATCTGTGGAGCTGTGTGGTGGGTGCATCTGTGGAGGTGTGTGGTGGGTGCATCTGTGGAGCTGTGTGGTGGGTGCATCTGTGGAGCTGTGTGGTGGGGGCATCTGTGGAGCTCTGTGGTGGGTGCATCGGTGGAGCTGTGTCGGTGGAGCTGTATGGTGGTTGCATCAGTGGAGCTGTGTGGTGGGTGCATCGGTGGAGCTGTGTGGTGGGTGCATCGGCGGAGCTGTGTGGTGGGTGCATCGGCGGAGCTGTGTGGTGGGTGCATCGGCGGAGCTGTGTGGTGGGTGCATCGGCGGAGCTGTGTGCATCGGCGGAGCTGTGTGGTGGGTGCATCGGCGGAGCTGTGTGGTGGGTGCATCGGCGGAGCTGTGTGGTGGGTGCATCGGCGGAGCTGTGTGGTGGGTGCATCGGCGGAGCTGTGTGCATCGGCGGAGCTGTGTGGTGGGTGCATCGGCGAAGCTGTGTGGTGAGTGCATCGGCGGAGCTGTGTGCATCGGCGGAGCTGTGTGGTGGGTGCATCAGCGGAGCTGTGTGGTGGATGCTTCGGTGGAGCTGTGTGGTGGGTGCATCTGTGGAGCTGTGTGGTGGGTGCATCGGCGGAGCTGTGTGGTGGGTGCATCGGCGGAGCTGTGTGGTGGGTGCATCGGCGGAGCTGTGTGGTGGGTGCATCGGCGGAGCTGTGTGGTGGGTGCATCGGTGGAGCTGTGTGGTGGGTGCATCGGTGGAGCTGTGTGGTGGGTGCATAGGTGGAGCTGTGTGGTGGGTGCATCGGTGGAGCTGTGTGGTAGGTGCCTCGGTGGAGCTGTGTGGTGGGTGCCTCGGTGGAGCTGTGTGGTGGGTGCATCGGTGGAGCTGTGTGGTGGGGCATCTGTGGAGCTCTGTGGTGAGTGCATCGGTGGAGCTGTGTCGGTGGAGCTGTGTGGTGGTTGCATCAGTGGAGCTGTGTGGTGGGTGCATCTGTTGAGCTGTGTGGTGGGTGCATTGGTGGAGCTGTGTGGTGGGTGCATCGGTGGAGCTGTGTGGTGGGTGCATCGGTGGAGCTGTGTGGTGGGTGCATCGGTGGAGCTGTGTGGTGGGTGCATCAGTGGAGCTGTGTCTTGGGTGCATCGGTGGAGCTGTGTGGTGGGTGCATCGGTGGAGCTGTGTGGTGGGTGCATTGGTGGAGCTGTGTGGTAGGTGCCTCGGCGGAGCTGTGTGGTAGGTGCATCGGCGGAGCTGTGTGGTGGGTGCATCGGCGGAGCTGTGTGGTGGGTGCATCGGCGGAGCTGTGTGGTGGGTGCATCGGCGGAGCTGTGTGGTGGGTGCATCGGCGGAGCTGTGTGGTGGGTGCATCGGCGGAGCTGTGTGGTGGGTGCATCGGCGGAGCTGTGTAGTGGGTGCATCGGCGGAGCTGTGTAGTGGGTGCATCGGCGGAGCTGTGTGGTGGGTGCTTCGGTGGAGCTGTGTGGTGGGTGCATCGGTGGAGCTGTGTGCTGGGTGCATCGGTGGAGCTGTGTGGTGGGTGGAGCTGTGATGCAAAATGGAAGAGGCTGTTGGGGTAAGCCTTACTGGTTAGGCAGGCGGAGTGAGTAAGAGACAGGCAGCAGTAAAGAAGACTGCCAAAGACGTTTCTCTCTTTTGGCAACACTTTGGTGGCCGAGGCACCGCTCCACTCTGGATTTAATACCCATCTCTCATTCTGAAGTTAGTTGATAAACCTTGTTTATGCACCTGTACACTTGGCTGAAGACAAGCACCATCCAAAATGCACAGGTAGATATCCACATTTATCACTTAATTCCAAGCAGAGGCAGTCTACAGGATAAATATGGTGAATGTACGGCCTGACTCTTATCTCTTCCCCAACCTCTTGAATTTATGAGCAGGAGCCAGCAAGAGGTCTGCAGTCCGAGACTCAGTGCTTGCCTCGAAATCCTCGAAATCTGAATAATAAGGCAGAAAATGTATAGCAGACGTTCCACCAACCTTGATTTCCTAAACAACAATACTATTGAGCCATGTACTATGATATCATCTCATCAAAACAATACACGGCTCAAGGCATGGGAGGAACTCAGGCGCTCATTACAAGTGCCCTGCTGTCGGAAGCCATAATTATCGAACCCAATAAAATCTTGTGCCAATATGTTTAGCATTTATTTGGTATAATAATGGTCATCTACTCTAGGTCTTTCCCCGAGGCGTAACAAGTAGATTTTGAGACTCGGAGCACCAAAACCAACAGGTCTCTGCATTTTCCTCGCAATTTCATTTGGCAGGTTTGACCTGCCGAAAAGTACCTGGGAAAAATTGTGGGTGTGTGGTTTGCACCAAAACGCATCATTCACGTATGTGCAGTGAAAGGAGTTACCACACATACTGGAATTTAAAGCGCCTCATTAGAGAACTAAGTATCAACCGATGGCAGGGAGTTTAAACAAACATACCATCAATCACCCAGCCAACCCCTTTGAAAGAGGGAAACAGATACCACGCTGTCCATAACCTTGCTATCTAATGTATTTTCGTGTCGGAAAAAAGAAACGGATTGAAAGATTTCAGATAAGTTACATAACTTCCTTATTATGTGCAGACATCTTTGTTACATACCATGAGTCTACAATCATGAGAAAGAAAATGGGTCAGGAAGTTTCTCATTCTGAAGTGCAAAATCAAAGTCTCTTGCGCGACCTCCTCCCACATACATAACCTCTATGTCGAGCAACAAACTGCAGCTTCCCGGTACATTCCATTCGTTCCGCTAGTTGGAAAAGCTTTCTCAAAGTTTCTTTTGATCATCGGAACCCAGTCAGCAAAATACAACAAGTTAAACAAGTTATAAAAGGAGACTAAACTGAAAGTACGGTCGGCAGGCCGTGAATAATTAGGGGGTGACAAATGCGCTGGGAGGGCTGCCTTTGATGTGGTAATGCGAGGCAGGCAGGCAGGCGGCTGGTGGCATTGTGCACGCGCTTCGTGCACTGCAAGGAATCGCCAGTGGTGGTTTAACACTGGGTAAGCCCCTATAGAGCTTGCCAGCTGTGCGCATGCGCACAGCAGGCGAGCCCTAAAAACTAAGGAAATATGGGTTCTGGGCATACCAATTTTGACAACCAAAAAAAAAAGATAAGACAAGCTAAATAAGTCTCAAGCCGGGCTGATGTCCTTTAACGATCGGTTAGTTCTTTTAAATAACTTTCAGCTTGAATTTCCGACGAGAGAACCCGGATCTTCCCTTGATAGATGACCTTTAGCCTGGCGGGATTCATCAGATAGATCTCACATCAATTTTTTCAAATGGAGTAATCAAGTGACGCAACGCCACCTCCTCTCCACTGTTGTGTGGCAAAAATCAGGCCGCACAAAAAAGGTTTGGCCCTCAGCGGACTTCCTAGCATCAGATCTTGCTTTTTCAAAAATAGCTTGTCTCAACAAAAAGTTGCCAAAAAAAAATCAAAATAGCCCGAGGTTTAGCTTCAGACCCTGTATTTCTTTTCAGCATTAAAGGGAAGCGATGGACTCTCTGGATCTCTGTTTCCCACGACCAATGGGCCAGGTCCGGGAATGCTGACTTAAATAATTTCAAAACAAACCCTCTGATATCATCTCCTTCAGCTTTTTCTTCGATCCCTAGTAGGCGTGAATTGTTCCTTCTGAGCCTATTTTCAGAATCTTCCAGTTTCCACAATATATCGGAAAACCTTTCATCATTAGCTGAAGTCTTTGATTCTAAAGTTTCTAGGCCAGCTTCCATACCAACAATTCGCTCCTCCAGGGCTGCTGACCTGGGAATAACTTCTGCACAAGCTTTAATGTTTTTGCTAATAGCCCCTTGTATTTTTTTTGTTGCAAGCTGTGCTCTTTTATGCTCCTGTCACGCTTCACTCTGTATAGACTTGAGCATTGCATAAATAAGAGTATTTGATGGTGGTAAATTTGGCTCAGTACCAGGCAGCGTTGTTTCCTGTTCCTGCCCTTGGTGCCCTCTTGTACTAGCTAGTTTCGTTGTGACTCCAGAATAGCCCCACTGCAGATTGTTACTGGTTTCCGAGCAGTTACTCTCCCGTCGTGCTGAGCCAGGCTGTGGGAGCCTTCTGGATTTTTTGCACCGAGGTGTAACCCTCTTTAAGGTATCCGCGATGTTTGGGGGGCTGTCTTCACTCGAAGTATCCTCTAAGTTTTCAGAGTCGGTGGTGGAATCTACGTCTGATCCCTCCGCCAAGGAAAAGAAGCTGTCTCCATCATCCGTGTCTGGAATGCTATCAGTACCTGATTCGGTATCTGACTGACCACCTCCCGGTGTTTGATAGATAGATGTAGTCTCAGAATCAATATCGTAAGTAAATTTTTATTGTATATAGTTAATTAAAACCTTTACAATATTGTTCATATAAAAGAAGCAACTTGTACTTTAAAATTAAAGTGTACAAACTAGACATACATTAAAATAGAGAAACTTTCTAAAATGTCTGTGTACATAGTGATTTTGCGGTTGTACTTGCACTTCGCACAGTCGGATTTGGACCTTTGCCGTCCTTTACCTCAGTGTTCATGATTAGCTGAAGTGCCTTTTGGCAAAATCTAGCGGCCCTACAAACTGTCTGCAGTTTGTAGCTGTTCAGGGCCAGCATGACGGCCAGGCGGCATGATCTAATTTGAGAAAGTCAAAAAACATGAAGTAGGTAATAACGTCTCAAATTTGTTAAAGATGGGCAAATACACAAAATGTGCATCAAGGATTCTTCCATTTCCCCACATAGTCTACAAAAGGGTGTCGGCCATGTTTGCTTCCATTCGGGTGTGTGATTTTTTAATATGGTGGTTCCCAGCCGTAATTTTAAAAGTATTTTTTGAGCAGCTGGGGATATATGGTTGACTGAATATGGTTGTGGCTCCGGCTTCCCATATGTGGCCAACACAGTCCATCCATGTTTTTTATTTGCTGTGGCAGCTTTATCTGCAGTCCATGATATTTGCTTTGCTGCTGCGTTAGTCTCTTTTTTGAACGTCACAAATGATTGATTTGTGTTCCATGCCTTTTCCATATTAAGGCTCGAGACAGTGTTCTCCCATACCATTTTCCGTGAGTTTTTTGTCTTTTTCTGGTTATTTATCTCAGTCCAACAATGGCCCATAAGGGTGTCCTCTTCAGCAGCTCTTAGTTTCCAGCATGTTTTTAATATGGCTGCTTGTCTGATTTGGTGCTGGTTTAGTAGACCGAATTCCAAGCGGATCTGGGATTGAGATACGAACCTCGGAATATGAAAGATGTATTTGAACAACTCTGATTGTTGTGTGTTCAAAAAGTTAGCATCTTTTCCCTTGTACAACTCCGATCCATACGTGAGAGATGGGAGAAATTTTGCAGATATTATCTTCAACAAATGCTAATTGGATGGACAATTAATTTTTCTTTTTAACAAGTTTAGGGCGAAGAATCAATATCAACACCAAGCCCTTGATTTTCAGAGTCCTCAGATAGAGCCTTATGTACTGCCACAAGGGATTTATCGAGCCCATCAGCCACAGAGTCCTTGGCTCCCAGCTCTAATTTTCCCCCTTCCCCCTCATTGTTATGCCTAATGTGGGGTTCATAGAACTAACGGGGGTTATAGAACAGGAAGAGGAATTAACCGTGGTTTTCATAACTGCAGGCTTACCGGAAAACATCACAGGAACAGTGAGTCTTTTTACCTGTCCGGTACCTTCTTGGGAAAGTGGTTGTTTAGTACTGCGTGGCTGCCACTCATTCCTGCTCACAGCCTCTTGATTTAATATACCAGGGGATTGTATCTTTTCTGCACCTTTCCCTTTAAGTACAGTCCCTTTCTTAGCACTCACCTCTACTCCTCCTCTACTTCCAGGTTTATCTGCCATTTTCTCGATTTTAGCCTACTTCTCTTCCGCAGCCGAAATCTTTTTCGCCCCGATTGCTGATGTCATCAGAGCGGACCCCTGTGCTTTTGTGTTTACTGCCGGTAGAGTTCCGTTCTTCCGAGGAGGCATACTTTCCCCCAAGCCGCCGCCGCCGCTGGATTCCACGTCCTGCTCCTGCACGGGCTTCCCCACAGACCACGCCCACCGCAGCCTCAGGTGAGTGCGGCAGCGGAGCTCTGTTACAATCAGCCGGACAGACCTCAGCAAGGGTTTTCGCTGTTCTAAATCGCCGAACATATGGTCAGAAGTTAACAATGCTTCTGCCGTTGTTCAGATCTTATTGCGTAAGTCTCCTTCACTCCTACTAGCCTTTTCTCCCGTACAAGCCGAGGAAACTGCACATCTTGACCAGGGACTAACCCCTGCACGATCACGCGGCCGCCATCTTGCCTCGCTTTCTCAAATTATATAATTTAATGTTTTTGTGTAAAAAAAGTGTTTTAAAAAGATTTGGATTATGAAATCACCATTGTATGAACTTAAAACAACTGTCACAATACTGACATCAGGACCTTGTAGTCTTAGAATGTTGGTCTCCAGAATGGCCCTGCAGGGGGAGCGGCGCGAGACGTCCCCCCCTGCGGATTTCGCGCACGATGGTAGGGCCCAGGAGCGAGCTAGGGAGGGAGCGTCAGGGCAGGCTTTTAGTGTGTAGGCTCTGAGGAGATTAGACGCAGGCAGGTTAGAGAGGGGGATTTTGCTCTTTTAGCGAAATCCGAGTGTCAGACAGTTTATTTATGATTGTGGTGTTAGAGGTGAAGGTTAGTTTTAAACAGTTAGTTCGTTTTCAGAATGGAAATGAGCGAGCAGCTGGTGGCAGCTTTGAGGGTTATCCAGCAAGAAGGGAGAGAGGACATGCTGACGCAGTCGGCGCTTCAGGAAATGCTTCCACCAAAGCGTCCCCCACAGAGACAAGCAGCAAAAGGGGTGAAGTATGCCATTGAGGCTTGTCAGCCGGCTTCTGGCAAAAAGGGGAGCAGGAGATCTCGCTCCTTGAGTGCAGGTGTTGAGAAGGCATTGCGACCCGGCGTGACAGGGAAATTCGTGGCTGTGCACAGGGCTACCTCCCTCACACGTCCAAAGGCGGTGAGTGATATGGATAACAGACCGGACATTACTGAGATAAATGCGCAGGTGGTGGGCACAACCATGGGAGCCACTAAGGGTACTACGCAGGTTGCCCTTAAGAGAAAAGGGAAAGAAAAGGTTGTCAACAAGCTGGCAGTTACCCAGAACAGGTCGGGGGCGGGATTACCTTTACCACCCCAACCCATGAACTTTTTGACCGTTCGTGATGCAGCTTGTATGGACAATGGGCAACCCAATGTCAGTCAGAAATTTATTGTGAGGGGGCGGTCGGGCTCTTTGGTGGCTTATTCTAGTGACAGTGATGATGATGCAGCGTTCCGGGCCTTTGGGAGCAACCGAGTAGGTTGAGAGGCGGCGAGTCTCGCGGTCTGCAATTCTGACAGCGAGTGAAGATCTGCTGATCCCTCTGAGCCCATGTAGCGGTTCACTAAAACGAGCACTATACAACGCCTGATGACTAACAGGAGTTGGATGGGTAAACCGTGAGTTATCCTGAGGACAGTACAAAATTGTTATTTTACCTCACTTTTCATTTCCTAACGGTGTGGGCAGGCCTTAGCGTGCTTGGACCCTCGTAGGATTGTTTTATTTATTTTTTTGGTCCTGAAGAAAGCTGAGCTGACTTGAGCTTTTTACAGCAGAAACATGTTGACCAGTCACCTATTGGTATCCCTGGACAAAAATTAAAACATCCAGTGATCATACCAATTTTTAATGTGAAACAACTGGCCCGGAATAAAGTCTGTTGAGGCACAGTTGTGATCTTTTAACCACACACTTTTTTCACTGATCACCACTTTTCACACATACCTGCTCCGCTGCACTCGCAGGCGTGGTAGCACACAGGAGGGGATAGTCAGCCCCCCCTGTGAACAAACCCAATGATGAAGCATGTCACCTCTAGGGTGAGTGAGGGTTCTTTTAGAAAATAATTAATTTTCCCTTTTTCCTTCATATGATTTTGTACCAACTGACCACTCGCTTTAAAGATAGGTCTTTCACTTAGTTTGCACAGAAGAATAGGGTTCTTCATGGTTGTAGTGTTTAGGGCGCTCTTTTGTTGATTATAGTCATTTATATTAAGGGGTAGGAGAGTAGCCTTCTTTCCCTTTCTCTCTTGTTGTAGATACGATGCAGATTTTGAAGCACAGCCCATTCAAGACCCACCTCACATCACGATACCCAGACAATTACCTCAGAATAGTAGCGGGTTCGTGCGAGCAGCAGAGTTTAGCTTAGAAGGGCCACCCTTGCCTATAAGGGGTGGGCCCCGTGCTCATCAGCAAGTTGGAGTATTTCAGGAGACACAGGAGGCGAGTGATTCGGATTTGGACGAGGATTCTTATGACGAGGATGACAGAGATGAAGAAGGTGAACATGAACAAGGACATGGAACACTTTCTTCAGGTCAGGAAGTCAGGAGGTGGGATACCGAGTACCTATTTCCGCGTGCTCGCCCTTCACCGTATGATGCACCAAACATAAGGAGCACACAAGCCAAGAGCGGCAACGGTCAGTGGGTTTGGGTTGAGCACTCGAGCTCCGCTGACAATCACTCAGAGAGACATATTTCCACAGATGACTTTACTTTGTCGCGAGGTGCTCGCGACATGGCTGATGCGCAGATGGTTGGGTTCCAGAATGTACCATCTGTTCCCGCGGCTGCCTCTATTGTATCATCGTACGTTGAGGGGCTTGGTAAAGTATATCCTAGCGAATCCAGAGCGGATTTTCCGCGATCAGACAGACCTCTAGAGCGGAGTTGTGATCTGGTTTGGTCAACCTATGATGGCGGGGTTGGAGATGGGGCTTGTCCTGGTACTAGTGAGGGGTCAGAGATGAGGGGTGATTTTAGTCAGAAAAAAGAACAGGCTGAAAAAAAATAAAGGGCAAGAAAATTGTGCAGAATAAACAAACCGTCTTGGGTACAGCTGGTAAAGCGCAGAAAAGGGCGGGGGGCAACAAACTCTTCTTTATTGTTTCAGAGGTCAAGTGCGGACTCTTCTGCAGTGGAGCTGACCCCAAGAGACTATCAAGAGCGAATGTCTCCGACGGAGCTACAGCAACGAGCGGTACAGCTACCATGCGGTAAGCCTCATTGGTGGGCAGTGTGGGATGATGGATGGGATAGAGGGGTGAAGGTACGAAATTTACCAGTGGTTAAAATAGTAGGGGAGAAGGACGGTAGGAAGAGTGTGTCGTTATACAATTCAATATCATCTGGAGTACTGACACCGCTTAGTGCACTAGGTGCAGTAGAGTCCCCGCAGGGGTTAGTCACTCTGGAGGGAGGGCGTACACAGGATGCGGTGTCAGATCAGATAGTCTCTATTAATGTTAGACAACACCTTCCTTACATGGGCCTTGCGATGCCCTTGGGGTCGCACTTATCGGATAAGACCAAGCAACGTATATGGAATCATGAGTTTGTTGACATCTTCAAATTACTTCACTGTGATGTGCAAGCCAAAGAGGGTTCAAAAGAGGAGGAATGGGAGTTAGCGCGACGTCCCAGGGTGCCTCGTACAATCGAGAATTGGACCTCAGCCTTCCTGATATATGCAAGTATTTATTGCGAAAGATATCCGGACAGGTCCGTTGCCCTATATAAGTACATGGATATCGTCAGGAAGGCGCAGCTGCACTTTGGGGGATACCCATGGTTGAACTACGATGAGGAATTTCGAGCCCGTATCAGCATTTGTGCTGAGAAGCCGTGGGGGGACGTGGATTCCGAACTTTGGCTCCAATGGATGTCCACGTCTCACCCATCGGCAACGACACACACGGCAAGTGGCTTGCCCGTGCCTTACCGGCCCTTTCTATGGCGTCCCGCTCATTCTGGAGCGGGTGCGTGGGGAAGGAGTTTCACCTCAGGTACAGGATCCTGTTGGAACTACAACCGGGGAATGTGTACTAGACCAATATGCCGCTTTAAGCACGACTGTTCCCAGTGCGGGGGGCGTCATCCGCTCACACAATGTGGTTCCTCAGCGGGTGGCTTTGGTGGCCACCGATTCCATGAGCAACAACGATTTCCAGAACAGGGTGGCTGGGCAGCTAGGGGAAGAGGCGCCTCTTTCCCTACTTTTCCAAAAGGCGCCTACACCAGTTAAGTTAGCCGGTTTGATACCTTGGTTAGACAAATATCATGACACTGACGCAGCAGCTCGTTTGTTTTGGGGGTTTCGAGAGGGCTTTAAGCTGGGATATCAGGGCCCCCGTCAACAGAGGTGGGCTGATAACTTGCGTTCGGCTAGGGCGCTGCCGGAGGTGGTTCGTAAAAAATTTGATGCAGAGATCGAGGTAGGTAGGATAGCGGGCCCTTTCCGGCATTGTCCTTTGCCGAATTTGATAGTGTCCCCTCTTGGAGTCATTCCCAAAAAAGCTACTGGCGAATATAGGATGATACAACATCTCTCCTGGCCCGAGGTTCCATCAATGATTTCATATCAGCTTTAGATACCTCAGTGTCGCACACGACAGTGGATGAAGCGATGGAATTAGTAACAAAGATGGGCAAGGGAGCGGAAATGGCTAAATGCGATATACAATCTGCCTTCCGTTTGCTACCCATTCACCCTTCTGATTTCGAATTGTTGGGGATGTTTTTTCAGGGACATTATTATGTTGACAGAGTCTTACCAATGGGATGTGCGGCTTCTTGCGCGCTGTTTGAAATGTTTAGCACATTCTTACAGTGGATCTTTTCACGGATATGTACAGAAGGTATCAGTTGTCATTATTTGGACGATTTCCTTTTCATAGGAAAGGCTACGACAGGACAATGTACAACAGCACTAACACACTTCCAGAGGCTTGCTGAGTCTTTAGGGGTTCCTTTAGCGCCTGACAAGTCTGAGGGACCTAGTACGAGCATGACTTTTCTAGGCATTGAGTTAGATACCATACAGATGACAGCGCGCCTTCCACAGAGTAAGATTAGTGAGATCAAAGCATTTTTGCTCCTGGTTATGGATGCACGCAAGATTGAATTGAGACAGGTGCAGAGCTTGTTAGGCTACTTGAACTTTGCGTGTCGAGTGGTAAGAGCGGGGAGGACATTTTGTAGACGTTTAGTCATGTCTTTATCAGGTGCCTCTCTCCCACACCACAGAGTTCGAGTAACTAAAGGTATCAAAGAGGATTTGAGAGTGTGGTTGTGTTTTTTGGACAGTTTTAATGACATACCTTTGCAATTCTTGGATGACAATTTTGTGTGGCAAGTCCAAATTTATTCTGATGCTGCTGGATCGAGTGGTTTTGGAATTTTCTGGGAAGGAAGGTGGTGCGCCGAGGGTTGGCCAGAGCATTGGAAAAATCAAGGCCGAAGCATTGCCTTTTTAGAGCTGTTTCCCTTAATTGTGGCTTTGTTAGTTTGGGGTCACAAATTCCAAAACAGATCTGTGTTGTTTCACGTAGATAACACGGCGGTAGTAAATTTGGTGAACAATCAGAAGGCCAAGGATGTCAGTGTGTTGCAACTGTTGAGAATGTTCATGCTTTTGAGTTTGCGCTTCAACATGATCTTCAAAGCTAAGCATGTCCCTGGGGTTAACAATTCCATTGCTGATGCTCTTTCCCGCTCTCATTGGCAGAAGTTCCGCGAGCTGGCGCCAGGGGCAGATCTCACCAAAACGAAAGTGCCACCCAACCTTTGGGCCCTAGGGGAATGAGGATCGTACAGCTAGTCGAGCAGTCAATTGCCCCTTCGACTAGAAGAAGTTATGTACAAGCATGGCAGGAGTTCTTACACTATACACAGGTGGTAGGCGGGTCAGGACATGTGGGAAATGAGAGGGGTAACATTTGTGATTTTGTTCTTACGTTGATAGACAAAGGGTTATCTCACACAACCATTGCTGGAAATTTGTCAGGTTTATCTTTTTATGGTCAGCTGTTGTGGGGTTTCGACCCAGTTGATAATAGTTTGGTTAAAAGAATGTTGAGGGGACTCCAGCGGAGGACAGTTCCAGCAGCCATGAGCTCCCATTACATTTGACCTATTGCAACGATTGTTGGAGCAGTTGAAGTTGTTTTGTTATGACTTTTGGGAGGTTGGGCGTTTTAGGTTGGCCATGATTTAGATGTTCTTTGGTGCGTTCAGGGTTTCTGAAGTGCTGGGTGCGGGTAGAGACAGAGGTTTATCCAGCACAGAGATTTCAGTCATGGAACACAGGATAGGAATATGGATTAGGAAGTCCAAAACTGATCAGTTGGGTCGGGGTACATGGGTCTTTCTAAATAGCAGCGGTATTTCATACTGTTGCCCTTTACAAGAATGGGTTCAATTTTCTTCTTTGCATACTTTTAAACAAGGGCACATTTTCGTTCACGAGTCTGGAGACATAATAACTAGTTCTCAATTCTTAGCTGTATTGCGGAGAGCATTAACTTTTTTAGGAGAGAAACCGCAATGCTTTGCCACGCATTCATTTCGTATAGGGGCAGCAACCGAGGCAGCTAGGTTGGGACTGGGTTTAGATGTGCTGAAGCGTATTGGCAGATGGAAGTCTGGCAGTTACAAAAGATATGTGCGAAAATAACTGTTGGGATGGTACTACGCTTGATTGCGTCAGACTAATTGTTATTTTCTTTCAGGTACTGTTCGGGGAGAGAATTCGTGATTTAAAAGACAGACGTGGATGGTAGGCCATTCATTCGTGAAATGGGCAGCCCTGTTTGCAGAAAAACAGATTTACGGACGATCCCTTGATATTCCTAGCGCCCAGCATGAATTGGTATGGAAGGGAAAGGGAGGGATGAAATGGTCTGACTTGTTCCCAACGTTAACGCAGATGTTCCATATACGAGGTTGCCCGGACTATCTTCTTATCCATTTAGGTGAGAACGATTTGATGAAATCATCGGGCCTCACTCTCATCAAACAGATGCAACTGGATTTAACGGTCCTCAAAACAAATTGGCCGACCACTCGCTTAATATGGACAGAATTAATTTATAGACAATCATGGCAACAGGCCAGATCTCATGCGGCGGTTGAAAAGGCTAGACGTAAGTTGAACAAAGCCATGAGAGTATTTTGCAAGGTCATGCAGATTGGGGTTCTAGTGCATGAGAATATCACAAGCAGCGAAGGTCACCTCTTTCGAGATGACGGAGTTCACTTGTCACATTTAGGCATGGCCTACTACTTGGTTGAGATTAGGGATATGCTGGCTCAGGAATTGCAGGTAAATCTGTGGTGCAACTCAAAATTGTGAAGGGATTTAGTTTAGGTATTTAGGTGGGGCCAGGAAAACTCCTTGGTTTTCCTGGGTGGCATAAAATCCTCGGGGAGGAAAAGTCTAGAGCAGGCTTCTCCAGTTATTAGTTAGCTAGGGGGACTTCTACAGAACAATTGAGGGGAAAGATGGAAAGAAAATGTTGGGGAAGTTATGTTAAGTTTAAATACAAGGAAATATATATATTTGATGGTTTCGGTATAAATTCAGATTTATAATAAAATAAATGGTTTCGTGTTCAATTGCCAAATTACATAATTTATAATATCCATGAATGGTTATCTGTTGGGAAATTCATATATCCTGAATAAAGTGGCCTTTTCTGCTATAAGAAAGCGAGTGGTCTTGAATTTGTGGGCGATTGATGCACATGGCACACCAGGGGACCCGAGCTCATGGCACTAGGAAGACTCACCTTAACTGCAGGAAAACAAAGGTAACACCTAAGAACCATTACCTAGTCAAGATGTGATCTTCTGGAAAGATTCCCCCTCAATGTGGGGGCCCTTACAGTTGATGAAAAGATCTACTTGAGTGTTAAACAGATGCCAAATTAAATCTAAGCCCTTGGACAGAAGGCACTACAAATTGTGATTTGTCACAATTCACACTCTAGAGTCTCACTCATAGCGTACTCATCGCAAACCAACATTTTAGCTTATTTACTAAGCTACAACCATCGGCAACCAGAACAGTTGGTCGAAACAACAACAGTACCAAGCATTGAAAAAGAACACTTTACTGAAATAGCTCTTTCATTTGCATCAACCTTTTTAGCAACCTGGCTTCAACATTTTAAAGATTAGCCTAAACAATGATGCTACTGCAACAAGTATTGGCAAAGACAGTAGATCTCATCTTTAGGACCCATTGACGTTGTCAATGGTTTTTAGCGGTGATGTAAAGCATCTCCGATTCTGTGCAGCATGACCAAAGTTTAAACAAAAAAGAAAGGTGCTATGACAAATTTCCATGAGTCAACACGCATGCACCCGCCTACAAAATGATGCAGTAGCTTTTTTTCTTTCACCGATTGAAACTAAAGTTGGAATGGTATTTTTTTTTTAAAGTAGCACAAAAACGTATTTTTTTTGTAGTGGGTGGGTGAAAACAACACAAAGATTTTTCTTTTTTTTGAGGCATGGGTGGGTGAAAGCAACACGAAGATCGCAGGTGGGGGGAAGCAATGCAGAGAGCATGGGTGGACATGGAAACAATACAAGGAAAAGCAACACGAGGTAGTAGCAACATGGACGGAGGGGTAACATGGGCGAGAAAGAGGAATGCAGAGTGAAGGGGAGGAAGAGACGCACACCGTCTATAGAAAGGAATGTGAAATTGTCGTGGGGGAAGCTCAATGGCAAGAAACCAATGTGGGTGGGAAAGCACACAAGGATCAGCAAAACAAGCAGTGGAGAACAAATACATGGGCGAGGCAGAGCAACGCGGAGCATGGAAGAGGAGGGAAGAGCAGTACACAAGGGAGGCTGCTGGAAAACACATGCACTCTTGTAGAGTGCTTCTAAAGTGAGCAGTTTAAGAACACATGTAATGCGTCCATGCTGCAGAAGAAGGACAAACACAAGAACAGGAAGTAAATCACACACACAAATTGACCAATAAAACAAGCATTGGCATAGCCAATAGGTCTCGCCTTTGGGACCTTATACGTTTTTAGCCATGCAACAGTTGATGTTATTGCACCAAGGATATTGTGCTGCATAACTAAATACTTATAAAGTCCTAAAAGCGAGACCTATTGCCTATGCCAATGCTTGTTTTTTTTATTCTTTAGCCATGCTGCACAGCATGGCTAAAAAGCATTGGTAAAACTAATAGCTTTGCCAATGCTTGTTTATGAATGCTGCTGCCAAGTCCCTGATGTCATGATGCATAAGCTGTCTCTAAGTTCCCATAATATAGTCAGCTGTATTGCTAGGTCCCTCATACAGGACCCAGTTGCCTAGGTTGGAAAGTTGTTTTTTTTAAGTCAAATTGGGCTTAAAGATGCTGGGGATGATTCCTAACAAGTGGCACCATACAATGAAGACATGGGGTCCCTGCGGTGTACTGTTGAAATTGAGCACATTCTTCCAATTAGTGGACAACCGAGAGACACTGTTCCCTCAGGCAACCTCTGCTTTCCACTGGCAACCCTAAAAAATCCACACGTGACCCACTCTATTATTGTGGGAGCACTGCATGAGACCCACCCTGTTATAGCTGGACCACTGGTACCAAACTCCCTTCACAGATGCGCATTTCAGTGCTCACTTCTTACACTACTTTAAAAACGAATAAACATCTACAAAGCCCCCCTTTGCTCTTTATAAATCAGCCTCTCTCTGATTGGGTGATCTCTGCACCTGTTTGCCCAATCAGCCTTCGCAAAAACCATCACCTTGACCTTCGCACTGCTTCCATGTCCTTTCCTTGTTAGATCGGCCTTGCACCAGTTCGCCACTAATACCCTTTCATTTGTTGCGGCCTTCACATGAGCTCTCATTCACCAACACTCTGCCTTGCCTCCTGCAGAGTGTGACCTATTGCAAGTACCAAACCAGTCCTTAGAATGACAATCCAAACGTGTCTTTTAAGTATGAAAGATAATAATACCGTACAACCGTGAAATAATCTATTCCCCGCGCAGTAATTTGTTTAGCAGAAGTCCATGCATATCATTTGGTTTTAAAGAAATTCTCCCCTAAAATCTTTCCTTCCCTGAACCTGAATAGCGCTCGCTTTCTGCAGCGGGCATTACCTCACTGCAGCCTGACAAAGCCCTTCCTGATGTCTGCAGTTCCAGTGCCAGAAACCCCAGCTCCCGTTCCACAGGAAAATGATCATCTCTCCAAAATAACAAAGGCCGTGTGTATCAAGGGCTACACCGTGTGCACACAATCCGCAACATCAGAAACATTTCCCTGGCGGCAAAGAGTGAATAAGCAGCTTGTGCCAGATATGTGCGCTTGCAAGAAGCGGCGCTGCGTGGCCCCACAGCGTCAATTCTTTGCGGGTCCGGAGCAATCTGGTGCACACGAAAGTAAAAGAAGAAAAAAAATGGCGGCGAACTGCACCATTCAAAATGTGTATTAATATTCGTGGGACATGCTCTGCCCTGTTGGCTTCCGAGGAGCCTGTACCTATTCAGAGATTCATTTTACATTTGAGACCCTGATATCCTGATTCGAGACTCACAAATTATTGTTACTGCACCAATATATCCTCACCTGCCATGGATTTTATTTGCTTTGAATTGTATTTCTTTTCTACCACAATATAACAAGCACAAACACAAGCGCCTCGCGCTGCGGAGAGGAGAGGGGTGGGCGCGATTCACTTACAGGAGCGATAATTGCTGCCAGATGGCGGCGCGTGCTCCCACAAGTGAATCTCCTGACGTGCACGCGTTGCCATTGAAGGCAATTGAACGGTTGCACGTACTTGGTTGAAAAGTCCAAGCGATCAGAAAAAGTATTTTTGCCTTTGTAGCGCATGCGCGCTGCGAAGGCGAGACCTAAAAAACAAGCAAATGACTATGACAATAAAGCCAACCAATGGTAAGAAATGGGTGGCCACTAAGCTCACTCTAAGCTGACAATAGATCTTTTTGCCGACAGACAGTTTGCATTGTTAGACAAGGCCTAAAAATGCTGAGTCTGCTAGATAAACAGACAGCAAGAATATTTTATGTGGGCATAAATTAAGTTCAAATTGTGTGTGGTTTTTATACATCTTTCACTGAAGTTGCAGTTTCAATGCACAACAAGCATGTGATGGTGTATCTGCATAGACGGGAGCTGCATGCCAAAAATCTGTCCAATTGGAAGCTTGAGACTGTATCAAAATTGTTGTCTACACCCACTGACTACAGAGAGTCATTGTATCTTATTGTTCCTATGTGTAAAACTTGGGAGTGAATGACTAAATTCCAGGTTGTGTGGATAAGAATTTTGGCAACCCCATTAGACTAACTTGAATGAGCCTAGACAATTTACTATTATCCACTGGCTCATTTTCATTAAATGCCAAATATAACTGCACCTAGAAATAATTCTGTATTGGGTGTAACCTATGCGAAAAAACAAATGTTTAATGTATATTGTGGGTTTGTAGGTATATAAGTGAGTGTGTGTTGAGTGCCGACTCCCGAGCTAGTTCTGAGGTCATGTAAAGGCTTCCCTTACACGTGCTACGGGCCCAGCACGTACATCATGTCTCAGTCTAAAAACACATGCTTCATTAACCAATTAAAATTGTTTACCTGACAGCGGCGTAACAAAACTTGAGGGGGCCCCTATTAATACATGGTGGGGCCCCCCTCGGACTCACTTAGGAGCTCTCAGGGTACTGTGCTGAGAGGTTACCCTGGAGTTCCCCCCCCCCCTGCAGAGGCTTCGTGCGGGGGCCTTTGTTACCCCACTGTTACCTGATGCACACTACCGATAGTTAGTAAGGCAGACCCTCCAGCGAGAGCTTCACAAACATATAGACTAGAGATGAGAGATGAGTCAGAGCCGGGCCAATGGTCTGGTTGGGCTCTAACAGCCCATGCACGAGACAAGCTCTGAACATATTTGATATATAAACTGTGTTACAAACACCATGAAAAAATATGATTACATCTCTTCAAAATTCCAAAAAGTGTATTTCCTTAACATGCAGAAGCGTTTTAACTTAGTACATCAGACTATAGCTCTGCATTGAGAGGCATTTGTTCAAAGAGACAATTTTTTAAACATGAACTTAAAAAATAGTCATCCTTTCCTCTCCACTCCCCTCCCTCCTCCATATGACAGCTATGCAATTAGGGAGCGAAGAGGCTAGATTTTTACATGGAGTAACATTATAATCGATTTAAATTAGACTCAAGAGAGGCACACACCCTGAACTCGTATGTTTCAAAGTGCTCTTAAATATAATAAGGAAAATGAAAGCAGGGAGAAATAAAACATCTGCTCGGGATCACACAATTTGGTCAAGTGGGGAAGCCAGGACACCTTACGTTTTCTGATTTCACATTATGCTATTCAGCCACAAGATGGGTACCTCTTTCTCCTGCTATACATCGAAGGTTAGTGTTTTTACTTTAATTCTTGGTGCATTTGGTAAAAACATGAGTGGCAAGTAAAAGCCACATGAAAGCTTGGCAGTTTTGAGCTCAAGGGTCCAAAAGGACCTCGAGCAGGGGTGGTTCCTCTATATGGGCAAAAAAGCTTTGCCCTCCCGTATTTATTTTCCCCATATCAAAAGTTATAGATTAAGAATAAACTCGTTTTTATTGCCCCAGCCAGGTGCTTGTTTTTTAACTGCTGGCCAGCAGGTGCCTTCCTGTATGAATTATGTTAGGCGGGGTAGGGTATAATTGGATGCAGGCTCAGACTTAACTGGGCCACAGGCTTTAAGTGAAGCACGCATGTAAAGTTAAACAGGTGCCTTTTTCTAGCCAGCCCAACATGCACACTTGAGGCCTCTTCTATCCATGCACTGAAGTGAGCCAGGGAATCAAAGCTGCTGCCTCCGGTCTCTTAACCTCTTCGGTGCTCGTGACGGAACCACACCGTCATGAGACACGGGCGGCGTGTGCTCATGACGGCGTGGTTCCGTCATGTTGCGGCCGCTCCACCCACGCGGCACTGATTCACAAATTGGGCGAATATGAGCGAGCGTGGTCATGACGGAACCACAGCGTCATGAGCACATGCCCCCCGTGTCACATGAAGGCACGATTCCATCACGAGCACGGAAGCGCCGTGCTCACCCCCCCACCCCTTCCGCCCGCGCCTCAGTGGAAGTCGTGCCACGGCGAAGGGGTTAAGGAATGCTGGGTTTGCCTGACCAAACTAATCCTAGCCCTGCTCTCATGCTGTTTGATGACATAACCAGCAAGAGAGCAGCATTTGGACTGGCTCAAGAGAAGCAGGCAGGCTTCTCCACTAATCAAGCAAGCACACGAGAAGCGCAGAGGAAGTTTGTAATCTGAGAGGGAAACAGGTCAGACAAGAGTTACTAAGGCTTTCACAAAATTTATGCATGTTGGAATAAGGAGCTAAAAATAATTCAGAGTTCCTCATTGTGTTACTGTTTGGCATTTATTGTTGTTGCAATTGTTCATGTTGCGAGCGGCTTGTCCAATCCTTCTGCATGCGCTGAGCCCCAACAAGATAAAAACACTGCCTTTAATGTACAATGGCCGCTTGGTAACCTGTTCCTTCAGGCAGTAAAGGTTACATTACCTATGAGTTAAAAAAACAAGTTACCTTACAATTCAAATAATATGAATCAACAATCCAAGTTATTTGGATTCTTGATTTATATGGGGGGCCTGGGGGGTAGCCGACTGCAGGGAGGTCCCCCCGGGAGGTTTAGGAGGGGCGGGGGGGGGGGGGGGGGCTAGCAGGCTACGGGCCAGACATTTCGTTTTGGGCTCGTTTATAGCCCAAAGGGAGCTCCCGGCCACCATTTTGTCTTTGGTGACCTGGTGGCCGGGAGCTCTGGATAGTTAGGATTTTTGCTAATAAATTGGTGGTGGTCTAGGGAGAGGTTTCAATGGCGGCGGAGGATGAGAAGGTGTTGGGAGCCATCAGGCTTCTTAACGAGGCTGGCAGGCTCGATTTGTTGGTAGGTGAGGGTAGTTGCGAATGTTTATGGTGTGGGGGGAATGCTGGATGAGGCGGGCTTTTGATGCGGGAGGGCGGGGGGGGGGGGCCCCGCACTGGAGAGCAATGCAGCGCTGGGAGCAGCGGAGTCGTTGCCTGCTCCAGAGCTGCTTGTAAGGACGTTTTCAGCCCCCGCCTGGGAGTGATTGTCAGGCCGGGAGCAAGCAGAGTTTGGAAGCGAGTAGCGGAGGGGGAGCGGCAGGTGCAGCTCGTTTCCTCTCCGAGTGTAGTGGAGCTGGACACTGTGGCTGGTGGGGTGGATGGGGGGCATAGTTTAACACTTCGGTGCGGGCCGCTTTATCATTTATGGGGGCCCCAGCATGTCATTTAGGTAGAGAAGGAGGTCAAATTATTGTGGAGCATGAGGCTGTGGGGGTAGGGATTCCTTTAGTCCCCCCTTTTAATTTTTCCCCCCATATTCTCCTGGGGGCTAAGTGGCCTGGGTGGTCGGTAGCTCAGTGGGGGGTGGGGAATGGGCACAGGTGGGGGGTTGGGGAGGTTTTCTCACGTTGGAGGTTACTCAGGAGGTAGGGATCTTGACACCAGTTCCTCTTTCAACCCCTGAGAGGTTGAAAACTCTGGAACGATGGGGTAGTGGGGTACAGGAGGGCACTCGGGCAGCGGAACTGGCCTCGACTAGTGGGAGCATGGCTTGGGAGGGCCTTGATATTTTTCCTTCTTGGTCGGCTGGTGTGCAGGGCCTTGGAGAGGGGGTTCGGAGAGACTTTGTCAGCCCCGCACGGCGCGGTGCAGTGTCGGCTAATTTGAAGAGTCCAATTGGGGTTATGGGAACATGGGTGGGGTCGCAGGGGTTTCTAGGGGTTGGGGAAGTGGGCACCAGGTCCAGGGGCATGCTTCTGTCATTCTGCAAGCAAGGTTGGAGGGGAGTGGGGGTGAGGAAGGGGGGAACCCCCCCTTGTCTTGCCCCTGGTAAGTAAGGTTAGTTGGGGGGCGCGTAGGGCGGGACGTAGGCCGGCAGTCTGGGAATAACGTTTTGGGTAGGCAGCTGAGAATGGTAGATAGCAGGTTTGAGGGACCCGGCACATCAGTCCAAATTTTTCTTCACAGGGCAGGATGGCAGACTCAGTAGGGCGAAGTGCAGCCTAACATCGTCGAGGGGATGGGAGGGTGGAGCCTTGCGCAGCACATTCTGTACCAGCGGGGATCCCAGCGCGGCCAGCATAAGAAGGTCAGGGGGGACCTCCCTGGCCCCAAAGACAAGCAGGATACATTGTTCAGCAAAGCCAGCGGACGGAGTTTTTCTGGGTAGTCAACTCTTGGGGGAGTATCAGCGAGTACAGTCGGATTCCCCCCTCAGGTGTGCATTCAGTGGCTGGTAGGGCCGATATGAGCAATGTAGGGTCCGGTAAGGCCTGTGATGTTGGAATGGTTTTGCATACATGGCAAATGGAGGAGCCAGTTGTGCTCAACTATGATGAAGATAGCCCAGAGGAAGGGGAACTGAGGAACAACGAGGATGGGGGGGCCTTCTCATGTGTCTCCTAGTTTTTTACAGGCACCGGTGGTGGTGCAGCCCAGGAGGGCAGTGGCGTCTGGACCCCGAAGAGAGCGCGGCCCCTCGGTGAGGGCTCCTCGGATGGTAGACTGCATGGAGCAAGTGGCATGGCGCTCAGCACCCGGCCGGGCAGCTTTTTTAGAGCCAGGTGAGATTTGTGAACAACGGGCCAAACCAAAAACTGGTGTCTGTAGGGACGGGGTGAAGGGGTAAGGGGAGTGTTGGAAGGGAAGCTTCACAAAGGTAAATACGTAAAGGATCAAGGGGTAGGATCAAGGGACATGGAGGGACCGCAGGACACTAAGGTGGAGAGTGGAACGTACACCGAGGCACTTGAAGTAGGTAAAGAGCCTTTACAGAGTTAAGAGTTGAAGTATAAAAAACTGCCTTATATGGGCGTGACGGAGCCCCTGGGTTCTCATTTGATGTTAGCTACCAAAGAATGCATATGGAAGGGGAAATAAGTTGAAATACTGAAGCTTCTTCACAGGGGGGTGCGGTCGAAGGACAGTTATAAAGGGGCGGAGTATGAGTTAGCTAAGTAGCCTAAGGTGCCCTTGACAATTGAAAATTGGATGGCTGCAGTTTTCATTTATGCCAGTGTGTATTGCGAAAAGTTTCCTGAGCGCTGCGTTGCCATTTCGAAATATATGGATGTTATTAGGAAAGCTCAGATCACGGGTAGTGTTTACGCGTGGGCGCAGTATGATTAGGAATTTCGGGCCTGTATGGCTTGGGACCCGGAGGCGAAGTGGGGTGAGTTAGACACAGACTTGTGGGAGCACAGGATGGAAGCACAGGCTGGGAGTAAGACCATATTCACGGCTAGTGGGTTGCCAATAGTATACAGGCCCTTCCAAGGGAAGCCTACCCGGGGAGGGGTGGGGAGCACAATGGCTACACAATCTGGGACCTGGGTGTGCAGGGATTTTAACAAAGGCCTGTGCACAAGGGAAAACTGTAAGGTTCCGACACAAGTGTTCTCAGTGTGGAAAGAAACACCCCTTGGTAAATGTTGGGGAGTTAAGCAGCAGGGAGGGCAGCAGTGGCATCAGACAAGTGCTACCAACACAGTGCCCTCTTCGCCATCCCAGAGTGGTAGGGGTCGGAAAGGAGATAAAGGGTCTGGGCACAAAGGCTCAGACGCTAGTTAGGCTAGTGGCACTGGCTGAAGGTTTGAGGGTGTATGGAGATGTAGGGGCAAGACTGGGGCTTTTGATGGGGTTTTAGGGAGGGGTTTTCATTTGGGATACAGCAGGGTCACGGCAGAGGCGGTGTAGAACTGATGGTCCAGTGGTAACTAATAGGGGCTCTCGGTGCATTTAAAAGGGTGCACAATTTAAAATCGGCCGTAGAACTTAAGGCAGTTGTGCAAGAAAAACTGGACATGGAGTCGAGAGAAGGGAGAATGGCGGGTCCTTTTGATGACTGGCCATTGGAGGATTTGATTATTTCTCCGATCGGAGTGGTGCCCAAAAAGGAGGTGGGCCAGTACCGTTTGATACACACTTGTCATGGCCAAAGGGGTCTTCAGTTAATGACTTTATGGATGAGGAGGCGGCCTTGTTTCATATTCCTCAGTTGACGTTGCAATGTCACCAGTTGTGACCATGGGCGCAACTACAGGGAGGGTAAAATGTGATATAAAATCTGCATTTCGGTTGCTTCCAGTCCATCCAAAAGATTGGAATCCTCAGAGGATCCATTTTGAAAGAGAATGGTACGTGGACAAAGCATTACCATAGGGTTGCTCAAAGTATTGTGCCCTGTTTGAGTGTATTTGCATCTTTTAGTTGATATTGCAATGTCACTAGTTGTGACCGCGGGCGCAACTGCAGAGATGATAAAATGTGCTATAAAATCTGCATTTCGGTTGCTTCCAGTCCATCCAGATGATTGGAATCTTCGGAGGATTCATTTTAAAGGAGAATGGTACATGGGCAAAGCATTACCAATGGGTTGCGCAATGTATTGTGCCCCTTTTTGAGTGCTTTAGCACCATTTTGCAGTCGTATTTCACGCAGCACACTGGTCATGAGTTGATTACACAATATTTGGACAACTTCTTTTTTGTCGATTCCCGGGCTCCACAGAGTGCCAGGTAGCACTGGTCATGTTCCATGAGCTCATGGAGGATTTGGGTGTGCTATTGGCCCCAGAGAAGACAATGGGTCCATGCACGACCATGTGGAAATGCAGGCTCGCTTACCTGAGGATAACAAAAAGTGAAATGTTACAATTACTGGATGGAATGCTATCAAAACAGGAAGTGACGGTGAAAAACAGACAGGTCTTGCTTGGCCACCTTAATTTTGCCTACAGGGTAGTCAGGGCAGGTAGGACCTTTTTCAGGAGATTGGGGCAAGCATTGGCAGGTTATCATTTGCCTCACCACCATGTCCGCCTGTCGTCTGGGGTGATAGAGGACTTGCGCATGTGGGCAGTTTTTCTCCACTCTTTTAAGGGAGTCCCGTTGAATAGGGAGTAGGATTTTCAATGGGATGTTAAAAAAAATTCAGATGCAGCGGGCAGTGTTCGTTTTGGCATATACTGGCAGGGCAAGGCAAAATAGAGGGGCCAATCAGAATAGTTGGTCCAGTGGCAACAAGCAGGGGCCTTCAGTGCTTTTAGGATTTCTTAGCATCAGGGGCCTGCAGGCAGGAGGAAGAGTGGAGGCGGGAGGAAGATGCGATCCATTTTCTTTTCGACCTCATTGAGAGATGTCTTTCCAAGGTCACCATTGCTGGGAAATTGGCGGGCATTTCTTTCATGGGGAAACCCCTGTGGGGGAGGAGAATGTTGGAAGGTTGGGCTAGGGAGCAGGGTTTGGAGAGTTTGTCACGCAGCTCTCTGTCATGGCGGAAGTTAGCACGATTGTTGGAAGTGTTACTGGGTGTTTGTAAGGATGTATTTGAGTCTTGTTTGCTTTCTACCCTTATGGTATGGATGTTTTTCTGAGCTTTTATAGTCTCAGAGCTGTTAAACACTAAGTGGTAATGGGGCATTCTTTGGCAGGAAGTATTTTTCTCAGAAAGGGGGGTGCATTTATGGCTGGCCAGCTTAAAGACGGACCAGCGAGGCTTAGGGATAGGTATTTTGCAGGAGGCAGCTTCGCTCGTGTTGACATTTCCCTTACAATAGGTTCATCGTTGGAAGGCGTTGTCTGGAGGGGAGGAAGTTAAAAAGGTGTTCTGTCACGCTGACGGGAGCCGGGTATCAAGGTATCAGTTGCGAATGGTGATGCGCAGGGCCTTTCGGAGTATTGAGTTGGATGGGGTGCAATATGGGGTGCACTCTTTTAGGATCGGTGCAGCAACAGAAGCTTCTAACCGGGGCTGGGCTAGGAGGGATATTATGCGGCTGGGGCTCTGGTCTTCTAAATGTTTCCAGCGCTATGTGAGAAGTTATGCAGAGAAGGCACATGCGTCATCCTCATTGTCATGAGTCTCATTATGTTTTTCGTTACAGGTTCAGTAGCCGGTCCCCGCCCGACGCAACTGACCATCTGGATAGTTGGGCACTCGTTCATCATAGGGGCACAGATACAAGCGTGCCGTTGTTATTTTGGACAATGTTGGGTTTCAATGAGCATTTGTTTAAAATCGGGTGGAAGTGGAAAGTGGGGATGCTTTGAAGGGAGCAGATACCTGCTCTGAACAAGTGGATCATTGGGGTCAGTGGTCGGTTGGGTTGTTAATTCATTTGGGAGAGAACAACCTTTGTGGTATTTAAAGGGGTAGTTTTGTTGAGGGCAATGAAGAGGGACTTGGCACTT
Source organism: Lissotriton vulgaris (assembly GCF_964263255.1). NCBI lineage: Eukaryota > Metazoa > Chordata > Amphibia > Caudata > Salamandridae > Lissotriton > Lissotriton vulgaris. The sequence continues at coordinate 1,254,366,549 of NC_141689.1, read as the reverse complement.
TTTGAAGGAGCAGTGGGCTGGTTGCCACGTTTTTGTGGACAGAACTGGTGCCGCTCAGAATCTGGAGGGGAGCTTTGAATCATAGGGCGACTGATAGGGCGCGTTAGAAGGTGAACTTAGAGTTCTCCAGATTCCATAGGATTTTAGGTTTTGGGAGAGTGACGCATAGGGTCATTCGTTTTGAGGCTGTGGAGTTTTATATGGGCAATGGGGTTCATTTATACAGGATGGGTATGGACCTTTATTTGTTAGAGATTAGAGAAGTCTTTTCAAGGTTTTGAATGTTCAGGGGCATGCCGTGTAGGCCTGAAATTGGCTGTCAGTTTGGGAGGCAGAAAGGGGGGGGGTTATTTCTCCCCCCCCCCCCGGCTGTCTGGGTGGCGGGGGTTATTGGAAGTTTGTCAGGGTTGGTTGAGTTTTGTTGTTCATTTTTAGAAGTTGGGTCATCGACAGGGATAGTTTGGGCAGGTTTATTGTTGGGGTGTTTACATAGGTTGGGTGATAGTAAGTTCTAATAGGGCAGGCAGGGGAGGTTTTGTAACAGATAGTTTGGATTTATAGGTTTATACGTTATTGCATTTAATTTGTACTGTTTGGAATGTGGTATTGTACGGGTGGGGGCGGGTTTGAGAGACATTTTAGGGGCAGGGGAGGGGATATGGGGTTAAGTAAGTGTTTTATTAGTGATGTTTAGTTTTGTAAGGCATTTGGCCGAGGTTTTATAATTGTTATGTGCACCTGTTTCAATAAAGCGGCCTTTTAAACACAAAATCTGGTTTGTGGTCTGCTCCCTCCCCCACCCCTCCCTCCCAAGGGGGACTTGGGGGGGCAGCCGACCGCAGGGGGGTTCCCCCCCCCCCCCGGCGGTTTGGGAGTGGCAAGGGTGAGGGGCTAGCAGGCTACGAGCCCGACATTTTGTTTTGGGCTTGTTTATAGCCCAAAGGGAGCCCAAGCATAAATGCTTTGGGCTCCTGCTCCCGGCCACTATTTTGACCTGGTGGCCGGGAGCTCTAGATAGTTAGGGTTTTTGCCCTCCCTCCCACCCTCTTTTTGTCTCTTTTTCTTGGGTTTTTATTTAGTTTTGTGATTTCTTTATGGTGGCTTTGTTGGTACAGGTGAGCAGGGTTTCGTTTTGTATTTGTAGCTTGGAACAGGTGCAGTGCTGGGGTTATTGGAAGTTTGCCAGGGTTGGCTGAGTTTTGTTGTTAATTTTTAGAAGCGGGGTCATCGACAGGGATAGTTTGGGCAGGTTTATGGTTGGGGTGTTTACATAGGTTGGGTGATAGGAGTTCTAAAAGTCAGACAGGGGAGGTTGTGTAACAGATAGTTTGGATTTATAGGTTTATACGTTATTTCATTTAATTTGTACTGTTTGTAATTTTGTAATGTGGTATTGGACGGGTGGGGGCAGGTTTGAGAGAAATTTAAGGGGCAGGGGAGGGGAGATGGGGTTAAGTAAGTGTTTTATTAGTGATGTTTAGTTTTGTAAGGCATTTGGCCGAGGTGTTATAATTGTTATGTGCACCTGTTTCAATAAAGCGGCCTTTTACACACAAAATCTGGTTTGTGGTCTGCTCCCTCCCCCACACCTCCCTCCCAAGGGGGACTTGGGGGGGCAGCTGACCGCAGGGAGGTTCCCCCCCCCCCCCCCCCCCCCCCCCGGGCGGTTTGGGAGTGGCAGGGGTGAGGGGCTAGCAGGCTACAAGCCCGACATTTTGTTTTGGGCTTGTTTATAGCCCAAAGGGAGCCCAAGCATAAATGCTTTGGGCTCCTGCTCCCGGCCACTATTTTGACCTGGTGGCCGGGAGCTCTAGATAGTTAGAGTTTTTGCCCTCCCTCCCACCCTCTTTTTGTCTCTTTTTCTTGGGGCTTTTATTTAGTTTTGTGATTTCTTTATGGTGGCTTTGTTGGTACAGGTGAGCAGGGTTTAGTTTTGTATTTGTAGCTTGGAACAGGTGCAGTGCTGGGGTTATTGGAAGTTTGCCAGGGTTGGCTGAGTTTTGTTGTTCATTTTTAGAAGTGGGGTCATCGACAGGGATAGTTTGGGCACGTTTATGGTTGGGGTGTTTACATAGGTTGGGTGATCGGAAGTTCTAAAAGGGCAGGCAGGGGAGGTTGTGTAACAGATGGTTTGGATTTATAGGTTCATACGTTGATGCATTGATTTGTACTGCTTGCAATTTTGTAATGTTGTATTGTAGGGTGGGGGCGGGTTTGAGAGAAATTTTAGGGGTGGGGGAGATGGGGTTAAGCAAGTGTTTTATTAGTGACGTTTAGTTTTATAAGACGTTTGGCCAAGGTTTTATAATTGTTAGGTGCACCTGTTTCAATAAAGCGGCCTTTTACACACAAAATCTGGTTCGTGGTCTGCTCCCTCCCAAAGGGAGAATTGTCAGAGCACTTGTTTTTTCCGCTTACTCATTTACGTCATTTTCAGATAATTTTCGGTTGTTTCCAGTCCTGGAACATTTGCAAAATGTGTCGCTTTATTATCCATAAAGGAAAATAATGGCTGCAAGCTGAAGCTTTTTTATTTGCTTTTCCTTTTTGGATGATAAAGCGAGGAAGTTGGTGAGTCCTCCAGGACTTGAAAGCTCATCTGTAAACAGCAGAGAAATGGGCTCCTGAGGTGAGGTGAGTGTGTGAGGCAGGCTCCAGTGACCCAGAAGTGTATTCAGCCTGCATGGTGCTGAGCTGAGTGCAGACATTCAATTTGCTTGTGTTCTGTAAATATTTCATGTATCCTGGCAGCCTCTCCTAATTTGCCACGCAGGCGCAAAGATGAAGTTATTATTCACTTTCTCCATTACAGTGGCGGCTCCTCGAGGGTGTGTTGCAGGGTGGCGAGGCAGGGCGGGTTAGGGGCAGGGTCAGGGGTAGTAAACTCCGGAATGTGGCAAAACGGAGTTGAGTAAATAAATAAATAAAACAATTACATTGCACGCTGCATCGCCGATTTGGCGTTGCAGAGCGTGCAATGTAATTACTTTTATTTATTTATATACACAACTTCGTTCGCCCGCATTCCGGAGTTTACTACCCCCCACCCTGCCCTTCCCCGCCCCACCGCCCCGCAGCACTCCCTCAAGGAGCCACCACTGCTCCATTACTTTATGCCCCAAGGCAGTCGGCAGAGTGGGCAAACACTCCCAAGTTGGTTACAGGTGATGGCACTGCGCCACAGCAAAACACGGTTCTATAATGTAATATCACTTTTTGATTTTTGTGTACGCGTCACGCAGCATGTACCAACAGGTGTAATTGCGGCAGAGAGACAAATGGTTTGAAGCCTGGATACAACTGTCGTTTGCAGAAGGCTGGTACTTTCAAGTGCTGCTTTGATTACATCTTTTTTCACCCCTTTCAAAATGCAAGCTGTTACAATTCAAGCCATTTGTCAGGGCAAACACAGCCAGGTAACTGTTGGCTACATTTGATGGGGTGAATGATGGTAATGGTGACATTACATACAGACTCTGGCAGTAAACTATGTAGATCCCAGCCTTTCCTTTGCACATGATGGTCTTGTGACCATAGAGTTAGCAGATGTGCAGCTTCCATTGTAGCCTGCAGAAAATATTGAATGCAGTAAGTTATGAGGCCGTTTTAATGTATTTAAAAATTTAAGGACTACATGTTCACAATAGCTTTATATAAACCATCCTGCTTTTTCATTTTTTTTTAAATACATCATTTGCCCACTCTGCTTAGGAGAGAAAAGAAAACCCCCCAAACCACTCTTATGTCAGTCAGGCTTGCTCACTTGTGACACTCATTCCCAACTTTTACGACCTATCGCCTTGAAATGTCACCAGCCACAATGAACCAGAGCAGAGCCAGAGCCAAGCTTGAGCTTTCAGTGGTTCGCCAATCTCTAAACTAGACAGGGAAGCTTTCAGTGTAAGGAGCAAATGCCCCATCAGGAGCAGGGCAGGATGTCGGGCCACAGGGGACGTGATGGTTGCAGACCAGTCTTCCCCCAGGGTTCTCTTATGCAGGGCCAATAGTACAGGGTGGGGGATAGGCCAAGTTAGAGAGAAGTGGCAGGTTTTAGTTAGGGTATAAAGGTGTCAGGAGAGGAGTATCTGGCCTTTTACTGACACCTGATAACCACTGGGAAGGAAGACAGAACTACACCAGGCACACCACCAGGCATGGGTGGGGGTGCAGCGTCTGACATGTGCAGCGTCAGGCGGGGTGTCAGCAGCGGTAGCGGCTTGCCTCTTTGAGCCTCTGCCGTCTGAAAAGGCTTGTTCAGGGTGGGGGCGACCCGGAGCGTAAAGCACGCTCTCAAGATGAAGAGGAGGAACAGCCTCCGGTGGAGCTCCTACAAAGTGAATGGAGCAAGGAGGTGGGGCAGAAGGAAGCAGAGGCTACTCGAGAACGTGCCCCATAGGAGCACCCGCTCCAAATGCAAGACCTCCCAGGAGAGGAAGGGCCAAAGGACCGTTCGGCAAGGCCTCCCCCTGGGAGGCAATTAGTACAGTCTGTGGGCCCATAGGCCCAGTAATTAAAAAGAGTAAATAGACCACACTTAGGACCCAGGAAAGTGGAACTCGGGGGAAGGAGACTAGACACAAGGCCCTGAACAGGGTGGGATGGGTCCACATGGATGTAGTGGGGGCTGTGACCCCCAGGGAGGCACTTTATACCAAACGGCAAAATGTGGACCTGGAGGCGCACATTAGGGATTCTCCTTATTCAGGAGACTGAAGAACGCTGAGCCCAGATGTGCGACTCCAGGTAGAGGATTGCAGGCCATGGAGCCCGAGTTTGGGGTATTACAATCTAGTGACACATGCATAGGGGACGGGAGGAAAGTGGGCCACAAGTCTAAAGAGCAGTGAGTGTGGGTTCCAGAGGGCCACTAAGATGACAGAGACAAGGTTGGAGCCAGCACAGCTCGGGCCCAGTGGTTGTAGGGACCCCTCAGGAAGGAGCAGCCAAGCACGGGAAGGAGGCATCAAACCGGCAGTGGAGGCCTGGATAGTGGTGGTGATGCCAGCGGGGCGCAACATGGCCCCAGTACGTTGGCCTAAAGCAGTAGGGGGGGTCCGCCGCAGCCTGCCCTCTGTTGCGGGATCGCACACAAGTAGTGGCATTGGATGAGCATATCATTTGACATGGTGTGTCAGCGTAATGGCTGAAGCGTGGGGTGCAGGAGCCTGTGTGTGATGAAACAGCGAGGGATGCTGAACTGTTGCTTGACTATGGAGATGATAGAGATGAATGGGAAGAAGGAGAGTTGTGAGAGGAGGAAGATGAACCGAGAGAGAGGTGTGGGAAGGCGGAGCAGGCAACCAGTGACATTGGTGTCTTACAGGTGTCAACTGCGGACAAGGGGAGTGCTAAGCCTGCCAGACTTTGAAGCAGCGGAGGATGGCGCAAAGAGAATACGTTTAAAGTTTTGCCAGGTAACAGCGATTGGTGGACAACATGACATATCAGGGATGGGGGGATCACAGCGTAAGCAGTCCAGGTAAGTGGGTGTTGGGAATAGTGTGGTGGATGACTCCTTGACAAAAGCAGCAACAGTTCCTGGAGTAAAGGAAAAGGGGAGTGCAGCAAACAGGTAGTGGGTGCCGGGCTCCAAACGGACAGTACCGGGGGAGGGGGGGGGGCAGATGGGAAAGGGGAGACCAAAGCAGACAAACATAGGAAGCAGATGCCATATACTGGCTTGACAATGCCATTGGGGTCACAAAATTAGGATTTGGCAATATGGATATGTTGATGTTTTTAAACTTTAGCATCAGTAGATTCAGGCCAAGGAAGGGTCCAAAGAGTAGGAATGGGAGTTGACTAGGAGACCGAGGGTACCGATAAACATGGATAATTGGACCTCAGCATTTTTTATCTAAGCTAGCTTTCATTGTGAGCGTCATTTAAACAGGTCAATAGCATTGTTGAAGTATGTGGACATCGTCCGCAAACCGCAGATGCATTTTGGGGGTTTGCATGGCTGAGCTGTGATGAGGAGTTTAGGGCCAGGGTCAGCCTTAATCCAGACAAGCCGTGAGGTTAATTCAGAGCTGTGGATGCAGTGGATGTCGTCCACAATAGAAGTTAATTCCTAGACAATCATGTGAATGAACAAATGGTAAATATGTGTCACATAGGCAGTTATAGTAATGTCAAACAGAAACCATAAAAAAGCTCAAAACAATAACTGTCATTCAAAAAACAACAATAAATGGAGTTGTGGTAAAACTGTATATTTTTCGACGCGCGTTTCGGCGTAGTAACGTCTTCGTCAGGAAAGAGCCACGGTTCCTGTATTGCTGGAGAAGGATACCTGGTTTCAGAAAGAGAGAAAGAAAAGAATTCCCTGGCGTATGAATACCTTATTTATTATATATCAGTTTCATCAGGTGCTTATTATCGTTGGTTACTGGTATCTCTGTTTAGGATCAGATTATTTAGTAAGGTGACTGGACTCTTTTATTCAATATGTTCCAAAGATAACAACAAGGAATCGTTCGATCTCCATGGTGGATGGATAAACAATCCAATCAAGTTAAAATTTAAAGACAGAGTCTTGCTTGGATGGCAGACTGTAGTCAGGATAATATTGAGCCTGCAACTTGGATGTTGTGCGCTTAATGAATATATTGTGTACGGCTCAGGAGCGGCTTTCGATGAAATGCCGTCTATCTTTATCCAGCGGGAAACGGTGATTGTTGAAGTATATAGACAGCATCCGCAAAGCGCAGATGCATCTTGGGGGTATGCATGGCTGAGCTGTGATGAGGAGTTTAGGGCCAGGGTCAGCTTCAATCCAACAAGCCATGAGGGGAGGTTAATTCAGAGCTGTGGATGCAGTGGATGTCGTCCACTCAATCCTCAGCTTCGACACATAAAGCCAGTGAACTGCCTCTGACATATTGGTCTTTTCAGCCCCTTCCAACTCCACGGTGAGCGGTATTCGCGCAGAAGCAAATTGGACCCACAAGTGGGGTGTGTTGGAACTTTAACAAGGGGTTCTATTGATGACACCCATTTAAATTCAAGCATGACTGGTTTAAGTGTGGGGATGTCATCCCATCACCCAATGCTTTAACCTGGCCAGCTCGGCGGAACAGTGGAAGGCTGCTAGAGACCAGGGTAGTCTGGGGCTAAGGGCCCTTACCCTTCTTAAAGTGGAGTCCTTGATACCTTGGCTCTCCTTTTACCCTGATAGGGTGGCAGCCTTGCATTTGAAGTTGGGTTTTACTGAAGGCTTTCGGTGGGGTAACAGGGCCCAAGGGGACACAGGTGGGCAGACAATTTGAGGTCAGCAAAAGAACTTCCACAGGTGGTAGCAGCGAAATTGGGCAAAGAAGTGGCGGCGGATAGGATTGCTGGACTATTTTCCGAGTGGCCCTTGGAGGAGTTGATCATTTATCCACTGGGAGTGGTGGCCAAGAAAGAGCCAGGGGAGTTCAGAATGATCCACCACCTCTCATGGCCGGAGAGTGGGTACGTCAATGACTTCATTGTGGAAGAGGGCACCAGGCTGTTGTACAGATCTGTGGATGACACCATACTGCTTTGTCAGAGGTGTGGAAGGGTGGCCGAAATGGCGAAGTGTGATGTTAAATCCACTTTCCACCTCCTGCCTATTTATCCTGCGGATTTCCAGTTGCTTGGTATGCAATTTGGAGAGGCCATCTACATGGACAAAGTGCTGCCGATGGGGTGTGCTATTTCCTGTGCCTAGTCCGATCTTTTCAGGACATTTTTGCAATGACTGTGCAGCAGAAGCAGTGGACATCAGGAGATTTCACACTATCTTGACGATTTCTTGTTTGTGGGGACACAAGCATATGGTGAATGTGTCCGGACATTTCACCACTTAGAGCCTTGGCACATGATTTTGGTGTACCTTTGGCCCCCGAAGAGACAAAGGGACCTTGTGTAGTGTGGACTTTGGTAGGCATTCAGCTGCATTCGGTGCAGTGAGTGGTATGTTTGCCGAGTAGGAAAGTGGAGGAGAAACAGGCTTTTCTATTGCATGTGATATGGGAGCAAAATATTGAGTTGAGGATGGTGCAAATGTTGTTGGGTTTTCTCAACTTTGCGTGCAGATTGGTGAGAGCAGGCAGGACATTTTGCAGGTACCTCGGCATGGCCATGGCGGGGGCAGTGTTGCCACACTACTTGGGTTTCAACCCTGCAATAGACAAGATTCTGGAAAAATCTTGAAAGGGTGGGGCAGGGAGAGGGAGGGGGGAGCACAGTGTTACGGGAGGCTATTACTTTCGAATTGGTGCAGGTGTTTTGGGGGGTTCTGCCTCAGTGTTGTTACAACCCGTTTGAAGTTTCACTGTTTTGAATGTGTACGAGGTGGATGTTTGTTGGGGTATTTCGGGTTTCCGTACTCTTGGGTTCTGCTCACCAAGGGGGTATCTTGTATGAGGATTTGTGTTTGGACGAAGGCGGATTAGACATCTGGCTGCGTCATTCAAAAACGGATAAAGCAGGCAGGGGTAAATGGGTCTGGCTCTTTGAAGGAGGTTGCAGTGATGTATGCCCGGTCCGGGAATGGAATGAATTTTTGCTATTGCCTGGAAGATGCTTATCTGGAGTATTTTGTCATGGAGAGGGTAGCAGAGTCACCGCTTTTCAGCTGTTAGCGGTATTGAGCAAGGCGCCACGCATGTTGGGCAGAGACCCTGCTAGTTTTAGCACGCATTCCTTCAGGATAGGGGCGGCGACAGCAACTGCACGCTTGGCTTGTTCATGTGGTAGGACTTGACAGATTGGCAGGTGGAAGTCCCGGAGTTGCGAGGGCTATGTGCAAAAATAGTATGGTCTTTGTCTTGTGGGGGGACTCGGGATGGTTTTTGTTTGAGCGAATAGTCTCTTTCTTCTACTGCAGGGTTTGTTAGCGAGCCGGGAACCAAGACAGTTACCTGGATCGTGGGACATTTCTTTGTACACTGGGAAGCCAAGTACGCAGACCAACAGATCTATGGACAGAAGTAGGGCTTGAAGAGCAGCCACCATGAGGTGTTTCGGTGGGAAAAAGGGGGAATGAAATTGGGGGGGGTGCTATTGCATTGGGTGACAAAGTTGGTTCTGCAACGGGGCAACCCAAATATGCTCTCTTGATCCATCTGGGGGAAAACAACTTGGTGTTCTTATCTGGTTTGACTTTGCTCCAACATATGCAGAGGAACTTAGAGTCGATTAAACAGATTTGTTTTGGAACATGTGTGGTTTGGGAGGAGCTTGTAATGCCAGGGTCTGGAGGGGGGCTGAGAAGCATGCATCAATCTAAAAGTTGATTAGGGCAATGAGGGATTTCTGCCTTGTGCAAGACATCAAGGTGATTGCACATGTGGGACTAAAAAAGGAGGAAGCAGGTCTGTTTAGAGATGATGGGGTGCACTTTCCACGTATGGGAAATGCCTATTATGTAATGGAAATAAGGGATGTGGTGAGTGTGTTGTGGAACAAGTCGATACAGTGTTGCTGAGATTATCGTTGAGGGTGAAAGGTGCACTGGGTTGTTTGGTTGGTGGGGCAGGGAACCACCCTATGAGGGCTCCCTGGTTTGTGGTATTTTGGGGGTGGTGAGTCACATACGGACATACCCACCCTTCAGGGGGAGGAAGAGTGCACAGGGAACTGATGGCGATGCACGGGATGCGACTAACAAGAGAAAGATCTTCAAGGGAGGATGTTTGAGGGGCAAGTGAAAAAAACTTTGGGTAGATGGAATGAGGTGAATGAGAAGGGGAAGAGTGGAATAAATGATATGGTCTTACCCGGGACGTGGAAGCTGGTGAGTGGTGAATGGTGCGGGGAGAATGGAAATGTCTGGGTTATGTCAATGATTTATCATTTAGAATTCATTGTTAATGTTAATAAAGTTCATGAGTGTGTGAGCAACCTTGTCCTGATAAATGGCCTTTTACGCTATCAAAGCAGTGTGGTTATTACACAATTACAAAATGTGGTGAACACTAGCACACCGTCTCAAAAAGCAACGCTCTGTGCATACCCACTCCTCTCTGACTGTGAGGATGAGAGGCAGGGGCGACCATCCGCCTTTCCTTCACAAAGCATTTCCCAGAGAGAACCTGTATCTCCTTGTGAGTGGCGGTGACATCTCAGCGAGGTGAATCAGAAGACAAAGCAGGAGTAGGCCCTAAAGGCATTTTATAGAGCATCCCGTTAGGGAGGCATTGTGGGCCATGGACAGCTACTACTGCTTCCACGTTGAAACTGCGCAAAGGGTTCAAAGGAGCTTTGGGTACTTTATAAAGAATATTTGTCTCTTAGAAAAGCTCCTCAAATGCAAGAAGCAGTACATAAATCATCTGGAATGTGGTGCAAAGCTAATGTTCTGGATTCACTTTTCCACAGATGAAAAAGCGATAAATCACTGAGGTCATTTTTTTCATCATACAAATGTACTGGGGTGTTGGCCAGATTACCTTTACTGTGGCATTTATTCGAAATCATGCCATGTGTATTCAGCCCTAAGTAACATTTATCTAGCAAAGAAGCCCCACCTCCTTGCAACATCATGGCTTGGATGTCATTCGTGCGATATGTCCTGGGGTGCAACCTAGCTGTGCTACCTTTCTGCAAGTGTGAATACCTATGTATTAGTGTCAAAGCAAACACAGGGTGGGGGGTGCATCCATGATAGTAACAGCGGCAAGGTCAAGAGGGAGAGGTCGGGGAGAAGCACAGGGCTACACTTATGGCCCTAATCCTTACCCTACCGCCTCTCCATACCTAAAAGCTTTCTGAGCTGTCATGTCCGCATGTCAGGATCTCCGGATGATTCCATCCTGAAAATATCAACCTGCAATCAAAAAGCCCTGCATCCCATTTTCTAACAAAACATTTCTTCCCCCCTATGCAGCTGAAGCCTGGCTTCCACGTCCTGGCGGCAGCAAAACTTTGTGTTCTAACATCCATGCCAGAATTCCTGTTAAGTAGGCCTGAATCAACCTAACATCCAAAACAATTAGGGGAATATTAACCAGACCAACGCACTCCACTAAAATCCTCCTTTCTATTAAAAAAAACCCAAAACAGCTGCTGGTAGAACACAGGAATGAGTGAGTAACTGCTAAATGCGAACCAGGCGAAAGGGGTGACCCCAAAATGAGAGCACTCTTGAATGTTACATTCCCAGACCATTAAAGAACCTAGTGGGCAATCCAAAAGACTCAGAAAATGACCAAATAACTGTGCCCCTCCCATCACACAGTATCCTCTTTGACGGGGAACATCCTTTTCAACGCAACTTTTACGACGCATGCCTTTACATCGCAAGTTTTACAACGCATGTCATTACAACGCATTGCGCTGGGGGCGCTCTAGGATAGGGAATAGATTTAATTTACTATCCAACACCTTCCCAACTATCCACGGGGACTGGAGTTGGAATAGTAAATTAAACTATTCACTATCCAGCACCCCTCAACACTATGCGTTGTAACAGCATGCGTTGTAAAACTTGCGATGTAAAGGCATGCGTAGTAAAAGCATGCGTTGTAATGTCATACAACCCTCTAAGACAGAGCTTTCCAAAGTGCATGTCGCGACACAGTACTGTCGCCTCCCCTCTGTGGGTGTGTCGCGTGAGGATTACGTCTGCGGCCAGATTAGGGTGAATGCTCTTGCATTCAGTGACGCATCACGGCGTAGGAATGAGAAGCGTTCACTTTCTTGCCTTTGTTCCCATCCCTCCTCCCACCACGAAGTTAACCCCCGGCCTAGTCAGGTTTCTCCCCTTCCGGCCCTTCAAACCACTTTGTGGCTCTCCTTGAATGGGCCACCTGCCCAGGGCACAGCGGACCGTTCTCGGTGGCTGGGTCTTTCAGGTTTTCTCTTCTTCTCAGAATTATTTATCCCGGAAAAACACGTTTATTTGTATGGTGCCCCTGTTGCCTTTTTATTTTATAGTGCATTTATCTTAAACCTCATTCACGTGCCCCACTTTTTTGATAATATTTCTTCGTATTGTGTGCATATTTGTCGTTGTGTGCTGTTTAACATTCTCCCCGCCTTCACAAGCCAAACAAGGTGACGCAGAGTCATCCGGTGCCGCTATTCACAACAAATCAAAACTAAGCAAGTTAAATCAGGGATACCTCAGTTAATAAATGCTGATGTATTAAATTGCCAAATTTGCATGCTTGATAGAGATGCAGAATTACGTTTATGCAGCTGTTTTTCCAGCCCGGCCTTGCACATGTGTGCCACCACCCACTTCCCGAATGTGTACAGAACTCTTAGCAGGTTCGCCCCTCCGGCCCAGGCCTTGTGTCTTTCCGGAAACCCCAGCGATGAAGTGAAATAAATCTCTGGTGGATGACGTGTGAGAGGCCGCCAATGCGGGGGTGGGGGGGAGTCCCAGCAGGCTGCAGCCCACCCTACTGAGGAAGGCTTCAGGCTTGTGATTGATGTCTCCTGGTAGCCTGGAAAGTCATTAATTTTTATTCGAGATTGCATTTGTTATGTTTTTAGTCTGAAGCAACTGCGCCAGCGAAGAGGTTGGTGTGTTTTTAATCTAATATGTTTACTCCTACTGCAGATGTTTTTAAACAAGATTAGAAGAAATTACTTTCCCCAAGAACTACACTATCTGAATAAATGAGTACAAACAGCCTAACACACAAGTTCATTAAAACAGCTGTAGTTGTAACATGAGACTGTCACCCCATCACATTTTAACCGTATGAAGGTATTTATTTTTATTCCTATAAAAGCATCTACATAATCTACCTGATTGCGAGATAATTAAACAATAAAGTACAAAATGCCTTAACAAATATACTTGATTAACCCACAAAGGTAGGGAGTGAGAAATAAAATCTTAACGGCACATAGCAAAGACAAAGGCACTCTTGACTGAGCATTTAGATCAGTTTACTGGTGTGTTGCTAAAATTCACTTTTGTACTTTGTGTCCCCATACATTTTGATATTTACAATTTCTATGCATATGTATTTGTCCTTATCGCTTATATGCAGTTAATTTTACCTCAAAGTGCTGAATGGAAAAACATATGACTCGTCTTATTTTCTGTTGCCTTTTGGAGCGCTGCGCTGAGGAAAGCAGTCCCACCTGAGTTCAATGCGCAGAGACCAACTGATAAGTTGTATGATTGTTTTACCACTCACAATTTCCCCTTCCTGAACCGATTTTTGTACAACTCATATTCAACAAGGCAGCAGGCAGACTTTGTGCATGGTTGAAAGGGTTGGCAGTGCGTGCACCGCCCCCCCCCCCCCCCCCCCCCACCTTTTTGTGTTGTAAATCACTGGGGCACGTGTCAATGTGTGCATGATTATATTTTTGTTTCCCTAACCTTGCTTACACCCAGTTTTGCCAGTCACTTTCTTTGTTAGAACTGATTCACAATTGCTTTATTAACCTTCCTGCCTTCTCAAATTTGCTTGAAAATGCACAATTAGCCCACTAATGGTTCAGGCTTGCACGACGCTCGCATTAAATCTCGCATCACAAGATGAAGAGTGTCTAAAAGGTGTGTCACCAACAAGAAAAGTTTGGAAAGCTGTGCTCTAAGATATAGAAACATGTGTAAGCGAATTATGTCTCACCCTGTGGGAACTGCGTCTGCTCCCTTGTTGTGCTCTAAACAGCTGTAACTTTCCAGGAATGGTCGCCGCTGTCTGCGGGTTCATTTGGGGGTCATTACACAACATAACACAATGCTCCTATTTCTCATCAAATCGTTTGGTTGTAATAAGAGTAAATACCCAAATGTAGCCACTAGGTGGCGCAAAATATATACTCGTCAAAGGTTTAATGTACAGACCATAAAGAAGTCTTTCCCTAGAGTACGACCTGCCTGACAAATGTGTAGGATGGCACGAAAATAACTTGCAGATTTCGGAAAGAATTGTTCTGGCGTGTTATTGAAAACCTGTAGGCACCAGTGCGTGACTAGATGGCGTCGCACCGGAGCAGCCGAGTCGCTTGATATTCGCAGACGTCAATGGAAAACAACTAGCACAGTGCAGGTAAAGGTGAGTCTCATCTCAGTCTGTTCTCTGCTGGTATATTAAAATAAAAAATAGTAAATAGGTGTAATCTAGAGGGGCCTTTATCCGTGCTGTCTCTTTAAAAGGAGGCGGTGAAGGGTGGCATGCTAAAGGAAGACGAGCGAGCGCCTGTTGTTATGAAACGTACTTTCACCCCTACCTGGGCGCCACCTGGGAGCCCTCTAAAACATGTACTCTGGCGTCATTTTGAAACAGGAAGCATTGCTGAAATGTAGTTCATTTACTGCACCAGATAAATATATTTCGGACCCAGTAGGTTCGAACAACGCTAACCTTTATATTTGTCCTTTCTTTCGGCACTTGCGGCCAAAGGTACCAGTACCCAAATGGCACTTAGTGGGCTTCGCCACCTATCTCAGATGAAAAAAATACTAGCCATTTGTTCTCGTTTTAAGTTTCTTTGGGGTGGGGGACTGTACTTGGTCTCCGTTTTTAAGTATTTAGTAAAATCGTGTATATTTTTTTCCAACATGACAATTCTGTTTTTGTTTATATTATCTTTCGGAAATCATTTAAACTGGTCTAGAGCACCCTTTATAGTGATTAAAGCGACTTCTTGTGTTTGCTGTTTTTAAGTAAATATTGAAAACGGAAAAAAATACTGGTCATGCTGGTAAAATACCAGCCAGGTGGCAACCCTAGTACCCTGCCACCCACTCTATAAGGCTTTGTGGGGACACTCAGGTTCCGGAGACTCTTTCGGAAGAATAATCCTGTTTTGATGGGTACAAGTAAGACCCCAGGTTCTGTTGGACTGCCAGCTGGATTTTATGATACATATGAGAGACTAGGAACGTCTGGAACGAATGAGTAAGTAAGTATGAATGACAGTTGTGTACAACTCTACTTGGTGGTCAAACCTCCTTCTACAATTTGAGAACTGGTGGTAGTAGTCAGGGTTAGGCTGGAAACCAAAATCCACTCTGGCAAAATTGTTCAAACCAGCCCGCTTTGCCACAGTGGAAGAATTAGCGGTCTGGCATTGGTGGTAGTGATACCTACAGCTGGTTGGGACAGCCTAAACACGACATCCTCTCATGTGTATGGTGAGCCTGGACTACACCTTCTGAATACGGTTTTGGCATCCAGAATACTGACCGTTTTGACGAGTTTGGTCCACCCAGGCCAGAGTGGCTTTGACCCAAGAGAAAGCATGCCAACTGACCTCACTACATCTAATGGCTAGTCTACTAGAGGACCAGGATGAATTACTGATTGGCTCCTTAGATGTGGAGAAGGCATTTGATACGCTTTCTTGGGAACATTTTTATGCAGTACTGGAAGCTATGAACTTCTTGTCTGACCTGATTGCTTGAGTCAAGCTGTTAGATACAGAACGAAAAACATGAGTCTGTATGGGTCGCATTATCTACAACCAACGGTCAATGGAGAGGGGCCCTTAGAAGGGCAGTCCACTCTCCCAGCTTCTGTTTGCGTTGGCAATGAAATCACTGACCATTGACGTCAGAAAGGAAGGGCATGACAGAGGGCTAATATGATGAGTTTGCAACATCATTTTATATTATATGCAGATGCTGTCCCTTACATTCAGGACTTGATTCCTAGCAAGGCTAAAATAATCATGATTATCAGTGCCTTGAGCCTCTGCTCTTGATTAAGAGTAAATGGGGGTAAGTAGTGCCTGTTTACCTTGAGGCCCCAGATGGCCACATTTGTTCATAATACCATGCAGTCTATTGCATTATTATTATTGTAATTATTATTCGTTTTCTAAGGCGCACAGCTACCTGGAGGTTTCCCGGCGCCATCGGACACAACGCTAGAAGAGAGAGACACTATTGGTTAAATAACCAAGTTTTTAGGTCTTTGTGGAATTTGTTGTAAATAGTTTTGTGCTGGAGTTGTAATGGTAGTGGGCAATTTCCACTTTTAAATATTTGAGAAACAGAATTTAATATGAAAGTGCGGGCATAATAGACAGGAACGTCTAGAGAGTGCTCACAGCATTGAATGATTCAGTATATATTTTGGCAGAAGCTCCCGTGTTCAGACATGAGAAGAGCAGCATTAGCAAAAAAAAATATTATGCTTCTGTGCATTTCTTACTATTTTCTCAATATACCACTTCCAGTGCCTCAAAGAATTTCCATGAAACTTCGTTAATTGATAACAAAATACAGGGCAGGAAATGTGGGGTTATAGGCCAGCTCCATCTCTATTATTGGGATGAGACTTTGAGCTGTGCTATATTGCAGCCCTACTAATTTGATCTGTCAAAAGTCAGATCAAATTAAACTTGAATTTTGATAGGTACAATATTACCATTGTCAATAGCTTAGATGATGTTGGAGACATGTCGCCATAACTTCCATCTTCCTAATTTAATACCCACATTACTCACTTCTACCAGCTTTGCATTGAATGTACGAAACAAACGTTGCATATGCACCTGAGATAGTCATGCAGTGCCGTCCTGGGTTCTAGACGGAGCCAAGCTAGTTGATAAGAAGATATGTTAGTATGAAAGTCACAGAAAGTTGGAGACATCTATGAATGAAGGAACATGCACACTTTCTAGGATCTTAAGCAGGAGTTGACATTTCCTTAGGTCAGTTTCCGGCTGATGGCCACCTTACCAGGCGGCTTATGATGCAAGAGGTTTCTATAATGATCAGACCAGTGACTTATGGAGTGATGCAGTCTGTCCTATTACCGGGAAATAGCACAAAAGTCGTAACTCAACAGTATCAGGCACTGTTGTTTTGCGGTGCAGCCAGAGTTGATGATGCCTAGGGAAAGTGGAAGGTGACTTTAGTTCTGACTGCATAGATGCAGACTTGGCCTAATTTTTAATTTACTGTGTGACCTCATGAAGTGCTGGATTTAAATTAATGCAGTTTAATTTTTGTCACAATTTATTTTACTCTAATTTTAATCATCAAGACATATATTGTTGTGACAGACCGATCTCCCGGCGGTAAACTAAAGACGCTGGCTTCCATCATATGGTGTGGAATTGCACTGAGTGAAAGTAACTGACATGATGTCATCACTGGCTGGTAAAATGATTGAGTGTAAATCTAAAGTATAAATGCTGATCTTAAAAGTTACCAAAAAATCCTGCCAGGAAGGTAAATGTGCTGACCTGACACTACTGAAGCAAAATGAAGTATTGCTATGTCTTGGAAAACCTGTTGCCCCTATGTCGAATGGTTGTCTGATTTAGGGGTATGCAAATGGGAAGAAATAGAGTGGTCTGTGCTGAGAGCACCAAAAGGGAATTTGGGGAGGGATGCAGGAACTGCCACCTGAGGTCTTATGTTGCTCCCATTGAACTAGAAAGCTCACTACACAGAATCATGAATGGTATCAACATTGAGAGTAATTGATGGGACCACACCACAGGAGATTCGTGCAGAGTCTGAACTCTACTTCTTAAAAAATAAAGACTCAGTTGATTCTGCTGTCGTCCTGTGGGATCACTAACCACCACAAGGGCAGCCCTGTATCCTTGAACCAGGGGCAATCAATATTGTATACAAACAAAGGCTCAAGATGTGTACAAATTAAACAAAAAGCATAACAGTTACAAAAACATACAAAACAGAAAACTAGAACTTTTAGAAAAGGCCCATCTGAGAATTATCTGGAAATATGTATAACATTTATTCAATAAAAACAATTATAAAATCAATTCTTACTTGGTTCTTACTTTATCATTTATTTCTGTCTTTCACTAGCTTTATAGTGAGTATGAAACTATTCACTTTTTGCACAAACTGGTGTGGTACCTTGGTTTCTTGCTTTAAGCACCCTAATTGGATGCTTCTTTGTTGCAATTTTTCTACTTTCACCCGTCTTTTAATCTGGAACTTTATATAAAAGAGTACATTCATACATATGTGCTATTTTTGTACTTGTAGACTAATTGTTGGATGCTCAGTCAAAATTAATGTCCTGATGATGACCTAGAATTTACAATAAAGGTCGAAACGCTGTTGGCACGACTGTGGCTGCAATTATCGAAGGACACATTGCTCTGTTTGTGGCACTTTCTGTATTGTTCAGAAAACCCTGTCTATATATTTTCCTTCAGTTCGCCACTTGTCTGGTCTTTGTAACTGATATTATGTTTTATGTGTACCAAAGTAATGTGTCCTGAACCAATAGTAGGCGTATTGCGCCTGCGCACATAAATAATAAAGATGGAGAACGTGTGCCCCAAATCCCCCCCCCTGGCATATGGCAGCATCAATGTGGCCCAGCTGATTCTTACCTGTAACCCCCACAGCAGTTTTAAAAGTTGTGTCTTAACCATAGCAAAGTAATGTCTGGTTAATCGAATTGGAATGTTACAGAAAAGATACAAAAACCGGGGCAAAACTACCATTTTGACCACTGCAACCCGATCTGCCAAAGATAAAGGGAGATGTATCCACTTTTCGACCTGCTCTTCCAAATGATGGAGTGCTCTTCTGAAGTTCTCTTTCATAACTATCTCCGGATCGCGATGCACCCAAACACCAATATACTTAACGGGTTCGGCTGTCCAAATCAATGGGTATTCTAAGGGGGAGGACAAGTGTTAATGGAACAATCACTGATTTTTCCCAATTGATCGTAAGGCCAGAGGAAAGACCAAACTTAATGTACTTTCGCAACACCGGCTAAAGGTGGGTCTGCGGCTCGCGTATGAAGAGGACCATATCGTCCGCGTACATGGAAATCCCAACCGGTCTATGCTTGAAATTAAGCGATGTCTGTCTGTGACGCTGACGTATTATGCAGGCGAGCGGCTCAAGCATGATAGCAAGCAGGAGAGGCGATAAAGGGCATCCCTGCCTGGTGCTGCGGTCTATTTGGAGAGGGTCGGAGGTGAGGCCGCCTACTCTGACTCTCGTCGGTGTAGAGTATTTGCAACCATCGTAACAGAACATTGGGAAATCCAATTCTCCTAAGAATATGGAACATGTAACCCCATTCGATAGACTCAAATGCTTTTGCGGCGTCAAGCATGATCGCCGCCGCTTGGAGATCAGGATTCAAAATGTGAAACATAGCGAATGGCGAATATTGTACGGGGGTTATTGGAGGTGGAGCACCCCAGCACGAAACCAGACTGATCCGGTAAAACTATGACGGGAAGCAGCGGTTGCAATCTGGTAGCCATTATTTTTGCGTCAAGGTTTATTAATGACAAAGGGCGCTACAATTCGCACAGTGTCAGATCTTTATCTTTTTTAAGAAGAGTGATAATAAGTGTCTGCCTTAGAGATGGCAGCAGGGTCCCTAAATCATGAGCTTCCGCATAAACCTCTAGCAGATATGGGGTAATGATGTCCGCATACTGTTTATAAAATTCCGAAGTGAGCCCGTCGGGCCAGGGGCCTTGTTATTAGGTAGAGACTTAATCGCCTCCTTAATGTCTGACTCCTCTATAGGCTGGCTGAGGTATTCGCGATGTCCATCTGCAAGCCACACACAGGCGACCTCTTCCAGATATTCAGACAGAGCAGCTTCATCATACGTGCCCCGAGAAGCGTACAGCTCGCTGTAAAAGACCCTAAACTGTTCCACTATGTCCTGGGGTTTGTATTGTTCCTCTCCATTCCCATCCACTATGTGATGGTGGTTAGCTCTAAATCGTAGCTTCTCAGCGAGCTTCCTACCGTGGTTCCAGCCTCACCATAGGCTCTGGCCACATGCCTCCGTGACTTGTAACGTATCTCAGAGTACGCTAACTCATCATACTCTTTTACTAAAGCATGGAGTCTATCGATGGGAGTAGTCGCTGTGTCTGTGATATATTGTGTTTCAAGTTCCCTTAACTGTTTTTCAAGCTTCCGAGATTCAAAGCTTCCGGGCAGCAGAAACGTACGCTGAGACATGGGGTCACTCACTTTTTAATGATTTTGAAACCAATTGTGTAACCCACGGGGTTTGCCTACTTTCGTCCGCAACGTGATAACTTACAGTAAGATGTACCCGTTCTTCCTAGACCCCTGATCGGCTCTTCCATGCCCACTGATTATTGTTCAGTGGACGAACTTGACGCTTGATTCCTGACAGATATACTCACTTTTCTATTTGAAACTGGTCATTGAACTTGGAAGTTATTTACTTTGTATAGCTGAGCACCTCCCAATTTCACTGCAACTACAATTGCATCTTCGACCAACTCAGACCCCGACCGGGTTGGAATTATCACCGGTCTTGGGATTATCCATGCCATCTATTATGACTTGGTCCTGAAGAGTCAGAGTTGAATGTAATCTGATGAAACACGTGTCGGCTTATGTCCGTGTGAATAAGCATTAAAGCAACAAGAAAAGATGTGGCGATTTCTTGTCTATCCGTTCATTACATTTACATACTCTATGTTGTGATTTTATGTGTGCACAGGTCTTTGGATATTATTGTACAGGTTTGGAGTTCCAAACTCTAGCTTAGGGGTTATTAGGGTCACCTCTTTCCTGTTAGCACCATATTCCTTGATTGTATGTCAACCTGACAGCCAGTTATTCTGCAGAACGCAAGTATTCCCTTCATACTAAAAACCCTTTTCTGTGGATAAATGTTTTTCAAGCTTTATCAGCTGACCCCTAAGATCTTTCAAAATACCCGCAGTGGTGCTAATACAAACCCCCCGGATCATGACCTTGAATGCCTCCCAAAAGACTGCAGGGCTATCTACCGTCCCAACATTCAGTTCGAAATAGTGCATAATGGCCTGCCTCACCGTGTCTTCCTATAAAGGTTCAAGTAGTGCCTCAGCTCTGAATCTCCAGGTGAAAGGAAAATGCGTGTTAGTTGGTATTTGGATTTCTAACAGTATTGGGTTTTGATCTGAAAGTGTGCGGGGCAGATTCTGCACGTCTATTACCCATCCATTAGCTTCTTCGTTCAATAGCTAGTAGTCTAGCCTGGACCAGCTTTGATGTGTCAGTGTTATGCGTGTGCCCACTCTCTCTGTTCCATTGCGTAGCCTCCATGCATCGACCAGGCTCAGTTCCACCATAGCATCGCGCACACAATACACAATTTTGATCATGCGCGCCCCCTGAGGGTTGGACTTGTCTAGGTTCGGGTCGAGGTGTGTATTAAAGTCGCCTCCCCACAGCGTCGCCACCTCCAGCCATGTTCGAAGCACTCCCAGCAATTGTACAAAAGTATGTGGCTCATCCACTACTGGACCATATACATTAATGTGTAAGCAGGGTGTTGCCTAATTTGCCCTTCACTAGTGCCCAGCGGTCTTCGTTATCAGTCTGTGACCGTGTTACGGAAAATGGTATACCTTTCTTTACCAAGATGAGAACACCCCTGACGTACGTAGAAAAAGAGGACACTATCTTGTGCCCCACCCATTTGTGTACTATATTGTTCTCCCTCTGCTTGCATAAATGTGTTTCTTGCAAAAGGACTATAGGAATGTTGTGCCTATCTAGATATGCTAATACTTGCCTGACTTTTTTAGGAGTATTTAAACCACGAATGTTCCATGTTACACAGTTGTACCTTTCCCCCATTGCTACTGCTATATTGTGTGAATCTGCCCATAGGTGCTAATTCTTTCAAGCCCGTCAGAAATCTATTTCAATCTGCATCTGTTTTCATTTAGTTCGAGACATCAACAACCCCAGCATTATGCAATAACCCTCCCCTCCCCCCGCCCACTTTGGCAACCCCAATATCCCAAAGACAGTACCTTTGGTAACTACCCCACCCAACAAATAACTTCAAGGTGGGGTATTCCCATAGAGGGGGATCGTAGCGACCCACATCTCTCTCTCCTACTAGAGGGAGAGGGCCGCCATCGGATGTACAGTAGCTAGTGAAACCCGCCCATGCCCAGAGAGGACAAGAAGTACTTAACTCTGCTCAGTTTCCTAGTGCAGGCAACTATTCTTCTCACATCAGTAGTGACCTGAGTCAACATTCTAAACGCCTGTTCGGCAAAGCACAATACACAACAGTGGATATTACTCCAGCAGTTCACAATGCATTCCTAATGTACGCTAATCTGTCGTTTGCCACCACTTGCTTTAGACAACTCTCCAATGCGCTAAATCTAACGTCTCACCCTGCACAAGCAGCTTATAGTCACCATACAGCCCGGGCACCACTAGTTCCCATTAGTCAATCATGCAACTGCGTGCACCCCTCAGATCCCGCAATCAAGAAGAAGAAAGAAGAAAAAGAGTGGAGTACAGATATGCAACGTTACTCATCAATGTCTGAAGTATGGTCCGGTGGTTGTTTCTTGCGCCTCAGAGTCTTGGCATAGTCCATAGCCAGTTTCGGATTGTTGAAGATTTTTGCCGTGTTATCAACTCCAATTCGCAGGCGTGCGGGATACCGCATTGCGTATGGTATCTGCTCTTTCAACAACACTTTGTTTACACCCTGGAACTCTTTTCTCTCGGTTTGGACCGAGGCCATAAAGTCTGGATAGGACGCAAGTTCATTACCTTGATACTGCACATTCCCTTTCTGGCGGGCCACCCGTAGCACAGTGTCTCTATCTCTAACATTTAGAAGTTGTGCGATAATGGGTCGAGGCGGAGCACCCGGGGGTGGAAGCACCGCCAGAGATCTGTGAGCATGCTCCACTACCAGCATATGCGAAAAAGTGTCTGGCCCACATACTTCCCGAAATAGAGCTTCAACGTAGTCCTCTAGCCGTCCTACATTTGTTGACTCCGGCAGTCCCAGGATGCACACATTATTGCGTCTAGATTGCACTTCAATGTCCTCGTTCTTGTGTTTGATAAGCGCCAATATCTTTTTGATGTCCATTGTTTTTGCAGCCACATGCTGTAAACCATCCTCAGCATCCAATATCCTTTGTACGGCTGCTCTAGCCGTGCCGCCTGCTTATCTAATTTAGCTAACATAGTGTCCATGCAGCCATTCAGCACCTCAATCTTACCGTCTATGGACTGCAAGCTGGTTTGAATCACAGCCAAGGTCTTCTCTAGCGCTGTAGGGGCCTGCTCAGCAGTGTCCAATTTCGTGTCCCATGTCGCGTTTTGCGTGGATTTGCCTGTCTTACGCAACTTGAAGTTTAGTCGAGGCTGGTTCCTGTCGGGTTTCCCCAATGTGTGCATTGCAGCGGCCCACAGAGGCAGCAAACTCCTGCGATAATTTCAAAATGTCGGGTCTGGATAAATGTAACGCAACCAATGTACCAAGATCCGTTTGCTAAAGCAGCGTATTGGGCCGCTGGTCCACTCCAACCAGAAGCAGCACTGTGACCGGCTGTCCTGCACTTTGGTAGCAGATCTGTGGGTGGTTATGTACTTGAAGAACTCTGCACTCCTTCACAATCGTCTTCGGCAAAATTGTTCCCACGGCATGGCCCCGCAGTGTTCCCCAAAGCCAGGCCCTCGCGGGAGCTTGTTTCCACAAAGGCGCGCAGTTAAAAACCACTCACTAAGTTATAGACGCGCCGCTTTACTCTTTGCAGCTGCTATGGGCACAAGTGGATCTATCACTTCACTTTCCGACCGGTGGATTGCAGCCTCTGGGGCTTGATGGTGAATGGCAGAATGCCAGAAACCGGTCCTCGGAAGCTTGTTTCCGGTCCAGGGAAGGCATGGCTTGGCAGTTCGGGCTGGACTGTTCCCATGAGGCACAGGGTCAGACTGATTTGCATATGGCCATGTCTGAACTGGGGTGGTGTGGAGTGCAAAAAACGATGGATTTAGGCCCAGATCTCTGTACTGGGGTGAATGTATGATATTGTTCTGCATTCTGTCCATTAACTGTGTTTTTTGTAATTGTCACCCCGAGTGGGATGGGTATGCTCAGACGTGAGTCCCATGCTCTCCACACCACTGGATTCAAGCAAGCCGGGCTGATGACGGCTGGAATGCCAGAAACCGGTCCTCGGAAGCTTGTTTCCGGTCCAGGGAAGGCATGGCTTGGCAGTTCGGGCTGGACTGTTCCCATGAGGCACAGGGTCAGACTGATTTGCATATGGCCATGTCTGTACTTGGGTGGTGTGGAGTGCAAAAAACGATGGATTTAGGCCCAGATCTCTGTACTGGCGTGAATGTATGACATTGTTCTGCATTCTGTCCATCAACTGTGGTTTTTGCAATTGTCAACCCGAGTGGGATGGGTATGCTCAGACATGAGTCCCATGCTCTCCACACCACTGGATTCAAGCAAGCCGGGCTGAAGACGGCTGGAATGCCGGAAACCGGTCCTCGGAAGCTTGTTTCCGATCCAGGGAAGGCATGATTTGACAGTTCGGGCTGGACTGTTCCCATGAGACACAGGGTCAGACTGATTTGCATATGGCCATGTCTGAACTGGGGTGGTGTGGAGTGCAAAAAAACGATGGATTTAGGCCCAGATCTCTGTACTGGGGTGAATGTATGACATTGTTCTGCATTCTGTCCATCAACTGTGGTTTTTGCAGTTCTCATTTTCTTGACATTTATTGTGGATTACGGTGACATATTGACTTTTACACGATTATTGTGTTTGTTACTACCAGCGTTCTGTGGCGTTTCTTTTGCCAATTAGATTCCCTGTCGTTGCAGCACTGCTCTTGTACTCCATACACGACTTGCCCCCGATTTCTGACCGCGGTGCAGTCCTCCGCCCCTTAGAAGACGCTGCGGGAGGGCTAGACGTTCTTGTTCCCCACCTGTATCTCCCATATCGGGAATCAGACACGTTCATTCGGAGCCTGAAATAGATTGCGCCTTGTGCCCAGATGCTCAGGGTGACACCCAGCAACCTTCATTGTTGCTGTTGCAGGATGTCACAGGCTGCTTATGAGGAGGAGGACTCAGAGTCCTACCACCAATGGGCGAGGAGTTTTATGAGGCAGTTAGGGAACCCATGGAACAAGGCCTCTCTGAGAAAATTGTGCAGGAGTGCGCCAAAAATTGCCCAGTCCACTGCTCCTGCCCTAGAATAGCTTCCATTGGGCAACCCAATCTAGGGGTCCCCACCCTCAAAAGAAAAAGTCCATGGAGGGGGTTGACATGGATGCATTTGCGCAGGTTAAATGAGCTTTTTTTTGCTAAAACTTCCCCCCAATAGAGTCCTGAGGGGCCGTCGAAGGCATATACCGAACCCCGCCATGATACCCTGTAGTGGTGGCGCCATGTTGCAAGGATCCTGGTCACACACAGAACTGTGCACACAGACCAATGACATCAGTGAATTGTGGTGTACCAAAACTCACCTCAGTACCTAGTAAACCCCAACCAGCTAGCATCAGTGTCACGTTAGCTCTTTGTCCTATAGCAAAGTAACCAATGATTAGACAACCTAGAACATGTGACTTAGTACAATCTCAGGAAGGGTGGGAAGTGAGAACACTCTTTCATTATACTCTCATACCAGTCCACAACTGGAGTAAATTAGAGACATGGGTAAGGATAAAATATTTATTTTAACGACGTGATCTCAGGTGCAGTATTTTAGCAAACATATGCAGACATATAATTCGAAATAATATGGTCAGCATTGTTGCAATTCCATAAAATACCAAAGGAGAAATCATATTACAATGATGGTGAAAATAGGTCTTATACTGCCTAGTTTTAACACCCTCCCTATATAGGAACTATGGTTATAAACTAAAGAAGGTCTCTTAGGCTTGTTTGGGGGACCCCATTACCTTTCCGCTCAGTAAGAGTAAATCACATCTGGATAAGCAAAAGATCTCTGCATCCCTGGAAACGGAAAATCTTCCAAGTGTGTGAAATCATGGCAAGTGTGCAATAATAAGGGCTCCAGAATCTCAGTTGGCTCACAGCTGCCAAATTGCTGTGTCTAGAAAGTGTTACTGGATCATGTCGAACAACAGCTACCATGTATTGATAACCTTCACGGTTTCAGCACTCACAGTGCAGACTAGGGGCACGATGTAGGTCTAGAGATGTCGAAAACAAACCTTTTCTCATGTGTAGACCTTCACGAAGCCTAACTTACAGAAACAGCTATACAGTGTCATTTGCAAAAGCAGCAAAAGGTAAAATGGCATTTAAACTTCTAATTAGCCATGCTAACATAACATTGGTGTAAAGCAGGCCTTAGGCCACACTACAACCCCACAGCAACAGGATGGAAATTCCCCAGAGGACCAGGTCGACAAGGCGGGCTCCTCTAAATCTTGGTGCCCAGCTTCAGCTCCTGGTCCCTTTCCAGAAGAGGATTGAGATATGCTGGACCTGGATGACATCATCCACCCCAGTTCAGCTGAGTGGGTTCCAGCCAATAAGGTGGCGTATATATGTTGCAGCGCGGTTTAGAAAGTTATATATGTTGCAGCGCGGTTTAGAAAGTCCCTAGAGAAATATGCCTACAATCGCCTTAGAGCAGTATGTCCCTGCACCATCTTGGAGGGAAAAGTGGCCCTCACACCGACATCGATGCGCAAATGGCCTCGTTCCTGGCAAAGTTTTTCAAAGACCCTAAGAAGAGCATTGATAGGTCTTGGCATTCAAGTCAAGACAAACCTTTGGATGCCATAGGTACTATGACCAACATTTTGGATACAGCAGAAGAGGCCAAGGAATCAGGTTCCCTCATTGTCCCTGACATCCTTTCCAACTGGGCGCAGCACGCTATATTCTTCATGGGCAACGTGCTGCGCCCTGTCCATGGAGCATCACCGCTCCCTTTTCATCAAGGTAGACCCCCAAGCTGGGGTACCTTGCCTCTTCAGTGATGGGTGCAGTTGGACAGGGGGGCTTATTAGGGGATCCCTTTATAAAGGTGCTGGGGAAGTTTGTGGCAACATTTACGTCGCTAGACAATGCGCAGGCTAATATCAAACGTGTCTTCACACCATGGGTTTTCCAGTTGGTCAGTCATGACAGGGACCGCTCGACTAGCCCTTTCTCCTACTCTTCTTCCTCCAGGGGGCAAGGCTCGGGCGTGGTCAATATCAGGTTAAGACATGCTACAATTATTTCTACCCGACACAGGGACAACCCTTCTGCGGCTGTGGAGACTACAAAGGATAAGCATGCTGAAGTGCTGGAAACACTGTGTCCTCCCTTCTGCTCAGATAAAGGTGGTGGGGTGGCTGGCATTATTCTTTCCAGCCTGGGCTTCCATTATGTCAGACGCATGGGTCCTACAGATGGTGCAAGTGCCAAATCAAATTTTACGATTCCCTGCATCAAGACGCTCAGTTTCATCCTATTTGCTTCTCCATCCACGATGCAGCGCTTATGGATAAAGAGGTTTTAGCCCTTCTGCAGAAAGGAGCCATCTGTCAGTCTATGGTACATCCCAAGGGGTTCCTCATAAACCTTTTTCTAGTCGACAAAGTCAATTGGGACTGCAGACCTGTGATCAACTTCAGGGACTTCAAAGAGTGGCTCATATACCGCCACTTCAAAACGGAAGGCATTCATCTTCTCAGGGATGTGCTGGTTCCATCCGATCGGATGGTGCACCAGGACCTGAACGATGCATACTTCGTGGTCCACCCCCAACATCATTTTCTGCAGTTCATATGGCACTCCCAGACCTTCAAGTTCCTCACTCTTCCCTACTGCCTGTCTTCAGCCCCCTGGAGTTTCACATAGGCCCTTAACCCGGGGGTATAGTTCCTTTTAGCTCAGGGAATCTGGCTTATGATCTACCTGGATGACATGCTCATTTTAGCTTAATGCATGCCCCAAGAAACAGATAGCACACCTCCAGATAGCAATACATCTAATGCAGGGTTTTAGGTTATTTAGCAGTGATAAAAAAAGTCTATTCTCAGACCAACTCAGAGAGTGTCCTTCCTGGGGTTCATCGTAGATTCCACCTCTTCATCCCTGAGTCTTCCATCTCGAAAGATCACGAAGATCAGTCATGATCTTGGCCAAACGCTGGCCAAACTGTGCACAACTCTCAGGCAAATCGCTCGTCTGGTGAGGCTCCTCTCCTCCTTGACCCAATCGATTTTTCCCAGCCCTTTCCATTATCAGACGTTGCAGCGGCTAAAAGCACATCATCTGAGGGACGGCATAACATACTCTCAGTTAGTTCTGTTGACAGACGAAACTAGAAGGGAGATAGAGTATTGGCGTACTCATATGGAGGCCTGAAATGGCAGAGCAACTTTTGGTTCAACTCCCAACCTGGTGATAGAATCAGACCCCCGCAGGGTCAGCTGGGGTGCCAGGTGTTGGGATTTCTCCACAGGAGGAAGTTGGTCACCACTAGAACAACAATTGCATGTCAACTGTGTGGACTTCTTGGCAGGGTCTTTCGCGGTTCAGTGTTGGACAAAAGATCGCATTCAGTCCTCAGTTGTATAAAAGATGGACAGTGTTTCAGCAATGAGATATATCAGCCACCAGAGTGTAAGCAGTGGCAAACGTAGCAACGGAGTTCGGGAGATTCAGGTCTTGGTCACAGCGAAGTATCTCCCGCGCCAGATGAACCAGGTAGCGGATTAGCACTTCTGTTAACTTCTGGACTCGGGTATTTGGAAGCTAGACCCTCAGGTATTCCAAGGGTTAGCCAACATGTGGGGCCTATTTTTGATGGGAGACAGCGTTTACAACACAGTAATTACATTGCAGTTCCTTTACAAGGATGCCTTTACAATGCAAGTCATTAGATCAACCTGCTGTAGGGGGCGCTTTAACATAAGGAATAGTATGATTTACTATTCCAACACCTTCCCTACTATTGCGCAGGCTGGAGTCGGAATTATACTATTACTAAGTCCAGCACACCCGCTACAGCAAGTCGATCTAATGAATTGCGCTGTAAAGGTATTGCGTTCTAACAACACAATCGTTGTAACGACTGCTTTGTGAAGGAATGCAATGTAATAGCATGCAATGTAACATGCTATATTAATTTTTGATTTGGCAAGTCTGCCTAATGCCTCGATCGCCAGTTGCCACGCTTCTTTAGCTGGAGACTGGATCCTCTAGCGGAGGTGACAGACGTGTTCCTCCAAGACTGGAGTCAAGAGAAAGGTTATGCCTTTCCCCCCTTCTCGATGATCACCCGGTCGTCAGCTCAATTCCGCAGACAAAAGGCAGATGTGGTCTTGATAACGCCCATATGGAAGTCTCCAGTTTGGTTTCCAGTTCCTATGGAACTTTCTTGGGCTTCTCCCATCCAACTCCCCCACTTTCCTCACATTCTGCTGAACCTGGATCGCAAACCGGATCGGTTGGTGCCAGAGTGGTCTTTACATCTCATGGCGTGGCAGATTACTGGCAATGCTGGAAGCACCCAGGCCTTTTGAGCCAGGCTGAGTTCGTCCTATCCAGAGCCTAGGAAGACAGCACAACTAAATTCTACAGCTCGCCTTGGATGAGATGGGTTTGTTGATGTCTACGACAAGGTGTGGCTCATGTGGGATCTGATGTAGTTCAAGGCCTAAATTTCTTTTCAAGCCTAGCCAAGGATGGATTGGCATATTTTTCAATTAACGCCTTTGCTCAGCAATTTCAGCAGGACATGCTCTTAAAGATGGTGCCCTGGTTGGGGAGCACCATTTTGTCTGCAGATTGCTCAGAGGGATTCATCTCGATCTTTCACCAGAACCTCACTATCTGGTGATTTGGGATGTTAATTTGGTTTTGAACCTTTTTCTTGTCATGGCAACCGAATAGTTTTTGTCCCAGAAAGAGCTTTCAGCTAAATTAGCAATGTTACTATGCCTCATTTTGGCAGGAGGGTTTCAGACTTTCAAGCTTTGGATTTAACAGCCAACGTGTTTCTCCTGAGGGGGTAGTTTTTACAGTTAGTAGACGCACTAAGTGCAATACCCGCACAATTTCTTATCCAGCTTTTACAGAATCTCCCAAACTATGTGTGGTTCAATGCCTAAAGTCTTAATACAAGGAGATGACTGAGGAAGTTCGCCCTCCGGGCAAGAGACAATTTCTCATTGTACCGAGAAAACTGTACAGAGTGGATCCTCACCTACAATAGCCTGCTGGGTTCGATAGTTGATGCAAGAAGCTAGTATTGACACTAAAGCCTTTGGGGTGCATTCAACAAGAGAAGCAATGGCCTCAAAAGCTTTTTGTCTGGGGGAACGCTTAGAAGATCTCATACGTGCAGCAGATTGGTCTTCAGAATCTACTTTTAAGGGATTATATTTTAAGCCAGTAGTGAACGTAGCCCAATTGGTGGTAAGTAAGCTTTGAAATAGCATAATCCTCTCCCCAGCCCTGACATAGAATGAAAATTTGCCTAGCTTAAGTGAAGGTAAGTTTCAATTCTAGTTAGGACACAGAGGTGAGGGTTGTAGGAAAGAAGGATCTGCTTCTTATGGTTACCCCCACTTTTTGCCTGATGTTACACTGTATTGACTGGTCTGACTGGGATCCTGCTAATCAGGACCCCAGTCTATCTGCTTTCTCCTTGAAATATTATACAATGTACTTTGGTACACTCCAGATAGGATACTGGGGTAACCTTATAAGTCCCTAGTATATGGTACACATGTACTCAGGGCATAAGTACCCCAGAGGCCTCCCATGGGGTGAAGCGTGCATTATGCCACCCATGAGAGGCCATGAAAAATGGAACTCCAGGTCTGCCATTTTAGCCTGTGTAAGCTGGTGCTTGCACCTCTTACTTTAGATATTGGGTTCACTATATCTATAGGTCATACACTTAAAACGTATAAGTCACCCCATAGCAGGCCTTAACAATCCTGAAGGCAGGGTGCTGGGTTTTACGTGAGAGGGTGGCCCTGCATGAGCAGAGCCCCACTGCAGCCTTCGGAGACCATTCTCCCGGGTTGTCTGTGACTCAGCCAGACATATAGGTAGAGGTGCATTAACAAAACATGTTGTGTTTGGTATCAAACACCTTGGAATCATACCTCCACACAAGTAACTGGTGTGGGAGGTATGATCCACCCTTCTAAAGCAAACTTTGTGGGGTCACTGGTCTTTCCGGTGCCAGCCGACTCGACCCGGACAGCACAAAATGGATGCTGCCGACCAGAGGCACATTTCTGCCCTACTGCTGCTGAGCCAAGCTCAAGCAGAGGAAGGCAGTACAATAGGCATCTTGTCACAGGGAGGTGTGACCACCGTCCAGACAGGATTTAGTGTATTGGGACTGGATGGGTGCACTTCCAAATTGCCTGAAAGGCTGCACCTGGGTCACATTTAGTGTCCCTGTGCATAGTCCTTCTCAAACCATTTCTGGCAGCTGTTGGCTTCTGTTCTGGCTCGGAACCGGACAAAGTAACCTCCCCTCTGTCCTGACCCTCCCCTAGGAGGGTCCCCTGAATCTCTCCAACCCTCTCCATAGGTACAAAAGGGCTTCCCTGGCTGTAGAACCTTAGATTTTACGTGGATGAGATTCTGCAACAAGAAACCACTGACCTTCGACCTCCTGGAACACTCTGGACTTCGCTGGGCTTCAAATGGGCCCGAATTCGTATCCTTCTCCGTCCAAAGAATCGTCTGTGCCCTTGCACCATACAGGCTCTGCGCAGGACCTGTGAAGCACTACGGACAACTGAAGAATCTCCCCTGGGGTGAAGGAGTCACTCCCCAGCATTCGCAGGCACCGAAATCAACTGCCCGGTCTGCTGATCCTGAGATCCTGCCGACTCCAAAGGCTCCAGCAACACAGGAGGGGGGTTTCGAAGTTCCTTGAGGTTGAGCTGCCATCTCACCAAGTTTGAGGCCAGTATCTCTTGTGGTGACCGCCTAACCCCAACCCTTTTGCGCAGCGTACTTTTGCAAGTGCATATGCTTGTTGGCAATTCCCGAGCTTGTGCATTGGACTTCTTGTAGTCCTGACCCTGAGCAGTACGTTCGCCAAAGATCTCAGCCTCCTCGCACTAAGTGCTCCTTCGGCTTGTTCTTTGTGATCTTGATCGAGGTTCCCTCGCGATTCCTGGTCATTGGACCCGGGGGTCCTCTTGAGGGTCATCTTGATTTCTATTGGGCTTCCCTGGTTGCTCTAGAAGTTCCCTGACTCCCCATTGCTTGGTGTGTCCCCTGGACCTTGCTGGTCCACACCGTAACCTGCTTGACCTTCCTGCGTGGGTTGCTGTTGCCAAGGCTTGTTGGTGCTCCAGACGGACACTGACCCCTCAGCACTCGACATCCTTCATGAGGCAGCTTGTATCTGGCTCCTGGTTGTCCAACAGCACTCCAGGCATATGCACCCGGCTTCTCTGGGATAGGTAACTCGGGTACTCCAATATCCACAGGTGGGGTGGCTCTCCAACCTCCTACGTTCCAAAGGGTTTCCCCAAAGGCCACCGAGAAGCGCCCTTAAACTTTAAAATTGTAACTGCGACTTCCCCATAGATTTGTACAGAGCCCGCAGTCGTGTTAGCACACTTCACCATCCTCCGTGGGGTCCCTTTCTACTCACCCTGGGTGGTTCCTTGGGTTCCTAGCGATTCTACGTGTTCTAGACACTGTCTCGACTCCAGTTGTGGTTCTTATACCGCTAGTTTAGTATATGGTTTGGTCTCCCCCTGGAGCCCACTGTGTATTGTGCTACTTACAACTGTTTCTTTGCTAACGTATTGTGTGCTTTGTGTTGTATCCCCGTGTAGAGGAGTACTAGGGAGTGTTATAGATATATATATACATATTTTTATAACTACTGTGTGGTTCTCGTTTCATTTGATTGATACTAAAGGTGATATTCTGGTAAAACAACCTGCTTTACATTCCTTCATGATTAAGCCTGAAGGCTGCTCTCCACAGTGACCACTAGGATAGCTTTCTAAAGGTTATCTTTGACCTCATACATCATAAGGGTCATGTGGACTGGTACAAGGTGCCCACTTTAATTAGTGGCCAGCATATCCCAGGCCAACTTCTCACAAGGATTATCCCACCCGACGGTCAAGTCAGACACAGACCCGTCCTGTGCTTGAGTAAGCAGTCTCTTCTTAATTTAAAGATTAGCTCTGTTAGTGCTATGTGATAGAGTTTGATTGATTTTACTGTATTGGTTACCTTACTGGAGTTTTTGCATGACTGGTTAATGGCGTTTGTAAAAGTTTATGTCGGAATAGTCACTGACGCAATATGCCTTTCCAGAAAATGATGAGTCTAAACAGGATGCTTGAAGAAAACTATTTACAAAAAACTATTTGATGGACAGAATGTAGATCAATGTCTTACATTCACCCCAGTACAAGGATCTGGGCCTAAATCCATCATTTTTTGCACTCCACACCACCCTGGGTCAGATAATGGCTTTATGCAAATCAGCTCTGACCCTGTGCCCCATGGGAACAGTCCAGTCCGAACTACAACAGCCATATCTTTCCCAGACCGGAATCAAGCATCCGAGGACCGGACCGGTTTCGAGGTAACACCTCTCATCAGCCCGGCGAGCTTGACTCCAGTGGTGTGGAGGCTCTGGGACCCACGTCTGAGCTACCCCAGTACACTCAGGGAGAAATTTACAAAAAACAATTTGATGGACAGAATGTAGATCAATGTCTTACATTCACCCCAGTACAAGGATCTGGGCCTAAATCCATCGTTTTTTGCACTCCACACCACCCTGGGTCAGATAATGGCTTTATGCAAATCAGCTCTGACCCTGTGCCCCATGGGAACAGTCCAGTCCGAACTACAACAGCCATATCTTTCCCAGACCCGAATCAAGCATCCGAGGACCGGACCGGTTTCGAGGTAACACCTCTCATCAGCCCGGCTAGCTTGACTCCAGTGGTGTGGAGGCTCTGGGACCCACGTCTGAGCTACCCCAGTACACTCAGGGAGAAATTTACAAAAAACAATTTGATGGACAGAATGTAGATCAATGTCTTACATTCACCCCAGTACAAGGATCTGGGCCTAAATCCATCGTTTTTTGCACTCCACACCACCCTGGGTCAGATAATGGCTTTATGCAAATCAGCTCTGACCCTGTGCCCCATGGGAACAGTCCAGTCCGAACTACAACAGCCATATCTTTCCCAGACCGGAATCAAGCATCCAAGGACCGGACCGGTTTCGAGGTAACACCTCTCATCAGCCCGGCTAGCTTGACTCCAGTGGTGTGGAGGCTCTGGGACCCACGTCTGAGCTACCCCAGTACACTCAGGGAGAAATTTACAAAAAACAATTTGATGGACAGAATGTAGATCAATGTCTTACATTCACCCCAGTACAAGGATCTGGGTAAATCCATCGTTTTTTACACTCCACACCACCCTGGGTCAGATAATGGCTTTATGCAAATCAGCTCTGACCCTGTGCCCCATGGGAACAGTCCAGTCCGAACTACAACAGCCATATCTTTCCCAGACCGGAATCAAGCATCCGAGGACCGGACCGGTTTCGAGGTAACACCTCTCATCAGCCCGGCTAGCTTGACTCCAGTGGTGTGGAGCCTCTGGGACCCACGTCTGAGCTACCCCAGTACACTCAGGGAGAAATTTACAAAAAACAATTTGATGGACAGAATGTAGATCAATGTCTTACATTCACCCCAGTACAAGGATCTGGGCCTAAATCCATCGTTTTTTGCACTCCACACCACCCTGGGTCAGATAATGGCTTTATGCAAATCAGCTCTGATCCTGTGCCCCATGGGAACAGTCCAGTCCGAACTACAACAGCCATATCTTTCCCAGACCCGAATCAAGCATCCGAGGACCGGACCGGTTTCGAGGTAACACCTCTCATCAGCCCGGCTAGCTTGACTCCAGTGGTGTGGAGCCTCTGGGACCCACGTCTGAGCTACCCCAGTACACTCAGGGAGAAATTTACAAAAAACAATTTGATGGACAGAATGTAGATCAATGTCTTACATTCACCCCAGTACAAGGATCTGGGCCTAAATCCATCGTTTTTTGCACTCCACACCACCCTGGGTCAGATAATGGCTTTATGCAAATCAGCTCTGATCCTGTGCCCCATGGGAACAGTCCAGTCCGAACTACAACAGCCATATCTTTCCCAGACCGGAATCAAGTATCCGAGGACCGGACCGGTTTCGAGGTAACACCTCTCATCAGCCCGGCTAGCTTGACTCCAGTGGTGTGGAGGCTCTGGGACCCACGTCTGAGCTACCCCAGTACACTCAGGGAGAAATTTACAAAAAACAATTTGATGGACAGAATGTAGATCAATGTCTTACATTCACCCCAGTACAAGGATCTGGGCATTTTCCGCCCTAAGTGCGCTGGGGATGCCCAGACGTGGGTCCCAGGCACTCCACACCACTGGAGTCAAGCTAGCCGGGCTGATGAGAGGTGTTACCTCGAAACCGGTCCGGTCCTCGGATGCTTGATTCCGTTCTGGGAAGGACATGGCTTTTGTAGTTCGGACTGGACTGTTCCCATGGGGCACAGGGTCAGAGCTGATTTGCATATCGCCATTGTCTAACCCAGGGTGGTGTGGAGTGCAAAAAAACGATGGATTTGGGCCCAGATCTTTGGACTGGGATGAGTGTGTGACATTGATCCACATTCGGTCCATCACCTGTTGTGTTTGCATATTCCGCCCTAAGTGCGCTGGGGATGCCCAGACGTGCGTCCCAGGCACTCCACACCACTGGAGTCAAGCTAGCCGGGCTGATGAGAGGTGTTACCTCGAAACCGGTCCGGTCCTCGGATGCTTGATTCCGTTCTGGGAAGGACATGGCTTTTGTAGTTCGGACTGGACTGTTCCCATGGGGCACAGCGTCAGAGCTGATTTGCATATCGCCATTGTCTAACCCAGGGTGGTGTGGAGTGCAAAAAACCGATGGATTTGGGCCCAGATCTTTGGACTGGGATGAGTGTGTGACATTGATCCACATTCGGTCCATCACCTGTTGTGTTTGAAGAAAACTATTGGCGTGATTCGTGCAAAGAAAGACAGAGCAGGCAGTGACAGAGGACTTTGTTGTGACCTGGTTGTGGACACTAAAAGAGGACTGTCAAACTCTTGTGTTTTTTTTCCTAGTGTTCATGAGAAAAATAGTTTTGTATGACTTTAATGGCTGCTGTGTTGTTAATTGTATGATTAAAGCGAAGAAGGAAAGCATAATCCTCGCCTCCATGTCCTTAATAGAATTGAAACTTAACTTCACTTAAGCTAGGCAAATATTCATTCCGTATCAGAAGAACTGAAGAGATACAATATAGACACAATGTGCTTCTTCAAATTTAAACAAAGTGATTGTTTACTGTCTTGTGTAATACATATAGGAGCTGAGCAAGGACAAACCCAACCAATCACTCCTTATTCTTCCTTGTATGAAAAAGTATATAAAAGACGCTGTTAATTGGGCACAGCAGATGGACAGCTTACTCGGGGTCTGAGAGTGAGGTCTCTGACGTCAGGTCTATAACCTAGGGAGGGGTTCGAGTAATTAGTTTGGGATGTGTATGACATATGATTGGAGTGTATTTA
Source organism: Lissotriton vulgaris (assembly GCF_964263255.1). Lineage (NCBI taxonomy): Eukaryota > Metazoa > Chordata > Amphibia > Caudata > Salamandridae > Lissotriton > Lissotriton vulgaris. The sequence goes on along the minus strand of NC_141689.1, from coordinate 1,254,330,212 downwards.
GATTTCACACTTTTATTTACTTAGTTATCTGAATTGTTAATACTTAAAGTAATTCTTAGTCACATTATGTGTAGCAGAATAGCACATTATAAATATTAGTTAATTGTAAAATACTAATACTTACTTCTGTGTAATTATTTTGGGGTTTGGGGAAGTGCTCTGCAAATTCACATGCAGATGAGAGATCCTCTGACAGGTTTCATTGACTCCTAAAACACTTTCCCACAAGATCATACATCATTGGGTGAAGTGAGAGACACCTGCCTGTTTTCCTTTTTATCTGAAAAGGTTTCAGTTTCCTTTTAGGGCTTAGGAAATCTACAGGGTGTGACTACAATCATTTTGGGGAGCAGAACAACATTAGGCCAGGAAATGTGGAGGATATATACACGTTTCACCTTCTAAATGGTCTCCTCTGTAGATTAACAAAACTCACCTAGATTTCTTTAGTACCAACTGAATCAATTAAAATGCTGAGCTCTTTGATGAACGACTCCATTGATTTCAGTTAATTGTTATGTAGTTTCTTGAAAATTGCACTTTCTTTACAATTCTGTTATTTGTACCAAGCTTGTGATGTTGAAAATGTGTTAAAAGATTAAGAATAATCCTGCCGCCCTCTTAGGCCCACAGGCCACTTCTTCTATATCACTTGTTGTGCAGTGTATGTTCCAAAGCAGTCAAGTGCTAGTTTCACATTAGGCTTTAGTCTGGTCACCAACCTGTGTACACATAGATACAGAGTCACCACGGTGAAGTTGAGAATATCTGTCTGGTGATGATTTTGACAGTCTAACGTGCACCAAAGCAAGATTGTGCCACCTTAACACCCAATTGGCGCAGTGTACAGAGCCACACAAAAATAAATAACCATGTCTGTTAGAGGTTAGCAATCCTGCATATATAAACTGTGAGTGCTCTTTTACACAACAAATCTTTGTGCTCATGCTGCAGTCTGTCAGAATAAGTTAAAAGAAGATGCAGACTCCTATATTCTGAATCACATCCCAATATAAGATACTTGGAGGGACTGCAGCATACATCTGAAAAGGAATTACTTTAATTGTGGTACTGACTTACTTTACCATCTCATTACACAAGCACACAGTAGGAAGATGTATTGGGGATATGTCACTTTATGAGATATATGAATCAGTTGCAATAGGATCACACTGTGCTCAGCATTAGGTGCTCCCATATGTGTCTAAGAATACCAAAATGGTAGGAGAGAAAGAAGACTCTTTGCTTACAAAGCGTAAAGAGCAAGCATGTTGGAAAGATCTGTTGACCCCTCACCATGTACTGCCATCCTAGGACTCATGGAGGATCTGGAGAGGCAGGGGAGAAGGTGGAAGAGGGTTCTGGTGGGATTGGTCACCCTGGTTGCTAAGAAACATTGTGTAGGCTTGGAATTCTGCAGACGTGCACGCATTGGTAGGCTAGCATGGGGAAATTAGCTGTTTTGCAAAAATGGAATAGCCCATCTATGTGGTATGTGGCTGCCCCCTAAAGCACAAGAAAGACATTTGGGGCGAATTGTGGGACTATTATGGTTTGGACTGATTGTCACAAGACCATGTACTGTCTAATTACCATTTGTACTGCACTTGACTGCTTGCATCGCTGTGGTTGTTGTTCGAATTAAAAAATTGATAAAATCAATAGCATTTGGTTGATGAAAAAAAGCATAGAGAGATTGGGGCTATTCAGAAAAGTAAATTTACACATCAGTAAATCTACAGGTGTAAATGTATTCTTACACTTTGTTGAAAAAATGAAAAACTTTAATAAACTTAAAAATAAAACGAGTAAAAATATTTTTCTGTTAAATTCGAATGTACATTAATTTTATTTATTGCTTTTAAATATAGAAAAAAAGTCAAAAGGCTGCAACTCTGTCCTCTTAATTTTGAATTAATATATAATTCAAATAAATATATAAATGAAATTAAAATTGTATAAAGTTTTTTTGAAAAATCCCACCTAAAGTGAAACATTTATATTTATTTATTACAAAAAAGTTTTTTATAGAATTCGTTTACGTAATTTTTTTTAATGAAAGTTCCGTTCATTGTTACAGTAAGGATTGTGACTAAAATATTTTGTCATAAAATAATATAAGATCAAATCATGGAATAAACTCATTGGTCAATGTAACATTAGTAAGATGAATGTCCTCCCGAAATTTTTTCAGGGCATTCCACTACGGGTCCCAGATTCTTTTTTAGATGTCTGGAAGGTGCTATCTGGGGTTATAAGCAGGCGAGAGGAGCAATACAACTCATTAAACTCCCTTTAAGTTATATTTCTGGGCCACATTTGCAGTGCGCCTGCACAGGTTATTAATCCTGACTGCTCCAGATTCAGCTGCTTTCGGTTATCAGCTAGTGCTCAGACCGAGTTCAGGCTTCTTTTTGGCTGGTGAATCCTAATTATTACAAGAGGGTACGGTTGTAAATACAAATCGTATTTGGCAGGAAATTTGTAATAAATATTCAATATAAAATAAAGAAACGCCCTTCTGGGATAATCCTGCTTTTCCACCAGTGTTTCATGATCCAATTGGCAGGTTCTGGGCGCTATATGGGTTCAAACTATAATGCAGTTGTATGACTTCAATGGCTTCTATTCATTTGCCGGATTACAGGTTTCCTAAGCACCTTTTTATCAAGTACTTACCAGTGAGGGATTATTTTTGGTTAGGATGCAAATACTTGATTGATGTTGTAGGTACAGAGCTAATGCTACATCTATATAAGCTAGGGAGGAAACCGTTGATAAGCATGGTATATCAGGACTTGGGCAGTATGCTACCGACGATAGTGTGTTATTAGCAACAAAATGGAACAAACTACTATTTCCCATATTCTTGTTTCAGAGATCCAGATGGCATTTAAGATTGCTTTTTGCTTGGTACTCTCGATCAATCTAAAATTACAACAGTTCAAGACTATCTGCCTTTTGTATTACACCCCGGAGAGAATTTCCAAATGGGGTGCAAATGTTTCTATGGATAAAACTAGATGCCCCAAATGTAGTCTGCTAATCGCAGATATTGTACATATGTTTGCCACATGCCTTGGCTTACAAGACATCTGGGTCGAGGTAACTAAGCTACTGTCATTTGGCTTAGGCTTCCAAGATGTATTATTGTCTAAAGAGATACTGATCGGAGTCAAGCTTGAGTAATATGGGTATCAAGTGTTAAATGAAAATATTGATAGTCTGTGCCCAGTTATGTATTTCTAGGGCATGGATCTCTGCTACTCCCCCAATGGCATCTGAATGGTGAGCTATTATGAGACAAACTTATGAGTCTGAGCTGGCCTTGGCCAAAGCTAGAGGCTGTTCTTCTTTGAAAATGATTGATAACATTTGGGTAGGTTTCAGCTGGGAATTCTCAAACTATAAAGTTGATTGATTTTGGTGACATCCAAGTTCCAGACTGAATTACTGAATCTTTTTTTTTTCTCCTAGGGTTCTTCTTTTTCCTTTGTTATATGTCTTTATTTTTTTTCATCTTTCTTTCCTACCTGTACGAATATGTTTTTTGAATATTATGTATGGAACATTTCTGACTTGAAATAAAAAAAATATATATATTTTTATTGATATATATTTTTTTAACATTAAATTAAATTCAAAGTATATACATTTTGAAAAAGTCTAAATAATTGTTTTACATTTCATTTCAGGATCTTTTTTAAGTCTCTGCCTCCATTATTTTCTGTAGGAGGGAGTTGGAGTGCCAGTGGTGGAAATGTATGGTGCTTGACTTACTCAAGCTCTGAGTTGGAGTACATTTACTACTATTTTGGGTCCATTTGACTGTAATAACTTTCAACTGTAGTCTGTGAAAAATAATGGAATTGGGATTCGTGTCTATCTCTCCCTTAACCTACCTTTACTCCTTGTTAAACCCCTCCTATTTAGTGGAAGTAGTCTTCATTTTTCAGCACTCCCTCTGCCTTTCCCACATTTACTACTAAGTAGAAAACGTACATGTGTGAGGATCTTCCCACAGAAAAGATAGGAAAGGTGATGTTGAAAAGTCCCACTGATTTTTTTAAATCAGTAGTACTGCTGTAGTGCTACTTTATGTGCTACAAAATGTAGTTTGTGAATCAGATCAACTGAACTTGGATAGAAACTGAAGTTGGATACATCCTCACACACTCTGTGTCTTGAGAACTGTTGCTAGTACCTTCCAGAAGAAATTGGTACACAGAGCATTTGCATCGCTACAACAGTACTCAGACAATACAACAGCATGTATAAATCATGCTCTGTCCATATCAATTGCTTTACCTCTTCTAGACAGGTAGTATTGATTCTAAAGCTGATATGTTGCCTTGTATCTGCTTACTCTGTTTACATTTCTTCTCCCCTACAAGACTTGACTAATCTCTCGTCAGCATCCCAACCAACATCCAATCATTCATCATTCCACATACCCCAGCAACCAAATAAACTGTTACACCATTGAGTTCACCATGATCATGCAGCGAACGTCACAGCAAGAGGCATCTTATGATCTCATTAACTGGTCCATCACAGAGGAAAAGCACTGAGAGTAGGGGAATAGAAAAAAGAGTAATCAAAGACGAGAGAGAGAAAAGCATCAACAATAGGTAAAATGGGACTAAAATCACTGCAGCTAGAATGGGGAGGAGGAAAGCAGGGACTTTGAGAAACACTGGAGAATTATGAGTACAAGGACATCCTAAAACCAAGGGGAGGAAATGTGGCTAGCTAGAATACTGTTCAGAGTACAAGATGGATTAAAGCACCCTAACTGAGCTAGACAATGCACTGAACACAATATATAAAGAGAATATCCGGTTACTTTACAAATATGTCAGCCTTGCTTCAGTCGAAGACAACTGTGAAACGACTATTAGCAGCTTGTACTATGCCACCTCATCACCAGCACAATTACCCATCAGCCTAAAGGAAATACTGTAGCCTATTCAGTGAGATTTATTGGGACACCAAACAACCAGCAATGCTTCCAGGGATGACTTGTGTAAGCATGAGGATCAGCAGACCTGCACCCCTACTGTGATAGACTCCCACTAGACAACCCAAACATAAATCAACCCCACTCGAGTTTTGACAACAGGCAGCAAGACCCACCCCCATATGGACCACATCCATATGGAAAATCCTCCACATATTCTAATTTACGCTTCCTTATTGGCCCAGGACTTCGCTTCAGGGCCGGACTGGCTGTAGCGGGCACCGGACGTTTCCCCGGTGGGCCCGAGGGTGGGGGCCGGTTTTGGGCATCTCCTGAGCCATTTTGTTACTGGGAGCCGGCATTATCGGCCCCTGTAACAAAATCGGCCAAAAGCGTCCCTAGTAAACAGCTCGGCCGAACCTCCAGGCGATCAGCTGAGGAGTTTGCAAAGGCCAGTTATGGTTCCCTGTCCGACCCTGCTTTGCTTCCTTTTTGGGCCAGGACTTCTCGGATTGCATCCATCAGAAAGCCCCACCAGCAGTCGCTGCTACCTGGAAGCAGTAGTGGGGGATCACTGACATCATATAGAATGCCAAAATATCGACCTCCTATCTCCAAACAGGTAAGTAAAAAATATAGTTAGTCAAAAAATCGAATTTTTTTAAATGCTTTAAATTAATTAAAAATTAATGAAATAATAAATATAATGAACTTAAACATACTTAAAATACTTAAATAACCTTAAAACTAATAAATAATTATTGTAAGTAAAAAAAAACATACAAATTGATTTGTTAATACATATATATATATATAAACCTAATATTAATAAAAAAAATTACAATATTTTTACTGTAGGATAGCGGAAAGGGTAAAATATACTATTACAATTCCAGTGAGTGCAACAGTAGGGAAAGCGTTGGATAGCGTAGGGGTAAAAATTACTATTCCATCTCCAGAGAGTGCAACAGTAGGGAAAGCGCTGGATAGTGTAGGGGTAGAAATTACTATTCCCACTCCAGAGAGTGCAACAGTAGGGAAAGCGTTGGATAGCGTAGAGGTAAAAATTACTATTCCCACTCCAGAGAGTGCAACAGTAGGGAAAGCGTTGGATAGCGTAGGTGTAAAAATTACTATTCCAACTCCAAAGAGTGCAACAGTACAGAAAGCGCTGGATAGTGTAGGGGTAAAAATTACTATTCCCACTCCACAGAGTGTAACAGTAGGGAAAGCGTTGGATAGCGTAGAGGTAAAAATTACTATTCCCACTCCAGAGAGTGCAACAGTAGGGAAAGCGTTGGATAGAGTAGGGGTAAAAATTGCTATTCCCATTCCAGAGAGTGCAACAGTAGGGAAAGCGTTAGATAGCATAGGGGTAAAAATTACTATTCCCACTCCAGAGAGTGCAACAGTAGGGAAAGCGTTGGATAGCGTAGGGGTAAAAATTACTATTCCAACTCCAGAGAGTGCAACAGTAGGGAAAGCGCTGGATAGCGTAGGGGTAAAAATTACTATTCCCACTCAACAGAGTGCAACAGTAGGGAAGGCGTTGGATAGCGTAGGGGTAAAAATTACTATTCTCACTCCAGAGAGTGCAACAGTAGAGAAAGCGTTGGATTGCGTAGGGATAACAATTACTATTCCCACTCCAGAGAGTGCAACAGTAGGGAAAGCGTTGGATAGCGTAGGGGTAAAAATTACTATTCCCACTCGAGTGAGTGCAACAGTAGGGAAAGCATTGGATAGTAGGAGGGTAAAAATTACTATTACCACTCCAGTGAGTGCAACAGTAGGGAAAGTAAATATGTCATATATAAATAAAAAAAAAAAATAATAATACCAATGACAAATTAATTAAAATACTTAAACCTTTTATATAATATATTAATTAATCAATTAAAAATGCAAATTCAAATTAATTAATAAAAATAATTGCCTACTAATACAAATTATTTACCATTTAACAATAAATTAATTAACAATGAGAAAATAATTAAAAATTTGATAAAATTAAAAAAAATTCTAAAATAGAATTACTTACAATTAAATGACTCCCCACCCTATTCCCCTATAAACCCACAAACCACTACAGAAACTAAATTAATAAAATGAACATAATTATCAAATAATACATTAATTAAAATTAATTACCCATTATATTTTAATTAATTACTAATTAATAATTAATTAACAATTATTTCACAATAAATACAAATAAATAAATTAACATATTTAATTATTTATAATTAAATAACTTCCCACCCTATTCCCCTATAAACCCACAACCCGCTACTGAAAATAAATTACTAAAATTAACATATTTATCAATTAATCTATTAATTTTAATTAATTACAAATTATATTTTAATTAATTACCAATTAATAATTAATTGATAATTAATTTAAAATAAATACCAATAAATAAATTAACATTTTTAATTAATTATAATTAAATTACTTCCCACCCTATTCCCCTATAAACCCACAACCCGCTACAGAAAATAAATTACTAAAATTACCATAATTATCAATTAATTAAAAATAATTATCAATTATATTTTAATTAATTACCAATTGATAATTATTTAACAATAAATTCAAAATAAATACCAATAAATAAATTAACATAGTTAATTAATTATAATTAAATTACTTCCCACCCTATTCCCCTATAAACCCACAACCCGCTATAGAAAATAAATTACAAAAATTACCATAATTATCAATTAATCAATAAATTAAAAATAATTACCAATTATATTTTTAATTTATTACCTATCAATAATTAATTAACAATGAATTCAAAATAAATACCAATAAATAAATTAAAATATTTAATTTATTATAATTAAATCACTTCCCACCCTATTCCCCTATAAACCCACAACCCGCTACAGAATTATATTACACAAAAATTAAATACCATAAAAATAATCAATTAATAGAAATAATAAAATAAATATACACTTTTCAAACATATACTAACATAAAAAACACTTTAAAAATTAATATTAACTTCTTTACCTCAAATTCGATATTTTTGTAGACTATATCCTGTCCATTCTATATTTTTGTAGTCTATATTCTGTCCATTCTATATTTTTTGTAGTCTATATTATGTCCATTCTATATTTTTGTGGTCTATATTCAGTCCATTCGATATTATGTCTATTCTATATTTTTTAATTCGATATTAATGCTATCCTATTCGATATTTTTGTAGTCTATATTCTGTCCAGTCGATATTGTGTCCATTTTATATTTTTTAATCTATATTAATGCAAATCGATAATAAAAACTCGATATTTTGACTGTATACCGTAGTGAGGCTGGGGGGATCAGGTAAAAAAAAAAAAAACATACCTCCCGGCTGGTTGGCCGCCGCCTCCTCTCCTGCATCCTCTTCCTGGCTTCTTGGGAGAAATAGGAAACACCGGAGCTCCCACACGCCTCGCAGCCAATCACAACGCTGCAATGGTCGGAGCGCCGTGACACAGCTCTCAGCCAGAGGCTGGAGGGGTGGGCATGTTCTCTACGCAGGCTGTAATGCAGCCTGCATGGAGAACAGGTAAAGTGCACATGACTGTTTTGGGCGGCCAGAGAGGGTGAACCAAATAGTCATTGCTCTATTAGGAGGGTTCAACCATTCCTCCCCTGCTCTTCAGCCGAGCCCCGCCCCCTCAAGCAATCTGCTGCAGCACGAGGACATAATAAAATGATAATAACATTAGTCATTATCATTTTATTTTTTCCCTTTCTTTTACTGCTTTAAGAAAGTGAGGCGATGCTCATCTGCCTTAGCGGAGGAGCCGCCACTGCTAACCAGGTAGGCAATTCCACAACGTCAGACAAGTTCTGCACCAAAGAGGAAAGCAAGCAAGGCATCAATGAACATGCGCTCATAAATATTGTTACACTGCATTACAATACCTTACACTACTCCTAAAAAAATGAATCCTGGAAGTGGCAAACCAGGGAACTATCATCGCATTGCAGGTCTGCCACTAATCAATACAATAATCCATCAGCTGGCTGTTGCACAACTGAATGAACATCTGGTGTTATTGGGTATAACAGATAGCTGTTTTGTGTCTGTAATGAGAGGCGGGGCAGTATTGTGATCCTTTGTGGAACTCTCAGTGGAGTTCAATATGGCGCCCATGAAATATTAGTTCCCCGTGAACAAACTGTAGGAGGGTTTGAGGACCGCTCTCGCACGGTTTACATCCTTCATAAAAAATAGTAGATATGGCCGAGCAAAATGACCACAGGAATATTCGCTGTGCTTGATTCAGAGTGGGTAGGTTATTTCCACATCCAGTTTTTCGGGATGTGGGAGAACCCTACTTGATTTTTCTAGCGATGAACTCCGGCCGTAATAATCTCATGAGGACTTTAGCTGCAGCAGGAGCCAAACCTCATTCTCCGTGCCAGAATAAACCTTCCCCCAGTCTCACCCCACCCACAGGTATTTACCATTGGCTCAGAACAGGTGGTTTGGCAAACGAAGAAAGTCCTACACTGTAATTCCCCATTCCAAAGGGTTGTACTCTTAATTGTACAGTTATCAATTGAAGTTACCACACGATAACAGAAAAACCACATGAGTTTTTCAATATCCCAGTTCCTATCCAGCAACTTGTAATCAAGCCTATTATGGGAAAATTGACCCTTCTGCGCCAGTCAGCTTGCGTGCCACGTGCGGCGTCCCACAAGGTTAGTCACTCTTCTCAGGCTTGTTTAAAATGTACCCCAGACCGGAGATGAGCATCTTTGAGTGCCAGCATTTCCCTTCCACTCCCACGCTGATCACAAAGAGGTCATTGTGTGAGTATAGGGAGGCATCTGAAATTACAGCGCCTTACCAGCTTGCGTCAGCGAGGTGATGTTTTTGGCTGAGCAAGGGCTATCTTGGGTTTATTTGGGGACAACAGAGGGGATTCTGATGTGGATAAATAATAGTGAGGGACGAGGAGGCATCATAAGGGTATTGCTAGTTTGTGATGTTTGGAGTGTGCATAACCCTTAGGTCACATGTTAGCAGCCTGTGGTCCTTATGGATGGAGGAATTTCTGTTGAAAACCAGGTAGTTGCAGAAGTGGAAAATCTTCTTACATCATCTCTCCTGATATATTAAAGTTGTCAACTGTAAACCTCAAAAGTTAAAACCTGAACTATTTCAGTATTGCTCTTTGTCTCTTTGTCTCTTTGCCTCTAAATTGCAAATTGATCAGCTTCATAGGATTCAAAATGCAGAAGTCCAGAGAATATGTAACACCAGGAAATATGATCATGTGTCGTAGACCAGACGAGCTCTACATTAGTTGGTGATACATGCTACAATCCATTTCAGTGCCTGTGTTTAATTTCTAAGTGCTTCCATAACATTTCCCCTAAATATTTGACAGAACGGTGAGGCTTTATGTTCCCCAGACATCTCTTGAGTGTCCGTACGAAGAACTAGCAGTATACACACATTTGAAGGTAAAATCTAGAGGACCGAGATGCCAAGGTTCAGCGGTTTTTATCACATGGAATACAATTCCAATGTCTTTAAACCTCGATGAAGACCTTTTGAAGAAGATTAAAGCAATCCTTCTTGTAATGTACTTGCTTTGCTCTTGTGAGGGTGGACGCTAGCCGAAGAGACCCATATGAAATGAAATAGAAGGGCAGAGAAACTGGAAGACGACCTTAGGGAATGGAATGGAGGGAGTTGCGTGATGCTTTTATGAACCTCAACTTGGATGAGAGTGACCCGCTTGACTCTGATACTAGTGCAAGCACGTCTGCAGGGGAGAACGAAAAATAATGGTTGGGGTGAAAAGCCTAGTATAATAGTGTGAACTGAATTTCCCTGTACCACACTTGTTGGCTTACTAATGTATGCTCTGCCGATCACTGATGATTCTGTCACCTGTAACTGTATAACTACTGCAAGTTTGTTGATGTACTTTCCTTGCTCTACATGGCAGTAGGGGGATAAGTTGACAGTGGCATAGAGACAACCTAGGAGGTTATTTAGTGTTCGGTGGACAGGGTACTCTGCCAAAAACATGATGAAATACCCTGTCTACCTTATTATCTGGAGTTGGGCAGACCTCTTTGACTATGGCAGCAGAAACCTTACACCAATGGACAAGGGGCTGTCGGTGTAGGTATATCTGCCCGCCCTACTTAGAGCAAAAGGTTTGATGTACTTTTTTCTATTCAGCATTACATGGTAAAGGCTGCCAGCCCAAACAGACACCCAACCATGGTAGGAAACTCCTAGATGTCAGGGTCATTAGTATTTCCTTGTACAGAAACAAACTCCACTTTGAGAGTTTGTTTTTGTAAAATAAAAATGTTTGCTTAGAGGCCGCATGAAACATGGAGGGCACTTAGCAAACTTAAACTGCTCTCAGAGGAGTTGTTGTGGCGGTGGCTCCTTTGAAAGTAAAGTAATCTCCTCCATGGTGGCAAAGATGTTTAAATATGGTGGCCAGTAGACCACGAAGGTGGCACAGACAGGCGGAGGTAATGACCTCAGCCACCCTGAGGGAGGGCAGGCTGCCTGCCAAACCTTAAATGAGGGTGTTAGTTGTGGAGGACACTATGTAAATGTTTATTCATTCATTAATCATTCATTCATATTTGAACTACTGTAAATAAAGATGTGAGGCATACTAGGAATGCAGACATTGGAATAAACATTGGCTATCAAATTAGAGCATTACAATTATTTATAAAAGCATAAAATAATTTTCTAACTGTTGAGTTATTCTGCAGATATGATAAGCTGTGGGAGTACTATTTTACATTACACCCGTCCAAAGCTGACAGTTGACTGAGCACACAGAGTGGGCCTCAGACGATCACGGCATAAACAACGTCCTTGTGAAGTGGTGTTAAAATTCCACGGCTTCTCAGAAAAGGAAGAAATCCTCGAGGCTTTCACAAAACATGCAAAGAGATAATGCTCCGAGGGGCCACCTGGGAGGTATACCAAGGTATTGCCCAGGCTGAGCTACAGAGGAGTTGAGAATTTCAACCCATCACGAGAGACTGAATCGGATCATATACGACTTCATTGGACTTATCCATGTGGCCAATATTTCGCATTTGATGGTGGGCCCCATCAGATGAATCCGACCAGTCATTGCTCATTTAGGAGTGGGCAAATCACTGCTCCCCTGCTCCGAGAGCAGCACCGCCCGCCCGCCCGCAAAGCAGCAGGACACAAAGCATAAAATAATAACTCTAAATTAATATAATTTTATGTTTTTACTTGGCTCTGCTTAAAAGCAGTGAGACGATGCGGAGGAGCCACCACCGTCAGTGACAAAAGCAGTAACCTACTAAGCTATGCACATAAAATACTGTTCTGTGATCTGCATAGTACACATCTTTCACAGCAGGCATATTAACCCTCTGCGCTACTTTAGATGAGTTAAAACTGCCACTATGCAAAACTCTGATCTCTCTTTCTAGCAGGAACATTAATCACCAGAGTTATTTTGACACTTTTATTGTTGCCTGAAAACTACGGGATATACCAGAAACTCTGCAGAGGGTGCTTTTACCCAGCTGATCCTCTCCATGACCAACGACCCCGCCGCCGCCAGAGCCAACCTGCACGAAGGGATGAAAGAGGTAGCCGAGTGGATGACGACCAGCCGCCTGAAACTGAACTCGGACAAGACGGAGGTCCTCATCCTGGGCTCCTCACCCTCCGCCTGGGACGACTCCTGGTGGCCTCCCGCCCTGGGCACCGCACCCAAACCGACAGACCACGCACGCAACCTGGGCTTCATCCTGGACTCCTCCCTCTCCATGACCAGGCAAGTCAACAGCGTCTCCTCGGCGTGCTTCAACATCCTACGCATGCTACGGAAGATCTTCTGGTGGATCCCCACCGAGACCAGGAAGACCGTCACCCAGGCCCTCGTCACTAGCCGACTGGACTACGGCAACGCCCTCTACGCCGGCACCACCGCCAAGCTCCAGAAGAGACTCCAGCGGATCCAGAACGCCTCAGCCAGACTCATCCTCGACATCCCACGAACCAGTCACATCTCCGGACATCTGAGAGACCTGCACTGGCTCCCCGTCAACAAAAGAATCACCTTCCGCCTCCTCACCCACGCACACAAAGCCCTACACGACCAAGGCCCGAGCTACCTCAACAGCCGAATCAACTTCTACGCTCCCAAACGCCATCTCCGATCAGCCAACCACGCCCTCGCCGCCGTACCGGCTACAGGAGGAAGGTCCTTCTCCTACCTGGCCGCCAAGACCTGGAACTCCCTCCCGACCGACCTGCGCCTGACCCAAGACCACCTCTCCTTCAGGAAGAAGCTGAAGACCTGGCTGTTCGAGCAGTAGCGGCACCCCCCCACCCCCAGCGCCTTGAGACCCCACGGGTATGTAGCGCGCTCTATAAATGTCATTGATTGATTGATTGATTGATTGATTTTAAAACTGCTGCACTGCTACAAAACCGTCCCCCAGTAACAAATTATCGCGAACTAAAAAAGCTACACAATCTTCTTTACAAGCCCTGCAGCCATGCTCCTATTGTTTAAAGGAATGATGCAAGTGGCACGTGTGCGAGCCACTTGGCGGCTCGTAATGTCGAGGAGTAGTGGTTCGGGCACGCACAAGCACACTCCCTTCCTCCCATCACTCACAAGCACCCACACACACATACTCACTCCCACCCATCTACATGTGCACTCACACCCATCCATTAACAAGCGCGCACACATACACCCATCATTCGCTGGCACACACCCATGCACTCACCAATTCAAAGCACGCAGCACTAATTCACATACATTCAGATGCCCCCTCCCCCTAAAATAACGTTTTCTTGCGGGCGCCCATGAATGTTTGTTCCCTTGAAGTGTCTGGATGCAGCATGACAACCAAGGCACAACTGCCTCGGGCCTGACACCAAAGTATTTGAATGAGAACAGCGGCCCACCGTAATATGGGAAGCAGACCCTACAAAGGAAAGGCTAATTAGATGACAAGCTGAATTGGAATCCACCACGAAGCAAGAAGACAGAAACTATGGCATTTATTTTCCCCATAACAACTGAATTTCAACATGAATTTGGCAGGATCGCACATTCCATATATAGCCTTGCAGCTCATAAAACATCCCACGTGCAGTTTACACACCCAATGAGAATCTCAAATTGAGGTCACCGCAACAAAAACTCAATCCTAATAAAACTGAGGTAGAAGTCAAACCAGGTAACGCGCACTGAAGAGCCTCACGTTACAAGCTGCTAATAAAGAAGAAACGAGTAGGCTAGTAAATGTTGAAGGGCATGGACGTTAACCTTAAACCCAAGGTACAGGCCCCATGTGAGTTCTCTTCCATGCCTTGCTGAGCATGACGAAGCAAACAGACCAAATATTCCAAGCCAGCTGCTCCCTCTTTAAGCTCCTCCGGAAACTTCTGCATAGAGTGGTGCATAATATGTACTTACTTACCCATGCATCGCAAAAACTTCTGATACTTTTAGGGAGATGTAATGATGTTCAGCAGACGTGTCAGACTCGTTCACTGACGCCTGAAAAGAACATATGGGGTCCCTTAGAACCCACCAGATATGGAGCGAAGTGGAAAGAATGTCCCGTTTCCAGGTTATTTGCCATTTTTCTCTTTGATGCTCTACAGGTGTGAAAATGACCAAGCTGTGTCTGATGCTAATACCGCATACCTCCTCAAAATGCCTGCAACAACAGCCAGCAGCTAAAGGTTGCCATAGTGAGGATGTGGAAATGAATGTTCATTCACAATGTGACGACCGGTTATTCCCCATGATTTTTTTTTTTTAAAGACCTTTATTGTATCTTTAGCAGTACACAGCTTTTTGCCTACAACCCTGGGGCCAGCAGCAGCATGTTATTATGTTTGCAGTCATAACCAAGTCACACAGCCCATGTGCCGACATCCCGGGGGTACGGCGGCATTGTATATCAATGTGCGTTTTTTGGGTTGTCTTTCAGGATGCGGATTCATGTAGGTCCGATTTTATGTTTTATAACATTAAACTGTATTTTGGAAGTGTTCAAAAATTTATATCTGGTAAAAAAGAAAACAAGCACGGTCAGTGAATTACATTAATCTCGACTCCGTTGAAGCACCAGTAATGCATCTGAAATGTATACATTGCTACGATTATAGCCGGTTGGGAACCAGTCTAGTGTATATCTTCTGGGCCGGACTGAGGGACAGGAGGAGGCTCACATATGTTGCCCCTAAAGTCGTTCCATCTTGACCATACTTCTCCCCATTTGCGGGGACACCCTCTTGCTATATACACAGTCTTTTCCTGCAGCATGCACCAATCCATGTCGCTTTGCCAGTCCATCAGTTTCGGTGGATTAGAGGCTCCCCACAGTCTAGCAATGTTTCTTTTTGCTATCATCTGCCCAAGTGTTACCCAGATCCTCCCTTTCGGAGATAGGTCCGTGGGTTCCCAAATGTTCAAGAGACATCTTTTAGCCTTAAAACGAATCTCGACTTCCCAAACCTCCTGCATACACCGCACCACTCTTCTCCAATATTTCTGCACTATCGGACAGTCCCATAATATGTGAAAGAAGGTGCCTGTCCCTCCACATCCCCGCCTACAGAGCCCGTCTCCTCCCCTCCCCATCGCTTGAAGCCTGGTACAGGAGATATACACCCTGTGAAGGATTTTTAGTTGGACTAATCACAATCTGGCCGATATCGCCACCTCCCTAGGGGAGGCAAGCGCGAACATCCATTCCTCCTCATCTATCTCTAGTCCGTCAGTGACCCATTTCTCCTTTAGGGGAAGGAGCGTGTTGGGGGGATTATTTATCAATTTTTGTAAGTAAGGGAGATGGCGTGCTCTGGGATGAGTTCGTCCAATAATCTGTCCTCTAGTGGAGAGGTCTGTGGCAGTGTCGTATCTGGTGGAATGTTCGCCTGTAGGGAGTGTCGCACTTGCATGTATCAGAAGTGTTCGGTATGGGCTAGGTCGTATGTTTCCCGTAGGTGGGTGAAAGTGTGGATTCCTTTAGGGCCCCAGAGGTCTCTTATTTGCGAGATTTCTATCAGGTCCCAGTTACGGAACCCCTTGGTGCGCCCCAAGTTGCCAAGCTTTTCTGAGGCCCAGAATGGAGTTGACATTGTAAGGACATCTGACCACCCCAATTCCCGCTGAGCAATGTGCCATATCTGTACTGAGTGTTGTGTCGGGCCCGTAAGTTGTAGTTTACCTGGCTTAGAGTAGAGAGCGATCTCGTAGTTACCCCCAGGTAACAGCCATCTATCCATCCCGTACCCGGGTTCGTTCCCGTCACTATATGTTCCCTGGTTAATCGCCGCGAGGTGGGCGGCCCAGTAAAATTTGCGGATGTCGGGGAGGGCGATTCCACCGTCATACCACCCCAATGTGAGTTTACGCAGTGCGATTCTAGGCGCCCCTGCCCATAGGAGGTCACGTTGTGCCGCTTCAACAGCTGCAAAGTACGATTTGGGTACTAGGTCAGGGTAGTTCTGCAGTGCATAGAGAAATCTTGGCAACCCCATCATCTTGAAGAGGGCCGCACGGCCTAGCAATGATAATGGGAGTTGCTGCCAGGATTTAGCGTCTCGTTGGAGCCGTCGTAAAGGCGGCAGTAGATTTCTCTCGTGCAGCAGAGTCTTGTCTGTGGAGACAAAGACTCCTAGATATCGAAAGCCGCCTTCCGCCACTGTTATGGGACATGAGTCAGGGAGCCTCGGAGGGGCCCCGTGGAGTACATACAAGTGGGATTTGCTCCAGTTTATCCGAAATCCGGAGTTTTGGCCAAAGCTCGTGAAGATGTCGAGCGCCGTCATAATAGATCTTTGCGGCCTGGTAAGGTACAGTAGGATGTCATCGGCGTATAGGGAGATCTTGTCCTCCCATTCTTCTGTCCAGGCTATTCCTTTAAGATAGACATCTTGCCTTATCCAAGCCGCGAGCGGTTCAAGGGAGAGTGCAAATAAGAGAGGTGAGAGAGGGCATCCCTGTCTAGTCCCCCTCTCCAGGGTGAAGATCTCGGAAGCTTTACCATTCACTACTACCTTGGCCAGCGGCTCAGTGTAGAGGAGACGGATCCATGATATAAAAGTAGGCCCAAAGCCCAGTTTACGAAGTACCACGATTATGTAGGGCCACTCTAAGGTGTCGAATGCCATAGTGGCATCGAGAGAGACCACCACCGCATCTTCTCGCAACCTGTGTCGTTGCCCGAGCACCCCGTGAAGGCGTCGTATGTTGAGTGCGGTGTTGCGGCGAAGCATGAACCCTGATTGATCCGGGTGGACCAGGGTAGGGAGGACCGACTGGAGTCGATTTGCCAGTGTTTTGGCCAGGATTTTTGGCTCCGCGTTGAGCAGCGAGATTGGCCTGTATGAAGCACAAGACTCTTTAGGGTTCCCCTCTTTAGGTATTGCCACGATAGTGGCTATGCGTTGGTCTCGTGGCAACCTTCCCGTCTCTTTGCTTCTATCGAACATGTGTTTCAGGTGTCTACTAAGTGCATCCGGCTTCAGTTTGTAGAGCTCTATTGGGAGGCCGTTGGGTCCTAAGGCTTTGACTGGGAGGAGGTCAGTGATTGCACGTTGCAGTTCAGTGACGTCGAGCGGGCTCTCGAGGGCCTCTCGGTCCTCTTCCGACAGACAAGGCATTCGGATATCCGCCAGGAGGGCTACAGAGTCCTCCTCTGGACGGTCCGACTCCCGGCTATAAACCTTTTTGTAATGGCGTGCAAATTCCGCCACTATCTCCCGGGGTTCGGTTATAACAGTCCCTGTGTCGGTTCGGATTTCTGGTACTACTCTACCAGCCTGTTGTTTTTTGTCGAGCCATGCTATAAGCTTCCCAGCTTTGTCGCCCTGGTCGTATAGTTTCCCCATCTTGTGTCTGGCTACTGCTTGAGCTTCTTGCGTAACCAGCTCCCTATATTCTGCTGTTTTGAGCTGTAGTCTGTGTTGTACGTCCGGCGCCTCAGTGTCCCGCACTTCCTTCTCCAGCCTCGCGAGATCTGTTTCCATGGCGGCTACCTGTTGTACTTTATCTTTTCGCTTTACTGCGATGACCGATAGCGCCTCCCCCCTGATCACTGTTTTAAACGCCTCCCATAGGGTAACTGGGGAGTTCACTGACCCTGCGTTAATGTCAAAGTATTGAGTGATTGCCTTAATTAATTTCTTCCTAGTCTCCTCATTGTGTAGGTGCCAGGCGTTTATTGGTGTAATGCAGCCCTCACGCCGAGTCCCAAATGTTATATGTGTAAAGACCGCCGAGTGGTCAGAGATGCTGCGGGTAAGATGT
This sequence comes from Lissotriton vulgaris, assembly GCF_964263255.1. NCBI lineage: Eukaryota > Metazoa > Chordata > Amphibia > Caudata > Salamandridae > Lissotriton > Lissotriton vulgaris. Next base: position 1,254,311,921 of record NC_141689.1, on the reverse strand, counting down.
TTTGCTTCTTGTATCGTTGTGTCATGTTGTAGGATACTGAGGATGTAGTCGAGGCGGGAGAATGAGCGATGCGGCCCGGAAAAGAAGGTGAAGTGAGTATCAAGTGGATGTAGCAGTCGCCATACGTCTGTGAGCCCGAAGGCTTCTAGGAAGTCTGCCAGCCATTTCTGCCCTTGTGGTATGTCTCTGGGGGGGTGTCTGTCCAGGGTGCCTGATACTACCACATTGTAATCACCTCCCATTACCAACTGCCCGTCAGGGAGGGAGAGTAGCAGTTTGCCCAGATCTGTGTATGTTTGAGTTTGGAGGCCAGGTGGGATGTAGACGGAGAGGAGGTTTAGACGATACCCCTCCCATCTGCCGGACACTACTGCAAAGCGGCCCTGAGGGTCTGTCTCCGTGTGATCTATGTGGAGGGGCAAAGAGCGGCGCAACAGGATCCCCACGCCCCTGGAGCCTGAGGTGAAGCCCGAGTGGACTGCAAGGGTATACCCCCACCTGTTGAGGGCCTGACATGTGTTCCCCATGAGGTGCGTTTCTTGTAATAGGACTGCGTCCGGCTGGCACCTTTTTATGAATTGCAGGACTATGGTGCGTTTGAGTCTGTCTCCTAGCCCGTTGACATTCCAGCTCAGAACTTTGAGGCTTTTTTCCCACCGTCTAGCCATAACCGTTGCTATGTGAGATGACTTGTACCTGCATTGTGGTGCTTGGGTCGATTCTGACATTGCTAACTACACGTGACCGTAAAACCTTCCCAACTCCCCTGCCCTCCCAGCCGCCACCCCAACATTCCCACTGAATGCAAACATTGATCATCACCGCATTTGTGGAGTCTCCCATTCCCTTCCCCCCAACTTCATGCATTGTACCTCCCCTTCCCCGTGAAACAGTGCCCCCCGCCCTGCTCCCTGCTCTGTGGGTTCCAAACTACCCACCACCCCAATTAGCAGAGCGCCTGTCGCCCAACCCTACCCCGGAGAGAGGCGAGCCCTCTCCGAGGAACTTCTTGCGGGAAAAAACGTAAGCCGCCCCCCTCCATGGCCGCCCTCCCCGCGCTGCCCCAGTGCGTTGTTTCCTCAGGACTGAAATAATTTAAAAATTCAGTATGAAGTCTTAGAGTTTCAGGTCAGACACACAATTACGCACTGACATCAGCCCCAAAAGTACAATGTCTATGGTATACGTTACAGTTCAAAGAATCACTGCATCAAGTGTCTGTGTCCTCATCTCGCTGAGTTGTCCCGTGGCGAGTCCCAATGGGGACTGTTCGACCTGGAACGCCAAGATTGTTGGCTCTGTTCGTCACCTTCCATGCGCTCAGTCGCGGAACCAGGGGAGGAGACCCCGGGTTCCCTCCAGATGTCGATGTCTCCACCTGCCTGCGCCTCCGGCTCCGCGGCATCCAACCATTCCTGAACTGCCACCGGCGAAGTGAAGAAGTGTGATTTACCTCCAGAAATGATTTTTAGCTTAGCTGGGAAGAACATCATGTATTTCAATCCTCGTTCACGAAGCGTCGCCTTAACCCCTTGGAAGCAGCACCGTTCTTGCTGGACCTGCAACGTGAAGTCCGGAAAGAAGCGGACCGTGGCCCCCTCGTATTGCAGGTCTCCCTGTTGTATGGCGACCTGGAGGATCGCGTCGCGGTCCCTATAGTTAAGGACTTTAGCGATGATTGTTCTCGGTGGGGCCCCTGGTTTAGGCTTGGAGATCGGAGCTCGGTGGGCCCGTTCGATAGTCATGGGCTTTAGGTGGTGGAGGATTAGGTCTTCCAGAAACAGCTCCGTGCTGTCCCCCTCCAGTCCTTCCGGTACACCTACCATGCGGATCTTGCTCCTTCGAGCCCTCCCTTCCTGATCCTCGAGCTTCATCGCCATTTGTCGTTGTTGGTGAACGAGCTCGTTTACCCTGTCCTCCAGCCGTTTTTCAGAGGCCTGTAGAGTCTTTATGTTCCCTTTGTTAGTCTTGGACCGCTCTGTGGTTTTCCCCAAGTCCTCGTGCAGCAAATTTACCTCGATGGAGATCTTATCTATTTTCGTCTCGAGGTTAGCGCCTAGGGTCTGGATTGCGGTCATGATGGAAGTCAGGGACGGTTCCGCCTGTTCTTTACTGTCCTTTGCCGCCCCGGCGGACTGCTGTTGCGTTCTGGTCACTGCATATTGGTCCAGCTTGTTGGTTTGGGTCACCATTCCCCCTTTAGGCCACATGACGAGCAGGGCTTTTTTGGCGTCAGGCGCCCGCGTCGCCTGTCTGGGATAGTACCTTCTGCGGGCCTGTGCTGGCTCAGGGTTCGGTCCGTGCATTGGCCAGCGACTACCTTGCCTCACCCCTTTCACTGGCGTAATTCCGGCCTCTGGCCTAACCACTGTTGTCCCGCTGCCCTTGGTGTCTGATGTACGCGGGCAAGGCACACAGTTTCTTAGGATGTCCGCACTCCGACGAGCAGCAGCACTCACCGGCTTTTCGGGCCCTCGTCTTCCTCTGATTGCGGCTCCTTCGCCTCTCGCCACCCGGAGGTTGGTCCGGGTTCAGTTGGTCCTCAGTTAAAGTCCATATGTTAGCAGGGGGTTCCGTCACCCGGCTCACTGTCTGTGGGGACCGGACCACCCTGGGCACAGTCGCCTACGGCCTGTACTTAGCCCGATGGCCACCTCGCGAGAGTAGCGTCGAGTCGCAGCCCTGTCCCCGAATCCCAGACTACTTCCAGCTATCTGCACTCATGTTAGGCACTGCTCCCCTTTCCAATCAGCTGATCCCTGTGCCCAGACTCACTGTGCAGGTTCCACCCGCGCCGGCTCCGCCGCACTTCAGCCTCGCTCTCTATGTAGGCCGCAGTCCTAGGCCTCGATTTTGGCGGCCAGCCGTGTCCCGGCCCTTCCTTTGGACCCTTGGGGTGCTTGGATCCCAATGCGGCGTTTTACGTGTGGCGCCCCCTCCAGATGGGCCACTGTCTCGGCGCCGCACTCACTTTACTTCAACGCGCCACCTGCACCGGCGCCACCGCCGCACTCCTGCCCCGCTCTCCGCACAGGCCGCAGTCCAGGGCCTCGATTTTGACGGTTAGCGGCGCTCGGGCTCCACACCTTCACAGCGCCGGGCCGCTGGAGATCCGGCCGCGGTGCTGCTGTCCTGGAGGGTCCCGGGGCTCCACTCCAAAGGCGATGCTGTCGGCCTTTGCCTGAGGAAGCTGGGGCGTCGTTGGCAGTACGCCCCAGCGAGGATAGAGTGGCCGGATTTCAGGGGACAATCACGGTCCCGGCGGGAGCTCGGAGTTAGGCGGCCATTTCAGTCGGCGCCTGGCCACGCCCCCCAAAGGTTATTCCCCATGATTAACAGGCACCATCTGAATACAGGAGTAATGTCTTTATTTACAGTTGTACTACTGTATTTAGCACTGACATGTTTACCGAGTGCATGAGAAGGCCACATGACAACAGTTCCGTGTTTACAGTTCATAGCTCGACACCCACCCTCCTTTTTTTTGCAATTTCATTCGTAGCAAGGAACAAAGACGGGTTGCTTTGTGCCTCAGTGTGAATATTATTCGGTGCCTGGTCACCTGCACCAATGTCTACATGGCTGCATCTTTTCCAGGAACCTACTGATGCACAGGCAGCAACAAGTATTCATGCTTTAGGGTCAGTCACGGCCAGCATTACGGGTGGGGGGTGGGGGGGGGGGGAATGGGGTGGTCGCGCCCCAGAGGGGATGAGGGGGGAGGCGGGTGGGGTTTAAGGGAAAAAAAGAGATAAAATAAAGTTAAAAACTTACCGTCCCGGAGACTCCCGACTCCCGCTGTCCTGGTTTTGAATCCTGCAGTGCTCATCATCAGGAAGGCTGCAGGCAGACTCCCTCCCCTCCACTGCAGCCTTGTGATTGGTGAGACCGCTGCCCCACCAGCGTCATTTTCTCTATGTATGCTGCATACATAGAGAACAAGGATAGTGGGCTTTGTTTCTCGAGGGCAGGGGGGAGTGCAGGGGCGGCCTTAGGCATGTGCAACCTGTGCACCTGCACAGGGCCACCAAACCCCAGGGGCCACCACGGAAAATATATATCCTTAATATAATAATCCTCTGAGGATGGATACATATTTGCGTGGCGGCCCCTGGCACAGGGGCGGCTCTAGGCTCATGGTGGCCCTGGGCAGGGAGCGTAGGTAGGGGGCCCCGGAAGAGGGGGTCTGGGTGGGGCGGAGCGCAGAGGCCAGTGAAGAAGGGGGGGGAAGGGTCAGGGTGTTTAGAAGTGGAACAGAGCCGTAGGCTGCCTAATCACTGCCAGGGGCCGCCACGCATATATGTATCCATCCTCAGAGGATTATTATATTAAGGATATATATTTTCCGTGGTGGCCCCTGGGGTTTGGTGGCCCTGTGCAGGTGCACAGCTTGCACATGCCTAAGGCCGCCCCTGCCTGGCAGGGATTAGGCAGCCTACGGCTCTGTTCCACTTCTAAACACCCTGACCCCCCCCTTCTTCACTGGCCTCTGCGCTCCGCCCCACCCGGACCCCCTCTTCCGGGGCCCCCTACCTACGCTCCCTGCCCAGGGCCACCATGAGCCTAGAGCCGCCCCTGGGGAGTGGCTTGTCCTCTGTTGTTCATACTGACTGTTGGGCAGCCTCAGGCTGCCCAAACAGTCAGTATGCACAACAGTGGGCAAGCCACTCCCCCTGCCCTCGAGAAACACCACCCACCCCAACCAGGAACTTCAGCTGCTTTCTCGCCGTGCGAGAAGGCAGAAACAAATGGTAGTTATTTACGCACACACAGGCAAACACACATCGCAGACAAGCACAAAAATACATGTGCTTGGGGAGGAGCTATGATTCAGAAAAGGGGGTGGTGATGAACAGAGTGTCTGAATTAAGCAGACCACTCTTACCCAGTCCAAAGATCAGGGCTTTATCCATCACCGTTATTTATCTCACTGCACCATCCCAGCTCAAAACCTGGCTATATGCAAATCAGTCTGTCCCTGGCCCAGTGCATCATGGGAACAGGGCAGACTAAACTACCAAGCCAATTCTTCACCAGAAAGGAGACAAGCTACCGCGGACCGGTTTCTGGCATTTCAGCCGTCTTCGGCCCGGCTTGCTTGAATCCTGATGGTGCAGTGAGAAAGGGACTCATGTCTGAGTATACCCTGCCACACCTATAGTGGCCAAAAACAATTCAGAAAAGGGGGTGGTGATGAACAGAGTGTCTGAATTAAGCAGACCACTCTTACCCAGTCCAAAGATCAGGGCTTGATCCATCACCGTTATTTATCTCACTGCACCATCCCAGCTCAGAACCTGGCTATATGCAAATCAGTCTGTCCCTGGCCCAGTGCATCATGGGAACAGGGCAGACTAAACTACCAAGCCAATTCTTCACCAGAAAGGAGACAAGCTACCGGGGACCGGTTTCTGGCATTTCAGCCGTCTTCGGCCCGGCTTGCTTGAATCCTGATGGTGCAGTGAGAAAGGGACTCATGTCTGAGTATACCCTGCCACACCTATAGTGGCCAAAAACGATTCAGAAAAGGGGGTGGTGATGAACAGAGTGTCTGAATTAAGCAGACCACTCTTACCCAGTCCAAAGATCAGGGCTTGATCCATCACCGTTATTTATCTCACTGCACCATCCCAGCTCAGAACCTGGCTATATGCAAATCAGTCTGTCCCTGGCCCAGTGCATCATGGGAACAGGGCAGACTAAACTACCAAGCCAATTCTTCGCCAGAAAGGAGACAAGCTACCGGGGACCGGTTTCTGGCATTTCAGCCGTCTTCGGCCCGGCTTGCTTGAATCCTGATGGTGCAGTGAGAAAGGGACTCATGTCTGAGTATACCCTGCCACACCTATAGTGGCCAAAGACGATTCAGAAAAGGGGGTGGTGATGAACAGAGTGTCTGAATTAAGCAGACCACTCTTACCCAGTCCAAAGATCAGGGCTTGATCCATCATCGTTATTTATCTCACTGCACCATCGCAGCTCAGAACCTGGCTATATGCAAATCAGTCTGTCCCTGGCCCAGTGCATCATGGGAACAGGGCAGACTAAACTACCACAGCAAGCAAGATGGCCGCATAGTCTCCCGGCTCCGCTGACCTCCGTCTTTCGCTCGAAGATCCTGTCATCTATCCTGATCTCCAGCCCCATATCCGTATATATGAACTAATCTGCAGTCCGATGGAGCGATCCCGAGACTTTTCCGACATTGTGGAGTGGAGTAATGTTGAGGTTTGATTTGAGGCCTAACCCAGTCTGGAAGCCGGGGTCTGGAGTGCTGGTCCAGCCAGGTCCTAGTTGAACAACAGCGGACCGGTGAGGGCGGCAGGGTCCGGTCCATGGAACTTTCGACATCTATTGAATTGCTTTGCTGCCGATCTGCTGCCTGGTCCCGTATCGGAGGTGAGGAGACACGGCGGTGTGGCGGGGGTCCCTGACCCGGAGGCCTAGCGTTCGCACCGCCGGTGCCTTTGGGTTGGAGACTTGGCGCGCACTAACGCATGTTGACGATCTGTCCCTCACGGTTCATTCCTGCTCCGACTAATCTGCCCCTGGGGAGGGGACTTTCCGTGGGGATCACTATGCCTGATGTTACGTGGAACCCGGCGGAGCGGGCTAAGTGCGGCCCGTCATTGCGGTCAGTGCTGGCAGCCCTCGAGGCACTTCAGGTGACTATGGAGGCCCAGGTCTGGAATCTGATGTCGGCAGCGGATGGAATTAGAGGGTTGGGACTGGACCCTGACTCGTTGCCCGGGACCCGGCGGCCAGCTCAACTCCCGACAGACACCCCAGTGGTGCATTCAAACCCGGTGCTTGGAGCTGTGCCTGCCCCTACAGAAATGGAACTGATCGAACATGCTGAGATCGGCGTTTCAACTATATGGTCGGAATCTTTAGTTTCGCGGCCGGCGAAACATGTAACTGCTGTTCCCATTCTGGAAACTTTTGGTCGGAACTGTGAACTGTGTGAAATTGTGTTGCACCCCCTTCCCAGCTGGTACATCAAGATGGCGGATGGGACAGTGTCTGGCATTGGAATCGGGGAGGGGCATCGTTGGAACCGGCCGTCTACGTTGGGATTTGCCATCCTTTCTCCATCTAACAGACCATATTTCGGCAACTTCTGTGTATATTTTGACAATTTGACGATGGAGCTCTACTTATCGGAGGGAATCAGCAAATTTGATCGACGGGGCCAAGGCTGAGACTGTTGTTTGGGGTTTCACACTATGATTTCATCGGTAACGGGATTGCTTTACTAGGTCAACGGAGACCAGGCGGGGTTTATAGTTTCCTCCGGTGTACTTTTCTATTGTGTTCTGCTCGATTGTGTTAGCTCTGTGGGGGATTCTTTGTTAAGGCGGTCGGGAGAGAGCGGGAATGCGTACAATAAAGCCCTCCTCTTTTTCTATTTTTAGGGTAGGGGTTCAGTTTTTCTTTCTTTCTCTTTGTTCTTCCTATATTTCGGGTTTCAGTTATTTGGGGCGACAGGCACGCTGCAAGGGGGGTAGGCCGTAGTCATCTGCAGGGGTGCAGGGTGGGGGGTTGGGGGAGGGGAATTTTGTTTTTCCTTATTGGTTCTATGGCCCTTTTTTCTCTTTCGTATCCTTCCTTTTGCCTTTTCTTTCGCTTCTTCTTTTTTGGGTCAGCGTAGTGGGTCCACTCTTCTGTCAATTCTCGACTATCTGTGCCTATACTTTTCATGGCAATTCAGTATCATTGGGCGGGCGCTTAACTGGTGCGAACTGTGATTGTATGCTTGTTTATCCTGAATTATATGCCTTAGCGCCACTGTCTTAAATGAGATTGATCTAATTGTGGAAATCCTACTATTTTGCTCGCTCTCTATGCGACTTTGTGATATTGTATGGCACCTGATCCTTCTATTTTTATATTGTAAAATGGAGCCTTTAGAATCCTGTCAATCGCCTGGTATGCTCTATTGCCAGTTTTGATTGAAGTTGTGGTACATTCGCTTCCCGGGCGGCAGAGTCTTGTCCTAACTGACTTGCTGTGATGAAACTGATTAGCGGCCGGCCCTGGTGGTTGTAGGCCCATATTTGTAACTGGTTGAAGTATCAATAAAGGTTTTCCCCCCAAAAAAAAATAATAATAAAAAAAAATACATGTGCTTACATGCAGACAAAACCACACACATGTATGTAGTCAAACGAATGTGTTCATACAAACGCCACGTCATATATGTACAAATGCACATTAAAGTGCACACAGACACACAAAGACACAACTTATCGATGGGTTTACAAGTACTTGTATGCACATTTTGAAACCCAGTTATTGTCCCTTCTTTCTGTGGCGGATGTCCCAACAAGGCCTCCATGGTGCCAAATTTCACAGTTGAGGTATCTAAGCATAAACCAAACTTTAGCCACTATTCTGAGACATTCAGTATGTTTGAAGTGTCTCTTGTGTGGTTATTCTTAAAAGACGGTCTCCCAAGGGGGCGATATCTGAGTTTGGTAGAGTTGTGCTGATAAAATTCCCAAGAGTTTCACTAGCTTAGGGTGATGAAGTTGCATCACATGTGCAGTTTTCAGGACAGCTTCCCCACCAATCAGTAGTAATTACAGCTACACTTTATAGTCTAAACTCAAGGTACTTAAAAGAGGTTGTATTTCTACTCATCTAAACATGGACATCAATTCACCAAAATGCCTGAGGTAGGGGAAGTGACTTAATATGCACCTTGACCTTCACTTTCACTCACACATACATATGCCTATACATACACACGCATTCATACATATACAAACACACTCAAATATACACACGCTCTGCCTATACACGCACACATATTTACACATACACAGACTCTCTCTTACATAAACACACTCAAAACTGCAAGCACGCGCACAACATACATACATTTAAAAGCATTTTTTTAACTTAACTCAGTAGTCAGGAAAAGTCATATTCCGGCTATTTGTACTCCATTTTTTATCAAACAAATAGTGAATAATGTAATATTATTCACTATTAGTATAATTAAAATTGACAAAATCGAGGTACGTGAAGTCCCCACCAAGATCCATATGGATGAGCTGCTTCTGTTCCTGCCGCTAATTTTGCCACTGCTGACGCTAGAGGTTGCAAAGGAAGTGCTAGGGGTCACAAGGGGCAGAACAGGGATTGCAGTAGTGACTCTTGTGACCTCTAAATGACGTCCATGCATGTTAATGGTACTCATTTTATCAACCTTTAGCGGCTGAAAGTGTAAGCTAGCCCGTTAGATTCCAAAGTGCGACGCTATCTTAGTGTAGGAAAGTACCCCTTTTTGCATGGTTGCCCCTCACTTTTTTCCTGATATCTGATGCACTTTGACTGAGTGTGCATTGGGTCCCTGCCAATCAGGTTCTCAGTGCCTATGTTCTTTCCTAAAACTGTACCGTTGTTTTCACAATTGGCACACCCCTGACCCACATGTAGGTTCATTGTAAAAGGTACCACTAGTACTAAAGGCCTTGTGACCAGAGATTGTTTCTAAGGGCTGCAGCATGTATTGTGCCACCCTCAGAGGCCGCTCACCAAACACACGTACACAGCTATTGCAGAATGTGTTTTGGTGCAGACAAAACTTAGGAGTCTGGTAGGTTGCAGCCCTATGATTCATAGATCTGTCTGGCTCAATCCAAAAATTGATAATGCATAGTTCTTTTTATTTCATTTCTTTAGACTTGATCATGTTGTAATCACATATAATCAAATAATTGTTTAAGTTTGATTCCTTCTCTTATACATCAGATTGTAATTTCTTTTTCCAATGCATTTCGGTGTTAATTCGCCTTCATCAGGGAAACATTCTAAAAGAAAAGTAAACATAACATTTTTTACCACTTAATCACAAGCGGTGCCCTTGGTTCAAGTCATCACATCAATTACTGTGCAATATTACAACTCTTTACTCCATTTTATGAATCTGCCCACCTATATACAATGTCATCAGAAATCATATACATTGCTACTACAAAATGCTATTATATTGTTGTTTCATGTTAACATCTCGTGTCATTATTTAATCAGGGTGTGTCAGTTTACTGTGTACTTCATCTCGTGCTTGTATTGCGTACGCCGCTGGTTTGTGGCTGTTCATGCGCTAAACGCTGACTATGTGAGTGGTTCCTCAACCGTTATTAGTTAATGTGTGGAACTCTCGCTGTTTTTTACAAATGTCGTGCATCTATTTGCGCGGGCCGAAACCGCTGCTAGTGTATTTGAATACCTTACTCTCTGTTGCATGATGTTATTTGCCCTATCTAACTTCCTACGCTTCGTGATGTTGACCACGCTTACCTCTGAGTATCTTCCTCTCCTTCCTGTTTCTCTCTTACAGCATTTCAAGCGAATTCCGTACTCTCGCGGTTTTAGATCAAAACGGAATTGCGCGCATGCGTCGCAGCTTGTGTGTGAAGTCGGGTGTTTTTTTACAATGGAAACTTTATTGCACTGACTGTGCGCACAGTCAGGTCATTCAAGTAAAATTAAAAGTGGCTTTAAAGCTCCATGTTTCACAGTGCAGTCGGAAACCCGCCTGCACTTTTAAAGGGGATCAGAGATCCCTTGCAGGCAGGTGCAGTCAGTGACTGTACCTGCCTGCAAGGGGGCTGCAATAACGGGGTACACTAACAGTGTGCCACCTTTGAGGTGGCGCACTAACAGTGTGCCTCCTGAGAGCTTCTTTGCCTCGTTGCCTGCATCTGTAAAACAGCGAAGGTGCAGATGCAAAGGGATTCCCTCATTAGCGTTGAGAAAGCGCTGGCGCTGTATATTCTTTCAGTATTACAGAGAAGGGGCCGCAGAAGTGTCTGTGGTCCCCTCTGTTATACCAAAGTGCCCCAGGAAAGTGGGCGCAAATGCCCATTACGCCCCTGGGGCACCTTGTGTTATACGGCCCCAGCTGATCAGTGTTTCACATGTGGCAGGAGTAAGTGCCAGCAGGGTCCTTCTCCAAGCAACTCGACCAGCGCAACTCTACATGCAAGTTAATCCTTACTGTTTTCTGGTCACAAAGTATTGATGAGGACTCATCACTCTGTTTCCCTAAGGGGCCTTCAGTATTGGACCAAATTGGAACGTTTCTTTGCAGTCTAGTGCTGTATGTGGTTTTAATTGCTATGGGCACGTTTAATTGTCATGCGCATGTCTGAGCACGTCCCCTTTTGGGGACCTCTGACACATGCGCTGCAAGTTGTATGTTTTGGACACATACAAGAATTTCATGTGCACCGCGTTTTAATGAGAACATATATAACATTCATATTTATATTATCTTTTTTTCGTTTTGTCTTTGTTTTATCTTACAGGTCAGGGGACATTATGAAATCTTCTTTCTTTTTAAGTTTATTGCAATACAATATCATCCACTAAATAGAGTCGGGCCTATCTATGGTCCTGATGAAATACCTAGACCCTTCTGTCACTTTTGGGCATGAAATATGTTGACCATACTAAACACACCCAAGGGCTAATTACAGCCTTTCTTGTTTTAGCTTTGTTTTTCATCTTGATTCAGTCACTAACCATGAATAAAATTGCAAAGGGACTAAGGGAGTACCCATAATCAGTTTTAATCCACTTATTTACCCAATCTACACATCACAGACACCCATCTTTAGGGCATTGACCTGAGCTCTGGCAAACACCAGGCCAGGCCAGAAGAAAAAGATCTCCATTAAAGAACCCCAGTTTCTAGGAACCCAGAGAGGAGCAGGCCCGACGATGAAGCATGTCACCTAAGTTGGTTTGGGCTATTGCATCCTTAAAATAATGATTCCCGAGATCTGTGGAAAACTTTTGGACCGAAGTTTAAATGTATTCTGTGGCCATACAGTGGAACAGCATACTATAGGAATGAGTTAATTAACATATACATGTGTGACAGAGTAAGCATGGAGTGTGTGTGCCATTCTTAATAGTGGCAAGCAGGTATCTATTTTAAATTGCCTGAACAAAAGTGGCAAACAAGATGGATGTTGGAAAGAGCCTGCTAGATGGTGATGTAGATTGCAAGGCTCCTCCAATGCATTCCCGTGGTCTTTTGTAGTTGACTAGACTCTAGGTTGTAAAGGATACAAGACAAAAGGCCCCTTTATAGTGCCAGGACTGTTATTGACTCTTTCCTGCTCCTTTCTTTCGTAACAAGTGAAGATGGATTTGAATGAGCAAGCCTCTCATTCTTTTTTGCCTTTTTCTTGGTTTCTCCTTACAGGAAGCTATCAGCCTATTCCTCCTTCCAGCTGATATTGTGAGACAAAGACTGTGGGTGGGACAGTTTGGGTGGAATACACAACAACTAGAGTTTTCTGAAACCAGTACCAGTACCAGCACCAGAACACTGGAATCCACAAACTAAATGTCATTGTGCCACAATTTTTCATCAATACGTTTACGGGTCCCATACTAGTGAAGAAATGGAAAGAACCTTTAAGTGCCAAGGCAAGGATCACTGACAGCCAACTACCCTCTTCAGGTTTAAGACCAGACAGTCTTTGAAAGTCTGCATCTTGCCTGGAACAGCTGTTTGCCCCCATCTAGAGCCAGTAGCCCATTGTCTTCTAGAGAGGCGTGCTGGAGATGCGCCTACGTGTTAGGAAGGCTGCCTTGGAGATGAGGTGTTGTGTAGTCTGTGAAAAGTGCAAACGATCAGTTTGTTACCAATTCAAGGAACAATCTGGCATCACCAGACACTGTAGTGGAACATTATGCCCCTCTACATCATGCCTGGAATTGAGTATTTCATTTCTCAAGATGTTGGAGTCTTGTGGCAATGGGCCGCTATGAAGTATTGCAGCTGAAGTCAGGAGTTTCATCAAGACATTCCAAATGCGCCTAGATGACTTGGCATTGACATGTTTCATACCACAGGCATATTTGCATGGAGACCCCTCCAATGCTCCTCAATAACTGGCCACCAAAAAAGTCTTCTGGCCACGGTTGGCGACGACCCTGAATATCAACTAACACCTTCGACCACAACCCAGATCATCACTGCAACCCATTTTTTAAAAATATGTTTTTATTGATTTTTTTACTAAAACATAAGCAAAACAAAATGGACACAAAAAATATTCATCTGGATGTTTACCATCATTAGAATCATCGAAAGCACATGCATGTTGGACAACCGTATGGTGTTATATCTGGCTGTTCTGAATGTTAAACAGGAGTTAAGATTTCCATCTGCAGGTGCCAGTTGAGTGCGGAGGAAAAGCAGAGAGGCAGTGGGTGTTCATTGACCAGGAGAATACTGTTCTTTGAGAGGGCGTGCCCGGGGGACCACCAGGAAGGGTGAATCAGGTGCAGAGGAGCTGGTGCGGGGAAGAGAAGTGGGGTCGGAGGGGCCAGTTTCTTACAAAATGCTCAACGGGATCGGCCGAGTGGGAGTTTCGATCTGCATGAATCAAGTAAGGGGGAGGGGAATTTATCCCTGAGTGTATTCCTGAAGGGTGGCATCCCTGGGAGTCTCGGACAGGGGCTGCCAAAAACTGTCCCACTGTTCTGCTATTCGATGTTTCGGCAGGCATCTGCTCAACTCTGCATGTAGGCCTTACTCTTGGGCCGTGACCATCTCAGCAACTCCGTGTTTCAAATTGAGAGGTTGGGAGATGGCATAGATTTCCAATGGGACGTGATCGCTCTTTTTGCCGGTATTAATGCTAGGTCCAGAAATCGTCCGAAAACTTTGCTTTTAAGGGGGCGGCAGAAAATCCCCAGTGCACAATGTTCTCAGGAGGGTGGGACTGAGTGCGTCAGTGCAGCGTGTTGGTGTTTGGAAGACTTGTATCCAAAATGTCCTCAAATATGGACAGTCCCAGAGCAGGTGATGGAGATCTGATGGAGTGGGGACATTGAGGGCAGAAGGCAAATGCCCCTGGGAAGATCCTGTGGGGGCAAACAGGATAAAGATTGCCATGATGGAGCATGTAGAATTGAAGTAATTGGAAGCGTGCATTGCGCAAGACGTACCTGGGTATTCCAGGGATGCTTGCTACCTTCACCCATTCCTTATCATTTTGCACCCATCGAAATTCGATTCCCACATATCTTGGAGGCACCACAGAGGGTGTTGTGGGTCACAGTACAGTGTTTCATACAGCCAGGGCACATTGGGCCTGATCAGGGGCGCAACTAGGTCTTAATTTCGGGGGGGGGGCTAAGATGGCAGATGAAGGGGCGTGGCTAATGTAAATCAATGGGGCGGAGCTAAAATGGCAGATAATCAGGATCGGTAACTTAATGCTTAGGTCAAGCTGAGAAAAAAATGTGGTGAGTTCTGCATTTGAAACTGGACAACAATTAAAGCACACATTTTTGTTAGTTTGATGCATTGCCCCCCAAAACCCATACTCACCCTGAATCTTAAAATTTCCCCTGGCACACCAAAACACATACCCACGCTGAACCCTAAAATTAACCCTCTCACACCCTAAAACTCATACCCACCCTCAAATCTATAATTACCCCTGGCACCCCAAAACCCATACCCATCCTATCCCTAAAATTATCCCTCCCCGGCACCCCAAAACCCATACCCACCCCACACCCTAAAATTACCCCCTGGCACCCCAAAACCCAATACCACCCTGAACCCTAAAATCACCCCCCTGGAGCCCCAAAACCCATACCCGTCCTGAACCTTAAATTACCCCTGGCACCCCAGAAACCATACCCATGCTGAACCATAAATTCCCCCTTGCCCCCTAAAACCCAAACCCACCCTGAACCTTAAAATTACCCCAGGCACCCCAAAACCCATACCCATACCCATGCTGAACCATAAATTCCCATCTGGCACCCCATAACCCATACCCACCATGAACCCTAAAATAGCCCCCTGACATCCCAAACCCACACCTGCCCTAAACCCTAAAATTACCCCTGGCACTATAAAACACATACCCACGCTGAACCCTAAAATTAATCCCATGGCACCCCAAAACCCACACCTACCCTGTACCTTAAAATTACCCCTGGCACCCCAAACCCCATACCCATGCTGAACCATAATTTCCCCCCGGCACCCCATAACCCATACCCACCCTGAACCATAAATTCCCCGCTGGCACCCCATAACCCATACCCACCCTGAACCCTAAAATTGCCCCCTGACATCCGAAAACCCACACCTGCCCTAAACCCTAAAATTACCCCTGGCACCCCAAAACCCATACCCATGCTGAACCATAAATTCCCCCAGCACCCCATAACCCATACCCATCCTGAACCATAAATTCCCCCCTGGCACCCCATAACCCATACCCACCCTGAACCCTAAAATTGCCCCCTGACACCCCAAAACCCACACCTGCCCTGAAACCTAAAATTACCCCTGGCACACCAAAACACATACCCATGCTGAACCCAAAAATGTCCCCTGGCACCCCATACCCACCCTGAACCCTAAAATAGCCCCCTGACATCCGAAAACCCACACCTGCCCTAAACCCTAAAATTACCCCTGGCACCCCAAAACCCATACCCATGCTGAACCATAAATTCCCCAAGCACCCCATAACCCATACCCACCCTGAACCATAAATTCCCCCCTGGCACCCCATAACCCATACCCACCCTGAACCCTAAAATTGCCCCCTGACACCCCAAAACTCACACCTGCTTTGAACCCTAAAATTACCCCTGGCACACCAAAATACATTCTCACGCTGAACCCTAAAATGTCCCCTGGCACCCCAAAACCCATACCTACCCTGAACCCTAAAATTGCCCCCTGGAACTTCAAAACCCATACCCGCTCAGAACCCTAAAATTACCCCCTGGCACCCCAATCCGTAACCCACCCTGAACCATAAAATTACTCAATGGCACCCTAAAACCCACACCCACCCTGAACTCTAAAATTACCCACTAGCACCCCAAAAAAAATTAACGCTACAAACTTACACTACATTTGCATATTTGGAGGGGACTGTCCTCTTTGACGTTTCTATGTATGTAAGTCAAGAACAACATTCACAGTAACCTAGATATGCAGGCAGTAGGTAATGCTGTGCTGAGAAATGCATTAAAGTTACTGGAACTTACACAAAAAACTGCTACCTGCTCTTTTGATACTATACTGTGGAGTCTGGCTGATCAGCAGCACTGTGTCCTGGCATCCAGCCCCTCCCGAAGGTCTCACTGTGAAGATCAATGTGGGTCAAATGCACAGACAGAAGGGGGGAAAGGGATGGCCAGTGCAGGTGAAGTTTTTCCTTTGTAAATGAATTCCTGCTGGCGTCATAGCCGAGGTTTGCTGTCTGTGCACTTGTATGGAATACACATCTATACAAGTGCACAGACAGCACACCCTGGGCTAAGATGCCAGCAGAAATTCCTTTACAAAGGAAAAGCATCACCTTAACTGGCCATGCCTTCCCCCTGCTGTGCACATCTTCACACCCCATGCTGACAACCCATCAAGTGCTTAGGTGAAATCCCTGCCTTCAGGCAAGGATTTCACCTCTGCGCCACTCTAAAGGAAACACAAGAGGTCAGGGCAGGGGGTTCACTCGCTGAAACTATTCAGAGGCTGGCTGTCTGGCTCGGGCTGCTGGGCCTCTCAGAAATCATTAAAACAATCTCATTCTCGGATCGGATGCGCAGCCTTCCTGCACCATTTCAGTGCGTGTCATCTTAGCCCGGGCAGAGCAGGCGAGGGGAGGGGGGGGGGGGGCTGAAGCCCGGTGAGCCCAATGGGTGTTGCGCGCCTGGGCCTGATTCACAACTGCAAGCTTACAATTGTGTGTACGTTTACAATTGTTTGCTATTCACAAAGGTGTTACACTAGTTTTTAGTTTTTTTGCAGTTTTTAATATAGCACAAACTCGATCTGGAGGTATTGGAGCACCGTACATGAGCACCAGTTACATTACACATCGACACATTCACGTTTTGGTAGGCACAGGAGATTAAGTGATTTGCCCAGAATCACAGGATGTTGAGCCAACGCCAAGACTCGAACCTAGTTCTCCAGTTCCAAGGTTGACAGCTCTGTCCATTATGCCACATCCTCTCCCCAAAGTAATATCTTTGCGACTGTGGAGTGTCTGCACATAAAAAGATAGGGCAGTCCTATTGTTTTATGTCGGGAGACTCCACAGTCATAACAAACAGGGCCGGCTTTAGGGCAGTGCCACTGGTGCGACCGCACTAGGCGCTGACTTGTGGAGGGGGGTGCAGTGACCTCAGAGGGGCACTGTGTTTAGCAATATCTTATGGTAGGAGAGATGAGGGGCATTTTTGTAGGTGGTAGGGAGAGAATCCGAATAGGCTGTCTTGGGACATGTGGTCACCAAAAGTGATTATCGCACTGGGCGCCACCAGTGCTAAAGCCGGCCCTGCGTAACAATACAAGTAAAATACCTTTGTAAATAGCAAACATTCATGAACTCACAAAGAACTGTAAGTTTATCTTTGTGAATCAGGCTTGTATTGTCTAGTAATGCCCATGTACAGGGTATGGGTCGGTTGGTGAGTAGTAGGCTCCTCTGTGTTGATCTCCAAGGTGCTTTGGAGCGTATATCGGAGCTGGGCATACATAAAAGATTGTCCTTCGTGAAGTAAATAATTTTAGGTAAGATCTTGAAAGGATTGAATTTGGATTTGGTTGTTTTCAAATAGGTCTCTAATGGTTTTATCGCTATATCCGTCTAGGGCACCCGGAGTTGAGAGTCTACATGTGTCTGTTGGTGTGGAAGGCCAAAGAGTGGAATATTAGGAGCAGATGAGGCTTTGGATTTTGTAAGGCTGAGAAGGCCATATTGAGTAGTTGAGGGAGACCTCTGGGGGCACGTACTCCTGGGGAAGTCAAATTGAGTATTGTAGCCTGGTTGAGTGGTCCCAGTTTCTTCCAGGTCTATGCCCACAAGCCACCTGGACTGCCATTGCAGCTCGGCAGTCACATGGTATGCTTTGAAGTGAGGAGCTCCCAGGCCGCCCTAAGTGGAGCTCAGAAACAACAAGGTCATGCATCATCGGCCCGTTGACTATATGAGTTCAATTAAGAATCAATCCAGTTCACAAAAGAATCGACGTGTTGTGAGTAGAGGAAGGTTGACAAAATAGTACAGGAGTCTCAGAACCACCACCAAGTTAGAGTTGGCCACAAGACCTTCAACCGAGAGTGGAAGTGTCTTCCAAAAGGTCACATGTAATATAAGTGAGCCCACATGGTGAGTTTGCCATTGCGGAGGTTGTGTATTTCATGAAACATATTAATACCTTGTTAACAAAAGGTGTAACCTTGCCATCTGGCCTGGTCTGCACCCAGAGAAAGAGCAAGCGGGGGTTGTCCTGATACAGGGGGGAAAGGTAGGATTTGTCTCTATTGATGAAGAGACCTGAGGCCCTACCAAATGTCTCCAAGGCCTGAGCAATCATATCTGTCTCTAACATTTTGGATGTATAGTAGGACATGATCAGTTTACAGGGATAAGGCCTGTACATCATCAGGGAGGTGGATACACCATGTACAACCCTCCAAACGCATCCGAGCTGCAAGGGGCTTGGGCATCAGGGCAAATAATAGGGGAGAAAGGGGGCAGCACTGGCAGGTCCCCGTGCCGATCCTCACTGGGGGGTGAGATGTGTGCCCCAAGCTTGATCCATGCCTGTAGAGCTTAATAAAATAGGCTTACCATTTGTAGGAACCTGGGTCCGAAACCAAATTTTCCAGGGACCAAAAAGAGCTATGACCAATTGAGAGTATGGAATGCTTTTTCTAAGTCCAGAATTAGGGATGCAGAATACGGCCAATGGTCCAGGGCTACATCCAAGCGTCTGTATAATCTTCAAATGTTGAGGGAAGTCGACCTGGTTGGACCAGATGAGAGATGACCCCCAGAAAAGTCAGTCTTCTAAGATTGTTGTATTTTATACTCCATATTTATTAATGCAATTGGGTTGTATGATGTGGCATCCAGGGGGACCTTGTGGGGTTTGAGAATAGGGTCTAAGATCACCTCATTTATGGATGAAGGGTGCATTCCTGTATCCAGAGCTTCTTGAAAGATTCAGCTCAGTTTTGGGGCAATAGTTGTTGATTATGTTTTATAAAAATTCAATCTGTAGGCCTTCCAGTCCCGGGTTCTTATCTGATGCTGAAGTTATGAGGGCCACTTTTATTTCCTGTGGAGAAATAGGTTCTTCCATGGTGGCAGAGAGATCTGGTGGATGCTTTGATGGATCCGTGTCCCCCAGAAATAATTGGACATTTGCCTCCCTGGAAGGCTGTGGATCTGTATAGAGGTCAGTGTAATATTAAAAAAGCATGTGGCAAATGGCTTGTTTTGTGTATATGGGTGAATCCGATTGACCTCTAAGAGTAGTGATGGGGTGTTGGCGTTGGTTCACTGAAGAAATCCTGGCCAGCAGGCAGCCCGATTTCTCTGCCCCAGAATGGATCCTGGCTGTTAAAGCTGCCAAATTGATGCAGCGTAGTTTTCCATCAACTCTGTCTCCTCTTTGTGTAGGGTGGGTAGCTGGTGACCTCTTTTGGGGTCAGTTACAATATCTGTGTGTAGTATGAACATGGACCCATTAGGTGTTCTTAAAAGACCCCTCACACACCAACATAGTTGGTTTCATGCTTCATTATTGGGGTCCCAACCGGGCGGCTGAGTGCCCCCCGGTTGTGCTACGACGCCTGATTACAGCGGAGCTGGTGTTGTGCAGATGTGTGATGTGAGGTGAATTACTACGGTTAAAAATATCTCTGAGAATCCTTGCCTCAAATTTTAATATTGGCGGCTCAGGATATGGTTAAAAGACCATATGTGTAGTGCAACTATTTGGGAATTATTACCGTTAGTTGACTATGTGTGGCGGTCTACATGTTTCAGCCCGTATAAAAAGTGAAATGGCTTTCGTCAGGACCAAGTGAGTGATTAGTGAGTGGCAAAGGTGAAGAATGCCACGTGAAACCTGTGCGGTACCTACACACGCGCTAAGGTGTAATGTAGTAATACAGCTGTTCAAACAGTAATAAAGTGAAAACACTTCTCATGAAAATTCCCACACCACTTTAGAAAATAGAGTCAAATGTAATAAATAATTTGACACCAAAATGAAAAAAATCAAATTAGTAGATTTGGAGATATGCAAGTTTAAAGATAGCACCAAAAAGCACAAAGGGCCACTCGCTCGCTGAATCATGTGCATTTCTGAGCCATCTGCCCAGAAAATACGCTGCTGGCTGCTACTGACTCCCTGTATGGCAAGAACTCCAGCCCAGCACCTGTGTGCCTATTACGGCACTGCCATGCTCCCTGTGAAGCTGGGATCAGTGGTAACATGGCAGGCTAACAGACAAACGGCTCCCATTGGCAGGCTTGAACATAACCAATGAGACTGCCTCCTTAAAGCTTGGGGTGGAGAACATAGATCCTACCCAAAAAACTGGCAGAAACAAGGAGCAGAGTGCTAACACCCCATGAGTGTGGGATCCATGGACAAAGTGGCCACGGCATCGTGGAACGCCCAACGGGTTCGGCAGGGGTGGTGAGGCCTCTGCACGGAGCTGGCCACTCACCCGGGATGAGACACAGCTGCCAACCTGAGCAAGTGAGAATGAAGACTGCAGGCTGCCGGCACACCCTCATGTGCTTGGCGGCTGTGGGCATATACTGCCACCAGAGTAGCCCGGGAGAGGAGGCGCCACCATGCAGGCCCTCAACTAGAAAGGATTCAGAAAAGGGGGTGGTGATGAACAGAGTGTCTGAATTAAGCAGACCACTCTTACCCAGTCCAAAGATCAGGGCTTGATCCATCACCGTTATTTATCTCACTGCACCATCCCAGCTCAGAACCTGGCTATATGCAAATCAGTCTGTCCCTGGCCCAGTGCATCATGGGAACAGGGCAGACTAAACTACCAAGCCAATTCTTCACCAGAAAGGAGACAAGCTACCGGGGACCGGTTTCTGGCATTTCAGCCTTCTTCGGCCCGGCTTGCTTGAATCCTGATGGTGCAGTGAGAAAGGGACTCATGTCTGAGTATACCCTGCCACACCTATAGTGGCCAAAAACGATTCAGTAGCCAGGTTCTGAGCTGGGATGGTGCAGTGAGCTAAAAAACGGTGATGGATCAAGCCCTGATCTCTTGACTGGGTAAGAGTATTCTGCTTAATTCAGAAACTCTGTCCATCACCACCCCCTTTTCTCGACTAGAAAGGGCACTCAATCTCCTAGCTGTGCCGGCGCGCACCTGTCCGGTGGACTGGCGCTGTTATGTTGTCTGCAGCGTAGAGGGGGGCTCCTGCAGTCCTAGACGGGTCCAGGGCCATGCCCACTGGGCAATGGGGCATGCCAGGATCTGGCTTGTCTCTGGGCGCTCGCCGGGGACCCTTGTTGTGTCGGATGCCCCGGAGCCGGTGGATGTGTAGAGTGCTGCACACGAACATTCTAGAGCCGACGAGTTATCCCCCCCCAGAGCAAAATGAACGGCACCCCCTCATCAAAGACCGGGACTCATCTCTGAAATGGCGAGTTGTGCATCAGTGACTGTGGGGCCCACTGCACCCGATTGCTCGCTGACTGAAGATCTGTACAGATGGAAGGCCCATTGTGTGGGCGGACTGGAGCCCACAGGTTAGTGTGCATCCTTCCCTCTGAAGCGGACGGCTGGACATGCCGGTTTCAAAGACCTGAACTAAATCGCTAGTGTGCTGCATGGGGATAACAGTTTGGCAAGGCCTGCTCCTTAATGTACACAACTAGACAGCGCAACCTTGGCTGACCTGGAAGGCACAGGCAGTGGCGACAACTCTACTAGGCCGGGCAGGCCCGATCTGCTCCAGTCTTGCCTTGGAGAGGGTGTGGGGACAGGAGTGCGCTGAATCTGCAGGATCACTTACTACGGAAGCGCGAGCTGTCTACATTTGAGACCTGATCTGTGATGGGGCCAGTGGGCTTATGTGCCACTGGAGCCAGCAGTGGGTGGTTCAGGGGAGCCCAGCAGACGTTAGAGTACACTTGGAGCCTGTGGTGTTGCCTTGCCCCCTGTCTATGCAAGGTCAAATCCCTGGAGATAAAACACCATTCCATCTCATCTGGCTTGTTTTTTGGTCAGTGCAATGAGAGAAGGCGGATGGCTCAGGGGCTCTGCTGGGTCCCCCGATGAAGCGGACGACCAGTACCCAGTGCTTGGAGAAGGCAATTAGAGATTAGGGGCTCTGCAAAATGAGGAACACCAAAAGGAAACAGATTGACCACGGAAATTCTGGGCAAACACTGCTCAGAGGAGCTGATGGTTCCCCTTCAATGACCGCAGAGGAATACGACCCTCCCCAGGACAAGCTGGACCTCATATTAGAAGAAAGCAGAGAGTCCTGGGCGGTCCTGGAACAACAACAGGGGACCCTTACTGTTGATGCCGACCTCCTCTGGGTGGACCATTTGAAGCTGGTAGACAAGCCAACACAGCATCTCTGACTGAAATCGCCCCTTGAACAAACTGCAGCTGTTGCGTGGCTTCAGCACAAATTAACAGTGCTACAGGACAGAGTTGAAGACTCTGAAGGACGCTCATGTCAAAACAACATGAGAATAATTGGCCTTCCTGAAAACTGTGAAGGTAACAATCCACTCAATTCATAGACATTTGACTGCAAGAAGTGGTAGCCCCGGAAATCCTAACCGAGTTGTTCAGTGTGGAGAGAGTGCACAGGGTCCTCACAAGGGGCAGGACACCGGGTGCACCCCCCTAACTTGGAATGTTAGAGGAATGGTCTCAATCCATTTACATCATACAATTTACACTCAACTGTGTAGGCGCAAAGCGCAGATAGTGTTTCCTCAAAGGCCCTCAAAATATGGAAAAAATGGCAGGGGCAGATATAACACTCCTCTTATTCTGCGTTTGCAAGGGGAGCTGCAGTGTGGATCAGGGGTCTCCTTTGAAGTACTAGATACACTGATAGAGACTAATGGCATGTACCTAGATGGCATGCCAGTGGTGCTTGGCATCCTCTATGTGCCGCACACAGCACAGGATGCCACCCTGGCCTGAGTTAACACAGCACTACCAGACTGGACTATGTACCCATGGATACTTGGCCTTGACTTTAACGCATTGCTGGACACAAACATAGACTGCTCCCCCCCCCCCCCGCCATGAGCAGCAACAATTTGCCAGGCCAAAGCCCTCCAGTCCTAGGCCTGGGAATGCAGAAATATTCATTTTCATCTCCTCCACATGCATTGCATACACAGATAGATCATATTCTCTGCTCCCCCACATTCATGATCCACATTACTCATACTGCATATCTAGGAAAAACACTCTCTGATCACAATTCCCTGGAACTTTTTCCCCAAATAATTCACTCCCTCTCCCCCTCCTCTGGATCTCCTCAGGTTTATAGCGCGGGGATGCCTACGGGTCACCAGGCGCTTTAGAAATCGCAAAATAAATAAATAAATAAAACTTAGCATGTCTTGGGGCGAGTGCCTACACCGGTCTAGACTTAGAAGCGAAACCCCCATATTCTGGAAGATGGAGTCTTTCGTACCAATAAGGCTACCACCATCGACACACATTTTACACTTAATACAAACACGACCTCCTAAAATTTAAGAGAATAGGAGGCCTTCAAGGTCATCGCGAGGGGGGCAGCGATTAGCTCTGTTGTTGGAGCGTGGCTTACAATAAACCGAGACCTGAAGCCGGTGGAGGAGATCCTGGGCAAACCGGCATGGGACGCAGTATACAATGCAGATAAATTACCTGAGTTGAAAGCTGCGCACATTGAATATGCAGACCTGTTGGAGTGCCTCTGTGCAGTGGGTTACCGCTCATACGCTCAGAAAATACATGTGGAACGAGATAAGTCGGGTACAATGCTCACCCAAATGATTAGAAACTCTTCCCCTTAAATACCTATAATTGAAATTACCACCCCAATGTATGCCCACGTAGACACACAAAAAGGCACGAACGTAGCTCTTTATGAGTATTACAAGCTATCCTGATGAGGGGTGAAACCCTGAAACCGGTTCTAGGATGCTTGTTTCCAATCCAGGGTGGACCTGGCTTGGCAGTTCGGGCTGAACTGTTCCCATGAGGCACAGGGTCAAGACTGATTTGCATATGGCTAGGTCTAAGCTGGGGTGGCATGGTGAGCAAAAGAATGAATGATTTAACCCACATCTCTTGACTGGGGGTGAATGTTTTTTTGTTTTGAAAATGTTTTTATTGGTTATATAACAATCATCAGTAAGACAAGCCGCATGTATAGCTTTCAAGGTCACATTAAATATAAAGCATTTTAAACATAAATTCTCATCTACCCCTTTCCCTCCCCCGGCAATCAAAATGTGATCTAAAAAACACTCCACCCACCCCGCCTTTTCAATCATCCACGGAATCATCATCTGAGCTATCAACATCAGATTCAGGAATGGGGTCGCAGATGTCCCCCCTGTAGGTATTCCATGCAGTCCATATTTTGGTCCACTTTCGGGGGCATTTCCGATTTATATAGACAGTCCTCTCAGTAACCATAGTGGCATCCATGTCCCTACACCAAGCCTCCAACAAGGGCAGTTCAATGGCTCCCCATTTCTGCGCCACATTCCGTTTGGCTACCGTGAGGCCTAGCGTCGCCCATGTTTGTCCGTGTCGTGATAAGTCGTTAGGTTCCCATATATTTATGAGGCATCTGCGTGGTTCAGGCAGTAGCGAGACACTCATATCTGGTATATCATTCGTAGAATCTTGCACCAATAGTCAGTTATCAGTGGGCAATCCCAGATTTTATGGAAAAAGGAGCCCTCATCCCCGCATCCCCTAAGGCAGTATGGATGTTGTGCCCTACCTATTTTGTGGAGCATACTTCTGGTGAGGTAGGATCGATGTAAGATTTTAAGTTGAACGAGCCTGAGTCTGGCCGGAATTCCCACCTCCCTGGGCGAGGCGAGTGCCTCCTGCCATTCTGTCTCATCCATGGCGCCAATGTCTGCGGTCCACTTATCTTTTAAGGTTGCCGTGTAATCCGATAGGTTATTAATTAATTTGTGATATGTGAATGATGTGGCACGTTTGGGCAAGAAATCTGTAAATAGTCTATCTTCTAGGGGAGAAGCCTCAGGTATGTCTTCGTCCTGTGGTAGTACTGCCAGGAGTGTGTGTCGAATTTGTATATAACGGAATATTTCGGTAGGTGCAAGTTCGTATTGTCGCCTAAGCTGATCAAAAGGGATGACCGTCCCCTTGTCCCATAGGTCGTCCACTGTGGATATACCTATACTGTCCCAGTGCTCAAACCCCCAGTTGTTCCTGAGTGATCCTAGCTGCTGTGCATCCCAAAGAGGAGTGAGTTTGGTGATGGTCTCTCTCCATCCCAAATGCGCTTGCTCTGCGTACCACAGCATGACTGTGTACTTTGTCGGGCCCTCTAGTTTCTGTGCCCGTCTCTTGTTATACAGGGCCGCCAGCATATTGTCTGTTCCTATCTGTGCCCTATCCGCCTTGTATGCAGGGTCTGTCTAAGGGGCGTGTACCCACTGGTTTATGACTTTGAGGTGTGCCGCCCAATAATAGAGGTGTATATTGGGAAGTGCTACGCCACCGTCGTACCAGCTGCGGGGCAACTTTGCCTGTGCAATGCGTGCCGGACTGCCACCCCAGAGGAGCGTGGACACCAATGCTGCTATTTGTTTAAAGTATCTCAAGGGTACCAGAACCAGCGTATTTTCCAGCGCATATAAAAAATAGGGCAGACCCATCATTTTAAATAAAGCTGCTTTCCCCAGCAGCGCCAGGGGTAGTGATTCCCAGTGCGCCACATCTCTACGCAAGCGCTCCAAGGAGGGTGCCAGGTTTTTGGAGAAGAAGGCTGCAGGTTCCTTCCTTATATGTATGCCCAGATCCTTGAATGGATCTTGGGTCACTGCCAGTGGACAGTGTGGGGGAAGTCGCGGCACAGGTCCCTTAAGTAGGTATAGAACTGACTTAGACCAGTTTATGGTGTATCCAGAAACTGCATCGCAGATCTTAAGTAATACCGGTAGAGCGCCTTCTGGGTCCGTAAGATACACCAGAATGTCATCCGCGTAGAGGGAAATGCGGTCCTCCCAATCCTCCGCCCATTTAATACCTCGCAGAAGAGGGGTCTCTCTAAGTTGCGCCGCCAGGGGGTCTAATACCAGCTCAAAGAGAAACGGCGATAAAGGGCAGCCCTGTTGAGTTTCTCTTGTCAGTGGTATAATTTCTGAGAGATGTCCATTCACTGCCACGCACACCACCGGATCTGTGTGGAGAAGCCGGATCCACGCACAAAACTTGGGGCCGAAGCCCAGGCGTGGAAGAACCGCAAAAAGGTAGACCCATTCCACCATGTCAAAGGCCATTCTTGCGTCTAGTGAAAGGACTGCTGACGGTTCAGACAGGACATGTTCCCGAGCTAACGCGCTATGTAGGCGTCTGAGATTAAGTGCAGTATTTCTGTTGGGCATAAAGCCGGACTGGTCCGGGTGAATTAATTTGGTAAGGTGTGCTTGTAATCTATTGGCGAGCACTTTAGCTAATATTTTTGACTCCGCATTGAGTAGCGATATTGGGCGGTAGGAGAGACACTCCGACAGGGGCTTCCCGGGTTTCAGAATAGCCACAATCGTGGCCATTCTTTGGTCCAGAGGTAGTAGCCCCCGCTCCAGACTGTCATTGTACATATCAAGTAGGTGGGGGCAGAGAGTGTGTGTCATAAGTTTGTATAGCTCTAACGGGATCCCGGATTGTAACGATTTAATAGCAGCGCCCACTTCTTCTACGGTAAGTTCCGTCTCAAGCTCCGAGGAAGCTTCCAGCTCAAGTCGAGGCAGTTCCATGTCCCGCAGAAAAATTGCGGCTTCAACCTCTGAGGCAATCGAGGATGAAGCGTACACCGCCCGGAAATGCTCAGCCAGTGTGTGCGCTATGGCCCCCGGGTACGATGTAAGATTACTCTCGGCCGTTCGTAGTTGTGCTATAGTCCTGGCCCCACGTGCCCTCCTGTCCAGCCAGGCTAATAACTTCCCCACCTTATCACCTAAGTCATAGATTTTATGTCTGGTTGCTGTAAGGGCGGTCATCGTCTCTTGCCTAAGGTGTTCCCTGTATTGTTGTTGTTTTAGGTGAAGGGTGTGTGCCCAGTCGGGTGTTGGGTCAGCCGTATGTTCAGTGTCTGCTGCTTGCAACCCCTGTTCCAAAGTTATGAGGTCTTGGTGTTTCGTGCGTTTGTACCCCGTGATGGAGGCTATAGCCTGTCCCCTGAGGACTGTCTTGTAGGCCTCCCTCAGGATGACTGGGGAGCTAACCGAGGCTACGTTCTCAGCAAAGAAATGTTTGGTGGTCTTACGCAGTTCCTTCCGTATCTGCGGGACCCGTAAGTAACCTGGATAAATCGGGTAAAGTCGTTTGCGGGAAGTGTGGTGGGAAGAGTATGTTAATACTACTGGCGAATGGTCAGAGACACCCCTAGGCCAAATATCAACAGTCTCTATATGTTGTAGACTGGGCTCTGAGGCCAAGAAGTAATCTATCCTAGATAAACTGTTGTGTACTGAAGAGTGGAATGTGTATTGTTTTGCTACAGAGTGTTTATGTCTCCATACGTCCACCAGTCCTAACGCTTCTGAGAAGCTCTGTAGGCGGAAGACTTCGGGTGTTAAGGCCCTCATTGGGTGCCTGTCTACGTTGGCATCCATCGTTGCATTAAAATCTCCTCCAATGAGAAGGTCGTCGATAGGCAGAGATAACAAAAATTCACTGAGGGCCGGGAGCGCCAAAGCTTGCAGCGCAGGGGGGATATATACTGACACTACATTAATGAGTCTACCCTCCCACTAACCATGCAGTGCAGCAAACCTCCCCTGATCATCATGTCTGGTTTGTAGAACTATAAAGGGATAGTTCTTTCATAACAGGATACCCGTTCCTCTAGACCCTGTTGAGAACTTGGAGTGTACCACCATTTTGAACCCCCATCTATCCATCACCTTACATGCCGCGCCCGTGAGGTGTGTCTCCTGCAGAAGTGCCAGCGTGGGAGCCTGACGTTTCAGGGCTCGCAGTACTAACCCTCTTTTAATTTTGTTCCCTAGTCCGTGTACGTTCCACGTAAGCAGTGTGAGTGGGGCCACCGGGACCACTGGGGCCTCTGCCCGGGCGTTAGTGTGAGGTGTGTCTGTCGCCATTTGAGTGATGAGAGGCATACGGGGATTGTAACCCAGTCATGTCATGTGAGGATCTATCAACCTGTAAACACCATGCTATGGTGTCTGTTCCGATATAAACCAAAACTGAAAAATGAAAAACATGAACTTCCCAACCCCAGAATCCAACCCTCCTCCCTGCCTCCATGCCCGACGGACTTCTAACTGCCCACCACCCCAACATAGCAGAGTGCTTCATCTCAACCCAAAACAGTGTACTTGCTTGTAGGGGGTACGAAGTCCGGTGAGAGTGTTTCCCTTCCTTTCCGGCCGGGCCCGCATCAGCCCAGTGTCCAGAGCCGGCTTATGTACAGTGACATTTACAAACAGGTGTCCTAGTTAAAGTTCGTTGTCCGCAGGTCTGGTTCATCCATTGCCGAGGTCGTCTGCGTCTACTCTCTGCGAGTTGTCCTCTTCAGACGGAAAAAGTTCTTGGCTGCCCACTTCCTCGTCGTCGGTCCGGTGGCGATGCCCTCTGTTTCCGCGTCGGGGTCTGCCCGTCTTCCGCCATCCCTCAAGCCAGTGATCGGTCTCCTCAGGTGTCTCGAAGAACCATGTCTTCCCCTCTGCCACAACCCTCAGCTTTGCTGGAAGCAGCATTGAGTAGGGCACCTCTCGGGCTCGTAATGCCTTTTTGACCTCCAGGAAACTGCGACGGCACTTTGAAACCGCCGCCGTATAGTCAGGGAAGAAGGAGATTGAGGAGGTAAGCAGACAAATTTGCGGGGATACTCGCGCAGCCTGGAGGATGATGTCTCTGTCTCGGAAATTGAACAGGCGTGCGAGCACCGGTCTGGGGGGCGTCCCTGGTTTGGCCCTTCCACCCGGCACCCTATGCGCCCGCTCCACCGAAAAGAAAGTGGAAAGTCCCTTCGGCTGCAGTCTGGTTTTTATCAATTCCTTCACATATAAGTCCATGGCCTGGGTACCTTCAGTCTCTGGAATGCCCAAAATGCGGACGTTATTTCTGCGTGAGCGTCCTTCCTGGTCGTCCAGTTTTTCGGGCAGCATTTTGTTCTCCGTTTCGAGTCGTGAGACAGTCTTCTGTAATTCTGCCGTGTTGATGATCAAAGTCTTTGTGGTCTGCTCCACCTCCGCAACCCTGGTGGTGATTTTCTGGAAGTCTGCCCGGAGTAATAATACATCGGTGGAGATGGAACCCACCGTGGTCTGTACGCTGGCGAGTGCTGCCATTATGCCTTCCAGAGTTACTTTTTTGGCGGTTGCATCTCCTGTTGCCCCACCCGACGAGTTTTTCCCCTCCGGCAGCGGTGGAAAGTCTTTTGCGTAGGCGTATTTATCCAGCCTGGCTTGTGCATTTTGATTCCTGGGGCCTCTGCCCGTCATGGCGTCACCCTGGGTCGTCAGTGGGGACCGTCGTGCAATGACGCCAGCTACCGTGATGGTGCGTGTGACCAACGTCTCCCCGAGGTGTGTCGGTCCTTTGTTTGCTGCGCCCCGCACAGGATCTCCGGTGTGTTTGCTGACCGAGGGGGGGGAAGCGAGAACGTTTCAGTCGTGGCCTGGGGGGGCCACAACTCCACCAGGGTAGGGGTCAATGGGAACCAAGGTCTCTCCCCTAGAGATGATATTGTGATCTGTAAGGGTCAATGATTCCCCACTTCCAGGACCGGGGGCGTGGAGGAGGGCGGGGGCATGATGCAAGTGTCCTTGTCCGGTCGTAATCCGATTGCAGAGCGGCCAATGAGCCCAGTCTTAGTGTTTTAGGGCTTCCGCACATGTAGTATCCCTGTAGTCCAAGGTCTGAGTCCTCCGTGTAGCCCGAGGATCAGCTGGCTCAGGATATGCCTCCGGGGGGTGGGGGGGGGTCGGGACGTACCTCTCGCTGTGACCCCGTCACTCCAGCGAGTTCTTAGTCTCTCTCTGCGTCTCCGCGCGGAGAGGGCCCGGCGAGAGCTGTAAATACGGGCCCGGCCTCTCACACACGCAGGCCCCTCTGTGCCTCGATGTACGCCCCCAGGTTATGTGATATTGCTGCTGGTCCCTCTGTACTGCTGGCAATTATGAGTGCGCGCCAGTCTCCTATCGTCATCGATGGATGGACCTGGGGCAGCCCCACCGCCGCCTCAGTCGCGCAGGCTCCCCCGGAGCCTGTTCGGGTGAGTGTTCTTATCGAGGCCCGGCTTCCTCAGAAGGAGCAGGCCACCACCCTGTGGTTGCAGCAGACCCCGGTTTCCGTCGGCGGATTTTTCCCGGAACCGCGGCAGTCGATGCCACTCGGTCACGGACGTTTGCGGGAGCCCCCGCCTCTCATCAGAGTTCAGGATAGATGTCTGGATTGATTAGGAAGGGCACCTCTTCCCGGATCCTTCACAGCAAGCAGCCATCTTGCCGGCCACTAGCCACGCCCCCTGGGGGTGAATGTTTTGATTTGTTCTGCATTCCGTCCATCATTTGTGTGCCCTAAGTGCGCCGGGTATGCCAGACGTGGCTGCCGGGCTCGCTGTGCCACTGGATTCCAGCTATCCTGGCCGATGAGGGGTGAAACCCTGAAACCGGACCTAGGATGCTTGTTTCCGGTCCATGGAGGACCTGGCTTGGCAGTTCGGGCTGGACTGTTCCCACAAGGAACAGGGTCAGGACTGATTTGCATACGGCTGGGTCCAAACTGGGGTGGTGTGGTGAGCAAACAAATGATGGATTTACCTTGTGACTGGGGGTGAATGTTTGCATTGTCCAGCATTCCTTCCATCATTTGTTTCTTTTGCATGTGTGTACAAGGACATCACAGATGCTTTGTCTTGTTCACCGTGGGAGAGGTTCCATGGACTGGCCATGGAAGTGGACAGGGTCAAGCCGCACATGCCACCGGAGTTATGGACAGTAGGAGACAGAATATGTTGTAGCTGGTGGTAGGGTATCTGGCTTTACCCACACAGAAGGTGTATGTCCAGGCTTGGGATGAATTTTTGAGTACAAGGGCTTGTAGGAGATTTAGGGAGTGGGAAAGAATTGAAGATGTGGAGCAGTTAATTCTGTTTTTGATGGAGAAAGGCCTTTCTCGAGTCACGATCTCAGGTAGGTTGGCAAGCATCACTTTAATGGGAAAGATGTTCTGTGTGTACGCTCCATCGGCGGGGGAATTGGCCAAGTGGATGTTGGATGTTTGGGCTAGGGAGCAGGGGTGTGCGGGGAACAAGAGAAAGCCTCTTACGTGGCAGGTTTTTTTCACGGTGATGTGGATTTTGCCAGCCATTTGCTCTTTGGCACATGAAGCCATTTTGTTTTCCACTTTGAATACATTGATGTTTTTTGGAGCCCTCAATGTGTCAGAATTGTTGGGGGTAGTGGGGGTTGCTATGGGGGGAAGTTGATTTTCAAGCATCGGAAGTAGGGGCACACCTGCGTTGTTCAAAATTGGATCAGAGGTCCAGAGGAATAACAGTTCTCCTGCTAGTGTACCCACTAGAGAGCTTTTGCCCAGTAGCATGGGGTACGAAACTGTGTGATCATCTCTGAGCCCCACCCTCTTCAACGTCTACATGAGCCCCCTCGCGGCCATCGTACGCAAACACAACCTCAGCATAATCTCCTACGCCGACGACACCCAGCTGATCCTCTCCCTGACCAACGACCCCGCCGCCGCCAGAGCCAACCTGCACGAAGGGATGAAAGAGGTAGCCGAGTGGATGACGACCAGCCGCCTGAAACTGAACTTGGACAAGACGGAGGTCCTCATCCTGGGCTCCTCTCCCTCCGCCTGGGACGACTCCTGGTGGCCTCCCGCCCTGGGCACCGCACCCAAACCGACAGACCATGCACGCAACCTGGGCTTCATCCTGGACTCCTCCCTCTCCATGACCAGGCAAGTCAACAACGTCTCCTCGGCATGCTTCAACATCCTACGCATGCTACGGAAGATCTTCTGGTGGATCCCCACCGAGACCAGGAAGACCGTCACCCAGGCCCTCGTCACCAGCCGACTGGACTACGGCAACGCCCTCTACGCCGGGACCACCGCCAAGCTCCAGAAGAGACTCCAGCGGATCCAGAACGCCTCAGCCAGACTCATCCTCGACATCCCACGAACCAGCCACATCTCCGGACATCTGCGAGACCTTCACTGGCTCCCCGTCAACAAAAGAATCACCTTCCGCCTCCTCACCCACGCACACAAAGCCCTACACGACCAAGGCCCGAGCTACCTCAACAGCCGAGTCAACTTCTACGCTCCCAAACGCCACCTCCGATCAGCCAACCACGTCCCCCGCATCCGAAGAGCGACTACAGGAGGAAGGTCCTTCTCCCACCTGGCCGCCAAGACCTGGAACTCCCTCCCGACCGACCTGCGCCTGACCCAAGACCACCTCTCCTTCAGGAAGAAGCTGAAGACCTGGCTGTTCGAGCAGTAGCGGCTCCCCCCCCCCCAGCGCCTTGAGACCCCACGGGTATGTAGCGCGCTTTACAAGTGTCACTGATTGATTGATTGATTGATTGGGCACCGAGTGACTCCTGCGGGTGAGGTTTTCAAGGGATCCCAAGGTGACCAGGTGACGGCATTTAAGCTGTTGACAATTCTGAGGAAAGCACTTGCCAGACTGGGATTGGTAGATACAGACTACGGCGCCCACTCTTTTTGAATCAGGCGGCCACGGAGGCAGGCAGGAATGGTTGGTCCATGGAGCAAATTGTGGGTCTGGGTGAATGGTCTTCTTATTGTTTCCAGCAGTATGTAAGGGCAAAAGGGGGTATGGGGTGTTGAGCACCTAGTTTCCTATATGTTCCCTTATTGATGTTTTTCTTTTCAGGTTCAGTTCTGTATCAGAGATTCGGCTCCTACAGAGAACTGTGCATAGAAACGTGGAACCTCAGTGAATTAGGATGTGCCAAAACTCACCTTAGTACCCAACATACCCTACCAGACTAGCATCAGTGTCTCATTGGCTCTTCCATAACACCAATGATTAGACAACCCAGAACATGGAACTTAGATTACCTCAGGCAATGTGGAACACATGAACACTCTTTCGTTATACTATCATACCAGTCCAAAACAGGGAGTAAATGAAGACATATGCAAGTTTGAAATGTTTATTTCTAATGCTGTGTTCTCATGCGCAGTATCTTAGCTAATACAAGCAGACATATTATTAGCAACAAGATTATCAGCATAGTTACTATTCCATAAAATACAAAGGGAGAAAGCATGTTATAATGCTAAATGGTAACAGGTTTAAAATATACCTATATTTCACCCTCCCTTGCTAGTAGGTTATTTTATATCATAAGAAGATCTCTTGGGATTACAAAGGCGGGCCCATACCTCTGGTACTAGCAGAAATGGATCACATCAGATTCTGCACCAGCTCTAAGCATGCGAATGTTCTCCAAGTTTGTGTGATCATGCCTACACAGTGCATTATTAAACGCGCCAAAATCAGAGGTGGCCGCAGCTGCATATATGTTATGTCTAGAACGTGCGCTGATCAGTCCGAACAACAACTACTGTGTTGAAATAACCTTGAAGGCCTCAGCACTCACTGTTCAGACAAAGCTTACCAAGCAAGGCTGCTAATATAGAAAAACATATTATTCTCGTGTGAAGCAAAACACTCTGCTAAACTCTAAACATTTATTATAACGTGTGCCGTGTGCAAGAGGCAATGATTATGGTGGGTCTGGGCACTCCCTATTTAGTCTAACTGAAAACCAATTTAATGTAATGTACTCAAAGGATGCGTGCTGCCTGGTGGATAGGCTGCCAGCCAAAGACTAGAGAAATAGCTGGTGGAATACCACCAGTATGCCAGGCACACTGCTGAGATTAAAGTATTAAACTGTCAAGGTACATATTCGTATGTTTGGAAACAGATTTTTATGAAAAAAATTAATCAGAAATTATTCAAAAATTTGATCACAAGACATACAAAACTGGAATTTTGCGATTGTATTGAAAACAAACTTATTCATACAGAAAAAAATATTGATTCAATTATGTACAGAAAATCATGTAAATCAAACAGTGATGCAATCGAAATACTTCAGTATTGTTCAAAATACTTGGTCATGCCCAATGCATTTCGGGATTAAATCCCTTCTTCAGGGGCACTGTTGAACAAAAAAATGAATCCATAATCAAACATATGATCGATATTCATAATAAATAGATGTTATAACTGATCAAAGGCAACGTCAGAGTGACCAAGGGTGACACCAGTGATGTGGAGAAGAAACAAAACTGATACCTCTAGTGTAACTGCTCATAGTCAATTGCAGGGAAAATGAGTACAATTATGAAAAGAAAGGGAGAAATAAACCGCCGTGAGAAAAGTTGAATAACAGATAGTGCACCAAAATAACTGAAAAATTGTTAAACTAAGGTGAAAAGAAAGAACAGTGATTCATTAGTTCATGCTGTGGTGAACAACTTATTCTCTCACTGCCGACAGCCTGCAGGCAACACTCACATGTGACCACTAAATCCAAATGAGAATCCTCTTCTTGCTGTGAATAACTGTTGTCACTGTATGCAAGAAAGACACAATATCTACTGGTCAGGAGACTAGACTAGGCAACTCCAGACCATATCTGACTATTGGATACACAAAGAAACATACTTAAAAGAGAACAAAAGTAGCTACAACTCCAACACCTCTCACGATGAAAAATCTGCTCTCTGCTGCTGCGTTAAACAAATAAAAATAATTGGCATACTATAATGTGTTACTAAATTGTAGGAACACCTGTGTTGTTGACCAGTACAGATCTTTACCTGGAAAATCGTATGTACTATGTTCTCAAATCTGGCATACACCGGGGGCTGGAATGGCTAATAATTCAATCACGTTCTGTTGCCATCACTGGCATACGGGTAAAGTTACTCCATACACTGTAGTTGCCAACAACAAAATGTATCCTGGAAAAACACGAAGAAAAACTGCCTTAAGACCAACAAACCACACAATTTCCCAAAGGAAAACGATCGCGTACAAACTAATCTTACCTAACACGAGTGAAAAAGATCCTTCGTAATCGCACCAGCGTCTCTGCACTGAAGCGTGAGCCGCTTCACTGTGGTTGAGCTTAATAAACGCGAAAGCGTTGATGCTCGGTAAATAATGGAAACCGAGAGCGGACTGGTTATGGCGGACATCTTGGAGTGTTAGATGCTGAGTTTGCTCGTAATTCATGCGACTGAATTTCACATGTTAACACTACGTGCTAATCGAAAATGTAAACTTGTCAAGAAAATGTGAACACCACTGGATAGAAATAAAGAATAAAAAATGTGAAGTGAAATGAAATAATTACCAAGAGAAAAACAAACACCCAGAAAAACTGGTTATAAACACATGCTGGCTTGGAAGCAGTGCTGATAGAAAACAATCAGTGGGAAGTAGATGAATATTAGTGATAAAAAAGAATAGGAAATGGAGTTCTGCTTCCAGAAACAAACACATGGGAAATTTTGCAATTGGCTAAAAGAAGACACACGTACAATCTGAACCAGAACAGCGCTCGCACGTGCACTGACAACATGCGTTGCTGGTGAAAACAGCAAGACTGAATATGTAAAGTAATTTAAAAAAACACTGTAATTCAATCCTATCATTGAGGCACCCTGGTGTGAGGGTCTGTAAATGCTTGATCCACCAAGGTTCCCTCTGTGCAAGCAATCTACTAGCATCTTGACCTGGTTTGGACGCCAACGTTTCTAAGATAGTGAATTTGAGCTGAGCATTAGAGTGGTGATGTTCTGTGCAGTGTGCAGTGAAATATGATTTTGTGCTTTTAGTCCGAATAGTGCTCTTATGTTCAGTAACCCTGATTTTGACTTTCTGTGAAGTTTTGCAAACATATAAAAGTCCACAGGGACATTTAATTGTGTAGATCACATTAGATGTGTTACAATCCCCATTGTGTCCGAGTGTAATAGTCTTTCCAGAGTGCGTATGATGAATTACATTGCCCACAATTACATTGATGCAATGTACGCAGTTATGACATTTGCGCATACCTTGAAATTGCTGTTGTTCTATCTGCTTAGGCGATAATATGTCGTTGATATTTTTGCTTAGAGTGTATGCGAATAACGGTTCTTCTGTGAACAGCCCATGAAAATCTGGTTCATTTTTAAGTACATCCCATCTAAATTTAATGATTTTCTTGATGGCGTTCGATCTGGTGGAGAACTTGGATACAAATACATGTCTGGTGGTATCACTCTTGACTTTTGTTTGTAGCAAACTTTTGCGATCTTGTAACTGTGTTTTACAGGCTGCTTGTGACAATATAGATTGGGGATAACCCCGCTTCTTGAATCTGTCATTCTGTTCTTGCAAAGTGATCACCAATTTGTTTTGGTCAGAAGTGATTCTTTTCATCCTTAACATCTGTGAATATGGAAGATTTTGCATCAGCCTGGTGGATGGAAGCTGGTGTACAACAATAAATTGTTTTTGTCAGTGGACTTGGTATAAACATATGTCTCGAAGCTGTCAATTCCTTTGTGTATCAATACATCCAAATAAGAAATGCTGTCTTGGCTGATGCTGTGGGTGAATTTAATCCTCTCATACTTGGTGTTTAGTTCCGTGATGGATTGTTCCAATGCTTCTCTTGAATTCTTCCAAATCAAAAACATATCATCTATGAACCTGACGTAGAACGCCAGGTTGGAACTCAAGTGATCTTGCTTAAAAATGTGCTCATTTTCAAACTGCGACATAAAGGTATTTGCGTACGAGGGAGCCCCCGAAAAACCCATCGAGGTTCCGCTCACTTGTAAGTAGAAATCATCTTTCCACTTGAGGTAGCTGTGTTGAAGACAGATTGTTAACAACTCGAGCAAAAAAACTTTATCAACACTCGTGTTAGGCTGTTATAAAAACGCCCATTCGCAAGCTTCTATCCCATCTCTCAACAGTATAGATGTGTACAATGATGTGACATCAATTGTACACATTAGCCAAGAAGAGGAATACTGGTCTTGAATTTCTTGTAGGCGATTTAAAAAATGGGTAGTGTCTTGGACGTAACTACACCAAGATTGAACACATTTTGCAAAGAATGATCCACCAAACGTCCCGCTGGTGCAAAAATAGAATCGCACACGGAGACTATGGGGCGGAAGGGAGGGTCACTTAGGTATTTATGAACTTTAGGAAGCATATATAGCCTCGGTCTCCTAGGATGGGGTACTGTAAGATAACTGCGAAGGCTGTTGTTGATCCACGACATTTGGTCAGCATGCTCCAGTATTTGAGTCAGGGTGTGCAAAAGGCAGCAGAAAGGAAAAATGTCGTTTACACTTCTAGTAAACTCATGTCAACTTAACACAGTGTGAATGCAAGGCTCAGCCCCACAACACCCTCCCTTGATCTGAGCACCGATAAGAAGGGGGCAAACTTGGAAAGCAGAGTTCAAGAACAATAGTCAGAACCAAGTTCAAATTGCCACATGTGAAAAAATGGGAGCAAACTACAAAAATAGAAAGTACTTCAAATCAAGCAATTATATCCACATAAGACGAGAGAAAAAAAAAATATGATGTCTAACATGTGACCTCAGTCACGGAAGAGAGAGAAACGATAACACATCTCACTCCAACAATGTATATGCAAAGTATGTCGCAACAGCCTCCAATAGGAAGTTATTGTTCTCATCGGAAAACATTTCAGCCCTCCAATTTAGCAATGGGAAAGAACATACATGTTCCCCAATAACCAGAGCCTCTAGCACCGTCAGAGTACAACTCTGGTCTTCTTAAATGTAACTGCATACCAAGAAATCATGGGCCACTGCGAACACATTCCAACGTCCCAGGACTCCATGCATCACTGCAAAGGCATAATCCCTCCGCCAGAACAAAGCACTTCATGACAACTCATCAGTTGATCATAATCCGCGTTGGGAGATACCGTATTGCAGAGACACAAATCCAGGGCCCAGTCAAAATCGCAACTCAGGCAATGAAAGACAGGCTGGATCCATGTGAAAAAGGAAAATCGAAACGATAATCCATAAGCTGCACTCAATGTAGCAAGAGGCAGCGCTCCATAAAATTCAAGCATTCGGTTGGGGAGCAGCAAAAGCCCTGACAGATCTTCTCGCAACACAGGACATGCATCCATTTTGAAATAAACAAAACAACAGAAGCACGCCTGCAACCAGAGCGAGAATTAAGGGAAATCCACCAAAAATGCTGGAAAAAATCAAATGAAAACATGCCAGGAACCCACCAAATCTAGTTTGAAAAGAAGTCACAAGGCCACTGCTAACAACTTTAAAAAAGTGAGCCAGCCCTGTGGTGGAGGACGCATTAAAGATAGTGTGAATTAATTCACCGAAATGCAAGGGCAAATCCGTATTTAATAAAGCATGCACTTCTGTGCTGGTGTTTACCATGTGAAGGACAAATGTTACACAAGCAGATGTGAGGGCGACTTCTTTTTGAGACAAAAGAGCTCTTATGCGACTCATCTTGTTGAACTCTGCTTTCAAGGTCGGAATCGACGGCCAGATGGAAACATCGAGCTTCCCATGTGGAGGAGGAAACATTACGGTTTTACAGCAGACTACACGTTCACTGACTGTAACCTCGTAAGGAATGCCGGCTACCATCCCACAACAATCCTCATTATTTAAAAGTAAATGACTACCGTTTGCTAGTAATGTGAATGTGGGTATGATAGCAGGTGCCGGTGTACCTTTTAAAATACAGGCTAAATTTGGCTCATTCTGATTACAAGAGCCATGAAATTGGATATTCCTAAACATTAATAAGTGATCTGGTGTTGTAATGCAATCCTCTCCATTCAAATAAACCTCTTTTCCCTCCCTAAGGCACCTATAGGTAAATGGTAGTGACCAAGCTACATGAAGATAAGCGGTGCCCAAAGGTTCACATCTGCCAATTGCGTAGTACTTCATGCAGGCCTCGAACTTGAACAGAGGAAAAGGTAAAGTTATCAGCCCATGGATAAGCCACACAGCAGAATTTGTCTCGGCCACAGAAAACGGCAAAGGTTCCAACTTCTCAATATGTAACATAGAAAAAGTTGCATCTTTCATAGACATAAAACGTTGCTTTTCAGTCAAATTAAAAGGGGCAAACAATGATGATGTATTCATGTAGTGCCAGGGCACTTTTCCTGACTTCAACGTCTGCAAAGTCCAGGCAAATTGCATAATAGAATGCAATTGATTTTGACCATAGTACAAAACAGACAAATCCTCTTGGCACAATATCAACAACAGACGAAATGATATTATCGAATGTGTAAATGCGGGAAGAAAGCGTGTTAATGCTGTTATCTACAACTGCTAGCACTTTTACTAAATTTGCTTGATCTATTGCCCTAATGCGAGAAGCAGCCTCAATCTGGGACAGATTCCAAACTTTGTTGTAAATACCATATATCCATCTTTTAGATCTGCCGGAAGCAGGGCCCTTGAGAAAATCATTCAGATTAACATTGTCAGTCAATTTAGATAAATGCAGCTTAACTGATGCTAAAGTAGAATGTTTGAGCCAACTCTGACATAATTTGCCTACTGAATAGGTAGTCACAGAATGGCCACTTTCAAAACGGGGTCCACCCTAACCTGTGTGTAGCCTTGAGCTAAACCCAGAAAATGATGTTGGCAAGAATCTGCACTTTTGTGCCACAGCAACCAACTCTTAGGATCCGAACTGGATATGTTAAAACTAGAATTCAATAAAGGCATCTGTAAATCTCTAATTGAAAAGTTGTTATTATTATCCCAACCAGAGTATTCCTCTAAATCAGGAAAAGAAGGAGCATTTAATTTTTTTAGAAGTAGCC
This sequence comes from Lissotriton vulgaris, assembly GCF_964263255.1. Lineage (NCBI taxonomy): Eukaryota > Metazoa > Chordata > Amphibia > Caudata > Salamandridae > Lissotriton > Lissotriton vulgaris. The sequence continues at coordinate 1,254,271,929 of NC_141689.1, read as the reverse complement.
AATCCAAAGCAAGACGTTTGTGAAATTGTAGAATTCAAAAACAACATATGGTTCGAGATGAGACATGCACGATGCAAAGCTACAGTGCCTTGCATTTGCCAACTTTTAGAACCCCAAACAGATTTAAGATCAATAGTGTCCTTCCACAGTTCATAGCCCCCAACAGCCAATTGATCTATAAAGGACTTCGAATATAATAATTTCGTGTAGGTAAGTCTAACCTTGGAAGTAGACTTCTCGTTCATTTTAAAATAAAATGCATTGGGAATAGGCTGATTAAAATCAGTAAAATAGGTGAACCTCTTTAAAAGAGAATTGGACCTGCCTTCAACAGGAGCGGGACAATGTTCCCATTGTGTATAATTAACCATATTCCTCCTGGTGTTAGCCTTATGCAGGTAGTGATTGCCAAAGTGTTGATAACAAAACAAATCACTGTAATTTGCGGAATCTAAATACAAATCTTCAGCATCAAAGGCAGCATAATTTTTCAAATCAGAAAACAAAGCTTCTACGGCCTGAACATCCCAATCATCAAAGCGTATATTTTGTTTAATCACATCACCCATAGAAACCCTTAGAACATTTGGGACATTATTAACCTCTCTGGGTCCGTGGATTTGAAATCTAATAGCATCCCACACAATCCCATCTAAGACGAGCCAAGCAGTAATCTTAACAAAAGCCAGGTCCCTCTTCAATCTATGCGATGAGGAATGGGGTGCCAATGTTCCATTAATGTGTTGAATACATGTTCTTTCTTCAACATAGTGTCAGTTGACAAGACGGAAAAAATACACCACAAATCCAATTGACATGAACTGGTAAATTGAAAAAAACACCAACCAAATGTAGGTCCAAGGAGGAATCAAAAAATGTTTTTCGAACCATGTTGCAAAAACAAAATTTTTGAAGGGGTCTTCGATGTGTTAGAGTCAGTGTAAAATGAAAATCTGGACTCTGTAGCCAAACAAGTTTGCAAATCAGGCATCGATAAGTCTGTGGGGTAAATATATTCAGTCTCATCAAGATGAGCATCAGGTGGAGAACTCAATAAAGGATAGCAAACTGTAGGCATCTCGAGGTCAACGTCAGGCCTGGTATTAGGAGCCGGGGCCAAAACTGAATGTCTCAAAAAAGATGGACAGGAGACTGCTGGTGTCATACTACGAAGAATCGGCCACTCTGTGTAGTTCGACATTGTCAATGGAGATGTACCTTTTTTCTTTACGGCCTGGAAGTGGTTGTAAAATGACTGTCCTTGTGCCCTGCACGCCAAGTACAGGAACTGGAGCTCGATATAAGCGACCAAATTCTTCCTTGTTTTCGATCTTCTCTCGAACCAGTTGTCCAACTCGGGGTAGCCAGCCAACTACCTGAATCTGCAACGCAGCTTCTGATGTGGAGGGCAGTGTTCCTTTGCAATACTGTCTCTCGTCTCTTGTAGATTCTGTAAAACATGACAATGTTCATCTACGACAAAGGGGGCAGCAGCCGCCACCTGGTCTAGACCTTCAAGATCCGGGACGAACATTTTGATACCAAAGAGCATTTCGTATGGGGTACGCCCACCCAGAGACCTTCTAGGGAGATTATTAAGTGCACGTTGTACGCTATTGAGATGGGCTAGCCAGTTCCTGCCAGTACCTATAACCTTGGCTGTCAAAGACTGCTTTAAATCTCGGTTCATTCGTTCCACAACACTAACACCCTCAGGTCTGTATGGAGACGAAAACTTGAGTTGGACCCCCAATGAACTCATGGCATCCTTTTTTTTTAAACATCTGTTTATTGTTTTCCAAATGAACAGTTCTATAGCATCATCTTACAGTATTTTGTGATACAGAGCAGGCATAGATCAACAGTTCATACATCCCTTATGTGTTCCTTCAAGGTACCTTTCAATACAACAATTACAAAATATCCGCGTGCATTGTGAGTAATATGGGCATCGAAATACTCAACGTCATTCCCTATCTAAGCAAATATATTAACACAGCAACAGAAGTATAAACAATGTCCATACATCTTGAAGCAGCTCTGTAACCTCTGCCACTGTTTCTAACAGGTATCATCCCCACTGCCCTGGCCAGTCATTCTCCTTTGCACCCCCAGGCCTCTCTGTCCATTACACCTCCTCTCATGCGTCCCTTTTAGTCTATCACTCTTTCTCCCTTGGGTGACCTAGCAAGTAGCACTGGAGTGGGGCCCACACATCTCTGGGCCTGGGGGCCATTGGAAGTAGCTCTGCATAGGTTGTGAATCTCTCCTGGCACATACCAAATCAGCAATCCAATCCTTAAACTTTGGCGACCGACCTCTGCCCCATCGACACACTATTCGTCTCTTAGCCATAAGGAGCACCAGCGCGGTGAATTTGCGGTGTTCTGAGCGGATTGGTTTGGCATACCCCAGCAGCACTGTAAGCGGTGTGGCCTTCAAGGTGCATCTAGCATTTCGCGCAATGCATGAAATACTTGATCCCAGTATGCTTTCACCTCAGGGCACTACCACGCCAGATGAAGGAAGTCTGCCCCCTCCGTGCGACATCTATCACACCTAACATCTTCCCTCAACTTGAACCTGTACATCTTTGCTGGGGTATAATACAGTCTGTGTAAAAATGTATGTGTGAGCCTAAGTCTACTGCTAGCAGAAACCCGTTCAGTTTGCAGACAGCTGTCCCTCCATTGTTCGTCCGTCAGCTCGAAGCCCAATTCCACATCCCATTTCGCTCGTGAAGGCGGAGGTGTGGTCACCCTTTGTGTGTATACCGAGCTATAGATCAGCGAAACCACCGTCTAGGCGAGGTCCTCTCCAACATGAGCTGGAGTGGGGTCAGCACCTGCAGCTCTGCAGGAAAATCAGGAGTAATATTTCTTATCCCAACTCTCAGTCTGAGATACAGAAAGACATCTAGTGGCGTCTTCTGCGTGGATTGAAACAGGTGATCAATACTACGGAATTGGCCTTCGTGGTACAGATCTCCCCAGCTATGTACATGAGTCCGCTGTTGGAAATTCCGAAAGACTCCTTCCTGTAATAGAGGCATGGCGGGGTGATAAGTAAGGGGCAGTAGGGGCGAATATGTCATTGGCACGTTCAACATCTGCTGTATGTGCTGCCAGGCCATTATCGTGCCCTGAGGGCGCTGGATGCCCTATCCCTCTTCGCAACCTCAACATACAGCGCTCCTTCGATTGGTATGGGGAGCGACAGCCAGTGTTCTGCCGTCACTTGTGGCATGTACTTAGGCTGTTTCACCCAGAACCAAGCGTAGTGGGCCTGCACACTCAGGAAATAAAAATCAAAATTTGGTATGCCAAAACTGCCTTGCGAATGTGGTCTGACCATCACCTCCCATTTCATTCTAGGCTGTTCCCCCCCCCCCCCCCCCCGCCCCCCCACCCACACTAGACGCAACATCTTTGATCTAAGGGATTTGAAGAGAAAGGCACCCGGATAAAAGGGAATATTTAGAAATAAATACAGAAGCCGGGGGAGTACTACCATTTTAATTAAGGAAGCCCGGCCTGCCATAGAGAGGGGCAGTGCCACCCAGCGCGTGACACTTTCTGTTATGTTAGTCATGGCACCGCCATAATTTAGCCTCAGAAGTTCTTCTCTGTCCCTTGTAACTCTGCTCCCCAAATATTTCACATCTTCCTCACACCATTCCAGAGGGAAATCTGGTGAGAAGCATGTCGTAGCCGCAGTCAACGGAAAAATGCATGATTTTCCCCAGTTTATCTGAACGCCTGAGAGACGCCCAAAGACATTAAAATTCTCTCAATATTGGATTCGGATTGTGCTAGGGATCTCGCACATACAGAGTGATGTCGTCCGCATATAATGAGATTAGTACCTGGCGTAGATTACAGCGGAGAGCTCTATCATTGTGGCGTTGTCTTAGTTTCGCCGCCAGTGGTTCTGTCGCTATTGCGAAAAGCAGGGGGGAGATGGGGCAGCCTTGCTGTGTCCCTCTCGTGATACTAACAGTGTGTGATACGTGTCCGTTAATGATGACTTTTGCCACTGGCCTGCAGTATAACAGTTCAATCCATGACAAAAACAGCGGGGGAGGCCCATTCGTCTCATGACTCCGAAGATATAATCCCACTCTATGGAGTCGAATGCCTTAGTGGCATCTAAAAAAAACGGCCGCCAGTGGCAGGTCAGGCGAGACATTATTTAAGACGGCAAACAGAGTCCTCAAGTTGTGGGAAGTGGCCCTGCCCGGTACAAAGCCAGATTGATCGGGGAGTATCAAGCCTTCCATTATAAGGCTCAGGCGCGTTGCAATCAACTTGGCCAAACTTTTTGCATCGCAATTGAAGCGCGACATGGGCCTATACGAGTCGCATTTGTCTGGCTCCTTTCCTGGTTTTAACAGCGACAGTATGAGCGCTTCCCTCATAGAGGCAGGCAGATGACCCACTTCAAGTGCGTCTTCATATACCTCCCGAAGTATAGGGGCCATTAGATCAACATATGTTTTGTAAAATTCTGCGGGGATACCATCCATCCAGTGGCCTTACCAGCCTGCAGACCCATGATCGCATCCCGTACCTCACCCAGTTCAAATGGAGCACACAAGAAAGTTCTCTGTACGCCGCCTAGCCAGCCCAGCGCTACTTCTCCCAGAAAGTCATCCAAATCAAGGTTATGTGTTCTAGTCGTACTATAGAGGTTTTGATAGTGCCTCAAAAAAGCGTTGAGTATAGCAGTTGTATCACGGCATACCTCCCCCTCCGGATTCACCACTTCTATTACATAATTATTGCAACAAGGCCGCTTCACCTTCTGTGCAAGTGCCTTACCAGGCCTTTCCCCTTCTCCATACTGGCGGGCAATCCAGTATTTACCCCGGATTGCACTTCTCTCCTCGCCTCTTCCATATATGCCGTAAGCTTACTTCTAAAAGTTGCCTGTGTGTCCCCCCGTGGATCTTGTGTAAGGTCCGACTCTAGTGTCTTCAGATCTGGTTCTAGAGCGCGCAGAGAGTTCATTATATTCCTCAGCACACCGGTCCCCTTAGCTATGCAGTAACCTCGGATTGTGACCTTAAAGGCCTCCCAACCAACCTCAACACTATTCACCGAGCCTTTGTTGCGTTCAAAAAAGTCACGTATTTCTTCCCGCAGTTCCTCCTGGAACACTGTATCAAGCAATATAGGGGCATGTTGTCGCCAGGGGCTGCGTGGTGTAGCAAAATCTGTAGATGAGAGTGCCATCACCACAGGCGCATGATCCGAGTAAGAGCGTGCCAAGTGTTTCACCGAGTGTATCGCGGGGGCAGTCCCTCTGGATATTAAAAAGTAATCCAACCGGGCCCATGTTCACACCTGCTCTGTAAAATGTGTGCCCTCTCGTGTATGTGGGTGCGTATGACGCCAGGCATCCATAAGCTGAAAGGCAGATGTAATATCTCTCAGCCCAGCCTGTGCTTTAGTGTAGTGGTGTAGGGCAGGGTGCGACCTGTCCAATCCAGGCCAATAGGTCACATTGAGGTTGCCCCCCCCAAATGATATGAGTGGTGTCTACCTCAAAAATCCTAGCCCACAGCGTATCAAAAAAACCTGGCTCATCCGAGTTCGGCCCATAACAACAGACTAGTGTTACAGACGTGGTGCCCAATCGTCCCCATGCTAAGCAAAACCTGTCCTCCGCATCTCCCGTTGTGCCCTCTAGCCTGAAGGGAACTTGTTTCTTTATTAATATTGCTGCTCCCCGTGTATAAGTGGAGTAAGAAGAGAATACTCTGTGTTCCGCCCATCTGGCGGCGAAGTTGTGTTGCTTCTGACACGCAAAGTGAGTCTCCTGTAACATAGCAATGTGCACATTATGTCTGTCAAGGTAGGATAATATATGACTCCTATTTCCTGGGGTCGCCCATCCCTCTCACATTCCATGTAATAATGTTTAGTGTACCCATAGATGTGTTAGCCATTTCGTTGAAGTGTTGTCCACGTCATGACTGTAATCCATGTAATCCACACCCAACCCTGTATCTGCTCTTTTTTCTGCCAATCGCCACTTGGCCGATGCTGTTCTCTGTCTTCCCACCCCACCAACTCGCCCCCAAAAAAGAGGTTGTACATTCAATGTTACTTATAAAGCAACCAACCAACCCCGTCCCCTACCACCCCCCTCCCACTGAAGCAACCCAACTTTGCCAGTATACAGTATCCCCCCCTCCCCTCCACCGAACTGGAGCAAACATCATGTTATCCCCCTTTGCACCCTGTGCTTAGATCTTCCATGGGGGAATACCCCCTTTGGGGACATGTCTAGACAGCAACACATTCTCCCTGCTCCCTACAAGCCTCCCTGTGGTGTCGTGCCAGTCCTTATGCTGGGGGAGCGGAGCCTGGAACAACAAGAACATAGGAGCAAATGAGTGAATTAGAAAGATCTCACCTCCCTCAAGCCAGGTTGAACAGTCGTACCCATCCGTCCACCAAACATTACCCTATGATACACAATAGAGTTCACAGAGCATGTTCATTCCAAGTCCTCATCGCTGCCAATTCGGTCCGGGCGCTGCGAAGCATCCTGCCCTCCTCCGCCTCGGTTCGCCCGCTTCACCAACCGGAGAAAATCTTCAACTTGTTGTGGATTCACAAAGAACCTCTGTTTTCCTTGATGCATCACCCTGAGTTTCGCTGGATACAGGAGTGCATAATCTATTTTCACCGCACGCAACTTTATCTTGACTTCTATAAACTTGCGTCTTTCCTCCTGTACCATGGGTGTAAAGTCTGGATATATCGAGAAGGTGTTACCATCATAAGAAAGTGTCTGCTTGTTCCGCACTGCGCGCAGAGCCACGTCTCGATCTCTATAATTCAGCAACCTCGCAATAATGGGCCGCGGGGGTTGCCCGGCGTCGGCTGCGGACCAAGCGATCTGTGCGCTCGGTCTACAATGAACTGCGAGGAGAATGCTTCTGTACCAACAGCTGCCAGCAGTAACCGCTCTATGTATTCTTCCATTCTAGCAGTCTTTGTCGATTCTGGAATTCCACTAACGCAGATGTTATTGCGCCGACTGCGAGCTTCCAAATCCTCATTTTTGGCCGCTATCGTTCTTAAGAGTTTGTCCATCCTTGTTAATTGTGTAGTATGACTGGCAGTGATGTCATCAGCATCAGATATGTGCCTTTCCGCCTCTTTAAAGCGGTCTTCGTGTCCGTCGAGTTTGTGCGCTATAGCATCCATCCTGGAGAACATCCGATCCACCACCGTCCACCACCGTTGCAAATCCCTGACGGATCTCCTACAGTATGTTGTTGATATCCAACGCTTGCGCTGTGGCCCCTCCGCCAGTATGTGCCTCAGTCTCCGTCTCTTGGCCATCCTGTACAGCCTTATTCCCTTTCTTTGCTGCATCAAATTTAAGCTTGGGCTGGCATGCGTCTGGCTTCCCCATACCTCCTACCGTGTGCAAGCAGGTGATGTATCACACTTGTTTCCACTGGTCTCCCACTTTCCTCAACTGTGCTCTAGTTCTTAGTGCAGGGGTGTGTGCGTGGTCCGGCACCGCGTCTATCGACCTTATCAGGGGCAGCCCAGTGACCTCCGCCTTCCCGACCAGTCCTCTTCCGACCGCCACCCGTGAGCCTCCAAAATGGCCTTCCGCTACTGCCTCCTTCTGGTGATACCTTTCGCCCATCGCATCCAAGTTCTTTGGGTGCCTTGGATCTCTGTATGCCAAATGGCAGCTCCGGGGTGCCCCCCCTGCGGGTCTCACGTGCAGCCCTGTTACGTTCAGTGGCCCCGTGCTTCTCCTCAGCACACCCTCTGCAGTTCACTAATCCTGGGGCTAGTAGAACCCAGTATGTCCAGTGCCATCCGATGGGGAAGTGGACTGCAGTTCCAATAGTCCCCTGGGTTCCCAGCGCCTCCCCGCCACACGCAGCAGCAAGTGGGAGTTTGCAGCATACCACCACTCCTCCTTATTTGGCCCCTCAACAGCCTCTTGCAGCACTCAGAGGTGTTGTGGCTGGCTGGTGCTCCTGTAGTCTAGGCACAGTGCCCCTGACAGGAGTGCAGTGTTCAATCTCTGTGCTGGTGGCAGACAGCTTCAATGTGCACGCTACGTGGGGGGGAGGGGATGGGTCCCGACTCCCGACAATGCTCCGTCACTCTGCCTCACTATTCCTTGGGCTCTCAGTGGCATCAGCACCCTTCACTGCAACGCTTGCCCTCGGGTTTATTGTCACCCGCATAGACCCTCGTCGCGGTTCCCGCGATTCTCCGGGCGGGGCCCGCTAAATGATGCAGCACGCTCCGGTTGCCTGCTCTGATCCACAAGGACCGCAGTCTTGGTCTCCCTTCACTTCGCGCTTCTGGTGTGTTTCTTGGCAATCCTCCCCCACATGTCGCCTGTGTCTTACTTCAATAGTGGGCCGCAGATCTCCACGCGCTAAACACCGGGTAGGCATCCTCACTATCTGGCGGCTGCCGGTCCAGCGGCCTAGGATCCTCGTGTTACGCCTCGGACTGGTGTAAATGCGGCGGCCGCTCCACAAGTCAACACAAGTTCAGCAGCTGACGCGGTCCCACCTCACGGTGCCTGGTGCGGCGGCTGACAGGCACCGATTTGCTTCCTTTTCGCTCCGATCCTAGCGGAAGGTGAGACTAGCAGATCAGCCAACTTTCAGCGCTTTTTATAAACATATTCTCAGGATAACTGCAGGATAAAAGTCCCATGGAGCAGGAGCCTCACGGCAGTGCGGCCATTCTGCTAGTGCGCCCTCTAGCGCCCCCAACTCATGCCATCCTTGTATGCCTTAGAGGCGAACGCTGGACCCTGATCCGAGTGGAAGGTGCCACAGGCAAAAATCCCTACAAAGATACGCAGGTCTCTTATGACAGTTCGCGAATCAGCACTGGGGTGTGGCCATACCCGAACAAAGCGTGTGCACGAATCAACTGCAACTAAGATGTACTTATATGCAGTATCAGAGGAAAAAGGACCGCAGTGATCTAAATAAACACAACCAAGTGGTCTATTAGAAATGTACAACTGTGTCTGTGGCGGACGAGTAGCAGTTGAAGGCTTTATCTGCTGACAAATGTCACATTGAAGGACATAGTCTCGCGTCTGTTTGTACAGTCCCCGCCACCAGAAACTTTGTTGTAACTGAGATACAGTAGCTGAAACGCATGCATGCGCAGACGCAACACCCTCGAGGGCAGCTGTAATCAGTATGGACCTGCGGTCCGCATTGGGAATCAAACTTTCACCAACGTCCGGTATTTTCACATAAGGAACTTTATCAGGACTTAAATGATAAGAATACTTCGAAGGAAACCCCTTAGGATATTTACTTCCCTTCTCAGTAGCGGCAACAGCCGCCAAGATGTCATCATCAATCTTACTTTTGGAACGTGTAACCGCTGCAACCAAATATGTCGATACTGCTGTGTTTGCTACCTCATCGGCCAAACTATTGCCAACAGCGTGAACTCCCACACGTTGATGACCAAGAGTATGAATTACATACACGAGTGGCAGCTGCTCTTTAAGTTCAGCCACTAGAACCCAGATCATTTTATGTTTTATTGTGCTACCTTTGGAATCATGAAAATCATTCTGAGTCCAAAAGAATAGGTTTTCATTGTAAGACTGGACACAGTAGTAAGAATCACTTACAATAAGAGTAGTCACACTAGGATCAGCGTACTCCAATGCAAGCATCAGAGCACGGAGCTCTGCCGAATGTGCGGTACAGTCACCTAATGTCTGAGTATGTACGACATCGGACTTGAACTCATCATTCACCATGGTACCTACCACAATGGCGGAAGCTGAAACGTATGCATGCTTAGACCCATTTGCAACTTGCGCTGAACCCTCAGTGTAAATGATACAATGGAAATCCTCCAAAGGGCGCATAGTCAATGGTGCAGGATGAACAAATTCATACTGCAAAAACTCTTGTGACTGCAAGGAGGCATAAAAAACAAACGTGACATCCAGAGACGTCAATGATGCAGCCCATTGTATCCACCGTGGGTGCAAAGCTTTCGAATTTGGTTCACTGGCTTTCGTCACTGCCTCTAGTGCAGGATATTGGGTAACAACCAACATGCGTTTTCCCTGTGACAGTGCAAGTTCCTTAAGAATCGCCATTTGCACTGCTGTCAAAACTTTTTCCACAGTGGAAAACCGCATTTCAGCCGAAGTGTACAAGTGTGACTTGTAAGCGATAGGCACGGTGTCACCTTCGTTAAAAGTAAGGTATATGAAACCCACCGCCCCAGGGATAATTCTTATCATGAGGTTGGTGTGGTTATCACGAGTCAGTAAGAATTTAGATTCTAGAAGATCAGCCTGCAAAGATTGGAAAATGGCTGCATGTTCAGGCATCCAGCACAATTTGGGAAAAGTAGGTTGTATCAAAGCATACAAAGGCTTGATACGCTGGGCATATTCGGAAATATATGTACGCCCGAAATTCAAAAATCCCAGCAAGGACTGTAATTGTTTCAGTGTTGTAGGAGCGCGCAGCTGTGGGCATTTCTCCAAGAAGTGAGGAGCTAAACCTCGACCTTCATTGTTGAGCTCATAGCCCAGGAACAACACTGTGTACTCTGCAATGTGAGACTTTGCAAAGTTGAATTTGTAACTGAAGTCCGCAAAGTTACAAATAATGCAGTTAGCGCGACACAGATGCGCCCAAATCTCGTTGTCTGTGAGATAGATGTCATCCACATAGGAACAGGCATCTGGGTCCACTCTCTCCAAAAGAGAGACAATGCGGGCAGCAAACACACGCGGACTATTCTTATAGCCCATGGCCAAGCGTTTAAATTGGCGATGTTTGCCGCCACTGGTAAAACTGGTCCATTGGGAACTTAGACCAGAAAAATTGTGGGCAAAAAAAACGTTGGATATGTCAAGTGTGGTTTTAAACCTTTTCCGCACAAGACCATCCATTAAAGCAGAGCCGTGGGTATTCTGTACTGCACAGGTACCGCAATGCGAGTTTAAATGCCGGTAATCCAATACCAAACGGTTCGAACCGTCAGGCTTGGTCACAGTAAAAAGTGGGTTATTCATCGGTGACACACAAGTTTCAATCACTCCTTGATATTCTAATTGTTCAAGGATTTCCGCCACGGAAGCCTTTGCTTCTCACCATATGGGATATTGAGGTTGAGGCTGTGCCATAGACCATAAGGGAATCTCGTGGTGCGGGGAAAATTTATCCCAACCACAGTGAGTACGGTACAAAGCTGGCTCAAGGGCTTTAGCTCCTCTTCTGCAAAATTCAGCGCATGCTCCTTAGACACTGTGTGCGCGAAACTAGGGAGGATTACCTCCTCCCCCCTCGGAGCAGTAGGAACAAAAGGTGGGGACCAGTCAGCCTCCGCTAACAAGATGTCATAGGTAGTTGTAAGATTTTCCCAAAATACCCCTTTTATTGTATGTCACTTTCAATTAAAAGGACAATTCCAAAAAGCCTATCAGGGGGAGCTACTCTAGTATCAGCTGTCCTACAACAACATATTGGTCAGTCGCTGTCACCTTCAGTAGTGGACGCAGGGCTTCTCGTACTATGGTAATCTCCGCCACGCTGTCCAACAACGTCAGTGCCCATGTCTTATTCCGAAGCTGCGTTCTCACTATCTGTGGCATATCTGGCTGTTAAAGTGGCAACTCTCTTTTCCTGAAACTGGGGTCTTTTCTGTGAAGAATTGTCCTGCTTGCCTTTTCCGTCTTTCGGGCGGGGCTGGTCGCGACTCTGCTGGCCACCCCGAACTCTGCCGCCGCTTCCACCACCGGACGAAAAGGCTGATGTGTCCTATAAAGAACGAGGAGAGCGTTTATCAGGAACCTGAAATCTATCAGGCAACTTAATCGTAGTGCGGTCGCGCAAATCATAAACGAGCTCAGTAGACGCAGGCACTGGTGATGGGGGACGGGACTCCAGTTTCTGTTGCTGTTTCCCCTGTTTTTTATTTCTGTTCCAATTTTTCTTTGGAACTGTGGGTTGAACGTCTGATTCAGACTTCGCACACTGAGTTTGTTTTTTATCTTCAGCAGAAAAGGGCTTGACACCTAAACTATTGCAGCCAATGGTTTTATAAGCCGCCGTAATAATTCTCTGTAACTGTCGGGGTTTGTCGGCATCACGTAAGGCGTTAGCCACTTGAAATTTCACTGCATCTCCCTTTATATTAGAAAGGACCAGATCGGAAACTCCATCAAATGAGCCCACGAGTCTCATTCTCAACTCAACCTCAGCCTCCGGTCCGTGTTCGTCCTGAACACGCTTAATGACCGTCGGAAGGACAGTCATTGAGGGAGTGCCGAAGCACCTTGTGTACACTGCCGCAAAAATCCTACCCCATGACTAGCAGTCACCGGCTTCTGGTACCAAGTCCTTGGGTAAACTAATTTTAGGAATCCTGTGTTTTTCTACCGGGGGCGAATTAGGAAATACTACTTCCAGCTGGTCAAACTTCTCGGCAAGCCAAAAAGGCATATCATCCTTATCCTGGGGACGCTTGCCCATAACCGCATTGACCATCACAGGACTAAGCTCATTCCGCTCGGTCCAGCTGGAAGGGCCGCAACACCAGGGGCCCCACCCTGGAAATTGCGGGTAATATAGTGAACTAGGGCCCGAATAACACTGATAACTGAGTTATACAAGGTCCGTAATTCAGCAACGGGGACTAACCTCGCACGAGGATGCGGGGTGAATCCAGCCAAAACCAGCCAAGAAGCGCCTGGAATGGACAAAGGACCCAATCTAATCGCCGTTACATTGTGGGGAAGGGCACCATCAAACCAAACACGGTGCTGCCATGCAGAAATCGGAATGTCCTGTGTCCTATAAGGAACATATTCCAAGGGCACAGCAGGGTGAGTGTAAGTGTTAAACACCTGAGTAGCCGCCTATGCTGCAGGAAACATCACCCATGAGTGGAAAATCTCAAATGGGTAAGCAACCTCAGCACTCACCACCAAAATAACTGCAATGCCCTCCAAGCCAACGTTATAGGCCTGCAAATGCTTGCAGACCGCAATGCGACTATGCTGCGGTATGTCAACGTTAGCCATAGTGACACAGAGAAGAAGAGGTACAATGTAAAACAATGTAGCACAACTGGGTAGTAATTCAAAAGGAAACCATGTTGAAAGATTCAAGCTTGAAAAGACCTATGTAACTATAGGTAGGTTTGTCCGACACCACTGTTATCCGGAAAAAATAGTGAAGGGGCTAAGGACTGATAGAAGTACTACCAAGATTCATGTAATAAGACCACCATCGTTGGGCGTCATGTAGCAGGGATTCTGCTCCTACACAGAACTGTTCATAGAGACTTGGATCCTCAGTGAATTAGGGTGTGCCAAAACTCACCTTAGTACCCAACATCCCCTACCAGACTAGCATCAGTGTCTCATTGGCTCTTCCATAACACCAATGATTAGACAACCCAGAACATGGAACTTACATTACCTCAGGCAATGTGGAACACATGAACACTCTTTCGTTATACTATCATACCAGTCCCAAACAGGGAGTAAATGAAGACACGTGCCAGTTTGAAATGTTTATTTTGCTGTGTTCTCATGCGCAGTATCTTAGCTAATACAAGAAGACAAATTATTAGCAACAAGATTATCAGAATAGTTACTATTCCATAAAATACAAAGGGAGAAAGCATGTTATAATGCTAAATGGAAACAGGTTTAAAATATACTTATATTTCACCCTCCCTTACTAACTAGTAGGTTATTTTATATCTACAGAAGGTGTCTTGGGATTACAAAGGCGGACCCATACCTCTGGTACTAGCAGAAATGGATCACATCAGATTCTGCACCAGTTCTCAGCATGCAAATCTTCTCCAAGTGTGTGTGATCATGCCTACGCAGTGCATTATTAAACGCGCCAAAATCAGAGGTGGCCACAGCTGCATATATGTTATGTCTAGAACGTGCGCTGATCAGTCCGAACAACAACCACTGTGTTGAAATAACCTTGAAGGCTTCAGCACTCACTGTTCAGACAAAGCTTACCAAGCAAGGCTGCTAATATAAAAAAACATATTATTCTCGTGTGAAGCAAAACACTCTGCTAAACTCTACACATTTATTATAATGTGTGCCGTGTGCAAAAGGCAGCAGAAAAGAAAAATGGCGTTTAAACTTCAATTAATCTCATGTCAACTTAATAAAGTGTGAATGCGAGGCTCAGCCCCATGACAGTTCCAGGCCCGGAGGCTGACGGCTTTGTAAGTTGAATAGCTGGACATTTATTTGTGATTGATTGATTGATTGGCTTTATTTCGATATATGCAATATCTTAAAAGCAATACAACAGATAAAATAGTCACAATATTTACAACATGTACAACACCTTTACAATGAAAAGGAATAAAAGCAGTGAGATGATTGAGAACCAATAAATACAAATAAAATTAGGATTAAATTGAGAGAGAAAGCCTTTTAGCACGAATCAACCAAGACCATTTAAAAAATTTAGACACGCCATAAACCACCAAGGCGGATGTGTCAGACAATAAAATCCGAAGGGCCACAGAGTGCTGACGAGTTCCTAAGAGTCTGCACAATGGTTTAAGCCATTGCCTCCTGGGAGCGGAATAGTCTGGGCATTCAAAGAGGATATGTGCTACTGTCTCGACCCGTTTGGAACAAAGGGCACAGTAGGGGGACGACTGGGAGGACGATTTCCACTGGGATACCAGGTCACTAACAGGTAAAGTCCCCATTCTAAACTTAAAATATAGGGCCCGGTCAAAGGGAATAGAAATCTTGTCGAGGTATGGTTCATAAGCCACCACGTCTTTGAACTTCAGAAAATCTGAGGTGGAATTACAGTGACGTGGGTCGACAATGAGTTCAGAATTGACCCAATCCCAGTAAATTTTCTTTAACATGGCTTTTGTGAGGGGCAGAGCGAGTATCCCAGGCATCACCTAGTCCCAGTTCACCAAAAGGCATTTAACATCCCTCAGCCATTTAATCCTGTGCCAGCCTCCCATAGCCATAACTTCAGACAAGGCCTTAGCATAGGAGGCAAGTTCGGGCACCCTCCAAAGCCGAGCCCACAAAAGCAAGGGACAAAGTCGTGCCTGGTCCGCGATTGATCTACAACCTAGATCCAGCAACACAGGTACTGTGGGTGTGCTCAGAGGGAGAGCCAACAGATCTTTCAGGATTTTGGACTCAGATTTTACTAATACATCCAAATTACCTGTGCCCCACAACTCTGCCCCATACAGAGCTGCACTGACCCCTCTGGCTTTGTAGATCTCCACAACTGGGGCGATAGGTTTTTTTGTGGAGGAGCGTTGTTCCCTAAGCAGCACTCCTCCCACCCTTTTGTGGTTAAGCAGCATCTTGTTTATATGCGGAGTCCAACTCAATGAATCACTAAGGCGAATTCCCAGGTAATCGAACCCCGATACCCTCTCAAGGGGAGCCGAGTTAAAAACGGGGGGGCGCCCCAGTTTCCCGGGAGGATTCATGATCAGGTATTTGGTCTTGTCAACATTGATCACCAATCCCCTAAGGGAGCAAAACTCTTGGAAGCGGTTGAGCAGTTTTTGGAGGCCCTGGGGGGTCTTTGCAATGAGAAGGGTGTCATCTGCAAAGAGCAGTGTTGGAATTTGTGTCCCTGCCCGGGAGGGTGCGTCTGCAGGTTCTTTAAGCAGATACTCAACCACACCATTCACATACAAGGAGAATAGGGTGGGAGCTAGCACGCACCCCTGTCGCACGCCCCTTCTCACTGGGATCCTGTCAGTTTTTTCCCCGTTCGTACCCCACCGCACCTGCGCATAATTGCCTGTGTGTAATTTTATCAGGAGCAATAGGATATAAGGGGACAGCCCTAGACCCTGTAAGACCCTCCACAATTCCTCCCTAGGTACCAGGTCAAAGGCAGTCTTGAGGTCGATGAATGCCAAGTAGAGACTGCCTTTGCCCAGCACCACCACCTTCCAGTGCAGTAGGACTAATCTAAAGGCCTGCTCAATAGTCCCAGTGCCTGAGCGGAATCCAGCCTGGAAGTCTGATAAGATGTTGTTTTCATCCGCCCATTGTAGAACCCTCCCCAGGATCACCTTCCCTGCCACTTTCTGAGATGAATCGATTAGGCTTATGGGCCTATAGTTTGCAGGGTTGTCCCGACAACCCTTCTTAAATATCGGAACAACCTCCCCCCTTTCCAAGATTCAGGTACAGGGGCTCCCCTCATGGTGGCATTTAATAATGTAGAACCCAGCTTCCCCCATTTCTTGAAATTGGCAAGTAACAAGTCACCGGGAATCCCGTCAGGCCCAGCGGCTTTAAGGGGCACCAGGGACTTGATTACGTCCTCCACTTCTCTAGCAGTAAAAGTGTTTCCCTCTATATCCATTGTGTGTTCCACTTGTGACCACGGGTTGGTGAGGGCCCCTTCAGCAGCGGTGTAGAGAGACAGGATGTGGCTGAACCAGTTCTGGGCTGGGATATCGCATGTCAGCAGAGAGTCAACAGGCCTATCCCTTGATCTTACCAAGCTCCAAAAACCCCTAGCATCCCTTGCCAAACTTGCAACCAAGAGGTCCGCCCAAAATTTCTCCTCCCACTCTCGTTTTGCTACTTTGATGGACTCGGAATAGTCCTTCGTAGCGAGCCTAATTGCAGCCTGGGATTTAGATTTAACAGCACCAACCAGTGATTTTTTCTTCTCCCTGCAGTTTTTAGTCAACCACCCCTGTACTTTGGGCGGTTTCTTCCTTTTGTCAGCCACAGGGGCCCTGCTGGGGAGAATGAATAGGTTGCTCAAGGCGCTGGTCAGTTCACAAAAGGACATAGAGACCTCCTCTGTCAATCCAGACAGTGAGTCCAATTTACACATTGCTGCGGCCAGGAGCACCCCTATGTCTGCCACTTTCTCTTTGGACAGAGTAAGCTTATTTGTGAAATGGCCTGAACAGGAAGCTGGGACAAGTTCCTTGGGACGTGTCCTGGGGTTTGACTCCACGACTCTTTCGATGACTTGGCATGGGAATGGGAATATGAGGTGTTGAGAGCTTCTGCCTACCCTAAATAGGCTGTTACAGGGGAAATATTGTCTGGATATTCTTCATTTACATGTGGGTGAAAATGATATGGCTGTGGAGAAAGGTCTGTCTTTATTGCGAGCTATGAAGAAGAACCTAAAGGAGAGCAAACCCCAGAGGTCAGGGTATTTTGTAGCATAACTGAGTTTATTCCTCTGAGAAATTGGAGCGGTGCCAGCAAGCCAGCAGCAACAGACAAGGCAAGGTGAAAAATAAACAGGGAGATGCAACATTTTTGCAGGAACAAGGGACTAGGTTGAGTAGAACACTCTGATCTTTATTATGATGCAGTGGAATTCTTTAGAGGAGAAGGGGTACATCTTTCTCGGTATGAGATGAAATTGTGTTTGATGCAAGTGAAGGACTTTTGGCAAGGAATTTGACAGTTCAGGGGTGAACTTGTCCAGCCAGGGTGGACAGAGGGGAGGGGTCAGAAAAAGTTAAGCGAGTGTATTTTTCTGGTGGTGATTGGCTCACAGGTTTGCAGGGCTTTAGAAGAGGTTATTGTTGCCAAAGGCGAACTAGGCTGAAAGGGAGAGTGTGAACAAGCTCACACCAGACTGAGGCAGGAACTGAAAGGTTATGTCATAGGAAATTCAGTTTACTAGACATTTATAGATTCACTCTTAAATGGTAGAGGAAGTTAAAAGTGTTACTATTGCAGGTGTGTATTAGATCATGACGCATATTTATGTGGGGGGCGGGACCTTAGGGTTGGGGGTTGGAATAGTAGGGAACAACATTGTATAGTGAGGCTTTCGTTTTGTAGGACAGTATGCCTAGGATAATGTGATGCACACCTGCAATAAAGTGACCTTTTTTACACACATTAAAGTGTCAGTGGTCTGTGCTCCTGCTCCTCCCCCTTTCACCCAACTTTGTAGTTATCAAATCCCAGCCATTATAACTCTGGTCTAGTTTGACCATGTATTGACGTTTATGGAGTGGGTGAAGGTTGTGTAAAGGTAATATCAAATAACTTGTGAGCAAATGAGTGGTAAAATGATGGTCTGTCACTCAAACGAAGGTGTTTGTTGACCTTTTAAATATGACAGCTTTTCGCCGGTGTGACAGATGTTTTCCCTAGGAGTTGCTGTTTCTTTACAATAGCAAACACTGCTTATCCACACCAGTCTACTAATAGATTTTTTTTTTACATCTGAAGAACAAAGAAAATATGAAAAAAATTCTCTGCCGTTGAAGGATAGGGCTGTTTGTCGGAATGAATTAAGGAACGGGACCTGAGATTTGGGACGCGCCGGCTCCGCCCCTGCCAGGTGCGGTGGTGTCGGCCGCCGGAGTTTGTGTACACTCGTAGGCCGGGGTGGGCGCGGCGCGCCGGGGGCGGGGCATGGCAGCAGCCGGGGAGCGCAGGCAGCAGGAAGCGGAGCTGAAGATGGCGGAGTCCCCGCGGCCGCTGGAGGGCTGGAGCGGAGCGACCATGGTGGGCGGCCAGCGGCGACGCGGGGACCCCGACGAGGGTGCCGGGGCCCGCTGCGACTCCCCTGTGTCGCCGCTGCCCCCGCCCGTCTTCCTGTACCCCGGGGCCCGCCAGCGCCCGCAGCAGGCAGCGTCCGGGAGCAGCCCGGAGCTCGGTGGAGGGCGGACGGCAGCGGCGGGGGACGAGGACTCCCCCCTGTCGCCCTCCTCCAACCTACCGCTACTGATGATGATGATGAACTACCCGGGGGCGCCCGGCGACCGAGCGGCGCTGTCCAAGAAGTGTGAGTACCGCCGGGCACGGGTTCATGGGGGGTACATGTGGGTCCAGCAGGGCGTCGTTGGGGGCATGCATTAATCCATGACCTGAGCAAGCGAGGACTGAAATTGCTTCCATTAGTATCGGACTGAAAAGAGGGCAGAGCAGACCAGACCCTCGTGCGCACAGAGCTGTCACATGCATGCATGCTGCCTCAGCTGAGTGTCATCTTGCATTGTCTCCTCCCCACTGCTGGCACCGGCCAGGGCATGGCAAGAGACCGTGTTTCCATAGCATCTGGTTTGAACTTAGGAAATACATTAAGTTAAAGAGATTGGAAACCTTATTCTAGTTAATTACGTTTTAAGCACTTTGGTTCGAAAGGGTCCTCTTAAAGCCTCAGTCACAATATCAAGAGAGTTCGCCATAAACCGCGATAGAAGCTGCAGTCGGAAATCGTTCACCGTGATGCTATTATAGAGGCGCTACTTTGGGTGTGGTGTTTTCAGAAGAAGGCAGACAACCAGATAGCTTTTTTTTTTTTTTTTGCTCAGATACTCGGAGTAGCTAGCGAGAGCACCAAGCAGTAAGGTTGCTTTGGGCACACTCTGGTAAATTAACTTTACATTAAAAGCAACAGTGTACACTGCCCAGAAAAGTACCAATCCATTGATTGTTTCGCACACAAAAGCCTCTTTCGTCTGCAAAAAAAAAGTATGAGGTCTAAAAGACGTTGAAATGTGGAGGGTGGAAAAGGAGACGAACTTTATAGTCTTCCACTGACTGCTCAGAGTGTAGGTCATTCTAGCGAAGTGAGCAAAATAATCAATTTCTTCATGAAAAGAATTGTCTTCCGTTTAGATAGGGGAGAGCTTTTAATATTTCAGCTTCATGGTCATTCAGTAGCTGCTCTTAGGAAATAATTGGCTACTGTATTCCCAGAGGCCAAACCGCTCCTCTCTCACACTTAATCCTCCACCACACTGCTTACCGCTGTGTCCCATAACATGATAATCTCACCCCATGATCAATATGCACGACATTGGAAGCACTTCCCACATAGGATCAAAACAATAACAACATCCTTCCAACCCTCACCGTAGACGATGTAGTGTGCTCCTTATGTAACCAAGTACTTCAGCAACCCACAAATATGTAGTAAGAGCTATATAAATTCTCCAATACAATATTCTATCCCTCTCAGCATAGAAATAACGCAACCTTCAGTCCATTCTCGGAACACAGGTTATCCAGTTCTTTTTATCAGTTGCAGGTATGTTCATTTGAAGGCCCTCAACCAGTCAAACATTGCATTCAGAGTTAGGTTTTGGGAGTTACGAGTAATGAAGGCTGGTGGGCAGGCCTATACTTGAGATACTGCACCAGGCGAACATTGGGTTTTCAGAAGTAAGGCTCTTAATTCATGCCTTGTGATTTGCACTTTTTTCCAATGCCTCTGCGTACTTTGTGAAATAGTAATAAAAATGTAATGGTCCAGCCCTGTTGACAAAAAAAAAACTAGTGTCAAACCAAGTCCAGCATTATTTTTTGACACTGGATAAATAGTTAATTTTCAAATTTCATAATGTACCTGTTTTGTTGAAAACAAAAGCTCCATCTTTTAAAGAAGCTCAAGCAATCGCTCTGAATTGGGCGACCTGCCCCCCTCATATACCCTACTGTTCTACACCACAAGGTTTTGGGAGCAAATGTGATAGTAATAACAATCTGTTTTTATTTCTTCTAGCCTGTGTTTTTTATTTCTTCTAGCCTATCTATTCACTCCACCAATCATGAATAAACTCAGTAGCCCCCACAACTGATCACACTCCACCTCAGTTAATACAGCTTGGTACAAAGAAACAGGCACATGGAGTGGTCTGCTTGAGAGCCCAAGACTAATCCCATTCACCAGCAATAACCACAAAAAAACCCACTGGATTAACCCCTATTCTTGGGTATCAAAGTAGCATGCTACTCGCTATAAAGTGTTTTAAGTGCCTCGTTGGATGTAGTAAACTATATATAAGTACAACTACAACAGGCCTTGAAAAATCTACTCGACTACTCGCAATTGCGAGAGCTATTTTTTTAGCACCTACTAGTCCCTTCTGGCCAGTAAACTCAGGCTGGAAATGAACTGGTGTTCTGTGTATTTAGAAAGTGAATAAGCAATAAAGATGCCATCAAATCTTGTTTTTATCTTGACACATTTGTTGTCTGTTCAAGGAAAGGTCAAATGTCAGTTTGTCTTTTAACTTATTGCTGTTTGGAAAATGAGGTTTAATTTTTTTTATTTCTTACAAGAGTTAGAGGGTTTTGTCAAGTGAGCTATCTGAAGATGTCAGTCATTTTTCTCTAAAACATTTTAAATAAATAGCCTGTACATTAATATCACAAATATTTCAAAATATATCGGGAACTACAAATGCACATTTTTTTGTAATTAAGAAGTGTGATGCAAACAAAGAGTTAAATATAGGAGCTAAACAAACCAAAACACTTTACTTGGTGATGTGCAAATGACACATATTTGCAGAAACTCTTTTTCCAAACATCATTGTCTATGCAATATATAGTTTATTCAGTAAAGCTGCATGTCATTGGGAACGTTTTTGGCCATTCAACAAAAAATATGCTGATTACAAATGAGTGTGCTACTACTTTGTGCTTTAGCTATGTATATATTAAAAGTGATAGTTTTTAAACATGGTTTGAGAAACATTCCTACCCCCGCTCTGATGAAAATGCTGTTAATGAACTAAGAGGCAAGTCAGGGTTCATGTGTATCCTATACGTGGTAATATTTGTATTATATATGAAAAAAAAGTTTTGCCTATTAAATCAAACAAGTTTTTTGTACAGCAGACATGCAAACTTTGACATCTGAAGGTGCTCTCGTGATAATGAAGAAAATTGCTCAATACATTAAATTATTTGCCCACGATCACATCATTTAAAACTAGTTTATGGGTCAAGAGCATTACAAATAGGTCAAGTAGATTATTTAAGTCACTAGCCCTGCAGGGCTAGTAGCTTTTTAATCATTTTTCGAGGCCTGTACAATAAATCTGGTATTTGTAAAGCGCAAACTACTCACCCTTACGGGTCTCTATGCGCTGGGGGCAGTCGTGGAAATTAAGGGAGCTTTTGCCCAGAGTCACATGGTGCTGAGCTGATCTGCCGCCGGAGCCGGGGATCGAACTGTGAGCCCTGTGCTCCAAAGTCAGCTGCTCTGGCCGCTGCACCACATCTCTCCACAACAATACAATTAGGTGTGGGTGGAACTCACAGAGTTTCACCCTTTGAAATTCTCAAGTTACATAAAAACTCAGTGGAGTTTCGCCAGCAGGTGTAAATATTATGTATGTTGTGCTGCTTGCGGTTGAAGTTAGTGCCAGTAGTACGAGCAACGCTGAAAAATCAGCGCAAACTTCAACATGTTTTGCACAAGAGTGTGCAGCCATTCAGTTGATTTTGCTGGTGTTCAAGTAGAAAATCTACTCGAGAAGCAGCCCTCTCTCAGCGACCACTCACTTTTGAAAATGGCGCTAGGAGACACCAAATCTCGCTTTTATTTCTAGAGCCTCGTGGGAAAAAATTCCACAACACGACAATTGGCAGAATTGGAGTTGCCAAATTCTTCCATTTCCGCAGGCGGAATGAAACATTTCACCCACCCTAAGCACAATGTAAGGAGCGAAAACCCCAACCCATCAATGAATGTATCTCACAGCAATCTGCCTATGGCGAGCACCTACTTCTGTGACTTTCATGTGAAAATGTATAGGGACAGGGGCAGCCTTTAGCACAGGTAAGCCGGGTCCACACCTGGGTCGTTGACATTTGTAGGGGCTCAAGGAGTTGTCTGCATGCAGATCATGCACCAGTCACTCTCTGTAATGGCTCCTGCAATTCAGCCTCCACTGTGTTTAATCATGCTTTTTTTCTTGTACAAGCTGCAGCCGCTCTATTAAAATACTCTTGTTCTCCATTCTTCTTACCACCCTGTACCCCTCTCAACTACAGGTTTTTTTAAATTATTTTATTTCTCATTTTATTGAAAACAAACGATAAAACCATATTACATACAATATAAATTATAAATCGCAAAGGAGAATGCAATCAAGAAATTGTCCAATTACCATAAATCTAAATCTAACACAAAAACTAATATCAGACTGAACTCAACGAAAAAAGGAAAAAATTATTTATGTTCACAGGGATTGATCGTGAGATATCATTACACAGTAGCACACACATGAGGCAGCAGCAAGCATTTGTAATCGGAGGCTGGTGGGATTTGACATTTCTGCTTTGTCCTATGTGTGCAATTAGTTGGTGCAATAGGCCCTTAAGTCTGAGCTTCGATGTAGTTATTATACAAACTCCAGAAGTTTTTCGGGTAGCTTCTGGGGGGAGCAATTCACTATATGCTTCTGCTTGTGTATTACAAAATACCATATCTCTAGACCATTGGGATAGAGATGGTGGGGGGCCTTGCGACCAGTGCATAGCTACTACTCTTTTAGCGACCAGAAGTCCCATATCGACCAGGCGTCTGAGGTTTTTCCTCAGTTTTTTGAGTAGCCCATTATGGCTAACAGCGGATCAGGTCTTATTGTTTCCTTTGTTATATCGCTTAATTTAGCAAACACTTGTAACCAGGAGCTATCGACAGGGGGACAGAGCCATGCTAGATGTATGAAGCCAACTTCACCCACTCCACATCTCTTGCAGTTATTTGTTTCATGCAATCAAAATCTGTGTAGCCGGACAGGTATGTGGTAAATTCGGTTGAGGAATTTGAATTGTATGAGGAGGTGTCTGCTATTAAGGGAAATGCGCTTAGTTTGCACACCGCAATATCGCCAGGTCATCATCGATAGTAAGTTCCAGGTCAACCTACCAGTCTAATCTAGCTTTTACGTGGTGGTTGTGGCGTAATTCCTGAGTCGTCTTCTATATGTGTGAGACCAGTCTGCTCGGGGAGTGCAAAGCATGGTGGAGAAAGTACCTCTGGAAGTTCTAGCAGCTCATCCCTATGTAGATCGCGCAGTGCACTTCTAGCACTGAAATAATAGAATAGTGTTTAGGGGGTAGGCGGTGGCTCATTCGGCACCAGTTCATTCCAATCTTTCCCCTGCAAGTCACGAAAGAAGGAGCCAATAGTGTCTATTCCTAAGGTGTGCAGGGCCTCTACCATTTCGGGTGTGGTGAGGACTGGAAGCCACATACACCATGTAGTGGAGGTAAGGGGGAGTAAAGTATGGAGAGTGGCAATTAAGGAGGTTTTGCCAAGCGTGCATAGTAGCATTGATTGAATCAAGAAGAATCCCGGTGCAGCGATGTGCCACGCGGAACAACGCCATAGCTAAATGGGCAGGAGTCGGCGCGATTCGTTCAATGTGTAGATGGGGGTGGGGTGTCTGCTGATGTATCCAATAGTAGGCGTGAAATGCTCGGGCGTCCCGATAGTTGAGGTCTAGGTCTGGGGCACCCAGTCCCCCTTTTGTGTATGGGAGAGTGAGGTGTTCCCAACTGGCATGTGGCTGTTTATCAGCCCAGGCCAGCATTATTTGCAACATTTTGAGGTGTTGGAAGAAGTGTGCTGGGGGGACAATTGGGATATTGACAAACAGGAAAAGGAATCTGGGGAGGACCTCCATTTTCATGATGGAGATTTTGGCTAGAAGTGAAAGGGGGAGCGAATCCATCTAATAATGTCTTCTAATTTGGTAATGGCTCTGCCATAATTTTCTTGGACGCTAATTGGAGTTTGTGTGTATTCGTATTCCCATATATCATACCAGGTCTGTGGACCATGACTTCAAGGGAAAATATAGGGCTTCAGGAAGCGTTGCAGGGATTAGGGGAAATGAAATTCTTCAAATGTATCTCATCTACAGGTTAGCAGTGACAGGAAGAAGCTGAGCTGAGGGTGATTAGGATGAAAATGGGGTAGGAATAGCGAAGTTAGTCATCAGCCAAGACCTGCCCTAAATACAAAGCCCCTAGCCTCCCCTCCCTGGAAAATTGTACTTAATAGCAGCAGCAAGGAAGAAAATGTTAGAGAAGTCCACAGACAGTTAAAGTCGAAAAGGTGGGACAGGACAGCTGACAGTCAGATTGGAAGGCCTCCATTTCAGAGTTGAGGCTGCTGCACCTCTATAACACTAAATTCAATTCTTGTTTTTTAGACATGAAACGGCTTGCATACTTCTGGTCACAATGTTACAAATACAGAACTACTGTGTTACTCAATTACTGGTATTTCATTAAGTTTATTATGGGAGTGATGTGGCATTGGAACTGGGGAGCCAGGTTTGAGTCCCAGCGTCAGCTCAACATCTCATGATTCTGGCTAAATCAACCATGCTTACATGAATCTAACCTTGTGTAATGTAACTGGGTCCGTACTACACATTATCACTGTTTGCGCCGCATTATGGTTTATGCGCTGCCCCAGGGCATCTGCGAATTTGCATTGCCAAGGGGTCTTCATGTGAAAACGCGGAGCAGCCGCTCCGTGTTTTCACAGTGCAGGCGGGCAGCACCTACCTGCACTTTCAAAGGGGATTAGAGATCCCCTTGCAGGCGGGTGCAATCACTGACTGCACCCGCCTGCAAGGGGATGTCTGGGGGGTCCATGGGACCCCCAGCAGAGGACTGCTCTCAGGAGGCACACTGACAGTGCGCCACTTTTTAAATTGCGCACTGTCAGTGCGCCTCCTGAGGGCCTCTTTGACTCTGCACCAAGTCTGTAATATGGTGCAGGCGCAGAGTTAAAGGTATCCCCTCATTTGCATAGGGCACACCCTTATGCAAGTGAGGGAACGCCCTCTGTTGATAGCGCTGACGCACCTAAAGCGCCAGCGCTATCTGTATTCTAGAAGGGGACGCACAAGCATCTGCGTCTCCTTCTAGAATAACAAAATTCCCAGGGGGCGCGCAAAGTGGTTGCAGACGCCAGTTGTGCCCCCAGGGCACCATCTGTAATACGGCCCCTGGTGCTCATGAAAAGGGGCCTTTGAGCCATTTAAAAATATTGAGGAAAAAAAATCTACAATTTCTATTTGCTTTTTAGCATGGGCGTAGGAGACACTAAATTTCTGGGGGGGACAGGGACAATCTTGTGGACTTTCCAGTGACCCTATACAAATCGCCCATTGTGAGAGACCGTACGCGCGTTAAATGTATACAATCGCATAGTTATGAAGAGAAATATTAAGAAAGGCAGGAAAGAAGTGGACTTGGAAGATGTACTGGCTACTCAAATGTGGTTCTAAGATCATCCTGCTCAGTTGCTAAATGGTGACAAGTACAAAGAAATGAAACTGAGGGACTTGAGACAAAAACTTCACTAGCAGTATCCTGAGCCGAGATACCATCAGGTGTAAAACTCCACATAGTTTTAAGAGCAATAGAGAATTGTGAAACACAGAACTAGGAGAGAGTGTGAGTGTGTGTGAGCTGCACGAAGGCTCAAACATGGTGCAGGTAACCTCTATCCTATAGTCCACCGGTACTCTGCCATTGCCTGCCCTTGCACCCAAAATATGTAAGGGAGTGAGTAAAAATCTAAAGTCACTTAGCTGAAAATCTAATTTGTATAGTGTTCAAAAGCATAATTTTTCCTGAAATCCCACTTGAGTGTCCCTAATTCAAGATGACCCACAGCTGTCACATACAAACACAAACAGAAAGCTCGGAGGGCATGTGGCACTTGGCACATGTTTTATCAAGAAGATGCCCTAGCAGGGCTGACACTTCTAAAGGTGGACAGGCACCGACTGGTGCAGTAAGGTCATAAGGGCTACACACATTTCAAATGCTGGTTCAAGAGTGTGAGTAAATCTCTTGCACTTTTTGTGAATCACAAACACAAGCGGCTTAAGTGGGAAAATCAATTTTTAATTTGGGAACACTGTCAGGCCATTAATGGTAAAAGATTTGATAATGGGCAGTGCTTTAAATGGGCCGGTACTCACCAGTACTGAGTACCGGCTCTTCCGAATTTTCTGTCCGCCAGTACCGGCACTTTTCTTAGTTGAGGGAAGAGTACCGGTACCCTCATTGAGAGCACAGCAGGCTCAGGTTCAGTGACTCCTCCAGCTCAGGGCAGACGCCGCTTTGCTTACGAGGAGCTTGCAAGTCACAGAGCGTATGAAAGGCCGTTTGCAGAGTCGCTGCTGGAGATTCAATCAGTGCTCAATTGAATGGCCCCACTGCAGAGGTCTGAGAGGGCTTGCCCTGTGTCATGCTGTGATCAACAGTACAGGGTCTAAACCGACCCTGCACTGTTGATCAGGTGCGCAACGGCTATCAGCTTAAAGTGTTCCTCCATCAGGCATGTCAAATGGGCTGGGGCTGCCAGTCATTAATCCTGTCCGATTTAGGGAAGTGCACGAGCAGCAGCGCCAAACAATCCTCTACCTTCCCAAAGATGTTTTTTTCACCTTTTAGTTCAGCACAAAGGCTGATTTCCTTTGTGTGCCCCTCTGTTGTAGCAGGAAATGAAGATGTAAAGTGGATAAATTATGTTTATTCAAGTAGTAACATCATAAGGGCCCAAACGCAGGTGGAAATAGTAACGTGTGAAGAACAGCTCTCAAACAATCCAATCAGCAGAACATTCTATAACGTTATTTATATAAGATAAATGAACGCCCCAACAGATGCCATAATCAACACTAGTCTACCAATGAAATAAAGATGTGTTTTTTTCAACATAAACGCATTCCTTATGCGTTTTGATATGTGCTGTAACTGATATAGAGGTCATTATGTATCATCATATCTTACCCTTAGCCCCGCCGCTAGCCCCGTCCCTTTCCCACACCTCTAACTAATTTTAATGAGTACCTGCACTTATTTTTTCCAATTTAAAGCACTGATAATGGGGCAACTCAGTTTACACTTGCCGCGCCTGCAAAAAGGGCCCTGATATTTTTCTCCAGGTTCAGAGTGGTTCTGCCTGAATAAATGTAGCTTACCATTAATGTTATCAGCGTACTCTATAATATCATTAGATACACAGTGGTCAAGCCATGGGTCTTCCATTTCCCTTGTTGTGGAATGTCATTGCTGGCCAGCGCACTGGAGCTGAGTCTGCGTTACACAAGAGGAGGGTATGGGTTTTAGGCAGAGCCACTGGAATCCTAAAACTGGGGAGCACAACATTTCACTGTCATGTCACACCTGGCTGATCACATGTCAATGTCAGGTAAAATCAAAGTTCAGCAAATAGCAAACTAAAATTGGAGTCAAAGAACAGAAGAGAGGGAGAGGCGCAACGAGAAAGCAAGAAGGAGGGAGGGGGAAAAACGAGTACAACAGACCGACAGATGAATGCAGTGTAACAGCCCTTGGCTTTACTTACAAGTTAACCGAACCAAAAGTCAGTCACTTCAATGGGATAGGTACTCACGCAGGAGGGACCTCACACTTAGTGGGAGCGTGCTGCTGCAGCCCTTCTGTCTTCAAGCCAGGCAACAGACACGGGGGCGAGGAGTCCGAGGTCAGCAAATCAATCAGTGCACTGCCACTGGCTAGGTTGTATGACGATCCATTGGCCTCAACGTCATCACGTGCGTTCGCATTGTGGCAATTACATCGTAAAGGCAGTTACACCAGCCATTTTCACATCGCACGTAGTTGCGACGCAAATGTGGCCATGTAATAGGATCGCGTGTCACATCGGCGACTATACTTAGCACGTCTTGACAACGTTTTTGCGTGCCCTTCTGCCTTATGCTGCCCTCGTTTTTTGTGGCCTTATGCCCTCTGTTGCCCTCGTTTTTCGTGCCCTTCTGCCGTATGTTGCCCTCGTTTTTTGTGGCCTTCTGCCCTCTGTTGCCCTTGTCATTCACCCATACACCCATCCATCCCATCCATCCGGGCACCATACACCCATCCATCCATTTTGCATCTTCTGCCCTCTATTTGCCTCGTTTTTCGTACCCTTCTGCCCTATGTTTACCTCGTTTTTTGTGGCCTTCTGCCCTCTGTTTGCCTCGTTTTTGCGTGCCATTCTGCCTTATGTTGCCCTGGTTTTTTGTGGACTCCTGCCCTCTGTTGCCCTCTTTTTTCGTGCCCGTCTGCCCTATGTTTCCCTCGTTTTTTTGTGGCCTTCTGCCCTCTGTTTGCCTCGTTTTTCGTGCCCCTTTGCCCTCTGTTCCACTCGTTTTTCGTGCACCTCTACCCTATGTTTCCCTCGTTTTTTTTGTGGCCTTCTGCCCTCTGTTTGCCTCGTTTTTGCGTGCCCTTCTGCCTTATGTTGCCCTCGTTTTTTGTGGCCTTCTGCCCTCTGTTGCCCTCGTCATTCACCCATACACCCATCCATCCCAGTAATCCGGGCACCATACACCCATCCATCCATTATGCATCCATCCATTAATCCACCCACCCACTCCACCCACCCAGCACCATGCATCGATTCACCCATACACCCATTCATCCCAGCCATCCAGCCACCATCCACCCATCATGCATCCATCCATTAATCATCCATCCATGCATCCATCCATGCACCCATGCATCCATTCACCCATACACCCATCCATCCAGTATGCATTTTTAAATGGCATGTGACTGTGATGTTTTTAATATCCCGTTTTGCCGTCAACATCGCATACAAATCCCGTTTTGTTAAAACCCCTTGTAAAATCCGCAGCATTTTTATATGGCAAAACGGCAAAACCCTTTTTATAATCCCAGTCTTTTATAATAAAACCCCTTTTATAAACCACTGCATTTGCCAAATATAAAACCACCACTTAATCCGCTGCATAAACCACCGCTTAATCCGCTGTATTTGCCAAAGATAACCACTGCTTTGCGCTGTAATGCCATTAACATCGCATGCATTGTAATTGCATGCAATGTTAATGACATCGCAGTCTTAGCATGCGTACTAAAAGCTTGCGATTTGGACGACGATGCGATGTCAAAGTCGCGGTGTTTTGACACCGATGCTCTGGGTGCTTCCCCACTGGCTACAGGCAGCTGAGGTGAGAAATAAATAAATCCCGGAGCCTCAGGGGTGCTGCGCCACACAAAGAGTTGAACAGGGCATAGGCAGGGGGGCGAGTGGCCTCTGACGTCACCTTATGCTGTGATTATCGGATCCTTGGTGGCTCATAGAAAGGTAACTGGAGAGGCGCCAGGTCAAGTGCAGGGCCATTAGGTCACGCAGCTCCGCTCGCACTTTTTTCGTGAGCTACAGGCCTGCCAATCTCCCTCTTAGAAGGGAGACCCACCCTTGTCCCCTGCGTCCCCCCACTCCAAAATCTGGGGGGTATATGTCCCCCGCGTCCCCCACAGTTCCTACGCCCATGCTTTTTAGTACTTGCAGTTTTGTTTCTCCTCACGGTAAATATAGGACAACAAGTACCAGGATGCAAAGAAAACGCATATTCTCTAAGTTAATGGAGATAATGATTTGCTCTTTGTATCTCTCAAGTTACTTGCTATAAGTAACCGGGATCATGAAAAGCGGAGGATTAAGGGACGTCACATGTGGTTCTTGCAGGGGTGCTCTCCGTGCAAAGGCCTGCCTTGTGTAAGGGGCATGTTGTTCATCTCTGTTGAAGTTAATAATTGAGAAGTATGGTACACACAGCAGTTTGCTAGCGCGGTTATAATTTTTTGACGGAATATGACGTTCGTTCCTCAGATTCATCTCAACTTGCATGAGTAGGTCGTCGCAAGAATGAACACATTGACTGCGCGTCATTCACCAAGGATCACAGTTTATTCAGTTGTCTATGGACATTTACCTAATTTATGGCAAAATATGTGATAAGTTATTTTCCAATGCGCAAAATACAATGTGTTTTGTAGAAGCAAAGAAATATAGTTTGATATCGAAAATGAGAACACACCGAGCATTTCAAACCTACTGCAGCAGTGTCTCTGAGAAACACACACAGTCAAATAGATTTTCTGATGTGCAACTGAAAAATGTTCCGTGTTTGTAAGGATATTTGTGATAAATTTGTATAAGTGGCACCTGTGCGCAATTGGCACTGTCTTATGTAGAGGTTTGGTGGGGCGGTGTGCCATGATGCTTTCTTTTGAAAAGGAAACCTGATAGAGTGGTGCTGGGGGATTCTTTGGTGATTGATTTTCTCACAGGCTGTGTGATAGGTTGGTTTTGGGTCGCTCCATCTGTCTTGCTGCCTCCCACAGAAACGAAGAAAGGTCGCGTTGTCACGGTCATCCGCTCCCACACCAGATGCTACCCTCCTCATGCCCATCTCACAGTGGGCAAGAACAGACTGTGTTTTCACACGGGGGAGGGATGGATAGGTTTTCGGACGGTGGCGATTGGTGGTGTGGGCCTTTTCCAGTGGCTTTGTGTGTGTTATACGAGGGGTTTGAGTACGCTAGGTACTGCTTTCGTTAGAAGCAATGTTGCCTCGCTCCGCTCTGGATCAGATACAGTCATCGTTAATGGCATGATGTGTTCTGCTCTTGCAGCCTTTTTCATTCTCTGTGTCTGTGGTTATTGCAAACTGCAGCAACATCTTCAGTACTCAACATTCGTGTTTCCTCATCTGGCATTAAGAACATTGATGAGCAAGGGCCTCACTGTTTCATTGACACCTTCTTTTAGTAGAAGACAACAGCCGCCATATGATCAGGAGGGATCGTTGGATATCGCAGGATGGAGCGAAGTAGCTATTTTTAACACCAGTGCCAAGAGAATGCCAACTCCTATTTCGTGGATCCTTTTTTCCATTTCTGCAGCTAAGCGTCTTAAAGGCCGGGACACTTCACCTTACAGACCAATGCAGAGGTTCTCTTCTCCAGGCCTGTTCTCAACCGCCCATTGTTTTCCGAGGACAAAGGTGTACTTTATGCTTCCATAGGAGCCTGCCTCAGAATTCTGTCGTCTTTGTGCATAGACTTGAGCCTAGATACTGTTACTCTGTTTCTAGGCCATTTCATTTGGTTAAACGGTTGTTCCATTTGCTTAGTATAGATATTGTGCATTTTAGGCTTTACAACACTGACACCATAGAACTTTGACTCTAAAACACAAGGCACGTGCATTTGTGTATAAAATCACAGCAGCCTACTTAAATTACTCCCATCATCCATTTGAGGTAATGATTCAATTTGTCCCACAAATGTTCAAACCAATACATCAGAACCCATTTCCAGCTCAGACAACCCGACCTTCATGACATCGGCATTACTGACTCAAACTAAAAGTTTGAAGTTTTTAGTAATGACTGTAACCAATGAATAGCGTACTGTAGCTCTTTCAGCATTTGTAGCCTTTCATGCTCTACAGAGCAGTGACTCCTGTAGCTGGTAATGTAAATAAAAAATAAAGTAATGGTAAAACGTGCCCATGCTCGTCAAGAAATGTGAGAACCCAGAGAACCATATGGAGCGGTTTGAATTCCGTCATTTTGAGTTATGATAGTGTTGCATTGAATAATATTTCTCAGAATTCCAGTTGATTATGGATCAACCCCTATTTGTACAACTGTACTGGCACTTCTCATTTCTGTTTGTAGGTTGCACCAGGGCAGGCTAGGTTCCACCTGGGCAGGCTTTTAGATGTTTTTATTCCTCATTTACCTCACAGCTATGCCTCACGATTCATCTCGGGCACCTATCCCATCAGTTCTTGACTCCAAGGCTTGTATGTATTGATTGTGGCAGTTGCTATGGGTGCAATGTTCATTTTCACGGTCATCCCAAAACTTGCAAATGTAGGTCCAACCACTATTCCAAGGTACTTTACATACTAGTGACAGCCCGTGCTTTTTGCCATCATAGCTCTGCCATTTTGTTAGATGACCAGATGCAAAAATGACACCTCACTTTTTGATTGCTCATTGCAACTTGATTTGTTACTTGGACTTCCTGGGCCTCATTCTTTCAAGGGCATAGCAGGATATTTGGTGAGACCGTGTTTTGTGGTGTCAGTCAGTCATTTTCTGGCTGATGTCTGTATTGAAGAAATGCACTTTTGCATTCATAGATAAATAACCTTTTCTGACGTTGGTTTGTCCGAGTTCCAGAGCGTTAAACGAAAAAGTCGCATATTGTGTGATCTTCCTTTCTCTATGAGGTAATTGGTGCCGGGTTGACCGACACTCAGGTCTCCTGTGTAAAGAAAAACAGTTTTTATTCAGTTCATACTCCGTTCTTCACAGACCAACACTGCCAAGAGATACCTCAAGAGCGATCGGTCTGTCAGTTTGCCAAGTAACATTTTCACTTACTTGAGGAATTAGAGCAACCTTTTATTTTATTGTTTAGATCATCTGCTCGTTTGAAGGAGAACTGTTTGAGTACAGTGCATGTTTTACATTTGACCGCATGGATCTTAAACCTCTCTCCAATCAACAGAAAACATTTTATTGCATCCAAACATTGTAATTTGTAATGAATGTATGTTTAGCGCCTGAAACAAAGGAAATTGACTTCAGGAGCTCAAATAATTGGGACTGTTATCACGCAGATAAATGGCGCGTGTTTGATCAGATTTAAGGAGGATGAAATGCTTATTTGTCATGACTGCTTCCCACTGTCTTCCGCTGCCTAGTGACAATCACTGTTCTTCGCAGTCTGCTTCGCCATGTTTTTATTTTAATCTCTTTATGTTGAACTGGGAAAACCACAATCGCTGCTTAGCAATGAACGTGTTTAGTTGTGTCAAGGCTGCTGTAAGTGCACAGTTCATCTACAGAGTACACTTGTCAGCCTGTCCATGACTCCACACTGCCGACACCTAGTGCAGGAGTGGCCTGCGAAGCTGCAGCCGCTCAATGCACTTCCGGAGTCGTGCAGCTTTGAAGCGATTGCACAGGTCGCCCGTGCGGGAGACCTAGAGATTTGTCATCTGATAGCTATTCCTGTAGTGCAGAGCTGGCAGAAATCTAATCCTTAATAACCACTCTGCAGTATGCAGTGTTGACGTGCTTGCAGTTTGACCTTGGCTATGGGACTTGTCCTCAATTTTGGTTTGGCATTTAACTAAGTTTGTAAATTAATTGGGATCTGTAGTGCACAAAATAACCCTTTGTTGGTCATTAACGAGAAGGATGTGAGCTGGATTCACCCCGTTACTACATATAAAGGCAGCATAGCCACACATTAACCAGTTTAACAGCTAAACTTTTCATGGCAAGGCCCATGCAATCTAACAGGTTCGAGAAACCAAGTGATATGGTGCCACATTCTGTTAGACAGGCAAAACCCAGACGGCTAGATAATAAACAAATACAATTGAAGGCAACTTAAAGTAAATGTGTAGGATTAAAATAATTCCAAGAGTTTTCAGAAATGTAAACCATTCAAAATAACAGTTATTGGGAACGGAGCATCAATCAATCAACCATTTATAGATAGCGGTAAATCACCCTTGAGATTCTTGAAGTGCTGCGGCTGTTTGCTGCTGCGTGGAGGTTTGATCATTCGAGCATCCAGATCTTTAGTTCTCTTCTGAATTGTTGGAGCAATGGTGCGGTCCTAAGGTGCAGGGGGAGGCTGCCAGGTGCAAGAAGAAGCGTCCTCCGCTGATGACTTGACAAATCTGTGAGGGAGAGGAGAGCTGATCGAAGGTGTCTGGTCAGTTGGTCTAGGGTCAGGCGTTTGACGATATATGCTGGTCCTTCATTGTGCTAGGCCTTGTAGACCTGGGTCAGCATCTTGAACTGGCATCTCTTCTGAATCAGGAGCCAATGTAGTTTTTTGAGATGTGGTGTACTGTGGGTCCTTCTTGGGAGCATGCCATTTTGCACATGTTTATAGTAGCCTTTCCTATTTTCACTGCATAGTTGTTTGTCTTTTACCAGTGTGGTGGTGGAATGGGAAGCTTTCATCAAATTCAACAATTATTTGCAAGGATGTGAAAACCTCATCCCTTTGAGACTGAAGGCCCATGCCTCTATCCCTAATCTAGATGGACTGTGTTAAGGATTAACAATTCAAAAGACCATTAAGGCAGTTGCCATCTTGAATGTGTTTGTGGTGTCCCTTGTGTGTCTCTTCCCACCTATACTCTTACATGATGATTGAGCGATGTTCTTAGTGGGGAGGACTCCTTACCCCATTCTTCCCTTGGTTACCAGTTATGAAGCCCGTGGTGGCGGAGGCGTTTCTACTCACTCTCGCATTCTGCCAGCCTGTCTCCGTACTGTCTCTGCAGTATTATCCGGTAAATGGTCTGCTCACACCCACTGAAAAGAGGTTGAGTATAGCGGAGGATGCATTGGGGACCTACCTGGTGTGGTTTGCCCAGAATTAGCATATTTTATATCGCTTTAACCTAATTGTTTAGATAAATCCACATTGTTTAGATAAATCCACAAACTTTTGGAGGACAAACATACCACATTTATAGAATGTTTATGTTTATGTTTTTTGCATTTATTAAGCGCAGCTGTTACCAAAAGAGGTGTCCTGGCGCTGGGGTAAAGTACCTACTGATAAATACTGGGAGAGAGAACCGAATCCATTGGTTTGCACCTAATTTATGAAAAGCCAGGTTTTTAAGGCCTTTCTAAAGGCCATCAAATTGGTCTGGTGTCTTGGTTGAGAAGGAAAGGAGTTCCAGGCGATACCTGCATTGGCGATGAAGCTTCTACCGCCCCAATTGGCTTTTTTTATCCGATGGGTGATCACCAGTTTAGCCTCGGAGGAGCGGAGAGTTCTTTTAGGTATATATCAATTAAAATGTTGCTTCAGAAATTTTGGTGCTATGCCCTGCAGTGCCTTAAAAACTAGACACAAGGCCTTGAATTTGGTCCGCTTCCTCATAGGCAGCTAATGTAGGCCTTTGACTACACCGCTAATCAATGCATGCTTGGCTGTTCCTGAGAGAAGTCTAGCGGCTGCAGCTGCAGCTTATTCATTAGGCCTTCTTGTAACTTGAGGTAGAGGCTGTTACAGTAGTCCAGTTTGGACAACACTAATGCTGTAACTACTGTTTGTTGCGCTTCTTTGGGAATTAGAGGCATGATTTTTTTGCAGGCTCTAAGGTTAAATGCAGTCGAGGATGCTATTGAGTTGACTTGGTCCTTGAAGCTGAGAGTGTCGTCTATCCAAATGTCCAGGTTCTTCACTTTCCTGGTTGGGACTGGCAATTGTCCTTGTGCATTCGGCCAGAAGTTAGGTGACCAAAAGACTGGGTTATTCCCAAATAATATAACCTCAGTCTTGCTGGAGTTTAACTTCAAACAGTTATTTGCCATCCAATTACCTGTAGCGTACATGCAGTCATGGAATTTGGCAGCTGTGTCATGCAGTCTCTCTGGTTGAATGGCAACAACGATTTGAGTGTCGTCGGCATAAGATGTTAAACTGAAGCCGTAGGATTCGATACGTTTCGCAAGGGAGGAGACATACACATTAGAGTCGGGCTCAGTGAAGATCCCTGTGGAACTCCACATGGCAGTGAGAAGGCCTCTGCCTCATATTTCTCAAGTTTGACCGTTTGAATTCTTTCCGAGAGAAACGATTTTAAGAGTTTTAGGGCAGTGTATTTTATTCCTTTCTCCTCTAATCGGTTAATCATTAATGTGTGGTGTACCGTATCAAATGCGGCCGATAAGTGCAACATAATGAGGGCTGCCCGACCTCCTTGATCCAGAGTAGCTCTGATTTCCTCCGTGGACTTAATGAGGGCCGTCTCGGTGCTGTGGCCTTCTCTAAAGCTGTGTTGGGTGGGGTCCAGAGCCTGAGTCTGATTGAGGAATTGGTTAATTTGGTTATTCATGTTCTTTTCTATTAATGTGGCTGGGAGGGGGAGCCAGGAAACCTTCGGGTGTCAGTGCGCTCAAAAAGTGCCATTTAACATAACATAACATAACAGTCTGGATATGGGCCTAAAATTGTTTGGGTCATCTGGGTTCAGATTGGATTTTTTCAACAGCGGCAAGTATCCTTCGTTGTATATTAGGTTAAAAATGGAAGTGAGTTTACTCGTCACCGTATGACCAGCTAGTTTTAGTACATCTATCGGACAGGGGTCGTAGGGGGAGCCTGATTTAGTGTTAGCCAACAATTTGTCTATGTCCCCTTCCGCAAGAGGACTAAAGAAGGTAAGTTCAGGTTTGGCGTTTATATTTAGGGTTATACTGGAGCTGGCACCCAGTTTGACTGAGATTTCCTTAGGTAGGTCTGATAATGTAGAAAAAATGATGTTGACCTTGTCAAAAAAACATTTGGCTATTCTATTGCATAGATCTTGGCTTGCCGGAATAGCTGGGGCTTTGGGATGAGCTAAGTCATTTACAGTTTTGAACAGTGTTTTGGGAGAGTTTTTTGCCTTGTGTATTTTATCCGTACAGTATTTTTGTTTCGTATTTTGTAACAGTTGTTTTTATTGTGCTTGGCTTATTTTGTATTCTTTTTTTATCTTTGTCGTTATAAACCTTCCTCCAGTTTCTTTCCAGCTTTTTACATACAAGTTTCTGGTCTTTGAGCTCCTGTGAGTACCAGGGCGCAGATGGACGTGTTCTGTGGTGGCAAACTGTTTTTAATGGGGCCAACTTCTTCCCTGCGCCTTCTAGCCAGTTGAAATAAGTTTTAGTGGCCTGATCCAGATCGGTCGGAGTAGGAGTGTCTGTGATTGTGAGAAAATCATGAAGGTCCTCCTCTGCTATGTTTTTCCATGCTTTAGCTTCAACATATTTATTAGAGGGTTTGTTGACCGAACGATGAGGCATAGTGAGTTTAAAAAGTACTGCTAGGTGGTCTGACCACGTAAGAGGAAGTGCTTTTGTAAAGGCGAATAGGGGGTTGTTAGAAGAAATACCATCCAGAGTGTGCTCCGCTGAGTGTGTGGGTACATTGGCCCGTTGTTCCAGGTTGCCACCTGACATGAGGTCCATCAGGTTGATTGTGTCTGGGTCATGGTCTGCCTCAAGGTGAAAGTTAAGATCGCCTAGTATTGTAAATGAAGGAGTGTTTAGCCCAATCTCTAAAATGTCGCCTACTTGGCAATAAACTGTTTTCGAGGGCCTGGAGGTCTGTAAATAAGGGAGCCTCTAAAGGAGTCCTGATGGGAGATCTGAAGACAGAACTCCAGTGCTTCACATCCCTCGTTTTTTAGTGGGCGAATCTGGGTATAGATTGTAATACTACTTTAAGTGGGTAGAGTACAATGCCTTGTATATGAGTTCCAAACAGATTACTCTGCACAAAATAAACTCGCTCTTTATCTCTTGTAATGAAGTACTCTGATCAATGCCAGGTCACCAAGCTCCCCGTGAACTAGAGCCCAACCATCGTGCACTACTGTACACACAAAAACTAAATAACAACAAAAGAGCCTTTGGAAAACTCAAAACCACATGGCTTATGATCCGGATATCTCAAAAATCCATATTATTCAACAAATCTGCAACCCTGAATATTGAATCCGAATCTATCATCATACACTTTCTAAAAACAACTTCTTTGGAAGATCATATTATCCTCATCAAAACAATTACCACTGATGTTCTTAGCGCCGCCCTCAGAATTATCCTCTCCTTTCTGATTATTTTTTCTTTTAAATACATTTTTTATTTTGTTCAACTGTACAATAAGCACTAAGGAAGTCATGTATAGTACAGTAACAGAAGTAGAACTCAAATTGTTGCGAATATAATCCTTTTCACTGGACCCATCTCCCTCTGCCGACCAATGAGCCATTGAAAGCCAATATATGCCGGTATCAACTGTCCTTGTTGTGGGGGGACTGTGCCTTGGATCGAGAAATGGTTGTTGGTAAGTTGGCAGAATAGTCTTGTGAGACAGTATAGATTCAGGTCTCTGTCAAGGTCTCCTGTGTTGTGTGACCAGTGAACTGCTGCGTCGCATCCCCTGTAGCCAACCTAAAGTGTTTTCTCCATGGGTCCCATATCCTGTGAAATTTCTTCGGACACCCCCTGCTACGATATGACTTGCTCTGCTGTCATTTACATGTCCATCACATTAGTTTATTCCTGTCACTCCCCAAGTCCCAGCTATGTCCCCTTTGGCCACCACCAACCTTAACGAAGCAAAGATCAATTGGCCCTAGTGACGTCCACTTCGCTAGGGATTCCCAGGAGCACAAATTTGGGTTCCATTGGTAATGTCACCACCAAGACCAATCCCAATAAGCCGATCACTTGCGACCAGTATGGCCTGAGTATGGGGCAAGCCCAGACGGTATGGTAAAAATCACTATTTGTGATCTTGCACAGCGGCGACTCTGCTCTCCCCATCCTATGGAGTCTATCCCTGTCGTAGTATGTCCGATGCAATATTTTGAATTGAATTAGTCGAAGCCGAGCGTTAATGGCCACCTCCCTGGGATGCATCAAAGCCGCCTCCCAGTCGATATCTTCTAGGAACCCCATAACCCTCTCCCATCTTGTTCGGAGACCTAGCAAACCATCTGGAAAATTATTATTGATGGTTTTATATACCGCTTTTACCAATAAGTTCCTCCTGTAGGAACCTACCTTCTAGGGGAGCGTATTCCAGGAGTTGCTCATACTTGATGCTTTCCGCCTGCCACGCGTGTTGCAATTGTGTATACTTAAGGAATTGAGGATCGGCCATATCCTATTCTTGCTTTAATTTAGTCCAACTTTTAAGTTGCCCTTTCAACTATCTCCCCTATCGTGGAGATGTCAAGGAGGTCCCAGGCCTCGAACACGGTAAGTTACCGGATTTCTCTAAGCCAGGCCCCCTCACAAAGCGGTGTGGAGCGTGTAAGCCGCTTCGTCTATCCCATAGTTCTACTAGCCCTCTTCCACGCCACTAGTGTCACTTGAGTCGCGCCGGTAGCAGTCTTGAGCTGCCCATGCCCCCATATAGATAAAGTAGATGTGTATGAGGTTGCATTGTCTTCCTTTCAAGATGGTATGTGGGGTGGTCTCTATGCACCCATTCTTTGATGGAGATCAAGTGGGATGCCCAATAATAGGCCTCTTTATCAGGGAGTGCGATCCCTCCATTGTAGGAGTTGCGCCTTAGTTTCTGTAGTGCGATTCTGGGGTGTCCATCCTGGCATACTAGAGATCTAATTTTGCCGTCGATTTCAATAAAAATATCTCTAGGCAATAGTTGGTATGTATTTTAAAGGGCTTATAAGAGTTACAGCAAGGGGATCATTTTAAAGAGTGCAGCGCGACCCACCATGGAGTGGAAGGTCCTTGCATCTCTCTAAATCGGCCTTAACGTTGCCCGCGACGACATGCAGATACTTGCGTCTGCACACATTTGCGTGTGGCTCAACAAAGATACCCAGATACTTAAAACCTCTCAACACCTCTCGCAATTCCCCAGGCAAAGGACAATCTAGGGGGGGCGTCCGATGGGCTATATATCGTGGATTTATTCCAATTGATTTTGTAGCCTGAGTGGTGTCTGTATTTGGTAATCAAATCAAAGAGAACTGGTATCGTCGTCTCAGGGTACCTAATATATAGCAGGGTGTCATCCACGTAAAGGGAGGTTTTCTACTCTTCCGCTTTTGCGTTTGTGATATGGAAGCCCCGGATCGAAGGGTGTATCCTAATAGTGCAGGCAAGAAACTCCAGAGTAAGCGCAAAGAGGAGGGGCGATAAGGGGCAGCCCT
Organism: Lissotriton vulgaris; assembly: GCF_964263255.1. Classification (NCBI taxonomy): domain Eukaryota; kingdom Metazoa; phylum Chordata; class Amphibia; order Caudata; family Salamandridae; genus Lissotriton; species Lissotriton vulgaris. The sequence goes on along the minus strand of NC_141689.1, from coordinate 1,254,231,551 downwards.
GCCTCGTCCTTTTCTCAATAGGGAAGGGAGCCGAACATCGACCATTGACCCTCAATGTAGCCATCGGATGATTATATGAGTGCCACCCAACCTCGGAATTTCGGCCTTAGTCTGAATTTGGCAAAGGTGGCATCCAGGAATTGCCAGTTAACGGCGTTGAACGCCTTTTCTGTGTCCAGTGACAGAAACACCTGTGGGTTCAGATGGTTACGTACCTCCATAAGCCAATTGTAAATGCGTCTGAGGTTCAGTCGGGTGGATCTTCATGAATCAGATTCCCAATCACACCCACGAGGTGCGTCGCTAGCAGTGTAGCCGAAATCTTGACCTCCAACTTTAGTAGAGAGATGGGTCTGTAAGACTCACACTGATCGCGACGCTTACCCTCCTTATATATGACCACGATAGTGGCCATCTGCAGGTCCAGGGGGGAGAATCCCTTCTGTTCGGGCGTCAAAAAGCCAGAGGAGGTGGGGACAGAGAGTGGTCGCATATCGTCTGTAAAATTCCATGAGCAACCCATTAGTACCAGGGGTCTTTCCAGGGCGTAGTTTTGCCACCGTATCTTGGACCTCGGCAAGTGTCAGGTCTTCATCTAGAGCCCGAGTGTCAGCCTCCTCCAACGTTGGAGTTTGGATTACCTCTAGATACTCCTGCGTCTCCACCAATGATTTTTGTGGCTGTGCCTTATAAGGATCTCTAAAATAATCGGCAAAAGCCATAGCCACTCCCTCATCTGTGCATTGAGTGTTCCTTTGGCAGTCCATCACTGTTGCTACCCACCTATTTTGGTCTTTACGTCTACTAAGCCAGGCCAGAAGCTTCACAGCCTTATCGCCCACTTCATAAAGGCGATGTAAGGTCGCCAGGTGAAGTTTCATATCTTTGTCAGAGGCCAGCTCCTTGTATTCCCTTCGCAGGCTTGCCAGTTTATGGGACAGTTCGGGATCGTTATGCTGAACAACCTGCGCGTCTAACTTGTTTATCTTTTGTTCCAAATCCGTCAGGCACTTGTCTTTATTTCGCTTTTCCCACGCAATACGATTCTGGGCCCTGTCACGTAGCACAGTTTTGTAAGCCTCCCAGACCGTCACACCAGATGAGACGGAGTCTTTGTTTTCTAAGAAGTATATGTCGGTGTCTGCCTTGATACCCTGTGTGAATTTGGTATTCTGAAGGTCCCATTGGTTTAGTCTCCAACCCCGAACCCCACCTCGCTTACTCAAACATAACTCCACCAAGAGTGGGGAGTGATACGAAAGGCCCCTGGCTGTATATTCATCCCGCCTTGCACTGTATACTTCCCCACTGGGAATAAATATGTAGTCCAGTCTGGAGTGTAAGTCATGAGCCCCCAAGTGAAAGGAATATTGTCTGGTTTGGGGGTGTTTTGCCTGTCAGATGTCAGTCAGCCCCATTGTCATGGAGAAACGGTTGAAGTGGTGTGGTGATTGTCTACCAGACCCCACCCCCAGAGCGGTAGATCACCGGATCCATTACGTATTAAACCCCCCCCCCCCCCACCCCTACTATGTGTAGTGCGAACGGTGTCTCGATCAGTACGTCAATTTCCTTTGTCATGGTTGGGGCCTGCAATCTGAGGGGTGCATATACACATATCAGGAGGGTCTCTACCCGGCCCCACATCCCTAGAACTCCTACGTATCTGCCTAGAGATTTGTGCCAAATGCGAGTCCATTGAAAGGGAATATTCTTCTTGATAAGAATTACTACTCCCCGTGACCCAGAGGTGAACACAAAATGTGCCAGAACTCTGTAAGCCCCAAGAGCGATAAAATCGCACTGTGTTCCCCTGAGATGCGTTTCCTGGAGCATCACAACCTCTGGGTGGAGTCGTTTTATGTGTTGTGACACTAGTCCATGTTTGATCTAGTCTCCCAATCCATTAACGTTCCAAGTTAGGACAGTCAGGGAGGGACTCCCGGCCATGTCATCACTAGTAACATTACGACGGGGAAGTTATGATTCGGAGGGTGAATGTCTCCTGGTTTTCTCCTGTGTTATGCAATTTTATTGGTTTCGCAATCCTAGTGCTTGACAAATGAACATAAAAACTTCTAACATCAAACTGTATCGAATGTATCCTTTATTCATTAAAGTCCCTTGGTATATGGAAGAATCAGAAACGGACTCCAATTATGCTGGTGCAAATAAGTTTATTTACTCATTGTTCCGCCATGACGCGTTTCGGCCTCAGTAGGTCTTGATCACATGATGCGGCTGCAGACAAGATGCTCATTTTTAGAGTGACAAATGCATAGATAAAGTGGTAATGGTAGATATAGAAAAAAGACTCACACAATTGTATGCAGTCCAATAGTAGTAATATTAATACTGACATTTATAAAGCGCTGACAGCTACCTCAAACAGAGGTGTCCAGGCGCTAAAGCAGCAGGCAGTACGCAGACGGAGACCGACAGCAGGGACCTAACCCACCTACTCTGACCTAAAGAGCCAAGTCTTGACCACTTTCCTAAAGAGTGGCTCTGATTCGATATGGCGAAAGTTGCTTGGCAGGGAGTTCCATAATTTGGCATCCCTGACCGTGAAATATCTGCCGCCAAGGCGAGCTTTCCTAAAGAGAGGGGGGCAGAGCAGATTTTGTGAGTTGGACCTCAGAGAGTGATTCCTCTTGTAGCAACATAGCCGTTCTTTCAAATGTTCAATAGGGAACAATAAATAACATAATTATGAGTTCATTTTACATTTTCTAAAATGTGTACCCCATATATTAAAATGTCGATGGTCATAAATAAATCATGTATTTGATACTATAAATGCAATAGACCTGGTCAGTGACTGCATCATGTATCTAGACATTTTTATTAGGACCTCTTTAAGTGTTACAGTAGTATCTGGGTAAACCTCGGTTTTCCCCAGTTTCCCCTATGCCTACTACAGTCTTCAGCTCAGTTTTTTATTTTTTTTTTATTTGTTAGTTTTTACATCTAACTGAGCAGTCATATACAGAATCCTTCGAGACAATTGACTTATTTTTCATTTCACACAGAGTCCATAACAGTCCTCAGCACAGTTATTGTTGTCTTTTTTTAACACCTTTGGCTGTATGGTGTAGCCCAAGTGGGCCTACATTTGTTCCCATCATATAGTGCTTGTAAAGGGCTCCAGTGCAAAATAACCTTTAGTGCCACCTACAATTAAATATCATACATTAATAATAAAAAAATGAGTTAAAAAACAGTGTTCAGCAAATTGCAAACGGGGACATGCAGAAGTTAGTAATTCTCATAACAATTTTTGTGGTTAAACACTTAGTCTGTTTATCTCTTATTCTCCTATTGTTTTTATAGACAAGTATAGAAGTCTTCACTGGAATTGAGACCCTGTGGGCTTTTGGTGTTGAGCTCTAAAACGTACCATGTTTCTAATTTCCTTAGTGTTGCCTCTCGGTTTCCACCACACCTTGGTCAAACAACTGAATCTACTACAAAGTACCTTAGATCAGAGGTCTTCAAACTGGGGGGGGGGCCTCCCTAGGGGGGCCTTAAGTGATCCCAGGGGGGGCGCCAGGCTCTGGCTAGAAGAAACATTATACTTTGTTTTCAGCTAAAAAAATGAGCAGCAGTAAGCACGTCTGTAATGGGCCATCATTAACATCCTTTGTCATTTAAATCACGGCTGTGAGAAGGTGTCAAAAGGGAAGGGACTTCACATTTTCTCCAAGACACACACTACTATTTCGAATAACCACACTGTGGATCCTTTGCACATTAGCAAGGCCTGCCTCACCAGAATAGTATGTTTGGAAATCCTGTATTTGTTTGCATTTTTAAAACAGTGACAGAACTTAATTGCAATGTTTAAATAGGTCTAGACGTATTTAAAAATTGCCAGTTAAATAGAATAATTGTGAAATATTTTGAGGGGGGGCCCGGCGAATTGTTTTTCTACACTGGGGGGGCGCGGAATTAAAAAGTTTGAAGACCACTGCCTTAGATGTTCCAACTTATTTTCACGCGCTTCTCTAAAATGACGTGCCACGGGGTACGACTGGCCAGAATTAGTGATTGCCCTGACATGTTGGAGTATTCTCTTGTGTACTTGCAGCTTTGTGCTGCCTACATATCGCAGTCCACAGGAGCACTCCAATACATATACTGAATGGTCTGTTTTGCATGTTTGAAATGTATTAATGTTAGTTGGTTCATATGTAAATGGTACGGAGTAAGATGTTTTATTAACTCCAAATCTACATGCCTGGCATGTGGTGCATTTTACAAATCCTTTCCTCTGTGTTAGCCAGTTAGTCTTTGTTTTGATCTCCGGGCTGCTGCTGACCAGCACATCACTCATTGAGGTGGCTTTTCTAAAGGTGATGGTTGGTCTCTTTGGTAATATGCCTCCTAGGACAGGATCACTTAGTACAATTGGCCAATTCTACTTAACTGTATTACATAGACTATTTTTCTGTTTGTTGTATTTGAGAATTAGCCTTATACTCTGTTTTTTTCTGTGGCTTTTGGCTTATTGCTGTAGAACCTGTTTCGCTGTCTGATGTTGTAAACAACAGCCCTGATCTGCTCGCAGCTTGAGGTTTTCTAATTGTTGTGTCAATAGTGCTCTCTGAGTATCCTCTTGCCAAGAACCTGATTTTAGTTTCTCTTTGGGCTACCCTCAAATCGTTATAGTTACTGCAAATTCTTCTGATTCTAAGCACTTCTCCATATAGGATGTTATGTATTAAATGCTTAGGATGGTGTTGCCAGCTGTGTGTTTGTGGTGTAGTTTTGTTTCAATTTTTCTGTCTACAATATAAACCTCTACATCCAGAAAACAAACTGATTCTCGACTAAGAGTTGCCTTGAAGTGCAAATTGATATTATTAACTATAATCTGTGAGATGACGTTCAATGCACTTTCTTTGGTACCCCGCCAAATCCATAAAGGTAGTCAATATAACTTAACCATACAACATGCTTATCTAATAGCTCCTTGTAGTTTGCTCTAAGGAATATATATATATATATATATATATATATATCATTCAAGGTGCCTCTGACACAGAAACGCACTCCAAACTCGCAGCAGGTAACAACCTTCTTTATTGGCAAATTTCACACTTCCGCTGGTGATTCTGGTCCCGACGCGTTTCGAAGCCCCTGGCTTCTTAATCATGGGATGGCAGTGGTGAGTCACCGGAACCGGCTGCAGCCATTTTTATCCAATTATGCATGCGCCCTTCGGTGAGTAGCATGCTGGTAGCTGCAGTCCAATTAATTCCCCTTCAGTGGGGTCCGTGTCCTTCACTCGATTTTTGGTGCCTTTTATATTGTCATTAGTTCTACAGGTAGTTCCAGGGACAGTGATCCATTTAGATCTGCAGCTGCTTGTCGCTTTTGCCTGGCTGCCGGGGTGACAGCCTAGCAGACCCGCTCTTCCAGTTAGCGCGGGCGGTGCATCTCCCACGGCTGAGGTCGCCGCGTTTAAACATCATTCAAGGTGCCTCTGACACAGAAACGCACTCCAAACTCGCAGCAGGTAACAACCTTCTTTATTGGCAAATTTCACACTTCCGCTGGTGATTCTGGTCCCGACGCGTTTCGAAGCCCCTGGCTTCTTAATCATGGGATGGCAGTGGTGAGTCACCGGAACCGGCTGCAGCCATTTTTATCCAATTATGCATGCGCCCTTCGGTGAGTAGCATGCTGGTAGCTGCAGTCCAATTAATTCCCCTTCAGTGGGGTCCGTGTCCTTCACTCGATTTTTGGTGCCTTTTATATTGTCATTAGTTCTACAGGTAGTTCCAGGGACAGTGATCCATTTAGATCTGCAGCTGCTTGTCGCTTTTGCCTGGCTGCCGGGGTGACAGCCTAGCAGACCCGCTCTTCCAGTTAGCGCGGGCGGTGCATCTCCCACGGCTGAGGTCGCCGCGTTTAAACATCATTCAAGGTGCCTCTGACACAGAAACGCACTCCAAACTCGCAGCAGGTAACAACCTTCTTTATTGGCAAATTTCACACTTCCGCTGGTGATTCTGGTCCCGACGCGTTTCGAAGCCCCTGGCTTCTTAATCATGGGATGGCAGTGGTGAGTCACCGGAACCGGCTGCAGCCATTTTTATCCAATTATGCATGCGCCCTTCGGTGAGTAGCATGCTGGTAGCTGCAGTCCAATTAATTCCCCTTCAGTGGGGTCCGTGTCCTTCACTCGATTTTTGGTGCCTTTTATATTGTCATTAGTTCTACAGGTAGTTCCAGGGACAGTGATCCATTTAGATCTGCAGCTGCTTGTCGCTTTTGCCTGGCTGCCGGGGTGACAGCCTAGCAGACCCGCTCTTCCAGTTAGCGCGGGCGGTGCATCTCCCACGGCTGAGGTCGCCGCGTTTAAACATCATTCAAGGTGCCTCTGACACAGAAACGCACTCCAAACTCGCAGCAGGTAACAACCTTCTTTATTGGCAAATTTCACACTTCCGCTGGTGATTCTGGTCCCGACGCGTTTCGAAGCCCCTGGCTTCTTAATCATGGGATGGCAGTGGTGAGTCACCGGAACCGGCTGCAGCCATTTTTATCCAATTATGCATGCGCCCTTCGGTGAGTAGCATGCTGGTAGCTGCAGTCCAATTAATTCCCCTTCAGTGGGGTCCGTGTCCTTCACTCGATTTTTGGTGCCTTTTATATTGTCATTAGTTCTACAGGTAGTTCCAGGGACAGTGATCCATTTAGATCTGCAGCTGCTTGTCGCTTTTGCCTGGCTGCCGGGGTGACAGCCTAGCAGACCCGCTCTTCCAGTTAGCGCGGGCGGTGCATCTCCCACGGCTGAGGTCGCCGCGTTTAAACATCATTCAAGGTGCCTCTGACACAGAAACGCACTCCAAACTCGCAGCAGGTAACAACCTTCTTTATTGGCAAATTTCACACTTCCGCTGGTGATTCTGGTCCCGACGCGTTTCGAAGCCCCTGGCTTCTTAATCATGGGATGGCAGTGGTGAGTCACCGGAACCGGCTGCAGCCATTTTTATCCAATTATGCATGCGCCCTTCGGTGAGTAGCATGCTGGTAGCTGCAGTCCAATTAATTCCCCTTCAGTGGGGTCCGTGTCCTTCACTCGATTTTTGGTGCCTTTTATATTGTCATTAGTTCTACAGGTAGTTCCAGGGACAGTGATCCATTTAGATCTGCAGCTGCTTGTCGCTTTTGCCTGGCTGCCGGGGTGACAGCCTAGCAGACCCGCTCTTCCAGTTAGCGCGGGCGGTGCATCTCCCACGGCTGAGGTCGCCGCGTTTAAACATCATTCAAGGTGCCTCTGACACAGAAACGCACTCCAAACTCGCAGCAGGTAACAACCTTCTTTATTGGCAAATTTCACACTTCCGCTGGTGATTCTGGTCCCGACGCGTTTCGAAGCCCCTGGCTTCTTAATCATGGGATGGCAGTGGTGAGTCACCGGAACCGGCTGCAGCCATTTTTATCCAATTATGCATGCGCCCTTCGGTGAGTAGCATGCTGGTAGCTGCAGTCCAATTAATTCCCCTTCAGTGGGGTCCGTGTCCTTCACTCGATTTTTGGTGCCTTTTATATTGTCATTAGTTCTACAGGTAGTTCCAGGGACAGTGATCCATTTAGATCTGCAGCTGCTTGTCGCTTTTGCCTGGCTGCCGGGGTGACAGCCTAGCAGACCCGCTCTTCCAGTTAGCGCGGGCGGTGCATCTCCCACGGCTGAGGTCGCCGCGTTTAAACATCATTCAAGGTGCCTCTGACACAGAAACGCACTCCAAACTCGCAGCAGGTAACAACCTTCTTTATTGGCAAATTTCACACTTCCGCTGGTGATTCTGGTCCCGACGCGTTTCGAAGCTCCTGGCTTCTTAATCATGGGATGGCAGTGGTGAGTCACCGGAACCGGCTGCAGCCATTTTTATCCAATTATGCATGCGCCCTTCGGTGAGTAGCATGCTGGTAGCTGCAGTCCAATTAATTCCCCTTCAGTGGGGTCCGTGTCCTTCACTCGATTTTTGGTGCCTTTTATATTGTCATTAGTTCTACAGGTAGTTCCAGGGACAGTGATCCATTTAGATCTGCAGCTGCTTGTCGCTTTTGCCTGGCTGCCGGGGTGACAGCCTAGCAGACCCGCTCTTCCAGTTAGCGCGGGCGGTGCATCTCCCACGGCTGAGGTCGCCGCGTTTAAACATCATTCAAGGTGCCTCTGACACAGAAACGCACTCCAAACTCGCAGCAGGTAACAACCTTCTTTATTGGCAAATTTCACACTTCCGCTGGTGATTCTGGTCCCGACGCGTTTCGAAGCCCCTGGCTTCTTAATCATGGGATGGCAGTGGTGAGTCACCGGAACCGGCTGCAGCCATTTTTATCCAATTATGCATGCGCCCTTCGGTGAGTAGCATGCTGGTAGCTGCAGTCCAATTGCACTGTCCCTGGAACTACCTGTAGAACTAATGACAATATAAAAGGCACCAAAAATCGAGTGAAGGACACGGACCCCACTGAAGGGGAATTAATTGGACTGCAGCTACCAGCATGCTACTCACCGAAGGGCGCATGCATAATTGGATAAAAATGGCTGCAGCCGGTTCCGGTGACTCACCACTGCCATCCCATGATTAAGAAGCCAGGGGCTTCGAAACGCGTCGGGACCAGAATCACCAGCGGAAGTGTGAAATTTGCCAATAAAGAAGGTTGTTACCTGCTGCGAGTTTGGAGTGCGTTTCTGTGTCAGAGGCACCTTGAATGATGTTTAAACGCGGCGACCTCAGCCGTGGGAGATGCACCGCCCGCGCTAACTGGAAGAGCGGGTCTGCTAGGCTGTCACCCCGGCAGCCAGGCAAAAGCGACAAGCAGCTGCAGATCTAAATGGATCACTGTCCCTGGAACTACCTGTAGAACTAATGACAATATAAAAGGCACCAAAAATCGAGTGAAGGACACGGACCCCACTGAAGGGGAATTAATTGGACTGCAGCTACCAGCATGCTACTCACCGAAGGGCGCATGCATAATTGGATGAAAATGGCTGCAGCCGGTTCCGGTGACTCACCACTGCCATCCCATGATTAAGAAGCCAGGGGCTTCGAAACGCGTCGGGACCAGAATCACCAGCGGAAGTGTGAAATTTGCCAATAAAGAAGGTTGTTACCTGCTGCGAGTTTGGAGTGCGTTTCTGTGTCAGAGGCACCTTGAATGATATATATATATATATTACCTACTGGCGTTCGCCAGTAGGTATATATAGTTAGGATAAATTCCCTATGGGACTTTTGAAAATTCTATGTCTAATAACTTTGGCGTTTGTGGATGGAATCGGCTGAAATTTTCAGGAAAATGGCACATTTTGTTTCTGAGCAGCTCCTGAAAATTTGGTGGGGTTTCGTCAAGGGGGGGCTGAGAAAAAAGGGGGGTCCCAAAACGCGTTTTTTGCATTGAGTTTTCCATAGGGCGGTTGGACTCACTTTTAGCTCGAACGGCTGAATGGATTTGCACGAAACTTGGCAAAATTGTAGGGACTGTTAGCCCGATGTGCCTTTGCTAGGTCTCAATATATGTGCTCCAGTAGTTTTTGAGAAATTAACGTTCAAACCAAGATATATATCTGTAACAGCGCTCTGGGCAGCGATCCGGTCCGCTTACTTTTCGCTTATCGGAACTTTGCGCGCAGAAAGCTGATTGGCTCTCCGGTGTCTGTCAACATTCTAAACAGTCCGGAGCGGACGCCATCTTGTCTCTCGGTAGGATCGAGAGAGAAGAAGAGGTGGAAAACGAAGGGGGAATTTAATGAAAGGGGGCAAGGTATCCCCCTCTTGACCTCCTAGGAATGTTGTTGGGGTTATTAAAGGGTCCCGTGGGGAAAATAAAAAAAAAATGATTTTTCACGGTAGAAGCGCGGCCGCGAACTGGTAGCGAAACGGGAATTCGCCATTTTGTGCTTCGTAAATTAAATTACTAGTTATAAGTGGGTACGGGAGACGTATCCTAATCCCCTAGGTTTCCTGAGGGTGGGTGAGGAGGCTGATATATGTTGATACATCTCTTCCAGCGGCTGTGCGTGAGCTTTTTTTTTTTTTTTGCTGCGTGACAGTCCGGAGCGGCCGCCATCTTGTCTCTCGGTAGGATCGAGAGAGAAGAAAAGGTGAAAAACTAAGGGGGAATTTAATGAAAGGGGGCAAGGTATCCCCCTCTTGACCCCCTAGGAATGTTGTTGGGGTTATTAAAGGGTCCCGTGGGGAAAATAAAAAAAAAATGATTTTTCACGGTAGAAGCGCTTCACGGGCCGCGAACTGGGCCGCAAACTGGTAGCGAAACGGGAATTCGCCATTTTGTGCTTCGTTAATTAAAGTACTAGGTATAAGGGGGTGCGGGAGACATATCCTAATCCCCTATGTTTCCTGAGGGTGGCTGAGGAGGCTGATATATGTTGATATATCTCTTCCAGCGGCTGCGCCATCTTGCCTTTTTTCGAATGCCACAATTTTGTCGTGCACGGCAGCCATTTTAGATGCCAGGCTGGTCCCAGGCTATCACCTACCCCTGCGGATGTAGTTTATGGCCCCAGCTGTAGAGAATTCAGACATGCCAATTCTCCTGATTCAGGCGTGTGAGTACTGATTTCAGTGCTAGTCTCCCGCCTCCCGATTTCTGCAAGCAAAAACCCGGGGGCATATTACTAACAACTAGCGATAATTTTTGTCTATAACTTGTTTAGAGACAAAAATTATCGCCGCACATCGGCGATTTTTATCGCAGATAAACCTTGCTATTATCGCAGAAAAGTCAGCGATATTCATGTATTATCGACCTAATGCTCTTAGCCATGTTATCCACCTCCCATTGGATAACATGGCTAAGACCTGCTCAGGGCAGGTGTTAGCTTTTGGAGATATTTGCGCTTAGTGCGAATATCTCCAAAAGTTGGTAATAGAAGGTAGCGATGTTAGGGACTGTTTCCAGTCGCTAACATCTTGGCACGCCACTTTGCATGTCATTAGTGATAAGTATCACTGACATGCAAAGCCGGGCCCAAGATGGTCGCTATCTCCTTTTAGGTGTCACTAACTGGTGTTAGCGACAGCTTGATAATAGGGAAATAATTTTATCTCCGCTTTCATGGTTTTTAAAGCCAAAAAAGCGGAGATAAACCCCCTTGCTAATATGCCCCACGATTCCTTGGGGGTTTCAGCTGATAGGGCTTGGTATTGTGTTACATGGTAATTTTTCCATGAAACGTCAGAGGGTCGATGTAGGGGTTCTAGAAGAGGTGATAAACCATTTAAGCCTCATGAACAAGCGCATGGTCTTTTAAAGATTTCTGAAGTACTCGGGGCGGCGGTGTGTGTGTGCCCTCTTTCAGGAGCGGGCGGGGGGGCACTGCCAGCAACTTGCCAGGTCAGGTAGTGTTCAACACGTGCATCACCCTTTCTCTGCTTGCTATTGCGCTCCATGCTTCGGAAAGGTAAGAAAAAGAACGTGCATTTGAGTTTGAAATGTCCGATCCTGCAGCAGCACACTTCCAAAGCCCACACATGACAATAACCCGATTCAAGGCCCCATTCACCCGTTTTTCAAAAAATAGATAACACTCCAACAAAGTAAGGTTATAAAACTTTATTAACTTTTAACGATAATGAACAGAACAAAAACTAAAAACATTTAAACATTTATTAACACAAAAAGCAACAATGGTTAGAAGCTGTCTTTTGTGCGAATAGTCCCAAGGCAGCACAACGTGCAGAGTTCTGGACGGCACCCAGGTGATGTCGCCTGGGTGCCGCACTGGTTTAGGGATCCTACAATGCTGCTCCGAAAATTGGCGTGGGGTGTCCCGGGTGGGGCGGGGGGAGGCCTCGTCAGTAGCGGTCTGTTGTGCGAATAGTCCCAAGGCAGCACAACGTGCAGAGTTCTGGACGGCACCCAGGTGATGTCGCCTGGGTGCCGCACTGGTTTAGGGATCCTACAATGCAGCACAGAAAAACAGCGTGGGGCGTCCCGGGTGGTGCGGGGGGAGGCCTCGTCAGTAGCGGTCTGTGTCCAGTGTCACATGGCTGACACAACATGTACGACAGGCACCCAGGTGATGTCCAGTAAACTGCCGCACTGGTTTTGGTATCCTACAATGCTGCTCCGAAAATTGGCGTGCGGCGGCCCGGGGGGGGGGGGGAGGCGGCGTGAACGGGCCTCCCCAGGTGGCGGCCATCTAGCTGAGTTGCGCTCGCTCTTGCGGCCACAGCGTCTCGCTCACCATGTTGTGGAGTTGCTCCCACTCTTGCAGTGCAGCGATAGGCGGCTGCCACATGGCTGTCAAAATGGCGGACGGCTCTTCGGTTTTGGGCCTGGTCCACTGAAATGGCCCTGGGACACCTTGGAAGTCGGACGCTTGCCTGCTAGGGCTTGGGCTCCATTCTCGAAAAGCGTCCCCTCAGCCGTGAAGATTGTATAAAAGTCTTGGGGGCCCCCGACTCCCGCAGGCTTCCGGTGGGGAGCGGCTGCCATGATTGCTCGCGGAATGACCACGACGGAGCCACGAGATGGTGGTGCTCTCATGCTGACGCCAGCTTCAGTCTGAATGATCCAGAAACAAGGTGGGGCTTTCATCGTTTGGGAAAAAAAATGTTCTAAACCAATGAAAAGTGTTATTTTTAGGTCATATGACCAAGCCTTCCATCTTTAGGAAACCAAAAGTAAAATGAACCAATGAAAAGTTTTATAAACAAGTCACATGACCTGTTCTGCGGCATAGGGCTACAAAAAGCGTAGAAAATCCGTTGGCACGTGAGGCGGCGTCAGTAGCGGACCGATGTGCGAATAGGCCGAAGGCAGCACAACGCGTCGAGATCCGGATGGCACCGAGGTGGTGTCCAGCAAATTGCCGCACTGGTGTGGCCATCCTACAATGCTGCGCCGAAAGACGGCGTGTCCAGCTGAGTTGCGGTCACTGTCAGTAGCGGACCGATGTGCGAATAGGCCGAAGGCAGCACAACGCGTCGAGATGCGGATGGCACCGATGTGGTGTCCAGCAAATTGCCGCACTGGTGTGGCCATCCTACAATGCTGCGCCGAAAGACGGCGTGTCCAGCTGAGTTGCGGTCACTGTCAGTAGCGGACCGATGTGCGAATAGGCCGAAGGCAGCACAACGCGTCGAGATCCGGATGGCACCGAGGTGGGGTCCAGCAAATTGCCGCACTGGTGTGGCCATCCTACAATGCTGCGCCGAAAGACGGCGTGTCCAGCTGAGTTGCGGTCACTGTTGCGGTACAGTGACTCGAACGCACCGAGATCCGGATGGCACCGAGGTGGTGTCCAGCAAATTGCCGCACTGGTGTGGCCATCCTACAATGCTGCGCCGAAAGACGGCGTGTCCAGCTGAATTGCGGTCACTGTTGCGGTACAGTGAGTCGAACGCGCCGAGATCTGGATGGCCAAGTTTCAAGTTTCATCTGGCAGTTTTTCTCCATCCCTCCTGGATCAAAGAAGGTGAATGCTAAATATGCCACCTGCCTCATCTGAACATATGAAGTTAACTTGTATACACTGTGGTGCTATGCTGTCCTATGGCAACATGAGCATCAACCTGATGAATACGGCATTCGAAAATCATAAATGCCCTAATGCACCCAAGAAGTAATTTTTTTTTTGCTCCAGTTGAGCCGTTTTCAATGCCTGTTTTTTGTTGTTTCCCCTCCATCAAGAACAAAACAAAAATACAAGGCGCTAAGATCCGAATGGCAAGTCCTGGATGTTGAGTGCCTCAGTTGAGAGTTCTGAGCAGTGCTTGTAAGACTGTCTGAAGCTTATTTGCACCTGCTGCAGCTTCACTAGGTCCGGCGGAACTTTTTTCCTTTTCCTTTCTGCTTCTTTTCCTACAATGCGTTTCATCTAAAGACACGACCAGGTCCCTGAATGTGTGCAGGGGGACGCTATTGATTGAATGAAAATGGCGGCTTGACACAAAGCTGACTCAAGCGTTACTGTTGGTGCTATACAGACAAAAATTGGTTTTCAGTTTGTACATTCTTCAGGTTTTTTTTTCCATCCAAGTCTGATTGAGAGTTTGTAGAAAAATGGCTTCAGATTTTCCACATACTACTCTTCAACATTCTTCCTAAATGTAACAATGTGAAACTCACTAGGAGAACGGCTGTTTCTGTTTCCTTTCAAAATGCTGCCACCAATATTTTCTGAATGGAAGACACCATCTTGTAGCATAAAGGGCCGAAAGGGGTTCTGGTCTGGCCGATGGTTGGTGGAGACATTTTGACTATATCTTGGACCTGCCCGGCCTCGCCCAAAATGGCGCCGGTATAAATGGGACTCGTAACTCTTTGCCCGCAAATGTATATCTAGAAAATGTTATTGTAAGTGGCCCTGTCGTATTTTAATTACAAAATGTACGTCCACCGATTCCGCAACTGTTAGACACCTTTGTTCTTGTCACCTAATGGCCCGCTCGTTACGTTCTTCTACAGTGTAAATGTCTCCTCATCATATACGATTTGAGTTTGCTCCGTGGCCGGCCCACGTGGTTATAGGCCCGTATTTGTATACTGACATTTTCACAATAAAGGTTTTTAAAACAAAACACAGTAGTAGTATTTTCATTTGTAAAGTTTTTACTTTTAGTGACTGTTTTCGAATCAGTAAAAGGCAAGTGAAATAAAGCAGTCCAATTACATGACGGATAAAAGGTATAATATGTAGGAACGCAGTAAAGATAAATGGTCAAGGGCAGTTGTGTTTTTCATGTCTGCAACATAAAGTGATCGATAAGAATCTGATAATCAGGCGCATCGGCGACTAAGACAGCAGGCCGAATCTCTTTTACTCAACGGCTCCGTCATGGAAGGAAGAAACGCCCTTTTTCTCGAAAAAGGAATATATTTTACTTGCCAGACAGTTGTAAATTTTCCGGGAAAGTACATTAGCCTGGAATATTATAACATATGTTTGAAAAAAAAATATTGTTCGAAAATAATAAAAAGCGTAATTTTTAGGTCATATGACCAAGCTTTTCATCATTAAATTAACAAAAGTAAAATGAACCAATGAAAAGTTTTATTAACAAGTCACATGACCTGTTATGCTTACGTTACGCGCTGCGCGCCGCGCCTCGGATCACTTCCGGGTGCGCTAACGCGGCGTGTCATAAAACGCATTACGCGACAACGTAGGTCAAGAATATAGTCTAAATGTCTCCACCAACCAGCGTTCAGAACACAACCCCTTTCAGTAGTCCAAAAAGTTCTGTTAAATGACAACAGAGGGGACAGGCAACAAGAACCATCAGTCAAAGAGGGGAGGGCAAGTTCTTCTCTTCCGGGTCATGTTGGGGCGCTACCGGAACTGATCGAATTGGTAGTCTACAGTGTTTCTGGATGTTTCAGACTAAAGCTGGCGTCAGCATGAGACCACTACCATCTCGTAGCTCCGTCGTGGCCATTCCACGAGCAATCATGGCAGCCGCTCCCCACCAGAAGCCTGCGGGAGTCGGAGGCCCCCATGACTTTTGTAGAATCTTCACGGCTGAGGGGACGCTTTTCGAGAATGGGATCCAAGCCCTAGCAGACAAGCGTCCGAGTTCCAAGGTGTCCCAGGGCCATTTTAGTGGACCAGGCCCAAAACCGAAGAGCCGGCCGCCATTTTGAGAGTCCTGTGGCAGCCGCCTATCGCTGCACCGCTAGAGCGGGCGCATCTCAACTACATGGTGAGCGAGACGCTGTAGTCGCAAGAGCGGGCGGAAAACAGCTGAATGGCGGAAGAGGCACAGTGTAGCAAAAGCGGGCGGAATGGCAACTAAAACGATAAAGGGGCGCCTCACTACAGCTTGTCTTCAGGTCAAACGGATTGTGGGACAAGGTCCAGAATTGAAGAGTCATCAAAAGGCAAAAAGTACCGCCGGACCCCGGGAGCCGGCCGCCTATGTCGGGGGCGATCTCAGGCTACACCAGTGCTATAAGACTTGGGGAGGGTGTCGGAGCCAAGCGTCTTCTCCGAGTCCATGGCCATCACAGCGCCCCTCAGGGGCCTCCGTCAAGCTGTTTAGGAAGGTAACATATCATATTGTTTTCTAATGCAGTCAGGTCCACAAACGACACTCACTTACTTTGAGAATAGTGAAGCTGCAGTAGGAGGAAATAAGCTTCAGACAGTGTTACAAGCGCTGCTCAGAACTCTTAACTATGGCACCCAACATCCAGAACTTATGCTATTTGAGAATGGTAGTGACATCGAAGCATCTCGGGGACCAAAACCATTAACGTACTTTCACGTATGAAAATCTTACTTGGGGAGGGGGCAGGAGCGAAGCGCCCCCTCCCAGTCAGCGCCACCACACCGTATGTTGAAAATCTGAAGCCATCGTTCTACAAAGTCAACCAAACTTGGATTGAAAAATCTAGAAAAATGTACAAACTGAAAACCAGTTTTGGTCTGCATAGCATCAGTAACAACGCTTGAGTCAGCTTTGTGTCAAGCCGCCATTTTGATTCAACAAAGCACAGGCATTGAAAAAGGCTGAAATTCAGAACTCTAAACTATGGCACCCAACATCCAGGAGCTTGCTATCCGGATCTTGGAGCCTTGTGCTGTTTTCGATCTATTCACACATCGGTCCACTACTGACATCATCTTATAAACCAACGTTATGTAAATAGTTTTTTAATAAAATGTTTTACCCTATTTCTTTGCTGGTGTGTTGTCTATATTTTTAATATTTGCATAGGGTTTGTCATTATTTTGTGCGGGATGGGTGATGGAGCCGAGCTGTCTTGCAGCCCTCATGGTGTGGAGCTCAGTTCATCTCACTATTTTCGTATTTCTCAAGAAGGGTTGTTCCTAATATTTCTATTTTAGCGAGGTCAAAAAGAGATCCAATTAGTGGCCTACTGATTTTGCTCGATTACTTTTATTTTTTTACACGATTTTTCACTATCTGCAAAGACTAAACAGAGTATTGCGACTTTGTGCTTGTTTGTAAATAGAGAATGATCCAAAGAGAACCAATTCTAAAACAGTAAATGCTTGGACAACAATCAATCAAATGGAGAGACAAGGAGGTACGACGGATTACAACGGGGGTAAAGGCCTGCGTTAACTACCCTTCTGTATCTGCAAAGAGAGAGTACTAACAAAGGCAAAAGAGGGGAGGGGGGGGGGCAGCGTTCAAAGCACATCAGCGTGCATAAATACGAAAATGTTTTTATCTATCACGTACTTGACATTTTAAAGCTTTTCATATTTGCTATTAAAAAACCAATGAAATTCACAGAAAAAACCATAGGTTATAGTGGATATATAGTTAGGAATTTGCATTTACAAAACCTTGAAAATTCAATGAAAAAACCATAGGTTATAGGCCATATATAGTTAGGAATTAGCATTTACAAAACCTTATTTTACTCGCATAAAACCATTGAAATTCCATATATAGTTAGCTAACTATAAGCGCTAACTATATATCGCGCACCCGCAATCCACTGCTGATGATGTCACATATTACATCATTCATGACATGGTCAGTGACATCACTGATGACATCACTGATGACATCTCAAATGACATCACTGATGACAACTCAAATGACATCACTGATGACATCTCATTTGTCATCACTGATCACATCACTCATGTGATAATACAATGAACCTCTTCAGACTCTAATATAACCTTACATACACTCAGTATAAACAGACACTCACAGACTGTCACTCATCCATGGACTTACTCACACACCTAGTCAGTCATGCAAAGAATCAATCACACCTCCATTTCCTCAACTATACAGTTATACACATCTTACTTATTCAAACATATAATAACACATATTTACTCTCTTATATAATCCCTGATACAAGCTCACAGTGATCGATACAGCCACTCACACATTCACTGGCTCTTATGTTCAGTTATTTATATATCTCAACTCTCACATGTATTGTGTTTTACATACGTACTTACTTGCACATGTAGCAATGAGAAATCCATTCACTCACCAACACACCCATGCACAGTCAACCGCTCATATAGCTGTTTCCACATGCACTCTTGAACTCATACTCCTAGTGAATCAACTGCTTACACATCTATGCACAGAGTCACGCACCTCCCAGCCACCCACACACACACTCAGCCTCCCATTCAAATATTTGGGCAACCAATCAATAACCCATATGGCTACTCTTATAGCTACTGATCAACACAAGCAGCAGTTTACACAACAACAAACATACTGATGCACGAATTAAGACAGTTTAGTCAATAACCCATGCACTCAGTGAGACACATTTAATCACTCACTCATACAGTCAGTCATGCACCTACTAAATTCTTCATCCAGACACTTATACATCCACTCATATATATATATATATATATATATATATATATAAAACATATATATATATATTCACTGAAAAAACCATAGGTTATAGACCATATATAGTTAGGAATTAGCATTTACAAAACCTTATTTTACTCACACAAAACCATTGAAATTTCATATATAGTTAGTTGCACTAACTATATATCGCGCACCCGCAATCTACTGCTGATCATGTCACATATTACATCATTCATGACATGCTCAGTGACATCACTGATGACATCACTGATGACATCACTGATGACAACATCCAGTGACTGCATGTTTATGAAAAGTCAAAATATGTCTTACATATTGAAGAATGAGTGGATGTATAAGTCTCTGGATGAAGGATTTAGTAGGTGCATGACTGACTGTATGAGAGAATGATTAAATATGTCTCACTGAGTGCATGGGTTAGTGACTAAACTGTCTTAATTTGTGCATCATTATGTCTGTTGTTCTGTAAACTGCTGCTTATGTTGATCATTTGCTTTATGATTATGTATATTGGTTAATGAAAGGTTGCCCAAGTATTTGTTTGAGAGAGTGAGTGTGTGTGTGGGTGGCTGTGAGGTGTGTGACTCTGTGCATAGATGGGTGAGCGGTGGATTCACTAGATGTATGGGTTTAAAAGTGCATGTGGAAACATCTGTATGGGCAGTTGACTGTGTGCATGAGTGTATTGGTGAGTGAATGGATATCTCAGTGCTACATGTCCAAGTAAGTACATATGTAAAACACAGTACATGTGAGAGTTGACATATATAAATAACTGTGCATAAGAGCCAGTGAATGTGTGAGTGGCTGTATGGAACATTGTAAACTTGTATCAGGGATTGTATAAGAGAGTAAATATGTGTTAGTATATGTTTGAATAAGTAAGGTGTGTATAACTGTTTAGATGAGGAAATGGAGGTGTGATTGATTCTTTGCATGACTGACTAGGTGTGTGAGTAACTCCATGGATGAGTGACAGTCTGTGAGTGTCTGGTTACACTGAGTGTATCTAAGGTTTTATTAGAGTCTGAAGAGGTTCATCGTATTATCACATGAATGATGTCATCAGTGATGTGATCAGTGATGTCATTTGAGATGTCATCAGTGATGTCATCAGTGATGTCATTTGAGATGTCATCAGTGATGTCATCAGTGATGTCACTGACCATGTCATGAATGATGTAATATGTGACATCATCAGCAGTGGATTGCGGGTGCGCGATATATAGTTAGCGCTTATAGTTAGCTAACTATATATGGAATTTCAATGGTTTTATGCGAGTAAAATAAGGTTTTGTAAATGCTAATTCCTAACTATATATGGCCTATAACCTATGGTTTTTTCATTGAATATATATATATATATATATATATATATATATATATATATATATATATATATATATTCATTCATTCAGAGGCCACCTCTTCTTCTGAGATGTGGGGTCGAGATACATAATTTTAAAATCACAATCTGGAGAACATAACCTCAGCTACACATGATCCTCCCTCATTGAGGTGAGCTGCAACGGTGATGCTCCCTGTCCCCACTTCCGGTGGCAAATTGCCTCTCATCCTGGAATCAACAATACAGAAGCAACTTTAGTTGCAAGGAGGCGTATTCTTTTGATTCTCAAGGCACCGCTTATAGAATGTTTATAGGATTGTTATTTTTGTTCCCTGCACTGCCTCGCCAGTTTTCCATGGTAGCAGCCGCCGCTGGAGTACTCACAACAGAAAGGCCGGCATGGTGTACTCAACTCTGGGACTAAACAGCTTATCTTTGATTCCTCCTTCATTCCTCCTTCTGTACCTAGTATAATACCACTTTGAGGCCACATAGTCTACCTATTAGTATAACGATGCAATTTGTAGACTGCCTGAAATCAAGGGAAACAATGGCACACATCTTTTACATTGGACCTCTTCCATTGTATTTTGAGGTTTAGAAACCCACAACATATATTACGTGCTGCAGACTGTTTATTCTATTTCTTCCCTTAGGAAAATTTGCTTCTCAGGTGCTTCAAATAAAGATGTGGGCTGTGAGGCTAAAGTTGTACGGGAAGCAATGAAGCTAGTCATATAAATTGATATGTACTTACCCGTTCAGGTCCTGATTGTGATTAATGACTTGATGTTAGTTTATAGAAATATTTAGGACTAATCTTATTGGCCTTTATTTTTGTTACTGTTGTTTTATTTTTATAAGTGCAGATGTGTTTTTTGCTAGTGATGGTTCTTTATCCTAATTGATTGTATATTCTATATAATGAAATTAAACAGAAACGGAAAGAGTGTGGTCTATCAGTTAGTTATGGGAAACCAAACGGATGAGAAGTATTTGTTCAATCTACTAAGTCATCAAGAAATTGAATTATTCACAAAATTGTATATCTGTACAGAGGGCCCACTTCTTGGTCATAACCAACATTTGTAGGAAAAAAGCAGCTCCATAAAGAGTAGAAATGGCAACACATATCTTGGCGTAGTGGATCATCTGCTCCTTCAGGACTACCATTGCATCTTTGCAAGAATTGTTTTTTTGAGTGAAGAAATCTTTTGTAGCACTTCAGTTTGGTGGAGCAAGCAACTGCTCACAGCTCTTTAAGGTGACAGCCTGATTTCATCCTGACAGTATCTCAATGTGTAGGAATAGCAATGCAGGAACATTCACACTTTATTTGCATTACAAGAGGGATCTGTTCAACATGTAGTAAACATTAAGCAGCTAGAGCGATCATCCATGACCTGAACAATATTGATTTATGGCCTCTGAAGGAGTCGTTTACAACAGTGGCCCTATTGATGGTTGCAATGGCATACCAACCCTCTCTGACACAGTGGCTTCTGGCACTCACCCCTCGAGGGGCTTGTGGTAAGGCACTTCTTATTGCCATTAGAATTTGATGAATATCTGGCAAGCTGTTGTGTGATTTCCGGTCTCAAAAATGTTCTGGCATAAGGTGAACCTATCCCAGATCTGTCATGGGCATAGAGGCTTGCTTCACTTTACCCAGTTTGAATTGAGGGTTCTGGATTCACAAACAAGGGTCTAGGGCCCACATGCATTGCCATTTGCGATTACTTATTAGCGAAAACTAAGGATTCCCAATTAAGGAATCTCAAATGGCTATGCATGAAGAAATTGCTAAAAAAATTGCGATTTCTTAAAATTCCTTAATTGCGACTCGCAAATTACGATTCACAATTAAGGAATAACTCCCCATTCCTTCCTGTGGGCCTAGAGGCCCAAAGGAATGAATGGGAAGACATTCTCAATTTGCGATTCTCAATTAGAGAATCGCAAATTGTGAATGCAATTTCAAGGGTGCCATGGTGTCAAAAGGACACCCTGTTGCACACCTGAAATCTGCCTATAAGTACATCTTGCACACGCACATGACCCAAGGGCATGTGTGTGTGTAAAATGGAACTTTGAAAAATTCACTTTAGTGCATTTTTCAAAGTTTTTGCAAATTACCATGAAGGTCAACTTCATGGTAATTTGCTCCCCCTATGAGCAAAATCGCTAATTTTTTTTAGTTTGATGCATTGCATTTAAGGAATCTCAATTTGAGATTCCTTAAATGCAATCGCAATTTAAGTAATAGCAATTTTGCGATTTCTTAAACTGCGAAAAGCACAAATTATGATGCATCCCAAAAGTAAAAATTGCATTCGCAAACGGCCTATTTTTGCAATTCTCACCATTTGCGAATGCAATTTTCAATGATGTATGTGCCCCCAAGAAACAGTACCACACTTATTTTAAATTGGAGAATTGTATTAACAAGAGGTGCATTGACCAACAGAGCCAGATCCTTTTGATTCTCTTGATCGTGGAAGAACCTTCCACAACAGACTCTTATATGAATATTTGTGGCCCGCACACACAAAGCAAAAAAAAGTCAGTTCACTCAAGGATAAATCACACTAATGTGTTTCTTCAATTTCTATTTACTTATTTCTGCAGTAGCCAACACGTTTCGTCTTTTTGAAAGACTTCTTCAGGGCTACAAAAACAAATATACAAAATATTCTTTAAAAATCACATAGCTTTAAAAATACAATCTCATATTTACATTTTTACATTTTTTCAGAACCAGATCAACTCTTCAAAAGGAGACCATGATCTTAAATTCAATTCAAAGACACATCTACATGTCCAAGAACAAAGTTATTCACACCTTTAGTACATTTCAGCACAAATATCACCAAACTCAGGACGGTATGGGAAACTCTATTACTAAGAGAACCGTCCTTTATCCATTGCTACATCATGTACATCACTTGATCCTTATTCCGTTTGAGAGGCAAAGAGATTAAAAAATTTACAGCATATCATTACATCAACACACATTATGATTTTTCACTACAACCGATAATGATTTTTGACTATTCCATGATCGCTACATGTTTCAATTTCTATTATTCTCATCCTTAGACAGATCTAAGGTAATCTGTCACACAAAGGGCTCTTTTCAAACCTCATATCCTATTATTGTCACTTCATCGTCATTCGATTAACATATTGTAATTTTTCAGCTTTCTCCATGGAAAAAGTTTTTCACCCACTGTTTATTTGCCACTGAGCGTTCCTTCTTCCTTACACATGGATTTTAACCCCCTTTCTAAAAGTGATGAAGTCTGTCACTTATCCATTCAGTCACACAATTGTCATTGTTCATTGTCAATAGACTTGCAAAAATTGTATTATACTTCTTCATTATACCTGTAATATCGCGCCTATGGACTTGTCACTTTCCTTTAGCCATCCAAGTTCTTTCCAATCACCTATTTTGCTTTCTCCGAAATCTTACAGTCCACGCTATTCGAGAAACCTGTTAATAAATATAAATATAAATTGAAACATGTAGCGATCATGGAATAGTAAAAAATCATTATCGGTTTTAGTGAAAAAACCAATAACGTGTGTTGATGTAATGATATGCTGTAAATTTTTTAATCTCGTTCTCTTTGCCTCTCAAACGGAATAAGGATCAAGTGATGTCTGGTTCTGAAAAAATTTAAATATATGAGATTGTATTTTTAAAGCTATGTGATTTTTAAACAATATTTTGTATATTTGTTTTTGTAGCCCTGAAGAAGTCTTTCAAAAAGAAGAAACACGTTGGCTACTGCAGAAATGAGAAAATAAAGATTGAAGAAACACATATTAGTGTGATTTATCCTTGAGTGAACTGACTTTTTTTGCTTTGTGTGTGCGGGCCACAAATATTCATATAAGGGAATTGAGGGTTCTACATTGTTATGATTATTATCAAACTATTCTTTTGTGCTGGTTTGTGTTTTTTCTGCCTGTGTTATATTGGACCAACTAGGCGTTTTTAATTAATATTGTAGAGCTATCCTATTGCAGAACTGTGGATGTTTCACTGGTCTGGGGGACTTCTTTCAAGTGGGTTTTATGAACCAATGCAGGAGTCTGTAATTAGCACCTGCTTCTCTCAAACCTGTTTTTGCAGAATTTCCTGTGGTCGAAATTGTCTTGCCTCTTCTGGCATGACCTTCTAAAGAATTGCCTAAACTTGCTAAACACTTTTGACTCTGTTAGAGCACACTTGATTTAGCAAAAAGGTTTAAGTTGAACCACACCAAGAATGACATGGTGAGCATTAGCTCCGAGGAACTGGGGAGCGTGTGGCAACATTTGGTGGAATTCCCTTTCATAACTGATAATTTTATTAATTTTTCAGAGGTGGAGAACCTTGGGGTGCTGTTTGCTTGTGGCAGTAGAATGTGCCCACATCCCTCTGCCCTTAAATGGTTGGTTCTCTCTTGCTTTGCCTTGACTCTAGTGGTGCCACCTTTCTTGTACTTTTCTTCGGCATTATAAGGAACGTTCAGTTACTGTTGTCTTGTTGTTTGGAAACACAAATAACTGTACTTGATCTAAGCAGTCTTGGCTTGGATTGATAAGGCACTACCTTCATTATGTCTCTGGCCTGTTTAATGGACTCAGGTAAGGTGGTATATTCTCAAGTGGGCCCAAGAAGTCTGCCACTTTTGCTGCCTACCTATGGACTACGCATAGGGGAAAATACTTCCAGAAACTGATTAAAGCACTTTTTAAACCCAGCTTTAATATTTCTCAAACTGCATCTGCTAGTCTGTCATACTGACTTTTTATATCATTTTGAAGATTTTTTTTACCATGCAGAGCTTTGTGGTGCAGTCAATCTTTGATCATATTGAACATTTTTTATAATATTTTCCCATTTTATCATGCATAACAAATAGCTGCCTTACCATTCTCTGTTTTATACAATCCACAGAGTAGCATAAATAGCCATCTCTGTGTTTATAGGGAAGATTAATAAAATCCATACATGAAAAATTGATTGTTGGGGTGGTTATTTGTTGGCAGCTCGTAATGTTGAGAAGACATCTGTCTTGTACATAGTTTTTACTACTTTGTTGCTTTGGCTGAAGAAGTAGGACCGAGTTTATCAACAATAAACTGGTATTTTTCAAGTGAATGTGATGCACATTTGTATCTTCGTATGTCGTTTCAAATTAAAGAGTTAAAAAGAAATGTGCAGGAGAATTCATGAAAAAGACAATCTATTTACCAATAGACCCTATCGTATATCTCTTTGAATTGAGATTTTCTGCTCACTATTGGTCCCCAGATACTATTTTCTCGTAGCCGAACTTCTGAGCAGCCTGCACCAATCTGCAGTGAGTTCAATATACATTGCACTAATCCAGTTTCTGCAGATTACATTAGACAGTGAAGAGCATTATCATCAGTGTTCCATCTGTTATTTTAGCTAGGAAATTGTTCGTTCTGTTTCTGGACCAGAGGCAAATGTTCCAGTTCAGAGCTTACTTTACCTTCAGATAGGCAATGTCTACCACAGTCACAGGTTTGAAGTAAAACGTCTTGAAGGTGGATTCAGAGGACCAATCTGCTGTAGTTCTGATGCTCTCCAGCCTTGCTGCCATATAATAAACCTCAGATGCCATGGCCCCTCTGGTCGAGTGGGTTTCAAACAAACTAACATGAGTGCCAGCCTCCTGCATAATCTAACAAACCCATCTAGCTTTAGTGGGACCGTCACCACTTTAAATGGTTTCCTTCTAGATATATTTTTTTAAAATTGGTATTCGCTGGAGCTCATGGCCTCATAGCTTTTTAGCATTTAAGCGTCCACAATTTTAGACAGTCACTGGTGGGCGGATATGAAATCACTCTGGAGTGCCTATTCAGACTGAAGGTGTTCCCCTCTGGGCAGAACATTCTGCCTGCTATATCTAGGGCCTGTGTATCTGAAACTCTACAGGAAATTATGCAAAGCATCCTCTTAAATTTCCTTGATTATTACTTCTTGCTCAAATATTGTATTCTGTGGCCAAGAGACCAAGAAATTCAGGACCTTATTTATATCCCACAATGTGCAGTAAACTGGCACTGGGGGCAAAGTTGAATACACCTTAACACCTTGGCTGCTAAGCAGATTCCCCTCCTGTGCTGAAATTTTCAGAATGTGCTATTACATGGCGAGCTCAGCTCGTCATGAGCACACGAGAGGTGTACCTCCTGAGCTGAGCTCGTCATGAGCATCGAAGGGGTTAATAGCTTGCTTATCATCTGGCTTTTACCTGCCTGAAAGCCATCTATCCGTATATGTCGAGAGCGAAATGTATTTATTGACCTGTAAGCAAGACCCTCCATAGCATTCTCACAAAAATTCAGAATATGGACCAGTTCTGACTCCAAGGGATCTATCTAGTTGTCATCTTATACTCCAATGTAGCCATCTATTCCTTGGTGCTTTATATCGTTTGACTGTGTTCTTTGCCAAAGCTTTCTCTATGAGATCTTTAGCTTGTTCTGATAGGCCTGGACTCTTCCAGGGTCCCCTGTAATCCTCCATGCCAATAGTCACAAGCTACCTTCCATCACCAGATGGTGGGGAAGGCCCTTCGGATTCCACAGAATGTGTGGATGATGGGGAGGTCGATTGGAGAATCCCAAGAAAGTTTCAGAAGAACTAAATACCATACTCCTGATTTCAAAAATGAGGTGACCATCGCCACCTCGGTCACCTGTCTCTTGACATGAACTGTGACTCTCGTGAACATGGCGATTAGTGGGAATGCATATCCTTTGTCTCTGCTCTAATCCTGGAGGAACGCATATGTCGCTGGTTCACCGGGATCTATTCTCCAGCTGAATTGTTTGCTGACCTGATGGTTCAGCTGTGAGGTAATGAGGTCGATAAAGGACAGAGGTCTGGTCCAGCCTGCAGAAATTTGCTGGGCCCATCTTCCAGATACTTGAATCCTGTAGGTGTCTGGAGTGCTGGTCCAGCACCCTATTTTCATACCTGAAAGAAATTCCGCTATAATCGCCACCTAGTTGCCCAGGCAGAAGTGTCCGAAATGCTTCGGTATCTCTGTTGCGATCTTAGACTTCATTCCCCCCAGGTGTTTTTGTAGCAAACTACCGAAATGTTGTCCATCTTGAATAGTACACAACATTTTGCTTTTGCCCTGGTCAAACACTTGACCGTGGAAGATCCCAAGAGAAGTTCCACAAAGGTAATGTGAATACTGAGCTGCTATTTGGACCAAGTGCCTTCTGTAGATGATGCCGCACATTTAGTGCCCTAGTTGGTTCTGCTGCCATCTGACTGATGAAATCTGAGTCTCATTCGAAGATGGCTCGTCCATTCCATGCCTCTTTTTGGGACACCGTGGAATACTCAGACAGGGGTACTGATTCTAAGTAGGTGAGGCCTCCCAGGTGGGAGGTCTCGAATCTCTCTCTGCAGTGCTCTGTAGTTGAGCAGTATTGGGAAGATTGCCTGTATTGAGATGGAGGTCAGTCACGTGGTTCTGGTGCAGTGACGTTCTGGTTTTGGACATTGTTCTCCTCTGCTCCTATTGAATCTGGTCTACCTTCTTTGAAAGGAGACTGAGTTTAGTTCATATTGAGTCTATTGCATATCCCAAAAAGGTTGCATCCTTTGGGGGGGCCTCAGCAGGGATTTTTCCTTGTTGATGACAAATCCTGAGCTTTCCAGCAGGGCAACCATCTTAATAAATTGGGCTGCTAATCTCCTTTGGCACTGATCCATCAGGAGCATGTTAGCTAGGTAGACTGTGTTGAATGCCCTATAGTCTTCAATTATGGATTTCAAGATCTTGGGGAAACACCATGATGCAGAGGAGAGGCTGACTGACAACGGCTTTGACTTTTATTTCCAGGTGAACTGGAGGAACCTGATGTATAGTTTGAAAATGGGGATTGTGATATATGCATCCTGTCCCCTTGATGTAAAATGTCCATTTTGGAGTGACAGAACGCCAGCTGTTTGTTGAACTGTCACAGGTTTATGACAAGGCGCTGACCCAGTACGAAAAGACTACTTAGAAATCCTTCTGGGTAAAAGTAGGACCTAGAGGTGGCAGCTTTTTTTCTCCATATCTGCTACCTCTCTGTCTATTAGGAGTGAGTCCTCTTCTGAAAAGGACAACAGGTGTGGTCTAGACAGCTGATTTGAGAGCCATAGAACTCTGTGAAACCATTTGAGCATCTGTAAACCCCAAGCATTGCTCGCTAGCTGTCTCCAATTGATGACCATCTCCCCAACTTCCCCCCTACACTTACAATGGAAGAAAGGGGACGACTTACCAGGACAATGTCCAGCATTAGGAGTGCCTTGTGGCATGTCTCTGGGGCCTATTAGCCTTTTTGCTCACTTTCTGGGGGGAAAACCTACAAAGTTCCTTTGATTCTGCCAGTGGCCCCATTTCAGGTATTTTCTGCATTGAGGAGCATTTTAGGAGCAGCCGCTGAGCGCCCTGTGTCTCGTCCAGCCACAGAGCAAACCTTGGGTACAAAGATTTTTTTTAATGGAAGCATGCACTGTGTCCAGGGAAGTAAGTGGAAACCCCTGTCCCCAGCTCTTTAATGAGTGGTTGCTAAAAAGGCACCAAAGGCAGCATCACTTACCTCTGAAGAGGCTAGGTCGGCCAACTTTGAGTCCATTTTAATCAGAAGACTCCTATACCACTCAATAAATACAGCACAGTTAGAGTTCCCAAGAAAAATGATGGCTCTTTGACCCCAACCCATCAAGGTCTCTGAGAGGTGGGACGAACAATAAGGGACCTGGATTGTTTGGCCTCCGGCATGTTAATGTTAGGTGGTGTTTTATATAGCGCTCGGCTACTCCGGGGAGTGTCCCGGCGCTCTATGACCCACAGCAGAAGCAGGGACATGCAGAAAGAACAGAGGAGTGGGCACGGCGCACTGCGTATGTTTGAACAATGGTTAAGTTCAATTTGGTGTTGTTTGGAGGGAGTGAAGGTGCTCCTGCAGGTGACGGAACTGTCCTAATGCGTCCAAATGGCTGAAGGGTTGAGTGCGCTACTGAGACGTAGGCGCATCCCTGCTGCCGGGCACACTTATATGGTTCGTTGTGAGGGAACACAACTGATTTCACAAAAGTTCAATAAAGAGTTTCAAAGTATCATGTTGCTGTATTTATTTTGAAGTTTTCATTTTGAAGTTTATACATTCTTCATATAGATCATCAAACAATGAATTTTGTCAACATAATTAAAGTGGATTAGGAATGCTCCAATGCATTTCGGACTCGAAGAGTCCTTTCTCAAGGAGCGCTGCAACAAAGAACAAAAAGTAGCTCAAATCAATGATTGTACCAAAAATACAATTAAATCATCCTATCAGGTTAACATTGGTGCGTGGGTAAATCAACCGCATGCGTCCACAAAAACAATTAACCTTCAATAGTGTCACAGACGGTGTACATGTGTTATATATACGATCATGGGTGGAAAATTAATAAAGGCGATCGTGGGTAAGAAATTGGTGAAAGAAAGGGTGATGGTTGGTGGTGAAAAATCAGGAAAACGGCATGTCGCCGGTGCATACGGAAGCGGAGAGTGGTGGGGTGTTTGGGAAAATCAATGAACCCACTGCTCGATGCGGTGGTGGTTTTTGATAGGATCTCTTTGATGTTCATAGGGCGGGTATAAGCAAAAATGGGAGGTTCCTTGAAAAGGTCCCCAAAGTCTGGTTCAGAGGATAGGATACGCCAATGTTTTAGGATAATGTTCTTGAAAGATTTACTGGATGTAGAGTATCTAGAGACGAGAGCCATTCTTTGATTGTCGGTTTTTTTGGTGCTCTTAAGGGCTTCCGAACGAGAGATTGAAGAAGCTCTATTTATGGCCTCATTGATTATTTCCTCTGGGTATCCTCTGTTGAGGAATCTTGATGCCATGGATTTGATTTGGTCAAAAACCACCACCGCATCGGTGAAACATACGGGCACACGCCCCTGTCACCACTGCAACAACTGCAATAACATTATCAGAGGCAACAATATCGATCACCCAATGAGAGGTTTCAACATTAAATTAAACGTAGATGCTACATGCGACTCCACAAATCTCATCTACCTTCTCAAATGTCCTTGCGGAAAAATCTATGTTGGCAAAACCAGCAGGAAAATAAAAATCCGTTTGAATGAGCACAAATCAAATATATGCACCAAAAACATCAAATCCAGTGTGGCCACCCACTTCAATGAAGCTAATCACAACGTGGCTCAATTGAAATACTTGGTTCTTGAAATTGTTCCAAAGATCGAAGGAAGAGACAATAACAAGACCCTCCTACAAAGGGAGACAGCATGGATTTATAGACTTCAATCACAGAAGCCTTTTGGCCTTAATGACCGAACTGAATTAAGTTGTTATCTATAGTACCCCTATGGGTACATTTCTGATACATTGTATCTCAGTTTTGTTTGTTACTTTCATCCTATGATTCCATTGTGTTATACATCTGTTTCCCATTCCAAGATGGCCACACTTTTCTGCCCCCATCCCCTTTGTCCCTCATCGGTTTCCACCATCCCTTAACTTCTTCCTGGAACTCCGCGTTCACTCCGCGAAGTTCTCGGAATCCGAACACAGACCCTGTCGACACGCTTCACGCGCATTCCAAGTAAGTCCTGTTGTGAAACCACGGCCACCCGCCCAGGCATTTCCCCACTAACTCCCCAATACTGAACGGTCTTTGTCCGTTATTCTTTTGCAGTGTCACGCAAACATTGACCTGAAGACCATTACGTAAGTCTCGACTTGCACGAGCAGTGGGTTCATTGATTTTCCCAAACACCCCACCACTCTCCGCTTCCGTATGCACCGGCGACATGTCGTTTTCCTGATTTTTCACCACCAACCATCACCCTTTCTTTCACCAATTTCTTACCCACGATCGCCTTTATTAATTTTCCACCCATGATCGTATATATAACACATGGACACTGTCTGTGACACTATTGAAGGTTAATGAGAATTTGCCTAGCCTTGGTGCTGGTAAGTTCCAATTCTATTAAGGACTCGGAGGCGAGGATTATGCCTTACTTTCTTCACTTTATTTCTCACAGCAGCAAGAAAAACATGTAAAAAAAAACTACTTTTCCCATGAACATCAGGGAAAAAACAGAAAACTGAACAGTAAGTCCTTTCTCAGTCTCTATGCACCGGCAGCAACCATCATGCCTTGCAACCACTTCCTCTTTCTTCGCGCGAAGCACTCTGTCCGTCAACTTCACGCATCCTGTTTCGGTCCATCAGTCCCTGGAAGAAAATATCAGAGTCAGGACCCGATCTCACAGAACCTCAGGTACATAATACAATGCAGGTAGGAACAGTACCATTAAGAACTGCATCAAAACCACGTAAAACCACGTAAATAGATTACTTACGGTCCATACGGGGAGGGGTCTCTTCCAGGAAGTCCCGGGGGGGATAATCCTCGCCTCCGAGTCCTTAATAGAATTGGAACTTACCAGCACCAAGGCTAGGCAAATTCTCATTCTATGGCAGGACCGGAGGCTTCGGATTATGCCAGTTCAAAGCTTATCGACCACAAGCCGAGCTACTTCTATTACTGGCTTAAAATAAAACCTCTTGAAGGTGGAGTCCGAGGACCAGTCCGCGGCCCTCATCAGGTCCTCCAACCGAGCCCCCAGCGCAAAGGCTTTCGAGGCCATGGCTCCCCTAGCGGAATGAGCACCAAACTGCTTTGTGTCAATCCCCGCCTCCAAGCATTACCCAACGCACCCATCTGGCGATGGTCGGGGAAGAAACAGCCTTGTACGGTTTCCGTAGGGCAATCAGTAATTGTCGCTCACCCGGAGGGCGAGTATCCTCAGTCATATCCTCATATGCACGGAGGCACTGCACAACACACAGCTTGGGGGAATCCGGGAAGGCCGGATACGAAATAACCCTCGTAAGGGTCTTGGTCCTCCTGCTGACCGTAAAGGACACCCCATCAGGGGAGAAAGTCCGCGCTGAAACATCAAGCGCCCGCACGTCAGAAACTCTTCTGCAGGAAATCATACATAATAGCATTGCCAGTTTGGCAGAAAGCTCTTTGCGGGACAAAAACCTATTCGGTTGCCAGGAAAGAAACAAATTCAAAACCCTGTTGACGTCCCAGAGGACTGAATACCGGGGGGCAACGAGAGGCGAACCCCTCTCAACAGTCTACAAACCAAAGGGTGCTCCCCAATCGGGGAACCCTGAACCAGGTCATGCCCCGCCGAAATGGCCGAGCGGAAGGTATTGAGAGACCTATAGGCCAAGCCCTCATCCACCAAGTCGGCCAGGAAATTAAGGACAAAGACTACATCCGCCCCCACGGGATCGAGACCCCGTCGCACACACCAGCGACGCCACCTGTGCCATGCAGACCGGTATCTCTTGGTGGTGCTGACCGCCCATGCCTTTGAGAGCAGATCCTCTGCCTTTCCCCGAAAGGCCTGGGAGAGACCAGCGACGCCGGAGATCCGCCATGCCATCAGCCTCAGGGAACCTTCCTGAACCAACCTGTGGGGATTCCCGTCCGGGTTCAGGAGAATGTGAGGAGAGTGGGGGAGTAGGATTGGAAAATCCTAAGAAAGTTCCAGAAGAACCAGAAACCAGACTTGAGACCTCCAACTTGGCGTGATCATCACCACCTGCGCTGACTGACGGCGCAACAACGCCGACACCCTCGTGATCATGGAGAACGGGGGAAACGCATAACCCTGTTCGCTCGACCAGTCCTGGAGGAACGCATCCGTCGCCTCCGCCGACG
Organism: Lissotriton vulgaris; assembly: GCF_964263255.1. Lineage (NCBI taxonomy): Eukaryota > Metazoa > Chordata > Amphibia > Caudata > Salamandridae > Lissotriton > Lissotriton vulgaris. The sequence goes on along the minus strand of NC_141689.1, from coordinate 1,254,199,046 downwards.
GGTCTGGGCGCCAGCTGAAATATCTCGGCAGTTGATGGTCCAGCCGCGAGGCGAACAGATCCACCGAGAACGGCCCCCACCGGGCCATCAGTTGGGAAAACACCTCCGGGTCCAGTTTCCAAACGCTGGCATCCAGGAGATGGCGGGAGTGCCAATCTGCCACCTCGTTCTGGCGGCCCGGCAAATACTCCACCGTGACCGAGACCTGATGGTCCAGGCAGAAGTGCCAGAAGTCCCGTGCTAGATCCGCTAGCATCTTGGATCTGGTGCCACCCAGATGGTTGATATATCGGACTGCAGACACGTTGTCCATCCGTAGAAGAACACACGACTGCACCCGCTCCTTGGTCCAGCACTGGACCGCAAAGGAACCTGCCAGCAATTCTAAGCAGTTGATGTGTAAAGACTGCTCGTGGGGAGACCAGGCGCCGCCGGTGGAGAACTCTCCGCACCGGGCCCCCCAACCTGCGCAACTGGCGTCCGACTCTATTACAATGTCGGGAGCCGACCCAAATATGGCACGACCATTCCAGGCCTCCATGTGCGTCAGCCACCAGCGCATTTCGTCCCTCACCTCCGCAGACAGCGGGATCAGCTGCGAGTACGTGAGGCCCTGCCTGAGGTGGTACGCCTTCAGCCGCTGCATTGCCCGGTAATGGAGCGGCCCCGGGAAGATGGCCTGAATCGAAGATGACAACAGGCCCACAATCCGTGCTAGATGCCGCAACGAGACCATTGACTTCGCCAGAGTCTGGCGCAACTCGTGGCGAATCTTGCACATTTTCCGTGCGGGGAGACTCAAGGTAGCCGAAACCGAGTCTATGCTGAAACCAAGGAAGGTTGCGCACTGAGCCGGGACCAGGAGGGATTTCTTCTCGTTAATCACAAACCCTAGACCCTGCAACAGGTCCACTGTAAACTGCAATTGGGCCCTCAAGCGCCTCGGACACTGGTCCATGAAAAGCATATCGTCTAGATACACTATCAATCGGACACCGCAAGCCCGTAAGGCTTCTACCGCGGGGTGGAGTACCTTTGTGAAACACCACGGCGCGGAAGAGAGCCCGAAGGGCAGCGTGGTGAACTCGTACACCTGTCCGTCCCACTTGAATTGGAGGAAACGGCGGTGAGGAGGGAAAATCGGGACCGCCAGGTAGGCGTCCTTCAAATCGAGCCGGACCATCCAATCGGCCGGCCGCAGCACGTCCCGCAGGAGGTGGATTCCCTCCATCTTGAAATGGCGGTAAACCAGCTACTCGTTGAACTCTTTGAGATTGATAACCGGACGGCGGCCTCCATCTACTTTGTCGACCAAGAAGAGATTGCTGAGGAAGCCGTCCGGGTGTTCGCATGCGCGGCAAATCGCCCCTTTGTGAAGGAGGGCGGAAACCTCGTCTCGCACCAAAGCCGCATCGCGCTGCGAAAAGGTAATGGGACGTGGACGCTGGGGCTGCTGGGGACGGCCATGGAATTCCAGCTGAAAGCCCTGAACCGTCTGTAGTACCCAGGCGTCCTTGGTGAGGGAAAGCCATGCAGGGAAGAACTGCGCCAGGCGGCCTCCCACCCGTAAAGTCGCAGAAGGCAGAACACTCACCTCGTCCACCTTGCTGTTGGCCACGATAGACACCACGTCCTCTGAACTTCTGACTGGTGGGGTAAAAGTTATTGAACTTGGAGCCATGGTCCTGTCCATGTCCACGTCCGGAGCCTTGGCCTCTGTCGGAGGGAGCACCCCGGCCGAACAAGCGGCCACTGCCTCGTCCGGCCCCTTCGAAAACCCGAGGGGCAAACACCTTTTTTATGTTGGACTGGGCCCTGTCCAAAGACGTAAACGTCGCAACGAACTTGCCCAATTCCTTAATAAAAAGGATCGCCGAATAAACCGCCCTGCGCCACGGCGCCCGCCTCCGAAGAAGTGAGGTCACTCAGTTTGGGATCGATCTTTATTAGCAGCGACCTCCTCCTCTCAGTAGAGAGCGCGCAGTTAGCATTTCCGAGGAACACGATGGCTCGCTGCGCCCAATTTGAGAGTACCTCTGGGGAAATGGCGTCCCCCGACACCTTAGCTTCCTCCGCCATGTCTAGGATTTTCGTCAAGGGGCCCACTGCGTCAAGCAGCTTGTCCTGGCACGTGCGCCAGGACCGATCGATGCCCTTTCGGGGGGTCTTTGACAAATTTCGCCAGAAAAGTGGCCATCTTGGGGTCTATATCTGGGGTCATGGCCACTTTCCCCTCTAGGGAAGGTCTGGGACACTCCGCCCGAAGACGGCTGCGAGCGTCCTTGTCCACCGGCTTACGGAGACGGTTCGCCACATACGCAGCCACCTTGTCACCCGGCACCCATTCGGAGGAGCGCGGGTGAACGATTTCGTCCGGGTCCAACATGTCTGAAGGAGCCGCGGACGTAGAAGGCTGCTGGGAAGGCAGCCACGATCTGGAGGAACAGGCCTCCTCCTCCTCCGAATCCGGAGAGTCGTCATCCTGCCTCGGCCTTGGGGACATGGTACGGGGAGTAACCGGAGCGACAGTCGCCGGCTGAGCAGGAACAGGTAGCGGTTCCTCAAGCGCCTTGAAGGCGTGCCGGACCTTGTCAAAGGCGACAGGATCGATCCCCTCAACGCAAGCCTTTTTAGGTGGGGGGAAAAGTGGTGACGGGGAAGGATCCGAGGTCGGAGTCGGCGCCGGAATGAGGGCCGCGATTTTTGCGTACGCCTCGTCCAAACGCGCCGTCAGGCGTTGTTCTAGCGGTTCCATAGCCTGATCCACCGCTTTATAAATGGAATTGTCCACCGCCTGGTAGAAATCCGCATCCCAGGTGGCATAAGAGAGAGGGTCTTCCTCATGGTACCGGCCTGACTCTCCCTGCATGATGAGTTAAATTAGGCTCCACAGGAGAGAGGTACGGCGCAGCCAATAACAAGACCCTTAAGGGCACAATATGGATCTGGGCAACCCAGAGGATGTGGCGGCCCAAAGGCACAAATTACGGGACTAGCCCAGGGAACGCACAGCCCTCTGCTTCCTAGGGCGCTACCCAGCAAGCGTTCCCAAGCGCTGCGCACCAGCGCCAAATTACGACCCGGTGAGGGTGTTCAATAAACCAATACAACCCACTCGGGGCGTCAGAATTGAAGGGAAACCTAATTTCGACCCCGGAGGGTGTCAACACTGGGTAGCAAGGGACAGCGCCAAAGCTGCAGAAAAACGCGAACTAAAGGGCGCTTGACGCAGAGAAAGCGCTGCCCCCTAGCGGCGCTCCCAGCGCACCGCACTCTACTGGGGTTGCAAATCGCGTAAGGAGCGCACGAGCGTCCCGCGATGCCAAAGGGGACCTGTAGGGGTCGCAAAACCAGCACCAACCACAAAACAACGCGTTGCCACAGAATCCCACCAGAAACCCAGGAGAAGAGAGAAAAAACCACTTAACTTGCTGCTGAGCAGCGAAGAAAGAGAAAGAGGAAGAGGAAGTGGTTGCAAGGCATGATGGTTGCTGCCGGTGCATAGAGACTGAGAAAGGACTTACTGTTCAGTTTTCTGTTTTTTCCATGATGTTCATGGGAAAAGTAGTTTTTTTTACATGTTTTTCTTGCTGCTGTGAGAGATAAAGTGAAGAAAGTAAGGCATAATCCGAAGCCTCCGGTCCTGCCATAGAATTGTTTTTGTGGACGCATGCAGTTGATTTACCCACGCACCAATGTTAACCTGATAGGATGATTTAATTGTATTTTTGGTACAATCATTGATTTGAGCTACTTTTTGTTCTTTGTTGCAGCGCTCCTTGAGAAAGGACTCTTCGAGTCCGAAATGCATTGGAGCATTTCTAATCCAATTTAATTATGTCGACACAATTCATGGTTTGATGATCTATATGAAGAATGTATAAACTTCAAAATGAAAACTTCAAAATAAATACAGCAACATGATACTTTGAAACTCTTTATTGAACTTTTGTGGAATCAGTTGTGTTCCCTCACAACGAACCATATAAGTGTGCCCGACACCAGGGATGCGCCTACGTCTCAGTAGCGCGCAAAACCCTACAGGCAGAAAGAAAGCATGGCCTACTGACTGAATAACCAGGACTTCAGGCCCTTTCTAAAGGCCAGCAAATTGGAGTTCCTGCGAAGAGCAATTGGCAGAGTATTCCAGAGCTGAGGCACGAGGCTCTTAAAAGACAGGCCCCCAGTCCGTGCTCTTCGTATAGCTGGGACCACAGCAAGAAACTGTGACGCTGATCTCAAAGATCTAACAGGAAGATAAAGAGCCAGCCGTTTTTGGATATATTTGGCCCCAGAGGCATTGAAGGCCTTGTGGGCCAAAGTAAGTGCTTTAAAAACTATCCGTTTACGGATAGGCAACCAGTGTAGGGACTGCAAGAGGTCAGATGCTTTCGTTCGGCTATGCAGGCCAAAAATGGCCCGCGCAGCCGAATTTTGTACCACTTGCAGCCGTTGCAGAAGATACTCTGGCAGGCCCAAATACAGGACGTTGACATAGTCAAGCCGCGACCCAATGAGGGCCTGCACCGTAATCTTCCTATGCGCCAACGGGAGCAGAGGAAGAAACTCACGGAGAATCTTCAAAAGGCCGAAGCATACTCCAGCCAGGCCAAGAATCTGAGGCTTCAGTGTCAAGCCGGTGTCGACTTTAACACCAAGGTTTTTGGCAATCGTGGTTGAGGCCGATGGAGGGAACATATCTGCAGGCCACCAGTCCTGCCAATTGGGATCCGACCGACAGCTGAAGAAGAGCACCTCAGATTTATCTGAGTTGCACTTGAGGCTGTTTTGCTGGAACCATTTAAAGACAGCCCCAAGGCACCCTCGGATGCTCTCTCCGTCAAACTCCGACCCCTTCCCACAGGTGAAGAGGAGCTGGGTGTCATCGGCATATGAAACGATCTGGGCCCCATAAGACTCCGCCAGTGTCGCCAGAGGAGTCATGAAGATGTTAAAAAGAGTAGGGCTCAAAACAGAGCCCTGAGGGACTCCGACTTCCAATGGCGGCACTATAGCGGAAAAAGGGGGGGCCCAGACCGTTTGACCGCGTCCCGCTAGAAAAGATCTAAACCAGTCGAACACCGTCCCCCTCAGACCAACCTCACTAAGCCTAGTGAGGAGACCCTCATGGGGGACGGTGTTGAAGGCCGCCGACAGGTCGAGCATCACCAGCATAGCCTTGCCTCCTCCATCCAATACTTCCTTAATTGCCTCCGTAACTTCCAATAGCCCCGTTTCGGTGCTAAAATTGGTACGGAAGCCGGATTGCGTGGAATGTAATAAGTTGTGAGATTCGAGGAAATTGGAGAGGGATGTGTGGACGTGTTTCTCCACAATTTTGGCCAAGGCAGGCAAAAGAGAGATAGGCCTGTAGTTGGCGTAAACCTCGGGATCTAGGCTTGGCTTTTTAAATAATGGGGTAACCATCGCCTGCTTCCAGACTGAAGGGACCACTCCTGTACTGAGAGAAAGGTTCAGCAAGGGATTGACAAGGGGATTTATAACCACCGCCATTCTAGCCAAAAACGTGGCTGGGCAGGGGTCTAGTGGGGAACCCGACTTTAATTTACCTAAGAGCTCCAAAGAAGTGCCTACGGATAAAGAAGGAAATTCCGAAAACAAGGGCTCAGAGCTAATCCCAGATCCTACCTGGACATTAGCGCCAGGGACTGCCACTGGCCCCGCTAATACAAAGGAGTCCTGAATGGTCTTAATTTTGGTGGTAAAAAAATTAGCCAATGAGGTCACCCAGGATTCTGAGTGGGCACGCCGCGACGTACTCATTTTTGGGGCAGTAAATTCCCTTACAATGGTGAATATCTCCTTGCAGGAATTGGTGGCTGCCTCAATTCTTTTAGAGAAATACATTTTCTTTTCCAGAAGAATATTTTGATAGTAGGCTTTGATGGAAGCTCTGTACGCCAACTTGGCCGTGGGGTCGTATTGACTGCGCCACGCCCTCTCCGCAACCTTACACTGCTGCTGTGTCAAAGCCAGGGCTTCCGTGAACCAAGGAGCGGAGGCACGCTTGGCAGATTTTCGAGGAACAATTACAGGGGCAAGTTCCTCTAGCCTTTCAATAAGCCAGGCCTGCATAGAAGCCAGATCCCTCTCTAAATTCCCCGACAAAGGGCAAGGGAGAAGTAAAAAAGCCTGGGCCAACATTCCAGGGGTTACGAGGTGATAGGCCCCTGGGGCCTGACAGCGACGTAAAGGAATACTACAAGGTGGTTTGTTCGTACATAGGATGAAAAATGTAATCAAATAATGGTCCAAGATTTTGTCTAAGATTTTGGTGAGAGATCCTGCCAAGTCCAACAGCTTATAACGGCAGAAATTATCAATGCCCTTTTTAGCCTCATTAACATGGCTAGAAACATAGTACTTCTGCTAATAACATCTGGGGTTGGAGCCAACTTACCCTCCAGAGTGGGCATGGGTATGTAAGCCAGTTAGTAATCTCCTTAGGCAATGGTTTGCATAGACAGCCTGCCTCGTAGGCGGCCACTTTGTCTGCTGGGACCCACTCCATAGAACAAAAGTGCTAGATATCCTCGGGGTACAACATGTCTGAGGGAGGGGGAATACTAGCACGCTCTGCCCTGGGTGAACAACCCTGAATTTGTTTAGTTTTCCTTTGGGTGCAAGGATCTGGGAGAATCCTGATTGCCCTCCGGTTCCTTGTCTTATCAAAGGGATCCCTGAAGGGTTGTTGTCTCTGGGGCGCTTGTGAATTTCCTAGAGGGGCGCAACTAGCAGTTTTGAAAGGTCTAAGGACTCAGAATGCTCCCCCTGTTCTTCCCTCTTCTTGTGGGGTTTTGGTTGGCCCATGCCCAAATTTAAAATGCTTCTTTTCAGAGTCTCTAGTGCATCTGAACAGCCTTTTAACCATAGCGGCTGCCTCTACAAGGCGGTCGCCCCTTGGCATGTACTCCAGCTCCTTCTCCTCCTAAATATGAGGAGTCAGCCCCTTGCATGATGCCTTTGTTGATCTGGCAGGGAATTAGGATGCCTCGGGAGGGCACAATAAGGGACCACTACTCCAGATTTATATTAATGCAGGGTATGTGGAGCACCAAGGACGCTGTATTGTATGGGGCAAGCCCAATGGGGTAAAGGACACTGTTCTCTAAATTTGTACGGGCAGGGCCTGGATGGTGTCCCAAAAGCAGCGCATATGTAAGGAGGCTTGGACTAGCCTAATTCATACCCCGTAAAGGGGCATCTATCACCAGGCCCTGTAAGGAAGATGCATTCACTGTGGTAGGGATATTTAAGTGTGCAGTTCCCAGACTGCATTTTCAACATGGACCAGGGTTCCCTGCATGCCGAAAAGCAGGATGGAGGAAGAATCTGCTCCTCTCCTGAGATTGTGTTGCTCGGGTGCTCTCTTGCAATCAGAGGACCGTATTTAGGAAGAGGGCACTGCTTGTGGAAAACAAATGACATGGAATGAGTGCCCTCTGCATACCAAACTAATACCTAAGAGACCTAGATTGTTAAAGGTAGAATTCCCTGTCTCTAAGGAGGTACTGTTAAGGTAACAGATAAACTAGTATTCAAAATGGTGAAAAATATGGAAGGACCCAGGATTGATTAACTCCTCATTTGTTTAACCTGGTAACAAAAAGATGTCCATCTACCTCAAAACCATTCAAAGATGATGGTTAACTGGGAGTGTTGTGACTCACTGAGTTTGCTGCACAGGTAAATGCTATTCTTTCTGAATCTCTTCATCAAGCAATACCTCTCTTCACCTATTCGGTGTTATTTGAAGTTGGGCATGTCACCAACATAAGATCCAGCCATACACCCTTCAATTGGTTGTTCCTTAGTGGATATAGTTGTACTATGTTTGAGCATTTAATATTACATTGTAACAAAACTGATAACACTCTGGAGACTTAAGAGCCCAAGGTAGAGAAAAGCCTCACAGTTTTCCACTACCCCAGACTCACACATTCTCGGGGATCACAGTCCCTTCCTGGTTGGTAGTGCTCCGCCTGGGTAACACATTCGGCTGCATTGTGATCCGTGCTGAGGCCATGAATGGACAACCACTTCTGTCTGCTTTTTTATTGTTCCAGTAAGGAAGAAAAGAAGTTTGCCCTATTCTTTTGATGACTTCCATCGTAGTGGACTGCTTTGAAGATGGAGTTCATCAATGTGTCTTCAGGATCCACATTCCAGATCAATGGGTTTTCTGAAACTTTTAGTGTAGTAAATATTGCTGATGAGCTTGTTGATATTTGGTTTCTCTTTGGGGTCCTTCCAGCATCTTCCAATGGTTTCCTTTGTGTTCCAACACACCCATTTATTTTCAAAGTCCAACAAATTTACAAGCGCTCCCACAATGATCAGCAAACGTACAGGCATCTGTGAAGTCAGAGTAGTCGTCACGCCCAACTACCAACTGTATTTTGCAGAAGGTGCTGGTAATCATCAGAGCACAGGATGATGTGCTGCAAGTGGTATAATCTGAAGAGCAAACTTTGATTGCAGATTGGTGTGCAGTAGGAGAACACAAGGTGATGTGCTTCAGGGGGAATAGAGGGTGATGCGCATTGGGGGTTCGTTGGTTAATGTAATGTTAAGCAAATGACTGTGTGTACCAATGAGGTGCAGGATGATGTGCAGGAGGGAGCACAGTGTGATGTTCACTGGGTGATGTATAATATAGTAATTTGTCAATGAGCCCCATGGCATGTGACCCCCCTAAAGTGAGGCCTGGATTTATTTGGCCAGGAACATTTTGCATGCTGAGATTAGAAAGCCTGTTTTGTAATAGTAAACTCAAAAACACAAGATTCAAAATGCAAGTTTTGTTGGTCAAAAATCTACAGTTGTCTAAATGTGTCACAACATGTTAATCGCACAAAAACAACAGTTAATGGACAGAATGCACAACAATGTCATACATTCACCCCAGTACAGAGATCTGGGCCTAAATCCATCGTTTTTCGCTCACCATGCCATTCCAGTTTGAACCAAGCCATATGCAAATCAGTCTTGACCCTGTGCCCCATGGGAACAGTCCAGCTCGAACTGCCAAGCCAGGTCCTCCCTAGGCTGGAAACAAGCATCCTAGGACCGGTTTCGGACTTTCAGCCCTCATCAGCCAGGATAGCTTGATTCCAGTGGCATGGAGGGCACAGGACTCGTGTCTAAGCATACCCGTCCCACTCTGGGTGACCAATGCAAAAACAATCTATTTTGTAACCGTAAACTCAAAAATACAATATTCAAAAAGCAAGTTTTGTTGGTTAAAAATCTACAGTTGTCTAAATGTGTCACACCATGTTATTCGCAAAAACAACAGTTGATGGACAGAAAGCAGAACAATGTCATACATTCACCCCAGTACAGAGATCTGGGCCTAAATCCATCGTTTTTTTGCTCACCATGCCGTTCCAGTTAGAACCCAGCCATATGCAAATCAGTCTTGACCCTGTGCCCCATGGGAACAGTCCAGCCCGAACTGCCAAGCCAGGTCCTCCCTGGACTGGAAACAAGCATCTAGGACCGATTTCAGGCTTTCAGCCCTCATCCGCCAGGACAGCTTGATTCCAGTGGCATGGAGAGCCCCACTCAGGGTGACAAATGCAAAAATGGATGCTTGATTCCGGTCCAGGGAGTACCTGGCCTGGCAGTTCGGTCTGGACTGTTCCCATGGGGCAAAGAGTCAAGACTGATTTGCATATGGCTGGATCCAAACTGGGGTGGCGTAGTGGGCAAAAGAACAATGGATTTAACCCAGATGTATTGACCGGTGGAGAATATTTGCATTGTCAGCATTCTGTCCATCATTTGTTTGCTGTAACACACCATGTTAATCAGCAGTTATTCATTCATTCAAAAACTTTATTTCGGTTTGTTTATGAACCATAAAAGTACAGAACACATTTTAGACATTGAATAAATACACATATTACATCCCAGTTGATATACATAGTCTACAAATTTCCATTTGTTGGCGGAGTCCCATTAAAATTCCTAAGACAATAAGTTATATATTAACAAATTTAAAAAGTTAAAATACATTAGAAGCCCAAAGTCTTCCTGGATGTGTTATCCAACAACAGCCCAGGAACTTTGTTACTTCCGAAGCATTCTCCGTCTTATTAGCCACATAGAGAACAGAAACTTGGTGACGGCTGTAACTATTAGTGCATTAGTGTCGGATTTTAAAATTCTAAAAAACTCTAGATAATTCCTAACTCCCAGGTTCAGACATAGCTGTATAATCAATTTCTTTCTGCTGTTGCTATAGGCAGGACAGAACAAGATTACTTGCATTAGGGTCTTATTAGAGTTTTCACATCCTGGGAAGGGGCGAGCTGGGCCCTCTTTCCATTTGTCTGTATATCAATGCAGGGGCAGTGTGCCATATCTAAACGGTAGATACAGCTTCTTTGCTAGAACCGGTTCAATCATATCTAGTTCCTTCTCAAAGCTGTAAACATTCTTGTGATCTAAAAAGCTATCAGTGAGACTGGAGGGCCTGGCTGATTGAAGAGCTTCCTGTAGATTATGATGTTTTATGGTCTCAGCCAGGGTTTGTCTCGAGATAACTTGGCATGCAGCCTCAGGTTTGGACCACAGGTTCTCCAGTCCAATCTTGCTCGCTAACCCCCTTATAAATGATAGCCACTGTATCCTACCTGCACCCTGACAGGCCATCACGGTCTTCAATTCTTCTCTATAGCTCTCAAGCTCCGGGACACTCCACAATCTTCGCCAATAAAGGAGTGGGCGAGAGGCAATTACTTCTGCAATTGGCCTCAGATTTAGACCCAGCCTTAATGGTATTAGCATTGTGCTTTTTGGTAGAGTGAGCAGCTGCCTAATAAAGTTATTCTCGGTAACACCGATCTCATTTACTTGTCGGTGCCCCCAAAGTTCCGCCCCGTAGAGGGTGGAAGATCTGGCTTGGACTTTGTATATTTCTAGCGGAGCACTCACTAGTTTATGCACACAAGTTTTCTGCACTTTTAAGATTCCCCCCGCGGCCTGTGACAGCCCTAGATTAGCCTTAGACATTTGAGTGTCCCACCTCATTTTGTCGTTCAGTGTCAAACCTAGGTAGACAAAGGTATTTACCCTTTCCAGGGGTCGTCCATCCATTTTCGGGTGGGGGCAATTAATTGTGCTGGCGTTAAACACCATGTACTTTGTTTTATCTATGTTGATTACCAGGTTCCTTTTCTTACAGAATTTAGTAAATTGGTCTAACACCCGCTGCATCCCCATTGGTTTTTTTGAAAGCAGCAGGGTGTCGTCTGCAAACATTAGTGCAGGGAATTTAGCGCCAGCTAAATTAGGGGCATCAATATATTTTGCGCTGGTCAGATCTTCTATAAGGCCATTTAGAAAGAGGGAAAATAGTGTGGGGGCAAGTACACACCCCTGCCTAACCCCTTTCTTGATTGGAAATGCCCTAGACAGCTGGCCAGATTTACCAAAGCGTACCTTTGCAAAGGTTCCTTCATGGAGTCTTTTAAGTTGATGGCACAGGTAGAGAGGGATCCCCATGTTGATTAGTATGCTCCACAATTGGTTCCTATCCACCATATCAAAGGCGGATTTGAGGTCCACAAATGTTAGATACAGGCTACCCCATCCAAGACCACATGCTTCCAATAAAGTACCTGGAGCCGTAGTAATTGGTCGATGGTTGATGTTTTGGCTCTGAACCCTGCTTGCAGATGGGAAAGAATATTATTCTCTGTAATCCAATCCTGCAGGCGTTGTAAAAGGAGTCTGGCATAAATTTTTTGTGTGACATCAATAAGGCTAATTGGCCTGTAGTTTGATGGTACCAGCGGGGAGCCCTTTTTATAAACCGGGATGATTTCGGCCCCCAGCCAGGTGCTGGGGAGTTCTTGTCCGTCCAAAATGGCATTAAATAGGACTGTCAAGTAGGGGACCCATATCTTCAACTCATCTCTATAAAGATCACCAGGAATCCTGTCCAGCCCCGGGGCCTTATTAGGTTTCAGTGCTAATACCGCTAGTGTCACTTCCGACAAAATAAATAGAGGAGGGCACCAGCTAGGGTCCAACCACAGAGGAGAACTTGGTAGCTCAAGAGTTCGGGAAGCAGGACTAGAGTAAAGATCTTTGAAGTAAGCACACCAAACTTCCTCAGCGATGTTAGGGTCGATCTTAGACTTGCCCTCTGCCTTCCCGGTGTGAACCAGATTCCAGAAGGATCGTGCATCTTTCACAATCAGTGCCTGTTTGATTGCCTGCCATCTCTCAGTTTCCCATTCAGATTTTGCATGGAACAGGAGATCCTTATAAGCCTTCCTTTCAGTCATAATGGAAGTCATACTGCCTGTTTTAAGAGCAGATACTAAAATAGTTTTTGCCCTCCTACATGACTGGTTATACCAGGGATTAGAGTCCCGTGGCTGCCGTTGGCTCTGGTTGGAGGATTTGTAAAAACTGCCTGCCAGGGTCTTCATTAATTCTTTATGGATTTCTACAGCCTTTGTGCCTGCCGCAAAATTTGAGGCACTCTCATTCAATGCTAGCACCCGCTCTAGCTGGGGAATTACACTATTGTACAGGAAAGCCAGATTTTCTGGTGAGGACTTAATAGTGGCCCAACGGATTCTTTTCCCACCCTGTATAATTCTAATATTACTTGATACAGCGTCAGCCTCTTGTGGCACCGCCTCAGGCTGTGGCAGATCCAACTCTACCACCAAAGTGTTGTGATCACTTTCCGAGCGATCATGTACCTGGAAGTTACAAATCATTGGCCATAAAGACAAGCTAGCCATAAAATAGTCAATTATTGAAGAAATGGCCCATTCCATTATAAGTACACTTTCCTGGGCTATCCCCTGGAAAGCGACCGCTACATGCTCTAAGTGAATGTGTATACGTTAAGGATGTGAGCTGCATGACCATAGGTGACCAGGATTTAGTTTGGTAGACATTAGGGAATGGAATCTGGCAGACGTCCTCCTCGTCTGATGATATCTGAATGGCCCCCCCAAGTGGTTCATAGTGGCAGTTAAAGTCTCCCCCTATTAACACCTTAGTCTCGCTAGGGAGACTATTCAATAAATTAGTTAAGGCCTCTAGAGTCTGTGAGGTCCTTCCCACACGAACAGGACGTGAGTAAATGTTAATAATTGCTAATTTAGGTGTTTTTGGGCGAGCTAAGAGAATGCATAATAAGTCACGGCTATTAGTGCTAATCCTTTTAACAGAAAACCCAAGATGGACACCCACCCATATAGTCAAGCCACCAGATGGCCTGCCTCTAGCACCCTTTATGGCGAGTTCAGTGTAGGTAACATACCCCATTCTATGGAGGGCGGTCGTAGCCCATGTTTCCTGAAATATACAGATTCCATGAGTATCCACAAAATCACACCAATCAGTGCTGTCTAATTTTGTAGCCAAACCCGCCACATTCCATGATAGGGCCGCTAAATGTCTGCTTTGTCGGCTAGATGGCTCAATTGACTGGTTGGAAGATGTAGCAGTTCCTACGATTGGGTCGCCTGAATCAGGGCACATTTGTCCCTTAAATGAGTCATGGCTAAATGTGGGGGATTTGGCCATTTGGGATATAGAGAGAGCAGTGGTAGATTGGGGGAATATAGACATCAACCTAGTCCCACTCTGAGCGTCCACCCAAGCTAGCTCCCCTTTACCTACCCTTGAACTAGTTAAGGGAGGGGTGGTGGAAACGGGAAGTCAATCACAGCCATCGAAACAGGAAAGAACACCATATCTGTTAGAAATTTCCAACGGGGTAAAGGGGATCAAGTGCTCCATACTCCTGTTACCATACAAATGGTCCGACCCCCCTGGAAGCATGCTGTGGCAACCAACAGGGACTGTATTCCAACCCGATGTGTTCCCAGTAGGAAAGGGCCTAGGCGGATGACCCGTGTATCTGTTATAGGGTGGCATGTACACATTCTTATTGCAGTGAGGATCAACAGGCCCTACGGGGAAAAAAGGGGGAGTCACAAGCGATCTTGGATAAAAATGTTAGATCGTGTGGGACTATGGCAGTGTTCAAGTTCCCCGAGGATCCTGTTAGTATACATCTGACTGCCTCTGGGTCCCTAAAGTTTATTACTACAATATCTCCCTTGAGGTTTTTTTTCCTGCTGCCCAACCAAGGGAGGCGCCTGACGTGGACTATCTCTCCGTTAATGTAGTATGGGAGTGGTCTATTTTGTCCTAGCCAGTGGAGAATTTTGTTTTTTAGCTGGGGATGCCCCTCCCTTTTACCTGCCTCTAAAGTAGGGACTCCTGTGAGTACGACTACGAAAGGCACAGCCTCGGGGGGTAATTCAACATTATGGCCCTGTAGTTTATCATTAGTGGGCAAGCTCAACCTTCCCCTTCCCAATTGCTGGTTCGTGACGCTGGGGTTATCCCCTCCCTTCTGTGGTTCTCTTGCAGCCTGGGCTATAGATTTTGCCGCTGTTGCCACAGGAATGACTGACAGAAATAGAGGAAATGGCGGTCCGGGGGCGGGGCTCACAGGTGCGCAGGCCAGGTGGTCAAGGCCGAGCAGGGACTCCTGGGAGAGTAAGTCCCTGCAGCGCTAGAATGCCTGTCCTGTGAGCAGCCCACACGCCCCGTGACAGAACGCCACAGAGATCAGCGCTGCCTCCAGGCAGCGCGAGGAGTGGGGGCTACAACAATGCCCAGGCGAAGAACAGGAGCTGAAGCATGCTGGGATGCCGAAGTTTTCCGTTGGGTATTACTGGGGGGATTGTTAGCTGTATTATTATCTTTACTGGAGCTCTTGAGAACAACTGCTGCTCTCGGTTTGTTATTGCCAGAAGGTTTGTTGGCTCCAATATTGGCATTGTTAGGACCCTTAAAGGCAACCAGAGTAGGGGCAAGGGCAGTTGGAGTCTGAGGTGGAATCGTCGATGAAGTGGTGGGCCTTAGGATGTTTGTAGAAGGCCCTACCCCAACTTTATCAACATACAATGCCTCTAAATTACCAAGTCGTTGTTCCACCCCCTTTAGAATATCCAATATAGGAAGCATAAAGGACCTAAATAGCTGATCTATGGAATCCCACGGGTACCAGAGAGTGGTAAGGCTTCTTGACAAAGGGGGGAAACTACTCCAGCTTCACTCAATAGGTTGGTATCAGGCAATATAACATTTGTGTCTAGAGATGCTATTGCTGCTGGCACTATATCAGATGGTGCTGGGGCCTTAGTCATAGTTACAACAGTGGTCTTACTTTTCAGGGATTTACCGAACTCGGAATGGCTAAGCTTACCCCTCTGAGGTGCACCCCCCCCCCTCTCCTTTTAGATGGTGGTGAGCCAAGGGCTTTGGTCATGTGTAGCATCTTGCCCTTCCTTTTAGGCAACTCCCTAGCTGAAGCACAAGGCACATTTTCAACGTCCGCTCCTGTGCAAGGAGCGCATGAAGACAACACGTTAGGTGAAGGACCGATGGTTGCTGTACCAGGGAGCGGTGGAGTGTCTCTGAGGAGTAGGGGAAATTTGTCCACGGGCAGTGGATCTTCACTGCAGGTATCGGTGTTGGTATCTGGCAGGACAGATATAGGCGCCAAATCAGTAAATGGTCTATTTTTCAGGAACTCGATAGAGCGGCGACGTTCAATCCTACGCTCAGTCAACAGGTTATCCTTATCCAAATCCACAGAGGCCCTGGTGAAGTAGTTCTCCAATGTACCTTTGCTTCCCCCCGCGGTGATAGGTTTGTCACAATTTGTAGACATAATGATGTAATCCTACCTTCCCCTTGAGAATGAAGGCGTAAGAGGGGTGGCCCGTCCCGTCCTCGGTCGTCCCCGGACGGCCACAGACGGCCCGCACTTTGCCCGGGCTTCTCCCGGCGCGTCCCGCGAAGCGTGGAGAATGACTGACAGAAATAGAGGAAATGGCGGTCCGGGGGCGGGGCTCACAGGTGCGCAGGCCAGGTGGTCAAGGCCGAGCAGAGACTCCTGGGAGAGTGAGTCCCTGCAGCGCTAGAATGCCCGTCCTGTGAGCAGCCCACATGCCCCGTGACAGAACGCCACAGCAGTTATGCAGTTCACTGGATGGATGGAAAATTAACCCCTTCCAAGCTGATGACGAGCTGGGCTCGTCATGGTGTAGCCTCCTCGTACACTGATGACGAGCCCAGCTCGTCATAAAACAATGGAAAAGTAAAATCGCCAGCACAGGAGGGGAATTGCCTTAGCAGCCATGGGGTTAAAGTTATCTGCTTTCCCAGTGTCCAACAATCTTAAAAAGAAAGTGGCTCATGCAATAAATCATTTAATAGGACATGTGTAAATAAGATTCTTCCAGACTGAATCTTTTGTGGCGTCCGGCAATACGTTGAATACCTTAAATGATTTTTGTTTAGAGCAGAATTATTTTCCAATGGCACCAAACCAGTTAAAACAACAAACACTGTTAAAATAAATGCAGTGAAAAAGCAATTCTCCATTCATTAACTACTTCTCGTTTATTGATCTTGTTAGATAATACCTCTGTTAGGCTTTGGCATATTTGACAGCCAGTTGTGGCATTCCAAAATCCAAAACAATTAAAAAATATTTTGGGGGTAAAGGGTAGAACATTTCTTTAGGCTATGGGCAAGATAAGAAATCGTTGAACATTCCCTGACTTCCATTATTTGATGTAAATGGTGGCTTGGTGCTAAACAGAGAAGCATACGACATCTCACTGTTCTGTTTTTTCTAATGTTTAGATTTATCTCCCTCAAAAGGAGAGCATTTCAAATGCAGCGTTGCATGAGGAGCAGCTTACCTCAAGAAATTTCGTTTGGTTATTTTGAAATGATTTTGTTCATTTTTTGACATTTCTTTAAATGTATATTATATCAAACAAAAAGGCTCAGGGGAAAAGAAGTATTAAAAATTGGAAAGATATCCAATATGTATGTTAAAGAAGCCCTTCACAACAGCCTAGTAGTATCAAAATGATACTTATTTATTTTGACATTTCAAAGGTTTCATTTCGACATATAAATAATCTCAAGCAAGAAAAAACGCTGGTGTACAAACAATTTTCACGTGCATGAGTTCCGGCTTCATGCACGTGAAAATTGTTTGCTGTCGTTTGAATCGACCTACAGGCAATGAGCTGGTGATAAATTCTTGTGTAACCAGTCGGGTCATTGGGTGACCAGATGAATTACTTGACGATTACAATTTTGCAGTAGCTACAAATTTCTTTGCGAACTTACCTGCTTCTTTGTGTTATTGAACAGTTATTCTGGAGGACCTTAATTCTTAATTGGTTTACCTCCTCACTTTTTAAAGTTGAAGATCTCTTGCTCAAGAACAAATTTTGAGTCCTAAAGATGACCGTTAAATAATGCATTGGTCGAAACGCCGTCGACGCTTCTCTGTGGCTTAAAAATTTCCTATAAGGACACAGTATTCATGTTTATGGTGTTCCTTCCTTTTTTGTGATTTGTACTGTTGTTGCCAGCTGTCTGGTTTATGTGTATCGTCTTTGTACACCAGCGTTTTTTCTTGCTTGAGATTATTTATATGTTGAAATGAAACCTTTGAAATGTCAAAATAAATAAGTGTATCATTTTGATACTACTAGGCTGTTGTGAAGGGCTTCTTTAACCTACATATTGGATATCTTTCCAATTTTTAATACTTCTTTTCCCCTGAGCATTTTTGTTTGATATAATAAGTATTTGTCCCGGGTTCGGGGTTTGTGGACAGCCCCTGTGGTTGTTAATCATTTCTTTAGATGTGACCTCTCTCTGAGGTCTTCCACTGAGGCTGAAGGTTCTGGTACTCTAACCTTTTATTCATCGTCATGGACTGTGCCTTTCTGCTACATGATTTGCTGTGGTCGGAAGTGGCTTTTTTGTTTGGTAAATCTGCCATTGCTCTGTAGTTGACTCGTAAGATGTTGTTTATTATGGTGATGAAAGTGGCAAAGCCATTGATGCAAGTGCAAGAGGGCTTTATGCACTCCTAATGACAGCATCTTGTGCACTGCTGGTGTTGCCTTGAGTAGCTTGCTTCCGTCCTGGAGCAGTGAAGACGAGTCCTGCAAAGCGTAGCGAGAAGGTGATGGTGAGGTGCAGTCATGTGAAACTGGTGATGAAGATGTCTGCTATCCTCCTCTGCTGGTTTGAGACTGACCAACTCTCCATAGTGGAGTGCACTGGTGCCACTTGGGCTCCTTTGTGTGTGCATCTGCCAATAGATGTATATTTTCCTGAGCTCATGTTTGCTGTGCGTCTTATGCGACACTCTTCTTTTTTGGATACCTGGCAGGCTGTTCTTGATGGCTGCCTGAGTTCCTCCTTATGTTCTGCTGTTGTGCAAAAGATACAGAGGTGGGCTTGGCCACAATGACTTGCTCCGCCCACTGGCTCCACATGGAAACCGGGAGCAGCAGCACATGCCCAGAGGTTCATCGCAGTAGATTTCATGATGATGACCACAAAGGTCCTGGGCATGTGCTGTGGTTTGACATTCTATGGGCCATATACTCGTAGTATACTGAAGAGAAGCTATGGACACAGTAACTTTAGGTGATGCGTTACCTCTAAAAAAATAAAAAAATAAAGTGTCAGATTCCCTAGCAAATCACTGTTCCTCCTGTCATCCGTACGCTAATCTACAGTGTCTTGGCATTGCCTTTTCCTGCAAGTCATGCATCTGACAAGAGGCGACCATGCTACAATAGTGGAATTCCATTCACATGAGAAAAGATCCCAGTTTGGTTCTTTTGTGTTTATCCTACTTCTGTGGGTAATTATCCCTCGGGCTTCTGAACATTCCTGTCAGAAAAGGCGATTCAACTATGTTGCATATGTAGAAGACCTTTACTAAAGACTGTTTTGTGTTTTTTGAGGGAGCTACTCTAAAAGGACTTCCCCCAGTGCGGCCTCCAACATTTAGTGCTCCTGCTCAGTCCCTGATACTCACAATGATGGTTTGGCCTCCAGCTGTATAACACCTACTTTGCAGTTAGCGGGGAAAAAAACTTTGTGTACAAACCATCTTTGACCTATGGCAGTTCAGTAGCTATCTTCTTTTGGTATCATCCAAGAACGTTATACAGGCCACTGAATAATTTGACCAGTTGAGGGGTTTGTTCCGCTTATTGGACCTCAAAAATGCATTATTCCATAATCATACCTAGTATTATGCAGTATCACAGGGTATACATCAGATTTGTATTATTGGGTATACATGACCAGTACAGTATATTTGTCCTTTTGGTTTCACGCCTGACCCTAGAGTTCTCACCATGAAAATGGGAATGGCTTCGGCTTTTCGCATACATCAGGGTGTTTGCCTCTTTTCCTACTTAAAGGTTGGTTGTTCTAGGAACGCTTATGCTGCTTCACTTAGCTGCATCTCTTGTTTTAAACATGCAGCTGTTGATTACTGTTGAGAGATCTTTCTTGGTACCATCTCAGCCATTTGTCTTATCAATTATATAAATTCCTTTATTCGGTTTTTATCATTGTAAAACCATAAAAGCAACAGTATAAAATTTACAGCATAAAAATAGATCACACAAAAAAGAATTTTAAAGGTTCTTTCGGTGCCTAATAATACATTTTAAAAAGTTCAGTGTGTGATAGCAGGTGCGCTCAGAGACTAACATCTGTAGAAGAATCATGGCCGGACGACATTGTCTAAGACCCCAGGTTTTCAGTAATGAAAAAAGCCAGATTTTCCTGTGAGGGAGATAATATTTGCAAAACAGTATCGTGTGCATACATGTTTGTGCGGAAGTCTCGTCACAGGGACACAAAGTCAATTTTGATTCCCAAGTGTTCATTTGCGGGAAAGCGACTAGTCTGTGAAACAGATTAAGTCTGAGTCTGGTCAAAAGCATTCTTTTGTATGAGTTAATTTCCAGTGCAAGATAAGGCTGGATTTGTGGCGTTAGCTGTACCATGTTTGCGTGTTGTACAGATTGTTTATTTGAAAGCAGGGTAATTATGAGTGACTCTAGGTGGCTCATTGCTTTCTGTTTCTGCTCTTTCTTGCTTATCTCAGTCAGAGATAAGGGACTGAGATAAAATCTTTCTAGGCCCATATCCGTGAAGAATCGTTTGACATAGGTAAGCCAGGCTATTCTGTGCGCATCATCCAGGGCCATTGAGTCCTCCAGAATGGCCTTGGTCAGCATGTTCTTGTCAGATAACCATATGCGCCTCCAGAGTAGCACTGGCTGGACTTTTATTAGATCCTCTATGTAGGGGATTCCCAATTCCATAGGGCATGCATATGTAGATGAACACTTGGGGGCAGATAGAAGGAATCTGATAAACGAGTTCTCAGCTGTTTGGAGAGATCCGGCGTTAACGTGTCCCCAAACTCCAGCCCCGTATAGGGCAATGGCTAGGCATTTTGCAGAGTAGATTTGTAGCATCTCCACTGGTGATCTCCTTCCAAGTCTTTGTGAGAAGCTAATCAGGGCAGTATTGGCTCTCCTAAACAAATGTCTCCTTGACTCAATCGCTGCTTTCCAGTTTAGTTTCTCGTCGATCATTATGCCCAGGTATGGATACTGTGGGGTTCTCTCAAGATTTTGATTATTTAAGGTTATGTTCTTTATTCGTTTTCTCCCTCCTCCGGCCACCATTACGAACGTTTTTTTCACATTTATGTGCAGGTCTAGTGTACCCATGAAGTCAGCATATTTATTTAATGATTTCTGAAGTTCTATGGGAGTGCGAGCCAAGATTACAGCGTCATCCGCGTAGAGCAGTGCCGGGATCATGCGTTGTTTTAGTCTTGGGAGGTCCTGCCCCCCTCTCAACATCCTTTCTTCCAGCCCGTTTGTATACAGGGAAAAGAGGAAGGGGGCTAGGACACACCCTTGCCTGACACCTCGCTCTACATTGAATGACGCAGTGAGTTCTCCCTTTGTCCCGTACCGGACTCTCGCAGAGGCGTCCGTATATAATTCCCTTAGGAAGTCCAGTAGTGGGGGATCCACCCCCATGTCTCGCAGTAGGGACCACAGCTTTGAATGGGAGACGCAGTCAAAAGCAGAGGACAGGTCCACGTACACCATGTACATTATCCCCTGCTTTGCGTGAACGTACTTGGACACAATTAGACTTAGATTGAGGGCCTGTTCCACAGTTCCAAACCCTTCTCTGAAACCAAATTGAAGGTCCGATAGCATCTTTCTGTCATCGGCCCATTGTTGGAGTTGTTCCAGGATTACTCTGCCAACTACTTTTCCCACGGAATCTAAAAAGAGATCGGTCGATAACATTTAACATCTTGGCGATCGCCCTTTTTGAAAATCGGGACCATAATGGAGTTGGACCAAGACTCCATTAAGCCCAATCTCGCTGTTGCGGTGCATACTCGGGTGAGTATAGGGGCCCAAAGATCCGGACGTTGTTTAAAGAGATCCACAGGGACCCCATCTGGTCCTGGGGCTTTCCCCCTTTACTTAGATTCAGTGCTTTCAGAACCTCGGGGATGTCAAACTGCATATTTATTGGAAAGTCGACAGGAGGATGAGAATAAGTTGTTTCTTCAATTGCTGATGTTAGTTTGAAAATATGGGAAAAATGGTTTACCCAGGTTTCCTCTTCTATTGCTACATCAATCTGAGGTCTGCTAGAGTCCGAAAGAAAGGGGGTTTTCACAATCCGCCAGAAAGACTCACTGTTTTTTGTGAGTGAGCTTTTGTGTAAATCGTTCCATAAGGACTGTTTCAGCTCATGTTTTCTTTGTTTCCTGCACTTTTTGTACTGGAGTCTTAGATGTTTAATCAATTGTTTGTCCCTTTTTGGTTGCCTGAGAGCCTCTTTTAGCTTAGTTAGTGAGGTGGTGCAGTCATGATTAAACCAGCCTGGAGTTGTTGAGTTCTTTGATTTATTTTCCCTGGTCAGCATTAGTTTGATTTTATCCAGAATAATCTTGAAGTTTTCAAGGATGGTGTTATCATCAGACTCCAAATCTATGCATTTTATTATGTTTGAGTACAAGGTCTTTATTATGCTATTACTTAGTTGGACTGGATCAATCTTACCCCATTTGACCGTGAATCCATTTACTCTGCCCACTTCCAGCCAATTTTGGGAAAGAGTGTGTGCAATTATGGTGCCTGTGTTGGGTGATTTAAGAGGTCCAGATCCACTCTAAGTGCTGAATGGTCGCTTAGGTTGTTTTCCAGTAAAGAAAAGTCCATAGTTAGCTGTCTCAGCCCATCCGTTGATAGGACATAGTCGACAGTGGTCTCATGTCCCCTCCCTGTGTATGTGGGGCAAAAAGTGTTATCATCCGAATTTTGCTTGTTTATTATTGACAGTTCCAGGTCTGTAAGAAGATTGTTCATCGCTTCCCCTTTTCCATCGTGAATGAAATGGGCGAGGGGATTATCTTGCTCATCCACTATCCCACAATGATGGTTGTTCCAAAGTGGACAGGGGTGTATGTTAAAGTCCCCTCCCCATAGTAGATGAACAATTGCCTTTTTTCTGTATAATACTGTGTATCTAGCGATCTTTTCTTGGATTGTCTGAATAGTTTTGATGAATTTGTCCTCTTCTAAGTTATTATAGAGATTTACTAGGATGACAGTAGTTTCTTTGGCAACTGAAAAAGAGAGTAGTTGATAATTTGGTGTATTTTCAGTTTTAAGGAGTTTCAGGATAGAGATTGTATTCGCTACATAGGTAACCAAACCCCCCTTGGGCCTGCCCGCAGTGCTGGAAAGGGCTGGGGAAAAAAGAGTTTTGTAACCTGCGATGTGTAGCTCTTTAGTAGCCCATGTTTCCTGGAGGCATATTATTTTGCCATCCTCGAAAAATTGGGCTGCTGAACCATCGTCTATTTTGGGGCGAAGTCCCGCTATGTTCCAGAAAATGACAGACAATGAGCGTGACCTATTATCTTGTCCTGTGGTCATTTTCCTTTCCGGGTCCCGAGCTGAGATGGTTGGTTTATCATCGGTGGAATCCGGTAATGGTCAGTCGACCATCTCCAGACTGCTATACCGGTTCATAGTTGGTATGCCCTGCCAGTTTTCCCAGTATGGAGCTTCTCCATATCTGGGTCTAAAGTGCCTCTGTGGTGGAACACCCCATTGATCCCAGTCTCTTCTTCCATTACGGGGTCCCATTACCTGCCATGGGCCGTCCTGTTGGTGGTAGTTTGGGTCGACCGACCACCAGGGGGGTCCTTGGACATTCTGCTGTGGGGGGATTTTAGATCTAGCATTAGTAAAGTCCCAAGGCTGTGGGACTGCTTTGCGCCACAGGTTGTCTTGTTCACTAAAATGGTTGTTGTAATGCTTTTTGGGATAGAAAAAGGAAAGACTCTTTGTGTCTATTCCCCCGCTTGAGTTATGTTGATCCCAAGAGCATATATACTCGACAACTTTGGGATCCTCAAAAGTGATTACAATGCAATCACCCTGTATAACTTTTTTTGTATGTCCCACCCATGGGGTCCTACTAACTGTTGCTATCCTGCTTGTCCAGTTAGGGGGAGATGGACGATTTGTGTTTAGCCAGTATTGGACCTTATTCTTTAATGACCAATTAGGCTCTGAAGTCTCCCCTGCTAGCTCTGGTACTCCCGTCATTACAACCACGAATAGCGATGCTTCGGGTGGTAGATGCATATAGGATCTTCCATCAAAAGCTCCTCTCGTGTTACCTTTATTTACCGTGGGATTTGGTTTACTCTGAGGAATATTTGGGGCAGCTGGCGTTTTAGGGGCTGGTGTGGTTGCTTTTGTTGTTTTCGTGGCAGGAGCTTGTGGGAGTGTGTTGGGGTTAGGGGTTGGTATTGTTATTACCGGGAGCGGTTTTCCTACTACTGGATCTTTTACAACTGGTTGCGGTTTTGTTACAGGACAGGTTTGTGTAGTTTTTTTATTTTGTAGGGAGGATGCCGATTGATTATTTGTTCCCTTTTTTTGGGATTCACGAGTTAAATTAGGTTGCAAAGATTTGGTAAGTATTAGCATTTGGCTCTCGATGTTTATTAGTCTCTTTTCAAGGGGTTGAAATAAGGATTTTAATACTGAGGTAATTTTGTTTACCAGATCAAGAGGACCTGGTTCATTACTGTGGGGAATAATTACAGGTGAGCCTATAACAGTGGTGTTTATATTCTTATTAGGTGAGGAATGATGTACTAAAACCTGATGGTTGGTGGTATCCGCCGCTCTTGATGGCGGGCAAGCCAGATTTGGGGGGGGTAGTTAGGTCATTTGTCTCTGCTATTTCGGTTCCATTGACTATGTCTGCTTTCCCCTTATCCTTCCTTTTCTTAACGGCCCCCTCCCTCCTCCCTCTTGCTTGTCTAACTTCTTCTGGTGTGTGCTCACATAGGAGTTCAGGTGTCTTTTCTAAGTCGGAGTTGGTAAGTGAAAGGGAAAGTTGAGAGGCTGAGAGGTCTACGTTGTTCGGGAGACTAAGCCTTTTGCTGCCTTGTAGTGATTTGGCTAAGTCACTCTCTACCTCTGGAGTTCTTGCTGTGGCCAATGGTCCCATAGAGGATCGCCTCGCAATTGCGAGGTCTGTAGATACTCTTCCCTCTATCAAACTAATACTTTGGTCGATAAAGGTATTAGCCTTGGTAAGAAAATCGTCCATTGGACCTAACAGCTGTTCTCCTATCCCTCCCTTTTTTAATTTCTTCAGTTTGTTACTCCTGGTATTCATTTTCAGCAGGATAGGTTTGGGGAGGATTTGTCTGTTTGATGTGCAGAAGGATGATGTAGTAAAGCGGGGGTGGTAGGACTTAGAGGGGGGGCCCGGCCCGGTCTCCTCACGTTCTCGAACGGCCTCAAACGGCCCGCTCTTTGCCCGGTCTTCGCCCCGGGCTGCGACCCGCGCGGGTCCCGCGATGCGCGTTACTGGGCTTACTGATATTCACTTGGGCGTAGAGGGGGCGTGGCACTGGGAGGGGGCGCGGCTCACGCGGGAAGAGGGCCAGCTGTTGGTGGTGAATGCTGGTCCTCGCAGTCCCGGGGCCGGCGCCTCTCACCTCCGCTGCGGCCAAACAGATGGTCCTTCCCTCACGCTGTCGAGGCGGTCACTTTGGCAGGAACTGTAGAGCTACTCCTGTAGCAAAGGGTCAGGCTGCAGACACAAGGAAATCTCTTAGCTTATCAATTATGCAGAGACTTCAGTAGGAAGTCCCGTTGTCCTAACAGAGAATTGTCGGCTTCCATAAGACTCTCCATCAGAGATCTTGCTCTCTGTTCTTCAGTCGTTCCAGGAGGACAGGGCTTATGACCTCTTGCGCCTAAGTGAGAGGGAATGCTAGATTTTGGAGCCATGGTTTAATGCACTGCAGTCATCAATCATAGCTTAAAATGGAGTTCTATTTGGAAATGAGCTGAACCCTGTGGGAGGTTCTTTTCGTCTCACTAGGAGGGCCAATCGTCAGCATTTTATGTCCTGGTTGGGAAAGGGCACATGATGTCTGTCTCATTTTAGTCACTTAGGACCTTGCCATTCCCTTCCATTCTATTAGTCCAAATGAATCCTGTAGGTTCAGGATAAACGTATATATTGTGAGAAAATTCCTATCTCTGCCTGCTATTACTTAGGTGTGTTGTATACAATTTACCGAACTGCCCTAAAGTTTTCTTCTAGTGAATTAACTGTCTGCATGTATCCTGGATGTGCTCCGTGTTTTTATCTGTACTGTTTGTCAGAAAATTCTAGCTCTGCTGAAAAGGGGCGACCCAAAGTGAGCTTAAAACTTGAGTGAGAGTAGCTGGTGCCCCCCTCATTCCAGTTTGTGAGCTGAGTGGCTGGAGTGATCTCTTGAGTATCTATCGGGCCTAAGGCTTTTTTACATTTACCCTTGTTTTGGAGACTGAAAATTTACTTTTCACTGTAAAGTTCTTATGCCTATACATTTATTTGAATAGGGTGTGTATGGTTTGTGTAACTAGTTGTGGTCCATAAAGTAAGAGTTAATGATGGTGTCCATTTGGAACACTGTGGTGATGGATGCACAAGATGGTTTCTACCTGAAGATTGTCTTTTGTCCACCGGGGATAATCCCATCCCCCCCCCCCCCCCCCCCCCCCCCCCGACACAGACACACATGCACCATTTCCCCCAACCCAAATATCAAACTGTGGCCTTCTGTTTGATTTCATCTGAAGACAATCCACATCTACACAGTTCACCAATCAAAATGTATGTTACCTTGGCCAGACTGCTGTACAAGCACACAGAAACCAGAGGACAAATTGGAAGATGTGCTTCTCAGAGGTTGCTTGAACCTTTAAAATACTGAAGTGCGATTGGCTTCATTAAAAGTTGCATAAATAGTCGATCCCTGACTCAGTGAGTTGTAGATCAGTTGTGCCTCAAGAGGACTCTGTGCACCAATCATATGGTTTCCAGTAACCGGTCCTCTGCTGGATTGCAGTTCTCCCATACTGGTAGTGGACAGAGGCTGTTGTCTCTGAAAAGACTTTGCCCTCGTGACCTTTGGTGAGTAGGCAATATCTCTCCCCCAAACCCTGCCCCCCACCTTAAGAGGAGCTGGATTGCCCCTTAAAGTAGAGAGGCTGTGTTGTTCTCTGGAAGATCTACGGAAGGCTCAACTAATTAAATAATCAGTGTAGAGAATGAAACTAAAACTCAATCCTGCAGTCTAGATGGCTGAGAAAAACAAAGGCAAACACAGTCTCTGTTGCATAGCTGCAGAGATGTTTTCCTGGTGAGCTTGCATAGTTTTCGGCCCAGCCAGTACACTTACACTCCCCAATATCTACATGCTGCAGTCTCAAAGGTTTCTACAAGTTTTTGTGGATCCCCACATCTGGCAGGGTGTCTAGTCTTTTTGGCTGGAACCGGATAATTCTAATTCTGGCACTGTTTGAATAATCTCTCTAGTACTAAAAGTTCTGAAGTCAGTCATATCTACTTGCGCTCGGCCCATAACCCTAAATTGCACTTCACAAAGGGAACTGGTGAACTCTAGCATTTTGGTGGATGTTCCTTTACACAGGATTGCTCCATCACTGGAAAATTACAGTAAGTGTCACTTTTCTAGCTATAAGACCGTATAGATGGATACCTATGGCTTACTTCATAATTTGTGCCAGCCCACTATACTTGCCCACTTCAAATAATCCGTTCTGACCTTAACAAGTGTTTGATATTATTGAACTGTGTCATGTAAGGAAACTGATAACCAAGCCTCTAGTCACCATTGACGTGGACACATAGATAGTAAAGGTAACCTGAACTCCAGTATTGACTATATTGAGCAGGCCTCTTAGTATTTAGGTGCAGGTTTCTGGGCTTATGTTTCTTTGTTTTGTTTTATTTTGTTTTATTTTGCTACCTTTGCACACTTTGAAGAACTGTGTTGTGTCTAGGCACAGAAGCATTAGATGGTGTTGGAAACGACCATCTTTTTCTTGATGTGACCCCAAATTTTGCCTTGGCTGTTTTTGCTGGCTTTAGAACTACTTGCATTTTATCTCCTTTAACATTATGAAATTGGTGCATTACCTTATTGGCATATTTAACTACCCAATAAGACCAGAGTATATGGTACAAATGTGTACCCAAGGCCTGCAAGTTAAATGTTCTGAGTGGACTGCAGCACTGAATGTGCCTCCACCACAGTGAAAGTGTAAACATAACCACAGGCCTGTAGCCTGGCTGTGCAGATTCAAACTACAACTTTGAGCTGCCAAAATAACCCCTTTTGATAGGCCTAAACCATTTCTTTTAAACATCTGAGTCATTCCTAATGAGACCTTAATGTCTGTTAGGCAGGGTGCATGGTATTTAAAGTAGGGCATATGAAAGTTTAGTGTCACACATCTTTTCAGTGAAAAAGCCCTAAAATCTATTTGCATGGTTGCAAGGCTGGCTGTTCGATAGGAAAATACTGATTAGGGGTCACACTTCAATTTATTATAAGGCAAAATAGGTTGGGCTCCCAGCAGTGGGACCAGGAGCAAAAACGGTGCTTAGACTTGGAGCGTTAGCATGCTACGGCTATTGGTACCAAGAACGTGACTGAGTACTCGCTATATCAAAAGGTTGTTGAATCGCAGGCTAAGCTCAAAGGACGGCTAACAGATAAAGCTGCTAATAGTTATCACAAGCTCCAGACCAAACAGTACGAGTACGGTGAAAGAGTAGGTCGGCTACTAGCTAATCAAATAGCTGATCAAAATGCTAAAACCCATGTTAAAATGATCAAAGGGATGGATGGTTCGATATATACTAGATCTGTCCATGTAGTTGAACAATTTGGGTAATTTTATGCTAACTTATATAGTTGCTCAGGCAGTCCGGGAGAGCAGCTTATTCTGGAATATGTGCAGGAATGCCAGTCGTCAACTCTGTGTCCAATGGTATCTGAGCCTCTGGATGCATATATTGAGGCATGGGAAATCGATGAAGCTATAAAGGCCCTGCCGGCTGGTAAGGCAGTTGGCGAGGATAAGATTCCACTAGAATTTGTAAAAAATCTTTAAAAATATACTGGTCCCTATTTTTCTTAAGGTATGCAAATCTATTTTTCAAGGAGAAGAGGTCCCTCTTTCTTGGAATACATCTAATATTGTTGTCTTTCCAAAAAAGGGGAAGCCCATTAACCATATGAGCTCATACCGACCAATAGTGTTGATCAACGCTAAGCTTTTTTCTAAAATTCTGGCGGCTCACCTTGCTCCAGTAATTCACCTAATTGTCTCAAAGCATCAGCACAGCTTTATTCCTTAGAGACAACGCTGCTCATATCAACACGGCTATTGCCGCATTCAATGTTTCCGGTCAGATAGGTCAGCAGATGGGGATGTTGATGTTAGACGCCGAGAAGGCCTTCGACCAGGTCGGAGGTTTATCTCGGCGGTACAGGAGCTATATATCCACCCAACAACCACAATTAAACTCAATGGGCTCTCCTCTCCCTCTTTCTCAGTTCAAAGGGGGACCCGACAGGGTTGTCCTTTATCCCCTTTATTATTCGCTCTTTATATCGAGCCTTTTATTCAGCACTTATTGATCAATGGCAATATCGATCCAGTTATTCTTAATGGGACAAATTTAAAGCTAACCGCATATGCGGATGATATTGCGATTTCCCCCCCCCCCCCAGCTGACCCTGTTAAAGCTATGGCTGCAATTATGTTTGAAGCACAACGATTTGGCGCCTTCTCCGGCTATAAGCTAAATCTGTATAAAACACAGACGATTTTAAATTTCCTATTGGACCCCCAGCCAGCAACTCTTGGAGTTACAAATACAGCTACCTATCTGGGGGTATATCTTAGCAGCCAAGTCAACAAAATTATCCCACTCAATTATGATCCATTACTAAAGAAAGTGACGGAGAAGCTACGGAGTTGGCACCGTCTGCCTCTCAGTATCTATGGACGGTGTAATGTGGTTAAAATGAATATTTTACCAAAGTTTTTATATCTTTTCCGTACTCTTCCACTTATTGTACCATCCTCTTTTTTCAAACGCCTAGATAGTGCTTTGGGGCGTTTTATTTGGTGATATTGACTGGCTAGAAGAGCTATTTGACACTTAAAACTCTCCTATATAAAGGGCGGATTTAACCTTTTTGATTTTAAGTTATACTTTTGGGCAGCATTTATTGGACGGTTACAGAATCTACTCAGAGGAACTGATAACAAATCCCAATTGGTTTTCATATCAGCTAGCGTGTGGGCCAAATACTGGGTTTATTCTATCAAACATCCGATCCTAGCTATTTCAAGCGAGTTTGCTTTAAGGTAATCAGACACATTACTAAAATATGGCGTGAAATCTGTAAAACCTATGCAATAGCCAACTTGCACCAATATACATTGCTATGGGGAAATCCTCTGTTCCCTAACATATTTCACGATCATATCGGGAAACAATGGCACTCTTAAGGGCATAACGCGGATGGGTCAGCTATACAATGATCAGGGTTATCGAACTTTTCTATTGTTAAAAATAGAATTTGATCTCTCACAATCCTATTTTTTTTCAAGTATTTGTAAGTCAGGGATTATCTTATTAGAGGTCAGGGACTATGAGCTGTCTAGCCCATGTGCGCTCTTGTCTGTACTTGTTGGCACCAGAGGGCAAGGAGCTATGGGCAAAATATATCAAAAACTTATCGGGCGGTGGGTGATGACAGTACACAAATTGCTGCAAAACTGAGTCTGATTTTTGGCTCTGATATTTCTAGGGAGGAAATGCAAGAGTCTCTTTAAACTATTGATTCAGCTGTAATATCTGCCAATCTAAAATTACAACAGCATAAAATTATCTTTATGCTCTATTACACTCTAGAGCGAATTTCCAAATGGGCTAACAACTCAACAACTGCTAAGACCAACTGCCCTAAATGCCAGGAATATGCTGCCGATTTACACCACATGTTTTTTACTTGCCCTCGGTTGAAGGACTTTTTTAGTCTAACATTGTTCTGGCTTTGACAACTTGGGTTGGCTACGATAGCCCGGTATCGGGGAAGGAGCTGCTGTTGGGGCTTTCTTCGGACACTGGGTGCCTTATGAAACCCTTAGCCTTTATTATGGATTCTTGTGCTCGTCTGTGTATAGCCCGCTCCTGGATACTTGCCACTCATCCCAGTATAAATAAATTTTGGTCTCTGTTGAGGGAGATTTTTTAAATGGAAACTGCATTGGCTAAAGCTAGAGGCCCCCGATCCCTGTTAAAACTGAGCAGGGTTTTGTCCTGCCTTCATTGGGATTAGTGATTGTATGTATCCTCATTTTTTCTCTCTATTTTTTTCATATCTTTTTCTTCTCTCTTCTCTGACTTCTTTCCTTTCTCCCTCTCTCCTTTCATTTCTTCTATTCTATCTTTTTTTTCTTCATAAATGCTCCTCTGCGCTCTACACACGATTACTGATGTATCTTTCTCTGAAAATGTTGTTATATTTACTATTTTTGCTTCTTTTTTTGTGTGAGCAGTTAAAAAATATTTTTTTAAGGAAAACACTAAGTACATTATTAGCTTTAATACTAATTTTGGTTTGAACACAGTTTGAAATATAATTCACTGCATCTTTTAATAGTTATTTCAAATCCAATTTAATGGTAAAATCAAATGTGTGATAAATATTTAGCAAAGGGCACTTTCAGAAAGTTACCTTTTCCCAGCCTAAACCATTTGGAGACTCCTTTGCATTTGTTCTCCCACTTCTAGCAGCTGGCGATTATCACTCAAATAGGTGTGAATTGATGTGAAATGCTTCCCAAGAGCAAACAATAGACTGATCTAAATGGGTAGAGGTGACCCTTCTGAATCTGATGGGATATGCAGGGTGGGGCTGTGCGGATCATTTTTGGCATTGAAGTTTCAAATCCTGCCTGAATGTCACATCCTGCTTGATAGGTCTACTGGGGTTGTGATAGGACACTTGGTACGCACATCAAACAGTCCTTTCTGTCACAGACCGATGTTAGCTGACACTTTGGCAGGGCTCTTCTTTTATCCCTCCAGCCAGACTGACCCCTATCACAGTGGATATCTTTTTGACATTACAGCGTCAAAGCCTGTTTGACCTGTCTGCCGGGTTTACATATAATATTTGGGGCACACCTCAATGAAGAGGAACAGAATGCCAAAACAATTCTTGGGTAGCCACAGTCTGGTTGCTGAAAGTTCCTCTTTTGTTCTGCCAGACTTCTGTAACTGAGTTTGTTGTTGGTACATGGTCTGCCTCAAACTGAGTTTTGGTATGTGATATATAAGGACACTAGGATTGCTACACACATACACCTCAACCCTCGGAGCCCAAAGTTAGTGTGACCGAAGACTTCTGACATCCTAAAAATGCTTAAAGAGGGTAAGGTTAGCCCAGGGAACATTTACCACATCAGTTCAGTAAATCTTTATTTCGATGATTAAAAATCATCATAAAAATACAGTTTATACAATAAAAATTTCATTAAATTACATTTCTGGGAGGAGGAGCTACACGGGCATCCAAGATGGTCGCGTGAGCAGAGGGCTCCTGAGACCTGCGCCGCCCTCTTGCAAATATCCTTGCAATACCCTGAATATTTCTATGGGCTTTTGAAGTTCTACTCTCGCTGATCCTGATACACTTTCAAGAACCGAGATCGGACTTTGGGAATCATTTTTACACCGTCTTCAACTTTCTGGCCTGCCCCCGGACGGGACCGGGGTCTCTACTGCTCTGGCTGGCCGAGACGCAATTCAACAACAGCGGTCAACGGACATCCTTTCCACCGGTGTCATTGTCACTTTCACTTTCGGTTTCTCCTCGACCTCCTAATTGACTGTTCTGAAAGTACTCCTGACTTCGGACCGCGTTGGCCTGACCCGCTGTGCTTTCCAGCCATATCCCTCGACTCACAGGCTACGATTTTGGACGGAAACTCTGCATTGGCGACCTAACGATATCTGCCATTTACACCAGGTCCAGAGGGGCCCTTCGGGGCGCGGCTTACAATATGGCGACCAAACCTGAAACTGAGAAGCGCAAGACGAGGGTGCCGACCCGTGGGGGTCCCGTCCAAACTAATGTTATGGACCGATATACACAACCAAAGGGTTCCCCCAGTGGTATTGGCCGTAGTCTTGAGGACCCGAGGACGGACCTTGTGGCAACATCGGAGGTCTCACTCCAGGATCTAATGCGTGCCATCGCTGGGATCAAGACTGATATGGGGCTACAATACGAGGCCATTGTCTCCAAGATCGACACGGTGGCCGTTGATGTTACCCTCATTAGAGCGGACTTGGCTAAGACCAACGAGAGGATCAAGGCCTTGGACCTTAAGGCCTCCAGTCTTGTTACTGATATGGCGGACGCGCAGTCGGAGATTGGCAACCTGCGATCATCGCATGATATGATGGCCAGATGTCTGGACGAGTATGAAAACAGGGCCCGGCGTAACAACATTCGCTTAGTCGGGGTACCTGAGAACAGCGGCGCCACTACCGTTGACCTACTAGTGGAGGATTTAATCGTTACTCTTCTCGCTCCCGCCAGACTTAGTAAGTTCTTTGCGGTCGAGCGTGCGTACCGCTTCCCGGGTGGACAACTAAACCGGGGGCTCCCCCGAGGCCTATTATCGCTAGGCTCTTCCACTTTCGGGATCGGGACGCTATCCTCCAGGCTTCTCGTAGGCACGGCTCATTGAAGTATGAGAACAGTTCAATTTCTATATATCCTGACTTCACTCCTCAAGTCCAGCGGCAGCGGATGGGATTCCAGGGAGTGAAACAGCGCTTGCGGGACTTAGGACTTAAATATGCGATGCTGTTTCCGGCTCGACTTCGCATCGAGTATCAAGAGCGTACTTTCTTTTTTGATCGACCGGACAGTGTTGGCGACTGGCTAGACTCGCTGCCGGAGATGGACGATGGGAGTGGAGGCCCTGGCGGTGCGGACGGAGGTGCATCGGCACAGGAATGACATTTTGGTTCTTGGTGTCTGGTTTTGGTTCACATTCACTGGCTGAGTTTTGCTTTTATTGACTCATTATTGCTCTAGGCCCGAGGGTGGTGCAGGGTGGGGCGGTCTCTTTTCCTCCTCTGGGGTTCTTTTTGTAGTGTATTATGAAGGGGCGACAGGCACACTGCAGTTTGGGGTGGCATTTTAGTCGTACGTAGGGGTGCAGGGTGGGGGGTGTTGTAACGGGCTGTTGGTTGGAGTTGAAGGGGGGGGTTTGTTATTGTTTTCGTATTTGTTCTTTTCTTATGGCACAATGGATATTGCTGTTATCCTATTGCTCTTGGGTTCCGAGGGGGGGGGGGGGGGGGGGTGGTTATGGCGCTTTGCTGGGTTGGGGTGGGTGATTTGTAATTGTTGTCTTGGAACGTTAATGGTCCGGGTGACAAGATAAAGCGCGGTGTTGTACTCCAATTTCTCAGACGTCACTCCCCTGATATAGTCCTGTTACAGGAGACCCATCTGATAGGAAATGCGTGTAGGGCCCTTGATAGACGAGGCTATAGGTTGGTGGCACATGCTGGATTCACATCTGGCTCCAGAGGGGTCGGCATAATGGTCAAATCCTCCCTGCCCCTTGAAATAGACGAAGTTGCCCTTGATGATAGGGGTCGGTATGCTGCTGTCTCTTGGCGGTGGGAGGGGAAGGTGCTCACAGTTGTTAGTGTATATATTCCCCCGGGTCTTCAGGCTACCACCTACGCCGATCTTGGACGAACTCTCCTAGGGCTTCCAGATGGTATCCTTGTACTGGGTGGGCATTTCAACTCTGTGGTCTCGGGTGAGTGTGACCGATTACCCCCCAGGGTCCTGCCGGCGTCTCAGTTGTGGCTATCTGAGCTGCTTGAGACTTTCGGATTAGTGGATGTCTAGCGGATGCTGCACCCTACGCACATGCAATATACGTTCCACTCTGGAGCGCACAGCAGTCTCTCTAGGATCGATTATTTTCTGATGTTGTCTGCTCATACTCCCTTTGTGCGTGGGGTTCGCCATCTTCCCAGGGGCATTTCTGATCATTCACCCTTGTTGCTTGAGCTTTCGGTTTTTGTGGTGGGAGCAGGGTTCCCCCTATCCATCCTTGGCACTTAAGGAATCCTAAGCTGCGCTCCGAGCTTCTCAAGGCTATTGATTGTTACTTCAATGAGAATGTGGGGTCCATCTCTTCTTCTATTTCCCTGTGGGAGGCTTTTAAAACTGTAATAAGGGGATGTGCACAGTCATTGATCGCTGCCGATAAGGAGGCCAAACGGGAGAACCTAGTGCGCCTTGAGGAAGAAATCACTTCACTTGAGAGCGAATTGGGTGGTAATGATACTCCTGCAGTCCTACACTCCTTGGCGCTAAAGCAGGCTGATTTATAGGGCCCTGGTGACCGACGCTGCTAAAATCATGTACAGGAATCAGCTGGGCAGACTGTGATGTGGGCGATAAGGCGAGTAAGCTTCTGGCATGGTTGGATAAATATGAGAAAATGAGTCGTGTGGTGCCAGTGATTAAACGGTTGACTGGGGAGTGTGTGTCTGACCCAGGTGAGATTGTGAAGTGCTTTGTGGACCATTTTCGGACGGTCTATCGATCGGTGAGTGATAGAGATGAGTCTGATTCCTGCCTGCTCAAGCGTGATATCGCGCTGCCCTGTATTTCGGACGAGGATAGGTCCACTTTGGATGCGCCTATAACGGTGGATGAGGTCGCTATTGCTATACGATCCCTTCATTCGGGTAAAGCTATGGGGCCGAATGGTCTGCCTATCGAGCTTTACAAGCTGCGGCCTGATAAGATGGCGGCGTATCTGCGAAATATGTTCACGGATGCCTTTGAGGCTGGTCTCCTCCCCTCGATCAGCGTTTGGCCACTATTGTTGTCATCTACAAGGACGGTAAACCTTGTGACCAGTGCACCTCCTATTGCCCCATTTCTCTGCTTAATGCTGAGCCCAAAATCCTGGCTAAACTACTTGCGAATCGTTTGCTAACGGTAATCTGCGACCTGATCCATCCGGATCAGTCCGGTTTTATTCCCCATCGGAATACGGCACTCAATCTTCGTAGACTTCACGGTGTTCTCGCGAGAGCTGAGACGCTGACCGAACTCACCATTCTAGCTTCTCTCGATGCCACTATGGCTTTTGACACCATCGAGTGGTCTTACCTTTGGGCGGCTCTTTCAAAGTTTGGCTTCGGCCCTAATTTTATTGCCTGGGTAAAACTCCTTTATGAACAACTAATGGCCCAGGTGGTGGTCAATGGCAGAGTGTCTGGTTCGTTCCCGCTCTGGCGTGGCACCCGACAGGGTTGTCCGCTCTCCCCCCCTCCTCTTTGCCTTAGCACTGGAACCGTTGGCGGAGTGGCTCCGGTGGGAGCCCTCGATCAGGGGCATCCGGTGGGCCCCTGACCTTGAAGATCGTGTCTCGTTATACGCCGACGACATTCTCCTTTATTTCACTTCACCCCAGAAGTCACTCAACGTGCTTTTTGATGTCCCCATCTCCTTCGGGGAGAACTCGGGTCTCGTCATTAACTGGACTAAATCATGTATTTATGTTATAGCGGGGGAGCTTCCTCCACTACCCCGTAGATTCCCGATCCAGGTAGTGGAGACTGGTTTCAAGTACCTGGGAATTCATGTCTCCTTGGACCCCTCTGTCCGCTATAACCGCAACTTATATGCTCCTCTCCGGCGACTTAAATTGGACGTCCAGCGGTGGCACCGCTTGCCCCTATCTCCACTGGGGCGTGCAGCTCTTTTCAAGATGATGTCCCTCCCTAGATTTTTGTACGCTCTGCAAATTTGTTCCGGACACCAGCGACCCAGCCTGCGGGCAAAATTTAATATTGCACCGTTTGAGGAAACCAGCATTGTGCAATGTAGCTCAATCAGGGAATTAAACTGGATTTCGCCCTCAAAAAGAAGGCCCAAGTAGGGAAAGGTATTTACAGTGTTTAATGTATGAACACAAATTTCTTAGAGGGTTTTTTACCAGCCACCATCACGAAGGATTTGCTCAAATTCACCGACAGGTCTAAATTGTCCATGAACTTCACAAATCCATCACTGAGGTGTTGTAGGCCCCGTGATGTTCGTGCAAGCAGGACCGCGTCATCCGCGTACAAAATTACCGGAATTTGACGCGTTCCTGCTTTGGGACAGTCTACATTCTGGGATACAAGGGTCCTCTCAAGATAGTTGATATACAACGAAAACAAAAAGGGAGCAAGGATGCACCCTTGCCTTACTCCGCTTGAGCACGGAAATGGGTCAGTGCGCCCCCCCCCTTCTGCACTAAAGCGGACCCTAGCAGTGGTGTTCCAGTGCAACTCCTTTAGAATGTTTATAAGGCCTGGATCTATTCCCAATTTGTACATCATGGCCCATAATTTGTTCCTGTTCACATTATCAAAGGCCGCAGCCAAATCCATGAATCCCATGTAAACAGTGCCATTACTTGCTTTGGTGTACTTAGCGACTAATAAATACAAATTGAGACATTGATCACTGGTCGATTTACCCGTTCTGAACCCATACTGTGTATCAGCTATAATATGGTGCTCCTCTGTCCAAGCCATCAGCAGATTTAATATCACTCGCCCTTGAATTTTGGCTGAGACGTCAATTAATGAAATCGGTCTATAGCACTGAGGATTGTCCCTATTCCCTTTCTTGAAGATCGGGACAATCAGTGCGGTAGACCATGATCGTGGGAGACCAGATCTAATAGCTGCATTCAGGACCCTTGTCAGGATTGGCGCCCACAGATCTATGTTGCTTCTATATAAATCTGGGGGTGTGCCATCGGGCCCTAGGGCTTTGTTCGGTGTCAGGCCTTGGATTGCATTGGTTATCTCTATTAGTGAGAAATCTATGTCTGAACTCCGGGTACCATCCCAGCCCTCATCTTGGATTGTTTCCTTAGAGTGGTTATAAAGACCCTCAAAGTGAGTAACCCATTGTTCCGGTAGGATATTAGTACTAATAACCGGGGTACTGTTATCCTGAAAACAGGGCCTATTAATGATCCTCCAGAATTCTGTGAAATCCCTATTTTCTCATGCCTCTCTTAAATCAGCCCAAACTTCAGCTTGTAGGGTGGCCTTTCTCTCTTTTACCTTAATTTTGTAGATGTGTCTACAAGTGGCCACTTTTACCTTATCCCTGGGGTTGGCTTTAAGGCTTGCTTTT
Organism: Lissotriton vulgaris; assembly: GCF_964263255.1. Classification (NCBI taxonomy): domain Eukaryota; kingdom Metazoa; phylum Chordata; class Amphibia; order Caudata; family Salamandridae; genus Lissotriton; species Lissotriton vulgaris. Next base: position 1,254,161,416 of record NC_141689.1, on the reverse strand, counting down.
AAATTCCTTAATGCTCTTGAGCAGCTTGTATCAAACCAACGTGGTTGTAAGATAGGCTTTCTGGGTCCTTTTGCTTCCAGCAATTTGTCGGCCAGTTTAGTCAGCAACCCAAATGACTCGACTAGTTCTGCGTCTACTATTCGAGGGTCTAAGCCGTCTTCAACCTGTTTTTTGCCTTTTTCAATTAATGTTATATAAAACTCCTGGGAGTTAATTTTCACCCACTTTAGTCGCCTCCCCTGATCCGTTGGCCTCAGTCTTATGTCCGCTTGTTTTTTCATATATGAGCGGCCATTGTACATTAGTTCTAAGATTAGGGGATTATGGTCACTAAAAGTGCTCCATTCCGTTCTGGTCTCTATGATTCGATTTTTAGCAAAAGTGGATAGCAACATAAAGTCTATGATGGAAGAACAACCTCTTCCTTTATATGTTGGGATAAACGCGCCCTCTACCCCCGGGTCTATCAGGTCAATTGTATGTGCTAGTGTATGATTTTCAATTAAAGTGGTTAATATTGTGCCCTCAGTGCTGTGTTCAAAATGTGGACCATTCTTGGCCGGGCAAGCGGCCCAATCTGCAGTTACAGGGAGCAGAGTAGGGCAAAGGTGGCAGTTTAGATCTCCCATCAGTAACACAATTGCCCCCCCCCCTTTCTTTGTTTGGCCTCTTGAGTGAGTCTTCCATCTAGTTCCCGTAAAACAGCATTATTCCCATATGTTGGGCCTGAGTTATAAATATTAAACAACTGTAGCCTCAGCCCTCTTCCTTGGATTGTTACTGCTTGAAGGGTGTGTGACGTCCAAGGTGGTAGCAACCATCCTCCTTCTAGGTTAAGAGCAACATATAATGCTAGCCCACCCTTCGCCCTACCCGCTCTACTTTCTTGTGCTGGGACGAAAAAACACTTGTAGCCCTCTATTTGGTAGGGAGAGGATTCAACTGCCCAGGTCTCCTGGAATGCTAATATATGAAAACCATGTAAGTGATTTCTCCAGTCTATATTTTCAAATTTTCCGGCTAAGCCTGCTATGTTCCAGGACATTATATTCAGCCCTCCCCCTGACATTTTCACAACAACAGTGCTCCGAGCATTTAACCTAGATTAGTCTTTCCTCATTGGTATAGCCCCCTGTTCTCCCCTGTCCTGACTTGATGGAAGTTCTACCAGCCCCTTCCCCTGTTGGTTGTTTTGTGATCCTTGTTAGGTACCAGCCCCTTGTTAGGGTTCTCTTCGCTAAAGTGATCGATTTTCCACAGGCACAAAAGTTGACCTCATAAGGAAGGAGATATTAATGATTCCTTCTCACCAATTCACCCGGTCCTGAAGAAAGCCCGACGATCACTTTGACGGACAAGGGCTGAAACATGTCGACCTTTTAACCCACGAAAATAGGTAGCGAAGAGAACCCTAACAATTCTCAAATCACATACCAAGGATATTTTCACTTTCACTAACTCGTACCCAGAATAATAAAATTCACTCTCTGGCTCTTCGAGTTATTTTAAATTCACCACTCTCACAAATCACTGGACACTACTGCACACAACCTTGTATGACTACCTCCGGGCGGAGGCTGCATACCAAAGAACCCCGTGATTATGCAGACACTCGATAATTCCAGCGGAGAATCAAGATATACCGCTACCCACGATTCCATCTCGAGTGTATGAGGGTTTTTTACAGAGGGACGTACAGAATACCTGAGTAATCCAGGTTGGCAGGACAAGTGATCCAACCCCACACTGATTTAAAGATTTGAGCCTAAGGAAACTGGTTGGATCGTCGATTTCCTTCTCCCCCGCTTTGATTGAAGAATAGTTGAGCTGCGAACAGCAGTGGGAGCTAACAGAAAGTACTATCGTTGGATAGACAAAGAAAACTACAAAACCTCGAGTAGCAACCGTCCTGGAAACAATATGGCAGAACAAAATTTTGGCCTAAGCTACTCAATAGAGGAAATAGATGCCATACTAGCCAAACCACCAATCCGAGCCGAGGGAAACCTGACCCAAACTCTAGCCAATACAAATGAATGGGATGAACTGACAGATCTAAAGAAGGAACAAGTGAGGACAGCAGTCCACGGGATTATTATGACAGAATACTTAAGGGTAAACGCAGCACCTCGTGGACTCTGGGTAACCAACTCACCGCGAATATTCTTGAAAGATCTTGCATTCCGTAAAGACTGGTCTGCAATATCCTGGAAGTGCACACAAGACTATCTGGTCCTAATTATAAAAACAGCGACAAGATTAACAGCAGAACTAACAATCAAGATCCAGGTAATTGAAACAAAACTCAACAATATGGTGGACATAAGAATTTATAAGACGAAACTAGAAAACATCAACAAAGAGATGGGTGAAATGGAAGAATTCCTCACAGAATCCAAAATGCAGAAACTAACAAAAGAACTAAAAAAGTTCTCATTGGAAAAGATTCACCCATACAGTAGCAAAGACTACAGGACAAATGATAATGCTTCGAATTATGGTTCAAATAACAACTCATCAGGTGAAGACAGTGATTCAAGTGGCGATGAATACCACAACACAGGAAAAAGAGGGAATCAGGGTTTCAGAGGCAACCGAAGAAGACGCAATATGTGGCCCCAACATCAAATGGGTCCATCACCATTCCAACCATTTAATCCACACTTTCAGGGATGGATGAACCCATATTTCCCGGGCCCCCCGATGATGAATCCTCAACAATACCAACCACGGAATGGATCAAACTTCAACCAACGGAATCCTTTTTTAGGGGTAGGCCGCGCGCCGCAGAGACAACGGCGCAGAGGAGTGACGTGGTCAGATCAATCACGCCAGTACCAAACCAGGAGCGTGACAAAAGCGAAGGCAGGACCGAGCACGGCTCCCTCATCGTAAACCTCACAGATCGTGTACTCTCTCAAGAAGAGACAAATATCCTAAACAAAGGCTTAGGATATCTACCGACACCAACAGTTGACATTTTTAAAACCAAATGTGAAGTATCGGAGTTTTGTCGCAAACTGAAACTGAAAGCGTTCTTCTCCAACCAGATGCCCCAGGATGACGGAGATACAAAACTACGTCCGAAATCCAAATTCTGCCCACTAAATTCCCAGGTACCAATAGAAATTGGTACATTTGAACAAGCTGTGATGAATGAATTAGACACCCTGAGCAAAGAAACCACCAAACCCTTCCAGAACTTGACCAGAACGGAACGACAAGCCCTAAACACACTAAAGAAAGATGAGACAATTGTGATCAAACCGGCGGACAAGGGGGGAGGTATAGTCCTGTTGAGTAAGGACGGTTACAATAAACAATGCCTTGACCTCCTCTCTGATCAAAGGTACTATGAGATCATAACAACTGACCCGACACCGAGGTTACAGAGAACCATCTCCCTCATGATTGATGAAGCAGTGGTTAACAACTGGATCTCTACAAAGGAAGGAGAATTCCTAATTACTAAAACTCCAAGGATCCCATATTTTTACTCTCTGCCAAAAATTCAAAAAGCACGTCAACCCCCTCCTGGCAGGCCCATTGTTTCTGGCATTGGGTCTGTACTGGAACCTTTGTCCAAATTTGCTGACGAATATTTAAAACCACTAGTGCAACAGACACCAACGTATCTGAAAGACACAAGGGATCTACTTAACCAACTGACCCAAATAACCTATACAGAAGACACAATGATTCTGATAGGATTGGACGTTTAAAGTCTATATACTAGTCTGCCCCAACGAAAAACCTTGGAAACCCTGGAGAATGTGCTGTTTGAAAAAGAGTGGAATTACAAAACACCACGTCACTTTGTCCTGGAATGCTGTAATCTAGCATTAACTGAAAACTTTTTCAAATATGAGAACACCATGTACAGACAACGACATGGCACATCCATGGGCAGTTCTTTCGCCCCGAGTGTGGCTGGACTTTACGTGAGCAATCTGGAAAAACAGATTATCAATACCCAACAAAATCCCTTCCATCACCAAATCCATTTCTGGAAGCGTTTTATTGACGATATTCTTTTAATCTGGGAAGGTAATATGGAAAGCTTCGTGAATTTCCACACATGGCTGAACACACACGACGAATGGCTGAAATTCACGTATACAGCTGATAAAGAGTATAGATTTTCTAGACATCACTATATTCGTAGAGAACAACTACACAAAAACCTTTTTCAAACCCACCTCAAAAAACAGTCTCCTGTCCTTTAACAGTTACCATCCGCGCCCACTAAGGGAAAATCTTCCTTATAGTCAATTCTTACGGTTACGTAGGAATTGCAGCAAAAAGGAGGATTAAAAATCACAAGCAAAAGACCTCTGTACAAAACTGAGAGCACGAGACTACCCAGAGAGAGTTATCAATAAATGCAACAAGAGAGCTAAGAATCAGAATCGAGAGGGACTCCTGGAGAATACGGAAAAAGCCCCACAAGAAGATCTCCTAACATGTGTTACCACATACAGTCCAATAGCGAATCAAGTGAAGAAAATCATAAACAAGCATTGGCGAATACTTACATCAGCAAATATATCGTGGCCTAAACCACGTTTCGCTAACAAGCGAACTGGGAATTTAAAAGACCAACTAGTCCACACGAGACCTAAACCTGCTGCACTCCCAAGAGAAACGACACTGTGGAACTTACCACCGATTGTGGGACACTTCCCATGCGGCTCATGTTCGGTCTGTCCACTCACGAGACCGACAAAAGAACTACAACTCTTGCCAAATTTCAAATGGACAATACGGAGCCACACAAACTGCAACACGAGTCATAATTTATATGATTACATGTCCCTGCAGTAAAACTTACATTGGGATGACATGCCGTAAGGCAAAAACAAGAATCAGCGAACATCGCAGCAACGTGAGATGTGAGAAGGAAACAACAAAAATGGCAACACATTTTCTGGAGAAAGGCCACACAGTAGATGATCTTCAGTGGGTGATCCTAGAAACATTACAGACCAAGGACCACAATGCGGAACGCATACTGTTCGAGAAAGAACAAAGGTGGGTACACCGATTGGGCACAGATGTACACGGTCTAAATGATAACATCCCATGGGCCAGCATGAATAGATGATGTACACTCATTTAATTATAATTAATCTTTAGCATTGATCCACTACTTATAGCTACTACAATGTTCCCTAACTAAGTTTTAAGTCTTTTTCCATATCCATTGGGGAGGATAAAAGGGAACCAGGAACTAGGTAACACAACCGGGTCCTGGATGGCAGAGTCAGCACAAGTTGCAGAGGAGGATATACAGGTAGAACGCGGGAATCACTCCAGAAAAAACAGATAAGTACAGCTATCCCCGCTGAATCTTAACAATCCCAACCTCCAACATTCTTAAATTTTCTTAAATTTTAGATAAGACCTCCCAACAGACTCCCAAGGCACCCGTGGAAGCACGGATTAACACGTGCGGAGGTATGTAACGAGCATGCTATTGAGAACACGCCCTATGTTTGGAACATATAACAGCTTTAGGCTAATAACAAAAAGTCATTCTAAACACGAGATGAGATCAATTTTGTAAAATGTTTAGAATATATATAGTCAGTAGAGAAAAAATCTTAGTGGATAATACCAAATGTTTAAGCAAGATACGCAATAAAAATCACGTGATATTTTTGCGAACAGCGATAAGAAAAACTTCATTTCTGAATGAGGGTTGATGATAGAGTAACTCTGTGACTTTAAGTGTGATCTCAATTGGCAAGTTTTTTGAGTATGTGGTTACCCAAGACAGGATTATGGCGAAGCTATGAATGGTAAATAATTTACCTTGAACACATAACATATAGTTGGACTAAGTAAAGGCCCCATTTTAATACCCTCTGACACATCCCTTTTTCCACAGGCACAAAAGTTGACCTCATAAGGAAGGAGATATTAATGATCCCTTCTCACCAATTCACCCGGTCCTGAAGAAAGCCCGACGATCACTTTGACGGACAAGGGCTGAAACATGTCGACCTTTTAACCCACGAAAATAGGTAGCGAAGAGAACCCTAACAATTCTCAAATCTCATACCAAGGATATTTTCACTTTCACTAACTCTTACCCAGAATAATAAAATTCACTCTCTGGCTCTTCGAGTTATTTTAAATTCACCACTCTCACAAATCACTGGACACTACTGCACACAACCTTGGATGACTACCTCCGGGCGGAGGCTGCATACCAAAGAACCCAGTGATTATGCAGACACTCGATAATTCCAGCGGAGAATCAAGATATACCGCTACCCACGATTCCATCTCGAGTGTATGAGGGTTTTTTACAGAGGGACATACAGAATACCTGAGTAATCCAGGTTGGCAGGACATGTATTCTTATTACCCCGTTTTTTACTTCTATTTCTGGGTATTCTCATATCAGCCCTGTCCGTGTCTACCCCAACGTCTATTACCGGTTTTGCACAAGGGACAACTTCAAGTGAGTTGTCCAGACTGCCATTTGGTAATGATTCGCATAAGTTTAAGGTCCCAGTTTGTGTGGGTGTGAGGGGGATAGCTGTTGGTGTCATTGATAAGCGCCTCTCAGTGCGCTCTATCTCCCCTGTGACAGCCCAGATGACCTTCCTCAGCATTAGGTCAATAGCTGTTGGTGTTGCTTTATGACTTACTGTATTGTTGGGGTCAATCCCTGTTTTGGTGGATGTGAGGGGGGTTCCTGATTTGCCCTTATTAGAGGGAGTTTTTGGTTTAGTAGCCATGGTGGTTATGGCAGTAATCTCCACTATTTCCAGCCACCCACTTTGCTAAATAAAGAGCTAGTTAGATACTACTTAATGGAGCAACAGCTATCAGCAAATGTAATCAGTTTTTTGCCCTTCCCACAAACCATCTATCAATCACTTTATCAGATGTTATGCAATGTCCAAAGTTTTGTTGTAAGCGAATTAGTCTCTATACGAATCAAAAGTCACACAGAGGTACCTGAGGGAAGATCCAAGGGGGGTGGCCCAGCCCGGCCTCCTCTGGCCCCTGATGGCCACAGATGGCCCGCCCTCTGCCCGGCGCCGCCCGCGAGGCGGGAGGAGCAGCTCGCTCTTATGCGCCTCCGGGCGCGGGAGTCTGGCGTGGCTGTCGGCGTCCCGTGTACCAGCAGGGGGCGCTGGGAAATGTAGTTTTAGCAGCACTCCCCCCTCTCAGCGGCCGCAGTGTCAGGAGTGGCGGGGGAGAGTGGAACAGAAGAGCATGGTGTCTGTGGGTCCTCAGAGGTAGGAGCAGGATTGTATATCCCCCAGCGAGCTTTGGCCCCCGCTCGACCGCAGGAGCAGCTCGCTCTTATGCGCCTCCGGGTGCGGGAGTCTGGCGCGGATGTCGGCGTCCCCGTGTACCAGCAGGGGACGCTGGGAACTGTAGTTTTAGCAGCGCTCCCCCCCTCTCAGCGGCCGCGGTGTCAGGAGCGGCGGCGGGGGAGAGCGGAACAGAAGAGCAAGGTGTCCGTGGGACCTCAGAGGTCTGACGCTTGTGGATGTCTGACGCTTGTGGATGTCTGACGCTTGTGGATGTCTGACGCTTGTGGATGTCTGACGCTTGTGGATGTCTGACGCTTGTGGATGTCTGATGCCTGATGCTTGTGGATGTCTGATGCCTGATGCTTGTGGATGTCTGATGCCTGATGCTTGTGGATGTCTGATGCCTGTTGCTTGTGGATGTCTGATGCCTGTTGCTTGTGGATGTCTGATGCCTGACGCTTGTGGATGCCTGACGCTTGTGGATGCCTGACGCTTGTGGTTGCCTGACGCTTGTGGATGCCTGACGCTTGTGGATGCCTGACGCTTGTGGATGCCTGACGCTTGTGAATACCTGACGCTTGTGGATGCCTGACGCTTGTGGATGCCTGACGCTTGTGGATGCCTGACGCTTGTGGATGCCTGACGCTTGTGGATGCCTGACGCTTGTGGATGCCTGACGCTTGTGGATGCCTGACGCTTGTGGATGCCTGACGCTTGTGGATGCCTGACGCTTGTGGATGCCTGACGCTTGTGGATGCCGGATGCCTGACGCTTGTGGATGCCTGATGCCTGTTGCTTGTGGATGCCTGATGCCTGTTGCTTGTGGATGCCTGATGCCTGTTGCTTGTGGATGCCTGATGCCTGTTGCTTGTGGATGCCTGATGCCTGTTGCTTGTGGATGTCTGATGCCTGTTGCTTGTGGATGTCTGATGCCTGTTGCTTGTGGATGTCTGATGCCTGTTGCTTGTGGATGTCTGATGCCTGTTGCTTGTGGATGTCTGATGCCTGTTGCTTGTGGATGTCTGACGTTTGTGAATGCTTGATGCTTGTGCATGCCTATGCATGCCTGACGCTTGTGGATGTGGTGTATACATGTTCTGGTATGTTTCATTGTTTGCTCGGGCATTTGTGCTTGGGTTTCTGCCACAGGCCACATTTGGCGTGGTGACGCCCCCGTCTCCTTCGTTCTATGTATGTGTTGCTGATTTGTTATTCTCTTTCGGGACAGCAACCTAGCAGAAGCGTTACCTCTCATTCTCGCACACGCAGGGTGCCAGACTGCCTAGGGTCGGGGGGGCATGACCCAAAAAGGGGTTACCTGGCTTTGGGAGCCTTCTGGGGCATGAGAGGGGTTTGAGGCACACATTTCAGCTCAAAATGCAAAGTTCCTTCAGCCTAGCAGTAGGTGGAATCTGAGCCTTTTAAAGATTTTGTAGTTTTTACTCAGGTGTGGACCTTACTTGCTTATCCACTTCCTTCCTCGTTCATAGGGTGCATGTATTTAGGAGTAAATGGTGCCCTTTAAAAAGAAATAAAGGCATATGGCTACAGAACGTGCCACCAATTCCCATTCTTGCCCTTTTAGGCATCCTTGTACTCGTTAACGCAGTCTGTGCCTGGTACATGTTGCCGTATAGAACCGATTTTCTGATTAACACGCTTTTTGAAGCATACTCACAGCATCCTTCTGCTCCTATGGTTGGACTGGTGCAGACAACTGCTTGTATATTTGAGTTCTTACAGCTTGTGTGCCTGTCTGTCACATAAGCTCGCCCATCAAACTGCCTCTCGCAATTTTCCCATAACGGTCTAACTGCACATTGGTGGCCATCATGCATGATTGACCTCAAAACAATTGCCACGTAGTCGGAGGAGGAATCCTTCTAGCCACTCGCCATACGGGGTAGCTTGCTATTCATGTGTGTAAGCGCTTCAGCGTGCCACGTAGGGGTAGTGAGTACTATACATACACTGCAATACAAGTTATGTCCTGGCTTCCTTAAAAAAAAAAGAAATAGGGTGGGGCTGGAGGTTCATCTGCCTTTTTCACGCGTAGACTTCAAATACCAGAATGCAATTTAAAAGGATGAAAAAAAGCGCCTCAAAAAATAAACTGATGGACACGTTTAACTCTCATGATAAAAACGCATACACAGTATGCTCTGAGATTTGCACCGTCGAAGGCTGCCATCCATGTTTCGCATTCCCAGCCTTTGTTTCCGCATGCGAGCGATGGATGCGCGCAGGTACCGTGCACTGTCTGATGGAGCCGGATCTACTAGCTCAGCCTGACCCGAGGCGGGGAGTCGGTGACAGAGAGAGAGAGAAGGGATCCGCGTAATCCTCTCCTGCATCAGCAGCATCCATACAGCATCCTGGGAATTGCTTACGCCGGGAGCAGCTGGTCACATGAGTGTGAATTTTCATTTCAGTTCATTAGTCAGCCATTTTGGTCAACACCCTGCTTACTGCGCACAGCCAGCCAGTCCTGCTAGCACTCGCGTCCGGGCTGATGCGAGGACGGACTGCTCGCCATTTCAGCACCACTGGAGTTCCTTTTCCGTTTTTCGCCCCTCTTCCTTCCAGCCAGCGGGCTCTGCTTTCGCCCTGAGCCAGAGCCCAGCGTCCGGGAGACAGGTTTGCTTTGTGGCGCTAGATGGGGATGCATAGCTTGTTGTACGGCTGCTGAAAGCCGTGTTAGATTTTAACGACAAGGAGGGGGAGCCCACCAGTGGCCTTTGATAGTCGAACCCCCTTTTCCAAAGAGATTCATTTGTCGTCATCCCACACGGTGAGGTATTTGTGCGTTGTATTTTTGAAAGCTTCTCTTTAGGATTGTGTTTTGTTGTTGTTGTGCCAGCTGAGTCATCATGTCGGCCCTGACGCCTCAAAGTGACATGCCAACCCCCACGACAGACAAGATCACGCAGGCTGCAATGGAGACCATCTATCTGTGCAAATTCCGGGTGTCCATGGACGGGGAGTGGCTCTGTCTCCGCGAGCTGGACGACATCTCGCTCACTCCGGACCCCGAGCCTACCCATGAAGGTATGGTGGAAATGTCAACCATGGCTGCCCCCCTTCTCTCTGTCCCCCTCTGCCCCTCCCCCCACCTGCTGCAGCATCTCTCATTGGCATCTGTGGCGTCACTGCCACCTCTTGCATTCACATTCAACTCTTAAATGGCATTGCAATTCACTGCTCTGATTTGTGTTGCGCCCACTCTTTGCAACATTGCTTTCCAGGCTTTCTCTTTATATTGTTTGTCTTCCTGTGGTGCTCTGAATCGGCTCACTCGTTACCAGGGGTGGCGGGCGCGTGCTGGGGTGACAGCAGCGAGATGTGTGGCAGTGGTAGCTTTATTCTGCAATTGTGGTAAAAACACACAAAACCTGAAAGCTTTTATTTCCATTTATTTTTGTGAGAAGTACATCCGAGTCCAGTGCAAAAACAGAAATTTTATTGACCCCTTCACCCCCCCCCACCCCGTGCTAGACCGCTACAAATAGGTTTGACAGGTTTTGTAATGTTAGAACCTAACTGAGAAGAATTTAAAAACGGATGTAAACCATGACTAGATTTGTGACTGCTAATGAGTCTGTGTGTAACCGGAAGCGTGACGCTCCTCTTTTTGTGCTACCGTGGGTTGAGTTGGCGTGCTTTCTTGAAGCTTGCTTGAAGTCATTAATGTTTTTGGAGCCTGGAAGCAACTGTTATTTTATTTGTTACTCGTGACTGAAGTCGAATGTATTGTACAGGTCAAAGATACCCTGCTTAGTATTTTGCTCAAAATGGATGCATCATTTCATTAGTGACTATTCCAATGTGATGGAAAGCAGAACCGTCTTTTAAAATAAATCCTGCTTAAAACTGCTCCTTTCACTCCCGGGATCAGGTGCTGCCTCTAGCCGGACACAAGAGCGCTTCGCCCTTCGTCCTTGTGCACAGGGCAGGGCATGGATGAGTATAGCTCTCTGCCTGTCCGTTGCTTGTAGTTCATTCCTTGCCTTGCTTCCCACGGTGCATTGCTTTATAAGGGGTTGACCAAGTGCCTCATTAAAGTCTCTTTATTTTTTTAATATTTTGAAGTTATAGCATTGTCCCTTCTTACAGTCTGCTTTCAATCCCACATTCCTCTGTTCAATTTCCAGATGTTTTAACCACCACCTTGTACGTGCTTTTAAACAAATGACGTACACAGTTACTCTTGATTTCTGCCATGCTAGTTATTACATTCATATGTTTGAGAAGTTCTTGAAGCCTCTCCACTATTGACCCATGTCTGTTCGGTAAATCTCCCGGTGCAAGCGCCCAGGTCACATCTATCTTCCATGTCACCGCTATGCAGGGGCTCGCTCACTACATTACCACATGGTATTTTAGAGACTGCTTGAGTAGGTTAGGGAATTAATTGGATGTCATCGGCAAAATGGTATCTGCAAAATTGTAACACTTTGGGTAAGGAAGCTAGGGAAAAGGGTATTTAAAGTGATGGGCCATGTGAAAAAGTCGAGCCAAGAAAACGTTATTTATGTTTCAAGTTGAGCAACAAGACGGATTCTAACACTTTTTGTGAAGAGATACATTGGTTCTTATGACAAACCATGTAATTTATAGATTTCCTGAACCCTAGGAATATCTTGTAATTCAGTTATTTACAAGTAGCAGGTGTACATAGTCCGGTATCCAAGAACACACTGGTTGCCATGCTTAATGTACATTCACTGAGAGTGTCATAGTGCACAGCAAACATGAAAAAAAATTGCAGATGTGATGCAAAGGTATAGGGGTGTGGAAAGGTCCGATTTCCAACTAGACTAAAGTGGTCTTTACAGATGCACTTTGTAATGCTGGATACATGCAGGAAAACGTAATATAGCAAAGACCCCAACTGAGACATATGACGTAACATGGAGGCTAATTATGTGAATTGACAATAAGTACTTATTCCCATTAGGACCTTATTTGAAGACTTTAGTGTTGACATGTAAGCTAGAAATTCATCATGCACTGCCCATATGTTTTTGTTTACCTGTGGCATCTGACACAACAACAAAACAAGTCACACAGTACAACCATCGTGCCCTAAAGTCACCATAACTTTCTTGAATGGGGGTTTATGCTTTGTTGCTAAGTGGAGGACATTTAATGGAGTTGAGTGTAGGCCCCAGCGAAATTGAAATCCTGTTAGCATAATTTTGGGGACTTCACAATATTCTTGTTAATGTGAAATTCCCAAATTTACTCCATTGCGTTATTGTGCCGCCATTTGCGTCAGGATTTTACCACAAATGTCCAGAATCTAAGCAGCTGTTGTATGTGGCAGTTGTGTTTTTCTTGTTATTTCTTTAGCATGAAATGTTTGTGTCAAAAATTGATACGTGGATGCATTTTGCAGTGAAATGTTACGCCAAATTAAGGATTTGCATTTGACGTAATTATATATTATTTCCCATAACTTTTCCAAAAAATCGCTTAATCACCAGACAGCAAAGTACTTGAATTTCACACACTCCTAGTTGTCTGCTGTTATGAAAGCTCATGGAAAAGATGGGACAAGGCATGCCCGTCCCAGGGCTTCATTCTCCTTGTGAAGCATACCATGGAGAATTTTGCGGAGCCTTGGTACAGATGTAATGCAGTCTCTGGCGCTTGGTATGCATCGCAGCTTGGGTTGTTATGTTAGAACAAATCAATATTATGTTGGTTTCTAAGTATGGATATTCTAAAAATGATCCTACTCTATGTGCGTTTGTCTACGCTCATTATCCAGCAGTTTCATTAGGGTTCACTGAACTGGCCTCAAATGCATCGTGCTTGACTGTAAACCCGATACTGGGGTTTGGGGCTGTTTGGTCACTGCTGAGTGCATCATTTTAACTCCGGGAGCATCCACAGATGACGGAAAAGATTGCTTTGGCAGCATGCTTTCAGGATTTGCGCATTAATTTAAGATGTCATTTTTAAGTCCTCTGACGCTGGAATAGTTGGGCCCTGCCTTTAGTCTAAGGTTCAAATTCTGACCTGAAAAGCGTATTAGCAAAAATGAACCCGTGAGACAATGCAAGACCTTGGTTTATCTGCGCCTAGCCGCAGGGATGGCCTCTGGAAAAGAAAGAAGACTTTCTTCCTACTTATAGAGGCGAAGAAGTAATGATTGACTAATACTTTTTATCCTGTGTCATGGTTGAAATTTAAAAAAAAAATTTTTACTGAGTTTTTATACGGTGCCAACTTGACGCGAGGGCATCGGGTATCAGAGCGCTTAACGAGAGCACCAGTTGCGTTACATGAGGACACATTACATTTTATTTGTTAGGCACGGGGAGATTAAGTGATTGGCCTAGAATCACAGGATGTTGCGCGTCCTTGCCGAGACTCGAACCCGGTTCCCAGATTTGAGGTCGACCGCCCTAGCCGTTAGTCCAACTCCTCTCCCTAATTTGTTACATTTATTTATTTTGTGCGTAAATATTTTTCTGCTGTGCCACTTTATTGCGCATATTTTATGTAGATGAATGAATGTATGATTTGAGATGTATGTTTGGCTGATACACCTGTGCTTGTTGAAATTGTTTTGTATGGGCCCAAGACGTGAGATTTGCATTATAAGTTAGTGTATGTGGATGAAAATGCTCTCTGCATTTTTCTAGTACAGATGGTGGGGGGAACGGGGCAGGAAAGAGTGCAAGAGCGGGAGAGTCGACTAGCGCCTTACAAAAGTTACCTTGTCTTTTTCTAGTTCAGCACGTCTCTGTAGATAATGTTTCATGCCAACATAAATGCGGGACCAAAGAATGTCTTCGGACAAGTTGAACTTATGCCTTTAATGATATAGAGTGCATGAATGAGGTCGTCATAGTCTTCAGGCCCAGATATAACTATACACTGCAAATGATAAGCGTTAAGGTTTGTGAAACTATTTTCTTCCTCGCTTGAAAGCACTGTTACAAATATGAGACCAAAATGTGAGTGTTGGTAATATTGAAGAGTGAAGAATCTTCAAAACATGCATTGGTGATGCACAGCGCGTGTGCAAGATTAAAAAAAATCATGTAACTTTTATTAAATCCAAAGTAACGAGGTAGATGTGGACAAGGAAAGCCAGCAAGGGACAAACATCAGGTTAATGGGTGCAAGGATGCTTGAACAGACTCTGACCTTATTATATAGCACCTAGAACAAGGGCGTTCTATGTACGTCAGTGAGGGCCAGACACATAGTAGGCTTAAAGGTAACCACCAAATTTGTAAATACATTCCATTGAGGTTAAATGTATGTGCGTTTACCTTGAACGAAAATCGGTCGTGGACTCCTGCATTTACGTTTGACACCTTCTCTAAGCCTGCATGTTTTTCCTGTAGCGAAGCCATTGAAAGTTGTCACCTCCGAGGTTGACACCATTTATGGCCTGCTAGAGTGTTTGAGGACTGGAGGAAACACGATCGCACATATCCATGTCTGTGGAGTTGAAGAGAAGTATTGCTGCATTTTCAAGAATTCTTAAAAATGAAGCTGTCTAACAGTGGCATAGAGGGGCATGGGATTGCTCAGTTGGGCTTTAAACAGTGTTAACAGATGTTTGTCAAAGAAACCTTGTGATTCTTGGCCTTTACAATGTCCATGCGTTGGTGGAATGCACATTTTATGCAGCCAAACAGAGAAAATGAGCCCTTCGAAGAATGGTCGTGAATACTTTGCAGTGCAGTAAACCAATTAAGGTTTTATATTTGGATTGTTTAGGGTATTTGTAAGCTGTTCATACTGAAAGAGCGTTTCCCCCCCGTTTCTTGCAGGTAATGTCATTTTGTTGTCCCATGTTTGTATTTTGGAAATCTGGGATGAGTAATATTCCACAGTTGACTATAAAATGCCAGTACAGTCGTTAATTAGCATGATTAGGAGAGAAATTGTACCATCCGCTGTGCTAATAAAAGCATATCTGATTTTGTGTTTGCATCATTTGGAAAATCCTTCAAAAAATAATTTCAGAGGTATCACAACTAAGGGATTAAGAGATCTGAAGGTAGATTTACCAGCAAGATAACAGTAAAAAGCTTGTTTTTACTCTCTTAATTTGGAAATCCCAAAGTCCTTCCTCCGATTAAACCATCAGTAGACGTGGTGGGTGTTGTGCTATTTAACACAAATAATCAACAAGGTCCACCTCAAGTAGAATTAGTGTATATCCTGGTGTTCATGGAACACCAGGATATACACTAATTCTACTTGAGGTGGACCTTGTTGATTATTTGTACTTTCAGGAGAGGAGGATGCGCCCACCTTGGTGCCGTTAAGCACCACCTCTTCACTCCCCCTTTTTTGATATTCTTTGTGTTATTTAACGCTGCAGAAAGAGTCTGAAGGACTTTCGCTCTCTTGGTTTTTCGAATGAACATGAAGACTTGACCATGGTTAATGCTTTTTTCTCCTAATATGCATGTTCTTCTTTCGTCCCACATATTTGAAGACTATCGTGAGTGTCTAAAGGGAGGGGGATACCTGCTTTTACATTTTTCCTTGCTAGGTTTGACCTGGAATCCCTGTTTCTTTTGGGGATAGCAGAACCATAATACCTGATGGAGTGGATGGCATAGTCATTAGTTGAACGGCATGGTCATTAGTTGAACGGCTAGCATCATGCTTCAGGAATGACGTTTTGCTTCTGCTCCACATTCTACATGCAGCACGTGCTGTTTTCATTGGCTGGACACTGATAGAAAGGGAGCTGTCCCGAAAGCAGCAGTTTGGAAGCCAAGTTATTTTCTTTTCTGGGCTAGCCAAATGTACATCAGTGCCCCTGTTTGACTGACTTGGCCACTGTAGAAGTTTGTTGCATCGGATACCTATTATTTTGCAACAAAAAGTAAAGGACTTATGCGAAAGAAAAACCTTGAGTGCAGCCATATGTGGAGTGCAGTTTATGAATGGAACTTAAAAATCTTTTTAGTTCAATGGGCCTGGAAAAAGATTTCTAACATATTACTATCTGAATTCAGAATGTTGGTTTACATCTTTCCTTAGTAAGCGTCCAAATGGCTAGCGAAATTCTACGAGAATAGCACAGTTATTGAAAATGTGAATACATTACTTAGTTTCTTTTCTGTTCCGGAAGCAGTGTGTTGGACAACCAATGTGCAGTTGCTCCGGTCATGTGTGATATCTTTAGCCATTTCTGGTGCTTAGCCAGCAGAAAGAACTAGGGGTTCTGAGATTTGTATTTTTTAGGTCTGGTATTAGCCAAGACCTTTTGATTTTACTATATACATGTATAACATACATATAGGTGTTTTCAACCTCCTCCCTTCATCCATTGGCCTGCTGTCATTCACATTTTGCTTTCACTCACTACAACATATGGGGCAATGGGTCATCCTACTTAAGCCTCTGCTTAACTTCACTTAGAGTGACTGCATTTTACTCTCTCACACGGAATATATCTGCACACGAGCTAGTTCCTTCAGTGCCAGTTTTTTGTTTTACTTTATAATTTTACTGTTGCTTTTGTATTTATAACGCTTCTGATTCACATTCCATCTTTATCAGATCCCATCTCCTGCCAATGCTGTTGTAAATTCCTTTCAGAATGTTTTTTACTTTTCTGACTGCTGCTAATTCACAGCATTCCAGACCAGTTTGGTTCAAAATGAAACAGTTCTATATTAACTTATCCTTTTTTTGCTTTTCTTTCTCTCCTTCTTTCTTCTCTTCTTTCTTAACTTATTTTTGTCCTTCTTTCTTTCCTAATTTCTTCCCATCTTTCTTTCCTTTCACTCTTCCCTTTTTTCTCTAACTTTCTTTTTTCCTTCCCTTTCTTTCTTTCTTTCTTCTTTTCCTTCCTTTGCTTTCCATTCCTTTCTTAAAGGCAAGAGGCTTGCAGCCAATGCCAGACTGATTGGCTTTTTTATGTCTGTGTTAGTCAAGACCTTTTAATTTTACTAAAAGTATGTGTATAACATAGTTACTGAAGGGGGTTGCAGCCAGGGCTTCATCCATTAGTCTGTGGTTGATGTCTTTCATATTCTTCTTACTCTCATTGTGGCATGCATTAAGGGGCACTGTATCAGCCAGCTTCCCTAGGAACACATCGACATACAAAATGGTACTTCCGTGCCAGGGATTACTATGGTAAAGAACTTTTTGCTGTTGTTTTTAGGCCCAAAAACTTGTTTTGCCTGTAGCAAAGAATTTGTTAAAACTTTTTAGATTGATGAGGATTGGGCGTTTTTCCGAACAAACGTTTTTTGAAAAACCATGACAAGACCAAAATTGCCAGAAGGCTTGCAGCAAATGCAAGTCCTTTTGACTTTACACATGCTTGTCTATTTTAGCATTATAAGTGTTAGCTTAAAATGTCTAGTGTGCATAATACTGCTGGTAACTACCCAGGAATGGCTGAAATAGCCAGGGGCATAGCTTGGTCAGTAAGATTGGGTGGGGAAGGGGTTGTCGTGGGTGAGCCTCAGATTTTCTAACAATCATGCTGGCATGTCTTGGTAAAATACATTCTATGAGAAGCAGGGCACCAAGAGGGCTTAAGGAGCAATGGAAAGGGAGAACCATTTTGAAGTCCTTCAAAACAGAGACAAGAATGTATGTATGTTTTTGTCTGCGTGTATTAAAAAATCCCAAGTGAATTCCTACAACCAACTCCCCACACCCAATTTAAAGCACCGATACCCAACTATTTATTAGAGAATACATTTTTTAGGAGGGTTTAACACCCCAAACACACCCCTGAAGCTATGCCCCTGGAAGTCACCCACATGATGTGGGAACATTTATATATCCCCTTTATTGTACATCACCCTGTACCCCAATGGCACACTCCCCATCTGTGCATCACCCAGTGTGCTCCTGGGGTGCGCACCGATTGATACCCCAAGATTGTGTCAATGTGCTCTCTTTGTACACATTATCCTCTGCCCAATGCCCACTCATCGCTGCAATGTAGCTACTAAAAGACTACATTGTTTGATCTCTTCAATACAGCTTTTTTGAAAAAACACTTATTAAGAGGCCCTGTCGCTCACTAGCCAAATCTGCAGGGTTTTATTTGTTTTAAAAAAAGTTTTTTTCCCTCATCAATGTTTGACTCGGTGTATAATGTTTTATGATGGAACACTTGCCTCAATTTTATCATGAGCACACCAGGCAAAATATTTTGCGTCTGACTTTTACAGATGATGATATAAAAGGTTCCCATTTTTGGCGAAATTATGGGTGCCAGAGGAGAATCTACTGGTGGAATTTGCTCGTTCATTGCAAAAGGGTCAAGGGACTACCTGCAGTTTAGCCTGGCTACAACAGCCTATTTGCTTTCTTTTGTTGGTCTGACAGCATGAGACTTGTAATGTCCATTATCAGCCACTGACCTAGAGACATGCGTTGAGCACAAAGTAAGTCAGATGCACGGTGCAAGTTGCCTACGATGCATTGTGTGGTGCTGGTGTAATAATCGCAGCAGAGGCTGGCAGTAGCAGATATTTAGACACACATCTGTCTGCTCTGCACAGGTTACAAAATAAGGGGAAAGTGTCACGTGCAGTGAAAAATGGTCTCATTGCACCTCAGTGTGAGACAAACTGAAACCAGAGCTGGTCATCAATTTTGGAACAGCTCTCCTCTGCCTAACCTTGAGCAGGAGTGGCTTGTTCTCCTTATGGATCAGTAACCCAAGTTCAGAAAGATTACAAAAATAAACTAGGTGCTGTTGGAATAGAAACCACTCAACTAAGCTTTTCCTGCAGTGTTACGTATATATCTAATATGATATTCGCGAGTAAATTGTTCCTTGGAGGAATTTCTTTATATCTTACCTTGAACGAACAAGCTATTTTTACCCAGTAAGCAACATATGTTTAGGGAGATGTAACATATACCGAATCCTATGTCGTGCTATCCAAGAGTGAAAAATGACCATTAAAATGGCTGGGTTGTTATTTAGCCATTGGTAGATCTAGCTGCAGTGGCTGTATCAGTTTAAAAAATGCATGTGTCCATCAGTGCCATGGCTTTTTACACCTGCAGTTAGAATGAGAAACAGTAGGAGATGATCACCTTTGCATTTCACAAAGCGCTCGGTGTTTGGAGAGTAGAAAGTTTTGAAGCGGTTGCTGAATGCTTAATATTTTCAGCTAGGAATGGGAGGAATCAGCCATCCACGTGGGATTTGTTATACTGAATTGGACTTAAAAAGTTAGCCTTGTATGAGCACAAAGCTCATAGGGGAGTAACTGAGTTATTTCAGGGAGGAATATTTGTGAGTACTGTGAAAAGCATTGCATGTGAAACACATAGGGATTTGATTTTGAGGTATCTGATTATGGGAATCGAGTTTAGGCAATTTAATGTTGGCCACATGGTCTTGACTGGTCAGTATGAGCCCATTCATTCTGTCCTTGTTAAAGTGTCTTGACAGCATTGACTCACTGGTACATAAACAAGCAATTGACAATACCCTTGGCGAAAGGCCCCCAAGACCATGACCAAGGTCACTCTGAGGTAAGAGAGAGAAGGGTGGCTGTAAGAGCCATTAGGTGGAACCAATGTTTCAGAGCCGCCATGACTGTATATGAGATCTTGGTAAGCCCCAAGGTTGTTATGTGTCCGAGCTTGCCCTGGAGATAATTACTTCAGTTTTCATTTTAATAGGTTTCTCCATACCAAGTGTTAACTTTTAGGAGACTATTTTTAATAGCCCAACTGTTGTGCTCCTTGCAGTTTAGCAGAAATGTAATAGTGGATTTTTTTCTACACAGATAATCTGGAAATCCTGTCAATATTTTTTACTGTTGAAATTTTCTATATTAGCTATACCCCCACCACTTAACCTGTAACTCCGGAGTTAGGCTGAGGTTCCTGGAAAGGCTTTCATTTCAGCACTACTTCGCTGCACTGCATTTAACAACCTGAATCCTTTGTTTAGTTTTGAAGCAGGCCTGCTGGCTCGCATTGTTCATGACACTAAAGTGACCATTCCTGATGTACATGTCCTTCTACCCCTAGCTGTTGTGGAAGCTTTTGTGAAGGGCAGTCAAGAACGTTTTTATAGAGGTATTCACATAGTTTAGAGTATCTCTCACTATCTCTCCCTGTCTCTCCCTGTCTGAACACCTTACTCTACATAAGCAGCTTCAATCTTGTGGGTGAATTAGATACCATGATGATGTACACCCTCACCTCATCCATGTAGCTCACTTCTTACAACACCACCTCCCAGTTAAAAGAAAAAACAATAGACATCACCCTCCCTGACATGGTCTAATTACCAATCCAACCCTGATCACGTAATCCTACAACACCAAATTTAAGTGCAGCTAACCAATGTCCTGCAAGGTAATATATCCATAATTGTTCTCTCTGAGAATGTTTCCTCTCCTTGATCTTGAACCCACCACACCAACTCACTTATAAATTAAGTTAACACAACTTTAAGCTTTGTGGCTTACCTCCTGATACCACGTCCTTTTAAAAACATAAATCCATTAACACCATGGCTTACCTGGACCGAAAGGCAAGTAAGAGCATGCGTTCTAAATCGATACACTCTGAAATAAATTCCAAGACCTGACTGAACTCACTGGACTATTGGCCACAGTCAAAGCCAGCAAGCAATTTACACAAAATCAAATTGGACTTGTACCAGCAGTCCATCTCACGAGTAAAACTCTCTCAGAACTCTAAAGACGCGCATCAGCTTTTTGTTGCCACTTATTTTCCCAGTGAATATATACATTCACTGACTGCTGATTCTACAACATAAGACATAAAATGTACCCGACATCCCTGCTGACCATAGTCTTGCTGTTGGTCCATGTGACATTCCCATATGCAACACCTTCACAATACTCAATTCAAATAACACATACTAAATCCTCTTCTCTGCTAAAGCTGCCTCCTGTGGAGATTATATTCTTACTTCAGGAAGGCATGGTCACACAATCTGCTACCCATGCACATCTTTTTATTAGCCGCAATTGCTGACTAACTAAAATGCCACATTTTGCTATGTTAAAAATATAAAACTAAGGGATCGGGGGTAATATTTATAAGCATCATGTTATGCTCCTGGGTTTCACATTGGCAAAGAGGGACAGAGCTTGGGCCTGGAAGGCGGCAGTTGCCCCCTCGTTCTCTGCTTGGAAAAATGGTATGGACTTCTGTATGGCCTGGAGATCACAATATTTGAGGCCAGCTGGTGTCCCCGGAAACACTACAAGATTTGGAGGAGCTGGGCTTACTATTGGGTCTGGAGCTTGAGCCGCCGCGGGGGGACCGGAGCCGAGACCCTGTGTGACCTCCATATCTTCTAATGTTAGTATCTCCTGTACTTTGTTTTTATCTGTGATCAGTCTGCAGCTCCTAAGTAGGAAACTGTTTCGTGGATGATGGTCTCTTATGTGGATCAATGGCACTGCAAGTCAATGATAAGTTGCTCGAGAATAAGAGGACAGTGCGCTGGAGGGTGGGTTGGTTGTCTTGAGGGATTGATTTTATTTGTATTGCCTTTCATATTCTCCTGCATTTTCATGAAAAATGGGGAAAATGGTCAAATTTAAATTTCAGTATCTTACATGCGGCAGTTGTCTCTGGGGCACAGAGTTCTGCGTCATATGTGATGTTTTGACAAATAAAATATCTTTAAAAAAAAAAAAAAAACTAATCTCAATCTCCAGCAAACTTTGTGTCCATCTAATCACATGCTAATATTTATTGGGAACATCTTAGAATAAAGATTGGTACCAAAACTCCAAGGTCACATAGACCACAAAGCCCTAATGCATGCTTGCCAGTATGTCATACACCTCTCTTGCAACAGAAAAGTAGATGCTTTCCAGTTATGTGATGACTCCCTCTGCATCCCTGACATAGGCGATCGCTGCCTATTTGACCTTTAAGTTGTGGCAGTAGCTTCTGATACAATTTGTCACCAGCTCCTCCTACGTGCCTTAGTCGCATTCATTGGTACCAGGCAACCTGTTCTCAACTGGGTGTTTTTGGTCCTTTTCTTATGAACAGCTCATTCAGGTCTACCTTCACTTCCTCTCGTCTACAAGGTTGCCTGGGATACATCTATGCACTCGTACTACTAGTTCATTAATTCACAGACAGCGCATATCTCAACATTATGGTGTCATCTGCAGAAGACCTTAACACCTCAGATCATTTAATGAATGCTGGTTCCCTCAAATTAAACCCAACAAAGACAGCGTACAATCTCCCCCATTTGGAAAGCCGCAAGAAACGGGTACTGTCCTACTTATCATAACCATGCAGGGTTCATTACCGTTCACCCTATACTCCAGGTTGCTTGGCTTTTGAGCCTCATCCTGAAGATGAAACACTTCTTCCATACTAATTTGTTGTGCTATATAGATCCTGGTGTTTTCTCCTCGCTGACCGATGGAATGATTTATAGAATATCCTTCCTGATTCCACTCTCCCCTCCCCGAAGGTAAAATTGAGTGATATTTTCCATGTAATCTCAGGTCGTAGGAAATTATACCATATATATGTGCGATTTGCGCGGAGTCTCAAAGGCCTATATCAGATTCATTACTTTGTGTACCCTAAGCAGTCAGGCGCACTTCAGTGTGCAGCAAGGTAGACCGGGGTCACAGGGCCCAAACTATGGTGTTTGAGTGTGTTTGCCACTGGGGTCCTGAGTTCCGTTTTACTCTTACTCTGCAAAATAGTCCAAGTATACCCATTCCAGCACTTCGCATGAATAGCGTGAACAAGTAGTCAAAGGATTTTTATGGCTGTAGTATTGAGGCAAAGACTCGGAACTCAGTAAACTCTCAACAGACCCAGTGAACAATCAACAGACCCAGTGAACAATCAACTGACCCAGTGAACCATCAACTGACCCAGTGAACCATCAACTGACCCAGTGAACCATCAGCTGACCCAGTAAATCCATCAGCTGACCCAGTAAATCCATCAGCTGACCCAGTGAACCATCAACTGACCCAGTGAACCATCAACTGACCCAGTGAACCATCAACTGACCCAGTGAACCATCAACTGACCCAGTGAACCATCAACTGACCCAGTGAACCATCAACTGACCCAGTGAACCATCAACTGACCCAGTGAACCATCAACTGACCCAGTGAACCATCAACTGACCCAGTGAACCATCAACTGACCCAGTGAATCACTGTCCAGCCCGGTGCTTGTCTTTCTTTAGAAAAGAAAGTATGTCTGATACCACAGTGGTAAGCAAGAGTACACAATTATATAGTTATCAGGTTCAGGGTTTAAACATATCACCCCTGCCTTGTACTGAAAGGCTGCAGCCATCTGAGTGCCCCCTTTCACACGCTACAGTGTTCTCTCCCCCACCCCCATGTCCGTGGTGGTCCCCTCCAGTAAGCCGACTCTTGGGAAAATTAGGTACTGGTGCAAATTTTGCTAAGAAAATGTCCCTGATGGATGTTCATATAATCGTTTAGCCCAGAAGAGTCTTCCGGATACTTTTAAATCCCGACTACATACTGGCTTTACTTTTGTTTGCGGTTTCTGGTCCTGGAAGCCGTGCGTCCCTATTACTTGCTCAGGTGAAAATTCACCCTGGCTGGCGCTAGTTAGTGTGTACACTGGCGTACACTGGTCTGCATCTTCAGTGACATCTGTTTATCAGCAATGATGGTCCCATGTCTCTCTTGTGAGCGCAGACTGCTTAAGGCTCCAGCCTGGCAGGCAGGGCTGGCAGATGGCTGGTTTACAGGAGTTGCAGTCGCTGGGCTGAGTATTCGTGGCAGGGTCAGCCTCTGTGGCAGACTTCTCGTTTTGGTAGTGACTGGTCCCTTGTTGTTGCTCCGCACTCTGGTAGCAGCAGCACCCTCCTCTGTAGAAATGCTGGTTCGCATGAAGTTTGCAGTTATTCTTCACTCTTCTAGAAATATGCTCGAGGAGCCTGGGTGATCTCTCAAAGAACAGGTAGATCTGTCCAATGCTCCCACTGGCTAGTCACCTTAATCTGTATGTCCCATACACTGTGGGGACAGCTGGGGGTTTCCTCTAGGACAGTCTAGACTCCTGCAATGGACATGCCCTCCTTCCTGAGTAGGCACACACTTCTAGGCAGAAACACTGCTTCTCCAGCAAGATGCAGACTTCAGGTGATACCCCTCATTTCAGCGAGACTGGCTGTCATGCACACACCAGCCCTGGTGGCACTGCATCTGTTAGGGTACATTTTGGAGTGCCTATTGAGTCGTACTGTGACTTGTGAAACGTTGTACAGCATTTCAGCAACCCAGTTGACTTTCTTCTGCTCTCTAATACTACTGCTCTCTACTGATGAAGGACTAAACCTAGAAATAATTGTCTAGAGGTAACAGCATTGCCTGCACCAACGTAGGTGTAAAGCTACAGCAACTTGAAGTAAGCCTTCCTTATTTACCAGAATGCAATGCGGGAAACTGTGTTGGTAGAGAGGCAGTGTGCTCCCTCAACCCGTTTGTTTAAAAGTCGCCTATGAGCTGACGAGCTCACCTTGGTAGCACCTGTGTGCCTGTAGAATGGTACTGTGACCCGTGAAGACTTGTGAAGCATTTTAGCAACCCCATATTGCTTTTCTCTGCTCTTTATTATTTCTGATCTCCACTGATGCAGGGCTGAACCCAGAATCACATGCCTAGGGTAAACAGCTGTACCGGCACCAACTTTGGTGAAAAACTACAACAACTTTGAAGTAAGCGTACTGCATTTATTAGAGTGCAATGGGGAAAACTGTGCTTGGATGAGAGGCAGTGTGCTCCCTCACCCCTTATATTTTGGAGTGTTTCTTTCATTGGTCAATGAGAACAAGAACAAGGTGGAGTGGCTTGGATTCCACTTTCATTCTCATTTTCTATACAGGGGTTGTGGAACCACTGTTTACGATTTCAGAACTGGTTTGTGGTAGTTATCTTTCAGATGTAAGTTTCACTATAGTTCAGGCACAGAGTTTGTGCAAGGTGATTGCTCTTGTAGCAGGTGCTGATAACGTTAGCTGCAAGCAGGAGTATCCAAAACATGGGCACAAACGTGTGAAGCTTCGGCATCTGGCTGCTACCAGCCTTCCTCGAGTAGCAATTCTGGACAAACAAAAGTAAAGCCTATGCATACGAGCTGCCTACCTTTAATAACAGAATCATCTGGCTCACCCCTGCCCTCCACAACCCATCAAATGGCAGTGCCATGCCAAGAGCTTTCCGTAGGGTATCATGTATGTCATCCAGGCTCTCATTTGTTTCGCTATGAGCTCCCTTGTGGCAACCTAGGTCTCCAGTATTGTTGATTGGATCTCGTCTACATTAAAGTATACAGAAAAAAGTGATGGGGAAATGCTTAAAGTAATCTCAGGCTCTAGAACTAGTCGAGCTGCATTCCAGTCCATTGTTATTTTGCGTACCATACCACCTCAGTTCGGACCCAGCCATATACAAATAAGTATTGACCCTGTTCTAATGGAAACAGTCCAATGCAAAATGCCAAGCCAGGTCCTTCCTTAACCAGAACACAAGCAGCCTAGGACCAGTTTAACCCTAATTAGGGCTCATCTGCCATGTATAGATTAGTTCCAGTGACAGTGTGCACAGGAGACACGTCTGAGAATACCCTTCCCACTTAAACTGACATACTAAATATATTAAAAAGTAACAGATAGAATGCTGGAGTTAAACACAGGCATTAGTAATTGCTTGGGGCTGCATCTCAGTCCATCATTATTTTTAACACCATACCACCTCAATCTGAACCCAGCGATATGCAAATCAATTTTGACCTTACTTCAGTGGAAACGGTCCAGCCTGAACTGCCAACCAGATCTTCCCTGAACCTTGAACACAAGCAACCCAGGACCTGTTTCACTATAATTAGGGTTCATCAGCTGGAGATGGCAAAGACATTCTCTGGTATAGCTGACCAGGTCCTTGTTATTTCACCCAGATTCTTTGCTTTGTTGGCTTAATTAGATGGAACAAATAAGATCACTAAACTGTAGGCTGTGGTTTTAAGGTGCAATGGCACTGAGCTGCTAAGTAATCCTGCAAGATGCTTTTTTCTCTGAGGAATTCCCAGTCACAGGGCTGCTGGAGACAGAAGTTAGCGTGTTATGCTATGAGGATGTTGCACATGCCAGTAGTTTGTGCATTTCTTGGCCATGCGGCACTTTACATTTGTTGTTGAAAGACCTGTTTCTACACTTGTGTATTTGTCGGATGGGCGGAGTTGGTCAAAAGAGTTTGACATGATGGTTTTTCCTACTGTGCTGCTTTGTATGGGGAGACAGAGCTTGTGATCCTCCACCTTGACCTGTAAAAGGGACAGTTGTTTCATATGCTTTCCCTGGTGGGTACTCTACGGGAAAATGGAGGAGACGGGGGTAAGTCTTATAGCCTTCCATTTAATCCATGTTAGCTATGAAATTGTTGGCAAAAGAGGATTTATTCTTTGAGATACAGCACATATGCAGCCACCAGGTTGTGACTGCAAAACCAACTGTTCTGTCCTATACCATTCCACAGGAAACATTCTCATGGAACGCAGGGACAGAAGAACATAAACAAAGCACGTGCAGGCAAAAGGAAACCAGACAACACATTTCCCATCCCAGAACAAAAGAAAACAAAATAAAAGGGAATAGGAGCAAAAAGAGGAGAACAAGACAAGAGGGAAAAGAAACAAAGGAAAAAATGGAAAAACAGAAAATGAAACAGCTACTTAACAAAATCTGCAAATCGTTTGGGAGCAGTGCAGTTCCTAAGACCTTCCTTGACACGGGAAGCCACAGAGTCCTCCCCCCACATCACGCGTCCCGGGGACATCTAAGAGAATATCCATTGGATGATTACCAACATCCCTACCCCTGGATCTCACCAAGAAATTGCGACCCCATTACCACTCACACTTCTCTGGCCATCACTAATGGGTTTGGTGCACTTGGCAACTTTCCTGGCATTGCACACCTTGCCACCCTAAGTAATGATGCAATTAGTGTTCCTTCATGGCTTTACAAAATGTAGGCACCCCTTTGTCTTCAAAACCAGGTTTGCACACTCTCACCCAATCTTCCACAACAATGCCATGAGGCTTAGCCCTCCAATTCTTGTCATACCACTCTTTGGTCTTCTCTTGCTTCCCCCTGACCCTTTCTGCTACACCTTTTGTGCTACATTCCTCACCAACACCACTCCATTTCTTCTTGAACTACCAAGGACACAAATGGAATGCAGGATTCCTACCTTTCAACAGTTTGAAAGGGCTGACTTATGTGCAGGTGTGCGGAGTTATCCTATACATTCACAGTTTCTCTCTAAACACACTTCTCCAATTATTTGCACAACAAGCATGTGCTTCCACCACAAACCCCTTCAACACCAGATGAAACCTTTCCACCGGATCATTTTCATGGGGTTCGTACAAGGAGGTAGTAACATGCTTTATGTCAAAGTGCTTTAGGAACGCTTCCATATAATTGGACATTAATTGGACCCAGTTATTGGTCACAAGAGTGGAGGGACAGCCCTCCCTGACAAATACCTCTTTAATGAACTCGATAACAGCACTGTTCCGGACGTGTGGAACAAACTTAACATCAGGCCACTTAGAATGGTAATCCACCAACACTAAGGCAAGATGGAGATCCGCAGGTCGATAATTAAAAGGTCCAGATACATCAAAGGCTCATTCCTGTCAGGGTAATTTGCGCCATTCCACACTCTTCAAAAATGGCACATTCACCATCAGCATCTTCTCGCTTGACCACACACCTCATATTACCTCACAACCCGATCAATCATTCTGTCCATACCAAGCCACCAGAAATGGACCCTCACCAACCACTTCATTGCCGACATACTGGGATGTTCCTTATCGACCAACTTGAGAATAGTATCACAAATCCCACAAGGGGGAAACACACTTTCCATTTTTGAATAGTAAATTGCCTTTCATTTCAAGCTCCTCAGCCACCTCGTACATAGACTCCATCTCCGGCTTGACATCATTTTTCCTTGGGCAGCCTTCAACCACATATTTCTTCACTTCCTTTCACAACTCATCTGTCTCCTCAAATTGTTCCCACAACTTTTCCACAAAGCCGCAAAGGCTAAACCGAACGGCATTCTTGGCGCCTGATTCAGGCCTTGTGGAGTAATGAAAGCGATAAGTTGCTTAGACTCCTCTGATAGTTCAATCTGACGATACGCAGATCTGAGGTCCAATGTAGAGAAAACGTTGGTGCCTTGTAACATTGACCCCATCTCGTTAATATTGGGAAGAGGATGACAGTTGATTACAATATTGGCATTCAACGCCCTCAAGTCAACACACAATCTCCGTTGTTTATCAGCCTTGCGTACTAAAATGCTAAAATAGTGGGGTAACCAATTCAGCAGATTCAATGGCTTCAGTGATGCCCTCACTCACCAGGCCATTCAACATCTTGAACTCACCCCTCACATTGATCGGAACACCAAGCAGTTTCTGCTTTACCGGAACAGCATTAGCTGCGAGTAAAGTCACTTAACTTTCCTTTAACATTCTCCGCTCTCACACTCATCGACCGACAAAATCTGGGATTACTTAGTTTCATCGCAAAATTGGACGGGGTCATCAGCACGTGGGTTAAAGATAATTCCTAACTTTCATTGATCTCTCCAGCCTAATACATTCACTCTTTTAGTTGCTACATACAACTTGACTTGAACACACCCTCCCTTAAAAACTAAAGAGACACTCACAAAGCCATCTAAAGAAGTGATGGAACCATCGAAACTCTCCGCTACTACATCCGATGGTTCCAATTGACCAAGGATGAAAACATCATGAAATCTTTCAATAAAGTACTCGCAAGTCACAAAAGTTCAAGGGGACCCAGAATCAACCATAAGAATTAACTCCACACCAGACACAGTCACCACACACTTAGGAGAAACCTTGATGGTTTGTTCTAAGGAAGTAGCCACAACCCATCCTTGCTGAATGGACAACACAGTGCCCTTGTCACAATCACTTCCACTTCCGCACACGCACCCTGATTTACTAGCACCCAACTTTGTAATGTACAAAACTCTTCCAGGAGCCTGATTAGCATTCTTCCTTGTATTCTTGCACACATGTGCAAAGTGATCAATGCGACCACACTTAACACACTCATTGTGGGTTGCGGAACAACCAGCAAATGAAGCCATATGTGTACTACTAACACACCTGTAACACTGATCTGAACTAGGTTAGACTTTCCTGTGCCACCTCCTGGCACTTCCTCCACCAACAACTCGCGTAGCACCAGCAATCATTCCCCATCTGTCCGAACGAGAATCTGCCCTCTGCTTCCCAACCTCAACACGCTTTAAGGCACACACATCCTTCTCCTCTCTCATATGCTGATTAACATTTTTCAACGCAGACATTTATCTCTCTGACTGCTCTAAATTCTTTGCAGTAGAATTAGCTTCTTCCAATTTAGGATTATAGCCCACAGTTGTTCTGGAGTCTTCTTGTTCTTAACATGTTAAATGATCTGATCCCTTATCATTTCATCTGACTTAGGACCAAATTTACAGTCCATGGACAACCCCCTCAGGGCTGTCAGAAACTCATCAAAGGACTCCTCTTCCTTTTGAGCCCTCCTATAAAACTTGAACCTGCAACACTTGTGGTGGCTTTGAACCTCCGCTCCATCCTTAACATGACCTCCCTGTAAGCATCCATATTGCCTTGTCCACTCGGAAGGGTAGCTTGTGGTAAAGTCCTGAACACCACCGGGCCCTCCGAATCAGTGCAGAAATATGCTTTTCTTGCGCTCTGCACCCATCGGTTCTCAGTCTACAGATTTCTTGTAGGTTCAAAATTCCTCCTTCCATCTTGTTCACGGAATGAGGGGGGCTCTCCCTTACTTTGTAGGAATTAGGCAGGAGGGTCAGATTGCGCTACAACAGAGTCGCACTAAACACCCTCTCTGAGAGCATCAGATTGGAAAATGTTGAACTCAATTTTCCTGGGAAGCGAAAACCAAATATATAAGCAGGTGAAGATAGTCAAACCAGTGCATAGACCTGCCCGGGCGGATATTGTGGGTCGAAAAAAAAAATGAACAAGGAAATGTGCTTAGTCAGTGCCAGAAAGAGATGCACACAGCTTGTGATAAAATCAGCAATAAAAAGATTTAATACTAAAAAAACAAAG
The DNA here is from genome assembly GCF_964263255.1 of Lissotriton vulgaris. Classification (NCBI taxonomy): domain Eukaryota; kingdom Metazoa; phylum Chordata; class Amphibia; order Caudata; family Salamandridae; genus Lissotriton; species Lissotriton vulgaris. Next base: position 1,254,130,955 of record NC_141689.1, on the reverse strand, counting down.
TGCATATTCAGGTGAACTTACTGTCGATAGTAGGAGCATCAATTGCAGCTTGTCTGGCACTTTTAGCTGATAATATCATCAAGAAACAACCCACAAGAGAGACAGGTGTCAAATTCCGGAAACTCCAGAAGAATCCGACAACGACGACCCATAATGGCAGCTGCGAGGTGCTCACACAGCGTGAACACGTCTGTGATATTGGGTGCACGCTCTGCACCTTGATGGAAGCAGGCAGGAGTCACAAAGACTAGATGGGTGGCAGCGGCAAGGGACGCAATGCAGTGACATGGAGGAGAACAGAAGAAGGATCTCACCACGGGTTCTCTGATGGCAGCTTGCTGTAGGAGTCCGAAAGCGCCGCTGATACAATCCAGAAGATGTAGAAGACTGAGGGTGCTAGGCAACCAGCCGTCGATTATTTTCAAACTTGAAACGGTTAGCAACACCAGCCTCAATCTCGCCAGGTAATCTCCCACAAATGCTACAAGGGATTCACAGAGTAGGCAAAAAACAGTACAAAAATGGTAATCCACTCCTCCTGATATAACTGGTCACAAGTTGAGAAAAGAAAATGATCAGCGGGACAAATCTTTGTAGAAATCCACACATGGGTAAAGGAAACTATCTGTTCCTGTGTCACAGAGATGACAGGAGGTGTCCTCTCGTCGCCATTGTAAGGAAGCAGGTCCAGGCAATGGTTGATAAAGATGATTTATTCTTTACGACACAGCAAAAATGCAGCCAACAGGTTGCGACTGCAAAACCAACCGTTCTGTCCTTTAGCATTCCACGGGTAACATTCTCATAGAACGCAGGGACAGAAGAACATAAGCTAAGCATGTGCAGGCAAAAGGAAACCAGATACTACAGGGGCATTGGATCTTGTCCTGTTCCAAATGTACTCATTATCATACTATATTTTGTTTAATGCACTTGACTTGCACTACTCCGTTCGTTTGAATCAATCTGAGGATACTTCCTAAATATCCGCTTTCAATTTCAAATCCCCTCGCATTTATAGAACCGTTTAAACATTGCAATTTTACATGTTGCTTCTTTATATAACCTTTATTAATCTGTTAATAAAACCCTGAGTGAAGGCCTGAATAGGTTTCACGAATGCCAGGGGTTCCTGGACCACAGTTTAAGAATCACTGTATTAGCTGGTTGCCTGTCTGAGGTTTTTGTAGTGCAATGTGCGGTTCTTCTGTTTTTTACCTAGGATGTATTTTTTTCTAATTTGCGTTCTCATGAAAATATGTTACTTTGGGTTCTTGTTTTTCCTGTTTCGCACTAAGGTGAAAGAGGTTTGATAGTTTCTTATTTTCTGATTCACTAATCCTTGTCCTGTCCCAGTAATTCCCTACCATGCGTTGATGTGTCAAAGCTCCTCTGCCACTGTCGTGGGTTCTCCCCTGACCTCATGCTTTCACTGTCTCACCAGAATCATCGTCTCTGAGGTTCTATGTAATCAATGGCCAGTGTTCTAAGCCTCCCTGTTCACTGCCTTCCGAGAGGATTTAATCTTAATGTCTCTCCTCCCGTAGATAGATAGACAGACCAATGGTACCTCTGCTGTCTGCAACAAGTGACTGGTGACTCTGCTGTTTGTGAGAAATTGGGAATGTCTTTGCTGTTTGCTCTGAGCAAGAGATCTATCTGCTGCTGAGCAAGGAATTGCTTGCCATTTTGTACGAGGAGGAAACCCATGCATCTAGGCCCTTTTATATGGTAAACCTCCCCATGACTTACTTGGCTGCTGCACTTCGGGGTAGGCAGGGGCCCAACTGCAGATTCCAGAGGAGTAGGAGAGCACAGCGCAAGCAGAAGCCTTTAACATGGTCCGTGTTTCCACTTGTTGATCCTGAAGCTGTAGTAGTGTGAAGCCATGGTAGCAGAGGGAGGCAGTTTGATTTCTTGTGGAGGTGGGACCCAGAGTAACCCTATCTGGACCCCTTTATTGTTTAACACCTTAAATGCTTCTGTGTCAGTCTCTTATAGCTCATGGTCACACTTGATTATTATCCCAATATTTAAAAAGGGCAATCTGGCTGATCCTAGATGCTACAGGCCCATATCCTTGATCAGTAGTACTGTCAAGGTTTTGGGCCAGGTGGCTATGGAGAGGCTATCTAAGTGGGCTGGGAAGTATAGTATCATAGTGAACTCACAGTACAGGTTCAGGCCTGGTCCGAGTACTTTCGACCTGAACCTGCATTTATTAATCCAGAAGTACACCATAGCCAAGAAGGGCGCACTCTCCTTGGGATTCATGAATGTCGTGTCCGCATTCGACTGGGTGAACCGATCTAAACTTTAGGCAATGCTGATGTCTCTTGTTGTTGATCCAGTGCTGGTATCTTCCTTGGTGGCCATTCACCAGTGCATTTCTGCCTCCGTTAGATTCGGGGTGGTTAGTTCATGTACCAATCATTTCTCTAATACACAAGGTGTTGCCAGGTAAACCATGTGAAGCTCCTTATGCTGGAGCACGATCATTACCAATCCTATTATATGCAAGCGATGCCATCCTTAGGTCAAGGACGAAATTACGGCTCCAACTGCTGCTCAACACCTTCGCTGATTTTATGGCTGGTCCGGACCTGTCAAAATAGAACACAAAATCCTTTATCCTTGTCACCAGAGACAAACCATCCAAACCTTATGCCCATTTCTGTAATAACATCAAGATTAGTCATGTTCGCACCTTTAATGGGCTAGGTATTCTCTTTTAATGATGGGAGCACCTGGGGACCTTTACTTTTTTCTAAAAGACTTGTTAGCTCGTTCATGTGGGGCGGTTATGGACTTTAATGCTAAGGTTGTAGTAAGCCACTAAAGGCTTTACTCCACATTTATAAAGCCAAATGTGTCATGGCTACCTGCTATGGTAATGGATATTTGGGGTTATAGGGACTGTAGTCCTATTCAGTTGAAGAAAAACAATTTGCCAAGCGCCTTTTGGCTGTCCTACAACCCACCCTAACCTATGTTGTTTATGAAGAGCTTGGCCTCAAATATATCACTGATACCATAAAACTGAGAACCCATTTGCGCTGGATTTCAGTTTTCTGTAAAAATGAACCAATGGTGAATATGCTGATTATTAGGGATTCTCTCTCCCTTGATAATTTGAGTGCTATTTCTGGGCTGAAATATATTAAAAACAAAGTGACAGCCTTGGATCGCTACAGCTTGTTCTTTTGCACCGAAAGCATTGTCAAAGCGGACTACACTTGGTTAAAACAGAATTTCTTGAGGGGCAGTATTGATAATAGAGAAGGGTTTGAATTGAATAAACCGGCTGCCCAAGCTTATTGCTCGCTTAAAACTGTATCTTCAATCGAGCCTTACGTGACCTGGGCCAGCAATGTGTACCACCGTCTGCTTTTCGCCAGGTTTAAACTGAACCTCTTTTGCCACTCAGTTTTCCAAAAGGCAGGGCTGCACAGGGCACCCTTGGACCCTGTGAGTGTGACAGTTCATCGGCCCAGACTGAGGCTTATTATGTATTGTTTCGTTCACTTTATACTTGTCCAAGGTGGAAAATGTTAATGACAATTTTAAAAGGTCTTCATTTCAACCAAGTAAAATCTGCAATGTTATTTCTCCTCATGCTGAATAATGTTAAAACTTATGTGAATATGTTTTTTTTTTCTGAGCAGTGTTGTTAAATTATGGGAAGCTTGGCCCTAGTCTAAATCTGATCTTTACTTGAGGTGGTCCTTATGACATCTCTGTATTTGACTAGTGCTTGTTTTCGGGCATCGAACTGGGCTAGTAATGCGTATTTGGTTCTTTGGGATTGGAATGTACTCTATTGTTTATTTTACTATGTCCCCTTCCCCTATGAAGGGGCTTGTTTTTAATTGATAATTGCGCATAACCTAGCCTGGTGATTTGTCCCTGAATGTTGGTTAATGTCTTTATTTTTTTGCACAGAGCTAAATATCTCGTAATCTTCTTTTTTAGAATATGATATGTACTATTCTTTTTTATAAATTTTACTTGGTTATTACATTGACGTTTGGGCCGTAGCCCTATAAGTACCTGTATAAAAGCAAATAAAGCAGGAATACCAACATTTTAACCCTTTGGGCACGGCTGGAATTCCCCGGCGGTGCGGGCGAATCCCACGCGTGTGCAAATCGACGGCCGTCCGATGCAGACGCCCACGTGACATCTGACGGCTGGGGGACGTCAGACGCATGCAAGGGGTTAAACACTTGCAATACCTACAAACATGCAGGGGAGATAACATAAACAAACATGCAGATTCTTGAGACTCAAGTGGTCATACCATGGATACGTTCATAGAGTGATAGACTATACATAATGTGGAATCAATAGGTCAAGAAAAATGTATCTATACAGTGATTTCTTTTAGGAGTCCATCAATGGGAGAGGGGGGAGCTCGATCCCACGATATGTTGCCGCCCAAATTTTTCTTTGTTTTTGGGGGAAGCCGCAAGCTGAAAATACCACGTACATTTATCTAGTTCTGCCTTCCACTTGCCCAACGTCAGGGGAGAAGTGCTTTCGACAACTGTGCAATATCACGTTTGGCGATAGTGAGGGCCAAATAGAGTAAATGCTGTTTGTATTTATTGCCCGCTATCTCAACTGTATTGTACAGAAGGAAGAGTCGTGGGTCATGTGGGAGTTCCCATAATAATACATTACCGAGACAAGAGCATACCCTACGCCAGAAGGGTTGCAACGCGGGATATGTACTATTTTAACCTAAGTGAGATGTTATGATTGTTTTTATCTGATTTTATGTATCTTTTATGGTGAGAACCGTTTCAATCGGATAAATTATTCATTTACTTACATGTCCTGGACGGTATAAGATCTCAGTAAAGAAGCTACCTATTAGCTCAACTAAGTAAAGCTACATTTAGCTAGGCTAATGTTAAATGCTCGCCTTTAGCAGGCACTTCTTCCCATGTTTACAATGTGCAGGGCAGCAAGAGATGTATCCCTCCAGGCCAATTGAGTCATCTTCTTGGCATCCCTTGAGGTTTCGTAGGTAGAGTTGCCACGCAGCAGAAAAGTTTTGCCTATTTTATTTGTTCATTGCAAAGCTCTGGGCTGAACATGCAATGCAAGCAAAAACACATGACGATAAAACTCTTGGTCTGGCTTATGTGCAGCTTCAGTGCTGCTGAAGGACAGAAAATGTGGAGTAGCCTTAAAGTATGCAGAGAACCATCACTGTATTCTATAATAAATATAGCCTTTATGAAGACACCATTTGTTCAGCACACAGCCCCACTGCCCACCACACAGTATTCCAAGCATACTCACCCTACATACTGATGAAGGGGGGGGGGAGAAAGATATTTTTAATGGGAAACTAAGCTGGGTGGGCACGTACACTCCTTGTTTGCTATGTTTAAAAAATATAAAAAATTAATTGAGCACTTGCATGGGACATGGGGAGAAAAACAGGGTATGCAAGGAAAAAGTATAAGCAGCATTTGAAATGCAATAGGTCTCGCATTTACGCTAGACCTATTGCATTGCAAATGGTAGTCATCACGGACAACGGGAGGGAGGGCAGGGGGAGAAGGCACGGACAACCGGAGGGCAGGCGGTGGGAGGGGGGATAAGGCACGGACAACGGGAGGAAGTGGGGGAGTAAAGAAGGCAGTAGGAAAACCTCATTAAAGAAAATTGTGCTCAGTCTAAATTACACATACCATGTAATACTCAAAGTAAAGTTGCCAGTTGCCATGGGAGGTGACAAATGAAGAGGTGGCTGTACTAAGGAGGGACTTACAAGCCTATTGATAAATCAGAAGCTAGCATGTAGGACAGAAAATGACACAAGCCAGTGGCAAACAGGGGCGGAGAGTGGGCGGGGCTTCTACTCGTCTACAATAAGTCTAGTAGCAGAGCAGAGCAGCGCATAAGCACTGGCTCAGGCTCGACCTAAAAAGGGAAAAGTTGTAAAACTACATGATCAGTGTCATTGAGGGGGTGACGGTCATTTGGCTATGCTTCCGGCCATTCTTTGATGCAGTTTTGCTAGGATTATGGATGTGGAAGAGCAAATCCTGAGACGTAATCTTCTTGCTGTTGTGAATTTGGGCAGTTGGGGGGGGGGTGGGGGGGGGGGGGAGTGTCTACCAATCTCTGTGAATAGTTGCATCATTCATGTGCAGTGTAGTATAGTGTGTTAGCGGTAAAGAGTTTAATCTTCACCAAATACAATTTCTGGGTGTGTGCATGAATACTCAAAGCGGTATTTGCAAAAACAACAGGTGATGGACCGAATATGGATCAATGTCACACATTCAACCCAGTCAAAAGATCTGGGTCATAATCCATCGTTTTTTTGCACTCCACACCACCCCGGGTTAGACAATGGCAATATGCAAATCAGTCCAGTCCGAACTACAAAAGCCATGTCCTTCCCAGAACAGAATCAAGCATCCGAGGACCGGACCGGTTTCGAGGTAACACCTCTCATCAGCCCGGCTAGCTTGACTCCAGTGGTGTGGAGTGCCTGGGACCCACGTCTGGGCATCCCCAGTACACTTAGAGCGGTATTTGCAAAAACAACAGGTGATGGACCGAATGTGGATCAATGTCACACATTCAACCCAGTCAAAAGATCTGGGTCATAATCCATCGTTTTTTTGCACTCCACACCACCCCGGGTTAGACAATGGCAATATGCAAATCAGCTCTGACCCTGTGCCCCATGGGAACAGTCCAGTCCGAACTACAAAAGCCATGTCCTTCCCAGAACGGAATCAAGCATCCGAGGACCGGACCGGTTTCGAGGTAACACCTCTCATCAGCCCGGCTACCTTGACTCCAGTGGTGTGGAGTGCCTGGGACCCACGTCTCAAATACTCAAAACACATGAACAAGGAGACTGTAGTAATCACAGCATTCTTCAAGTAGTAGAATCCAAGACTCTTTATACAATAACCCCTGCAATACATAAATTAGGTCTCCGTAGTCCTCCCAACAATTCCCCAAACATTCAATTTGCCACAAATAAATACCTGAGCATGAACATCATTCTACTCACTAGCTCTCTGAAAGCTGGTGTATTAAATTCTATACACACTACTTACTACAAATCCCTCCGCAATAACTTTTTCAAAAAAATCAACTTTTAGCAAAAAAATTTAAAAAAAATGCATAACATACTAGAAGGTAGAAATGACAATAACAGTAGCTAAATAAATGCATATCCACATTGAATGAAGTAGAAATGACAAAAAATAAATATTACATTACATCTTACTCATTTACATAGAATTTTTATAGTTTCTTTATTCTTCTCCAAAAGCACACATTTTTATTGATTATTTCCATATTCCAATTTCTCTTTCTACAATTAGCAAGTTGTACAATACCTTAAACACTCTGGTTGCCCTCTCAAATACACCATTACCGCTGGGATGATATAGGGCAATAAAGTTTTGTTCAATGGCAGGAAATATTAAGACATTTCTCATCATCTTGGATTTAAACTGCACACCATTTTCTGGTAAAACAGATGCTAAAGACTTTCTCCTAAAAATCCTTGTCTAAGAATTCAATTACTCCAGCTCAGAAACATGTAAGCTAGTACCGTGATGTATTTTTAACTATTATTGTGCCATACAATGAGCTCCATAATGTCCAAAGCCACACCCTCCCATGGTAAATCTGGACACTTGAATAGGTAAAGGGTGGATTCAGCGTTTTTAAAGACTTATCAACTTTTCACAAGCTACATATGATCTCACAAACCTTTACATTTCCTAATCAACTTTCAGGCACCAATATGAAGACTTGACATTTCGTTTGTTGTGTGTAATACCAGAGTGTCCGTCATTGCAAAGAGAAATTATTTTCTTTCTGACATCCTTAGGTGGAAGGACCCTCACGCCTCTCTAAATGAAAATACCATCAATGGTCCATTCATCTCTCAGTTCCCAGAAAGTATTCAACTCTCTCAAACCTTCACCTTTGGTCCGTTTGTAACAGCCAGAAATATATTTTTCACCTTCATCAATAGCTTGTTCGTTACAAGCTTTCAACCATGTATTTTCATTTACACAATCATTTCCCTTTTCATCAACATGGAAGTTTCCAGCAATTTAATTCTCATTCCACAGATTCTGATCCACTTCCTTCAAAGGTAGAGACTTCCTACTTTAAAAAAATCACCCATTACATTTTTTGCCTCTGGAGCATATTACAGATCATACAAAAATTCTTGTACACGCATAGACTTTATGGCAAGTCTGCAAGAGGCTCTTAATAAATCTTCAGTGGTTAACAATTCCGTTAAAGATTGCAGTTTGATCTCAAGCTAAATTTCCTACCCCATAAAAATTTCAGAAAGTACTCTAGAGCCCACAGACACGCAAACGTTTCCCTTTCAGTTACAGAGTACTTTACTTCTGTGGGCGACAACGATCAGGACGCAAACACAATGACCAATTTTTTGCCACATTCATTTTTTGCGTAAGTACACTACTCAAACCTTTTTCACTGGTATCAGTGGTTAAGATAGTACTAGCAGGCAGATTAAATCCCTGCAAAGTAGAAGCCTTACTAATTGCAGATTGTATATCTTCGAATAACTTCAGACATGCCTCATAGCATTCAAACGTAACTTTACCATTAAAAGTACACGCATTTCATGAGTTGCATTCGAAAAAATGCCTACAAAGTTTGAGTAAAATTCAGATATACCCAAAAAAATCTAAGATTCTCCTTGTATTGAGGAGGAGGAGCTTTCACTTTGCCTTCAATAAGCTTCTCTTTTGGTTTTATACCTTGATCACTAATTTCCTGTCCTAAATACATCACTTTCCTTTCTGCAAATTTATATGGAGTGATTTCTTCGGTTAGACGTTTTTCTTCCAAAATTTTCAATTCACATGTCAAATTCTCATGTTCTTTCTTGTTACACCCCATGATAAGGATGTCATCCTGAAAAAATGTCATACCCGGTATATCACCAAATAGTTCTACTGTAAGCTTCTGAAAGCAGACTGCAAAATTGGAAACATCCAGACGGTGTACAAAATGCAGTGAGCTGTCTACAAGAACGATAGAAATTTGGTGATATGCCTAGTATTTGTCGAGCGTGAATAATCACTTAACATTTCTAGTAAGGGATATCATCTCATCAATCCTGGGTAATGGAAACGGATCACAATTAATACTGTTATTTAAATATCTTAAATCCACGTACTTTTCATTTGCAGATCTAACCACCACTAAAGGAGAAATCCATTCTGATACTTTAATAGGCTCACTAATATTACCTTCTTGTAATTTTTCAAGCTCCTTCCGTACCTCATCCCTCACAATAAAAGGTATATTGCGTACTTTGTGAATTTTGGGTAGAGCATTTACTTTCACATTTAATTTTAAGTGTGAAATGTTTCAACTTGCTGACTTTTCCTGAAACAACAGAAGTAAAACTTTTAAAACCCACTCTCTTGTTACTCTTCTAGAATATGCAACCAATACTTGTTCTGGATTATTAGGATTCATAATTATATCGAATGCTTTCTGGTTTTTCCACCCCAAAATAGATGGACCCTCCTTAGCAACTTCTAACTTACAAATTGCCTGTTGATTCTTAAATTTGAATACTAGTTGTCGAAAGTGTAACATGGCAATTTTATCTCCAGTATAGCTTTCAGGACTACTATAAGGAACTTCTAGAAATTGCCATTTAACAGGTGCAAATACGTTTTCTCACACTGATTGAGCATTAATAGTGCATGGACCAGAGTCAGCAGCTACTTGTAATTCCATACCTTCAAAAGATATCTACCACAATGGCGTGTTCCACCTTCTTTGCTGTTGATATTCAGTATCACACTTTTCTTTGATGTACTTTATTCACTGACATCTAGCGAAGCATCATCTGATGAAGAATCCATGTCAGATTCCAGTACACGTCACACTTTTCTTTTTTTCTGACTTTTTTTTACATACTCTGACAAAATGCCCACAAATACCGCATCCTAAAACTTTAGCTGGCCATTTTCCAAATTTTGCAGAATGTGAATTGCTTACACATTACAAGCATACCACATTCATAAATTTTGCTTGAATGTTGGCTTTTTTTTTTTTTTTGCTTTGAGACTTCTTATCTCTGCGCCACACTTTTTGTGGGTACCGACTTTTTCCTTCAGAAATCTTATCTGGTGAGTTACTGTAACTTTTGATCTTGGGGTAAAGTAGCTTTCACGTAACATTCTTACAATTTTGCTTTCTGCTATTTTATCCTTCAAACTGGATTCACCTTCCACGCATAACCTCTCTTGTATGCATTAACGTTTAGCATACGTAACAATTTGGTCAAAAATGTATTTGTCATGCAAATTTTCAAAGCGACAAGTAGCTGCTAATTTTCTTAAATATGACATATAATCCTCAATATTCTCAAATTTCTCATCGAAGTCAAGAATCACTTTTTTCAAAACATAAGTATCACCAGCTTCTACCACCTTCTGTAGTTGGTGGTAAATGCGAAGACCTTTGGGACTCAAGCAATGCAGTAAAATTCTCTTTTTTCTTTCAGCAGGTAAAGAACTGTCATTAACTTCTAGAGTTGCAATAAAATTAAGAAATCACTCTTTCCATTCTATCCATTTATTCACAGGTTCTCAAGGCACAGCCAGAAAGTCCTTTGACATGCCCAGATCTAACTTTACAGAACTAGAATCTGTAATTCTGAGTAAAATATCAGAACGGAGTAGTTCAAGTTGGTTGCGACTTAACTAGTCGAGTAAAACTCCGCTGGAAACATCCTGCAAGGTGGTGGCACTTAATGGTCACATTGTGTCACCCACACGTTGACAATGGTTTAATCTCCAGAAGGCTGATAAGACATGTGCGTTCCAAAGCACGCAGCTGCACTTCAAACAATGCAGAACCTGTAAAAGGAGCCAAAAGTTAAACTGAAGAATTTAGTCATGATTGCAGATATTATCCAAAGAGAGCAGGTACACGCACCTGTATACACTTGTAGAACCAGAATAATTCCTTAATTTTAAGAAATTACAAAGCGATGAGAAGCAGACTTAAATAGATCACACAGCTTTTAAATGCGCTCCACACTGGAACATGCTGATATTGAAACTGTGGGTGCAGGGGGTTGTTCCAATTTTGAATCTCATCACCAGTCTCTGTGGTAATCACCACATATTTCAAGTGATGGAACCCAAGTATCTTTATTGTAACACAACCCCCGCAATAGTACTTCATTTATGTCTTGTCATCCATAAGCCTCCCAGCAACTCCCCGAACATTCTAATCGTAAATAATTGCCTGAACATGGAACATCGACTCACACTAAAAGCTGACGTATTTACCACCTCGCATCTCACATGGTGCTGATCAATAATTGGTTCACTAGGGGTTGGGACGCCCTGGCATATCGGTTAGAAATATGCTCATTGGGCTTTGATAGTGCGCTTGATTTTCTCTATAGGGCGTGTCTGCCAACTACTCTACCTGAATGTAAATTGGTTTCCTTTGACTGCTGGAGGGCAACTCTTCGTCTCACAGGTTGGGATCCCCTCCTGACTGGGATGACCCCCATGTGACATGGTACATGGCTTGGTCGGCTGTCGATACTAGGTTTCCTGCCTTGGGATCGCATTGAGATTACCTACCTGGGAGATGTTTTACAGGGAAGAACCATTGTGACATTCCTGGATCTAAAATCCAACCACTCACTATCCAACTCGCAGTTCTTTCCGTATCTTAAGTTGCGGCACGCCCTATTGACTCAGGAGCTCCCAGACAAAGCTCTCTCGGAATGTAGTTCACTAGAGGCTTATATCTATTTGGGGAGGCTGGGTAAAGGGGCCACATCAGCGATTGTTACCTAGTCCTTCGTGCTCCAGATGGTTTCAGAAGGGCCAGACTGAGGTGAGAGTCCTGGATGGGGTACCTGGATGAGGATAACTGGAGGGAGGCGTTATGGTGCCCAGGGAACTGGTGGTCTAAGGGTGGTTGGGAATGCCTGGTAGAAGCCCTTTTGGGTGGAGGTGGGTCATACGTTGTCTGCTGTCTTAACTCTCCCACTGGAATTGATGGCCCCATATTGTATTATTAGAGCTGATGGAGGAGGTGGGAGACCCTAGGGCAGAGCTTGCTTTCCTAGGGACAGCATGTTTGGTTGCCAAATGAAATGTGGCCTGTGTCTGTAACCAAAAATAGCAGCCGACTGTTAAAGGATGGCGTGCAGGAGTGGACTGGTGCCCGCACCAGGAGAATCCAATTTTTGAGGCCTGTGATTGCCCGCAGTAGCATGCCCGGAAATGGGGAAAATGGAGGGACTACTATGACATATCCATCTGATCTGGTGCTGCCACCTCAGATTGGGGTTTGAGCAGGTTGCTGTGCCGTATTTGTATATGACTCGAATGCTGTACTATGCTTTATGGTTTGCCTCAAAACTCCCAAAGATGGTTATAAAAAAAGCTGATCTATTGCATTCTATACACACAAGTACACAGCCATTGACGGTGTAATCAAAAGCTATTTGAAAATTAACAGTTCCATTTTATCGTCTTCGAAGAATTTGCCTTCGAGTAACAAAACCTCAAAGCAGCTATTCAATCTCTAATATTAAACCGATTCAAGAAAAGTTAGATTAAAATCTAGTTCTTATTTCCAAATTACATGCTTCTTCTGTGCCATTCTGTTTGTCGAGACTGGTCCCCAATTGGTGTATTCTGTTGCTGTTTGAGAGAGCTCTGAGTTTGATGCCACAGGTTGGAGGCAGCATGTCCAGCAACCTACTACTATTTTCCCTACTGATGATGGAGGAACCCAGAAACACGTGTCTAGGGATACACTTTAAAAATTTGGCATTAGCTAAGAAATTTTCAAACTTTGTACTGTGCGCAAAACATCGTACTACATCGACCAATATGCAAAGAGGTAATGACGCTGACACGTGTCAGCAGTGTGCTTCCATCCCCTTTCACTGGAGGATTGCAGTGCATTGTTTTGCACTTTTTATGCCGGGTTATGCGTTTTTGGTAAATGGCACTTTTTGTTTTTTTTTACTTAGACCAGCAGAGTGAAAGGGAGAAAGATGTCAAAACATTGACAAGTAAGAACGCAGGATGATAAAGAACTAATAAAGAGTGAGGTAAAGACATAGAAAGTGTAAGCTGGTGGAAATAAAAATTAGGTAGCGTTGGTGTTCAGAAGCCTTGGCATGGCTCGCATTGAGAGACGTACATCACACCCATTATATTGAGTCAAGTTTAACTGTATGATAACGGTAACAATCTAAATGTTAAAAAGTGTAAATGTGTGTCTATTGTGTTTGAAATTACGTGCTGGTAAAAGGATTCTTTTTCACATGGGTGGTGCTGAAAGTTTACATTTTGCTTTAAATAAAGATGGAAATTATGCTGACATCAAGTGCTAGGAACCCATCCCTTGACTCTTTCTGAGCTTAGCTGTAGCTCTTAGGGAAGGGGATGGTGGTAAATGATTCTGCGCTGTGTATTAGGGCTGCACAAGTGAAGCCTAGGCTGCCAATCACAATCCTAGTCTCCTCTTCCTCCTGCTAGTACTCCCTTTTTAGGTCAAGCCTAGGCAGCGCATGCCCTGCTCTGCGAGGCATGCTGTATTCAGGTAGGGACTTGAAGCACTGCCCACTCTCCGCCCATATTTTTTATTGGCTTGTGCCATTGTCCATTGTAAACTGTGGCTGTTCATTGGTCAATAAGCTTAGTAGTCCTTCCTTATTATCGACTTGTATCATTTTGTAACTTCCCATGGCAACACCCCCTGTTACATATGTTGTTACTCGGTACACTTTAATTACAGCCTCCAAGCATTATTTTGTCAAATAGCTTTCTATTGCCTGCTATTGCAGGCAGGATGCGCTGTCTCCTAACGCTTTCAAAATTTATTTATAGCACGAATGCCTTTGCAATGCAATTGGTCTCGAATTTGGCAGAGTTTAAGCTATTGGCATTGTAAATTACTGCCTTTTATTTATCTGTTTTAAAAACAACACATACATATAAGGCATTGTCATTTACAATGGCAATAGCTCAAACTCTCATAAATGCGAGACCTATTGCATTGCAAATGCTTGTTCGATTTGGCATGGACGAGAAGAGTTTAGCGGTGGTTGATTGAGTGAATAAGTCGGCAAGATGCACCCTTTCCTCGAACAGTCGTTGATTGAGGGTAGAACCCAGCGAGATGTGACCTTTCTGAATAAGAATGAGTGTAAAATGCTTATCAAAACACCTTTGGAAGGTCTGACCAGTAAAGTGCAATAATTTTAAAAAATGCCCACATTTGGAAGCACTAAACAGCATTTTGTATTTATTAAAGCTAGGAATTTGGGCATCCGAGTAGGAAACCAGTCTGTTTTTGATTAACTCAGTGTAAAATGCTAGAGTTTGCTAGCATGTTACACAACATTGTAGTTGAAAACTTTGTCTTCTCTGACCCGATGGAGTATCTTGATTTCCATAACATTTCAAAGAAAAGCTGTGTTAGGACCAGCACATTCGTATCGGACTAGGGCACTCATTAAAATATTTAGTGCTGTGCAGCAGTTGGTGACCTGAAGGAGGTCAGGGAATAATTAGCTGGGTGAAGATGGACTACTTAGTGCAGTGCTCTTGTAGTGACTAGGCCACTATCTGCTTAGATATGCTTACTTGTAGGGAGCTAAATGTTCTTGTGAGTTTTTCCAAGACTATTGTTTCTCATTTTATAAAGTTTGCCATGTATGTGTTGCTTTGAAAATTCTTGCACTGTGTTCGGTATAAAAAGTTTCTAATTAGTCCTTTTTAGTTTTTGCATGCACAGCGCTTGCAAAATCTATCTTATTGAAAACATATTTATATATATGTGTATGTGTATATATGTGGCTGACTTCATAGCAGGCAAACCTGGATATATATAGATATATAGATATATAGATATATAGATATATAGATATATAGATATATAGATATATAGATAGATAGATAGATAGATAGATAGATAGATAGATAGATAGATAGATAGATAGATATATAGAGATAGATAGATAGATATATAGAGATAGATAGATAGATATATAGAGATAGATAGATAGATAGATATAGATAGATATAGATAGGTAGATAGATAGATATAGATAGGTAGATAGATAGATATAGATAGGTAGATATATAGATATAGATAGATATATAGATATAGATAGATATAGATAGATAGATATAGATATAGATATATAGATATAGATATAGATATATATATATATATATATATCTCGAGTTACGCACCTCCTTCAAGACCGCCGCATTGCCCGAACTCTGACCACCTTGTGTGAATCTGTGTAAGCCTTCCGGGAAGCGAGCAGCCTCCAAGGACTGAACGTTGGAAGTGTCCTAACAGCCTGAAAAGTGGTAGTTGGGATTTCGTGGACACTAATTGCAGCGCTAAGAAAGCGGCACCTTCCGCCAGCAGGGAAACACTCGGAGCAACAGGAACGGACTACCAATACCAGCAGACCCAGAGAGACTGCCAGCCTCCAGAGGCAGCCACTAGAGGGACAGACCTCTCAAAAACAACCAGTCTGCTGGGAAACGCTGTTGCACCCGACATTGCCGAAGCACCTTCTTCCTTTGATAAAGGTCTAGTTGTGATAGAAATGCATCAGGACGCGCGTGTGCTGCAATCCAGCTAATAAAAGCATTTAATAACCCACGGAAAGGTGCGACTCAATTCCTCTGTGAGAGAGAGAATCTCTCAAAGGGGGCTTAAAGCCTGGCCATTACTTACCATTGGCTGGCTCCCGTATCACTTTACTCACCATTGGCTGGCTGCCAGGTGGTTCTCATTTTCTTGCTCCCTATTGGTCAGCACCTCTTTGCTCACCATTGACTGACTCCCACATGGCAAGCAGGTACTTTTTTTTTCTTAATTACTTATGCACATGCACTGAGAGTGCATGCATCTGCAGTCTCTCATAAAACAATTCAGATGAAATAACTTCCAAGCTCCACCCTCCCCTTTTGTCTACTACATAAAGGTTCACAAAAAACGTAGATGTCGTTCTCAAATGTGTTTACTTTGAATAACAATTGAAAATTGAAGTCTCTACATGCGCACCCTTGTTTAATTACCCACCAGGTTGATTTAGCTTTTACTCTCACTTTAGAAATATGACAAAGGGGGGCTGTATAGTTTCTTACTTCCCCAGTGCATCCCTGCCGTCGGTAATCGTGAACAGGCCACTTACAGCTCTATTAGAAATCCTCGATGTCCCAGAGTTTTGGGATGAAATTGGAGAGCAGATTAGTCTGATCCCCGACTCAGCCACACTCATTCTAGGGGGGTATTTTAATCTCCCAATGGATCCTGACCTCGATAGGAACGCAAATTGCCATTTTAGACCGAATAAGACACATAAAGCACTCAAAAGCTTGCAATAAATGTAATATGATAGACACATGGAGGTTACGAAACCCGGCAGAAAGGGAGTACATTCTATTCTTACCCACATAGTTCGTACTCCTGCATAGACTATCTCCTGATTTCAGGGAACTCAACTAGCAGAATTGACCAAACAACCAAAGAGCCACGAGTCATCCCAGACCACTCCAGCAGAACAGTAACTATTACAGACTCAACACCACTGTTAAAAGAACCTCTGTGAAGATGTAATGATGATGTTTTAAACACAACACAAAGCGCTTATTGAAGAAGCGATTAAACATTATCTGATAGAAAACAAGGAAAATGAAACATCGCACCTCACCAAGTGGGAGGCACTGAAAACCACGATGAATAAAGAGGCCAATGAGAAACTACACACCTTAGAGAAGGTAATCTTGGAACTAAAGAAGATTCATATAATTAAGAAGGACTCTCAAACGCTAAACAAGACACTAAACAAGAAATATGAATACAATAAAATGAATAGTACCAGAGCAGGGGTCTGGGTTAATAAACAAAAAAGTCTACGTCTATGAAAGGCCAACAAGGCCAGGAAATCCCTAGCCTCATACCTTTATTTTAAACTGCAGAAAAACAGCATCAATGCTATTAAGGATGAAACCGGTACTATCCACCCTAATCCACTTAAAATTGCTGCTATGTCCCAGGCATACT